>NC_059137.1:85613933-86927084 GCF_020740605.2 Lemur catta
TCCTGCAAGGGAGGGAGGTGCCGAGATTGGGCTTCCAGCGGGGACAGCACCACTTCCTTGCCTAGGAATGACCATGGAGACCTACATCTGTCTACCTGTCTCCTACCTGTCGTCTGACAATCTACCCACGTCATCTCCATCTCATCCCCCATCCATGCACGCATCCACCCTGCGTGCCTGACCACCTGTCCACCTCTTACCGTACGAAGGCTGCGAAAACGGCCCTCCCGTCTCAGCCCGCCTTGGTCACTCCCAGCTCTTCGTGACTGCCCCCCAGCTGTCATGCCCCCACCTCCACCAACCCCAGGCCCAGCTCACACCAGTCTCAGGGCTTGTGCACAGGCTGTCCTCTGCCTGGAACATTCTTCCCAGACTTCTGCACTGCACCTCCCGTCATCCCATTGTCACCTGCTGACCTCCCTGCCCACCTCTCCTGAGCTCCCTGTGTGTCCCTCCATGGCCCTCCCAGCTCGGTGGGAACATCTTGTTTGCCCCTTGTTCACTCTCTAGGTCCCCTCATGGTGCCATCCCCTGTGAGAGCAGAGCTGGGTCCCCAGGGCAGGGCGTGCCAGAATGGACGGGTCACGTTCCCGGGACCCAGAAGGGGCTGTCATATCCTCCCAGAAGCTAGCTCAGCCTCGACCAGCTCCTGGGCCTCAGTTTTCTGTCCGCCCCTTGGCCGCTGTCATGGGTGCATAGGGCCCAGCACACGTGGATGAGGGAGTGGGTTCTGCCCCGGACATTCACTGAGCACCTACTGCATGCTGGACCGTGCTGTGGACACAGCCCACTGTAGGCAGTGGGCTCTCCAGTGGGGGAGCCAGGCCAGACCAGGGATCCATAAGGAGAAGCACAGACATGAATAGGGGGTGCCCAGCCCTGCCCCCGGCTCCAGCAGAGCCCCTGGGCCCTCAGGAGACCCAGTGGGCAGGACCCTTGTTCTCAGGGTGCCAGCCCTGGACTTGGGCCAGGCTCGGACATTGGCTCCAGGGGGTACCCCACCTGGCCACATCAATGTCTCTGGCAATGTGGATGGTGACGCTAGCCCAAGGCACCAGTGGGGGCCAGGACAGTGACCAGGGAGGGGCAGCATCAGAGGGGGGCGTGCCCTTGGAGTGCCTGGGAACCAGCTGTCCATGAGCAACAGCTCGTGCCGAGGGCTGAGATGTGGAACACACGGAGTGAGGGTCAGAGCCGGTGCAGCAGCTGGCAAGGTGGAGCCTGGGAAACGGTGGGTGGGGACGTGTGGGGCGGCCGGCATGGGGGCTGGAGTAGGGGGAGGCCACCTGGGGACGGGGGCTGAGGGAGGTCAGGACACACACTCAACTTGGAACTGGGGTCCCCCCGGGTACTGAGGTGTTTTGTCAAAGATCAACCCGGCAACCAGACTTCAGACTTGGGGGACAGCCATGCCCTGTCCCCAAGGACCCTGGAGTCCAGCCTGGTTGATGGCCCAGGACTCGCCGTAGCCATCTGGGTTCACCCCTCTGGCCCAGCCTGGGTAAACTTCCTGTCCCGGCCAAAGGAGGAACTAAGCCAGCGTTGGCCAACACCCGGCTGCTGGGCTGTGAGACCACACTGGCCAGTCCACACCGAAGGCCACGGGCCACACGAGGCCAGACCGGGGACCCAGCGCCGGGCAGTACGCATCTGAGCCGGCCCCAGCTGGCCGCCCCTCACAGCCCTGCGGCCAATGCCACATCACCTCCTTTGGAAGCACGTTTTGCACCCACACGTATGTCTTCCCAGCTTCCTTTTTCACTTACAACATCTTGGAACTCATTCCACATACCAACTACTTTTTAGAACTCCCTTTCCGGGAAAACACAAAGTGGAGAGAACAGTGCTGCTGTGGTTATCCACACGGTCCCCACTCTTTCCCTACTGGCTTCCCCTGGAGCACTTTCAACGAAGCCCAGGAGTGGAGCATGTCCCCCACGCTGCTCTCCACCACCTTCAGAAGGAGGTTGCAGAGCTGACCTGTCGGCCCCACATGAGGCTGCGGGGGGTCCTCGTGCTAAGGAACCGGGAGCCAGAACCACCCCAGGCTCAGGGGGCTCAGCTGGCAGCGGGGCCGAGAAGCAAAGTGAGGGGTAAGTGGGGCTTTGGGGGCTCTGGGAGCTCTGGAAGGCTGCTTGGAGGAGGAGGCAAGAGCAGACACCAGCGGGAGACACCAGGTATCTCACCTGAAGGGGCCGGGGATGCAGAGAGGCAATGCAGGAAGGAAGACGGGGCAGGCTGAACCCGCCTCAACCTCAGGCCACCAAGTGCCCGGGGTCCAGGGAGATGAGAGGCTGGGGTCGGGAGGTGCAGTGGGGAGAACAGGGCGGGCAGCAGGGGTCTGGGGACCAAGGACCAGGGAGAAGAGAGGGAGGGCTCAGACACTGGCAGCCTGGGAGCCGGGTTTCCACTGGCGGGCCGGCCCTAAGAGTCCAGGACCTGGTCCCACGGAGAATGTCCCCATTGACCACGGGCATCACCAGACACCACTGCAGGGGAAGCAGGAAACAGACTCGGGACAGAGGTGAGATTGGGGCCCAGGACCTCAACAGGACAATGCCAAGTGTCAGGAAACGGTGAGAGTGCTGGAAACTGATGCGGGGCGGACAAAATACTGCTGCACACATGGCCCCTGCCAGGGGCTGCAGACACCTGTGGCCTCAGACCCCAGCCTCTACCTCCAAACCTCACCCTGAGAGATGTCAGGAGCCAGAAAGCTCCCCAAGCCCAAGATGCAGGAGAAGGTCTCCTTGGCTGGAACCGTGTGCTCCTGACGCCCCTGCAGGGAGGGGTCTTCGGGGGAGGGGAGGCTGCAGCAGGGTCCGGCCTGGGAGGGGACAGGATGGTGCAGGGAGCCCGACAAGGAGGAGCATGAGCTTTATTGGTCATTCTTGATTAGAAAAGGGGGTGCTCAGACCCTCATGGAGGGAGCTGGGGCTCTGCCCAGCCACTGCTGGTGGAAGGCGTGTGCAGGGCCTGCTGCCTGGCTCCCTCTTGATGGCCGCCCAGCCCTGGCACTGAGGCCAGAGCCAGCAGCCACCACTAGGGCCAAAGGGCAGTGCTGGCTGTCCAGTGTCCCTGAGTTGGGAAGCAGGCAGAGGCAGGGCCACCAGGGCGATCAGGGCAGGCCCATGGGAGGCGGGGACGCTGGCACGCCAGCAGAGGGAGGAGTCTCTCCTGGTCCTTCTGGGATGTCCTGAGACAGAGGCCGGCCCTGGGCCCTGGTCCAGCCCGTCTGTGGACCTGCTGTGTACCCTTGGGCAGGTCAAGACCGTTCTCTGGGCACAGGTCTCTGCGGCTGTCCAGTTCTGACCTTCCGGGCCCCGCGGCCAGCCCCACGTGCCAGGAGGGAGCCACCTTCTGGTGAGAGCATGCGAGAGACGGAGTGGCCTCCCACGTGGCGGCCAGCTGTGGTCAGAGCAGGGGGCGGCCTGGGCTCTGGCGGTTTCAGGGAGTGCCACTCGCAGGGAGAACTCCTGGGTGGCTCCTAGGGTCTGGGCGGCCGGGCTGCAGGGAAGGCACAATCTAGCGTCCTGGAAAAGAGAGCGAGAAGAGGCTCTGAGCCTGTCCTGGTGGCCAGCCTGTGAGCACTGGGCCATCTTGACACTTGGACTCAGGAAGAAGGGACTGATTCTGACATGGAAGAGACATCAAAGCTCTCCACGCCTGTTTCTCCTCTGGAAATGGCATGAAGACAGCATTCCTGGGGCGCTGCCAGGATCAGGATTTAAAGGCCTGGCCCAGGGTTGCGGGGCCAGGCAGCCACCCCTGACTCCTCTGGCTCCTCCAGCAACAGGATATGCAGCAGCCTTGGACTTGGACCCTGTAAGGGCAGCCCGAGGGCCTCGCTGGGTCTCCGTGTGGCCCACGGGCCCTAGCACCCTCTCCGCAGCAGGCAGGGGACTAATGCTTGCGGAGGCTCGAGGACTGCGGTCAGGGCCCACGGCAGGTGACTAATAAATGGCCTGGCCATCACGCTCCGAGCAAGAGAGCAGGCTGGCGTCCAGGGGTTCTGTAGGGTGACAACTTAACAAACCAGGCAGGGGGGCTTCCTGGATGCTGGTCCCGACGAGGGGGCGGCTTCAAGTTCCCCAGCCAGGGCACCAGGACCAGCATGTCCCAAACTGGGAATGGCCATGGGATCCGGGGAGACCACGGGAGGGATGGCTGGGTGCTCACCAGAGACTCCCCACTTAGCCGCCTGGCCCAAGGCCTGGCTCCAACGTCCCACCTCATCATTCACTATGGCCCCTTTGGAAAATTTTCTCTTGTGTCCTCCTGACACCCAGGCGCTCTGCCCCGAGCACAGACTGCTGCTGCCCACTCTGCCGTGGGGCATCGCTGGCGGAGAGACGGCCATCTGTCAGGAATGCCCACCCCTTCCGTGGCAGCTCACCTCTGGGACAAACCTGAGGAGTGACCTCTAGGCCCGAGGCCGTGTGGACTGTGGTGTGCACAACCCTGGCCCGAGGCCACCCCAGGTCTCCCTGTGGGTCCTGCTCCCGGGCTGTGTGTCTTCAGGCAGATGCTCACCCTCTCTGAGCAAGGACCTAGGGAGTGGCTGAGTGTGGTATGGGAAGTGCTTCCTCCACTGGGGGGCCTCATCCTGTATTTGAGAAGGGGGGTGGCCTCCCCCTGGGTCCCACAACCAGGGTCTGTCCCAGAGCAGGCGGGTGATGCGGGCCCTGCAAGGCCCAGTAAAAGGCAGACTTGAGGTGTCACGGGGGCTCCAAGTGACAGCATCCCGAATCCTGATTTATTAAGAGAAACCGGAAATCTTATTTTCAAGTCAGTTCTCGGATGTTTGAATGGTGGCTCTAAAACCCATTTGTCCAAACACTGTGACCGGGCGGTCAGTGCAGGAGCAGGGCTGGCCTCAAGGCAGTGGCCACGTGTGGACCGTGTGGGTGTGCACGAGGGTGCCGCTGCCGGCTGGGGACTCCCCCGCCCTGAGAGCCTCGACAGCAGGCAGCCCTGGGGCCGCAGCAGTGAACAGCGGTGGACCTCGCGCCCCCTCTCCCAGCTCACCTGGGTGCCCTACTGCTGGGGCGCCGTGTCCACGATGGGCTTCTGGACCCCAAAGGCCGTGATGAAGATGTTGACCACCACGATGATGAAGACCAGGCCCGTGGCCAGGTTGTTGAGGAAATCCAGCTTGGCGTGCTTCTCCGGGTTGTTAAGGTCGTACTTGACTGTGGGTGAGAGGAGGGGACAGTGCCGAGAGCAGCCTGACAAGCGCCCAGCCTGGGGACCGTGGAAGGAGACCCGCCCCGAGGGGTGTGCGTCCAGCTGTGCTGAGTGGACGTTACAGGGCCCTCAGCCATGTTTACGATGACTTCTGTCTCCCAGAGGAAAATACACCTGCTGACAACAGGGCCCCGGGCTGGGGCAGCCCCGCCATCTGCGACCCCACCTTCTGTAGTCCCCGCGCTTTCTTCATGAGCAGCTGAAGCGAAGGCAGGCCAAGCACCTGAGGTCACGGAGCTAAAGACACCGCTTCTGGATGTCAACACAAGGCCAGGTTTGGTTTCTAAGGCAAATGTGCTGGGCCCCTCGTGTGCCTTAATCTTCCCAATTGATCCATGCAACTACCACGGCTCTATTTCTATGCCCATTTTACAGGTGGGAAAACTGAGTCCCCAGGAGGTTCAGTCACTAGCCCAAGGTCACATAGCCAGGAGGAGGTACAGCAGGAACAACCCAGACCCTCACTGCTCCTGACGAGGACCCCCACGTGGACAGGCAGCAGGGGCCCGCTGGGGGCCCTGGCAGCTGAGGGGCAGCTTCCCCTGGAGACCCCAGGGAACACCCAGGGAGCCCAGCCCCACCTTCCCACCAGGCTGGACCCTCTGTCTGTCTGCCCGTCCACTGGAGGCAACTGGTCTGAGGTAGAGGTCACAATATTTAGATCCTTAGTTTGGGGGGAAGACTGGAATGTTGGAGGCTACAGCTGGCACTCCGGCTTTTCATGGAAAAACAGCAGGGCCGACTACTGGTCACTCTGCCCAGAGAGAGGAGGATTGGGGTGAAGAGTCCCCTCCAACACTTCCTCGGGGCCCAGGGTCCCTCCTACACCTTGTGGTCATACCTCCTAGGGCCAGGGTCCCCTTCTGTACCTACTGGGCCCAGGGTCCCCTCCCACACCTCCTGGGGGCCCGGGGGCCCTCCCACACCTTGTGGTCATACCTCCTAGGGCCAGGGTCCCCTTCTGTACCTCCTGGACCCAGGGTCCCCTCCCACACCTCCCGAGCCTAGGGTCTCCTTGGCACACCTCTGTGTAACTTGGCTGCTCCTTTCATCACTAGACAATCGTCACTAGAGACAGCCATAAGCCAGTGCTGGGGACGCTGAGGGTAGAAGGCCAGCCCCTCCTAGGCCGTGAGGACTGGCACGGCTGGGCCATCTGGCGGCATGGATCGTTGAAGGCCCAGAAAAGCAGTCGCTGCCACCCCCACAGGCACAGGTCCTGACGCCCCAGCCCACTGTGGCTCTTCTCGAGCGCAGGGTGGGGAGAGGGCCGCTCCTGGACTGCACGCCTGTGAGGGCAGGGGACCCAGCAGCGCCTTGCGAGCCGAGTGTGCAGGGTGGGGAGCACCCAGGCCAGGGCGGACGAGCAGACGCCAGGGCCCCCCCCCCCCCCGGCGCCTACCGAGGAAGATGAGCAGCACGCCCACGCCAACCTGCAGCGCCAGGGAGATGGAGATGAGGACCACCAGGGGCACGTAGAAGGCGAAGCTGGGGCCCTGCTCCACGACAGCCTTCAGCTGGGACGCGTTGGCCATCAGCAGGGCGATGTCCAGCATGCTCTCGGCCGCGCTCTTCTTGCTGGCATAATGGTTCAGGTTGATGGGCTGCTGCCTCCGGCCCCAGCGGGACGGCTGCAGGGAGGGGGACGGTCAGCGGGGCAGTGGGGTGGGGGTCGCCCTTCACGCGAGGGCTTCTCTTGCCCCCGCCTTGGTAAGTGCGTGTTACTCTAATGACAGCCCTTGAGAATGCGCTTGGCCTCTACAAAACCTTCCCTAGGAATACAGGCCTGGAGAGAAAGGAAACATAGAACAGCAGCCTCAGCACAAACTCTGGTTTTTGACTGGAAATGCCCGCCACACAATCCCTGCCCTCCTGCTGTGGGTGAGGCGGCTCCGCCCTGCCCGCCCAGGCCCGCCTGTGCCCCAGGCCTCCCCTCCCCTCGGGATCTGGGCTCGGTCGGTGCCAGGCAGGGAAGTGACATGTAGGCACGCGGATCCATGCACGCTGGCCCAGGCGTGAAACAAGGGCCGAGACCCCCTCTGCCGCCTCCCAACCCCCTAGCCTTGGGACCCCGCAGGCCACTCCGTCCCCCGAGCCTCAGCATGGGCAGTGAGAAAGGTCTGCCCACCTCACCAGGCCACTGTAAGCAGCAAGGCACCGGCTGAGGTGGGGCACTCAGAGCCCACCACCCCTCTGCATGCAGCAGGCGTTCAATAAATGTCTCAGCATATCATGTACAGTTGAGCTTAGCTTCCTCCTTAATTTTCAGAGTAGTAACACAGGGTTACAAGTTTTGGTCTCTTTTCCTGGCCTCACGCATCAACCGATGACTTCTCTCTGCTCTGGGGTAGGGGGCTGGTCCGGGAGAGGGCCCCTTCAGTTCCTCACAGCCCCCAGTGCCCTTCCCTGTTGTCTCAGGCTCTAAGGCCCCACCCAGAGGCCACTGCCTCCAGGAAGCCTCCCAGGACTTCCCGTGGCAGGACACAGCCCTCTCTCCTGCCTTGGGGAGGTCACCTCTCTGGGCTGGCCTGTGTCATTCCAAGGCGACTCCAAGCACCCAGCTTGCACTTTCTTTCAAGCCAGAGTCCATCCCCATCAAGCCGCCCTTGTTGGGCCCCTCCCCAGCTACCCAGAACAAACCCGCCACTTCCTCAGCCCTGGCCCTTTGCCCACAGGTGCCCCAAGCCACCAGGCCCTGGACCACAGCCTCCTAGGACAGGTCACCTTGCTGGAGGCAGCTGTGAGAACCCACTGCTGGTGGCCGGCCTCTAGGGACCTGCTCTGGAAGATCCAGTTTCCAGGCTCATGAAATATGCAGGATGGGAGAGCAGGGTGCTGCGGGGCCAGGCAAGGAGGGGCGGACCTGGGTACCCGGGCCTCAACTTTCTGCAGCCGAAAAATACCCACAGTGAAAAACACACGAGGCAGCTGATACAGACCTAACGGAGGAAGGGAGCCTTGCTTTTATGGTGTGTATTTTTAAGTTAAATTTCATCTCAAATTATGCGCCCACGAGGGAGGGAGGGTGGGCAGTGGGGGACACAGGTGGGCTCTGCTGCCCGCACCTGGGCCCGAACCTTCCAACAACCTGGATTCAGCGTCAGCCGCTCTCTAAGTTAGCAAGTTCACTTGGGTCAAATCCTAGACACCATCGTGCACAGGGGAAGCCACCTCCACCCCGGGCCGCAGCCAGCCCGGGCCCCAGGGCCTTGGTGGTGCTCTCTGGTCATTCCACACCTACCCTGACCCCTCTGGGGTCTCTGCTTTAGCCTCTCCCGCACTGGGCCTGGCGCCGCGCTCCTGGGCTTCCTCAGGCCCCAGCACACCCAAGGCATGGCTGCTCCCTCTCAGGCCACCCAGAGGCTGGGCACAAAGGGCCCATGCTTAAAGGGCCCGTGCCTGGCACCGAGGTGCGTCCCCAGCTCTGCTCCTGCCAAGCTGCCCAGCTGGCCACGCCCCTTCACGTGCGTGCTGCTGGGTGCAGCGCGTCCTGGAGGCTGCCCACAGGGCGTGTGCTCCTCAGTTGCATACCCCTCAAGGACCAAAATGCCTTCCCTTGAGGCCACCCTAATGCCTACCTGGGTCCCATCCCAGCACCTGTAGTTCAGAGAAAACGGCAAGTACAGACCCCGTGAGGAGTTTCCACCTTCTGGGAGGGCATGTACAGAGACATGAGTGTGTACATAGGCATGTGTGCACATAAACATACATCCCGCACACATAAACACACATACATATACACACTCATGTACATGCACACACACATAAATGCACACACATACACATGTGCACACACATAAATGCAAATATACAAAATAAACACATGCAAACACATGTACACAATATACATATGTGATACACACATGAACATAATACAACACGTATACTATATAAACACACACGTGTACACAATACACATGCACACACAGATGTGTACACACACATCCACATCACACGTATAAGATATATACATCTGCACACAACACAACACACACATGTACACATGCACACACATGTACAAAATACATGCACACATACATAAACACACTCACATACCCAGGCTCACTGTGCTGACCTCTGGGGAGGAGGGGTGTGACCTCAGGACAGCTGGCCCTGCTCTGAGCCTCAGTCTCCCACGTGTGCCATGGGGCTGTGCAGCAGACACCCCAGGATGGCCTCAGAGCCCCAGGTGGCCGGCACAGGCCCCACCCATGTGCCCCTTCTGGCGAAGGGCGCTTCCAGCCCACCCAGCCAACTGCTTCCTGTTCAACTTGTGGGATGATAAGGAGGCCCAGGGGCTGGGAAGACCTCCGCACCAGGGTCAAGCCCAGCCCTGTGGCCTTGACAACATGCGCCCTCTCTGCCAGCCTCAGTCTCCCCAGCTGTACATCTGGGGCCAAAGTCTTGCCATGCGCCTCTCCCAGTTTACAGACCAGGAGACTGAGGCTCAGAGTGGGTTTGTCCAGGCCCACCCTGCGGGAGGGGCAGATCAGAATTTTATTTATTTATTTATTTTTTTGAGACAGAGTCTCGCTTTGTTGCCCAGGCTTGAATGAGTGTCGTGGCATCAGGCTAGCTCACAGCAAACTCCTGGGCTTAAGCGATCCTACTGCCTCAGCCTCCCGAGTAGCTGGGACTACAGGCATGCGCCACCATGCCCGGCTAATTTTTTCTATATAGATTTTTAGTTTCCCATATAATTTCTTTCTATTTTTAGTAGAGACGGGGTCTCGCTCTTGCTCAGGCTGGTCTCGAACTCCTGACCTGGAGCGATCCACCCGCCTCGGCCTCCCAGAGTGCTAGGATTACAGGCGTGAGCCACTGCGCCGTCCCTAGGTCAGAGTTTGAACCCAGGACTCTGTGCCCCAAACTTAGGGGGCCCCAGGAGGCAACACAGTTGACACCCACCCCAGGCAGTGAGACCACTGAGGCTGTGTGGGCTGATAGGGGGCTTCGCGCAGGTGGGGAGGGGCTGCAGGGCTGATCTGCTTCCCTGTCCCTAACCTCGCTGCTCTGGGCCTGGGAGCCTTGGAGCTGACGAGCGCACAGCCCAGTCCCAGAGAGGGCGGGACCATATCCCGCCGTGGGCAGTTTCCACTGTCTGGGGACTGGGGACGGGCCTGAGGGTGGCCAGGGGCCCATCCCCACAGGTTGGGGAGCCCCGTGGGCCTGACCGGCTGCCAGGAGCTACACTTGGGTACCCTCTGCCAAGACCTGTGCCCGTGGCCTGGGCGGCACAGGGAACACCCGGTTAATGTGTCCCCGGGGACGTGTCAACACCTCTGCAGCACCGAGGGCCGGAGGGAAGCCAGACAGGACGGGGTGTGGTGAGGGGCGGCTCTGCGCGCTCCCTTCTGTGCACAGGCAGCCTCACCTTAACAGGCTGCACAGGTGGGTGCCAGGCCACGGGGTCCCAGGGCCGCTCCACTGAGTGTCCCCAGCGCGGGCAGGAGGGGGCTGGCACAGACACAGAATTTGAACCAGGCCTGCTGCCCCCGCGGGCCTGGCTCTGGCCACAGGGTAACCGGGTGCTCTGGCCCCCCAGGGCTCGGATGGGAAGGGGGGGCTGTGGCCAGCAGCTGGGCCCCACAGATACAGTGAAGCACATCAGTCCCCTTCCAAGGGCCCGCGAGGAGTGGGGCTCAGAGCGGTCGCGGCACCTCCTCTACCTCGCCCGATCCTGCCGTGCTACTGACCAGCAGGATGACCACCCTGCCTCAGTTTCCTCATCTGTAAAATGGGCAGGCAGGGGTGTGGAGGGGGCTGAATGGGGCAGGCTCAGAGGCTCCCTGGCTGGTCGGAGCACACCACACCGGGTGGCAGGACTGGGATGCTCCTCCTCCTTGACACCCGGCTCTCACCACTTTGCAAGACTCCACCTCCCCAACAAACTCCAGCAACTCACAATAAGCTGCGCACACACAAAATAACAGGAAGAAGGAAAAGACAGGACAGCGGGGGCACAGGTCGTCCTGAGCTGTGCAGGACCCAGGATGGCCATCAGGGCCGAGTTGTCTGCCCTGGGGGTCCGAGTCTAGCCCTGGGCACCTGCAGCCTGCCTGCTCAGGGGGCCTTCCCCTTGGGCTGCAGGCACCAGCAGACGGCGGGGGCACCTGAGAAATGAGGCCCCCCTTCCCTCCCACCATGTGCTGGGACCTGCCTGGGGTGTCAGCATCCTCCATCTGACCCACCAGCGTGGGGACATGAACTGCTGGGCCCACCCCCCAGATGCCACACCGACTGGCCTGGGCTGGCTTTGGAGCCCAGCCATCAGAGGCCCATGCCTACAATGTCCCCCGCCCGGCCAGCCCAGGAAGCAGCTCTCCGAGAGGGTCTTCCCAGCTCCCCGTCTGGCAGGAAACCCCAGCAAGACAGCAGGAAGTATCGGGAGGCGAGGTCCCCATGGCAGCCGGGCTAGGGCTAGGCCAGGCGGACCCACTTCCCTCAGACTCAGCACTGGCCAGGAGTGTCGCTGAGGCCACGTCAGGGTCAGCTTTTAGAACTTGTCCCAGACCCTATCAGCCTCGGGAACTGCCAGGAAAGCAGAAATGAGAAAAAGAAGAAACTTCCGCCGAGCAGCTGAGGCCATGCCCGGCCGTCTGTACAGGGCACGGTGCATGCCGCCAAGGACTAGGCCTCTCGGCCCAGGTGAGGACCCAGGAACCTGCACCCTTTGGGGCTGTGAAGGGCAGGAGGGCAAGGTTGGCACCAGAGGGCCGTGTTCCAGCCCCATCCTGGCCACCTCCCTGAAACCCCGTCACCTCACTGCCTCAAGATACCCCAGGGCATGACACAGTTGCGGGCCATTTTCACACTAAAATTGTCATTTGCTATTCCTTCTGCCGCCAGCCAACAGAGCACTGACTCAATCCCTGGGCTCTGACAGGGGCCTCATGTGAAGGGCCACAGGGGTGCCAGGCACGTGAGTGGGCATGGGCGGAGCTGCCCCAACACAGCCCAGCTGGGCACCTCTGCCCAGGACTTACACGTGCAACCCCTCCCTGAGCCTCGGCCACCCTATGGGTGAGCAACTGTGCCCCATTTTACAGAAGAGGAAACAGGCCCTCCTTGGGGCCCCACCCTGGGCGCAGTGCTTCCCTTTCCGAACCGCTGCGGAGTGTGACCACTGGGAAAGGGTCCCCGCGGCAGGTGGAAATTAGGAAGTCGGTGCTGAGTGTCAGGCTCGGCTCCCAGCACATCACGTACATCAGCCATTTAGCCCTCGCCATGAATCTCCGGGGGAGGTACTGCTATCACCCCCACGTCACAGATGAGAAGCTGAGACACAGAGTGCTGACATCACGCACCCAGGAAACAGCAAAGCAGGGTCCTGAGGGTGGGGAGGGGAACGGGGTGCTGGGCGGGCCTGGGGCCCCCAGCCTAGGTGAGCAGAGTGGCCCTCAAGGCCGGCCACCCCTGGAGGAAGCCTCCTGCCTGTGACCAGAGACGCCCCGGGAGAAATGCACTCATCCTCACAGCAGCTCAGAGCCCTGCCACAGATCCCCGGCCCATCCAGCCTGGCCCCCCACCCCCCACCCCCTACCCAGCCCTGCACGTGCTTGGTGGTCCAGCCTCTGGGCCTTTGCGCCTGCTGTTCCCTCTGCCTGGATGCCCATTTGCACTCTCAGAGGGCCAGAACCGCACCCCTTCCCATCCTCCAGGGCCTAGTGCCAACGTCTCCACCTCCACAGGAAGCCTCCCTGAGCCCTAGGTCCACCCACCACGGCGGCCGCCAGCCCCTTGGGAATTCCACACTTTTGTCTTAGCTTCTCTCACCCTGTCTGGGCTGGTCTGCTCTCTGATCACGGCTCAGAGGAGTAGAGCTGTGTCTTCCCAGTCTCTGACCCCCAGATTCAAGACAGGGATCCCTGAACAAGCCCAACCCAAACTCCCCTGGGCCTGGGATGTGCCCAGAGCCCCCCAGGAAGCACAGCCCATCTTGCTGCCTGAAGAGGTGAACAGAGACTGCATTGAGTGCAGGGCAAAGGACACAGGAACAGAGGACAAGGTCAAGGGTAGGGGACAAGCAGAACCCCTCCCTTTCAAAGCAGCTTCCAAACTCTAGGACTGCCCCCCCCCCGCAGATCCTGGAGCCCCTCCTCCCTGAACAGGGCCTGTCCCCACAGCTAGGACTGTTTATCAGCACCTGGGCAGTGTGTCTTTGCCCCCATCTGGTTACACAGTCCAGAAGCCTGGAAAACCCAGCAGGCTGCTGTTCTCTGCCCCCATCCCCGGGGGGGTGGGGGGTGGTCTGAAAATGAAAGACTGTCCAAAGTCAACAAGTCATCAAAGGGCCGTGCCAGGACCCTGCAGCAAACACAAGGCACTAAGTGCTGGGTGAAGAAGTGTGGGGCACAGGACCCTGGCCAGCTCAGGCCCTGCTGCAGTAGCAGGGGCTGTAAGTTGGGGTTGGGGGGCAGGACGAGGGTCATTGCAGGGGGTCGGCGACCACTGCCAGAGCCTGCCTCCCCCCCACAGCCCTCCAGGCCCAGCAGGGCAAGCTCTGTACAGGCCCCCAGAGCCTGTGTGGGGACGCGGGAAGGCTGTGTGTGATGTCTGTTTCTCCAGGCAGGTGAGTGGCGTAGGGGCCACAGCAGGTCCCAAGTCCCCCCGCCAAGGCGGGCATCAGATTGCGTAGGCACCGTGGAGTGACGTAACTGTCTGCCCGCTGCTGGCCTGGAGCCCGGAGGCTGCGACTCCTCTCCACACACCCTGGGGCCAACGTGCGGAGGTGGCATGGCCAGGCTGAAGTTAGAGGGTGGTGCGGGAGGTGGGGGGAGGCCGGCCGACCTCGGCCTGAGAAGCAGCCGACGCCAAGAGTGAGCACTGCTTGGCCGGGCAGGGGACGAGAGCAGGGCTGCCCGCCCCACGCCGCCGCGCCCCGCTCACCTGCCCGGTGGCTGGAGGACCCGAAACCCCCCTCCCCGCTCTGGCCCCCGACGGGGCGGCAGGGACGAGGCCCGGGGCGGGGCGTCCCCCGCCACCCCGCAGTGCGGACGCGGCGCGCAGGGCCCCGTGCCCACAGGTGCCCGGGGAGCCGCCGGCGCGGGGCCCAGAGAGGGCGGTGCCGGCCAAGGTCACACGGCTGTGGGGGGCGTCTTACCAAGGCGCCCGGGGAACCGGGCGAGCCCGGGCGCGGGTCGCCGTTGAGCTGGTACTCCTCGGGTCCCGAGTCCATGGTGCGCCCGCCCAGGCCGCCTCGTTCCGGGCCTGAGCGCGCCCGGGCCTCTGCCGCCCGCCCGGCCCGCCCCGCCGCAGACTCCGCCTCCACCCGGGGCGGACGCCGGCCCTGAGGGGCGCGCGGGGTCGGGACGGTGCCCCCTCCGGCCTGAGACGCCCTTGCAGGGCTCCTCGCGGGAGGAGGGGCTCGCCCCGGGGACCGCAGGTGTCTCCAGCACGGCGCCCCCGCGCACACAGCAGCCGAGCGCCCGCCGGGAGGGCCAGGCTCCCCTGCCTGCCTGCGGGCCACGTTCTCCGCTGTCCCAGCTCGGGCTGTCCCGCCTCCGGGTCGCGGGGCTGTGAGGGCCCCGGCCCAGCCTCGCGGAGGGGCAGGAGGGAGGCACAGGGCGTCAGCCAGGGTTGGGCCCTCCTCGGTGGCGGCCACTCCCGCCTGCTGGAGCAGCCTCCGAGGCCTGACCGCCTTGTCCTGAGGCGGCACCGGGTGTTCAAGCCAGGCCTTGGGGCCCCGCAGAGCGCGTTGGCTCTTCCAGCCCGTGGCTCAGTCAGCCGCACTTCCCCAGGACGGCCTGGTGGGCCTGTCCCAGGCGTAGGAAGCCAGGTGGGATGCGGAGGACATTAACTCCCCGGGGGGCATCATCCTGCTGCAGGAGCTTGTGGTGAAGGCTGGGCCACTGTGTTCTTCCCTTCTGACCCTGACCTCACTCCAGACCCCACTGCTTTTTCCCTGCCCACCTCTACTGGGTGGCGCGCCAGACTTCCGCATTATCCCAGCATCTGCGGATGCCTCTACTAAGGCCGCTGAAGTAGTGAGCAGATCCGCAGACCCCTGTGATCCTCCCAACCTTCCTGGGGAGGCCAGCCTGCTGGGACCCTACATCCCAGAACTGCTACTCAGTGACTGTGTGGCTCAGGCAGGTGGCTTACCCTCTCTGTGCATCTGCTTTTGTGTGCTGTTAGCCTGAGGCTGGAGTTTGGTCAAGGCCACGTCAACATGATCTTTTTTTCCCTCCCCATAAAGAAACAAAAGCAGAGAGGTTAGGCAGTGGTGTCCAAGTTCACCATGTAGCTCCTCAGGGCAGCCTGAGCCCCAGCCTAGCCTATTCCTTTATTCTGCAATCATGGAGCGCCTACTGTATGCCAGGCCCTGTTCCAGGTGGCAGGGCCTGGAACAAGGCAGTGGGAGTCTATGACCAGAGGCATAGAGGCTGGGTGTGTCACTTCTTGTCTTCCCAGGGAAATGCCCCGGGAAGTGCCCATTTCCTCCTCACCTAACAGGGGGGAAACTGAGGCACAGCTGGGGAGAGGCCCAGCCAGGAGAGGTCAGCCCAGGATGCGTGGTCAGAACTCCTGAGGCTGTCTGCCCTGTCCCCTGCCTCACTGGACATTGCCTCTGGTGGGGTCTGCCCAGCCAGCAGGCTGTACGAGCAGCCACCCAGTGGGCATGTGAACTCCTTGCCTGCCTCACCCCTGAGGGCCCCACGCTCTCATCTCCCGTCCTGTGCCTCGCCCCTGCTGGGCGAGCGGATGAGTTTTTCAAGTGAAACCCAAGGCATAGAAAGTGCAAGTCACCCTGAGGGATTTTTCAGAAAAAGGGACTTTCCAGTCACACCAGTGTCCAGGGCCACACTGGGGACAGCAGGGGGCCCAGAGCCTCCTGAGTGATGGGGGTTGGTTGCTCACCCTCTGTTTCCCTGCACTCTGATTCTTTGGTGCTTTGCCCATCTGGGGGACCTGGGGGTCAAGGGCATGTAGGGAACAGCCTGGGAGGCCAGGGAAGCTCCTCCTGATCACAGGCCCCGAGTCTCACAGTCCCCAGCTCAGAACACCAGGCCTCCGTTGGGCCGGACTGCCACCAGGACAGGAGGTGTGAGCGGCTCTTCCCAATGAGATCGTCTGGTGAGGGAGGAGCTGTTGGCCCAGTTCACAGCTGAGAAACTGAGGCTCAGGTTGTCACTGCCTCAGCCCTGCCTGTTACGGTGGTGGTTACTGTTCTCCATAACCCAGGCCACTGTCAGCTCACCTGTTATTCATAAGCACCCAGAAATCCAGAGTTAACCATTGGCATCATCCACACAAACAGCCCCCGCCCCTCACTGTAGGGGACAAACTCCCAGCCCCAGGCAGCGCTGGCCTACAAGGGCCCACTCCTGGAGGGGGGCGGGAGGAGATACCACAGAGAAAGCACTTTGCAACCAGAAGGGGCCCTGAGAGCTGCAGGGGAGGCCCAGGGACCCTGGGAGGCCAAGGGAGGGGAGGAGGCAGGCACCGAGGACGAGAGGGTGAGAAGGTTTGGCGCGTGGGACAGGCCCCATCCCCAGCATGTTCTCTCTTTGGGCCACATGGCAGGTCTGTGCCGTGAGGCTCGTTACTCCCACTTTCCAAGAGGAAGCCAGGAAGGTTGTGGCGTAACATTGGGACTCTCCTCTCCCAGCCTCAGCATCCTCAGCCGTAAACGGGGGTGGAGTTGTGCTCTTCCTGGGGCTGCTGGGAGGACGTCAGTCCGGTGTCAAGGCTTCGGCAGAGCAGGGCCACATCCTCCTGCTGCCCTTGCTGCAGTGAGGGAATTCCCGGGTCTGCTGTGTTTTCCCTGCTGTGCTCAGGGTTGTTTACCAGACTGTTCTCTGCTGGATCTGACCCAGGACAAGTCTTAAAGGGACAATGCCCGCCATGTCCCCCACCATCCACTGCTTTCAAGTTCTCCTGGAGACGCTGATCGCATGAGCCATCCAAGGCCAGTTCAGAGACGCTGACGCTGAGCTGAGGGAAATGTGCTCAGGAGACACACAGAGAAGGCGGGTGGCAGGGAGGCATGGGCTGGCAGGGGTGACAACCGAGCCCTGTGGGCTGTGCTCCAGCAGAGAGACACCGCGAGTGTGCACCAGCATGCACACACACACTGTCTGTCTGCACGCGGGCGCCAGGCGGGTCAGCTGGCGTCTCAGGCTGCTTCCCCGGCACCCGGGGAGGTTCAGTGAGTCCCTCTCCCCCATCACAGGACTCTAGTTGATTCTTGTGGCGCCAGTGTTGTGTCAAGTTCAAATTTGCCCCTTCTGATGAGCTGTGTAGCTTGGGACACATCTTGGGATGCTGCAAGATGGCGTGTAAGGACCACGGCGGTCTCATCCCAGCCCGCTCCTCACAGTGCCACCTCCAGCGGGTGGCTCCATCTCACTGACCAAGAATGGGGTCTAGTGGGGCAGAGGACTGGCAAGGGCCCTGTCACCTGGAGCAGGCCGCAAGGCTGCAAACTGGAGGCCTAGGCCAGGCTGTCCCAGGAGCTGGCACTGAGCGTGGTCTGAGCACCCGCACTACCGTGGGGAGCACAGACATGTCACTCAGATCTGGGAGAACATGGGCTGAAAGCACCAAGGTGCTAAATGTCAGCGGGTCCAGCAGACCATATTTTCCTGAACAGGAAGCCTTCAAAAGCAGCTGGTGCCTGGCCTCCTCCATCTCTGAGGGGCTTGGAGGCAGGCATGCCATTCCCACTTCCCAGAGGGAGAAAACAAGGTTGAGAAGGCGTGTGGCATGGCCAAGGTGACCCAGCTGCAAAAGGCAGGTGGTTCTGCACGCCACGGCCCCCTGCCTCTGCCCACCCAGCCAGCCTGCCCGCACATGCTGGCACCAGGACGAGCGTGAGGAGGGGGGCGCTGGCAGTCAGCCTGGGGCAGTGGGAACTCACTGGAAGCCAGTGGGACTGCCACCATCGGGTGTGGCCCATCCACACCCGCCCACCTGCGGGAGCCCATCACCTGGCCTCAGGATGGGCCAGGGGGCTGCGTTCCTGTGAGGTATCTCTAGGGGCCGCAGCTCCGTGCAGTCAGTCACAGAGCCAGGAGATGGGGGAGACCAGGCGGGCGCTGTTGCCACCCTGTTTCTAGAAGGATGAAAGAAGGAGAGCCAGGCCTGTGAGGAGGTGCCATGCCACCATCCCCGTGGTGAAGACAGGACAGC
Organism: Lemur catta; assembly: GCF_020740605.2. Classification (NCBI taxonomy): domain Eukaryota; kingdom Metazoa; phylum Chordata; class Mammalia; order Primates; family Lemuridae; genus Lemur; species Lemur catta. The sequence continues at coordinate 85,632,315 of NC_059137.1, forward strand.
AGAGGCTCTGAGAGCCGAGTGGGAGTGGAAGGCACAGGGGGTCAAGGATGATAACGGGCAGGTGATGTCAGGTGAGCACTGTGCAGGCACGGGATCGTCTCACGCTGTCCCCCAGGGGAGTGGCATACCCAGGCTGCACAGTGCGACAGAGCTGGCTTTAGAAGGCCACTGACCACCAGTGTATGTCCACCACGGGGGAGTGGCTAAGTGAATTACAGCCATCCTCGTCCTGGAGTATTATGCGGCCGCCACAGAGCGGGCGAGAGCCGGCTGGCTGGTGCGGAGGGAGCCAGGCTCACTGCGGCAGAGACAGCAGGAGCAGAAAGCCAGCCCCAGCTTCCCGTGGTGAACCCTGACCCCCTGGTCTGTCCCCGCCCTTTGTGCATCCATCTCTCCCACTGGGGCTCCTGAGGGCCAGGCTGGGGCAGATGCCACTTTGCATTATGGGCATCTATGTCCAACAAAGCCCTTGTCCCCAGCCGCCAGAGCCAAGTGTCAGGGAAAGTGGCTCTCCCTTTCTCCCTCAGTCACAGACTGCTGACTCCCAGCTCTGCCAATGGCTTCCCAGAACCAGAGCTGCATTTCCCAGTCTTCCCTGCGGCTAGGAGTACCCTGGTGGCCACATTCTGGCAGTGAAAGGGGTGTGTGCAGCATCAGGGAAAGGACCTTAAACAAAAGGGGTGTGCCATTCTTCATTACTTCCTCTTACCTGCTGGCTGGAAGATGGATGTAATGGTTGGAGCTCTCACAGCCATGTTGCACCATAAGGAGACCTTGGGCACGGGAGCCTCGAACAGCAGAGGAAGACTGCATCCCTAAGGCTGGGAGCAGAGCTCCTCCCTGGGCTGCCCACCTCCAAACTCCTTCAATGTAAGAAAAAAAAATCTATCTTGTCTGCAGGCTGTTGTAATTTTGTTTTGTTTTGTTTTTCTGATACAGCTGATCTCAAACCTATTTTGAAAAAGTGAATTAGTGGCTGGCTTAAATCCCTCTGAAGGCTTCCCGTGAGCATCCTCACTCCTGGACCCTGTGTAACTGAGAGTCCCACCCCCGTTCCCCCCTTCCGTGCGCCCTTCACTCCAGCCCTGTCCGTCTTTCGTTCCATTGACTCCTTTCTACCTGGGGTCTTTGTCCACTCCATTTCCTTCACCTGAATCTCCTGCTCCAGTTCTGCACATGGCCGGCTCCTTCCTGCCACCTGAGTGCACCTAGGGCAGTGCCTGAAACCCCGTTGTTTGTGTTTGCCTGGGTGTTGTCTGCCCTCCCCCAAACAACAATGGGCTGGCATCTCGGTGGCAGTCAATCCAGAAGGAATGAAACCTCAAAACCCGCAGGTGCTGCGGACCCTAAGCCCCCCACCCAGGTGGCTGCCCAGGGCACGGCCTGACCACGTCCCCTTTGTCCGGCCTCCAGGCCTGGCGCCCTGGCGTCCCTAGGCTCAGCCTGCTCAGCCCAGCCCTTGCCCAGCAAACCACTAATGACAGGGGCTGCCTGGGCCTCTTATTCTTGGTCCTGACAGCAACCGCTGACTCCGGCCATGAAGCCACTGGGCCGGAGAGTGTGGGAGCGAGATGGGCATCTGGCAGGTCAAGTGGTCTGTGGTTTGGCCAGGGGACATCCACAGGCAATTTAGGTCTAGTCTAGGTACCTCCCCCTTCCTCTCCCAAAAGTCCAGGCTGAGCTTGGCCTCATCTGCTGAATCTGCTGCCCTTGGCCTGTCCAGTGTTTGGGCTGGGCTGGGGCCCCACCCTGGGGCTGCAATGAGGCGACATCTCTTCCACAGTGAACTGGGCCTCGGAGCTTAGTGCCTGGCCCAGGGATCAGAGCACAGTCACTGTGTTGGGGGACCAACATGTGCTGGTGTCGGGTGCAGCAGCACACCCGACACACCCAGCCAGCAGGCCCTGTCTGCCCTTTCCCTGGTGCCCAGGGCCAGAGCCCTCTTCTGCTCCAAGTCTGGGGTGACCCCCTGAGAAGCCCCCAGATGTCCCAGGGGCGTCCTCTCTGCACATACATGCCTCCCCCACTAGGTCCCCCGGGGTCCCCAGGCCTCTCCTGCCCACCATCAGCCCCCTCCCCTGGAGACCCCTCTCCCACCCCCAAGGACTCAGGAGGCAGAAGAGAGCTGTCTCCCTTAGTACCCGACAGCCTCGGGGGTACTTTCCCCCCTGGCCAGAGCATCCAGAGCTAGTTAGGGCTGTTTTCCCAGAGTATGAGGAAGTGGAGACAGCACCACCGAGAGGCCACTATGGAAATAGCAGTCATTGCTAAGGATGCCAGGGGCCAGTCTTGGTGTGCACGATCTCACTATGGGGTTGTGCCTTTTCTACAGGTGGGGAAACTGAGGCTCTGGGAGCTGAGATTGGGGCCCAGGTCACCTGAGTCCACCCTGTGCACCCTCTACCTACCACAGATGGGTGTCAGAAGCTACCTCATGGCCGTGGCAAAGCCTTTTCCTGTCGTCCCTAGAGAATCGCAGCCCACCTCAGACCCGAGGCTGACCCCTCTGCAAACATCCACAGGCAACAGGGGCTTCAGATCCAGGCCATGGAGTCCTCCTTCCCCTCTCTGTCCCTGTGCTGTGGTAGGGAGGGGACAGCGGTCACCCTGTGCCTTTAACCATGAGCCCCACACACACCATCGGCCACGGTGGGAAGGGTTTCTGCTGTCCTGGCTCTGGACAGGCCAGCAGTTTTCACGCTGGGACACACATCAGAACTCCTGGTGGGCACAGCTCGCTGGTCCCCAGTCCTGGGGCGCTGGGGCTGCTGGTCCGGGGACCCCACTCTGAGCCGCTGGGCACGGCCATCCTTGGCAGCTGAGGTGAGCATTCGGGCCAGGTGTGGATCGGCCAGAGTGTGGGCTGGGGAGGGCCCACTACTGAGCAGCTGCCACAGGCAGGCCCCGTGCCCAGCGCCTCGCACAAACGCTCTGTCCCACTGTCCCTCAGCCTGAGGCAGGTGTCCCTCTGCTGTGGAAAAGTCAAGAGTCGTGGCGGCATGTTAGAAACAAATCCAAGGCCGGGCGCGGTGGCTCACGCCTGTAATCCTAGCTCTGGGAGGCCGAGGCGGGTGGATCACTCGAGGTCAGGAGTTCGAGACCAGCCTGAGCAAGAGTGAGACCCCGTCTCTACTAAAAATAGAAAGAAATTATCTGGCCAACTAAAAAATATATATACAAAAAAAATTAGCCGGGCATGGTGGCTCATGCCTGTAGTCCCAGCTACTAGGGAGGCTGAGGCAGTAGGATCGCTTAAGCCCAGGAGTTTGAGGTTGCTGTGAGCTAGGCTGATGCCACGGCACTCACTCTAGCCCGGGCAACAAAGTGACACTCTGTCTCAAAAAAAAAAAAAAAAAAAAGAAACAAATCCACAGCAGAAGCACCATTTTCAGTTCTTTCACTTGCATAGATCTGTGAAGAGGTCTACAGAGGGATCCTGTCCCAAGCCGCAAGGGGCTTTTTTATGCCGGTGGGGGTCACCGTGACCAGGCTGGTGACGTCCTCACGAGGTCAAGTCTGGAGGTTGGTGGGCACATTGAGTCCAGCAGGTAAGCGAGTGTCTCCTTTGTCTTGGTCTGGGGGACAAAGACCTTGAAAGCAGCGGTCCCAGGGGACATTACTCGCTAAGAGCGCAACTGGGGACGACCAGGACAGGGAGCAGACGGGTTTAACTGTAACCAGGCCCTTTGCCTTCCGCCTTCCGGCCCGGCCACTGCCTATCCGCCCTCAAGGCCGGTCTGCGCCTCACGGTCTGAAAACGTCGGCGTCCACACTGCCTCTCCGTCCCGGCTCCCCTTGGGTCCCGCGTTGTCGGGTAACCCCTGCTTTCCTTCCTTCCTTTTAACCAAGCTGACGGGCAGGATTTGGAAGTGGAGATATTCTAGTCTCGGGAAGGGGACGTGGAGGTCTGGGGTGTGAAGTGGCCTGCCCAGGACAGGGTCCCTGGGACCGTCCCCGGTCCCCATCAGTGCTGGTGGGAGTCACGTGTGCCCTCACAGCCAGCCGTGGGGTGGAGCAGCTCAGGCTGCCGGTGGACCCCAAGAGGTAGAGCTGTCCGACCACCCAGTTCCCAGCCCCACGGTTGAGACAGGTCCGGCCAAGGCCCAGGCCCCTGTGACCTACGGCCTCTCCGTGGAGTGGCCGCCTGTCCAGCCTGTGGATGTGGCCCGTGCTGTGCGGAAGCCACAGCCCCCGGGGCAGCTTCCCGAAATGCCACGTTTCCTGCCTCGGGCTCTGATGGCCTCTCGGTGGCAGGGGGCCAGGCCCCCGCAGGCCTGGTGCCGGGCAGCAGCTGGGGCAGCGTGCGGCTGGGTGTGGCAGAGGGCATCTCACGAGCAGATGAGAACCCTCACGGCACACAGGGGCATTTATCAGGCGGGCCCGGCGTGTCTCGCTCTGAACGCAGGAAGGACAGAGACAGCCTTTCACAGGGCGCCAGCAGGGCTGGGCTCGCCTGCTCTGGAGGGTGTCAGTTTTCCGACTCCTTCTCCAAGCTGCGCAACCTGTCGGTATTCACTAGCGGGTTGCTCAGGCTGCCCTGGCGGGGGACTGCCTGATAACTGTCCTGCTGGCACTGTCAGGGACAGGGGGAGGGGCGAGAGAGGAAAAGGGGGAAGGGGGTGGGGTGATGGGAGGGAGGAAGACAGAGAGACAAAGACACCCCTATTTTCTGTGGGACCCTGGCTGCTACATGCTTGCCCACACCGGCCCTTCCACCCAGGCGCAAACCCTGGACCCTGCTGTGATTTGCTGAGAGCCTGGGTGGCCCCATGTAGCCCTGGAGGGACAGGCAGGGTGGGCCTGGGCTCCTGGCACCCAAGTGCTCACCTGGCCTAAGGCTTTGGGGGGTTTGCTCACCCCACCAGCCCCTGCTGCTGATGGCCGCCATGTTGCCCACTGTGCCCCTGTGATGCCCAGGGCACCGCGTGATGCTATTGGTGTCTCAGTGGTGGCCTCCGCTCCCAGCCCACCACCCGCTGGGCCCACTGTCCACATTCACACCCCTGAGGGAAGGGCCTTGCACCCCCGTTGGAGGGCAAGGGGAATGAGGGCTGGGGAGGCTCCTGGGATCAAAAGTTAGTCTGCAGCATGGTAGCTGGGAGCCCTAGGGACCTGCTTAAAGGCTGGCCTCCGCCCTCTGGCTGCAAGGCCTAGGGCCTGTGGTCTCACTACTCTGAATGTCAGGGACAGAGAGCTGGTTATGGAGCTGCCTCTGCCAGGCCCCTGGGTGCTAAGCAACACCAACCCGCGGCCGAAGTGAATGGTCCTCCTGGAGTGGGGATGACCAGCCTGCATGTGACCCTCACAACAAACCTAAGCAGTTAGGTGCTACTGTTATCCCACTTTATAGACAAGAAAGCTGAGGCCCAGGAGGGTCGTACAGCTGGTAAATGGAGTGGGAGGACTTGAGAGCCCAGCAGCCCCACCTTAGTCATCTCAAACAGTGACCGTTGTCATGGTTGTGAGGTAGTGGCACCTGTCTGGGTGGTCCCTTAGCTTCACACAGGCCAGCCTCATGGGGACAAGGGACAGGATGGGGCTCAGGCCCTGGGGACTGTGACAGGGCTACCATCAGAGTTCAAACAGCAGAGAGGCAGAGGGTGAGCCTGGGGTGGTCAGTAGCTATGCCCAGGGCCTGGGGCTCCAGCTGGTCCCTCCCAGGGAGGAGCTGACGAGGTGGTTGAGGGATGAGGAAAGGAGGCTTCCAGCTGGTGAAGGCCATGGAAGCCAGGGGCCTTAGCACTTGGGGTGGCCAGAGCCGAGTGTAAGGAAAGGAGGGTGACAAGGAACGGGAGCGAGCCCAGCCAGGCTGCGGTGGTTCCTGACACGTTCCTCAAGGCGCTTGGCCTTTGTTCAGGGCCTGTGGGAAACCAGGGAGGGTTCTGAGGATCAAGACAGACAGACCACGGCGAGGTCCGGCCTGCTGCAGGTGCCGCATCTTGTCACCACCATCGCGGTTGGCATCGCTGCCAAAGTGATCAACGGGAGAAGAGCTGCCCTGGCCGCAGGGCAGTGGGTGAAGGCTCACCCGAGTCTGTTTATCGATTTTCTATTTTCATTTCACAGCCGGGAGCCTGAGGCCGAGGGGTCTTTTCCACACAGAACCCACGCTCCTAACCCATCACGGCCCAGGGAGGGCCCGTCATTGCTGCCTCACCCCACTGCCTGCGTGCGCTACCGGGGATGCTGAGAAAAAGGAAAAGATGGAAAGGAATAGAGTTCTTAGAAAGCTTCACAGAGAAGGACAAAAACAAGAGAGAGTGTGGCGACACTGAAAGTGGGGTAGAGACAGGGAGGGAGGGCGGAAAAGGGGCGAGGGGGCAGGATGAGAGTCTCCCGTGGCTCCCCCAGACACGCACGCCCGCTCTGGTTGCCCGGGCCAGGCTGCCGCCCACCTCCTTGCTGATTTCGCTGGGCTACGGTGGCCATGAGCGCCCTCCAGCAAGCACAGCCGCCCAGGGCCGGTTCGCCCTCCTCTCCCGTGATTGGCTTGGGCCCCTCTGGCACGAGGGCTTCCTGCTGGTGGTCCTGCAACAGGTTCCTTGACCAGCATCTGCCCCTTTCCTCTCCACCTGTGGCCATTAGACATGAGTATCCAGCTCCCCGACTGGAGCGGCAGTTCCTGCTTTCGAACAGGGCACGCCGTCACCACAGGCCGGCAAGTGCAAACGTCGCCCACCCCTGCACCGGGAGGTGGAGGTGGGAAACGCCCGAGGGGAAGGTCCCAGCCTCACAGAGGCCTTGGGCTGAGGTTCCGGGGGGTTCTGACAGCTGCCCTCATGCCCTCGGGCCCACTGCTGTCCCCAGGGTGTGGTGAAGGACAGGGAGTAACTACTGGCACGAGGGTAGGCCCACAGCATCCACCCTTGGCCCTGGGTGTCCAAAAGACCTTAGGACTGGGGATTTCAGAAGCCCTTTTCTGTTAAAAATTCTAGACATATTAGAAAATAGCAGCATTTCTTTCTCTGCCTTTTTTTTATGGTTTCCATAAATTTGTTTTAAAAATATATGCCAATTAGAGTGGACTCAGTGATCATTTTTCTTCCCTCTTTCCACACTGGGCCCACGCACGAGCATAGCTGGGGATGAGGGAGGCCCCTGATTCTTCCTAAGGTTGTTCCAGGAGCCACATGCAGCCTCTGGTCATGAAAATATGGAAGGGGTGACATGCTGACGCTTCACCTCCAGGTCAGGGCATGAGGAAAAACCATTAAGACAGCAAGAGAGAATTTTTTTTTTTTTTGAGACAGAGTCTCACTCTGTTGCCCGGGCTAGAGTGCCATGGCGTCAGCCTAGCTCACAGCAACCTCAAACTCCTGGGCTCAGGCAATCCTACTGCCTCAGCCTCCCAAGTAGCTGGGACTACAGGCATGTGCCACCATGCCCGGCTAATTTTTTTTTCTATATATACTTTTAGCTGTCCGTATAACTTCTTTCTATGTTTAGTAGAGATGGGGTCTCGAACTCCTGAGCTCAAACGATCCGCCCGCCTCGGCCTCCTAGAGTGCTAGGGTTACAGGCGTGAGCCACCGCGCCCGGCCAAGAGAGAATTTTTTTAAGGCAGCATCACAACTTGTGCCACCAAATATGTGTCCTTCCCTCTAGCATCGAGCCTTAGCTTTAGAGATGGTGGCCAGAGAACTCATCATTGTGGGCCGTTGCAAGACTCGGTTTACAGGCTAAACGTGTCCACCCATTAGGACTGGATGGGGCTTTATGTAATGGAGTTTTCCCCTTCCCATCACTAGATCAGACCTGGGCAGCTGCTGCCCTGCTCAGAATCTTGATGCTGTGTGGGCCATATCTCTGGGGTGCTGTTGGCATTCTTTTCAGGGTTGCTGCCTCATGGTCACGACATGGCTACTCGAGTTCCAGATATCACGTCTGTGTGCAGGCCAGGGAGAAACAGGGAGGAGCCCAAGAGCCATCTTGCCCCCTTTTCTCCTGAAAGCAAAAGTCCTGAATTTTCCCAGCAGGCTGATCTCTAGGTCTCAGGGCCACCCCTGGCTGCAAGAAAGGCTGGGAAATATGCAACCAAATTGGTCCAGTCTTGACCTGTCACCTGGGCTGAATACACTGTCCCGTGAGGCAGAGACTGTCAGTATCCATTCTTTCCTTCTTTGTTTTAGTAGCTAAATCCCCAAATGTTATGTGTGCCTATGGTTGCCCCAAATAGAGACTACATTCCCTCTCTCCTTTACAGGTAGGCATGCCCATGTGACTAAGTTCTGTCCAATAAGATGTGAGCAGAAATGATGTGTATAACTTTTGGGTCAAGCTCTTAAAAAGAAAGGGTGTACCTTCACTCCCTTTTTCGTGTTCCTATTGGCTGGCCAGTAGAAACAATGGCAGGAATGGAGGCCGCCAACTTGGATCACAAGATGGAAGCTGTGTGTTAAGGAGGCAGAGCAACAAGGTGGAAGGAACCTTGCTGTGATGACTTCCTGGAGGCCAGCCACCATTCTAGCTTAGTTTTTTATGTGAGCAAGAAATGACTTCTCTGTTGTTTAAGCCCTGTTACTTTGGGGTCTTTGCTAGAGCCTTCAAATGATATTCTCATCCACCATCTCAACACAGCTGGAGTTTTCTTAGCAAGAAAGAAGGCAGGAGTGGCTGCTGGGGGGCACTAATGCAGAAAGACCACTCCCCTGGCTTTCTGCTCAGTCAGCTGTGAGAAATACCATTCCTTAGCTTGATCCACTTCCTCGTGCATCTGATGCGGCTGCTTCTCCTCTCTAGACAAAACCTTCAAAGTCTCCCAGAAAGAATGGCGCCCACTGGGGAGTGGCATCCAGTGCAAGGTGGGGGGATGGAAGTGAGTGAGGCACGCTGTAGATGTTAACATTGAATTATAACTCACACAGAAGGCACCAGTCTGGGAGGTGTGGATGGACGCGTTTTGACAGTTGCATATAGGGACCCTCACCAATATCAGACTTGCAGCATTGTGTCCCCAGAAAGTCCCCCACAGCCCTTTCCAGCCAACCTTTTCCCCCACTACAGAGGCTACTAGTATTCTATTATTTTCCTTCATAGATTTATTTTGCCTGCTCTACAATCACAATGAAATGGAATCATTTATTATGTGTCTGGTTTCTTCCATTTACAAAATGTTTTTGAGATTATTCCATATTGTTACCGGGATCAGCAGTTCCGAAGTCCTTTCCACTGCCAGGTGGTATTTCTGCTGCCGGGTGCACCCCAGTGAGTTTATTCATTCCCATGGCGATGGCCATTCGGGTTGTTCCTGGTTTGGGCTGTTATGAGTAAATCTATTCTTTAAAGCACGTACATGTAAGTTCTTGTGTAAGCACATGTTTTCATTTCTCCTGGGGAAATAGAGAGGAATTTCTGGATTATACAGTAAGCGTATATTTAGTTTGATAGGAAACTGCCAGACCATTTCCAAAGTGGCTGTACCAATTTATACCAGCAACGTACGAGAGTTCCAGTCACTCCGTGTCCTCCTGAACACTTGGTATTTTCCATCTTTTTAAAGGTAGCCATTGTAACGGGTTTGAAGTGGTATTTCACTGAGGTTTTAATTAGCATTTCCCTGATGACTAAAGGTATTAGGCACAATTTTGTGTTCTTTAGCTGTTCATATAAATTCTTTTGTGAAGTGTCTGTTCAAGTCTTTGGCTCATTTTAAAATTCAGGTTACTCGTCTTTTTAGCACTGAATTTTTTGGGAGTTCTTTTTATATATGTATACTTGTCCTTTTCAGCCATAGTTGTTGTAAGTATTTTTTCCGGTTCTGTGTCCTATTATTTTCTTAATGGTGTCTTTTGAGAAGCAGAAGTTTTAAATTTTATGAACTCAAATTCACCAAATTTTATAGTCATTTCATTTGGTGCCCTGTCCAAGGGACCTCTTTTATCCCCTAAGGTCACTGTGCCAGTTCATTCCCTCTGAGCTCCAAATCACCCTTCCATACATGCTCTGGGATTGCATTCGTCCTTCCCAGAGAGTGCGCTGTCAGCCTTTCTCAGTGGAGGGCACTGGGGGGCAGAAGGTGCCCCATGAGGAAGGGGCTCTCTGATTCCCGCTGCTGCATGGTGGGTCAGTCATGTGGAGTGAGGACATCTGGTCCACGGCCGTGCACCCAAAATGCGTGTTCCCTTGCAACCCTGGCTCGTGACTACCTTTCCATGCCCGCTTGACTGGAATTCCACGTGCTCCAGGCTTCCTATAGCATCCTGCGTCTGTGTGCTCCCTATGTGCCCGGCCACCGGGACCACCAGTCACCTAGCGCCTACGCTGCACCACCCGCGGCTGCGCGAACCAGCAGATGTCCCTGCCGTCTAGTGGGCTGCAAGCACAGCTGCCCTATCGAGGCCTGAGCCCTTCCGAGCGGGCCTTCCTGGTGCGCTCCCTCGGCCCTCGAGCACCTGTGGAGTCTTCTTACACCTTCTCAGTGCTTAATTCACTGTGTGATTCCGACCCCTGCCTGGACACAGTCACAGGACACTCTTCTGGTCGTCTTCTAGAAGCATTAGGTCTATGATCAGTGAGTCATGACTTTTTCTTATCTTACTCATCTTTAGATAGTTCAGTAGTTTAAGTACATTCACACTGTTGTGAAACAGATCTCTAGAGCTTTCTCATCTTCTCAAACTGAAACTCTGTCTCCACTAAATACTGACTCCCCGTTCCTCCCCGTCCCCTGCAGCCACCATTCAACTTTCTGTTTCTGTGACTGTGACTACTCTAGGTATCACATATAAGTGGAATCATACAGTATGTGTCCTTTGGTGACTGGCTTATGTGACTTAGCATAGTGTGCTCAAGGTTCCTCCATGGGGTATCGTGTGTTAGAATTTCCTTCCTAATAAGGCTGAATAACATGCTGTTTTGTGTTTGGATAAACATTTTGTGCTGGACACTTGTGTTGCTTCCATCTACCGGCTACTGTGAATCATGCTGCTATGAACATGGGGTACACATATAAGACATGACATTTCAGTGAACGCCAGCAGGTAGCATCGCGGAAATCACTTCCTGGTGCTGCACAGGGAAGTGAGGCTCAGGGAGGTGAAGAGGGAAGGCTGGGAATGGAACCTGCCAAAGCCTGCACGTGGTCCTTTTGATTTAGAAGACAAATGAGCAAACAAGCACGTCGTGGCCTGAGCCCCTGCCTGTACTGTGCTGGCTGCGGTGGGGGCCCCCTCCCTCCCTCCACACCCTCTTTCTGTCTCATGCACATGCCCCTTCACTCATAGCTGACCAGAAACCTATATTTACAAGCGCTCCTCGTGAGAAGGACTCTAGATGAAGCCCCTGAGCACCCGCCCGTGTGCCTGCCCAGGAGGGTGCAGCCCAGTGTGGGGGGCTCTGCTCATGGGCGTCTGCGGAGCCTTTTCCATTCTGTGCCGCCGTTCCTTGGCACCCAGAGGGCTTTCCTGCCACCCAAACAGCAGATGGTCAGGAAACGAAGACTCACACTAACGTCACCCAGAGGAAAATCTAATTCAATTGGCAGGGTATACGGTCAGAAAAGCATGTGGCTGGACACATGTCATCTTGTTACAGCAAAACCCTCTGCCAATGGGACATTTAGTGTTGGAAAACCAATGGCTGAAAACCAGTGACCAATAGCTGGGGCTGGACTGGGGCTGGGTGGGCTTTTGTGCTCTTCTTGGTGTCACCCTCTGCCAGGCTCACAGGAGTCCTGGGGTTTGCAGCATAGAGTGACCGGGTCAGATGCTCAGCTGCAGCACCTGCGATGAGCCAGGCCCTGTGCCAGAGACTTTATATGCTTTGTCACTCAGGGCTGTGTGACTACGAGTGACACAAAATCCAAAGTACCAGTTGTTTAAGCAAAACAGACGTTTCTTTATCACATACATGATGACCTGAGGCATTCAGGCCAGGTCTTGGGTGGCAGCTCCACATTCTCAGGAATCCTGGTTCCTTGTATCTTCCTGCTTTGCCATTCCCAATGTGTAGCCTCTACCTCATGGCCTAAGATAGATGCTTGAGTTCCAGTCATCAAGGTTGCATCCCAGCCAGCAGGAAGGAGTAAGGGAGAAAGAAGGGCACTCTCCCACACTCTAAGACAGTGGTCCCCAACCTTCTGGCACCAGGGACCAGTTTCATGGAAGACAATTTTTACACAGATTGGGGGATGGGGGGTGGTTTCAGGATGATTCAAGCCCATTGCATTTATTGTGCAGTCAGACCTCTCTGCAAATGATAATCTATATTTGTAGCCGCTCCCCAGTGCTAGCGTCACTGCCTCAGCTCCACCTCAGATCATCAGGCATTAGATTCTCACAAGGAGCGCACAACCTAGATCCCTCACATGTGCAGTTTACAGTGGGGTTCACGCTCCTATGAGAATCTAACGCCGCGGCTGGTCTCACAGGAGGCGGAGCTTATGCAGTGATGCGCGTGATGGGGAGCGGCTGTAAATGCAGACGAGGCTTTGCTGGCTCACCTGCTGCTCACCTCCTGCTGTGCAGGCTGGTTCCTAACAGGCCACACACTGGTACCCGTCCACAGCCCAGGAGTTGGGGACCACAGGTCCAAGATACTTCTGAGAACTTTCTGGACACTTCCACTCACATTTCATGGCCAGAACTTCACCATGTGGCCACACCTACCTACAAGGGAAGCTGGGAGATGTAGTTTCTGTTCCAGGCAGCCACATTCTCAACTAAAGTTCAAGGTTTCCATGCCTGAGAGAGAAAAAGAGAATGAAGAGCAGAGGCCACTTAGCCATCTCTGCTACACAGACACAATTTCAATAAGTTCTAATAATTTTTTGAAGTTTAAATCTTATTTATATACACTTTTGTTATAGCCTAATTACACAGTATGAAATTCAAAATGGTGTATGGTGAAACTTCTCCCTCCCATTCCTGTCCCCAAGGTACCCAGTGCTACCAGAGGCCATCTAGGCCAGTAGTTCTCAAAGAGGGTCCCAGGACTGGACTGGCAGCAGCAGCATCCTCAGGAACATGTTAGAAATGCAGGTTCTTGGGCCCCTGCCTCAGACCCGCTGATTCCAAAGGTCTGCAAGGCAGGCCAGGAGTCTGTCTTTCAGCAAGGCTGCCAGGGGTTCCAATGCCCGCTGAAGTCTCAGAACCCCTGGTCTGCGTCTGTCAGGCCGGGACGTCCATCTGGAGGTCTCCCTGGCCCCCATCTGCTCCAGAGAAAACCACCACTCACACTGTTCTGCCCCGTTCTAGCTGTTTCATTGACTCAGTACCATAAAGAGTTTTCTCCTTTGTTGTTCAACAGCTTTATTGAGATATAATTCACACACCACACAATTCGCCCTTGTAAATTGTACAGTTCAACGCTTTTTAGTGTGTTCACAGAGCCGTGCATCTCTCACCACGATCCATTTTAGAACATTTTCATCATTCCTTTTATTTTTAATTTAATGTTGGAACAGTGATATTCAAGTGGCTATTCGTATTTTAAAAAGTCCTCCCAGCCATGCCTGTCCCTCCCTGCTCTGTCCTCCCACCCCACCCAGGTAACCACTGTTATTTATGTGTTTATGTCTTCTGTTTCCTTCCAGAATCTCTTCTTGCAGATGTACGAAGCAAACACACACCGGGACGAGGGTGGGGGCCCGTCTCACCATCCTGCACTTTGCCTCTTTCCCTAACTCTTCTGTCTGGTGACAGGACTGCCACACAGGCCCCTGGAGACCCAGGGGGCTCTGGGGGCAGTGGGTCCCCCTCCCAGCAGGAGCCAGACCATAATGCTTCCAACTTCCTCTCACCCCTGTTCTTCAGTGGGAGTTCAGCATGGGCTGGCAGCTCAAGGGGGGTGACATCATTTCTCCCACAAGTCCCCACAGAGCCCTGACCCCAGACTCCAGGGCCCGGCTCGTGGGGGTCCTGACTGGGCTCCCTTATGGCTCCTATATGTTAAGTCTGTCCCATAAGGCCGTGAGCTCACCAGGACAGACTCTCTGTTTCTCTTTCCTGCCATGTGCTGGGGCTTAGCTGAGGGTCTATATGGGCTACATCCTCACAAATGTTTGATGAATGAATAAGTGAATTGAGTCTGTCAGTCCCCGTGGCCCCATTTAGTAACTCTGAACCTTCAGCACTTACTTTGATTCCATGGGCCGTGGTTTCCTCCTCTGTAGATTGAGGGTGAGAATCCTTACCTTCCGCTGGAGTCAGGGTCAGGATGAATGAGGAAGGGCCTGTGCTCAGCAGTGTTGGAACTAGGAGGGAGAAATGTTTTCCTTTCCTTCCCAGGACAATGACGGTAGCCTTGAATACAGATGTCCCAGAACCCCTAATTAAGCCAGGCAGACTCGGTTTGTGCACAGTCTGGACCGGTAGGCAGGAAAGGAGAGTGGCAGGCGCCCTCCGAGGACCGGGACGGCGGGGTCGGCCGAGCCCGCGGCCGCCAGCAGGGGGCGCAGCGCGCCGGGCTCCGGAGCCGGCCTGGCGTCGGCGGGTGGGCGCGGGGCGGGGCCGCCGCCTGGGCAGGGAGGGTCTGGGACCTTGGTCAAAAGACCGCTGGGCACAAGCAGCCACAGGACAAAGCAGGTAAATTGGACTCCATACAAGTTAAAAAGTTTGGAAAGAAAACCCACAATGGGAGGAGATAGTTACAAATTAGATAAGTAACTGATACCCAGGATATATAAAGAACAGTTAAAACTCACCAACAAAAAGACAAACGACTCAGTTCACAGCTGGGCAAAGAGTCGAAATGGACGTTTCTCCACAGAAGGTATACAAATGGACACGACCACTGACCCCACTAGGATGGCTAGAATTGAAACAAAGAGGCAAATGGCAAGTGTTTGCGAGGATGTGGGGAAATCAGAACACTGTGTAGAGTGTAAAATGGTGCAGCTGCTTTGGAAAACAGTTTGGTGGTCTCTCAAAAGGGTAAACAGAGAACTACCTTTTGACCTAGTAATTTGACGTGGGTACCTAAAAAACATGGCCCACGAACATTTATAGCAGCATTGTCCATAACTGCCAAAAAGTGGAAGCAACTCAAATACCCATCAACTGGTGAATGGATGCACAACACGTGGTTGATCCATTTGGCGGAATATTATTCAGCTACAAAAGCAAGGAAGTACTGACACAGGCCTAAACCTGGATGAACCTTGAAAACGTGTTGGATGAAAAAAGCTGTAACAAAAGACCCCACACTGTATGATATGGTTTATATGAGATGTGCAGAATTGTCAAGTCCATAGAGACGGAAAATAATTAGTGGCTGCCAGGGGCTGGGGCGGGGATGGGGGTGACTGCTGATGAGTACAGAGTCTTCTTTTGGGGTGACGAAAAGGTTCTGGACTTAGATAGGGGTGATGCTGCGAACCTTGTGAATGTGCTGAGATCCACTGAATTACACACTTTAAGAGGATGAATTTTATGGTATGTGAATTATATCTCAATAAAAAAAGTGCTGGTCAGCTTGAGAATTTGATGACAGAGGGTTGGTCATTTCCGTGCAACACTGGCCTGTTGGCAAGCCCCGGAGCATTGTTGAGCATTTCTGCCCAGTTTCCAGATATTTTCAGAATTCTGTCTAATTCACGTTTTCATTCACTTCACCCCATGATTCTTTCTCTGGGCTGGAACGTGACAGAAGATCTGGTGCACAGGAGTGTGTCCAGAGATGTGCCTCTGAGGCTGGGGCAGGGCTAGTCACTGTCCCAGGGCAGGGACGCTGATGTGGCACAGACATTGACACGGGGAGAGTGCTCACATCTGCAGTAAGGCTCCCTGGGCAGACACGTGCAGGGACTTGGGAGGGGCTCCTGCATCTTTTGGAGGTGGGACCTGACCATGCTGACATTTTGTGTCACGTACACCATGTGTACATTTTTAAAGCAGCTCCAAAGTTACAAATAGTATCTTGGGATAAATTAACATATTCAACTGAATAACAAATAAACAGTGTTTTACAAGTGGCCCTGCTGCAGAACCCTTGAGCGGCTGCCGATCCCTGCCCGGAGATGGGTCTCTTGGGAGGTGCCTGGTAACTGGAAGGGTGGGGCTGTGACTGGTGGGGACCCAGGCAGGTACTAGGTGCCGGGTCATTCCAGCAGCCCTCCCCCATGGCACAGGGCTAACAGGGAACCCCAAGTTGGGGGAGATGCCAACCAGGTCTCAGCATCCCTCGATGTCCAGGGTACAGGAAGGGCGGACTTGGAGGTCCGGGGTCTTCGCTGCATAGAGCTACAGCAGTGGATCCTCCTATGACCCAGCCTGGGTCACTAGCTCCAAGCTCTGCAGATGTCCACTCTGTCCCCTCAGTGACCTCTTTGGGCCAGCAGTGCCATGACACCATTTACAGATGGAAAACTGAGGCCCAAGAGGTGAGCTCGTGGCAACGCCCTCAGCCTAGTGCATCTCTTCCTCAGGCAGGTGTGGCCTGGGGTGGCCCAGGTGGGACTTGAATCCAAGCCATCAGGCCCCACCGGTCATGCTCCCGAAAGCCACAGCCCTACCCGTTCTTAGGCTCAGGGGCCACCTGCAGAGGTCAGCTAAGACCCCGCTCAGTGTGGTCCCAGCATGACTCATCTCCAAGCTCTCTGGCCCTGCTGAGGACTAGGCAGGGGCTTGGGGTCCGGAAGTCATGGTCCCTGCACTTAGGTCCCATGTGAGCAGGGGAGACAGCAACAGGTGGACCAAAGGGTGATTTCGAGGGCTTGGAGCACAGGCAAAGGTCGCAGGGGAGCCCTGCAGGGATCTCTCCTCTCCGTAGAGGTGACTTTTGAGCTGATATCTGACCGAGGAGGCCAGAACCAGCAATGAGGTACTGAGAGGTGTTGGGTGGACGGGCTGGTGCTGTCTGGGTGTGGGGAGCAGGGAGGAGATGGGTCTAGGGTCCCCGGCCGGGCGCTGGGCCCTGCCCCTTCATCCAGCCTCTCCCAGAAACCCCGGTGACGGGCAGCCGGGGAGGGGAAACGGGCCCAGCTTGTCATGGCCCAACAAGCAATTCACACCCTGGAGCCTCCCACTTTACAGCTGTGAAGCTGACCAAGCCCGGGTTTGAGCCCGGCCATGGGCACAGCGCAGTCACTCCGGCGTCCCCACACCAGCATTCATGCTGGCTGGGTGGGGACCCGCCAGAAAGGAGACATAGGAACGGCCCCTGACCTGTGGGAAGAGGCTGAGAACTCCCTCCTAAAAAGAGACGTGGAAATTACTGCTCTTCTCCTGACCCCAAAGTCAATTAACCCGCTGGAGCTGAGGCTGTCGGGGACGGACACGGGAGTGTGAATTGGCACAATCTCTCTCTAGGGCAATTTGGCAAAAGCTACCAAAATTTCAAACGCATAAACTTTTCAACCCAATAACTCCACTCTGGGAATTCATCCTACAGATGGGCATGACACAGCAAGTCACGACACGCGCTCACTGCGGCCCTGTTTGCAGCAGCGGAGCGGGCTGGTTGCAGGGACCACAGTCCTGGGACCGCCGCATACTTACTACACGGTTGCCAAAAGGGAGGAGGATGCCTGGTGCCGACGACATGGGCGACTTCCCGGCGCAGTCAGGAGGGGAGTGAGTCCCAAGCACTGGGGTCTGCAGGCTCCTCTTGCATAGACAAAGGGAGAGAATTAAGCACCTGCCCCCTTGCTTGTGTGTAAACTCCAGAAACCAGAGATGCTCGATGTGGGCTGGGGAACCAGGCAGAGGGTGTGAGGGAGATTTTCTCTCTGACATCTTTTTACATGTTCTGTCTTTGAGCCACGTGACTATAATGTCTATCAGAAATTTTACAATAATGACAGAAATAATTAAAAGATTTCTCACAGCCTCTCTCTTGGAAAAGTTTTACAGCAGATGCCCAATACAATGTGTTACCTTTGTTATCTTTATTTTGAAAAAACCTTTAACATTTATTTGTTCGTCATTACTGAAGTCACATGGTGCAGCTGTGGCTGGCCATTTGAAAATGCCAGACAAGCACAAAGAAAAAAAATTCATCCAAACAGAAATAACCACTGATAGTATTCCGTATTTTCCTTGCAGTACTTTCCTCAGAGACCATTTTTTGCTCTTTTCACAATTGTTCATTGAGCTTGTATAACACAATAAACTCTCTTGTAATGCCAGGGACCCAGTGCTGAGTGTATCAGTGAACATTTACTAAAGTAACTTTCTACAACAATGATCAGCTGATCTAGCCTAACCTAGACAGAACACTGCAATTCACTCCAAATATATTCACTGTCATTCCCTAGACAGTCTACACCTGTACATGGTAGGCAATAAATCAGTATGGACATCCACAACCTTTCTCCAGTATTAATGATCATTTCTAATCCAGCAATTAGCATTGATTCCTGTAAGATGATCACTTCTCATACAGTGATCTAAGTTATAAGGCTCAGAACATGATACCCCAAAGTATAGCAGCTTGGCAACTGAGAAAACAACAGAAGCAGGAAGGTCTCTCTGACCTTCTCCAACCTTTCTCTCCCCCTTCTCCCCTGAAGCAGGCCATAGAACCTAGGAAGGTCATTCGCTGACCCTCTCCTTCTTTTCTCTCCTGGAGACTCTCATATGACAGGTATCCTGCCCTATACCCAGAGGGAAGAAATGTCACACAGAGAGGCCAAGAAGAATCTAAAAAGCAGGTCTTGCTAAGTTCCCTCTGGTTTATTACCATTAGCTCATAATCTTTTATCTTCCAATCATACTTCTGCATGACTGTCCACAAAAATACAGTTTTCCCTCAGTCTTTGGTCTTCATTTTTGAAGGCTCCTGTGTTACATAAAACATATTAAGTAAATTTGTTACGCTTTTCTCTTGTTAATGTCTTTTGTTATAGGTGTGTCAGCCATGAAGGAAACCAAAACATTCCTCTCTAACACACTGGGGATTGTTGAGCTGAAGAAGGTTAAAATGCAGGGAGACACTACCCCCTGCCCCCTGCTTGCCTGACGGCAGGACAGCAATTTACAAAGACAAAGGTCTTCCTGTCTAGGGACAGGCCCCTTTACAAGGCTTGCTCATCAGCTCAGAGACAGCCCCTCTAGAGGATCTATCAGCTCTTCCCATTAATTTACCTTCCCACATTTTCCCACCTTTTGGAAGCCTGAAGATGCTTTCTTCTTTGTCTTGTCACTATAGGATTTATGACTCTTTGTTAAAATACTATTTAAATAAAACCCCTAAGCCACTGCCTTGAGAGAGAAATACTTCTGAACTGAGCCCTCTCCCAGTGTGACGGGTACAGCATACTCAATAAACTTCTGCTGGTTTTTCTTGTTAATCTCAATTTTGTTTTCAGAAGAACGTCTCAACTAAAAAGCTATGAAGGAAAAAAAAAAGAAATTATATTTTCTCCCCTATAGCCACGAACCTTGTGATGGGTGAGGAAAGAAACATTTTCTCCCCTACAAAGTGTAGGTTACTTTTCACACATTGATCCATCGAATCTGTAAGCTTCTTGAGAATTAATCAATAGAAACCAAAAATCATGTCCCATTACAAGTTGTCTTTCAACCACAACTCTGAAGATTAGGAAATGGGTTTACTTGTTTTGTGGTTACTGCTAATTTTGTTGAAGTTTTTTTCTTTTTGGAAGAGAATACTTAGAAATTTAATAATTTTCCCAGGCCCTAGAAGTACATAAATACCTTCAAGAGTGGGGTGAAGCTCAACAAATTATAGTAGGACTCTCTTCAATGGATGTGCCTCCACAGCCACAGTGGCTGTGAACTAAAATAAAATCTTAAGGTGTCCCCCACCGGCTGACTGAATGGACCCCCTCTTGGCCAAGGGATATCCTAAAACTAAATTGCCTGCCACGAGGAGTGAGGTCAGACGTGCCTCATCATGTCCTCCTCTCTTCTTGGGGACATCCTTTGTAACCCATTAACAGGCCTAATGGTATGCAAGACAAACCTGCAGGTCCTCAATTTACACAACAAATCTATGTCCAGTGGCTTGTCCCTGATGAATAGAGCTCTTGATCTTAAAACATTCCAAGCCTTTAGACAAAGCTTCCGGTCTTTAACCAATTACAAGTCAAAGAATCTTTAAACCCACCTATAACCTGTAAGCACTGCCCCCGCTTCGAGATGGTCCGCCTTTTTGGACCAAACCAATGTATGCCTCCCACGTATTGATTTATGACTTTACCTGTAACCTCTGTCTCCCTGAAATGTATAAAACCAAACGATAGCCCAAGCACAGCGAGTCCACTTGCTCCAGGCTTCTTGAGCATGGCTCCAGGTCATGGTCCTCAAATTTGGCTCAGAATAAGTCTCTTGAAAATGGTTTTACAGAATTTGGCTTCTTTTTCATTGACATGGCTAAGGTTGAACTGGAGTCTTACTTTAAACACCAGAACTAGAAGAAAATAGCACTGACCCTGGGTAGCAGAAGCACCTGAATTTATGTAACATATATTCACAGAGAGTTATGTATAATTTAATGAAATTAATTAAATTTTAATTGCACAAATAACCCACTCTACTCCTACAGTTAATTCTTTTGCAAAAGGAAAAAAAATGAGGGTAGGGAGTATAAATAAGTACTTCTTGTGGGTCTCCACAGCATCTAGCAACCTGCCTTATGTGTTCAAAATATTCCTTATATGTTTGAAATATTGGGCAATTTATTGATTAGCTAAAGGAAAAGAGCTTTCAATAGCATAAACCATGATTCTCTAATTACTTTTGTACAATTTTTTGCTTTTCCTCATCCCATTGTTCCTTTCTCAACTGGAGGGAAATTTGTCCCAGGATGAAGTCCGTGAATGGGGAGAATGAAATGCTACGGACAGAGAGTGAAGCAGATACAAGTATGGGGTTTTTATAACTATTGATTGCTTGACTCTGCTTTCAGTTTCCATTGATTTGTTGGTGTTGACTGAATTTACTACTACTATGCTTGGTTTCTGAGAGCTCCTATTCTATTTTCCCTGCAGCAACATGTCCCTTGTGCACAAGCCATTTCACTGAGACCTCAACATATCCAGGAAACAGTCAAGAGCTGAGAAGTAAGCCAAATACCTCTGAGCAACCAAAACAGGTATCACCGTGTCTCCACTGTCCATGACGATAGGACAGCTTTGCAGCTCTCTGCACAGTCAACTCAGTTGTGTGATTTTTCTAACAAGGCATGTCAGAAGCAGCAAATTTGTTGGGAGGTTATGAAAAAAAAGTTGCCAAAGGCTAGACTACTGGTAGCCATGAAAATGACACCGGATAGACTGAAAGAGAGGAAAATGCCAAACAAGAAAAAAAGAAAACCTGTAAAAATAAGAACCAAGGAGTCAAAATTTGGAGGAGATTTGATCATGCCATGCAGAGGCAAATAATCCTATATTTGAATTGCACATAAGAACACCATCCTATTCTAGAGTGGGAGAGAAATCAACATTCATCATGGCAAGCTTGAGATATAAAGAAAAGAATAAAATGTGTTCAGGAAACTGTTGGAGAAGGCAGGAAAGCACGCAATACATTTTAGATGATTTCTAGGCAAAATAATTTTGTTTTGTGTTTAGAGTAGTAAACATCAGTTAATAGGAAAAAAAGATTCATAAGTCATTTAAATATGCCACTTTTCCTCTAACATACTGGATAAGTCAGGCATTATTGTATTGCAAACAAAGCACAAAAATCTCTATAGAAGTGTCATCTTCTACAAAGATCACTGTAACAGCAACAATGTGACAGGAAGGGGAGACAGACACACACACAAACTCCATGACATGTCACAGGTTATCACCATTTCATCTTTCCTGCCATTTTCCCCAACCACACATGCTCCCAATTTCTACATAGCTACTAACACAACATACAATTTATTCTGCTTTGATTTGACTTAGCATTCATCATTTACTTTCCATGCACCTATATAATATTCATAATTTTCATTTTCATGGCTGCCTAATAGTCTATGTTCCAAAATTGCCTCCAATTTTACTAACTATCCATAAATAATACTATAATAAACATCTTCACATATACAGCTATCCTGTCCTTTTATAGTTTTAGATTACTATCAAAGGATCAATTCCCCAAAATGAAATTAGAAATATATCTAAAGTAAAGTAAGAAATACATTTGAACAATGAACTGCTTTAGAAGGCTGTGGTAAAAATAAGGTCATAATACTAATCAAGGTATAATACTAATCAAAACATACCATATGTGAATTTACGCTCTCAAAAAGCCTTACACATTCTTGGCCTCAAACAATTTTAGCAGTTGAGATTAACAGTATTATTTAGAGATTAATTTTAACCTAATTCTGATCATGTTGAAGACATAATAACTTAAACAATGTGAAAGAACAGAGTTGGAAATGCAGTCATGAAATATCGTCTACAAACAATGCATTGAACTTTAGATATATAGTTAGACTCATTTAATGTGAGTGATGTATCACTACACTAAGAGATTAATGCACTTTCTTTTAACTAAAAAGTTCCCTATCAATAACTATGTACAGCGTGCCCCCTGCTGGATGAAGATGAGTACTATTTTGTGAGGCTATATATAAAGACAATATAGTGCTTTATGATCATATCTAAAGTAAAAATTTACAATACTTGCCTTCTGTGTATATTTCAGAAATTAGTTCATTCTATCCCACATCAACCTTCTAAAACCTTTAAAATTACTGAAAATTACTGATAAAGAATCTCATCTACAAAAGGTTCAAAACATTGTTAAAGATCAATCAGCTCAGCACTATTGAGTGTTATCAGCTGAGTAACTCCTGTTCTCAAAAAAGAACTCATAATTAAATATAACATAAATATGGATTAATCTCTTGGGAGTTTCCTATATCCTAATAAAATGCATAATGAAGCCTTGCATTATAGCATTTAAGTTTGCAAATATCCAAATAACAATAAGTATTGTCTCAGTTCATTATTTAACTTAACCAGTATTTATTCCCATGTAGTATACTGGATTTTGATGAAACACAGCCAAATAAGGTGTGGTCCCAATTCTCAGGAACTTTATCATCGAATGGAAGATGGTGAAAAGTAAATGAACAATTGTAGAGTGGCTCATGTCATGAACACCGGGATGCCCCAGTTCCCCCTTCAATGAGGGACTTTTTGCCCAGGTTACAGAGCCACTTCATCCAACAGCCCATCCCTTTCAAGGGGCCCACATCCAATAATTGTTCCATGCCAGAGAATAAAGGCCTCACCATCTCTGCCCGACTTCCTACAACTCAGAAGGGCCATTCTAGCTCCTGAGAGCCCCATGGGGTCCACAAAGGCTCTTGTTAGGCCCCCATCCCAGCTCAGCCCTTCTCTGTACCACAGGGGTTTTCAACTGGAGACAATTTACTGCCTCCCCAACCCCACACCAGGGATATTTGGCAATATCTGGAGACAATTTTGGTGCTCACAACTAGAGGGGAGGGAGGTGTGTGAATGCTACTGGCATCTAGAGGGCAGAGGCCAGGGATGTGGCTAAACATCCCACAATACACAGGACAGCCCCCACAACAAAATATTACCCAGTCTAAAATGTCAATATGCAACGGTTGGGAAACCCTGTTCTACCCAATCCCGTTTCTTCCTTTCCCTTTCATAGGTGTTGATCCCAAGGTCATTCTTTACTACACATCCTGTACCCTAAACTCCATCATAGAGTCGGGCTTTCTGGGAAACAGTTACACAATAGTATCTACAAGAAACCATTTGGTTTTATACATGTGTATGGGAGAGACAAAGTAGCATGTACGTGTATAAATGCATTAATATTTCTAGAATAAAACTGGAAGGACTTGCACTAAATAGAAAGAGTGGTTATTTTAAAGTAATGGTGTAGCAAATAATACTTGCTGGTTTCCTTTGTGCTTAAATACCTAGGTTTTCCAAAATTTGTGTTTTTCTTGTGTTTGTTTTCCTTTTGTGTTTGGTTTTTTGCATTAAGCACATGTTACTTTTGCAGTCTGGGAGAGGAAATGTAATTGCAAAGAAAGAGGTGATGGCTAACAGTATTAAATACTGCAGAGAGGCCAAGTTATAGTTAATAGTGGATGGAAAAAGGTGGCGGTGACATCAGTGTACTAGAATGGACGTGCTGGAGGAAGACAGCAGTGGGGTGAGTGGAAAGTAGGCAAGGAAATAAAAGTATCCCACTTTTTACAGAAGCATGACCAAAAAAAGAGGTAGAAAGAACAGTAAACAGAGGGGGATGAAAAATTAGCCCAAATAATTGTAAAGATCAGAGAACCCAAGCAAGTTTGATGCTGATGGGGAAGGGTCAGGAAAGAGAAAGGCGATGACACAAGGGGTGCCTAATTGGGGAGCCAGGTGCCTGTGAGGATGTGGCACTGGGTCAAGAACATGATTGGATCAGTCTAGGCAGAAGCAAAAATGCCTCTTTCTCCAAACCAAGAGGTGTGGTGAGTGCAGAGTTCAGACAGCAAAACATTTCAAAGTGATGACATCTGTGCCTGGTCATCTTAGTTTTGTCAGTAGGAGGTGAGGTCATCCACTGAAGGGGAGGGTCTGGCTGGTGGGGCAGGGGCTTGAGTAGGTGGCAAAATCAAAGGGAAACTGTAGGAAAGGACCTGAGAGGGGCTCCTGGGAAATTGCTCTTTCCTTTACTAGCTTCAGGGTAAAAGGTCAGCACCACTTACTTGACCCAGGCAAGTGGACTGGCTCCCAAGCAGTTTCTCCACAACATTCAGGAGGCAGATGGGTCCCAGGGCAGGAGGAAGGATCCAAAAAGCCCCATGAGATTAGTTACGGCTTCCCACACCTGGCAGGGTTATCTACACCTGACATCTGTAGACCCCTGAGGGGAAATTTGGGGCCCCAGTACCAAATCAGAGATTATTCTTTGCTAATTCCTGTGCTAGGTAATGGCCCCTGTAGACTTCCTTACTGTAGGGAATTTAAAGAAAGTCCACATCCTCTCACCATGATCTTTGGGCATCCCTCCCTCAATCTCATCTCCTACTATTGGGATAAACAGGAGCAGAGTTCTCCAAAGTGTAAACAAGACAAACAGGTCCTGCTAAATCTGGAGCCTCATTTTCTCCCCATACTGTCTCCCCACCCTTCCCAAACACACAGGATGCGCTGGTAAGAGACTACTATGGTGCATGGCCTTAATAGACCGTGGAATCCTAAACAACTTGTTTAAAGGAGTGGTTCTCAACCAGATATGATATCATCCTCCTCAGGGACATTTGGCAATGTCTGGAAACATTTTTGGTTGTCACAAATGGTGGGGGAGGGAAGCAACCCATAGGCAGAGGCCAGGGGTGCTTCTAAATAATCCTCCAATGCACAGAGCAGCCCCTACAATGAATTATCCAGCCCCAAATGTCAGTAGTGCTGAAAGTAAGAGACCATGCTTTAGAGAGTTCCTCATCTGACAGGATCTTTGAACGTTTTGCTATAATCCATTTAAGGGTTATTTAAAATTTGAAGTTTATGCCTGGGACAAATGAAAGAAAATACCAGACGAGGGTGAAAAATGATAGCATTTATAAATTTCCACCAGATGGCACTAAAACACAAATGAAAATCCAACGTCCTCTAGCCTCCATTTCAGAATGGTTTCTCTGCCTGGTCAGCCCTCTGGAGTAGCAGTGCCCATTCTTTTCAAATAGGATTGTCATTTTTTAGGTGCTTAGTGTTCCCCACCACCAGTATTTTTATGCAAATGAGTTAAAATGAATAATGACTAAAATTCAGCTTGGAAGATGAAAAGAATGGGACCACCTCCTCAAGCAGCTACAAAATTTCCATTCCTTGTCGCAACGAGGGTATGGGAGAACTGGCTAGCTTCTTGGCTTCTCCTTTAGCCAACTTTTAGCTGGGCACCTGGCTACCTGAAAAATAGACAATTCCAAGACTACTTTACCCTTAGGATGACCGAATAGTGAAATTCAGGCCATTAGTGGGATGTGAGCAGAAGTGTTGTGGGCCACTTCTGGGTAGTACCTTAAAGCAGTGGTTCTCAATTTGGGGTGACTTTGCCCCCCAGGTGTCTGGGTACATTTGTGGTTGTCACAACTAGGGGATCCTACTGACATCCTCTGGGTAGAGACCAGAGCTGCTGCTAAACCTCCTACAATGCACAGAACAGCCCCAGAACACAGAATTATCCAACCCCAATTGAGAATAGTGTCAGCGTGGCAAAACCCTACCTCGGAGGGCAGGGGCATGCCCCTGGTTTCCCCTTTCCCCCTTCCCCACTGGCTGGAAGAAAGGTGCAGTGGTATGCCATCTGGGACCATGTGGGCCAAGGCAAGAAACCAGAGAGGATGGAGCTACAAGACAGGTGGAATTTAAGTCCCTAGTCCCATGGGGCTGCCATACTTCTTTGGATTCCTTACACCCTGACTGCTGCGAGACAGAAATACACTTCTCAAGGTTTGAGCCATTCCTCTTCTGGTTCTCTGTGACAGCAGCCGAGGTAATAGCCTATCGAATACCACAGTATACTAATATATACACATATATATGCCTTCTCTTCTCTTCCCTTCCTTTCTTGATGCTGCTTTCTTCCCTGAGACAGAGATTCCACCAGGTCCCAATGCAGACCTGACTTTTCCCAGAAAACACCACCCTCCTACCATGGCTCCCTTCCATCCATAAACATCTCATTTCCTCCATCCATTTTCTGAACAACGGAGGAAGAACCTTGTCTAAAATAATCCCTCTCAACAGACACACGCTTTCCGGCACTGCAGACGTCCCCGTCCCGGTCCCAGTGCCCGGACCGGGCGCAGCGCGCAGCTCTCCGCCCCCACTCTCTGTGTCCCGGCTCCACTCGGAGGAGCAGATCCACCCCCCCGCACCCGTCCTCTCGCACCGCGTACGTGCTGTCAACGGCGTGGGCGGGACTTCCGGCGCGCCGCGGTCACGTGGGACTCGCTCCGGAAGCGCGCTTCCCGTCGCCCCGGCCAAAGCCCCCGTCCCACTCCGCCTTTATCCGTCCCACGGAAACTAGGCAGCTGCTCGCCCACCGCCCGGGATCTGCAAGCTGCGCGCCCACGAGGTGACTTCGGGGGCGGCTGGGTTTCCTTTGGGGAGCGAGGGAGGAGCCCACCCTGGGCTTGGCTTACCTTGTTGCGGGGAGAGCCCAGGTCTTGGCTGTCACGTTGTCATCGTAATTGTCGTCATCCCTCGGCAAAAGGTGAGGCCCGCGGCCCCTGAGATTCCTAAGTCATTGCAGGTTAATTATGGGAGGGGACTAGTTCCAGAGGCTCTCAAGTCTGCTGTGCTTCCTAACCACTGGACTACTCAAGACTTCTGATGGTGGAGCCCCCATTCTAGACTAATTAAATCTGAGTCTTAGAAGTGGGGCCCAAGTATCGGTATTTTTGAAAGACCCCCAGGTGATTCTGATGTACCGAGAACCACCGTGTAAAGATCTGTCGGTGACTTTGGATTGTGCCCATCCAGCACAGTCTCTGAATAAAAGATCGCCGAGGATAACCTCATCCTTAGAGGGTTGTCTAGGATATTGGCCCGTCTACTCAAAAATTGGGGGTTTCTCTCTTTTTCCTTGCACTTTAACCTCTGTAGGAGGTCATACTTTTTTTTGGTGGAAACTCTGGCACCTGCAGTCGCTTATGGGTCTTACCTGCTGAGATGGATAATGTCTTCACCCACTTTTCTTGATCAGTTATGAGCTAGAGTTGTACCAGTGGCCAACGAAGTGCCTTTTTTAGCTGTGAAGTCCTGAGATTCCCTTAGTACAGATCAGATGGTTCTGAACAACTTTCTCTTTTTCAGGAATGATTTTTAAACTTGTTTCACAGGCTAGGCATTGTATTCAGCTGTTTTTCACCTTAAGTCGGAACAACATTACTTTAAAAGTCCAAAGATTAATAACACAAACGACATTTCTGGGATTATTTACTTTCATGGCTCCCATGAATTGTGGGATGAGAGATACCCTTTAAAAATACCATTTATAGGCCAGGTGCCATGGCTCACACCTGTAATCCTAACACTTTGGGAGGCTGAGGCAGAAAGATCGCTTGAGCCCAGGAGTTGAAGACCAGCCTAACCAACATAGCAAGATCTCCCTCTCTACAAAAAAATTAGCCTGGCATAGTGGCCCATGCCTGTAGACCCAGCTACTCAGGAGGCTGAGGCAGGAGAATCACTTGAGCGATTGAGTTCAGTGCTGCAGTGAGCTACAGTCAAGCCACTGTATCCCAACCTAGGCAACAGAGTGAAGGGGAAAAAATTGAACAATTAAGGCTAAAGTGTAAGTTAGAGAGTTTGGAAACTAGCTACAGAACTCTTGGAACTACTTCTCTACAACAGTAGTCAGCCATAGAACAGGTGGACAAGTGAAAAAAGAATGTAACTGTAGTTGATCAAAGGTCAGATGAATTAAAAATATCCTTAAAAACAATGTATTTAAACTTTTCCTTCCTGAGAAGATTTGACACTTTACAGTTAGCTGAGTTACCAGCTTCTCAGTGATTTGGGGGAGTAGAGGTAGGAGGAGAGAGTGTTCCCAGGAAACAACAGACAAGCTCAACAATTTCAACAGCATCCAAGAGCATGAAATATTAGCTATTTTATGCTGAAATAAAAATAGGAAATTTAAAAGGAACAGGTTGTAGAATTCATACCTACAGGTAATTGATTGTGTCCAAATGACTGAGGCATAGTTAGTGCTGTATAAATTCAGAAAAGAGAGAAATTAACATGGAATTACCATGAATATGTTTATAGAAAAAGTAAATTTGAAATAAGACTCTTGAAATGTACTAGTGGTCCTAACCACTTTAAACTAGTCATGGGTTTTGCTGATGTGCTCTTAGTTTCCAAAACCTGCCTATTCAACCTTTAATTCCTTTATGGTCACACTAGGTTTTGCTGTATGAAGGATATGCTTGAAGTGAAGTGAACTTATCTGTTTCTTCCTTTGAACTGTATTATCATTATGTCATTCTCAGTTATCCCATTGCCTGTTGTGTTCATGAGTCAGAGGGTAGCTTTCTTCTGGCCTCATATTTCACTTTTGATTTTGATGCTAGTCACGTGGCGATTCAGAGAACTTGCAAATTAATCCATTCACAAATCCATCACCCTTGCTGACAAATTAAACAACGTCCTTCTGTGGGTAGAATGTCATTTGTATGAAAAAAACAAAAAGATTTGTTAACTGCATCCTTTCAGTCTTACTCCTCCTGCATACTATACCTTCTTTGTGACAGTAGAAGAGGGTAAATTGGGGTTTGGAGTTGAGGGAATGAAAAAGAAATTAAACTCAATTTTTGGCTCCCTCATCCATCTGTCTTAACTGTGGCTGTTATAGATGTGGAGGTGCAGGCTTTCTGACCACAGTGGCTTATGCAACTTGCAGCAGGCCTGTGTCTGGTCGAAGGATGGAGCTTGGACTCCAGAGAGCGGAAGAAGGCCATTTGGACTTGAGCCACCTTTGATGTCCCAGTCACTAAGCAGGGACCATGCAAAGCCACAGGAGGGAGCCCATGAGGACATCAAGCTAGATGAGCTTGCCAGCCTCAGCAACCAGCTAGGAAGAGGGGCAGGAAGCAATGTGCTGGGGGAAAAAAAATCATTTTATTATTTATCTTAGCTAAGAAAGTTCTTACTGGTGTATTGTTGGAATACATCTTCTCTGATAGGGTTATTACTGCATGTACAGAGAAAGATTCCTTAGAACCACGTATGACTCAATTTTTGTAACTCAGATTTCTCACCACACCTTCATTCATTTGAAACAGTATGTACTGAAGGCCTAATCAGATCCCCCAAATTAGCTGGTTGGCTCAGAGAACCAAATCAGTGGGAGCCTTATAGGAAAGATTCGACTTTCAGGGCTTTGGCCAGAGTAACTTATTTATGATTGACTTTTCATGTATTTCTATGCAAAAATCAAAGCAGATGAGTTTTCATGTATTTAATTTTTAAAACTCTAGTGGGAAAGGAAGATAGAAAAATCTAATTACAGAGCCTGCATTATAGTTTTTAGGGGAATATGTTTTTATTTACCTGGTTGCTATGGTATGTCCTAGATCCTATATTTATAAGAGTACAAATATGCAATAAAGAGAGTATGTATGATGTTACTACCACTCAAAGCCACATTACTTATTTGTGGGATTTTTTGGTAACTTGGTGGGAATAGTCACATTTTATGCATTGCAAACTACAAAGTTTTTATCTGTTCTTTATATGTATACATTAAAAATATATCTTTCAAGGTATATTTTTATACCTTGCACTGAAGAGTAAATACAATTTTTTAAGGGAAGCTATATGGGAAAATATATATTGTTCAAGACTCGAGTCTCTGTCTTGCCTCTAGGCCCCATCAGTAATGACCTCAGCCCTGTTTTCTTTCTTTGGCGGTTGAGGACAATGAATGGGCTCTGTACTCGCCTGGGCTCAGCTCGGTGGTGACCGTTATGCCATTGTGCTCACTGGGGAGGGCTGCTGGGTTTGTAGAGCTGCGGATCCTGGCCTTCCCTGACATTGCCAATGTCTTTTCTTTTGCTCCACCAGCCCATTAGGAGTTGCTCTTCAGTGCACGATGGCTTGTGCCTTAAAAGAGCAGGACACACTCCCATGGGAAGTGGGAAATTAAAGATAAAATTAAAGACCATTGAAAGGGCATTTAAATCTGCTGCAGCCATAAGCTTTCTTTTCTTTGGGAGGTGGTAGTATCTGAAAGTGTTGCTAGAATATCCAGATTTATTTTAATGTTGGCTTTTCAGAAACCCAGGCAGATCCTTAAGCTCTCTGTGTAGAGAAAGTGACCAGCTTTAAAAAGTTAACAGAACCCATTTTTAGAGGAGGCTGTCTTCTTCCCTCAGCAGCTGATATTAATTGATTGCTTAGCAGGGGAAAATACGCATTCCTTCCAGGGAGTGGATACTCAGAACTCTGTCCTGCTTTCAGAAATCTTGGCACTGCATGTGCCTTCTAAGCCCTGTTGATTGATACTGTTTTGCAGAAGTTTTGTTGGTGTTTGTTTGTTTGTGGCTTTAATTAAGTCTTTAAATGTCTATGTAGATCTTTGAGAAATTGTCCAATTTCCTTATTCAGTCATGGAGACTATTTTTTTCCCCAAATATTAGGAACCGGTCACTAAGATTACTGTTGGTTATAACCACAGTATTCTTGCTTCCACCAGTTTTACTCCAGGCATAATAATTTATGAAACGTGGGAAATGAGAAGTTCCTCCACTAATTTCCAAGTGGGAAGTGAGGAATAATTAGGGTGCTCAATGTATTGAGGGCAGAGTCTATACACCCCAAAAATGTGTTAACACAAAACAGGGGTGGGGGGAAAATCAGCCCACAGCTTGTTTTTTGTACTTACAGGGAGCTAAGAATTGTTTTTACATTTTAAAAGGGTTGTTTGGTGTGTTTTGGGTTTTTTTTTATTTTTAAGAAAAAAAAATATGAAGACTTTGTGACAAAGACTATATATGACCCACAAGCCTAAAATATTTCCTATCTGACCCTTCACTGAAAAATATTGCTGGCATAAAACAACAAGAGTAATACTGAAAATGCCAGACTAAAAATAATTATAAAGCTCTATGCAAGTTCCTATTCCTTTAGACATGTTTTTCTATACCTTATCTTATTTGATTTTTGAGAGATTAATTTATAATTATTCAAATAAGTTGTTTAGATTGATTAATTTGAATATCTATAGGATTTTAGGAATTTGAAAAATACTTAAAATGTAAAAGGATATTACAAACAGGTTTTGGAATTTGGGGAGAAAAAATAAGAAAGCCAAGGGTGAAATAAGCGTTTTCTACATACAGACCCAGGACTCTAAACTTGCTGGAGGATGGCAACAAATTTGATTATAAGTATCCCAGTGGCCAAAACTATGAGGAAAGCATAACTGAAACAAAACAAAATTGCTTACAAAGTTCCCTGCATGCCATCAGTAACATAAATTTATCTTTTCTTCATGTCCTGAGTCTCAAAAAGGGTCTAGCACCTTAGCTGATTAGTTAGTGTATTTTATAGATAGTGGGCACACTGGGCTGAATCTGAACTGACTCTGGTTCAAAAGCTGGAACTGGCTTTTTTCAGTCATCTCAGCTGGTTCTCCTGGCTTCTTTCTTGCAAAAGTGTCCAGGGTGTGCCTGGGTGATCTCAGAAAATGTAACATGGCAGCTCTTCTACCAAATTATTTGTTGGATCAAAGTCATAAGCAACCTCTTCTCAAATTAACACTCCTCCCTCTTTTTAATGGCAGCCATTGACATTTGAGCAGCCTGGAGGACATCATGGATTATCCTTGAACCTCTTAAATGGCAGTCTGCTTTATCATGCATGCCTAAACTTCTAGCTCTGCAAAACGGAGCATCTCTTAGCCACTTCGTGGATTTTCAGAATATTGCTGCAACCTTTAATGCTAGGCTGGATTTTCCGAATTATAAGTGAAAACAGGATTTAGTCTACACTAGTGTTCAATCACAATGGTTTTTATTACATATTTGAGGCTATCAGACTTCCCAACTAGGGATAATTGATATTTACATTGACCTGGTTCTAAGTATGCCTTATGAGGCATAGAGAACAGTCTGGACTCAAAATTCTTAATTTCCAGAAGACACAGATGTTTTCTAGACTTTTCTAATTTAATTTTTTTGCTGCTCATTAATCTATAAAACAAATTTGATTATGACACACATGGAGTTCACTTTAATGTCATTAAGTGCTGCAGGCTTTCAGAAAGCTATTCATATTTCAGTGATAGAAATATGAAACCTGGTTCTAGGGAACTAGCCACTTAAAGGCTGCACCTTACAGTTTAGCACTCAAGTATGTACTGATCTCTACCATAATTTCATTTGAGTAAATCTCAGTAGAGCAATGCTGTTTGGCAAAGGCAATCTATGTGGTATCTTTGTGAAAAGTCTTCATGGAACAGTTTCTCCTGCAAAGAGGCAGGATGGTTAGGTATGGAGAATGTGGTGTCACACACTGGCTGAGGGATGTGTATTGCAATCAAAACCAAAACAAGGCCCATTAGGGGGACTTAAAGGCCAGGGTACAACTGAGGATGAAGAGATGTCTTATTTAAAGAGGTTTCTCCAAGTCCCAAACTTAAGGCAAGACCCAACAGAGGTTTCTGGTCAGTTGGAAAGATGTATTCTACTCAACTCTCAGGAAAATCTAGGTTTAATTTGAATAGGCATTGGCATGAGTTAAGGATTAGTAAATAAAGTAATAGTTATACATTTTTAGTTCATGTTCTGTATATTATTTTGTGTATACATACCAAATATATGGTCCTTTTCATAGACTGCACTTTCAATAGGGAAACAAGTAATTGAATGCAAAACCATGCAGGGACCTTTGACTCACTTAATCATACGTAAGGGGATCCCTTCTTTTTGCACTGCAAGGTCATGACCCAGGTGCCAGGTCTTGTAGATATGTTGCATGAAGATCAGGCATGGTACTGGGAAGAGGCAACCTCCCAGGAGCTGCTTCACAAACCACAAAATAGCCACAAATGCCACATAGCTGTACTGATCAGATGTTCATACTGTGGTGGTTCTTTCCTAGTGTCACTGCCTATTTGGACTTCCACAATCAGAGATGGCAGCAAAGGTAAGTTGTTGTTTTTTTAACTCCTAAGGAAAAAAGATAAACTTTAGTCTTTAAAGTCTTGGTGTTCTCATTCCATGAGGGAGAAGACTGAAGAAATAAGTCAGAAAACTAAAACTAAAAGCACCATTGAGTGTGTTCCTAGACATCTCTTGTCCCAAGCATTGAGAGGTGGTCCAGGCCAGCAGGTTAGTTTAGCGGGCAGAAGGGAGGAACCAAAGTCTGTCATGCTCATCAGTCTGCATGGTTTTAACAGGCTATTTCTCACTTGGAACTAGTTTAATTACAGTGGGTGGAGAGGGACAAGATAATGAGCTTCAGGTCCTTATCTCTCCCTGTATCTTCTCTAAGAGTGACCATTAGCCTCTGTCCCCACATTGTAATCCTCCATTGCCTTAAACTAATTGTCCTGTGGAGAGCAAGTATGCATAGACTTAGTGCCCAGTGTGGACACAGATGTGTCATACACCTTTTTTTGGCCCAGTAGCATCCTCATATAGAGTAGGTGTTCCACAGATACTCAGTAATTTTCTGTTGGCTAGTTGACCAAACATTTGAAGATTTCTCCTGGGATGAACTGTTTGGTGTCTACCCTCATCCTCTTTTCATTTTGTAGGCATCAACATCGAAAGCTATTGAGTCTTGGTATTCCCACCCAGTGTACGCGAGATACTGGCAACATTATTATCAAGCAATGGCTTGGATGCGAAGCCACCAGAACGCCTACAGGAAGGCCCTGGGATCCTATTTCAGTGTTCCATGGTATCTCCCTCCTGCAGTTCTCCCCCAAACCTCTTACAATAATGAGGCTGGATATCCTCAGTCCTTCTGTGACCATCACATGGCCTGGCAGGACTCCCACTGCAGTTCTTCACATTTCAGAAGGTCTGGGGAGCAGCCACAAGACAGCAGTATGATCCAGACATCCTCAAGAGAAGACCAAGCTTCGTCCGAAGACGAGGAGATAGAGACCGAGTCAGATGGGGAGGTAGAATGCGACCTGAGCAATATGGAAATCACCGAGGAGCTCCGCCAGTACTTTGCAGAGACTGAGAGGCACAGAGAAGAGCGACGTAAGTTCGAACCTCTGTCTATTCATGCTTCCTCTTTCTTTGCCCTGACTTTTGCGTTTTTTTCCTTCCCTATTTTACGAAGTTATTTTATAACTCTTCATTTGGATCCAGGTAATATTCGAGGTCCGGTCTTAAGCCTGGAAAAACTATGGTGATGTTGCACCTCAATTATAGTAATGTAGCAAGGAGTGAGCTACGCCCCCAGCAAAGAATCGGGTCCCTCAGGCAGGGTCTTCACAAAGGATGAAAAAATAATAGAAAATAGAAATAAAACAATACACAGAGGCAAAAATACAGTTTATAAAGAATAGATTTATGAATATAGAGAAAAGAGGGTGCCTGGGGGGGCGCCAAAATATCCCCGTGAATTTTGAGGTGAAGATTGAAGTTTTACATCAGTATTTATAGGTACAGTGATCAGTTGCCAGGGGTAACAGATTTACATAATAACAGGTATTTCGTTTTAGGTTCAAAGTCTCCCAAAAGGCTTCTATACGTCCCTTAATTAACTCTATGTGAACAAACGGTTACAAAATCTTTCTAGGAAAAACTTCTAAGTTCTAAGATAAAACTATCACTTTAGCAGAAAAGTTAAACAGAGACATAGTGGTTCCATATTTTATCTAGTTATTGTGTATTGAAACAAGTAGTCGGAAGTCAAGCGAGAGCTGTCCCTTGGGCTAATTGCTTTTAGCCACACCTGTTTGTCTCAGGTGGGCACTCTCTTTGATCAGCTCCCCATCCCGTGGCTCCATGCAAACCTGCTTTGCCATTCAAAGCAGGCGAAAACCATAGGTTTGAGATTGCAGCCTCACCTTGCAAAGCAGCTGCTACTGACCATTGAGACGCCCTCCTGAGGTGAGGCGGCTTTTGATATGTGAACTAACACGTTCACATATTCCTTCAGGACAAAGCCCTGCAAAACTCCTGAAATCATTTCTGTCTCTAATGTATTAATAATAATCTAGCTGCCGACATATTAGTGCATTCATGTTGCTATAAAGAAATACCTGAGGTTGGGTAATTTATAAAGAAAAGAGGTTATTTGGCTCATGGTTCTACAGGCCGTACAAGAAGCCTGGCACCAGCATCTGCTTCTGGTGAGGGCTTCAGGCTCCTTCCACTCATGGCAGAAGGCTAAGGGGAACCTGCATGTGCAGAGATCACGTGGCTAGAGAGGGAGCAAGAGAGAGAGAGGAGGGAGGTGCCAGGGTCCTTCACAAGCAGCTTTCAGGGAAACTAATAAAGGGAGAATTCCCTCATTGCCATGAGAATGGCACCAAACCATCAGTGAGGGATCTGCCCCTGCTTCGTCCATACACCTCTCACCAGGCCCCACCTTCAACATTGGGGATCAAATTTCAATGTGAAACAAACCATAGCAATTACTTTCCAGAGTTGTTTTAGTATAGGGCGTTGTTTTTTAGTTCCAGAACAAAGCTTATCCTAATAGTATTTCTACTATTTATTGAATGTTAGACATTCTATCACATGGAGCATGTGTGTGTGTATATGTTCCATAATCTACACAACCTCAAGGTATTAAACCTGTTTTACAAGTAAGGAAAGTGAACTTTAAGAAGGTTAATTGACTGGGTCCATGGTCCACAACTAGTAATTTGCTGTCAGGATTGAAACCAATTCTGCCTGACTGCACTTCTGTGCTTCTCCCTCTATACCAGGACTTGTCCCTGAGACTGCTAGGTTCCTAAAATACTCTTGCCATTTATCTAGGATGTGGCTTGGAGATGTTCCTGGTGCTACAGAGCTCCCGTATCTTAAATAGCTTCCTTCAGAGTAGAGATCAGTGTGAACCTAAACCCAGCAGTGAAATGCCCAGCACATACAACTTCCCTGTTTGATTCTGCATCAGGGCTCTGTCCCTGGGGTTAGAGAATCATGATAAACGTCTTACATCTTCATTCAGAAAGCAGGAATTTTCTTTTATAAATTTCTTACTACCTTGCTACAAAAAACTGCTTTTTGTGCTCTCCTTACTATTAAAATTCACCAGACCATTTCTATTTTAAGTACTTCTCACAGATATACAAATGCTTTTCTCTCTCTCTTGTAGTCAGTATTCAGTCTCAATATTTTTTTTAGTGAACTCTAATTCTATGACATTTCACCTAGAATTTTCTAATAACAAGGAAACATAGAAGCCTGAGAATGGGAGTTGCCTTTCCATCTTAAGTTGTCTGTACTGTCCTAACGATGGGCTATCATTTATTGATCTCCACTGGATGCCAGGAACTG
This sequence comes from Lemur catta, assembly GCF_020740605.2. Lineage (NCBI taxonomy): Eukaryota > Metazoa > Chordata > Mammalia > Primates > Lemuridae > Lemur > Lemur catta. The sequence goes on from NC_059137.1 coordinate 85,669,176, forward strand.
AGCAATGGGCTTTTTGCCTATGATTCTTCACTAAACTATTCGTTCAGGTTTTTTGACTACCCTTCTTTTGGTTAAACTGTTGACTTCTTTGATGTATATTAGAAGGTATATCCAAACAAATATTTTTTAAAACAGTACTTTCTAGTACACATAGAATACCTTTCCTTGGTCTCCAGAAATAACTTTTACTGGTTTTCACAATATACAAAGGCAATAACTATTAGTCTAATTTAAAAGTATACGAGGTCTGTCCAGAAAGTATCCAGCCACTGTTAATATAATGAGAACGGTGTGCACAACATCAGTGTAACCTGGCAGCCAAGGAGAGTGGACTGGTATGCACGTGTGTGAACAATGATGGCTTCTCTGCACTAGTCAGTGGGTGCTGGACGCCGTTCAGTGAGCATGTATACTGTGTGGCCATAGCATTCAAAATGACTGAGTGAGTAGAGCAACGAATCTGCATCAAATTTTGCGTTAAGCTTGAACATTCCTCTGCAGAAACTATTCGGATAATTCAGAAGGCTTTTGGGGACGATGCAATGAGTGCAGCATAAATAAAAGTGTGGTACAAACGCTTCAAAGATGGCCGAGAATCTGTTGAAAGTGATCCACATTCTGGAAGGCCTGCAACAAGTGGAATACCTGAGAACGCTGAACGTGTACGGGCTGCAATCAACAAAGACCAGTGACTGACAGTGCGAGAACTAGAAGCTGATCTGGGGATTCCAAAAACTGCTGTGTCCGAGATTTTGATGCAGGATCTTGGCATGAAATGTGTTGTGGCAAAATGCCTTTCGGGCTTTTGCTACCAGAGCAGAAGGAACATCGTGCTGCATTTGCTAACGACTTGCTTCAAACCGCTGCCAATGAACCAGATTGCCTCAAGAAGTTTCCTCATAACTGGAGTTGAATCATGGGTCTACAGCTATGATCCAGAAATGAAGGCCCAGTCATCCCAACAGAAGTGGCCTGGTTCTCCATGCCCGAAGAAGGCACAGCAAAGTGACATCAAGATCAAGACCATGTTAACGGTGTTTTTTTATTAGGAAGGTGTTGTCCATCACGAGTATGCTCTTCCAGGCCAAACAATAAGGAGTACTACCTCAGTGTTCTTTATAGGTTGAGAGAGGCAATGTGACAAAAACGGCCACAGCTGTGGGCAACTGGTGATTGGCAGCTTCATCATGACAACACGCCCGCCCACGCATCATGTCTTGTGCAGAGTTTTTTGGCAAAACATCAAATCAGCCAGATGACTCTGCTACAGCCCAGATTTGGTGGCCTGTGACTTCTGGCTTTTCCCAAAACTAAAATCACCTTTGAAAGGGAAGAGATTTCAGACCATCGATAAGATTCAGGAAAATAGGATGAGGCAGCTGATGGAGATTCCAACACAGGATTTTGCAGACTGTTTTGAACAGTGGAAGAGACACTAGGAGAACTGTGTGGGGTCCCCAGGTGCCTACTTTGAAAGGGACTGAGGTATCATTGTCCTATGTACAATATTTCTTGTATCTTGGATCTTCTTCAATAAGTGTTTCTTATTTTTCATATTACATGGCTGAATACTTCCCGGACAGACCTCATACAATGAATGGAGGAGAGTAGGCTTTGGAGCATGTCCACTTTTGGTTGGAATGCTGTTTGTTACAGCTTTCGAAAAAGAAACTTTGATGGAGATAGAGTTTATTCCTTTCGTCCTTACTAGAAGGTAGAGTGACATGTTTTTCCCACTAGAGATTGATACTTTTATGATGGAAGTTGTAATTAAGAGTGGCAGCAAACCCCAGTCATCTAAGAGACCATTTTGAATTATCTGCTGATTTAAAATAATCCTGAGTTACTGAAAAAAAAAAGGGATATGAGTGAAATGAAAATGAAATAATGAAATGTGTCCTTGCCAACAAAGAAAAAAATGTAAGCAGCTCCATTACAGATACGGCTAACAACCATCCCTGTTCCTTCTTCTTGCCATTGTCAGATGGAATTCTAGGTAGGTAAACAAGGTCATGGAAATTACCTGCTAAGTCATGCCTGGCTTTGAATGAATAAATGAAGTCTTTCAGTATTAATTATCAGCCTTAAATCAGAGGTTGGCAAATCTTATCCCCTAAAGTGCTATACTTTGTGCTGATTCTGTGGGACATTCGACCTCCAGAACCACATGTGAGACAATAAATTTCTGTTGTTCTAAGCCACCCAGTGTATGGTGCTGTGTTGTGGCAGCCCTAGGAAACTTCAGCAATCACCCGGAGGGCATTTTCTTTGTTCCCAGAAGCAGTCCGTGACTGGGACATAAAGTAAACCACACAGGTCTTGTCATCTCTGTGAAGAAGATGTGTTAAATATTTGTTTCACCACGATTTAGGTAGCAAACCGTCACAAAAGGGAATTTTACAGAAACGCTTGCAACCTCCATTTTGAACCTCACTCCCGAATGTTGACATTGTTGTTAGCGACAGTATAGAGAGGCAGCTGTGGTGGAACTGCTCAAATCACAGGGTTCCAGCCTCGCTCCACCACTCACTAGCTGGACGTTCTCATCCTCTCGTGGGCCTCCTACCTTCACTATTCTGTGCCACAGTCTCCCCACCTGTGAAATGGGGGTTCTAATTAATGGATGGTAATTATGGATATTAATGAGATAATGGGAGAAAGGTTATGGAATGGTACTTGGTACCAAGTCAGTGCCCAGTAAATATTTGTTATTATGGTTAGTTGCTAGTAACCCATCCTTCAGCATGGATTATTAACCATCAATTGTTTTTACTCTCGTACGGTTTGCCTTGATTAGTGCTTGCTTGAGATTCTGTATTTTTTAATAAAGATGTTCTGTGATTTCAAAAAGGTCACATATTTCTGTTCTAGGCAGCACTTTTCAAACTTTTAAACTGATTTAGAACATTAAAAACATGGAGGAATTAAAGTTGGTGACCTTCAAATCATTAACACAGTTTTTAGTTCTGTTTCAAGGACATTCTTGCATGATAAATGTAGTAAAATACATGGACTGGGAAAATGAACCCACTTCCATATTCCTAGTAATAGCACTAAACACAACAAGCTTCTGATTCTTTGTGCTTTTAAAATGTGTAGTTACAGCATGGTTCAAAACTACTTGTCCTAGAGTCTCTGAGATGCTTGCCTTCCCTGAATGCCTTAGCAGGTCCCCGCGAGACATGAGAATTGTCTGGTGAGGGCGAGAACAGGCTGGGCTTAGATTAGAGTCAGACTCTCATCTATTAAGATCTTTATTAGAAGATGCTGCCATCGCCTGATCCTGTACCAATAGAAAATAGTGGGCAGCAGGTCACTGGCAATATTTTTTTCACCAGCACTTTTGGTGGGTACAGTGTGAACATGTGTTCCTTCAAGCAGCAAGGAATGATGGAGTTCATATGTAAATAATCTGAATGCCCACAGTGCTTGCCAATCCATCACCTTCACTAGGAGTTTTTGTTGAGGGTTAGTTATATACACAGTCAGGAAAAGCTTTAATAAAGAGATAAGGGACCTGGTAGTGGGAATATTTGGTTAAATTTTTTTATTTTGCTCTTAAAACCACTAGAATAAAGGCATATTTAACTTTGAACATGAACCATTTGGAAAACACAGGATTTTATTAAATATTATTAGCAAGGGGAAATATAGCTAAATTTGAAAGATTTAACTTTTCAGTATTATTCACTTCCACAGGAACATGCAGGTTATACAATTCATCATCATCTGAGTCTTATTTAATATTTTCTTGGGATAAACTCCTTCAGATTGGACAGCATGTTCTTGTTTATCATGGCTACTCATATTCCATGTAGTGTCTAATTTAACATATTCCAAAGATAAAAACAAAAATTTAAGTAGGATAGGAACTCCTTTTGTGTAGTGGGAGCAAACATGCTTTTAGTTATATTATATGTCATCATTTCCTAATAAGATATTTCCGTTACTTACAACTTCCGTGGTAACATTACTTATGAAAAAGTAGACAGTTATAAAGTTTTAAAGGTCAGCTGTGTTTTCAATTATTTCTTAGGAGAAATGTTTATTATTAGGTTAAAATTATCATTTTAAAGTCATAAATGGCCATTAATGAAGATTGCCAAGTTATATTCCGAATACTTAGAGGAAAAACGAGTGCAAGTTATCATATCTGATAGAGACTAAGGTCCTGTGACACAAACACTGCCACTCTTGTCTCGGGTTCAGCCAATCAGATATTTTTCATCTGTGTTTTGGGGTTAGATATTGGGTCAAAACAGGGACATATTCCCAAGAAGCTTAAACCTCACTGGGAAGAGGAGACAAAAATCAAATTTAGAGCGATACATAGAAGAGGAACATCCATACATGCATGGTGTGCTCCGTGATCACCTAGCACGTAAGGGGTAGAACCAGTGACCTAGGCAGTCGGAGGAGGAGCACAGGGCAGCTGTGGAGAAGTGGAGTGTGTGCTGGGCATTGAGGATAGGTTGATTCAGAATGAGAAAGAAAGGGGAAAGCCCACTCACTCCCCACCTAGACACTCCAAGTGCTGTTCTTACCAAGGGGCCCAAATGTCATCTGTAGACCTTTGATGAGAGACATCTGGCTCCATCATGTCATGCCCACCCTAGGAGGAAGGTTTAGACTCCAGTGTTCATAGTGAGCCTTCAGTCAGTCTGCTAGAAACCCAGTGGTTCTCCCTCAGTATACTCTCTATGGAAAGCCTAGGTGATACGGCAGGGCTTACGGCCCAGTATTTAGTGACCTGTTTTGGTTTAGTGAATGAGGTTGAAGTACGAAATCGCATTGATTGAGCACAGTCTTGCCATGTGTGTTTGTTTCGTCTAGTGCAGATGTTCAGAAGTGCACAGAACCAGCCGGTGAGATGATATGCATTAAATAATGGCCATAGAAAAATGTAAGGGAGGGATGTAAATCCCCTTTTGTCGTAAAAGTGAAAATGGTGATTGTCCACTAACTTTGGGATTGCATTTGTCTTGGAGCAAGGGACACAGGATGAGGAGAGAAGACCAATCAGAAATGGCTCTGGTTCTGCTGGCAAGCACCTATGTTCTAGGTGGTTGCTGACAGGCCAGAAATGAGGTGTTCGTGAGACAAATCAAGTCTGTACTTTCCCTCGGTTACGCTACAATCATTACTTTTGGCAGTATAGCAGAGAATGTAATCAGAAAGACATGCTAGTCCTAGAAAAATGAGCACCCACTGTCTTGGTGCTTTGTCCTTCAAAATGTTCTGCCTTTGGGCTTATTATCTGTGGAGTAATATTGAATAGATTTTTTTCCTTCTATTTAAGATTCTGTAAAGTCCCAGTAACTTCCCATGATTTTTTTTCTTTTATGCACTATAAGGAACTCCTTACATTGGTAACATCATGTAGATCTGTAGATTGAAGTGAAAAATACCAAGATTATGTATCCAAAACCCAGATGGAATCCAGTAAAGTTTTTCCTTAATAATATATACAATTTTTCTTGTTTTAACTTTATATACATATTAACCCTTATCTTAGTTTCCTAGCATTGCCGTAACAAATGACCACAAACTTGGTCGATTAAAACTACAGACATTTATTCTCTCACAGTTCCAAAGGCTAGGAGTTCAAAATCAAGGTGTCAGCAGGGCCACATTCCCTCCAAAGGCTCTAGGGCCTTGCCTCTTCCATCTGCTGGTGTCTCCTGGTGCTCTTGGCTTGTGGCAGCATCACTCCAATCTCTGCCTCTGTATTTACCTGGCTTTCCCCGTGTCTGTGTCCTTTTCTGTGATGACTCTCATTGGATTTAGGGCCCACCCTAATCTACTATGATCTCTTCTTGATTCTTTCTTTGATTACATCTGCAAAGACACTATTTCCAAATAACATCACAAAGTGAACACAAATTTTGAGGGGATACTGTTCAATCTACTGCAACCCTGTCTTAAAGCTGGGATGAATCTTAAAAGAGAATTAGATGTGTATTAAAACAAATTGCCTTAGCCAAATACCCTTTAAGAACGAAATGCTTGGTAACATTGAGTCCTACAGCTTTTTTAATAAAAATGACCAAACTGTCCATGACAAGGCAACTGTTCAGTTGTGTCTGAAGTGTGATGTTCATGCTTCTCTGCTCCCTTCGGTCAGATGATTCTCTGTCTGGTTGGCTGAGCCCTCACCTTGCTTTGACAGGAAGAAAAACTGCCGGTGATTGAGAATCCTTTCTTTCACTGGGAGGCAGAAAGGAAGCAAAAAATAGGAAGCCGAGTAAATGGACGCCTTCGAACTCAGATATCCCATTCAAAGGCTCCCCTGGTCTGCTAAGTCAGTACGCGCCAAAGTGCTTTCAGATACCAGCTGCAACCATCAGTGCACAGCCAGTCTGAGGGCATTTGGTCTTAAGCTGACTGGTTTGTAAATTTGTAGTGTGGCCTTAGAACACTTTTTTTTAATTTTAATTGTATAAGTGGAGGCAAAGCAACTCGAATATAAGGGAACGGAGTTCGACCCCAACTCATTGGTCCTCCTCTTCCCCCCAGCCCCTCTGCCTGGGAGGCCCTGAGGAACCCACGAGGAACCCAGCTCCTTTTGAGATTTGAGTATCTGTTTCTCTATCCCTGGGTTATCATCATTTTTCTTTAACAGCATCTGGAAGGAAAAGAGTTGTTTCTTCCTTTCCTCCCATAATGTATGGCCTTTGTCCGAACATTTATTCAACAATCATTTCCTGAACACCTGCTTTGTGTCGGGCCCTGCATCTTCCTCCTGGGGCTGGGGTACAGAAGTAAGTAAAGGTGACGGTGCCCTCTCCCCATAAATGACCCCCGCAGGGCAGCTCACAGGCAACACAGGTCTGTCAGTAGAGATGACAGGCGTCTCGCCCTTCAGGTCAGTGTTTTAGGGCGACTGTCCTCTATGCAGGAAACCATGAAACCTCCAAATCTCAAGAAGCAGGGAGGGGACAAGGGTTGGGCCTTAAATTTTCATGAGGAAGCCTGAATGGAAATGAAATACAAATGGAGAATGCGGGCAGAGGGCTATGTCTTTTATTCTTTCAGTCTTACACTGGACAGACTTTATTGAGAACTAAAATTCTGTGGCAGTGACCCATGAGCACGCGCTGCATGCAGACTTGGAAAACTGCACAGCCTCATTGTCTCCTGAGGCTGCTTTGCGTTGACATGGTGTTTCATTCACAGATGGCAGTAAGGGAAAACGTCTCTCAACATATCGTCGTTATATCTATTTAATATCTGTAAGGTAGTTTTTGTCAGAAGAGTAGCAAAAAGAAGAATGATTCTAAACATTTTAAATTGTAGCTAAAAGAAAAAGATGCAAAAATACAAAGGTTAAATTCACATATCTTAATGGCAGAGAACAACACTTATTAAGATAGCCAAGATCCCAGTGTCTGTTAAAACTTCGAAACTCAGAGACTCAGATTTAGACAGGAAGTTGAACGTCTCTTGTGTCACTAGATCTGTTGGTGAAACTGATGATAGTCTTGGGATGAATTTGAAAGTCACAGGACAGTGGCCCAGGCATGTCTGGCTACGCTCTCTGCCCCGTGAACGCAGAGGCTTTGGGCTACCCAGCAGCCATGGTCTCCCCCGGGCAGACGCAATGCAGAAGGGACTGAAGGATTGGTGATGTGCCCAAGGCTGCTCGTGGGTGGAAGAGGCATCTGTCCTGCTAATTTGGGAAAGCCAGGCCTTCAAAGAGTAGTCCTTGAAGGGATCCTTCAGTCAAATTCCAGCTGTCCTAGAGAGCCCCGTCAGGACACCTGCTGGGACATCAGCCCCCCTCCTGGTCAGGCTTCTTAGAAAGTGCTGTGCTTGCGATTTTGGGCAGAGGCCAGTGTGAAATTCCTGTGCCAACTCTTGGTGACTGAACTTATCTTACCAGTTTGTACTGCCCACCCCAACCCCAGTGTCCTGGGTCACCTTTCCTCTGCCTCCTGAAAGCACCAAGCTAAGCTTTCCTTCCAAGTCGAGTTGAATCATCCCAGGACAGAGGCCTGAGAAGAGAGACACTCCCAGGGAGAAGCTCGTTCCCAGAGGGGCTTCCACCCCAGCCTCGGTGCCAGGAGCACACAGGCGTCTTGTGGCAATAAGAAGCAGTCGTGGCAATAGTCGGGTACTTTTCTCTAATCCATCGTTTGATGTTTTTTCTCTCCCTTGAAGGTAGCATGGGAGTCAGGGATATGTCTAGAAATGGCCATTTCCTCTGGCTAGTCTGGACCCAGTTCATCTCCTCCCACACCACTCCAACAGAGCTCAGCTTAGCGGGCAGAGAATTTAAACACCCCTGAGACCTGAGCAGCTTATATGCTGGTGTTTCAAACGTGGCAGAAAGAGCAAAACGTAGAAACAAATGCTCGTTGACCTCGCATTCATTTGCATGTCAGGCCAGTGTTTGGAGTTAGTTCTTTCTGCATTTCACAGGCAGGCAGTCTCATCTCTTCTGCGGATGAGGTAGCAGTTAGGCAGCATTTATTGTTTGCTAGTCATCTATATTACTTCCTTAGGTAAAAATATACTGTAGATATTCTAAGACACTTATATATAAAGAACAAGATTTATGAGAGTGATTGTGCGTAGCCTTATAAATATCTTTCCATTCATACTTGATTAGCTCACTATCGTGTTCCCTTCCAGGTACTAGTGGAGAGAGGCCCATCCAGGAAAGAATGATTCCTAGCATTGTTGCATTCCCCTGCAGCCATCTTTGCTCCTCATCTGGTAGCATTTCTCTTGGTAGCCACAGTAGCTACAGAAGTGCTTTCTTCTACCAATTTCTCTCTTCTTGACAGAGTTGCTTATAAAATCTACAGAAATTGGCTACATTTTACCTTGTGCAGCATTGCTTTGTTGATATTTTTATGTTGCTGTTTTCATAAGAATAAAAATTACGATATTGGGACTTGCTATAGTAAAAAAATGTAGAGGGGAGAATAAATTGAATAAATATTTCTTGCTTTGTAAGAATCCATTTAAATCAGTTAAGATTCGCCCGGCACGCAGCGCGCAGCCGGGACCGCGCCCGCTCGGAGGCAGCCCCGAGCTGGCGGCAGCGGCGGCAGCGTGCGGGGCCGCCCCAATCGCGCCCGCCCCCCGGGGAGCCGCCCGCAGTGGCCTCCGCGGCGGGCGGAACAAGAGTATGAACGTGATTTCTGATGAAACTGGATTGGAATAATTTTCATGATCTTCGTATATTTATAAGTATATATTTTTAAATTTTCCATTTGACTTAAAATGCTATGAGAAAATTTGCGTATTACAAGGTGGTCCGAGCCACCTGCTTGATTTGGGTACTCTTGGATATGTTCCTGCTGCTCTACTTCAGTGACTGCAACCCATGTGATAAAAAAAAGGAGAGAGGACTCCTGCTGGGGATGTTCTAGAGCCAGTACAAAACCTCATGAAGGTCCTGGAGAAATGGGGAAACAGTCATCGCTCCTAAAGAGGATCAAGAAAAGATGAAAGAGATGTTTAAAATCAATCGGTTCAATTTAATGGCGAGTGAGATGATTGCCCTCAACAGGTCTTTGCCAGGTGTTAGGTTAGAAGGGTGTAAAACAAAGGTGTATCCAGATAATCTTCCTACAACAAGTGTGGTCATTGTTTTCCACAATGAGGCTTGGAGCACACTTCTACGAACTATCCATAGTGTCATTAATCGCTCCCCAAGACACATGATAGAAGAAATTGTTCTGGTAGATGATGCCAGTAAAAGAAACTTTTGGAAAACTCCTCTAGAGAGTTATGTGAAAAAACAAAGTACCGGTTAATGTAATTCGAATGGAACAGCGTTCTGGGATGATCAGAGCTGTATTAAAAGGAGCTGCTGTGTCTAAGGGCCAAGTGATCACCTTCCTGGACGCTCATTGGAAGTGCACAGTAGGGTGGCTGGAGCCTCTCTTAGCCAGGACCAACCATGACAGGAGAACAGTGGTATGTCCTATCATTGATGTGATCAGTGATGATCCTTCTGAGTACATGGCAGGGTCTGATATGACCTATGGTGGATTCAGCTGGAAGCTCAATTTTCACTGGCATCCTGTTCCCCAAAGAGACAGAAGGAAAGGTGATCACACTCTTTCTGTCAGAACACCTACAATGGCAGGAGGCCTTTTTTCTATAGGCAGAGATTACTTTCAGGAAATTGGAACATATAATGCTGGAATGGATATTTGGGGAGGAGAAAACCTAGAAATTTCTTTTAGGATTTGGCAGTGTGGAGGAACTTTGGAAGTTGTTACATGCTCACACATCGGACATGTGTTTCAGAAAGCTACACCTTACACGTTTCCAGGAGGCACAGGGCAGATTATCAATAAAAATAATAGACAACTTGCAGAAGTGTGGATGGATTAATTCAAGGATTTCTTCTATATAATTTCTCCAGGTGTTACAAAAGTAGATTATGGAGATATAGCATCAAGACTTGGTCTAAGAAACTACAATGTAAACCTTTCTCTTGTTACCTAGAGAGTATTTATCCTGATTTGTAAATTCCACGTCACTAGTTCTCATTGGGAGAGATACAAAATATGGAGACAAATCAATGTCTAAATAAAATGGCTAGAAAAGAGAATGAAAAAGTTGGAATTTTTGATTGTCATGGTATGGGAGGAAATCAGGTTTTCTCTTATACTGCCAACAAAGAAATTAGAACAGATGACCTTTGCTTGGATGTTTCCAAACTTAATGGCCCAGTCACAATGCTCAAATGCCACCAGCTAAAAAGCAACCAGCTTTGGGAGTATGACCCAGTGAAATTAACCCTGCAGCATGTGAACAGTAATCAGTGCCTGGATAAAGCACAGAAGAGGATAGCTGGATGCCCAGTGTTAGAGACTGCAATGGAAGCCAGTTCCAGCAGTGGCTTCTTTGAAATGTCACCCTTCCAGAAATATTCTAAGACCAAATTTACAAAAAAAGAAAAAATAAGGATTGACTGGGCTACCTCGGCATACATTTCTGCCACATTCTTAAGTAGCAAAAAAAAGAAAAGGGTTTTCCTCCTCTGCAGGATGTAAGGCTTATCAGCCGTTAAAACTTAGACTCCTCTAGCTTTTCACTAGCTGTGAACCACCTTCCTGTCCACGGACATGAAACTACATAGTAGTGAGACTGTGCACACTGATGTTTACAAGATTGAAAGAGTCTTTCATCAACAATCATGGTAAAGAATATTTAGACAATGAAACAATCAACAAAATGTGCCTTCCGGAGAGCTGCATCTTTATGGTTTGCTTGCACATCAGTAATTTCTACTGAATGTGCTGTCATAGTGAAGAGATTTCCAAGATTTTTTTTCCTGATTAGAACTGGTAGCCAGCATATTAAATATTGATTTAAAAATAAAGAACTGGAACCAGATTCAGAATCATGAAAACATTTTTACAACAATAAAAAAAACTATATTAAACAGGGTTTAAAGAAAATTAAAACAGAACTATGAGAAGTACAATTTGTTACAGCATAGTATCAAATTTCTATATGGATTTTATACCTCAGGGAAAAATAACTGATTCCAATGACATTGATTTTATTTTCATCTGTGATAGTCACGGATGCTTTTATTTTCCTTGGGGTGCTGAAATTGAGCTGGAAAAAAAGGCTCTTTGAACACGGTTTTAATTTCTTTCTATAATTTTTTTATTTGGTTTGTGGGCTGTTGGAATTGTAATTTTTAATTACCTTCTAAAAAATGGAGATTTAACATAATGTTTGGGCTCAACTAAACGAGTTAGATATCTCAGTTGCTCTTGGATCAACTGGCTTATAGACTTTTCTCAAACACATGCACACATACAAATTTGTTACCAGATTTCCAACTTCTTAACTGGATTCAGCTGATTATGCTTAATACCCAAGATTCATACTACTGTGCTACAGATTTGTTTTCAGAGCAATAAATCTTCAGTTCTTTGTTTATGGTTCCACTTAAAAAAAATTAGTGAGATTCAAAGTATATAACTACATCACTTGCAGTTTAACCCAGGCTTACCTGTGAAGTGGAAAGTCAAATCCCATAATGAAAAAGCCAAACCACTATTGCAGATTTGCTAATACAACAAGATTAGAAGTCGGGGGGGGGGGTGTCTTAATTTCATTTGCAAAACTGCTCTTTCTTCACCCTTTTACCTTCGCCAAATGTTGAATCATTTGACCTTCTATTGCCTGGTATGATCTGTGTTTTGAAGCTGTGGAAGGATCAGCGTCCTTGCATTGTGGCTACTAGCACTTGTTCTCTTCCAGGTTACCTAAAATCAATACCTCTTCCAGAGGGGTGATTTTTATTTTCCTCACCCCGCCATTTGTGGTGGTGAGTATTGCTGCTTGTAACACTGGACCTTCCGGGAAGCTCTTCATTTCCATGCTGGCCTTATCCAGTGTTTGAAACCAAGCAAGCTCATCACCTGTTCCTAGCCAGGCAGGTTGTGGGCGGGCCACATAGATGTAAAAAGAGAACCCCGAATGGTTTCATTTTTCTCCTGCATTTTCAGGGCCCCAGGCAGAGGTTTGGAAGTTTGGAGTGCCAAGTTTCCTTGTAGCTTTTTGCCATTTCTGTCAGTGTATGTTAACCCCTTGGAAAGTGAACAGTGAGCTTCATAACTAAGTAGATAATAATCTGCCTGTCACTCATCACAATCTAGTGAGCATCTCAGCTGCACAGTGGGAGATTCCCTGATTCCACAGTGGGAGAGGGAACGGTGAGGGACCCCAGGGGGCTGCAGACGGCACGTCCTCACCACACTCCCCTCCTGTGTGCACAGGCGGGCCCCTGTGTGTTTCCATCCATGTTCATGTTCATCCTCAGGGCGGCAGCAGCAGCTGGACGCGGAGCGCCTGGACGACTACGTGAACGCGGACCATGACCTGTACTACAACACCCGGCGGTCGGTGGAGCCCCCGATGGAGAGGCCAGGCGAGCGGCGCCAGGCCGAGATGAAGCGCTTGTACGGGGACAGCGCTGCCAAGATCCAGGCCATGGAGGCTGCGGTGCAGCTGAGCTTTGACAAGCACTGTGACAGAAAGCAGCCCAAGTACTGGCCAGTCATTCCCCTAAAGTTCTGACCCCTGGGCACAGGGACCCCTGCAAGTGCTGTCGGCACAGGGTCCTCAGTCTCACCCTCTTCCTTTTGGGTACACTCTGTCCTCTTGTACGGTTGTCAGGGAAAGGGAACTTTATACTGAGATAAAGACGTGTTCACCAAAGTCTCAGTGGGCCCGTCACAGGGTCGATATCATATGTCAGCCACCTGGAAGTCAGTAGGACGTGTATTGTTGCCAACATGAGAAATTTTCTCCTGACATAATCTGATAATTTTGTATCTATTATACTGTTTTTTTGATGTGGTCAGTAACTGTTCGATTCATTAAAGTTCTTGCCTAGAGATGCTGCCTAGTGTTTTGTCTTTTTATATTTTCTTCTATCTTTAACCTGCCTGAACCCACCCAATGCCGTAAATAAGCCAGATGTCTTCTCTGACTCTAATTCCTTTAGCCCTCAACTGAAAATGATCCAAGTGTGTGGTTAAGAAAAATAGTCTCTAATGCAGAGACTGGGCTGCCTGTGCTTTAAAGGGCCAGAGAGTGAGTATTTTTGGCTTTGCAGGCCACATGGCCTGTGTGGTGACTACTCCAGTCTGCCCTTGTAGTGTGAGAGCAGCCATAGACCATAAGTAAACAAATGGATGTGGCTATGTTCCAATAAAACTTTAATTATAAAAAATACAGGCCTCAGGCTAGATTTGGTCTACAGATGTTAGTTTGCCAACCACTAGTTTCATGGAATGAAAAACGCCTACCTGGCATTCTTATTATGTATCTCATTGTCTCTACAGAGCTTGAATGTCTTACAGAATTGAGAGCAAAGAACAGTAACTCCCAAACCTGGTCACCTCAGCAGTCTCCTCTGTTATAGAAAATGTATAGGTGAGCCCTTACTAAATACAGCAAATATTGTTTTGATAAGGGAATACATTTCTGCAAATGAAAATCTAAAAGTTGATGGAGCAGGTCATTTATAAAAGCCAGCTGCCTTTTAAATAAGTTATTGCAGTGCCTTGCCAGGGTGGGCCCGTGCTGACCTGAGAAGATGAGCACATCCATCACAGTTGGTGAAAAGATTTCTATTGACATGTTTCTCCCTGAGAACACTTAGCTTCACATTCAGCCCCTGCCCTGAGACAAACGTATTGCTTTCATCAGCCCCGGGTGCTTATTTTTCCAAGCTCTCATTTTATTACTGGAGTTGCAATTTGTGCGTAGGTATTGTAGACAAAAATGAGAATTAACTTTCCCCTGAAGTGACACGGGAAAGTTAACTGAACTTTTGAACTGAAATTTCAAATCTTTAGTGTTTCTACTTTTTATTTTAAACTCATACACCTAACTATAATAAAAAATAAATGTGACTCAGACACAAGTACAAACTAAAGCCTGTAATTGCAGCAGGTGCTTAGCTATTTGAGAGTGAAATGTTTCTCTTTACAAAGGACTCAGACCTTCCCCCAAAGAAATCACCATGCTGGGCTCACCCCTGCTGGCTTTGTGACCTGGGGTGTGTTACTTTTGATCAACAACAAAGGTGACATCATTCTAAGGTTGGCCAGGCAGTTGCTGGGCAGAAGTTCTCACAGAAGTATTTGTGTGTGTATGTACCATGGCCTTTGTGAGAGTTTGTGGGTTTTGCAGTTTTTTCTGTTAGTTTTTGTTACCAGGCATTTTTGCCTGTGAACAGTTATTTTCATAGTCTTCCTGCCTCTATTTGTCAGGGGTTGTTTCAACACAAGTGACTCCATTTTGATTTTGGCAACTTTCACCCTATGAATATGTGAGGACATTAGGAGGTGATTAGGTCATGTAGGTGCCTCTCTTGTGAATGGCATCAAAGTCTTTAAAATGTTGCCTTACACAGCGTTCATCCCTTTTTGCCCTTCTGTGCCTTTCCCCATGTGACACAGCATTCATCCACTCTTGAGAGTGTAGCAACGAGGCACCATCTTGGAAGGCACGAGGAGCCCTCACCAGACACAGAACCTGTCAGCAGCTTGATCTTGGACTTTCCAACTTCTAGAGCTTTTAGAAATTAATTTCTATGGTTTATAAAATACCCCGTATATCGTATTTTGTTATAGCAGTACAAATGGACTGAGGCAGTGTTCAACATCACTAATGATTAGAGCATTGCACATCAAACACACAATGAGATATCACCTCACACCCTTCAGGATGGCTATTATTTAAAAGTCAGTGATAACAACTGTTGGCGGGGCTTGGAGAAAAGGGAACCGTTGTTCACTGTTGATGGGAATGTAAGTTAGTACAGACATTATGGAGAAGAGAATGGAGGTGACTCAAAAATTAAAAATAGAACTATCGTATGATCCAGCAATCCCACTGCTGGGTGTGTACTGAAAGGAAATGAAATTAGTACACTGAAGTGGTATGTGCGCTCCCATGTTCCTTGTTACATTATTAACAGTACCAACCTCAGTGTCCACAGACAGTTGAATTGATGAAGACATTATGATGTTCGTATCTATATATACCTGTAGATAAAGATATATAAACACACACTATAATATTCAGCTTTAGAAAAGGAGATACTCCCATTTATGACAACATGGATTAACCTAGAAGACATTGTGCTAACTGAAATAAGCCATTCACAGAAAGGAAAATATGCGTGATCTCACTGATATGTGAACTTTTTTAAAAAAGTCAAATACACAGAGTAGAATGGTGGTTACCAGACGTGGGGAGGGGGAGAAAATGGGGAGATGTACGTTAAGAAGGACAAATATGCAATTAAGTTGGATAAATCAGTTTAGACATAGAATGTAAAAATACTGTATTGTACATTAAAATTTTATAACAATAGGTTTTGGGTGCCCTTATGACACACATATGCTATGCACAAATACACACAGAAGTATGGAAGGTGGTGGATATGTTACATTGCTCACTGGTAGTAATTATTCTGGTAGTAATTATTCTGCTATGTATATGTATATTAAAAACCTTATGTTGCAAACCTTAAATTTATACAATAAAAATACAAGATACAACACTAGGCAACATAGCGATACCCCCTTTCTATTCAAAATAAAAACAAAAATTAGCCCGACATTGTGGTTGGTGCTTGTACTACTGGCTACTCAGGAGGCTGAGCCAAGAGGATCGCTGGAGCCTAGGAGTTTGAGGCTGCAGTGAGCTAAGAGTGGGCCATTGCACTCTAGCCCAGGTGACAATTACATACCCTGTCTCAAAACATAAACAAATACACCCCAAAAAGTCCAAAAAGAATCTAATGACACACAAAGAAACACACCAATTTCTTATTCAATCAGCAGGGCAGGATAACCAAGAAGGCTCTTATTGGCTCATCCATGGTCACCTCCATCCTCTGTGAGGCAATGGCTGGGCTCAGGGGCTGCGGGTCCTTCATTGGCTGAGCCAGTTGAGATTGGAGCTTGGGGCCCTCTCATTGGATGCTCCCATCATCCCAGCAATGCATAGTCACAGGTCATGAAGTTTCATGTTTCATAAAATTAAAGGTCATAGCCTGGAAGAAGCCAGAATCGGCTAAATTGGAATGCCTTAGAATAGTAATTGGAGTTTCTGTGTACCTTAATATAGGTATTGTTTCTCAAAATTTTTGATTTAGGCATTTCTGTTTTGTGCTTATGTCCTAGAGTATGTATTCATATGAATTCCTTAATATGGATCAGCTTGAAAAAATTGAATGGAGTATGTTTCTCATGTTAAGACAAGTTTCCCCACTTTGATTCCTATAATTTGTTATTACAACAGTAAAGCCATTTCCCTTAGTTGGTTTTGTCAGTATAGCACAACATGAGATGATGAGAGGCCACGTAGTACCTATTCTCCTTCACTCACCAAGTGTATCATCGTCATACTCGTTTCCCCTCATCTTCTTCAACATCAAACTCCATATTCCTTTCTTCATTGCCAGCCAGCCGGGCCCTCCCACAGTTCATTGCACCACCCAGTTATGGTGCACTTTTAAAGCCATTTCCCGAGGGCACTAATTTACTTTCAGATTTTACAAATGCGCTCTGCAATAAACAGGTCCCAACTGATTCGATATTTAGTTAAAATGAGTTCTCACATAACATAATATGCATGAGAGTGGTGTACAAGACTAACGTTGGAAAAAACATTGGTATGTTGTCATATCGGCAAACCCTAGCATTTTGAAGGGCTAACAATGAGCATGATATAAATTAAGTGATTTAGTGAAATGCATTTTTTTGACCCAGTCTATAGTTCTTTCTTTAAAAAGCCTCACAGCTTATAAAAGTGCCTTTGGCTTCCTAGATTTTGTTCCAAATCTGTAAAGCAATCTGGAGGCATCTTCCCTCCCCTGGGGTATTTACTTTCTCCTAACTTTGTGATAGATTCTCTTGTTCTCCTTGTACAGCAAAGCGCTTTTTCTTCAAAATCTTTTACAAGATTTTTCTAATAATGACAAAGCAATAATAGCAATAATCCTTATGAGGGGGCTCGTTTGTCCCAAATCCTGGTTATAATGAACCACAGAGGGCTCTGGAGGTACAATGACCCATTAGAGTTTTAGGCATGGAACAAAACATTTTTTTAAACCAACCAGAACTTTATTCTCCCTCCTTGATCAGCAATGGGCGCCGTTCCCACCTGCCTTACTCAGGGAAGCTCTCTCTAGCCTCCTGCACTGCCCCCATTCTTTCTCTTCAGCACCTGCTGCTCTGGCAAAGGCGAAACAATCTGTGCTCTGGTCTCCCCTTGGAAGTTCTTTTAATGTTTCTATTGGCTCAAGAAAAGGCTGACTTTTGGAGATTGTCCATTGATTGTCTCATTTTTGGTTGATAATGATATCATTTACAGGTTTCTACATCCTTATAAAAGGGTGAGTTCAATTTATTTTAAATGTGGTTGTGAATTACTTAGCAACATTTACCAAATATTGGGCTTTAAAGCGAATCATAACAAATTTCAAGAATGCATTTATGGAGTATATTCTTTTCCATAGAGGTAAAAAGCTAGAAATCAATTATTTAAAAAAGAAACTCTAAAACTATTTTGAAATTAAACAATACATGTATATAAGAAGAAACCAACATAAAGCATTAGAGACCGCCCAAGGAAACTCAATGAAAAGTAGAAAATATTAACATTAACATAAATATTAACATTCAAATCACGTGAGCAAACACGAGTCAGTCTCCTTCTCTGAATTGCTGACCTTCTTCCTGTTTTGATTTGATGCAAGGAGCAAGAGGCATGTCCTGCTCCCAGCTCTTGATTCATATTTTAAATCGCAGTGATAAAAAAAGAAAACAAGCAAGCCAACAGCCACAGGCAAAAAGAATTCACCCTGTTTCTTAACAACCTGTTTTTGTCAAGGTTAAATTTCACGCAAAGCCTCTTAACTGCTTTAGCCCCAGCAACATCCCCACCCTTTGGGCAAATTGCCCTTGTTCAGAGGCTGTAAGTGTCGCATTGGCTGAGCCTCCGGAAACTGGGACTTGGGCGCTTCTCATTGGAGAGTTCAACAATGCATGGATAATTGCATGTTAAGTAGGTTTTTGTTTTAACTTACTAGCTTTCCTGTGAGTTGTATTTAACTCACGCTAGTTTTGCGCCTTGGGGGCACATGAAGCAAAACCTGGGCAAAACCCTGCAATTGGTTCATGAAAATCTTACTGGGTGTTCTTATTGTTACAATTAATATTGACAAATTAATTCTAACAACGTGGATTAAATGTAACAGAAGTTAATAAATTTTGTTCTTCATTAAATTTTTCATTATATTAGAAAGGTTCGTTTTGTTTTCAAAGTTTTTATTCTATTTTTGTGATAAAACACCGTGGTCCCAGGGAAATTTTTTTTTTTTATTCTCCAGTGTGGGAGTCAGTATTAAAAGAGGAAAGATTTCAGGCTCGAGAAGAAAAGAATCAGAAAAATCTTAGCGAATGAGGACACTAACGTCAGATTCTAGGGAGCGTGAAACGCGAATTATTTTTTTAACTTTGGTTTAGCTATTTCCGTGCTGTGTGTATGCTCACCTCCATGGTTAAGTGAATCTCCAAGATGGGATATGTTGAAGTTTGCTTAGGATATACGTGACATCGCTGTCTGTGTGTGCACTTTATCTATCAGCTGCTCTGTCACACGTGATACCGCTGGAGAATTCAATCACACGTGGGCAGGACGGCACCGGACACGCGGCCTGGCGCCAACTGCCGCGCACCGCGGAGCTCCCCCCCCCCCCCGGGCCCCGGGCCGTGCTACAGCTCCGTCGGGACGACTGAAGTGGCTCAAAAGAGCCTTTGGGTTTCGGTGCTCAGGCGGAGCCGAGGCGGCTCACTGGCTGCGAGTGTGTCCGAGCACGGCCTCGTCGCCCGCGGTCACGGCGCGCTTGCCGAGGTCCGCGCGGCATCAGGCGCACGGCCGTCCGGATCGCCCTGGAGGTGACGGTCGAGCGCTGGTGTAGCCGGGCGGCCTCCTCGGCGATGCGCTCCAACAGGTCGTGAACGAACGAGTCCATCACGTTCACGGCCTCCTGGGACAGGCGAGGCCGCCGGGGACCTGCTTCAGGACCCTGGGGAAGTAGGTGGCGACACCGCCCGGCCCCGGTTGCCGCGGCGGCCGCGACGCCCTGGCTGCTTGTTTCTGCTTCTGAGGCGTCCTCGATTCAGCCTCTTCAGGCCCCGTGGCGCCCGGGCGGGCCTCAGAGGACAGCTCAGAGGAAGGCTCGGCCATGGCGGAGACAGCCGTCAGGGGCTCTGGAGAACCGAAGATGGAGGGTTAGGGTTAGGGTTAGGGTCCATAGTACAAAGTAAAATAGCCTGCGTAGGCCTCAGTTTCCTTCCCTGCAAGGGGAGGTTGGGGCTGCAGAAGACTCGTGAGTTCAAATGTGAGTCCTTCATTCAGTTATTACTTACTGATTCATGTGTTCATTCAGTCAAGCGAGATTGGCGCCAGCACGGCCTAGTGGAAGGGGCTGGGCCCTGACACACACAGACCTGAATTTGCACCCCAGCGCTCCCACGTATTTGCTGGGTAACTGCGACAGGGCATTATGTTTTCAGTCTGAGCCTGTTTCCTTTTTTTCAATTGAGACACTATCGTTCCAGTGCTGCTCAGAGAGCACTGTGTGATACCAGTGGTTCCCACTGGAGGCCATGCCGCCTCTGAGGGGAAGCTTGGAAATTTACTGGGCACTTAGAGAGCAAGGACTGGGGGTCTAGTCATCCTACAACATCTAGAATCCTCCAAAATCTGGAATACACCTTTCTATACCCTAGCAAACCATGCTGTGTCCCAGATTCCTTTTGGATGTTTCAGTGAGAATGAAGAGCCTACCCTGCGTTTACTGCTAAATATGATGCTTTTATGGAACCGGGATACGCGTTGACTGTCCACAAATGGATGTACCACAGAAATTAAGGAGAAAGTACACACTGCTTTGTCTGGCACTTTACTGAGAGTTGTTCGTTATTTTGGAAAAGTGTGCTGCCATCAAGAAGTTCATTCCTGGTATTGGAGTCATCAGTAAAGCACGGTCTATCAGTCTGTATTTAAAGCTGTCCTGTTTACAGTGATTTTACACACACACATGCAGATTTAGCACTTATTTAAAAATGTTAACCATAAGGCTAAAGTGCCAAACAATGTTCAGTTACATATTTAATATTGATTTTATCCCAATATTTATTCTGCCAAAACAGAGTAGAAACATAAATTAGGCAAATATTTTCCAAAAGAATATACCAATACAGAGAGATGTCAAGTACATATTGTACCTCCAAGACATAAGGAAATGACTGGAAAAGAGTAATAATGTAACTGGAATATTGATGGGATTTTTGGATCAGAAGGGAAATTTATCACTGCTTCTTAGATGAAAACCATGTAAAAATTAATGTAAAATATGGCAAACTACACAATACTAGAGAAAATGATCTTATTTGCTGTATGAGTGACTTTTAATAAAAATCTGGAAAGAAATTCAAGAGAAGTATTTTTTTCTTTTTCACCAAGTAATTCACATGTTAGAGAAGAATTTGGAGGTGGGGAAAGATTTCAAATGCAACTTTATCATGCATTGCAGTTCAGTAAGTTTTCATTATATGTGCAGAAACATCTCAGGTGATAATGAAGATTTACTGTTTGCGTACATTAAATTTGTAAGAACTGAAGCGTCACAGAGCAAATGTTATTTTCAAAATTACTGACAGTGGATATGAATAAACTTCCATTACGTGAAACCCTTCAAATTCATAGAGAGCAGTTCATCGCTCAGAGCCGTTGGCTCAGCAGCAGAGGGAGCAGCAGCCACGCCGGGTCAGGGGAGCAGACAGCAGGAGGACTTCAAGAAGCTGCAAAGGTGTTTTAGCAACTGCTTGTCTCGTGCTCCACACATGGGTGCCCAGAGTCGCAGTGAGAGGTCACATATCGCCACTGTTGTTGTTACTGCTCCCAGTGACATGGAGAGTACTCCCCAGGATAATTTATTATTCTGTGAACTGTGCAGTGACAGGGCAGAAGTATTTGTATGTCTTGTTCTGTACAACAAAAGAAGTAGCTCTGCTAAGGAGAACTGTTTTTTAAAAAAAGTTGTTCACTTTTTGATGGTATTAAATAACTTTTATTTATTTATTTTCCTGGTTTTGTCATGTAATTCTTTTTCAGGTCCATGCAAGTGTTTATTTCCATAATGATTCAATTAACCAATGTTAATTAAGCATTTTTATTTGCCAATTCATTACTAATATAAAATGAAACCATCTTATTTAGCAATGCCAAGTCTCAGAATAAATAACTTTTAAATGTAGTCATTGAAAAATTATGTGTTGAAACTGAAATATTAAGAAAATATGGGATATAGTTTTCAGACACATTTAAATGTTAAATAGATCCTTCTTAAGTTGTAAGGAAATTAGATAATTGAAAATGGATTATCAATAACTGTATTATACATAACCTCACGCACTGAAAGTTGCATAAGTATACACATACAGGTTCTAATTTAGAAATACATTGCTGAGTTAGATACTATTTAAAACATATAAACAATTGATTTCTAGATCTCTCTCAACTTAATCTACTAGACTTGGCTACTAATCCATTTAAAATACCAAAGACTATGTTGGCAATTTGCAGGAAGTTAAGTAAGTGACTTTGGGACCAAAATGTCTTAACGGTTATAGTTGGAAAAGATTTAGCGCTTAAGATTTTCACAGCCATTCATTTGAAACAAAGCTAAATTACTTATTTACCCCATTTTCAATCCTGTCTTTTGCCAAGGATGGTTTCAGTGCAATAGGGTGGTTACTAAAAAAAAGCAGTAGAACCAAGTACAAAAGCTAAGAGGATATTTGAGACTCCTTTTAACAGATGGAGAGTAAAATATTACCAAGTTACTGAAAACATAGGGATCTCAGTGGATTTCATCAGTACAGCTTGCTTTAAAGCCATTTTGCATTATTGACATCATATACATGTAATACACACTCATACACCGAGAGTTGTATAGCACAACGATAGGAAACACGTGTGGTGAAAAGTGCATTTTGGATCAAGTTAGGGTTGTACTGTTTGTCAGTCCTCCGACCTGTCCTCCAGGCCTTCCACATTATCTCTCCATATACTCTTTGTTAACTGTTCATTTTTCCTGTACTCCCTCCCCTCACTGAGGGATACGGTCCCCATAGTGTGAACACAAAGCAGGATAAATAAAAACAACACACTTAGGGTATCTTAGTCATACTGCAGGAGACTAAAGACAAACAGAAAGTCTTGAAGGAAAACACCTTACACAGAGAGAAGCAAAGATAAGAAGAGTTCTCTTCAAGACTATGCAAACAAGAATAGAGTAGGCTGAACTATATAAAGTTCTGAAATTCTCCTTCAAAGCCTAGAATTCCATGCATAGAAGACATTTCCTTTCAAAGGGAAGGAGAGAGTGCTGGCAGTAATATGGTGGGGGAGGAGGTCCCCAGCCCTAGTTTCCTCACAGAAACACCAACTGAGTAAGTACCCATAGATGGGACTGCCTTTGTGAGAAACAGGGAGCCTAGGTGAGGGGTAGCAGAACACAAAGGGAGCACAAAAACTGCATCAAAAAGCATAATCACAGTTTTTCTCTGCCTGTGTTGTCTGTCCCCCCAGATGACACAACCCCTTTGGCCCTTGATTTATTAAGTAGGGGAAAGCGAGACAGAGGCTGATGTTCAACTGTACCAGGATTTGGGGGCACTCTGCCTCATCTAGACAAATGCTGTAGATAAAGTGTTGTAGTTTTTGAATACCAAATCAAGATACCAGTGTGCATGAATTTATGAAGACAAGGAACCTATCAATGCTATCTGGTCCTGCCCTGGAAAATCTTGGGCACACGGTCACCACCCATGAGATACCAGGGTGAAAGACCAAATTCCAAATCTAGGGTCAGCTGGGTCTCTCAAAAGCTGAGAAAATTCCCAAATATTCCTATTCCTGCTGCCTGCCCTAGAGAGGAAATCTAGTTGGAATAGGAAGTATGGGATTTGCACAACAGATGCTAAGCCATCTAACTCCATCGTCCTCATGGCTTCCAGCCCACCTTCCACACACAAAAACACACACACACCCCGCTGCTGGATGAGCTCACTTGAAGGGCCTTGTAAACAGTCTTAGCTAGAAATGTTTTGAAAGTTGTGAACTAAAATAAAATTTTAAGGCTCACCCCCACCCCCACCCCCACCACCACTGACTGAATGGACGCCCTCTTGGCCAAGGGGATACCCTAAAACTAAAGTGCCTGCCACGAGGAGGGAGGTCAGACATGCCTCATCATGCCCCCCTCCCTTCTTAGGGACATCCTTTGTAACCCATTAACAAGCTTAAGGGTATGCCATACAAACCTACAGGCCCTCAATTTACACAACAAATCTATGTCTGGTGGCTTATCTCTGATAAACAACAACTATGTTAAAACATTCCAAGCCTTTAGACAAAGATTCTTGTCATTAACCAATTACAAGCCAAAGAATCTTTAAACCCACCTATAACCTGTAAACCCCTCCACCCCCGCTTAGAGATGGCCCACCTTTTTGGGCCAAACCAATGTATGATTCCCACGTATTGATTTATGACTTTACCTGTAACTCCTGTCTCCCTAATACGTATAAATCAAAACTGTAACCGAGCCACAGCGAGTCCACTTGCTCAAGGCCTCTTGGGCGTGGCTCCCGGTCATGATCCTCAAATTTGGTTCAGAATAAATCTCTTTAAAATTATTTTACAGAGTTTGGTTTCTTTTCCGTTGACAAAGTTAAGACACGGACTCATGAATTTCATTTCTATTGATAAAATAGATTTATTGTTCCCACTGTTTAAAAGTAGTAGAACCGAGAGAATTTTCTTGAGTGTTGAAAATGCTCCATATTTTGATCGGGGTGTGGAGGACAGGGGTGAATAATCAGGCGAACTGCATCTGACTGTGGACAGAGGGACGGATAACAACAAACTAGAGAGAAACGTTAACAGCGGATCTAAGTGGCGGTTACAGGAATGTCCACCGCAAAATTCTTTCAACATTTTACACGTTTAAAACGTTTCATGATAAAGTGTTGGAAATTTTCAATTGAACTCTACACATAAGATCCGTATGTTACAATGTATGTTAATGATCCCTGAAATACAATTAACTTCAGTACCAAGACTGAGGATGGGGTAGGTTAAAAACAGAATAGAAGGAAAACCAATTTACTGGATCACAGATGTGGTTGTTCCAGGTAGAAAAATCCTTTTCATTCGCTTGGTAACTGCGTCTCTTGACTAGGTCCAGGCGGCTGTGGAGGGCGGGGGCTGCTTTCTTCGACAACGCCTTTCTGGCCTGGACAGACTTCCCTCTCCCCGCAGCCCTGAGAGCCGAGACCGGGAACCCGCGCGCGGGCCTCGCTCCAGCCCCACTGAGGCCGGCGCAGCCCGAGGGAGACGGACACGCGCCAGCCCCGCCTCCCGCGAGGCCCCGCCCCCGCCCCGCCCCGCGCCCTCGGCCTTCCGGACGCGGCCCTTAGGCGTCGCGCACCCTGGTCGCTGCCGCCCCCGACCCGGTCACGCGGCAGGTCAGCGGCCGCGCGGTCCCGGCCCCGAGCGGCCCCGAGCGCGGGCAGCCCCTGGCGGCCGCCGTGGCGGAGCTGCCGGTGCAGGACGCCTCCGGGAAGCGGGTGCCGTTCGGCGCGCTGTTCCGGGAGCGCCGGGCCGTCGTGGTGTTCGTGCGGGTGAGCGCGGGCCGCGGGCTCCCTGGAGCGGGGACCTGCCCGCGTGCTGGGCCAGAGCTTGCTGCCACGGCCTCGGCTCCGGGAGCACATCGGGTCCCTCAGAGGGCCCGAGAGTGGGTGTCGGCCGGGCCCGGCCCTTCCCTGTTGTCCGCGAGAGGCTTCTGGAATGCGAGCCGTTCCCCTGGCTTCCTTTAACGGACGGGAAAACAACCCGCCAAGCCAAGGCGGTTTTCCTAGCAAGGACCGGGTGCCGCCCGCTTTTAATGAGCTGCGGGCGCCCTTCACACCTTTTCCCACCCCCTTGGGTGTTGAGTTTATTCGCCTCACCACCCCTACACGGCTTCCAGCACTGGCACTCGCACACCGAGATCCCCGACCCCAGCACATCTCTCCACCACCTCTGAAAAGGAAGACACACCTTAGAGATCTATTTCTGCCCTCATTTATTCGTTGCTGCCTGCTTCTAAATGTACTGACAACCGTAATAATAATTTTGATGTTGCCTGGTAACTTGCCTGTTCTCAAATGTTCAATAATAATGCCCAAAAACAAATGCTGGAAATTATTGATATTATTTCCTTTTTTTTTTTCTTACACTCCAAACAGTTATTCATTATAGGAAAATACTAAAATATCATAGTGGTGCAAATTTGCACTTGTTAATAGGCTGCAAATTTCATGTCCCTAGGACAACCACATACATGTTTTCCTGTAGACACAGATAGGGTTGTCCCCAGATGAGCTTTTTGAGTGCAGACATCAAGCAGCCTTTGTAAAGCTAAAATCTGTTTTCAGCAGTCCTTATAAATTGGGATGTGAAAAAAAAAGTTGATTAAATAATCCTACTTTTATCTTTTATAGTCCTTGTTAAATGTATACTTTGGGGGGGATATAGAGAGGGGTTTTTTTGTTTTTTTTTAGAAACAGGTTCTCCCTCTGTCACCCAGCCACCAGTACAGTGGCACGATTATAGCTCACTGCCGCCTCCAACTCCTGGGCTCAAGGAATCTTCCTGCCTCAGCCTCCCAAAGTGCTGGGATCACAGGCATGAGCCACAGAGCCCAGCTGAGACTTATTGACCATGTTATTTAAAAAAAAAAAAAATTGACTGTTCTTCTGCATGTCCTTTTATTATTTTTTTAAAAACTTGAGAAATAATAATCATATATAGTTATGGGGTACAATATAATGTTTTGATATACATTTACAATGTAGAATGATCAAATCAAGTTAATTAATATATCCATGAGTTCACATGGTTTTTTTTTGTAGTGAGAACACATAAAAATCTAGTCTTTTAGCAATTTTGGAATATACATTATTAACTGTAGTCACCATGCTGTGTAGTAGATCTCTAAAAGTTATTTTTCTTGTCTAATGGAAACTTTGTGCCCTTTGAACAACATCTCCCCATTCCTTATCCCTTCCTCCCCCAGGCTCTGGTAACCATCATTCTGCTGTTTCTATGAGTTCCACCTTTTGATACTCTGCCTGTGACATCATGCAGTATTTGTGCTTCTGTGCCTGGCTTATTTCATTCACCATAAAAAAAACTCTCCAGGTTTATCCATGTTGTCACAAATCACACCCCCTGAATTTTTTATGGCTAAATAGTATTCCATCTTGATAACACATTTTCTTTATCCATTCATCCATTGGTGGACACTTAGTTTGTATCCATATCTTGGCTCTTGTGAATAATGCTACAATAACCATGGAGTGCGGATATCTCTTTAACGTACTGATTTCATTTTCTTTTGCTAAAATACAGTAGACCATTTAGGACCCAGTGTAAAATATAGAACAAATTTTAACTTCTGAGACAGTGCATATCGGTAAAATTTATTGTAATACATAGTGAAGGAATATCATTTTAATTAATAAAATATGTCAATTTCCAAAGATGTCAAATACACAAGAAGGTGAAAAATGAACTTGCCATTTTCTGAAGTCAAATGTAAACTATTATACCTAAATAGCAGGGGAGATACCATGATCATAAACATAAACTATTTTAGTCTCCTTCAGCACCAGGGTTAAATATATAATGTTGTATTTTTATAGCAGTAATACTTCTATTCTTGCTTCTCTTCAGTTTCTGGGATACATCGTGGTTCTTAGGAAATTTTGCTTCTAACATTCTTAAACAGTTATTGAATTCATTTTCTCTGTCTTTAGCCAGATTCCCACCCAGAGAGTTTCAGAGTGGTACACTCTCCTCTGGTGTGGGATGAGATGGCACCAATATCTTTGGAAAATCCCTACACTATGAAACAGCCTCTCTCCCTCAATGCAGTCTGCAGTTTAGGACCGAATTGTGTTGTCAAGTTCACCAGTGTCTTGACTGCTATTCTGAGAGAATTAGGTTAGAAATATTTCGGAAGGTTTAAAACACATCACATCACATCCCAAACTATTTATAATTATTTGAATCATAGATGTTCTTACTTTGACATACACTGGGCAATATCAGGAAATATTTTCACCCCATTTTGAACCTGAGTCTGTTGAATAAGGGTTAATGGATCACCAGTAGTGTCACTAATTGTGATTGGTTGACATTTGGATATCTATTAAATTCCCTATTGTAATTTTAAAGTTTTATTTACAGATGATATCTGCATTCAATGTGTTCTAAAATATTATCCCTCTTACATTTTAAAAGGACACAAATTTGAAGCTTCTTGGACATCTTAATGGAAAAATAGCACCAAATGAGCAGCAGCAATTGGATTATTTAGCTACAAATAGCTTTTAACTTTTTTTATTTTAAAATGATTATAGTTCACGAGAAGTTGCAAAGAAATGTACTGAGACATCCTGAACACCCTTCACCCAGCCTCTCCCCGTTCACAACTATAGTACAATACCAAAGCCAGGAGACTGACATTGGCACAATCCTGAGGGTCTATTCAGATTTCACCAGGTGTGTGTGCACCATGCTCACGAGCGTGTCTGTGGCTCCAGGCAGTGCTTTCACCACGTGTGTAGAGTCACATAACTGTTAACATCACCACAATCAAGACACTCAACTTGATAGCCACACCCCACCCTGACATCTGGAAACCGCTGATGGTTCTCCACGTCCACAGCTATGCTGTGAGCACTATGTAAAAGGAAGCATCTTTCATGATCCTTTTGAGTTGGCCTTTGCCACTCAGCATATGTCCTGGAGGCCCACTCAGGCTGCTGTGTGTGTCAGTCACCCATTTCTTTTTATTGCTGAGCAGTGTCCTATGGGATGGATGTGTAGCAGTTTGTCTAACCGCTCACCCACCAAAGGACATTGGGGTCATTTTTCATTTTGGGGCTATTACAACAGAGCTGTTTTGGATATTTGTGTACAAGTGCTTGCATGAAAATGTTTCCAATTCTCTGTGATAAATGCCCAAGAGTGCAACTGCTGTGTCTTAGATCAGGTCTGTCTCATATTCTTTTATTGAAAAAAAAAAAGCTCCTTGTATATTGCTAATACCGATCATCACAAAGAGATTTCTGTATAGCCATGTGCACTCAAAGGGATGTGAACAAAGACATGTCTTTGATTACCATGCTAGTTGGCACCCCTGCCTGAAGCATGGGGCTTTCATCTGCGTCCATAGTCCTTCCTGGGAAGGTCATTCCCTCCCTTTTAACGAGGTCTCTAGCGTTGTCGGGGAAAGGAACAAATACAAAGAGAGGAAAGAGTTTTCTCCACCTTCACAGAGGGGTTGTTGAGAATGTGCTCTCAGAAATGAGGCTGAGCGGCCCATCAGGTCCTGACTGTGCATCCACTTACCTGTTATTTCCGTGGAGATGGAACTTAATGTACATAAGATCTTTTCGTACTGTGTGAGCCTGGCGGCTTCCCTCCCCCAGGTGGCCTCAGGTCTCTGGAGGGCCCCCACCTCCGTGGGTCCCAGGCCCATGAACAGTGCTGGTGGGTTTCCTCTTGGCAAATGAAAGAGAACTACCGTTTTGCTCCTATTTTTAAAAAGTGTCTGGAAACAAGTCGTGATGATATCTATCTTCGTAAGCTGGGCCTCATCAGTGCTCAGGGGGAATTGTGTTCGTAGGTCTGTTTTCCAGGAACTATGGACATTCTTAATTTCTTAATCTGTAGACCCTGGTTTTGCCTCAGGGCCATACCCTGCTCTGGGTCCTCTGGTCACAGAAGCCCGGTTGGTATCTTTCCTTCCTAACACACATGTCACCTGCTCTAGCCTTCAGTGCCCCCTCACTGTGCTGAGTGCAGAATGTACCAGAAGCCCGGAGCAGCCCAATCCTCACCTAGACCCACAGAATTTGGTGAAGTGAAGATGCAAAGTTCGCAAACAACTCCTCTCTATTTTGTTGAGGTTCCTGTGTCGCCTAAACGTTCCTGTTCCTATTTCCTACTAACTTCTTAGAAATAGAAAGCATAGATATTCATCCTGAGTGAAGTAAAAAGAAAAATTCATTTTCTGTAAAACTTAAAGGAGTTTTTCACTTGCCGTTGAAACTTCCTAGCTATGATGGCTCAAGCTTGCTTTTCACCTTTGCAGTCAAGTATTTCTCAAAAGCTATTCGATGCCTGTCACATACAGAACTACAGTCCATAGGTACTATAATGAAGAGGGGATTTCCAGGTCAGATATTCATGGTGACATCAGTGCATCCTGTTATCTTTCAGACTGGGCAGATGATTTTGGTGTTTTGGTGCACCTATTTACTCATTATTTCCAGGCAGGTGGAACTTGCACATATGAGGAAGTGTGGGCACTATGCCTGCAGTTGGTTGTGCCTCCACAGCCTGCAGAGAAAGACTACCTGCAAACATAATGCATCACTGGCATGACGCTCTTTTATTAATCAAGTTTCCATTTCTCTGTACTTTATCTCTGAAGAGTCTCCAGTTCCCATTTTTATTTCTTTTTATTACGAAAGGTGGAAGAGGCAAAAATACAAGCATAGTCAGATTTTGCCAGGGTTTCCATGGCTGCTGACTGCATTCATGTTTTCCTCTTGATCCTGAATAATAAAGCTGATATTATGTACATAATTTCAAATGCCATCCGATTACATTTCCCTATAGAGCTGGACAACATGGAGACAAGTGTGTCTCTTTTCCTTCAGATGATCTAGGATGCCTCTTCTTAAACATAGTCCCACCTTCCTTTTACCAATCGCCATGGCAACGGGTTCCCATATCTAGAATTCACTCCACCCTTGGATGCAGCTCCAGCATTGGTTGCACCCTAGAATCTCAGTAAAACCACATACCTCACTTTTCCCACCTTAGCTGCTGCCTTTATTAACAGGGAATTAAAATATCTTTCTTCTGTCTGCCTCATAGGAATACTCCTGCTTCCAAAATGTCGCTCCTCTGATGAGACTTTCACCCCGTGACCTTACCCGATGCGCAGCCACACGATGCTGCCTGACACCGAACACAGCTCTTACCCGATGCACAGCCACATGCTGCTGCATGACACCGAACACAGCTCTTACCTGATGCGCAGCCACGTGCTGCTGCCTGACACCGAACACGGCTCTTACCCGATGCACAGCCACACGATGCTGCCTGACACCGAACACGCACGGCTCGCACCGCTCCAGGCAGACCAAGACGGCGGCAGCTTGGCTCCACGGCCGCCGTCCTCCCCGACAGTGCACCGTGTCGTCGCCCGCTGCCAGTGTAGGGCCGGCATCCTCCTTTGTGAGTGCCTGTTCTCAGTTAAAGCCGTGTGTTGCACGAGGATAGGATGTACCAACAGAGTCCGTTCCAGTTTCCCAGTGCATTTTCACTGCCTTTTAGTGGAGACCTTGCCCCACTAGAAGGCTGGGCCGATGGGGGTGAGAGGGAATGTCCTCTCAGAACCAAGGTGGGGACTGTTCCGTTCGGTCCCCTCACAGGGACAAGTGATTCTGACTCCGGTCCCCTCACAGGTACCGGTGATTCTGACACGTCGTCTACGGCCTCCCCTGCCGTCCCCCATGGCTTCTTACCAGAGACCCTCACCCCACATAGAACGCCAGGTGCTGTGTGGCCACTAGCTTCTCAAGGAATCCGAGTGAAGAGATTGTGGCATTAAATCATGGAGCAAAATAATGAAACTGTGTTTCCACCAGAGACCGGCGAGCTCACGGCCGCCTCCCACGGCCTCCTCAGCCCGGCTCGGCTTCCGGTCCCCGCCCGCCGCGGCGACAGGCTGACACGCGGGCCCGGGCACCGGACGCCTGACTGGGCGGCTTTGTTCTCTGAGAGCTACGCGAGACGCGTGCGGCGCTGAAAAGACCCCTCGCCCCTTCCCCTCTTCCTCCCGGTTCTCGGCAGATGATGCGGCTTCCCTGAGATTCTAATCGAAACGACAGGCGAAACCCGCTGTTTCCGTCAGGGTTCCGTGCGCTTCCAGAGTTTCTCGTTTTGCGCGGTGCCCAGGGGCACAATGTGGGGGAGGGAGGGATGGAGGGATCAAGCACAGTCGGCGACAAGCGGAGCGTCCCCGGCGCGGCGCCTGCCTTGGGGCGTCCCCTGTGTCTACGCTGCCCTTGGCACCAGGGAGAACTAACTGTATCTGTCGGTGGCGAAGGCGGAAGGGAGCCCCAGCGCGAAATGACAAGTCTTGCGACGACTCGCAGAGAGCAACGGGACGGGATTTGAGCCGCCACCGCTGCCCGTGCTGGGCTCACCTGAGAGCAGCCACGACGACGGGGAAATCTGTCCCCCATTAGTTATGCTAATTTGATACGAATTGATTGAATAGTTTTATTTGAAATTGCTGTGGAAGTTTGCTCTTGTTTTAGACTTTCATAGAAAACATAAGTTTAAGAAGTTCAAGGAAGCTCTGCGTTTGCACGTATTAAGTAGCATTAAAGCGCACACAGTGTAGACCAGGGGTTCACAGTCTCTGTCCTTTGCACGGTGTCCGCTCAAGGGATCTACTCGAGGTGGAGACGCACTGTCCTGGGGGCAGGAACTGAGACTTTGGGGAGCCACGGGGGGAAGAGCGTAGGGGGCGAAGTTGAGAGGTGAGCCCCCTCCGGGTGGGGCAGGGGCCTCTGGGAGGGTTGGTGGAGACAGTGTGACCGGGACGGAGACGGGGCCGGGCCAGGCAGTGAGGACGTTTGCTATGATGCCGTCTCCTCCGGTAGACCCCGCTGCTTGGGAACGTCTGACTGGGGATTAAAACGCGCGGCCGTGTCGGCGAGGATGTGAGGCAGGGCCGAGGCGGCAGCGCCGCTTCTCCTTTCCGACCAGAGCACCGGCGTCCCCGGCTCGGCAGCGCGCCCGGCGCCCGGGGCTCTCGCGTCCTGGCAGGCGGCCGGCCGCGACACGGTGCCGGGCCGCGAAGGGTGAAGGGCAGACGCTAGGCAGGACTTCCAGAAGGCTCCTCAGAGGGCGCCGGCGTGGCCGCCGTGCTCGCTTCCCGCCTTGCCTTGCCTCCCGCTCTCTGCCCGGCACCCGGCACAGCCACGGGGGCCACCGCAGCCGTTCTCAAGTCACTGACGTGAAAAGGCCTAGAGGACTCCTGAGGCCCCGGGGACGCTTGCGGCTGACTTCCTTCTCACCCAGGAGGAAACCTCGTTCGGGCCGTTGCCATCAGGGGTTTCTGTCAGAGGCCTGCAGGGGAGTCCCCTGCCCATCACACCCTCCTGCCGCGCAGGGAGAGGGCAGGACCCGCTGTGGAGACCCGGCCCAAGGCAGGGTGGCGCCCGGCACCCCGCCGGCCGGGAGCGCGGGCGAGAGCCCTGTTGACCTCGCCGGGGTCTGCATCAGGGGAGGGGCGGCCG
This sequence comes from Lemur catta, assembly GCF_020740605.2. Classification (NCBI taxonomy): domain Eukaryota; kingdom Metazoa; phylum Chordata; class Mammalia; order Primates; family Lemuridae; genus Lemur; species Lemur catta. The sequence continues at coordinate 85,702,193 of NC_059137.1, forward strand.
CCCACCGCAGCCTCTTCTGCAAGGACTCGGAGGGAAAGGGAGCTCTAAAGGGAAGGACAAAAAGGTTATTTTGAGTTACCCATATTTAGCACAGTTTGGATTGTGTGTGAATGAAAGCAGCAGAGGATTTTAAAAGAGTATGTGAACAGAAGCGGTAAAAGTGTAACCTAAAGAAGAAAAGTTATAGCAAAGTAATTCCAAACCACATGTTTTAATTTAGTTCTCACTGATCAGTAGAAGCATGGGCTTACAATCGGAATAGCAAATAAAGACATAAAGAAGTAGAGCTCAGGTTAGAAATCAGATAAGGCGTTGGATCTATGTCATGCCTCCTGCCTGGGCGTATGTGAAGGTGCACTGCTGACAGCACCGCCATGTCTTTTACCTGCCGTGGTCTCACCTGATCCGTAATCCCAGTTACAGTTGAGGAAACTGGGGTGTTGATCCCCCCCCCCAGTCACAGCTCTTCCCAGCTTTGACACTGCTGTTTTCTATCTCCTAGAAAAGCTACACCATCTACAGCAGAAACAAACATCCCTACTTTAAAGACACTACAAAACTTTTTGCTTTAAATGTGGATGTGCCCAGGTCTGAATAGGAAATGGCAAAAAAAAAAAAAAAAAAGAAAGAAAAGAAAAAAAAGAAAAGAAAAGAAAAGAAATGTGAATGTAAAAATCTCAATTAAGAGGAGTCTTCAATTAATAGAGTGTTCCAGCTACTTTAATTTCCTGGTTTAATTGAACACTAACTAGAAAAACTTTTCCATTAAAACACATTGTTCCAAAGTATATAAAATACACTTTCTTGACTTAGTGAACCTGATTTAAATTTTCCTTGATAATTAAGTCAATGGCAATGCCTTGAGGTGACTGTTCCTACAGTCACTTCTCACCACCCAAATAGCACACATGCTGCTCTGTGCTGTATCAGACTTTAAGGCTTTTTCTCATCTCCTACTAATTAAGGCTACAAAGGACATCTCTGGGCATAAGATTATTTCTTTTATATTTTAGATTAGTTTCAGATATGCCTAACGTAGAATGTTGTGCTGATTGGGTTATAAAACATTTTATTTTTTTAATGCTTCAGAAAATGTTTCCAAAACGCTGCACAAATTTTCACCACCCTGCTGCCAGCACTCCAAGTTATAATTTTTAAAAGTTCTTCAAGTGTAATTCCTAATGATGAATTTAACAACAAACTGATAACTGACAAGCTGGGAGACCAGCATGGAAGGTTCTGGTCAGAGGAGGATGAAGATGGGTAACAGTGGACCAGGAGAGGAAGGACTCAGAGAAGGACAGAGCCTCAGAGGGGGAAAGAAAAGACACTCCACACCCATCTCAGGTGACTGTATGCTGGTAAACGCTTCACAGCCGGCTCTCCAGGGGGGAAAAAAAAGGGAAACCCTGATTTGTAGCATTTGCTGAGGTAGAAATATTTGCGCTGTGGCCCATTTTATGTCACTGTGCAGAGTTGTGACCCAGTAGGGCCTGTCCCCCAGGACACAAGTGACTTCAAGGGGCCAGGGGACGACTGAGAAGGGCAATGAGGATGAGCATCCTTGGGCGTGGGTGTGGGTGTGCCACCATCATCCACATTTGCCACCCAGCCATTCCGAACACTTACAACCCCCTTAATGGAGGATCAGGGATCTGGATACCCCATGTAGTCAAGAGAAAAACACACCCCTCGATTATGGTGCAACTGAACAGATTCCACAGGGAAATCTATGCTTGTGATGCTTGGAGGAAGCAGTGTCCCCTGGGAACCACCATGTCCCCTAATCTTCTCACAAGGTCATCAGACTTCATTGCATAGTTACTGTTTTCACTGGTCATCTATATCTGCCAAATGAGAAAACCCTAGCTCAAAGGAATAGTGGCTCACTGCGAGTGACAGTCAGTGATCGATTATTCTGGCAGACGGTGCTGGGCACTAAGATTGCAAATGCACCCAGAAGGAGGAAGAGACTTCTCAGTGGACCCTATTTCCCGTGCTTTTTAGCAGATGTTGGCCGAGGAGCAGGAGATACCAGAATGCCAGAGGCTAAAATTTCAACAGAGACATCACAGCAAATAGATTCTTAATCTAGTCACTTATTTCATTTGGCTTTAGAAAGTGTTTCTCCGTGTTCTTCTTTCAGCATTTGGATATGTTTTTAAATTATTCATACTGTGACATTGCTTTATTTCTCTAACAAATATAGAAAATCATAAAATATTGGGGAAATATTGAAGATTAAGCCATTTTACCTTCTCATGAAATCTTGATGTCCCATGCACGACAGAGATTGCCAGCGTGTTAACCATGTCCTCTTATTGTCTGTATTTCTGATGCTTTGACGTTGGGCCCTGCTGACCCTGGAGGGACGGCCCCTCTGCCAATTCCTAGAGACAGTCAGCGACTCCCTGGGAAGCACATCCTTCACCTGCCAGACAGCCCCTCCAGAGCCAGCACCTCTCCACCTACCGCCAGGTTGTCACACTCCAGGCCGCTGCTCTACTGCCCTGATCACCCCAAGGCCAGGTACCAGACAACTAGAGATTATCTTCACATCCCAGAGCACGCTGAAAGTATTCAAGCTGGCCAGTCCTAACCCTGCTTACCTGCCTTGCCTTTCCTGTGGAAACCACAATAAGGTTCTCGTCTCGGTTTGCCCCCTTTCCCTCTGCCTCCTGATAGACCCTGGTGCGGCCGTGTGGCCCTGCGTGGCATTGCATGCCCTTCTCGTAGGGACCGTGAGCAACCTACTTCTCAAAGGTCCTCATCTCCTGATCTGTTGGTTTCACCATAACTGAATAATTAAAAAATCTACATTTTAAAACAGCCGGTGCCTCTCAATACCCATTTTCCCTTCTTAATAACAAACTCCCAATTCCTGGATGAGCACGTTGCCTTCCAGATAAAAGACTGAGCCTTTTCTGAGTCTCCCTGACCACTAGCTGTGGCCAGGTGAACAAGGTCTGCTCCGTGCTTCAAGGGCTTACAGAAGTAGCATGTTTTTCTTTGTGTCCCCCACTAGCTGCCAGCCTGCAGAGGACTTCATGGCTGGAGCTGCAGCAGCCACCGTGGGCCATTAGGAGGTGGCCCACACCCATACCCTAGAATTATTTAGGATGGGGGAGCTGAATCATCTAATTCATCTGGATAGCTCATGAGTTCATGAAGCCATGGACTCCTTTCATGGGACAAAGAATGAAAATCTATTTTCTTTTTCTTTTTCTTTTTTTTTCACATGAATAGCTTTTTATGATAAAATGAAACAAGTCTGTCTCCATGAGTGGAGAGAGAGAGATTGACTCACTGACTTATTGACTAATTGACTCTCTCTCAAAAATCTATTTTCTGTACATAATTATTCTTTGAGATTTTTCTGTTGTATTCAGCTAAACTTAATCACAGATAATGCACTATTCTTAATGTGAAAAAATATATATACATTATAGTATCTTGGCCCAAAGTGATGGGTTCAAGTGGTTCAAGTCTCTCAAGGTGCTCAATGTGTCCCCAAAATATGTCACTTGATGATGCTACTGACATTATCAATATCAAAAAGAAGGCAGCTTCGCTCATCTTTAATGTCAAAAGCTTGGTAAGGGCCTTTCCCTTAGAGGGTCCCCATGCTTGGTGCTGAAAGGCAGATGCTGAATCCCCAGCTCCTCCCCCGTTTCCCTGGAGGTAGCAGACCGACAGGATGCTGGTGGCCATGACTTTATTATAGTCACAACTTTCACTCTGTTTGGAGCCATCAGTCAAGAGCAGGAGGCATACTGTTAGCCGCTGACTGCTGTGGAGAGAAAGCAGTGCGTGGTTCGGCATTTCAGTGCAGCTCCTCTCTTTTCACACCAGTCCCCACTGGACCTGACCCCACTGCAATTTTTACAGCCCAAACGAGTCATCTGTTTGAAAATAATCATTAAACAAATAGCAATAACAGAACATCTTCTCATATAACATAGACTCTCTGTGGACTCTCACGTTTCACCATTATATTGTGAGCTGACCCAGGTATGAAACAGAATCAGCCAACACCTTAATGTGGGGTCAATGCTCGTCCACGCTGTGTGCCATTAAAAACTCACAACTAACGAACGTGGCGAGCGTTGTGGGGGGAAGGGCATGTCTCAAATCATGGTTGGGATGTGGCAAAGTCATAACATGTAACTAAAATGTTTGTACCCACACAATTTCCTGAAATAAAAAATGAAAAAAATAAAAACAAAATTACATAACATCCAATAATCAATAAGGAAATTCTAACCAAAAGCCAGTTGTTATTTCTCTCTGAGAACATTTGTAATAAGCTTTTGAATCTGGCTTTATAGGCCTCTGTAAGAATGTCACTTGTGTCTCTTTCTGTTCCAAAAAAAATATATAGTTTTTGGTTATTTCTCTTTCTTTAAAAACCCATTATTTTCACACTTGCAAGCATCACTTTGCATTTGTTCTGTTAAAAAATAAGAGCTTGATTGATGTACTAGTGATGGTGGAAATTTGATGAATGGATCAACTTTCGTAAAGGACAACACATTGTCATAAGTGATCCAGACCCATAATATTAAATCTTCATATTTCTGTCATGTCTCCTACACACATTTTTTTTTTTTTGCAGGGAGGGGCATTCCTGACTTAGAAAATTATCGTACTCATAGATTGACAGATTGACTATAGACACAGAAAGATTCACAGTAACTTATGACATGAGTTTAGTATTTTGCTACTGTTTTATCTCTACCTTTATGCTTCATTAAACCATGAGTTAGAAATATAAAGGAAGAAAATGCAATTAACGAACATAAGAAAGTACATGGAACAAACATGAAAACACATTACTCAAGATGGAATGCACAATGTCAGTAGACTGCCTGCCTAGTGGATGTGGCAAAAGTCCTATAGGCTCTGGAAACCACTGCTAAGAATACAACTATTAGGAACTCAATGGAATTTCTGTAAAAGTCAATTAGTTTTATATTTCACATTAGTAAAATTTATAGAAAAAATGCTTCACTACCTTTTCCTTGGAAACTGTGTAATGGCTTCCAGACTAGCCAGTGGTCCAGCATCTTGGACTACACACCCTCGTGAGGCAAAGACAAGCACTCCAGGATGCCTGGATGCTTTTCGTCCAATTGACTGACTTTGTTGCATAATTTCTGTAGTCTAATTCACCGATGGCTAACGCTAGGTGGCCTAAATTTGGCAATATTCTCTTTTATAATCTGGTAAATAGGATTAAAAAAACACTTTACAAGTTTCTGGCATGTTCTTAAGAACTTCCACCTTCACAGCACTGTATTTATTTGTATGTATAAATTTTATTTATTCACTTGCTATTTTATTTTAAAAGGAAAAGGCTGACAAGAAGGAAATGCTAATCTTTGAGAATATAAAACAAATGTAACATATTAGTCAAGTTAGGCTGATTATGCCCCAGTAACAAACAACCCAAAAATAAAACAACAAAGGTTTATTTCTCCCGTGGGCTATCTATCACAGGTCAGCAGGACCTCTGCTCCCGTCCCAGCCGTGTCCCCATGCTGAAAGGGTACCAAGAGAGCACCCGCCCTCTGGAACATGCCTGCTGCTGTGGACTGTCCTGAGCGTGGCTCAGATTGTTGAGAGGGTTCAATAACGAATTCAGTTTAATCAGTATGAACCAAACCAGGATGTGTGCAAAAATAACCTCTACATAGTGAAACATGTTGTAAGAGCCATAAAGGTCAGGAAAACAAGAATCAAGAGGAATTCTGAAGAAGGATATAATACTTTTGACTTAAATGACTGAGGAAGCCTTCACAGAGGGGGATGATTTGAGGGCAGCCTTAACATAGGAAAGATCTTAAGAAGTAGGGGTAGGACAGGGAGATAGAAAAAAGGGATTTCCAAGCAGAGGAAACAGCATGACCAAAGCCGTGTGTGGTAACTTTCTAATTGTGCGCTGCCAGTTTTATAGCGACAATGATATCTTACACAAAGCCCGTTCCCTAGCCCCCTCTGTGTTCCTGATACTCACCCTGAGGTTGGAATGGGGGTATGGGGGATATTTTGTGGTATCTAACTTTGGGGACTTCTTTATTAGGTGGCTCTGTGGTTGAGCGTGTGTGTGTGTGTGTGTGTGTGTGTGTGTGCGCACGCGGACATGCGTGCTGAGCAAAAGTGAGCCCTTGAAGAGGTGTCCTGAAAGCTAATATATACTTGTTATTAAACTGACTGCAAAAAATATAGTCTTGACTTTTGTCACGAGCAAAGACATTTCACATCTACGTTATATCCCTTTGTTGCCCCTAATAAAAAAACTGCATAACTTCCATCTTACATTCATGAAGAGCTCTAACTCCACTTATTTTTTTTTTCTGACCCTTTCACCTCTCTCCTCATGAAAGTTGGGCCGAAACATGGAAGTTTTCTTTGTTGCCCTGCACTTAAGCTAACCCGTTCAGTGCTGCCTGAGGCAGAGACTGTGAGGAGTTATCCCAGCAAACCAGTAACAACTCTTGTCATTACAACAACAGAAGGTATATTAAATGGTCTGAGGCAGATGCCTGCTTCTTTGGGCCCATCAATCACCTGTGATAGATCAGGATGGGCAAAGATCTCTTTTAGCTAGGAAAAGGTAAATGGAGAGAGAAAAGTAAATGAGAACAATCCAGAATGTGAAAAGAGGAAGGCATGAGAGTTCACATCCAAACATGAAGCGGCAACCTTGGCAGGGCAGTGCCAGGCCAAGGAGTCCTGTGCACACGGCCGCAGCAGCGCCACTGTCCACGCGTTGCGGGGATGCAGGGCGGCAGCAGGGCGGCAGGGCCAAGGCAGGACTGACGGGGCCACCATCCTAGGTGTGCACAGACACCTTTAAAGGAGCTGGAGACGCTGTCAAGAATGGAGCTTGTGCCATGCTGGGACTGGGAGGCAAGGACAGCTGCTGGGCCCAGACCCAAGACCAGGGATGTCACCTCACACTCAGCCCCGATGGGACTGCCCCAGGAGGTGCAGGTGGGCAGACGCTCTGTACCTGAATTCTGATTTTCTCTCAATGCCAACCTTGGAAGGTGCTCTACACAGACAAGACTAAGATCCTCACAGCCATACCGCCCATTTGCTGCCTGGAAAACATTCACTAAAGGGGAGCTCAGTTTAAAAAGCCATCGCCACCCCCACCCCAGGAGATTTAGGGAGTTGGCAGGCATTCCCAGTTAAACTTGGCTAACAGCAAGGTTATTCAACTCGATTCCACATTACAATTACCTGGGACATTTAAATACCCTGAAGTCAAAGCCACGTTCCACAGCTACTAAATCACACTCTGTGAGGTGGGGTCTGTGTATCAGCAATTTCCAAAACTCTTCCAGGTGACTCCAACATGCAACAAAATCAGAGACCCAGCAGATAACAGCCTTGCCCCTCCAAGTGTGGCCCGCAGACCAGTAGCACAGATGTCACCTAAGAGCCCACTAGAAATGCAGACTCCCAGGCCCTGCTCGGCCCTGCTGCCCTAGACACTCCTGAACCACAAGACCCTGGAGTGCTTCATTTGGACATTAAAATCTGATAAGCCTAACAGGGCCTGCTGTCACATCTCCGTAAGTGGGAACCTGGAATAAGGTAGCAATAATGACCCCACGGGGGAGGGGCCCAGAGAGCAGGACCCAGAAAGCTGTTAGTAAAGAGGCTGGAAGAAACCGAGTTTCTGTGGTTTTTATATTTGCATAGATTGATTTTCACATTGCCACGGGCCTGGGCCTTCCGGATAGAACCTACATAGTCAGCAGGTTTTTGTTTGTTCCAGAGAAAGCCCGTTATGTGACAAGCCAGTTCTGTGCTTTGAGGCCCATTGCTGAGTGACCCCTCAGGCCACCGCACACATGTTTAATGAACCCATTTCACAGAAGTCCCGGAGGGTGAGAAACTTCCCAGAGCCACTTCGCTTATTCAGTGGCAGAGTGAGGATTTTGTTTTTAGTTTCTGATCAGTTTTTCCCGTGTTGCCAAAATTCAGCTTTAGTGAGTGTGGAGAAGGAGGAATAAGGACCATGCCGGAACTGTGCTCAGGAACAACGCCTGGGGCTTTCTCTGCCAAGTCGTTTCACAGTCTGGGGCTGGAGGGCAGGATTAAATGCAGAGAAGGGTCTCCCCGCTGTTCTGAGCTGATAGAGCCCCGCCTCCCTCTCCCCCTTCCCTTTGGCCTCACCCTAGCGACATCAGCTGTTCCGTTTCCACTCAGTGACAGGGACCAGCCGGGAAGTTTTGCAGGACACCCCACGGCGAGCTGCTGTTGCCCTCCAGACTGGCACATCCTCCCATGCTGGCCATGGCACGTGGCAGCCACTGAGGGAGCGCTGGGTCGAGGCCACCCCAGACCAGCTAACCCCTCCCTGAAAAATAAGAAACAGACGGAGTGTCATAACTGTAGCTTTATTGTGATACGTGCCATTCTTTCCAGAACATCACTGCCAACTAGAAACTTGTATGCAAGGGCGATTTTTATAACCGCACAGTAAATGAAATATAATAGAGAATGGAGTTGTAACAATAAATACATCTTAAATATAAATATATACATTGATATCCCACACGTGAAAAAGTCATGCTCTGCAAATACTCTGTCTACATACTGTCTTTGTGGGGTCCTGAATCCCAGGATGTGTCTTCAAGGTTTTACATGTGTTCCATGAGCTATGGATATTTCCAGAGAGCTTATGTAGGAGCAACACATTACAAATTTTTGAAGAAAAAAAATTATTACAGAGCAATTTCATAAAATATTTAATAGGTTTTTGTTCTACAAGGACTGAGCATTTCTTAAATATTACAAACAGTGAAACAAATACACTAGCTTACAGATATGTACAATTTACTACTTTATACTTCAAAAGTGCAGGAAGGTAAATTATATATCATACATACACTTTTAGGTATGACGGACAATTTGATATTGCTCTTGAGTCGGTCTTGCCGCATGGTATGTGTGCCCATGGCTTGTTGGTGGAGGGAGGGCGGGGCCTGTGGGGACAGAGGGAAGTCGCAGAGCCCTGTACGCACTCCCAGAGCGCCATCTTCAAAGCGATATTTTGAGTTTTGTAACTTACTGTGGCTGGGTCAAAAACTGCTGTGCCCATAAGCAACAAAGGACATGCTTTCAAGAACCACAGACACATGCTCAGGAATGGGAACTCACAGATGCTAAAAAACACCTGATTCCATGATACTAACTCTTCAAGCCCTGAGTCAATTGGGGAGCTCCTAAAAGACGATTTTGAAATACCCAACAGTATCTTCAGTTCAGCTCGTAGAAAGTAATCTCAGAAAGAAGACTCACAACCAAGGCCTCAACAGCCTTCCTACCCTATAAACTCAACAGGCAAAATATGAAGGAACAGAACGCGTCCCGAACACGGTCAGATTTTCAATGACAAGCTTCTCGTACTGATGAAGCACTAAACACTTACACACATAGAAACTGACTTAAAAGGGTAAAAAGAAATTCTGACCTATGATCAGTAGGAATGGAATGGTTTCCAGGGAGATCTCACATAAAAAGCCATATTATTAATAATACTACAGTCAGTGGCAAAGATTGCATTTCACTGTTAACAAAGAACCTGCTCAAAATCTATACATCCCATTTTGGGGTGAAGTTCTGTTTCTTCTTCTATTTAACCCATATTCAAATTGCAAATTGATAATCTTGAGAATAAAAATGGGAAAAATGTAGGGACAAGTTGGAAAACAAATCTTCCAGAAAATGTGCCAACTGGAGCTCTCACTGTGGCAGCTGTGGAACGAACGTGCCTCTTGAGGGATTGGAAGGGGCCTCAGGGCTGGCCCAGACGCTGTGTGCCCCCCGCCCCACTGGCTCCCAGCCGCTCCCCTCTTTTCTCAGCTCAGCATGAGTGTTCCCCACCAAGTCAGAGCAATTTTGCTCTAGGACACCAAGGAGTGGAGAAACCACGGAGCCACGGTTCTCAAAGGCACCTCCCACACACTACTGGGAGAACAGAGGACAGGGCCAGGACAAGGGAACAGAACCAGAAAGGGCTAAAGAAAACCAGGACCTGTTGGGGAAAAAGTGTGCTTTGGGGGATGGAGGTGGCCACAGTGCTGCCGCAGCCCGCCCTGCACACAAACACCCCCAACTTGAGAGCACTGCCAGGGCTGGCACTGCTGCCCAACAGCCAGGAGGCCCCCTGGGCCAGCTCACATGGTACCGCAGCTCCCTCTGCTGGCCAGGCAGGCGACAGGAGGGGCTGCTGAGAGGACGGCGCCTCCGTTGGGGCCAACATGCCTTCTGCAGGCTGAAACAAACAGGAGAACTAACAGGCGCTGTCAGTGGGAACTTTCGGGAAGAAGAGCCCCACCAGACTCCACCCTGGCAGAGCAGGAGACTCTGCCAGGACAGAGCAGCCGTCTCCAGCCAACTCCCCATCCCACGCCGACGCACGGGAACCAGCAGCGGCTGCCATTTGGTTTGAAGGATGAAAGATTCACACCAAAGCATTAGGAGAAGTAGATAATTGTTTCTGGAGTGAATACTGCATTCAACAGCTCTTAGAAGACATGTATAATGGAACATGCAAGAGAACTGACTATTACTTAAACGCATTTTCTAGGAATATATTTCTGATATAGATAGATCATGAAAAACACAATTAATAACTTCTGTTTCAAAGTATTTCATTAAGGTGCGAAGTGTGGCATATACATGTTTGTAACCATTAGAAAAATGGATGTGCTTCTGCTTGTCGGATGGCCTTTGTTGGCTGTTACCCAGCTGGGTACAGATCAAGTTATTTAAGAGAAGAAAACCATCTTGGAGGAAAAGATGTCTAAAAACAGATACTTTATTTGCTTATATTTAAAATTCGTGGACTGGAAGAAGTTATACTCCTCACAGGTCAAAAGAAGGAAATTTCAGTTATCTAAAACTCTTCAAGTATAACACACAGGAACGTTATTGCGATGTTTTAATAATGTCACAATATCCTTCACTCAAAGTTGAAGAACTGACAGAGCAGCACGCTATTAGTGAACTTACCGCTGCACGTGAAAATAAATACTCTAACAGGTTAAAACAATACTTCTAACTAGGTCTACGTGAGGTGACTGCATCCCCTCGGGGTAGCAAGGTTCCTGACAGGCCAGGCGGGAGTCGGGAATGAGCACCCCTGTGGGGGGCCGTGCGATTTTCTCATGGGGATAAACCCCCCAGGGGAGGCGGGGGCCACTCTGGACCCGGGCTCTTCTCACCACATCCCGCCCCCGCACCCCAGAGATGCTACTGGCTCCTGAGCAGCGAGAAAGCCCGGTTCGGGGTCGCCGGCGCGCACAGCTCACACGCATGCAGGCGGCACCGAGCCCTCTGCACATGCTGCCTCCGCGGGTGCCGGTCCTCCCGCCGCCGGGGCGACCGCCGCCTCCAGGAACCGCTGGCACCTCGGTCCCGGGGTGCTGAGCGCGCTGGTCTCTTTTTAACCGCCGGGCGGGTTCCGGGACTCCGGGGAGGGGCTGACTGCTGGGAATGGGGAGCGCCCTGCGAAGGACGATAGGGCGTCTCTGCCAGACGCGACGTTTCACACGCGGGCACCGAACGTGCTGCCCTGACGGCGGGGGTTGGGGGGCCTGGACCCGCAGCCGCCCCCCCCCCCCCAGGGAAGGGCGCTCACATGACCACGCACTTGCCCTTGAGCTTCTCTTTCCTCTTCTGCTGCTTGCTCTTCTTCCCGTCGACCTGCAGGCTCACGGTCCTGCGCTTCTCCAGGGTGAGCAGCTCCTGGAAAAGCTCCTTGACGTTGTGGTTGAGCTTGGCCGAGGTCTCCATGAAGGCGCACTTCCACGCGCGGGCCAAGGCCTCCGCCTCGCCGCTCTGCACCTCGCGGCTGGGGCTCTCGTCACACTTGTTCCCCACCAGCATGATGGGGATGCTCTCCACGTCCCCTTTGATCTCGCAGATCTGCTCGTAGATGGGCTTGAGCTCCTCCAGGGACTGGCGGCTGGTGATGGAGTACACCAGGATGAAGGCGTGCCCCTTGGAGATGCTCAGCCGCTGCATGGCCGGGAACTGGTGGCTGCCCGTCTGTCGGTGATCTGCAGTGTGCATATGCTCTTGTCGCAGCTGATCACCTGCCGGTAGGTGTCTTCCACCGTGGGGATGTAGCTTTCCCGGAACGTGCCTTTCACAAACTTCAGGACCAGGGAGCTCTTGCCAACACCACCTGCCCCAAACACGGCCACCCGGTAATCGTTGCTCTGTTCAGGCATGTTGTTCGCGGGCCGCAGCTGTCACCGAGGACACACCTAGCGAAGGAAGCAGATGTTTGAGAGAATTAATAAAAACCTTTGCTTTACTCTTTTTATAGCTTTGCCAAAATGAGGTAACAAAGTTTGGTTTCACTTTCCCAACACAAGAACGATTAAATTTCAGTTTTGAATTTCTATGATTCTAAATCCAATAAATTTATTTGATCTGCAGTTTTCAAAAGGGCAGCCAATCTAGGCAGGGGCTCACTGGAACCAGTCTTTTCTCCTTACTGGACCACGGTCCTGAGCATCTTTGCTCACACAGAGCCCTGTCCCCAGGGAAAAGGTGCAACGTCTGCCTGAAAGTCAGAATCAAGGAAAGGCAACCAGGAGATGAGAAATAAGCCACCTCCCAACACGTGCGCGCGCGCACGGTCACAGCATATCCTTACTGTTTTGTCTGAACTGCTGAATACTCAATATACTGGTCATAAAAATGTGTGATTTTTTTAAACAAATACTGGGAGGAGAAGATGAAGGAGGAGGATACTCTTAATATTTATTTAGTGTTTATATTAACTCATGAAATCCTCACCACCTTGCATAAGTTGGTGTCATTAGCTCTGTTGTGCAATGATGAAAAGGAAACACAAAAGGCATAAGGAATGTAATGTCCCCGATGTAAGAGAGGAGGCCAGGAGACAACCAACACAGACTGGATGCCAACACCTACCCCACAGGCTGCCTGCCAAGCACTGGTCACAGTGGCTTGGACGTCACTCAGGCTGTGGTATAGATTTCCTCTGTGAAGCAGAAAGCACTGACAGTTAACTAAGAAGCTTAGATAGTCATTTCATTCATCAAAATTAAAACAATTTTATGTACTTAATTTTTAAGAATCAAAGGAGTTGGGGGTTACCAGGATATTAGTATAAACTATTTATAAACAATCATTAAAATTGAGTAAAATGGGGTTTCTCTTCATTACAAACATCATTCCTAATCCAAGGGATTTGTAAATGTGCTTTCTTCATTTATAAACTACCAAATATTTTTCATCCTGTTGCTTCTTTGATAAGGAAGGACATATGACACACAAAAAGGTAGAGAATTAGGCAATATCCAAATTTTTTTAATTAGACAAATCACATAGTAATATGCAGCATGGAATCCATCCTTTTCTGAAAGCAGACACTGTGTTGACCTTGCACTTTTCTACACTTAGAGTAACTATGGAACAATAAAAAGCATTGCTGAACAAAATCATTCTCAGAGGCCAGTAAAAATTATTAAACATAATTAACAATGGAAGAAAATGTGTTTGCACAATGAACATGTTTACTGGCAGACAGGACAGCAGATCAAAGCCCAGGACTGTGACATCCCATCTTCTGACTTCACCATGTGCATCTGCCTACAAATCTGCTCAATTAAATACTCAGTTGTTCTTGCATACACTTTGGAATCTCAAGCCCTCTAAGAAACTGAAGAAGCATCAATACTAAAAGAGAATATAAAAAGATGTCAGGAAGTTCATTAACAACAAAAGACTGCAGGAGAGCCTGCTGTAGAGTTTGATTAAGTCTATTAAATGCTCATGAGATAATTATGATCAATTCAAGAATACAACATTGTGATAAATAGTTCTGTATTTTTTAAAAAATCATGGTGTCTTAGTTCATTTTCTGTTGCTCTAACAGAATCCCACAGACTGAGTAATTTATAAAGAAAAGAAATTTATTTCTTACAGTTCTGGAGACTAAGAAGCCCAACATCAAGGTGCTGGCATCCGGTGAGGAGGGCCTTTTGCTGTGGCAAAAGGTAGCGGGTAGCAAGACAGAGCTAGAGTGTTAGCGAGGGTCTCGCTTCTTCTTATAAAGCCACTAATGCCATAATGGGGGCCCACCCTCACAACCTCATCTAATCCGAATTACTTCCCAAAATCCCCACCTCCAATATCATTAACATATGAATTTGGGGATAAAGTTTCCAACACATGAACTTTTGGGGGACACATTCAAACCATGGAAAATGGCCTATGGAATCTGATCTCAAGTTTTTCTGCATCCTCAGAATGAAGTTCCCCTTTTGTTTGGAAGGCAATGTCCTCACTCAGCGTTGCCTTGTATCATGGTTACTCAGCTATAGACTGGAGTGTAAGCATCTAGCTGGAAGGGAACATGTCTTAATAATCTCTGTATCCCAGTATCTCCAAAAGAGCCCTTAGTCCATGGCACACACTTTTTATACACATTTACTCATTATGTGGTCAGCTATGTTAAGGTGTCTCCATTATTAAATCGGCAACCAAAATATAGAAAACAAATGTTAGACACAAAAACAAAGTTTTCATGGCTGCTATTATTTATTGGTCCGCAAAAGTGTCTGTTGAATTTCTAGCAAAAGCCAGGCAAAAGGTAGGTCTGGAGAAACCTAACAAAACCTGGGATGTTGAGGACAATTTCCCCAAGGAAGTGACATGGGAGCAGGATCCTGAAAGATGAACAAGAGTCAGGCAGTTGAAGGGGTATAAAGTTTAATGTGCATTTATTAGATAGATTTGGGGCAATAACTCCATACTGATCCTAAACTCTCTAACAAAAATTCAAACCATCTAAGAACCATTCATTTATTTCGCAAGCATTTATAAAATAACTTCTAGCAAACTTGGTGCTTACCCAATAGATGCTTACAGCTTTAGAAGGCAGACAAGCACAGGAAAGGAAACAGTACACCCCACCGACAGATGCTGTGATCGAGTTATAAACAAAGGCAGAAGAATGTAGTGGGGCATTTAACTGCCTGGAGTCCTCAAGAAACATTTCACAGAGGGCTGGGACTTGCCAGATGGTGATGTGATGAAAGTCAAGTCAGTCAGAATAAAGGATCTCAGGAGAAAGAACAAATGTGGGAAACAGAGCTAATGTCACCTGTGCCATGGTAGAAAGCTGGCACAGACTTGCATCTGGGAGTGCATCTAGGAGAGCAGATGAGTGGTGGCACCCACCATTAATCAAGACAAACTGTGGAAGAAGCAGATTTAGAGAAAAGGTGGAGGACAGTAGGGAGAAAGGAGCTGTGATTGGGTCAAGTTTATAGGACAAATGGGGAAGACATCTGGTGGCTGATGGGGTTTTAGTTTGGAAGCTCAGCAGGGAGATCTAGTCTAGTGATAAATATCTGGGTATCATCCATACACAAATAGCACCATAACAAACAAAAATCCCCCAGGGAGAGAGTATGTTGAATGAAAGGAGAAGACCAAATGCCAAATCTGATGCATACTATTAAGAGAACTTGGCATGTTACTTAAACTTCCTTCATTTGAGCTGCCTTTGTTTAAAAAAGAACAAAGATCTCAAATTGGTAACCTGATCATCCACCTTAAGACAATGGATAGAAAAGAGCAAACTAAACCCAAAGAAAAATTTAAATTACAGTATAAATTAATAAAATAAAGAAAAAAATATATATCTTCAGTTAGACTGACCATGCAAAAAAGTGAAAAGATTCAATTTACTAAAATCAGGAATGGAAGAGGAGACATCACTACTGACCTTACCAAAATAAAAGGATTATGAGAGATTTCTATGACCACTGTATGCCAACAATTTAGATAATTTAGATAAAGTAAACACAATTTACCAAAGCTGATTCAAGAAGAAATTGAATAGAACTATAACAGGTAAAAATATTGAATTAGTAATTTAAGAAAAAAAAAACTACCCACAAAGAAAATCTCAGGCCCAGACAGCTTCACTGGTAAATTCTAGCAAACATTTAAAGGAAAATTAATATCAATTCTTCATAAACTCTTCCCAAAATTTGAGAGAGACTATTTCTCACTCTTTCTATGAGTCCAGCATTGCCTTGACACCAAAACCAGGCAAAGACATCGCAGGAGAACTACAGACCAAGATCTCTTACGAACATAGAAAAATCCACAACAAAATAGTAGAAAACTGAATCAATATTTAAAAAGGATTATATGTCATAACCAAATGAGATTTATCCCAGAAATACAAAGTTGGTTTAACTTCCAAAAAACAATGAATGTAATACACCATATCAATAAAATAAGGGACAAAACATCACAATCTCAGTATTTAGAAAAAGAAAAAAAATGACAAAAATTCAATGACCATTTATGATTTAAGAAAAAAAAATAAAAGAAAACTTCCACAAGCAGATACAAATCATACAGTAAAAAACATGCAGTCTGCATAATATTTAATGGTGAAAGACTGAATGCTTTCTCCCGAAGATCAGGTAAAAGACAAGGGTCTCCACTATTGCAGCTTCCATTCAACACATCAAGAGGAATTAAGCAAGAAAATGAAATAAAATCCATCTACACTGAAAAGTAAGAAATAAAACTCTATTTGCAGATGATATAAGCTTGTACAGAGAAAATCCTAAGGAATCCACTATAAAGCTATTAAAACTAATTAACTAATTCAGTGAGGTTTCAGAATACAACAGTCATATAAAAATCTGACTGTATTTCTATACACTTGCAATGGAAATCTGAAAATTTAAAAACAATTCAATTTACAATAGCATCAAAAAGAAAATACTGAAGAATAAATTTAACATAAAGGTGCAAAACTAATACTCTGAAAATTACAAACCATTGCTCAAAGAAATTGAAGAAGACCTAAATAATGGGAAAATATCCATGTTCATATATCAGAAGGTTTAATATTGTTAAGATGGTAATATTCCCTGAAGTATCAAGAGATTCAATGCAATGCCTAAAAATATCTCACTGATTACTTTGCAGAAACTGATAAGTTTATCCCAAAATTTACATAAAAATTCAAGAAACCCAGAGTAGCCAAAACAATGTTGAAAAATATTAAGAAAGGAACAAAGCTGGAGGGCTCATACTTCCTGATTTCAAACTCATTACAAGGCTACAATAATCAAGACAGTATGGTACTGACACAAGATAGACATATAGATGAATAGCAGGCAGAGTGCAGAAATAACCCCTCACATTTATAGTCTATTGATTTTTGACAAGGGTACAATGAAAATTCAATTCAAAAATGAGAGAGAATAGTCTTTTCAATGAATGATGCCGAAACCAGATATCCACATGCAAAAGAATAAAGTTGGACCCCTCCCTCACACCATACACAAATTTATTTATTTATTTTTATTTTTTTGAGACAGAGTCTCACTCTATTGCCTGGGCTAGAGCGCCATGGCATCAGCCTAACTCACAGCAACCTCAAACTCCTAGGCTCAAGCAATCCTCCTGCTTCAGCCTCCTCATTAGCTGGTACTACAGGCATGCACCACCATGCCCGGCTAATTTTTTCCATATATTTTTAGTTGTCCGACTAATTTCTTTCTATTTTTTAGTAGAGACAGGGTCTCACTCTTGCTCAGGCTGGTCTCGAACTCCTGACCTCAAGCAATCCTGCCGCCTCGGCCTCCCAGAGTGCTAGGATTACAGGCATAAGCCACCACGCCTAGACTTACCATACACAAATTTAAATCCCCCCTCACACCGCATACAAAATTATCTCAAAGACCTATATATAAGAGCTAAAACCATAAAACTCTTAGAAGAAAACTTAGGCAAAAACTTTTATGATCTTGGATTAGACAATGGTTTCTTAGGTGTGACACCAAAAGTATGAACAGCAAGATTAAAACTAGGTAAATTAGACTTCATCGAAACCAAAGAACACCATCAAGAAAGAAACAACCTACAAAATAGGAGACAATTTTTATAAATCATATATCTGGTAATAGATTAATTCCAGAATATATAAAGAACTTCTACATTCAACAACAAAACGGCCCAATTAAAAATGTGCAAAAGACTTAAATATTTCTCCAAAGGTGATAGACACATGGCCAATAAGCACATGAAAAGATACTCAATATCACCAGTCATTCGGAAAATGCAAATCAAAATTATAACAAAATATCACTTTATACCCAACTTAGACAGCTATAATAAAAAACAACAATAACGACAGCAACAAAAATCAGACAATAACAAATGCTGGCAGGATGTGGAGTTGCTGGTAAAAATGTAAAATGGTACTGCTGCTTTAGAAAATGTTCTATCACTTCCTCCAAAGGCTAATGATAGAATTACCACATGACATAGCACTTCCTCCCCTAGGTATATACCCACGAGAAATGAAAACACATAGCCACAAAAAAAAAACTTGTACACAAATGTTTACAGCAATATTCATAATAGCCAAAAAAATGGAAACAGCACAAATGTCCATCAGCTAATGAATGGATAAGTAAAATGCATTATGTCCACACAAGGAAACATTATTCAGCCATAAAGAGAAATGAAGTACTGATACACACTATAGCATGGATGAACCGTGAAAACATGCTAAGTGGAAGAAGCCAGTAACAAAAGATCATACTTATCATTTGAATCCATTATATGAAACACACAGAACTGCCAATCTATAGAGAAAGAAGGCATATTTGCGGTTGCCTAGGGAAGAGGGTAAGGCATCGTGGGGACATGGGAAGTAATGATAATGTACACAGGATTTCCTTTGGGGTGAAGAAAATGTTCTAAAACTATGCTAATGGTTGCACAATCCTGTCCATATACTAAAAAAAAAGCCACTGAACACTTTAATTGGGTAAATTATATTTCAATAAAATTTTTACTTAAAAAGACACTGGGAGAAAAGGACGACTGGTACAGGGTTAGAAGAGTGGGAAAGATTCTCTGCATAGATTTGGTGACGGATAACTGATGGAGCAGACCTGGAGTCCAGAATGCACGGCAGGGCTGTCTTCAAGGAGAGTAGGGAGAGAGACGGGAGGGCAGGTGGCAGTTCAGGAAGCTCAGATTCGAGCTGCCCAGACCAGCCCAAACCATTCAGCTTGCAAAGAGAACAGGAGAAAGCCTGACTCTGATTAAGTTTTAACAGCCCCTTTATAAAACTAAACTTTAAAACAAACAAAAAAATGACATAATGCACGTACTTGGTTTTAAAAAATCTAAGATTATAAAATGCTCTTTCATCCATACCCAAGCCCCTTCCCTCACTCAGAAGCCCTAGTCTCTCTTTTCAGAAATAACCACTGTTAAAAAGAGTGAGAACTCAGCCATCATTTTTTGGTGTTCACTATTATAATTTTAAATCGTGCTCATTGCTTACATAATATATCTTCATGTCTTATTGACTTTCGATCATATCTATGAAATTAACACTATTACATTCCTTCCTCCATTACTTGATTTTTTGTTTTTTATATAATATTCTAAAGTATATGCCAGCATTTAAATTTTTCACATATAATATTTACAATTTGTTCTAAAATTTAAGTGTCTGTTATTTGTCTATAGGTTGTTTCTGAACCCCATCAATAAAAAGCACTAACAGGATTTTGTAACAATTTTTCACTGCAGAAATAGATAGTAGGTCTGGACACACTGGGAAGGAAAAGTTATCTTTCATCAAACTTTGCTAATTGAAAAATAATTTTCTATCAGCAACATTTAGATCTTATTTTTTTCTCAATTTTTTCCTTAATTAACTCTTACTGGCCAGTTTTTGAATTTCAGTTTGTCTGCTTCCTTGAATCCATTTTATGTTTTGATATAAACAGTACTAATAAATTATTTTAGATGGTATTAAAATTTCTGCATTCATACCATCTGACGTGATTAACAGAATTCTGAATGCCACCAAAGTGAGTTCAAATTCTTTCTTCTTCAGAAAAGATTATTTCATTTTCAACTTTAGAATCCAGGGTTGTTAAGGTAAAATCCAAAGCCAGTATGAGTCTCTTTCCTTTGTAAGAAATCTGGGTTTTTCTTTTTCTTTTTCTTTGGAAGGGTAACAGTTTTCTCTTTAACCTTAGAGTTATGGCATTTCACCAGAATATATCTAGAATTGCTTTCTAGAAGCAGGGAGTAGGGGAAAGAGGAGGAAGCAAAGAAGGGATGAAAACCTGATTTTTCTGAAGCTTGGGGAAATTTTATTTTCTTAAAATAACATCATCCTAACCTCTATTATCTTTTCTCTCTTTCTGGAGTTTCTATTAGATGCTGGATTGGTTGTACCTATTCTTGATTTCTCTAGACTCTTCTCCCTTGTATTTTCAATAACCCTTCTTGAACTCTGATCCTCTCTTTTTCATATAAACACTTCTTATCTTATGAAATGTGATACAACGCTGAATCTCAGTGAGAATGCCGCTGAAATCGGCTGTAGCTGTTCACACTTATCTATCTCGGGCTCTGTTCATTTTGGTCCTTCTGTTTCCTTTGTTGTTTTCCCCAAAGGTCTTCTGGTCTCTGGTTTTCCATTTGTTTTGTGAAAGAATCAGCCAGTTGGCTGGGAGAGCTGGAGCTGGGGTGGGCTCCCCTGATGACACACAGGTCTGCTCACCAGCAACCCAGCCCTGAATAGGAAGGCTGCCTGGATGCCTTTAAATATGCCCCTTTTATTTTCCTTTTCTTGAACTTAGTTGGACTAAACCGTCCCTAGACTTCCTTATACTTCTAAAAAGGTTATACAGGAACAGACAGATGAAGGGAGGCTCAAGAAAAGGGAATAAACTATCCATCCCAAAGTATCACGGAATATAAAAATGTGTGTCAATAAAGAATTCACAATGAGACCTCCAGTACTGAAACTCAGCATGTGGCCTAAAGGGCCTACATACCAGGGAAAATAGATTTTGATTTCCTGAGTCACAAAAGTTTCCCATTCAAGTATCCTTTGGAAGAAACTTAGATTCATGTGAATGAGATAGAAGCAGCACGTCAGGTAAAAAACCCCACAGTTTTTATCTGTATCGTATCCTCAATTAATCCTGCTTCAAAAAACAAATAATTGAAACTAGAGAAGAATTCTAGACTGGATGAATTCAACTCTGCAAGCATGAACATTTGGGCAAGCACGAGAATTCAGTGCACTCTCCTACCCAAAATGTCCCATCTCCAACCTGAGCTCAAAGGTTCATGCAATTCCCGAAGTTTGTCTCTGCTCAATTATTGCCTTGGTTTTCCAGGATGCCTTCTCCTCATTATAACATTGAAACATTATTAACTTTAAACAAACTCCATATTTAAATTTGGTATGTGAGAGCCCATTAAAACTATTAATAACATAAGGTGAATTGAGCATTAAGAAAAACTATCAGCAAAGTATAAATTCTTTAGATATCAAAGTGTACTTTTATGTATTTTTAGGATCTCAATTTAAATAAAGTTTTATTTTATGTGCTAAATCTAAAAGCCGAAAAATTTGTTTCTGGGAAATGTTTGATCATAAAAAAGAGTTAAACATCTATGGCTTGTCTTTCTCCAGAAAAGCAGCCCCCTTTTTCAGGAATCTGTTTCATGGTGTTACGGAGACATCCCCCCAGCAACCTGGCAGAGTTAAGGCAGGTGTGGAAGCAGTAGACACATCCGGGAGGGTTTCAGGTGTTCACTACGATGCCCAATATCTGCAAGAATGAAATAACTGGAGAGAAATAGGGTACTTCTTGCAGTGGAAGGGGTAGAATAAATTACTTTTAAGAGTTTCACTTCTGAGAGACAAATAAGCCCACATCTTAAGCATATAAATAAGATTTACTGATATGTGCTGAAACAATTTCATTTGGGGAAAGTGTGGTGGCCAGGAATCCTAGAGACAAATAAAATGTGCTTAGTGACCCTTTTAAGATTGCCCAGAGCCTGACTACATTTTGGGCATTTTCTGCTTTATTACTTTTCTTTCCGTGTGGATGAGGGAAGTTAAAAGGAAAATCATGAGAATAATAAACAACACCATTGTCTTGGTGAAAGGACCAGTGACCAAGACCAACACAGTATGGTAACCCCTGTAAAACAATAAATACCAGAGGATGAAGTCAGCTGGAGCACAGGCATCTGCCTGTATGAAAAAAGAAAGCGTTCAACGCCAGCTGTGAGGACTCGATGTGCTACTGTGTTTGGCCCAGGGTGCTGCATTCACTGCCAGCAGACGGGAACAGAGTGCCACGGATGTTTACGTAGTTAAGTGGATTTCTAGTGTTGGCCAAATTAAAGTTTGCAAAATTGGTGAGGGGCTAAAAAGATTCCTTAAATCAATCATGAATTATTTTGTTGTCATGCTTTTGGTGTCCTAAATATTTAAGAATTTATTCTTATTCAATTAATTTCTATTAAATATTTAAGACTTTATTACCAAACTCAAGGTTATGAAGACATACCCCTGTTTTTTCTAAGAGTTGTATGGCTTTAGTTCTTATATTTAGGTCATTGATCCATTTTGAGTTAATTCTTGTATATAATGTGAGGTAAACAGCTGTACACCACCATTTGTTGAAGAGAATTCTTTCCCCATTGAATGGTCTAAGCCCCCTTGTCAAAAATCAATCAATTGTGAACACAAGGGTTTATTTCCAGACTCTCCATTCTATCTCATTGGTCTATATGTTTATGCATATGCCAGACCACCCAGTTTTGTTTACTGTGGGAGGTTTCAAAATTGGGAAGTATGAGTCCTCCAATTTTACTCTTCTTTTTTGAGATCATTTTAGCTATTTTAGGCCCTTTACAATTACATATGAATAAATACAGACATTTAAAAATTATAATCAGTGCTGGTTTAGATTTACTCACATGTTTATCAGTTTCTTTGTTCATTATTGCTTCTGGGTCAAACTCTATTCTGGGTCCAATTACTTTTTTTCCCATAGTGTCTTTTTTCCTAAGACTTTGTCTGAAATTGCCTTTATTTTGTCCTCATTTTTTTTTAAGCAAGGTGTCACTCTGTCACCCAGGTTGGAGTGCAGTGGCGTCATCATTAGTTACATCTACTAGCATGGTCGTTCTCAATGGGAGCAATTTTGCCCCTCAGAGGACATTTGAAAATGTCTGGACATTTTGGTTGTCACAACTGGAGGGAAAGGGAAGTGCTACTGGCATGTATAGGGCAGAAGCCACAGATGCTGCCCAACATCCTACAGTTTACAGCACAGCCTCCCCACCCTGAAAAGAACCCAGCCCCAAATGGCAGTGGGCCCCAGATTGAGAAACCCTCCTCTTACCTAACCAATTATAATGACTTCAAGATCGCTAAGCTCTAAGCGTGGTTATTTTTCTATGTGTGTATATGAGCTTATTGATAAACTCTCACTCAGCTTGGAGTTGGTTGTGTTCACTGGTGCCTGCTTGCCTTACACCAGTACTTTTCCCTGCCTTTGATTTTTTGGAAGTGTATGTGCAGCAGATGTTTGCTTCAAAAAGTGAAAAGCTTCAACGAAATGAATAGATGAACAGAATTTAGCAGAAGAGGAGAATATAAGCTTCAGACACACCCTGAAGAATCCAGTAAGGATATTTTATTTTATCTGAGTAGATCATTACAACGATGTTATGTGTATATACGAAATTT
Organism: Lemur catta; assembly: GCF_020740605.2. NCBI lineage: Eukaryota > Metazoa > Chordata > Mammalia > Primates > Lemuridae > Lemur > Lemur catta. Next base: position 85,725,825 of record NC_059137.1, read on the forward strand.
CTTTACGAAAACTATTGGCAACTTTTCCGAAAAGTAAAAGCCCTCAGTTCAGCCCTGCTCTTCTGAAGAGCTGGCGACAGCGCTGGGATTCACTCTATGGCGCCGTTTCATCAAATACGTCTCAAAAAGGAATATGCCGGCACCGATGAGCCAAAGGGCGGCTGTTGAGATTCCCACTGGAAACACGTGGGGGAAGCGTTTCGTTGTCGGCATTTTTTTTTTTTTTTTTTGAGACAGAGTGTCGCTTTGTTGCCCTGGCTAGAGTGAGCGCCGTGGCGTCAGCCTAGCTCACAGCAACCTCAGACTCCTGGGCTTAAGCAATCCTACTGCCTCAGCCTCCCGAGTAGCTGGGACTACAGGCATGCGCCACCATGCCCGGCTAATTTTTTCTATATATATTTTAGTTGGCCAGCTAATTTCTTTCTATTTTTAGTAGAGATGGAGTCTTGCTCTTGCTCAGGCTGGTCTTGAACAGCTGAGCTCAAACGATCCACCCGCCTCGGCCTCCCAGAGTGCTGGGATTACAGGCGCGAGCCACCGCGCGGGCCGGCATTTCTTTTTGAACAGGAAGCTAAGTGGGAAGTCAAGAGTGGTTTGGCCGTAAAAACCCGCAGCGCGATTCCAGCTCACGGTACGGGCCGCGCAGCAAGAGCTGCCGCAAAGGAAAAACGCAGAGACGGCAGCACCGGCGGGGCCACCCGGTACCGGGCTGCGTTCCGCTGCCTGAAGAGGCCGCTGGACTGAAAATCGGAACTGCCGAGTTCACGCAATCCGCCCACGCCGTCAGGTCCTGCCCGTACTCGATTGCATCCGAAATGACCCAGCCTCCGTTGAAACTGCTGTGCGGGGACAAATCCACTGTTATGCTGGAGATGTTAACGTTTTGGTAATAAAAAGCTTCCGGAAGTCCAAGGAACACCATGGGAACAGTCTGGCTGTCAAATTCCCACGCACGCCAGGATCTGCTGTTCGCGAGGACTACTCCTCAAATCCAGGTCAAATAACTGAAAATGAAGCCGATCAGTTTGCAGATCGAGCCCTGCATTTGGGCAGACTGAAGACAAGGCGGAGGGGCGTGAAGTCGAGCCAGGAGCAACAAAGAGAAAAAAAAAAAAACAAAACCAGATTCGTGAGCCATGCTGGAGAGAGCGCTAAATAATTACGTCTTGTCCTTCTAATCTGAAAGTTGTATTTAAGTGTTCTGTATACTAATTGGCCTTCAATAAGTGGTCTAAATGTTTCGGATTAGAATAAGAGGCCTGGAAATCCATGACCATGGTGGGAGTATTAATTTGTAAGGCATTTTTTGAACACAATTTGACACTGTCTTTCAAAAGCTGAAATGTTCATACTTCTTGTCCAGTAACGCCAATTCTAAGAATGAATACTAAGATATTTGTAAGAGTTTGCAAAAATATATGTAAAGAGATGTGAGTTTCAGCGCTGTTTGCAAATTAACCCAAATGAAAATTGAAAATTAACCTAAATGTGTACATGTAGAGTAATGCTTAAATTATACTATTAACACATCCAAGGTTATAGTGAAATATTACATGGTCATTGCCAAGACTTAGTCTATATGAACTGTCTGAGGAAACTTCTGTATCATACCAAAAAAAGCAAAATGAGTAATAATATATATGGTATGACCATTTGTGTCAAAAGAAAAACACATCGAATTTTCTTTACACATAGTCATGTGCCGCTTAACAATGGGGATACGTTATGAGAAATGCAGCCCAAGGCAATTTTGTCGTTGTGAGAACATCACAGAATGTACTTACACAAGCCCAGATGGAATAGCTGCTGCACACCTGGGCTACATGGTGGGGCCTATTGCTCCCGGGCCACACACCTGTGCAGCATGTTTCTGTACTGAATGCTGTAGACAATTCTAACACAATGGTAAGTATTTGTGCACCTTAAGCGTATCTAAATATAGAAAAAGTACGGTAAAAATATGGTATAAAGATAAAGAATGGTACACCTGTAGAGGGCACTTACCATGAACGGAGCCTGCAGGACTGGCAGTGGCTCTGGGTGAGTGGGGAGTGAATGTGAAGGCCTAGGACATTACTGTACCCTACTGCAGACTTTATAATCACTGTAGTCTTAGGAACACTAAATTTATAAAAAATATTTTTCTTTCTTCAATGTTAAATTAACCTTAGCTTATTGTGACTTTTTTACTTTATGAACTATTGAAAGTTTTTTTTAACTTTTTGACTCTTTTGTTAATAACACTTATCCTAATATACATTGCACAGCTGTACAAAAAATTTTCTTTCTTTATATCTTTATACTACAAGCTTTCTCCTATTTTTTTGTACTTTTTAAAGTTTTTTGTTAAAATCTAAGACACCAACACACACAGTAGCCGAGGCCTACACAGGTTCAGGATCATCAATATCACTGTCTTCCTCCCCTACATCTTGTCCCACTGGAAGGTCTTCAGGGGCAATGACATTCATGGAGCCGTCATCTGCTATGATAACAGTATCTTCTTCTGGAAGACCTCCCTGCCTGAGGCTGTTTTACAGTTAACTGTTTTTTAGTAAGTAGAAGGAGTACACTCTACTATAATGATAAAATGTATAGTATAGTAAATACATAAACCAGTAACATGGTTGTTTATTATCACTGTCAAGTATTATGTCCTGTACATAATTGCATGTGCTATACTTTCATACCGCTGGTGGTGCAGGCTTGTTTACACCAGCATCACCACACACACATATGTGGCTATATCACTAGGCAACAGGAAGTTTTCAGCTCCATTATAATTGTACAGGACCACAGTCCTATATGTGGTATGTCATTGACTGAGACGTTATACAGTGCGTGACTGTAGACAAATAGATATGCACATACAGTTTTTTAAAGTTTAGAAGATGCACACAAGAAGAGTAATTCTGGGGAGATCAATTGAGTGGAGTGAAGACTTTCATTCTTATTTACTATATATTTTTCTATAATTTGTATGTTTATTAATGAAAAGCATACATACTTCCATAGTTAAAAATAGAATGAGCATGACCTTGAAGCTCTATATGTTAAACATGACAAATCATGCCATTTACATTTCTTACCCTTCTCACTCAAAATTTCACCTTTAGATATTGGTTTCTTTTGGGTGCAACTTAAAAATATCCTGATGTATTTTACATGAAGGAAATATCCTCTATGAAGCAAAATTTACATTGCAAACCAACTTATTTGGATCTGTTGTCAATTTGAATCTTTGGGAGTACGTGGCAGGGATAATCAGAAACTTAGAATCCTGGGGCAGCCCCCTCTGTTGTTTAACAGAAGGGAATGAGGCTGGGTCTTCTCTGTCACCAGGTGTGTGGATGACAGTCCAATGATAGATGGACGCTTATGAACCCCATTTAATAGATGAAGGAATTAAGCCCAGAGAGGTTAAGTGACTTACTCAGGTTAAATGACTTACACAGGCACAAATGCCAATGCTGAGCCCCAGAGTCCTGTTGGACATGGTGCTTCCTGTCTCTCTTGATACGAGATGGCATTTATTCACATCAAAAGGGTATCAAACAAATGGACAAATCCAATATCAATTATAGTAGCTGCTATCTCTGTGTCCTATAGAATGGGAAAGTGAATCTTGAATGATAGCAGCATATGGGGAAAGATAAATTCACTTGCCTCCCTGTATGCTTTATCTTGGTGTGACTAAAGACCTTTTAAAAGCTGACAGTTTTATCCAAAAAAATGACAAATGTTAGGAAATTAGAATGCCTGTGCATTGCTGATGGGAATGTAAATGGTGCAGCCACTGTAGAAAACAGTACAGCAATTCCTCAAAAATTAAACATAGGATTGCCATCTGATCTCTGGGGACATTCCTAAAAGAATTGAAAGCAGAGTCTTAAAGAGATATTTGCACACCTATGTTCATAGCATTATTCACAATAGTGAAAAGCTGGAAACAACCCTAGCGTTCACTGATGGATGAATGGATATGCAGCCCAATAGAATATCACTCGGCCTTAAAAAGGAAAACAATTCTCACACATGCTGCCACACGGAGGAACCCTGAAGACATTATGCTGAATACATAAATCAGTCACCAAAAGACAAATACTATATAATTTCACTTACATGGGGTCCCTACAGGAGTCAAGGAGACTCTGTGGTGGAGACAGAAAGTAGAACGGTGGTTGCCAGGGGCTGGGGAGAGGGGTGGGTTAGTGTTTCATGGGGACAGTTTCAGCTGGGGAAGATAAAGTTCTGGAGATGGATGGTGGTGATGGTTGCCCAACAATTAAACTAAATGCCATTGAACTGTACATTTAAAAATGATTAAGATGGTAAATTTTATGTTACATATGTTTTAACCACAATAAAAAAGTATCACAAGCAAAGCAGACACTTTATAAAGAGCAGAGATGTGTTTGAAAGAAATGACACCCTGTAGTTTGGTGACACCATCACATCTGTTTCTAAGTCACAAGCTAACCATTTACTTTCCCACACTTTTCCCACACCCAATTGCAGGACTGTTTTTATGTAAAGGGAGACATGACAGTGAAGAAGATGTTGCCCAGTGCCATGAGTTACTGCTCATATTCAAAGTGACACCCAGATAGCCTCTGTTAAAAATGCCAACAGCACGGTCTAGTAGATCATGCTAGTGAAATGTGACTACGCTTATGTAAGTCAAAATATAGCTGTCCTGGACTGATCCCTTTTGTGGGACCATCTGATGACATTGAACCTTTTCTGGATACAGTGAGATTATTAAACTAAAGTGACCTCTAGGAAATCTCAAGGATCTCTTTAACTGGGGCAAAATAATAAGCCACAGTGGTTACCACCAACAAATAAAAAAGCTGGAAGGAGGATTTCTTAGACGTACAACTGGTACGGTTCAGTAACTGCCAAGTTGTGGAGTAATAAAGAAACAAAATATTCTGATGTTTCCATGACTACCAGGGCTGGTTGGAGGACTCTGAATATTGGGCAGGTTACAAGAAATATACACATAAAGGACCAGAGTAGTCAAATACCCCTGGGAAGAGTTGAGGAGTCTTTCTAGAATAGAAATTTCTTCCCTGAGTTCCTGGATCAAATAGTCACTGTAATTTATGAGTCATAAATAGGAAAACTGTCAGGAGGCCCACAGTGGATAGAAAGAAAGACGTACCATGGCAGGAGCCAAAGTCACCCGAATGCACCTTCCTTAAGTTTCCTTAGACAAAGAACCATGGTTAGATATTGGCAGTCTGAAAATCATAAGGCCTTCGTCTGCTATTTTGTTTTGTTTTGGTTGCAAAGGTCAACTGTAACTGGCTCCATAAGTAACAAAATGTTTTCTCAATAATATTTTTAGTTCCCTCATATTTCAAACGAGTTTTCAATGTTCACATTATGGCTGGGGCTGGCAGCTCTAAGTAACCTTGACAGTGAGATTTCTCTCAGCCCTGGTAGCTTAGCAGCTACAGTCTCAAAATGGGCAGAAAACAGACAGAGAACTCTCAGCAAGAATTGCTGACCAGAACTTTGTAACTTTCTGTTGCAGGGATGCATTCTCTTTTAAGTTTCTTTCCCAGGAATGGCAGAACCTCCTACAAAGCCTCACACCACCTGTTTGTCTGGAGAAGACAAGATGAGCAACACCCCACCACGGACCAGGCCCAAAGACCCTCTGAGCCTGAGCGCAGGCTGACAGCACAACCAATATTAACCCCTAGCTCATTATTATACTAAAATCTCTGCCCTGGGAGGGACTTAGCTGCCATTTTTGATCATGGAACATGATTTTTTTCTTAATTTTCTCTTCTGTAAGTTTTGATCATGCTTTTCCTGCCTACACCTATGTCATGAATCCACTGGGGACACATTCGGTGTTGCATAGAGTACATCTACAAATGTATGGTAGATTTACCACACAAGTAGGGTGTCTGAGCATATCTTAAAAGAGATGGTTACAGGGAACCGGAACATGTTAAATCACGGCTGTTTGCTCCCCACCCCCAACTTCATTGCTTTCCTAGACAAAGTTTCTAGATGGGAAAATAGGGACATTCTCGACATCCCGTCTGGACTTTGGGAAGTGTTGAGGCAGAGGGATGGCCATTCGCAGGAGAGGAGAGTCCTGAAACCATATTGTACGGCCTCATTAGAGTAGCAGAAACTGTCGCACCGCAGGTGTTCCTTGACCTTGGTTGCAATATCGTCCAAGAGCTGGCTCCTTCTCCACGAGACAGTTTCTGGGCATTGAAATATGCAGTGGGTTGCATAATTGTGACATCTGTTCCTCTTTCTGGGGTTTAAATGCGCCTTGAGCACTGTGCATTTTGGAAATCACCCTGTTAGCAGGTGCCTGTCCCAGCTGAACAGCTGAATAAACCCAGGACTCTGTGTGTGCTAAACAGACGGTGGCCTTTTTCCACAACAGAAGTTGTTATCTCCTTGTGGACAACATACAGAAATGTGTGCTGAGTGTCAGCACAATCAAGGATTACCCAGCTGGCTGAAAACAATCGTGCTCAAAGAATGATCAATGAATTGAGGTCACCCTGAAGGAATAAAGATTGTCAGGATCGATATTTTTATCCACAAGATGGATGAATTAGGTAGAAGAATCAAGACACAGAATGATATTTAGAAGGTATCATGATATTTTTATATGAATAAAAATTTTAAAGATCTTTATGCTGATAATTATATAAATTCAAAGGGAGATATGCATTCATTTTGCAAAGACTTGATCATCTGATACATTCTGTGCACAGAGGTTATAGTGGTGATCAAAACAAACAAGGTTCCTGCCCATGTGAAGCATCCAATCTACTGGGTGAAACTGACAATAAAGAAATAAACATTTCTGGGCATGGTGGCTCACGCCTATAATCCCAGCACTTTGGGAGGCCAAGGCAGGAGGATCACTTAAAGCCAGGAACTCGAGACCAGCCTGGGCAACATAGCAAGACCCCATCTCTACAAAAACATAATTTAAAAAAATTAACCAGGCATGGTGGCATGCACCTGTAGTCCCAGCTACTCAGCAGGATCGCTTGAGCCTAGGAGTTCAAGGTTACAGTGAGCTATGATCACACCACTGCACTCTAGCCTGGCCAGCCTGGGCAACAGACTGAGACCGTATTTCTAAAAAAAAAAAAAAGAAGAAGAAATAAACACAGCTATGACAAGATCATTGTAGGCAGTAACAAAGAAAACTGAGAAATTGCATCCAGGGAGGTAGAAGGAAAACCAGGAATGTGTAGGTTCATGGAAGACAAGATAAGAACTTATTTCTAGAAGAATGGAGGCGTGCACTGCAAGAGTCCTAACTTATCACATGGTGATCATTTGTGTCCTGAACAAGAGCAGTTTCAGTGGAACGATGGGGACACAGGCTCATCGGAGTGGGCTCCAGAGACTAGGACATGAGAAAAGTGCAGGCAAATGTGCAAAACTTTTCTGAGAGGTTTTGGTAGGAAAAGGAACAGGAAAATGAGGCAGTGGCTAGACCGTGTGTGTGAACCAGTGGGAATGACCAATTGAAAGAGAGAGATTGATGATGCAGGAGAGACAAAAACTATTCCTGTAGGAGCAGAGTCCTGGGAAAGAGGAGATAGGACATGAATTTGGAGAACTTTAGGTTCAAAAGACTTTCAGATTTTAGGCAGCCATAAATTCATAGGTTCCTGAAAACATTTTTCGTTCATTAGTTGGCACATTTTAATTTTACTCCCACTATAGTCACAGCCCAATAGAGGAGAAAAATAGACATTTTGTATTCACATAATCCAAAGTGAAATTGCAGTAGGAGAAGGTTCGAGGAAGGGGTTGGTGTTTGGTGCAATGAGACTCAATTGTGTCATTTGACCAGTGGGAAGGTCAGACAGGGCTTCCATGCAGAAGCGATGATCAGGCAGAGAACCTAACCACGAGTGTGATCTAGCCAGGCAAAGAGCGGTGGGAATGGCACGTGTGAAGGGCATGCGCTGAGAGTGAGGTCCCGCGAAGAGAGCAGTGAGGCTGGAGCAGGAAGAACGGGGCATGCGGTGGCAGGTCAGGGCGGCCATGGCAAGGAGCTCTGAACAAACAGATTACTGGAATAACCACCTCACACCCACCAGGATGGCTGTGATTAAACAGATGGAAAATGACAAGTGTGGGCAAGGATGTGGAGAAATCGGAGCCCTCATACACTTCTGGTGGGAATGTAAGATGGTACAGTCACTGTGGAAGACACTATTGCAGTTCCTCAAAAAGGTAAACATAAAATTACCGCATGATCCAACAATTCCACTTCTAGGTCTATACCCAGAAGAATTGAAAGCAGGGACTCAAAAAAGATATTTGCACACTGATGCTCATAGCAGCATTATTCATAATAGCAACCCAAATGTCTAAAGGATGGATGGATAAACAAGATGTGGTCCATCCATACAGTGGTATATTATTCAGCCATAAAAGTGGAATGAAGAGCTGGTACGTGATGCTACATTATACTACGTGAAAGAAGCCAGGACACAAAGGGCCCGTATTGTATGATTCCATTTATATGAAAATGCAAAGAGGCAAATCCATAGAGACAGAAGGCAAATTAGCAGTTGCCGGGACCTGGGAGGCTGTGGTGGGGGCAGGGAAGGGGGAGAGACTACCTGATGATGTGGGGTTTCCCTTTGGGCTGACGAAAATGTTTTGGAACGAGTTATCGATGATGTTTCCACCATGTTGTGAATGTACTAAGTGCCACTGAATTCTACATTTGATTATAAAATGGCTAATGTTATAGTGTGTGAACTTTACCTCAATAAAAACAATAACAACAACAAAAAAACGTTACTAGAGTGTTGCCAACTCAATGGAAGAAAGAGTTTCAACCTAACCAGCTGGAGAGTTACACCTTATTTAGAGCCCCCTACTTGAAGAGAAACTTTGGGAAATTAGAGAATGTTCACCATGGTACAACCATGGTGAGAGATTTTTTAAACTTTCACAAAAATTTTTAAAAATCATAAAAACTTTGATTTTTATAACAAAGGTGCTAGACCTGGCTTGGAATAAAAGGAGCCTCCTTCGGGGATAGGTGATGGAGGCTGAGAAACACAATAGCTTGGGATGGAAAACATTTTACAATCACAGTTGTTAAGACAGAATAGTGGTGAGCTCCCTGTCACGAGAAGTATTCAATATACCTGAAAGACTAATAGCCATTAACAGGACACAAGGGATTACTGAATGTGGAGGATTGGACTGGATGAGTCATCAAGCTCCCTTTAACTCAGACATGCTATGCCACATTTTCAAGAATCACTTGGGGGAGGAGATAGCAAAATTCTAGCCCAACGCAACATTATTTTTTTTCAAGAGGCTACCAAATTCATTGTCACTAGGCAATTGGGAAGTGTGGGAGGAGTAAAAGAAATCATCGTCAGCTAATACAAATTGTCAGAGCCGGTTCCCCTCGGCCCCGGGAACAGAAAGACAGAGTCACTGAGGCTGCAAAGGCAAAGGAGTTTTATTTTGACTAGCTCGAGCTAGGGTCCAGGTCCCAGAGAACCAACGCAGTGGTCTCTGTACGAACCAGGACCCCGCCCTGGGGTAAAAACAAAGCTTTTATACTTTTTTTTTGCTGGAGTCTGTTGCTAGTTATTTCTGATAAGAGACTCTTTCCCAAGAGATTCCCTCCCAGGAGATTCTCTCCCCAAGGACACTCGCCCTGCACAGCCGCCTCCCTATCAGGAAGCCACCTGCGGTGAGTTTGTTTTTTTTTTCTTTTTTTTTAACTGCATTTGAGCATGGTTTTAGCTCTTTATCGTAATCAAGCAATAAGCAAGCAAGCTTTGTGTACAGCAGCAGAATTTGGCTGTTAGCTAAGAGCAAAAAACAAGTCACCATCAAACAAACTAAAATATTGTTTTAGTCCTACTCTACAAAATGATGGGCTACTTAAATACTTTTTAAGCTTTGTTAATGGTTTAATTTTAAATTTTATCTGCAAACACAAGGACATGCTGTCAAATTAGCTATATTCTTTGGCATTCCTTGTAAGCTCCTGATGCACCACTGTGAACTCTGATCCAGATTCGTGTCTGTGAGTAACTCAGCCACAGTCCAAAAGCCTACAGTGTCCCGTGAATGAGGACACAAGCATTAGAGCGGATATAGCCCAGACTTCTGGATTGAAATACTCAGTACAAACCGAAGAAAAATCACTTGCCAATTGCTCTGATTAATGGAAAACAGCAAGAAATGAAGTGTGTTTTGAAGGCAGGATCAGCTTTTAGCCAGCTTTGAAATCTTAGACTCAGATAGAACTGGGCTCAAATCTAAATCTAGATTTGCTACGTACTCAGTGCGTGACCTAGGACACACGACCTAACATCTCCAGGACTCAGTTTCCTCATTAAAGGAAGCACGAGTTAAAGTCCGGACACCTTAAGGTAACAAGGAAAGTGTACAAGGGAACCTAGGATCCTCCCCTGGTGTTCAGGAAGGTCCTCAGCAGAAAGCTAGGGGCAAAGAGAGCCAGGACACCGCCATCTGTCACCTGCATGAAGGTCCTGTTTCCTTCCATCCCAGAGGACAATTAGCCCCTTAAACATCTTGCAGGCAGAAATTGTGTTTTTTCCTCTTCCGTCCCCAAGTTGAACGTGGTAAAATCTAGGAGAAGGCAAAGTTGATCATCTTGAGGGTGCTTTCTTTATCTCAGCTTCCTCCCCAAGGTCTGGCCGGTCTTCCTCGAAGGTCTTCCCAGATGCCACCAGCCTCCCAGGGTTCTATGTGTTACACTGTGTGTCCCGTCTCTCCTTGTTCCCTTAAACTTGCCTCCTCTCAGGAAGGCTGATCGCATGTAGGCATTTAGAAAGCCATCCAAATTCACACTCGGTGTGTGACTGATCTTTAGTCTTTGGGGGCATTCACGGCCTTAAAATGTATGCATTTAAACTCAAATGATTTTTTAAAATTAGATGATGAACCGTCCAACAGCATGGGAAAGTTATTTCTGTTAATTTCCTATTGCTTCTTGCTACTTTGGGCTACTTTCTACTCGCTTACAACTCAAGGCCACCTGACCTCCACCCCTTACCAACAAGGATACAAACAAACCAAACACTATATGATAGGGATACAGAAATCAGCAATTTCCTTCCACCCTCTAGAACAGATGCAGAGACAAGTGAGGGTGTTCCCTGCCTAAAAGAACGAGGCAAAATTTTGGACCAGGCACTTCCATTCTTTCTGAACTGCAAAAGCTTGGCATGCCCTCGTCCTAAAGCTGCTTTCTGGCTACCCCAGGGACCCCTCAGGCTCCCCAGGGTAAAAAGAAGGGATAACAATGATAACATCCCCAACAAGATCCACATCAACAGATACCATTTATTGAGACCTAAATGATAAGTGCTTTATTAATATTATCTCCTTTAATTCCTACAACAACATGAGGTAGGGACTAGATTATATGCATTTTACAGGTGGGTATGTCTGGAAATAAGGTCTCAGGACCCCAGAAGGAATAGAACTGAACACCCAGTGGACACAGGTGCTTTATTTAAAATATATATGTATATATTTATGTAATACATACATATGGTAACAATTAAATATTAATAGAATAGCAGGGCTCATGATGAAAAACAACAGTCTTCTAGCCCTCCCCTCCCAGTGGCCTCACTCCCAGAGGCAACCTCTTTTAACTATTTCTTGTTTTGGTTCTTCTGGAGGTAAGTTCCGTGGTCTAGACTTATGGAGGTGAGGCATTTTGGATACTGGCATGAGTGTTTTTGGTTGTCACAGTGATGGGGGCACTACTGGCATTTAGTGGGCCCAGGATGGGGTGATAAACCTCCTGCAATGCAAGGATGGTCTCCCACAATGAGGACATGTCCCCGTTTCTCACCCAAGTTTTTAACGTCCTCTGGACATTCATATAGACAAAAAATCTGCTTCTGATTTTCGGTGCCTAAAGCATAACTCCATCTCACATATAAACACAAGATATTTTAGGGTGGTTTTAAGACATGTAGAGTTTCCAGGAGATGCAATAACCTTGTAAATTGAAGGAAGACTGCGCTTTGTTTTGCTGGGGACTCTGCCAAGTTAGCTACCATTTTGGAACATCTGACGCTGATGGCAAGTCTGCTCTTGGCATTTGAATTACCAAAACAACACATCTAGACCAATAGGTCTTTTAGCTGCCCATTCACGGTGATTCTACAACTAGGTTGCTCACTGGGTGACTTCATTACATCTTTCAGTGTCATTGTGCCTGAGCATTTACACATTAAGATAGACACTATTCATTAAATTACTTTCAGTTCTCTTTCATAGTTAAGATATTATATTGATTTTTTTCTTTGATTTGGATTTCATTTGAGGAGTGTAGAAGGGGCATTACAAATGTTTGTTTAGTTTTTTTTTTTTTTTTTAGAGACAGGTCTCACTTTATCATCCAGGCTGGAGTGTAGTGGCATGATCACGGCTCACTGCAGCTTCAAACTCCTGGCTCAAACAATCCTCCTGCTTCAGCCTCCTGAGTGGCTGGGACTACAGGCATATGCCACCATGCTTGACTAATTTTAAAATTTTTTGTAAATTCGGAGTCTTGCTATGTTGCCAAGGTTGTCTCAAACTCCTGACCTAGGTCTCCCAAAGTGCTAGGATTACAGGCGTGAGCCACCACATCTAGCCACAAATGTTTGTTTATAAACAACATTGGACCCAGTGGGGTTGGGAACAATGACTCTCATCTTAATAACATGCTTACTCTTCTCTTGACTTAGCAACTTTGGATAGTATCTACTGACTCCATGACATAAAAGATGAGGATTTATGTCATTTACAGTATCCCTCCTTCCAAATCTCTATCTCTCTCCATCAAATTTTGACAGTATCTTCTGACCCCTACTTGAGATGTTGAGGACATTAGTGATGTTGCTTTTTAATTTTTTCATGTACCTTAATTTTTTCAAGCAGTTTTATGTTCACAGCAAAATTGAGCCATGTGCAGAGAGCTCCCATATACCCCCGCCCTCATGTACACACAGCCTCCCCCGCTATCAACATCCCGCACCAGAGGGGGACATTTGTTACAATCAACAAACCTACCTTGACACATCCTTATCAGCCAGAGTCTGTAGTTGACATCAGGGTTCACTCTTGGCATTGTACATTCTGTGGGTTTTGACAAATCATACAGAGTATTTCCACCACCCTAAAATTCCTGTAAGTGCTGCCTGTTCATCTAGTCCTTCCCCTTAACCTCTGGCAACCACTGATGGTGACACTGCTTTGTCATTCATATTCTCCCACGCCCTGCTTTGTGCCAGCTATACTTTTACATTGTGAGGGTTTGCTAACATTTTTGTTTAGTTGTGCAAACAGAGCTAAGTCTTTTGTTTTCCTTTGTCCATCAATGATCATAAACATTGTAACCCAGTTTATGGACTGCCCACTGGTTTGAGAAAGCAGCGGTGTTTCTGAGAAAGGAGAGAGGCTGGAAAGGCTAGAAACCGTGCCTGATGTGCCGAGAAAGAAACTAGAGTAAGCAAGAGGCAGAGAGATTTTTAACAATCAAACGTCAAGCCAGGCTTCTGCCCATACGGAGACTACCCTGGAGAGACAAGACCCACGATGAGTGCTTATGAAACTGGAAGAAATGAGGCACGTGATTAAATGTCCCCAAAGACTACAGTTAATAACTGTATTGTATACTCGAAAATTGCGAAGAGAGAGGTCTTAAATGTGTTCTCCACACACACAAAAATGACAACTAGGTGAGGTGATAGTTATAATTAACTTGATTGTGATAATCATTTTAAAATGTATATACATATCAAAACATCACATTATACATAAATATATACAATTTTTATTGATCAATTATATCTCAACAAAGCTGGGAAAGACAAAGATTGGAACAGACAAAATGCATCCTTGTGGTTTATAATTATTTTTTACTCCTAGATGAGGTGTTGAGAGTTAGTTAAATCTTGAATTTTAAAGAATCAGCTGGAAATATGATTTTATTTATAGTTTAAATCAAATTATTAGGAGACTATGCTCTTATCTATGGTTTTGGCACACACACAAAATTATTAGGAGACTCTCTGTACTGTGGAGTAAAGTACAACTATATATTTTTTTCCTGGTTATGAAAGTAATTCCTAGGCCGGGCGCGGTGGCTCACGCCTGTAATCCTAGCTCTGGGAGGCCGAGGCGGGTGGATCGCTCGAGGTCAGGAGTTCGAGACCAGCCTGAGCAAGAGTGAGACCCCGTCTCTACTAAAAATAGAAAGAAATTATCTGGCCAACTAAAAATATATATATAAAAAAAATTAGCCGGGCATGGTGGCTCATGCCTGTAGTCCCAGCTACTCGGGAGGCTGAGGCAGGAGGATCGCTTAAGCCCAGGAGTCTGAGGTTGCTGTGAGCTAGGCTGACGCCACGGCACTTACTCTAGCCCGGGCAACAAAGTGAGACTCTGTCTCAAAAAAAAAAAAAAAAAAAAAAAGAAAGTAATTCCTGCTCATTGTAGAAGTCTGGGAAAACACAAAAGGATATAAAAATAAAACTAAAAACTCTATTAATCCCACATTCCAGAGACAATATTTTGGTAGATGTTAATATACTGATGTATTAGAAGGGTTGGGTCACTGCTATAACAAACAAGCCCCCAAATACATAATGGCTTAAACGTAACAGCAGTTTATTTCTGGGTCGCAAATGTGTCCAAATCAGTTCCAAGCCGTCAGTGTGTGGTGGAAGGGGGAGTCTCTGCTCTGCAGTCACTTGCTGACCCAGGCTGACAGAGTCGAGTCCATCTTCAACACGTGGCTTCCAAAGCCACCCTGGTTGTCAACATCTCATTCCAGCTGGGAGAAGAGGACTGCACGGAGAAGCGCACAAGTTGGAGGCTTCACCGGTAAGGCCTGGATGTGGTGAACATCACTTCCAACCTCACTGGCTAGAAGTCAGTCATGCAGCCCCACTAGCTGTTACGGAGCCTGAGAAATGGGGTCTGGCTGTGTGGCCAGAGAGAAGAAATGTTTGTTGAAAAAGTAATGGTCTCTACCTCAGTGTATTTTCTTTCAGTCTTTTCCAATACATGTATACATATACTAATATGACCATGATTATATTGTATATTCAGCTTTTGATTTGGCTTCAAAAAGAAACAAAATCTCTGGGCATTTTCCCACACAATTCTTTGCAAACAAGGCTGGATGGTATCTGATTATACAGATCAGGGTTTCCCAACGTTAGCACCATTGACATATGGGGCCAGATCGCTCTTTGTTGGGGGATCGAGGGGCTGTCCTGTGCATTGCAGGACGTTCAGCAGCATCCCTGGCCTCTACCCACTAGATGCCAGTAGCACCCCACCCGCTCCCCAGTTGTGACCACCAGAACTCTCTGCAGACATTGCTAAATATCTCCTGCGGGGTAAAATCGCCCCTGGTTGAGAACCACTGAGGTAGATCAACAATAATTTATATAACTCTGTTGAGCAATTGTTGCTTTCTTTTTTGGTTTTGTTTTGTTGTTTTGTTTGCTATTACATCTCACTCTGTAATAAACATCCTTTCACATTAATTTTGTACTTAGGAGAGAGTCCCAGAAGAGGGATTATTGGGTCAGAGGCTATGAATATTTTTAAGTCTCTTAATACATATTGCCAAATGGCTTTCCAGAAAGGCTCAGCCAATTTACCTGCCTGCAGTGTAGATTTGCTTTAATTTTTAAAGATTTTGGTTACTTAAGAAAAGTGGTCTATTACAAGATAGCATCTCTTTGAATAATAGGGAAATTGAATATGCTTACTAGCCATCTTCTGCACCCTGTCTGTAGTAGCCTTCGATAATTTCCCAACTGCTCTTTTGTTTTCCTTAAGGATTTCAAAGACAATTAATTGCTTGTTGAAATCAATCTATGACACTTCCAAAGTGAGAATTTTTTCTATTAAAATGTCTTTCCTTCGACATTGTGTACACAATTGTTAAAACTCGGTTTTTATCACAGCATCCATTGTGACTAGCTCCAATATTTGGACAGCTGTTCTTCCTTTTCTTCAGTTAAAAAAAAAAATCCAAGACTTTTAGGGAATGATGGAAAGTGGACCAAAGAGTTTATTTTCATCTCAGTGCACAAAATCTTAGAAATCTTGGTTCCAGAGTAGCTCATTGAGGTTATATCTTGCCAAAATACTATTTTAGATTGTCCTGCACGAGTTCCATTCCGTTGTTTTCACTGTCTCCTAGGAGTCTCCCAGGATGTATGAACCAACCGAACTTGCCCTTCTCTCAATCAGGACTTAGCATGAATTCCTCATTGCCCTCACCTAGGCCACCTTTGTCTTTCTGTCCCTTGCAAACAGCCTCAGTTGTCATCTGCAGTTGGATTCCTTACATACATGTGCACTCAGGAATCATTCAAATGGATTACTTTCCCATAACAGGAGGACAAAAAGTTAAACCGATGAGCTCCCTGTTGTTATATTACTGCATGAAGACTGGTTAGGAATGACTATTCCCATGGGATTGTGAAAATGAGCCCCTTTCATGTAAAATATTAGTAGGCTTTCCAGAGCTCTGCCTTGATAAAATCTTTCGTAATCCAATAAATTTCAATAGATGAAATGTTTTCCTCCTCCACCCTTTCTCAGTCCTAAAGCTTCTGTCTCTCTTCTGGCTTAAATGTCCCTTAAATGTACTGTCTATTGTTACTGTTTATGCAACCCTCTGTTCAAGTAACGTGATGTGTTTTCAAGACAATGAAGGAACACAACGTAAAATGTCAAGGGGGAATATTGGGCTCAGAAATGTCACAGAAAGCATTAGTCCTACAAGAACTGCAAGGGTCGCCTGGCTTTTTTTTATTATAACACCTTTGGAGACCGGAAAGTTCTTCTCTCAGAAGACAGAGGAATTTAAGCCCCGGACACTCCATTACTTCACTTAAAGGCTCAAGAGCGAGGCCTGAACAGCGGAAGAAGCGGTTGACTGGAACGAGTCTACAAAGTCTCCAAGAGCCTTCCAGGGCTGGGCTTCCCGGGATCAAGAGGGCTGATGACGCTCACCACCAAATCTGCCACCACTCCAGACTGGAGGGTGCTACCTGTACCCTTAGAAATCATTTGTTAACCACGAGTTAACTTAAGTCGGTGGTTCGCAACCTTGGATGCCCTTTGGAATCATCTGGGTCCCACCTGCAGAGGCCCTGATGAAATCGGGTGTCCCAAAACTCCCCCGCTTATTCTCATGTTTAGCAGGGTTGAGACCCACTGAATGAAGTAGCCATCCGCAGCCCGTGTCCGAACAAAAGGATCTGAGCCTGTGGATTGAGGGAAAGAGGCCACATACTGGGTGTCCTTGGGTTAGTGTCCCGGGGCCTCAAGTTTCATCTGTACAATAGGTGTGGCCGAGACCTCAAAGCCGCCTCCAGCTGTAGTGGTTTTCATCTGGGACGCAGATCAGCACCTCTGCGATCCTAGAAGCCCGCTCCCCTCTGCCCCATCCCCCTTGGCCGCTTTTCCGGTTTCCGCGCGCAAGGCGCTTGCTCCGGGGTCCCCGAGGAAGCCTGCAGCTTAGCCGGCAGCCTGGGCGCGCCCGCTGCCGGCATTCTGGCCCTCGCTCCGGGCGCACAGAGCCCCCGGCGCTAACGTGAGGGTCCCTCTCCGCGCAGCGGGCCCTCTGTGCAGGCGGAGCCGCGCCGCGCTCCTACCCCGGCCCGGAGCGAGGAGCCAGCGGCCAGCCCTGCACGGCCCAGCGCAGCCCGCCGGAGCTCGGCCGACGCACGTGCCCGCCAAACCCGCAAACTTGAGCCACCGGCTCTGCCCGCCCCCGGGGAGCCCGAGCGGCCGCAGCCCGCGCCCTCCCGCCCGGCTCCAGCCTTGGGTAAGCGCAGCCCAGCGCCACGGCCACGGCCTCGAGCCCCACCGGGGAGGGGCGCGCCCGGCTGAGGGTCCCGCTCCAGCCCTGCTCAGGTGGCGCCTCTTCGGCTACCTCCACGATCGGGCCGAGACGGGGAGGGGGGTGTGCGGGGGAGCGGCGCAGGTGTCCCGAACGCCCAGGTGCGCCTCCCTGCCCTATCCTGGGGGCGTCCCCGCTCCGGCTGCGCCCAGGCTGCACCCCCGGGCGCGCGGCTCGCGGGGGCGGAAGAGCGAGGCCCCCAGGAGGAGCTGCCGAGAGAACAGACGGCGCGTCCCGGGCTCCGGCTTTATTTTAGGGGCTGGTACAGAGCAGCTTCTTGCCTGTTTCCCAAGACGCTCTCCTTGTCGCCTGAGCTCCCAGTCCAATCGTGTCCCGCCCTGCCGCCGCGCTAGTCTCCTTAAACCCACACGAAACTGACACCCGTTCCCTAGACCTAGGGTCTTCTGAGAGCTCGTTTGGGAACCAGGACCTTTGAAACCAGGAAAGTGGCAGAGGAGAGGGACAGGATGTGGCACAGGGTGGGTCTCTCTCCTTCGTCCCCTGTTCCAACTATCAAAATGCCTCCCGGCCGCAGGCGGAGACGGTGGGCCAAGCGGGTTCCAGCGCAATCAGGGGAACGCACGGCGAGGGTGAAAGCCTCGGCTCCGGAGAGCGAAAATCTCCAGCCTGGCCCGGGACGGGTGTTAGCGGCTGCAGGATTCTGTCACTTCCTAACACCCAGAAATGCTGCCGTCAGCAACACGTCGTTATATGGGGACTCTGTACTGGGAGGAAAACTCGTAAAGAGTGCCCGGGCAATCAGCCGATTCCGTGGCACTCCTGGAAATGCGTGAGAGTTGTGCGTGGGGAAGGGTGTTCTCTCTATTATCCTTCCCTGGTGACAGACAGACTCCAGCCACAAACGCCGCAAAAGCCACAAAGACTATGAAGAGCCCCTGTGAAGCATTCGTAATGAGGGAGGCAGTGGGTTTAACCCTCGCGGGCTAATGGTGGGGGCTTGGGAACTGCTTGCTGTCCCCCGTCACTTCCTCCCTCTCACATTCCCGCTGCTATTAAGTACTTGTGTGTGAGGGGTGGTAATTTTGTGTTGATTAAAGTTTTGGTGAGGGATAGCAAGGAGAGCGCATTATTTTGCATTTGAAAAGTTCAAAGAATTTTATAGCTCAAATTTTTAAAACAATTCAGGGGAATCAAAATAGGATTCCTTGAATTCAACAGGAAAATTTCTTCCAAAAAGTTAGGCGAGACCTAGGATAAGATTCTTCCAAAGAGGGCAGGATTGAGTGGCCTGTAACTCCGGTTCCTACTTTTCTTGATGGCCCTATGTGAGTAGTCAGATCACTCGCACAAAATTCGGATGACGGCAGCGGTGCAGCGTGGGGCGGCTTTGGCGAGGCTTGCCGTCGAGGATGTTGCAGTTCTGCAGAAGCGCAGGAGTCGGGAAAGCATTGACTACTTTTCTGAAATGAAGTTACCTCTGGTTTTTTAACGCTAGGTATTTGGATTTGTATGTCGAATTTGAGTGTGGAATTACCACATGGGGACCTTCTTTAGAATGGCTTTCACAATACTCTGGACTTCATTGGTGGCCGGCTTTATATTTAAATAGGTGTGGAAGTTAGGTGCAGTTCTCATGAAGCAAATGCCCGAGCCAGGGGCCTGGTCTCAAGGAGGTACTTTGTGTCTTGGACAATTGTTGGCTCCACACTTCAATTGCCAATTTATGTTGATTTGTGCATACTTCGCTGGTTCTGGTAGTATCCTTGGTTTTAGTTTTTAGTTTTTACATTAAAAAGAAAGTTCCCTTCATGCCAAAAAGGAAACATACTGATTTCCTTTGGTAGATTCTTAGTAAATACACCACAGGGCCATGAACTGGTTTTATTTTTCCAGATGTATTTAATTACTGTACAAACCCTTATGAATGTTTTAATTGAAATGATTTAATGTTGGGAAAATTCTGATTATCGGTCCATTGAGCTGGGGAATTTGATTCTTATACAAATCACTTCCTTAACCTGGTATCAGTTAATTTACTGGTAAAATGGATGAAGTTTGTGGAAATAAAAGCCCCTTTGGACTCACATTTTAAGGCACTTAAAATCTTTGAGTTGAAAAATAAAATAATGAGCAGTGGTGGTGTATACAATTTTATCTTAAAAGAAAATATGGGTTTTTTTATTGTTGAGCCAAGTTTTTTTTTACAGCTTTTTAAAGATATAATTCACATACCACACCAGCACCTATTTAAGTGTACAAGTCTGGTTTTGAGTATAGTCAGAGTTGTGCAACCGTCACCACTCTAATGTGAGAATACTGTCATCACCCCCAAAAGAAACTTTCTACCTATAAGCAGTCATGCCTCATTCTCCCCTGCCCCCAGTCCCTAGCAACCGCTAACCTACTTTCTGTCTCTATGGATTGGCCTCTTCTGGATGTTTCAGGTAAATGGAATGAGCCAATTGAATTGGTGTTTGAAGTGTGTTTGACTTATTCAGCCACTTTGGTGGTTTTGCACAATCAGATGATGTTGACGTATTGTTTGTATGCAGTACACAACCAAAATTAGTGTGTTGAAAGTCATTATTTCCCTGGCTGAAGGGTTCCACGTTTGGCTGCACATGTTTCGGGGGTGCACACACACCCACCCTGGTTTTAACTGATAGGAACTCACATTGCCCAACAGAATTTTAATCCTGTTGCCTTGTTCATAGGCCTGAAGACATAGCAACTAAATGAATTCCACACAATAGTTTCTTATAAGGCACTTGTGGAATATCCATCCACAAGCTTTAATATGGCTTATGTGTTCAGAGAGACATGCTGATTTTGTTTCACTAGTTGCTTATGATTTTAAATGAAAATTGTATATGAAATGATCAAATACAGCAAAACATTGAAATAATTGTTTTGAACCATTTGTGGTAAGGAAGTTTTTATAAGGATTGTGAACTTAAAAGTAGTCAATCATTTCACTAAATAGCATTTCAGAAAATATTGGTTTAGGCCAGTTCTTCTTTAACTGTAATGTGCATAAAAATTATCTGGCGATCTTGCTAAAAAAGTAGGGTCTGATTCAGTGGTCCTGGGTGGGGGCTGAGTTTCTACATCTCTAGCAAGCTCCCGGGTGCTGCTGGTCCCTGGAGGAAAAGGATGGCAGGCTGGAGAGGCCCGGGGGCCCGCCCCAGCCTGCCCACTAACTTGCTGTGTGATCTTGGGTAAATCATTTTCTCTTCTTAATCTCAGTTTACTATAAAAGGATTTGACGAAATTATTTCTTTGGGCCTTTATAAATCTACAAGTATGTAATTAAGAAAAAAGAAATGAAAGAGTAATGTTATGCTTGAAAAACATGAGAAAACAGCCCCCTGGTTGTTTAAACGCTATTTAGTTCCATTAAGCTGGCGTCACAGGCATCATTTGTAGTTGGGTTAAATGCTGGCATCGTCCATGTGCCTGCCTCCCGGACGACTGGCTCTTCTCCAAGAGAACTGCTGGAGGAAGCCATAGTGTTCACCCTCTTTAAGGCTTCCAGCCTTAGCTTCTCCTGCCCTCTTCTCTTTAGAGCTGGCTGCACCAGAGAGCCTTTCTGTCCTGGCACAGCCCGGCCCAAGCCACCTTCAGAGGCTGCACTCAGAAGGAAGCACACTGAAGGTGCCTGTCTGCCATGTTTGGTTCTGGAAGTTTGCTGGAGAATTCAGATGCAATTGGAGGCAAAGGAATGGCATCCTGATGAACGACTGCGCAGGAAGTGATCCTAGGATGTGTTAGCCTCCCTCCCTTTGGGTCTAAAGATCTAGTAAGAAGCCCAGGAGTGGGATTTGGAGAGAGCTCCTTTCTCATCTCAGACTGACATTTTGAATAAACCTCATAATCCAATACCAGAGAGTACTGTCTGTGACCAACAGAAAGTAATTAATTCTTATATTTTTGCTCTAGCAAAAGCTTTTGCCCAAACCACTTGGCCCTTTCAAGGGCTTCTTAGAGAAGAATCCTATGGTTAAACATAGGATTACCATGTGACCCAGCAAATCTACACTTAGGTATATAAGAGAAATGAAAACTTATGTCCACACAAAAACTTGTATATGAATGTTCATAGTAGTAGTATTCATAGTAGCCAAAAGCTGGAAGCAACCCAAATGGCCATCAACTGACGAGTGGATGAAAAACTGTGCCGTATCCTATGATGTAATGTGATTCAGCAGTAAAAGGAAAGGAAAGGCGCTACAGCATGGATGGCCCTTGAAAACATTATGCTAAGTAAAAAGATTCCAGTCCCAAAGGACTACATGTTGTTATTATAGAGAAAGTAGTTTAGGGGTTGCTTACGACCAGAGTTGGTCGGTGAGATAGGGTAGGGAGGAATGGGGGTTGACTGCTTTCTTATAGGGGGACCAAAATGTTCAAAATTAAATTGTGTTAACAGTTGCAACCGCCTAATTTGGACAAGTGGAAGGGTGGGGACATACTAAAAAAAATTGAATTGTCTACTTTAAATGAGTGAATTATATGGTATGTCAATGATATCTCAAAGCTTTTTTTAAAAAAATGTGTTGGCTTTATCATATTTCATAACCAGTGAAGGAAATATGTTGAGTAAATGTTAATAATACATTATTTTATACTGTGCCCATTGAGTCATATTTTAGTCTGAGAATTATGCACCTTCAGTTACTGCCGTTGTGTGCCTAAGGCTGATGTATTCGGGTAGATCTTTTTGCCCATGGAAATAGTTGTTCTTTAATCTGGTCAATAAAACAATTCCTCCTGGCAGATGAATGTGCCTCCTGTTCAACTTCAAGGTCATTTTGGGCCTGTGGGCTTCACAAGCCATAGGTAGAAAATTAAAACTGCTTAGTGTTTGTATGCATTGGGCCCTACCAATATGTAGTGTATTAGATGTGTAAATTTGCATTTCATAATATACTTTGCCAAATTTTCCCTCCCCAGTAATGAAGTGCTGTTTCCTTAACAATTTCTTCAAAGAGATTGTACTATATGATCCATTTTTATTTATAATAGAAAAATTATACCCTTATTTTAGAAGCCAAAGGGCATAAGCATTGCAGATATTCTAGTAATTATTATTTGAAAAGTCAGTGAGTTTTCACTGAATGTGACCACATTTTTCTTGACCTAGGCTGGTGGCTATGGCATGGCACCAGAGAAGTAATATACATGGTTCCTGTCTTATCACAGATCAAAGTTTTTTTGGAATGGAAGACTTAGACCCATGGACATTTTGCAGAAAAAGGTAGAATGTCAAAATGTGGTAAATTGGGGGGACCTAGACCTGAGACGTGAGAATCAAATCATTGGGAGAGTTTCCCACAAGCTGTAGCCCTTGAGTTGTGCCTTGAAAATGAATAGAATGAGGACAAGTGGGAAGGGAGGAAGAGTGAGAAGGAAACTGGTTGAAGAAGCAGAGTCAAGGGTGGTACATGGGGGTAGCTGAGAGGAGAGTCGTGGGTGAGATGGCCCTTGGCTTGGCGGAGAGCAGGGTACCTAGTAGGCAGGGATTCCATGGTAGGCTGAGGAACAACTCTATGAAAGTGCTAATTTTGGACACATGAGCCTTGGCCTGAGATTGGAGGTGGGAGAACATGGAGGTAGGAAACCAAGTGCCACCCAAGCCTGAGGCCAGGTGAGGTTGAGGAAAGTGGCAAGGATGGATTCGACCTACTGATAACCCCCCACCACACATACATATGTTAACATTTGGTGACTAATGAAATGCGGGGCAGTCATAGCTAAGTAGTATGTATTTTATAGCGAGAGAGCATATGTGCAGTGTGTAGAAAGGGGTTTTGTACACTGAATGACTGTTCCGGACTATATGGTGATGTGGGGATATATTATCGTGACCATTATACAGATAGATGTCCAGAGGGGTAGAACTTAGATCACTTCCCATAGTGACAAAGCTGGCCAATGGCGAGGCTGGAATTCCAAAGTCCAGAAACGAAGAAGCTGGAAGGGTAGTAATGCCTTTGACAGGAGGGGCAGCCTTGGGAAGGATGAGGGAGACATCTCGTGGAGACCAGGAAGATGAATTCAATTTAGCAGATTGAGTTTAGAAAGACGTGAGATACTTAAGTGAAAGTATGTGTACGTATGAATATGTATCTGTATGGATACGTGTGTATGTGTGTGTATACATGTATACATGCATGAACCCCTGTATGTGTACATACTTGTGCAGGTGTGGGCACATGTGTATGTGTGCTTGTGTATGTGTATGTATGTTTATCTATATATGAATATATGACCATATACATTAAGTATGTATATATGTGCATATGTATGAGACATGCACGTACACTCATGCATGCATATAAACATTTGCATACTTTCACTTAAATATTTTACATCTTCCTAAATTCAAAATATTCTAAGCTGAATTCATCATCCCTGTCCACATCAGATATCTTCTTCATCCTTCCCTCCATCTGTGTATATGTACATATGTGTGAATGTCTATGTACACATATATACATGCACACGGGCACATGTGGAAATGAGCCTCTGGAGCTTAGAAAAGAAATCATGGCCTTAAATTTAGAATTGAGGGTTTTGGACCAGGAGGAATCATTTGCATGTATTAGAAAGGGGGACTTCCTGAGAGACCAGCCTTTCTTTTAACCATTCCCAGCTGGATGGCAGGGAGACTAGGAGGTGTGGAAGACTGCCCGGGAGGTGGAATTCCTTCTTACTTGGGCAATTGCTCTAAGCAGTGCTTGGCTCCAAGTAGAAGCCCAACAAATGTCACCTCAACATTTGTCAGTGTTTTTTTTTTTTTTTTTTAATATTAATACTATGCACCAGGCAACCAGTGAGGGTGTGGGGACAGCAGGAAGTCCCAGGCATGGTGCCAGGCCTCCCAGAGCCCTCAGGCAGGTGGGGAGATCATGTCTAAACCACTAGCATAACACTCGGAGCTGAGGGGGAGAGGAAGTGCTATGGCCATCCAGAGCAGGGGTGCTCAGGTGACCGTGGGTGGCCAGCTGGCAGAGGGGGCGTCAGCACTGAGCAGGGGGTTGGGTGGCACAATGCTAAGCCAGGTATTCCTCCCAGAAGTTAGTACTCCAGCCTTTCTGGGGCCTTGTTCAGAATGTGGTATTTCACATAAATTCCTTAGCTAAATGAAACAGATGTCTTTAAAACTTTTAAACCAAATATTATGTGCCTTCTTAAGCTATCATTTTGATAAGATCCACCTTGACAAGCATGGATTGTGCTTTTGGTGTTGTATCTAAACACTCATCACCAAACCCAAGGTCTCTCAGATTCTCTACCTCATTTTCCTCTAGGAGTTTTATAGTTTTGCATTTTATATTTTGATCTACGATCCATCTTGTTGATGTTTGTGTGAGGTTTGTGTCTAAGTTCCTGTTTTGCTTATGGACATGCAATTCTAGCATCATTTATCAGAAAGACTAACCTTTCTCCATCAAATCACCTCTGTCAAAAGTCAGCTGTATTTATGTGGGTTTATTTCAGGGCTCTCTTCTGTTCTATAAATCCACATGTGTCCTTCCGTCAATACTGTGCTGCCTTGACTAACACAGATTTATAGTGAATCTTGAAATCTGGTAATGTGAGTCCTCCAGCTGCTGCTTTTTCAGAATAATTGTGACTATCCTACTTCCTTTGCCTTTCTATAAGAACTTTAGAATCGGCTTGTCCATATCTACAAAAAGATTTGCCAGGATTTTGACTTCATTGCATTGAATCTATATGAAATTAGGGAGAATGAAATCATTGTTTTGAACAGCAGTTTTTAAGTTGGGTTTTAATACCTAGAAACCTGGAATTAGGAGAGGCCCAAACTGAGAGATGATCCAGGCCAATGAAACATCAATTAACAGGGAAAGAGGGGCTGGTTGTGTGCTGTAGATGTGAAAGCAAGGTGGAGGTTTGGGAAGGAACCTAGGGCTTGGGAGTAAATTAGAGAAAACAGAAAGATAGTGACTGAGCCAGGATCAGTAACTGGAGACTCCATTCCACAGAGATGGACGTTGGTCCCAGTGTGGTGGCCAGGCAGAGCTGAGCACCTGGCCTGGGGAAGGGAGACAACATCTAGGCCTCCAGTAAAGGCAGGAGGCTACGACAACTCTGCCGGGGCATGGGTAGGATGCAAAGCGCATGACTCTTCACTGTCACATTCAGTCTCCTCCTCCTCCTCTCTTACGGCAGCGGGAAGGCAAGAATGCATGGGCCTTCCAGAGCCAAGCTTAGCCCCAGCTGGTGCCTGGCTCCATCTTGGCCCTTAGGAGAGCTCTGAGACTGAATCTCCCTGGCCTTGTCTCAGGAGCCTTGCAAACCATTGAGCCTGGGTGATAATTAAGGAACTGGAGCTTGTGTGAAGGGAAGGTGCCATTTTGAGTGTCCTTGATGGTGTTGAGTTGCTATTAAAGGGCTCAGAGCCCTTTCAAAGAATTCATTATGAGCCAAGTAAATCTTAATTTCTCCCCCCTTGAACTGAGGTGCAATCCTTTGGAGAATTAATATTTAGTGGCATGGAACACAAATCATTTCTTTTGCCAGCCTACTGGAGATTTACTAGATTGATGTTGTTTTTATGACCTTTCAAATGTTCCAGTGTGGTTTGCTAGCCCGAGCCTGTTGCAGTTTTGGGACTCTCCTTTAGCAAAGACAAAGGTGTGACAGGCACAGCCTTTGAGAAAGGTAAGCACGAAGTCATTGCCCGCAGTCCATAGTCTCAGGATTATCAAAGCGTCCATGTTGCTTTTCACTCTTTTATTTCCCCTTTTTATTAGTGGCGATGGGAAACATAAATAAGCATGGCAGGGGTGTCCCCTGAGGATTGCCACTTAATAAGGATTTACAATAACTAGATTTCCTCATTTTGTCAGTTTCTCCAGGAGGAAGGGAGATGTCATGCTCCATAGCAGCATTGGAGGAAGCATTTAGGTTTGTAACTTTTTTTTTAATCAAAGAATCTAATTGCAACTTAATGACAAGAGAGAGGATGTTCCTTACACAGTGGTCCAATGAATACTTTCTAATAAGTTTTTAAGGCCATTTGAGAGGAGGCTTGCTTTAAGAAAATTGAAAAACAGACAAGCGGCTTTGAGGGAGGCAAATTCTTGAATTTCAGACGCTGTTGCTAAGAGCAGCCTTGGCTTGCACCGCACCCCCCCCACCTTGCTTTTAAAAAGCAGAAGCTTAAAAGCCTTTATTGTGCAGAGGAGGGAAATATGCTAATTTGCAGCACATTTCCCATCAGAGTCTTTTTTAGGCTGGTCATAGCTGAGATACGAATGATGATAAAGAGAGGAGAAGGCGACATTATGAGAGTTCTGTATGAGACCTGGGAGGCTGAGGACCAGACGGCTCCTCCTGGCCATTCAGCAACACCAATTCCAGTTGCCCTGGGCTAGATGCATGGACCCAGCACTCAGGGACTGTCTGATCTGCTGAGATCCTCTGTGATCCCAGCTGCCATGCCAGTGCCCCCACCCCCCAACAAGGAAATAGGTAAATATCTGCCAAATAATAACTAAATGTTTGTGTCCTTCTGCTCCCATGAGCCCGTTAGCTCCGCCAATGAGAAATAATCTCCACTCTTTTTATATCCACAGTACCAGCACATGGCTGGTACTTGATAAATATGCATTAAATAAACAGATTAGTTGTTAATAGTTGAAATGTTTAGGAGTGGTACGTCTTACCAGGATGACAAGTATGCGTTTATTCCCATCGTACACCTCTGTCAGTGCCTTGCACTTTGATATGCATTTCTGAGTGGGCAAGAATGAGTGGGATCTCATTTTGGGAGCTGGGAATTGTCCCTAATCCGAGGTTCTCTGCTGAGAGTGGGTGGAGCAGGGGACCATTATCCATTCCTTATACTCTGGCCAGCTTCATTGCCTTTGTGGAAAAGCCTTTCAAACCCCACTCTGGCCTCGCCTATTAATCATCACAACTACTTTTCATTGAGTGTTCCTAGGTCTTGTGCAAAGCCCATGGTATGCATTAGCTCGCTTAATCCTATGGCGTGGCTTATCCATGGCTTTTAATTAGAAAGATAAATTGACGTTAACAAGCATTGATTTCCAAAGATTTATGTTGTCTTCTCTATTGTGCTTTGTCTTGGCCCAGTAAGACTTTACTTTTAAAAGATATGTTGTAAAAATACATGAACATGTTTTTCCAAAGATATAGTGTATATTTTTAGGAGCATTTATCCCTGCCTAGTGTATACATTGTAGATTTGGCATTTGGGCCTTATCCTAACAATATTTGCTTTGCTAACGATGCATCAGGTGAAAACAAGAGCATGTTTGGCTGTGAGTCAAGAGACTTGACTTCCTTAGTCCTGTCTTTCCCAGTTACAGCCTGGAAAAGGAGAGAAGAGCTAGATGGTTTTAAAATTTCCCTTCTGTTTTAATTCTGTGCACATAATATTTATTTTAAACAAGACCAGAAAATCAGAAGAATTAAACAAAATTCTTCTCATTGTAGTTTCTGTGAAGAAATCCTAGGTTTTTTTGATTCCAGTACCTTCATCTTAAATGCTTAGGTGGTAAAATGAAGGTACCTAGCCTGCCCTCTCAGGGACCTGGGTGACATTGCCATCTTCATGGCATGAATCAAGGATAAGGCCCAATGGCAGAGTACTAGAAACCTTCTTTGAATTGACAGCCATCATTTAGTAACCAATTTGAAAGCACATTAGCCCATTCCGACTGCACTGGAGTGCATGACTAAGTGACCTCAAGTTGTCTGTTGATTGAAAGCACAGAATGAATACAATTTTTAAAGTATACTGGTATGTTGCCAACATCTCTCTATCTCATCCCCAAATATATGGAGAGGGATTTTATCAAATGGTTTGTGAGGCCAATGTAGATAATAGCATTCACCTGATCTAGTAATCCCACCCCCCCCCCAAAAAAAATAGATTTGTTTTAGCAAATCATTGATGTAGAAATTATGAATGTACGATTACAGGAGAAACTATTAATAAAACTAGCCAGCCTATCTATCTTAAGTTATTGAGTTATTTGAGTGGGTACTTGTCATCTACTGTACGAATCCCAGCATCATACACAGATTTTTAGGAAATGCTGAATGTCAGCTTAGAAAGAAGCAAAGATAACGGGCTCTGGGAAACTGTTAGATGACTCAAAATGGTGCTCTAGAGATGACAAAGATTCTGATTAGTTAAATGAACAATGTCAAAGATGCAGAAGAAGCATTTGAATAAAATTGATCTGTAAATGCTCACAGGGAGAAAGCAATTTTTCTAATTTACTGTTATTTAAATATGTTAAGTTTACAAATTAAGTATTTAAATAGAAAAGGAATGCAGGTTAGTCTGGTGTTACTTATTACGAAAGAACCTATGCTGGCTTCCAGCTCTAAGTGTTCAGGAAGTTGTCTGTTGGAAAAAAATCTCTCCTGGAGTTTTTCAGTGATCAGAGTTAGAAATTTAGGACTTTTTTTTCTTTTTGTCTCAGTTCCCAGCATCTCTCTTGCCTCACAGTGATTGTAACAGCTGTGCAGTCACAGCTAAAAGTTCTTTCAGGATCCTGCTATATGTTGTTTTCCAGCAAAATCATAAACTTTCACATTTAGCCATGGCTTACATAACTACAGTCACAGATACAGCCGTGTGTACCCAGTAGGTGGTTGGCCTCCTTTCCCACATTCATTCCTGAGGTTGCAGACTCTACCGAGATCATTCCTCAGATTTTGACCTTTCCTGTGAGATGCCCTGAATCTGCAGATTCTCCCACAGGAAGACATTGTGTGCGACTGAATGACTCACTCCAGTGAGATCACTGAGATTTACTCTTCATTGGTTCCCCTTTCTCCCAATAGGATATTTTATGTCTGACTTGGCAGGGATTATTTTTTGAAGTTGTCCCAATGTTTCCAGTTTTCAAAGCCCACTGACTACTTCAGTGGAATAAAGGACCTAAATACCCTCATCCTCTTCTCCTAATTTCCATCCCAGAAAACAAACAGATGAGACAATTTAACAAAAGATTGTATTTGAATAACATGAATATATTTAAAAATGTGTGGTTGTATCTTTTTAGTGTGGATTCTCATCAGCAATGGACCGAATGAAATAGTGCATGGTTTTGTGCAATTTGTGTTTTATACCAACCCCGGACCACCCAGTGGCTGACCCAATAAGGCCCTGGTTTCTGTAGGCTTTCATCTGAGGGCTGTTGAATTATGTATCTACAAATCCTGGGTGCGTGCTTTCCTGAACTAGCAAAAGCAAGCATTCTAACGTTAAAAAGTAAATTTCAAATGCTTCATCAAGTTACATATTGGTAAATTACAAGTATTCTGTCTAAATGCATGTTGGATAATCCCATTCTTCTGTAAATCAATGGTTTTCAGGCTTTGGTGTGTTTCGGAATCACTTGGTGTGAGACCGCTTGGTCTGGGATGTTCAGCTTCCTTCATCTGAGTAGGTAGCTTCAGGAACGTCACACTCGGAGTAGAGGCAGAGAGGAAGGTGACAGCTACATGCTCACTCAGACCACCCGAATCCACCCTGGCAGTTAGAGGGCTGGCAAATACCGTAGTCTTCCTAGCCTATCAATATCCTATTTTGCTTTAATTGTAAAAAGTACATAGATATATTGTTTCAATTGTATCTACAATTATAATTTCCAGTCCATGAAAAGATCTTATCCAATCTTAAACTAAAACTCTAACAGATTTTGGTTTGGGGGAGAGGGGACACATTAGAATGTAGAGTTTAATTATATATTCTATTGGATAGCACTAAATTTTATCCATTTTTTTTCTAAAATACATTTCCAAGCAGGTAACGGGGCCTAAGTTTGATTATAAAATCTCTTCATGTTCTTTTTTGCTCTTAGCAATCTAAACATAACTACAGTGTAACTGCTTTGAGAGATTAAAAGGCACAGGTTACTGAGGTCAAAGCTGAGAAAAACTTAATTATACCACACACTCCCAAAGAAAGAGGTTCTGGCATCTTGCGCCAAAGAATGCCAGGAGCCCGGAGCAATGTATCCCAGCTTCATTTATAGCCGTTTCAGAAACACGGCCGTAAACTTATGGTCCCCAAGCGCTGGTCCTCGGGTCCCCGGCCTGTTAGGGACTGGGCTGCTGAGCTCTGCCCCCCGCCCCACCAGCACACCCTTCCCCCCCACCGTGGAAAGACATGAAACTGGTCCCTGGTGCCAAAAAGGTTGGGGACTGCTGCTTAAGCCATTTCTCTCTCTCTCTTCCTCTGTGTGTGTGTGTTTCATATTTTGTAGCTGGTACATGCATATGGATTTTATTCTAACCAGAACAGTGGAAATGCTGCACCAAACTAACTCAAGTGTTTTGGTTTTCATTCTCGATATGTGCACCTTCTACCATCATTCCCTCCCTTAGGCTTACTGATGAGTGAGAATTCCATCGCCTGCTTTCTGCATTTGAAGCAAGTTGTGGTTGGAACAGAAAGCATGACCTTTAGGACTGCCAGTGCTTACTCGGTCATAGATGGAGCATGCTTACCTTGTACTGACTTGGAGCCTTACTGACCTCCCCACGCATCGGGAGTGCACCGGAATCCTGGGCTTGTGGGGCAGTGTGCTCGCACTGTGTGAGTGAGGTGGCAAGGAGCGTGTAGCTCCTTTGCTCACATGTGTACAGCACTGTCCCATTGGACTTCACTTGCAAAACACAGGGTCAAAGATAAAATTATTAAGAATTTCAAGACAGTGGCATCAGAGTATCAAATCAAGCTGAAGCCCCTCTGAGGGCAGAGCTCTGTGTACATCTCATGCCCGTGACGCTGGCTCTGCTTGCTCAATTCTCTGACATGAAGAAAGAAATCCCATTTTGCTTTTTTTAAAAAAATAAAAATCAGAGGCAAATCTGATTTGGTCTTGAATACCCAGGTTTTAGCAATATCCTCCAGAGTCTAGAAACCAGTTGTGTCCACTCATGAAAGGGTAGCTTTGGAGGCACATCTGTCTTCGTCCCACTGCCTTACTCGTCTCAGTTCCATTTATTTGTCGTGACTCAGTGAATCTCAGACATCACTTCCAAGCCAGACAGCCTCAGGGAGGGCTCTGGGACAATTTGAGGGCAGAACACAGGGAAGTTTGGGGTGGGGTCGGAGTGGGGAGTGCCCTTAGAAATCCAGTCAGGCCAGGCAAGGGCACAGAAGTGAACCTCTCAGGGACAGGGAAAGATCTGGAAGGACATGAAATCACCAGCTAGTCCTTCCTCTCTCCCTCTCCCTCAGGCCTACATGAGGGTGGTGGGCACACGCAGAGCTTCCAGAACAGAGAGAGCGTTTTGTCAGCGCCGTGCGGGAGGCCTTGTGCCCAGCTGTGTGTGCAGTATTGCACGACCTGACGGCAGCCTGATGAGGGAGGCTGGCTGCTGAGTCCGTTCAGGAGACCGGGAAGCGAGGGTAAG
Source organism: Lemur catta (assembly GCF_020740605.2). NCBI lineage: Eukaryota > Metazoa > Chordata > Mammalia > Primates > Lemuridae > Lemur > Lemur catta. Next base: position 85,758,169 of record NC_059137.1, read on the forward strand.
AAAATACTCCAGCCTCCGTGATTTCTGGCGAACCGCTCTGGAGACATGAGCAGGATCCCAACAGCTGCAGTTTAGCAGCTAACAAAGACGGGTTTCCAAGGCCGGCCGTGTTGGTGTGGCTGGTACACGCTGGGCAGACCTCACAGGGAGAGCTCATTGATGATGTGCCACTCTTAGTGGGAGGATCGCAGCTCCCCACGGGACGGGATGTGATAATGACTGAGGAAGCGTGTTGTCAGTAGATCAGCTGTCCCCTGATGTATGCCCTGTGTACACAGGAAGAAGTGGAAACTTTTCTTTCTTAACCAAAACCACTTCAGAAACCCATTGCCTGGTCCTTGTTTCTCTTTCTGACTTTGTTCAGTGTGGCCCCGCCATGTTGGGGTCCACCCCCGTGTGATGAGACATACGGTAAAGGTAGCGTTTGTTGTCTTCACTCCACCTGCCCGGGGTCCCAGAACCACTGAAAGTTCAGCCCCACTCAGGTCCCCAAGCAGTCCCAGACTCCAGGCGATCTGCCTCCCTGGCTAAGACCAAGACCATCAACCTTCCGCTCTGTCACCCATCCAGTGGGGCTGGGGACCTGATGCTCTCCCCCCTGAGGGCTGTGATGTGGGCCAAATCAAGACACAAACGTGCCCTGCTCAGTGCTGGACAGGTTGCCCTTTTAACCTCCCTGTCACCACCACCTCTTCTGAGATGAAATTCCTTAAATCTTGGAGTTTGGTAGACTCTTCTCTTTCCCTCCATTTCATCTTTCCTCCCATTTCAGGGAGAGATGTCCCATCTGGCCACCTACCGCTGGACCTCTGCCCCTCCTGTGATCACCAGTCATCATTTGTCCACCTTCACCTGCATCTTCTTACATCTCTCTCTTTCAGTCGCCACTGCTACCACCTTCTCAGCCTAGGACGTTTTGGGGACTCTTCCTATTTTTTTCCTTAAGCTGCCTGCATCCTCTGGCCTTCCCTGCACCACCAAATTTGTTTTTTGTTTTGTTTTACATTTACAGATGGGATCTCACTGTGTTGCCCAGGCTGGAGTGCATTGGTTATTCATAGGCGAGATCATACCTCACTGCAGCCTTGAAGTCCTGGGCTCAAGTGATCCTCCCACCTCAGCCTCCTGAGTAGCTGGGACTGCAGGTGCTCGCCACCATGCCCGGCTTCCTCACTACCAAATTTCTTTAGAAAGCAGGCTGCCCCTGCCACCGCCTCTTCACTTCCCAGTCCTCCTGTAGCCCCTCTATAAATTGATTTCCAGTCTAGTCTTTGTGCTGACACTGGTGAGGAAATTGGAATTTTCCATTTCATCGGCCTTTGCCAAGTTTTCGCTTTCTGGCTGCCTTGCCTGTGGAACACCCCCTCCTTCTTAAAATTCCCGCCTCCTCTGTGACAGGGCCCTGTCCTGGATCTTCTCCAATGTCCTCTGCATCCTTTGAGGGTGGCTCTCCCGCTAGAGACCCCCTGAATTCAGTGGCACCTGCAAGGCTTTCTCCGCTGTGCCTTCCTCCTTGGCATCTCACCCGCCCCCGGGATGATAATCGGTTCCTCTCTGCTGATGACGCCCAAGTCTTCACTTCCAAACGCTGCTCACACTGAGCAGCTGCTCAGACACTGCCCACATGGCTTCCAAACTTGATAGTCTCTTACTTTCCTCACCTGCTGTGGGTAGAACTGTGTCCCCCCCACCAAATATGGTGCAATCCCAACCCCCGTACCTGGGGATGTGACCTTGTTTGGAAAGAGGGTCTTTGTAGAGATAATCAAGTTAAGATAAGGTCACAGTTGATTAGGATGGTTCCTCGTCCTTACAGGAAGAGACAGACACACAGAGAGCTCTACGTGCTGAGAGAGGCAGAGATTAGGCTGATGCAGTTACGGGCTGAGAAATGTCAAGGATTTGCCGGCCACCACCAGAAGCTGGAAGAGGTAAAGAAGGATTCTCCTCTGGACCCTTCAGAGAAAACGTGTCCCTGCCCACACTTTGATTTCAGACTTCGGGCCTCCAGAACTGTGGGAGAATAAGTTCTGTTGTTTAAAGCCACCCAGTCTGTGGTTCTGTTACAGCAGCCCCAGGAAACCAGTACATCACCTGATCTCAGTTCCCTGTGGCACTCGCCATCTGTTTAGGGATCCGAGCTGGGAGTCTCGGGATCAGCCCCCAGTGTCCCCCCACCTTGATGGCCACTTTCTCATTTGTGCCTCAGCTGAGTGCAGAGTCTCCACCTCCTCCCCAGCAAGTGCAGTCGCCCTGACTCTGGGCTCTCGAGACTCCTATCCATCGCTCAAACTGCGCTCTGGATAATTTTCCTAACACAGCTCCGACTGTGTCATGGTAGCACACATTGTGTGTGTCCCGCCGGCCTCCAGCAGTTGGCTGCGTATTGGAATTCCCTGGGCAGATTTGAAAGCTCTCATGCCCACCACGCAGCCCTGACTGTCAAATCAGAATCTGGGGGTGGCACCTGGCATCAGTATTTTCTAAACTTCCCGATGATTCCAGGATTCAGCCAGGCCAGAGAACCATTTGCTGATAGAATATCACAATAGCCAGAGGAAACTTAGGGGAGAGAAGATAGATCTAAGGCGGTGATTCTCCACTGGGGGAGACATTTGGCAGCGTTCAGAAACGTTTTTGGTCATGAAAGCTGGGGTGGTGACACTGGCATCCAGCAGGTAGAGACCAAGGATGCTGCTCCGCATCCACAATACCCTGGGCAGCTCCCAAGGCAAAGAATGATCCTGTCCCAGTTGTCACTCATGCTCAGGTGAAGCAGCCCTGGTTTAAGAGATAGGAGAGAAGCAGCAGTGCCGACCTTGACTTTGAGGCAGACCGATGCAGTGGACACCGGAGAGGAGAATGCACGCACCGGCTGGTGCCGCGGTACTGCCTGTGCCGTGCCCATTCGGCAGTCTGCTATGTTGAGGCCTTTCACGCCACGCCTGTTTCCTTCACGTGAAGGCCCAGCCTGCTGCTGCCAAACTCATCTCTTGTTCGTCTTTTAAAAGTGATGCTCAGTGGAATTTTTTCTCCAGGAGAGAGAGGCTCATTACGCCCCAAGTTGGCTTTTGCCAAACGTAACTGTCACTGTTTCGGTGGCTCCTGAGGGTCTTCATGAGGCCACTGCCTGTCGTAAAATAAACGCCTGATTAGGTTGAGAAGAGATTGGCTCACAGAGGCTCCTGGTGTGCTAGTGGCCATCAGCATTAGTTTTCCGATGGTGGCCTCTCTGGGCACCACCTCTGCTGTTAAAGAGAAGCCCTACCCACCATGGCTTGTGCTTACAGAGCTTTACAATTTATAAGTGTCTTCACATACATCATCCCGTTTGATTTGTCATTTCAGCTCTTAGCTTTATGCAGTGTCATTTCCTATAAAGGAAAGTATAGCAAATATGTAGGATGTATTGAAGAAACATATGAGAAAAGAGAATAATAAGAGTGAGGAATCAAAAGCCATTTTTTTAAAACGCACATTGGATGAAAAATTAGAAATTTAATCCTGGGAATGGAGGGCAGAGGCCTTGCCAAACTGATACAGCTTTGCAAAAGTCTAATTGTAGACAATCGTATTCTAAATCTCTGGCTCTATATGACATGTCTAGCTTCCGTGGTTTTTAATTTATGCAGCACTTTAAACACAGCACAGAATTATCAATATTTTAAATATTATTGCTACTTCATATAAAAGTATCTTTTCTGCCTGAAATGTACTATGTAAGAATTCTTGCTGTGTTTATAATTCTATTCTCTCCAAGTACAGAGAAGGCCCAGATATTTGCCACTAGAACACATCTTTGATTTTTATCATGGGGAGAAATGTGAAAATAGGAGTCACTTAACAACAAAAATTTCTTTTCAAACACAATTTATTTAAAATCCATTCAAGTAGGTGTGAGGAATTTTTATACTGGAATGTGAAGTGAGGTGCCTTGGTTCTGGGGTTGTTGCTCTGGGTATTGATTTCCTTCGAGTGGCAATCAGGAAGGGGTGTGTCTTGTGTACCGTAAATGTTCCATGAATCACTGGGCTGGGTGCAGTGGCTCACGCCTATAATACCAGCACTTTGGAAGGCTGAGGTGGGAGGATTGTTTGAGACCAGCCTGGCAACACAGTGAGACCCCATCTCTACTAAAAATAGAAAAATTAGCTGGGCCTGGTGGCATGTGCCTGTCGTCCCAGCTACTCGGGAGGCTGAGGCAGGAGGATCGCTTGTGCCCAGGAGTTAGAGGTTGCAGTGAGCTATGATGATGCAGTGAGCTATGATGATGGTGTCTCAAAAAGAAACACCGACAACAACAAAAAAACCCATGAAAATGGTAGAGGAATTAGGAAAAGGAATTTAGAAACATCCTCTTTGTTCCCATTTTTTAGATTTTTTTAATTTTTAATTATGGGTACATAATAGTTGTATATCTTTATAGGGTACACGTGATGTTTCAACGCAGGCACACAATGTGAATTAATCAAATCACAGTAATCAGGGTATCCATCACCTCAGGCATTTATCATTTCTTTGTGTTAGGAACATTCGAATGTTCTTTTTTTTCTCCTTACATCACTGAGTCAGGAATATCGAATGTTATTATTTTAGTTATTTTAAAGTATATCCTAACCATCATTCTACTCTCTGTTTCCATGGTATCAATAGAAACATCCTTTCTTGGTGATTAATTACTCCCCACTGAGCATTCTGAGGCCAGAAGAAACCTAAAATAGAATTCTAGAAATTTGGAAGAAATAGGCATTTGACAAAATCGTTGATAGCTATGTGACTAGGATAAGCATCTGTAGGTAGATCATTGTGCAACTCGAAGAATTCTCCATTGCCTGAATGATCAAATTTATATAGCATACAATAGTGATTCGATTTCTGCCATACAGTAGGTGCTTCATGAATCTTGGCTGAATAATGAATGAATGAGCAAATGAACAAATGAAACAGCTGACCAGGATGATGTCCATAGTGGTCACACTGGATTTTCTCACCTTGGTCTTGTTGTATTTGACATTTCTATCAATGGTTTCAATCCGAGACATATAAGATATGTAAAGCATATTTACTAGCAGAAAAAACAAACCTAGCAAGATCATTAATCTAATAGGTCACAGGAGAAAAATTCAAAATTATCTTGCCAGGTTGGAAACTGGACCAGCATGTACAGCAAAAGGCATGAAGTCCCCTGTGTTTCAGCTTAAAATTTCAGCTGGACCATGGAGCCTCCTGTTTTGAGGGCAATGATTGTGAAAGAGACTTGGAAGTGTCACCTCTGTCCCCATGATTCAACCAAAATTCTTCTCACGGAAGTTTCAGTGGCTATTCAGTGGCAAAAGCTACTCTTTGTTTGTCACTCCTCATTATTTTTGCTCCTTTTACAGCATTTGACACCATTTTACTTAACTCTATGCCCTTCACAGAACCTTTTTCTAATCCCATAATCTCACTTTGGCCTTATTTCCATGCTTTTCTAATTTTTCCTTCTTAAAGTCCCTTATCCTCCTTTACCTTTATATTTAAAAGTCAATATTCCCTAAGTTCTAATCTTGGTGTCTTTGGAATCTTCATCTTTCCCTGGTCATTTGTTTACCATTCATTTAAAATATGTTTGTCAAGGACCTACTGTGTGCCAAGAACTGTTGTTGAAGCTGGCGATACAACAGAGAACACAGACAACAATGTCTGCCTTTAAGGCAGAGACAGTCAACAAGTAAGCAACCAGACAGAGCAGAGTTGGGTCATGACTAATGCTGTGATGACAAGCCCCGGTAAGGGACCCGGGAATGTCAGGTGTTATTTTAGACAAGAGAGTCAGGAGAGTCTCCTGACAAGGTGGCATTTGAGCAGAACTGGACTTCTCGTACTCGCAAGGCTGCCCCCACACTGAAGACTCCCAGGTGCTCGTCTGTGGCCGGCCCCTCTCCTTCGGAGCCTCCTGGATTGCGCCTTAAACCACACTTGTCCTCGCCCTGCCAGTCTTCTCCCTCCTCTTTGCTTCACAGCGTGCCCATCTCCTCAGTCATCTGAGCTAGAAACTCTAGATGCCCCTTCAAGTCCTCCTCCCCTCCCCATGTTTACACATCCAATCAGACAGCACCCGGGTCCTCACCCCTCCCTGTGCTGTGGTTCAGGCCTGCGCTGTCTCTTGGTTGTACTTTCTTGGGAGACTCCTGACTAGTTTGCCAGCCTCTGGGCTCATCCTGCCCCCTGCCCCTGTCTTCCACACTACCAACAGAAGGACCTGTGTAAAGCACAGATCAGATCTGCTTTCACACCTTCCATCTCTGCCCACTGCCTCCGGGATTAGCAAGGGGTTCAGCCTACCTGTTTCCCAGCCTACTGGTTCAGCCGTCTCCCAGCAGCCCCTTCCACACCCACCACAGGCACCCTCTGCCAGAAAAATCATTTTCCCTACCCTTTCACAATACCCTCCTTTTCCTTTCATATGCTCTTCAATTTTTTCTGGAACACTCTTCCCCTTTCCTACCCTACCCTACCCAGAAGGTTTCTAACCGTACTGCAATAGCCAACTTGATTCTGCAAAGCTTTGCCATAGTGCTTATAGCAGGTAGGAGCACCCTGGTTTCGAAGGTTCTCTAGTCTGTGGGTTACCTGGAGACAGGCACCATCACGTGGGCACGTCTGTGCTGCTTGTAGATATTAGCACTTGAAGGGTTATTCCCTGCATGGTTACTGATCTAGCTGGAATTCTACAGAAGGCTTTCAAATTTGTAAGTTGAACCGTGTGAAACTGCTGTTCTTCTTAGTGTCAGCAATTTCATATGGTTCAATCTAATATCTCCATTTTGTGTCAATATTTGTGATTCCTGTTTTGGCTTTCAGAAGTATTCTTAATTTCACTCAGACTGCCTGAGAGCAATGGGCTCAAAGAAATGTTTTCAGCTCATGGCCAAAAAAAGGATGCATACCTCAGAAAGGTTACAAGTATCTACTCTGTTTTCTCTCTCGCTGTTGGCAATTTTTCCATCATTTTTTTCCTGATTCAAATGGTTTATTATGAACATCAGATCTTGACGCTGTTTATAAAGTGGTACGATAGTAATTTCTAGAATTCTCATACATTGTCATCTTAATGAGAAGAAAATGATGAAGTTGTGAATAAGGCAAAAGCAATGAATTGTTCATTTACATGTGGTTTTTCAGGGTGAAAATAGATATCAACTGGAAGGTGTGAATATTTTGTCTAATTTTGATTTCTATCACTATGATACAGAATTAGAGTTGCCCTTAAATTAAGAATGCCTTTCATATTCTGCCTTCCCACCTGTATCACTATTAAACTACTATTCTTAAGCAACTGCCAAAAAATTATTCTACTCTGCCAGTTCTATAATTGAATGACTTTGCTAGACACTTTTTAAAAACCAATAACATAGCTAACCACAATGTCTTCTTTTGTGCTGAATTGGATTTGGTTTTTGTTTTAATTCTCATTGGAATTGCTGAGGAGAAGAAGCTTGTCACACACCAACACTTGCCATCTTTCTCTTTGAATGGACCTAAGTAGTCTTTGCAAGAAATGTTTAAGACTGTCTCTGGAGGACATGTCATAGGGGGTTCCCATGGAGGTAGTTACGTCACCAACAAATCTTTTTTCCAAAGTCTATAGTTTTAGGCTTCCATGCTTCTCGGTCCCCTCAGCAGGAGACCATAAAATGGGTCAGGTCCTTAATTTAAGGGAATATGCATTTGGTTGTGGGCGTGGTCTTCTAGGACAATGGGGAAAGGGAGAAGTGAGAAAGTAAGATGTAACATTAAAAGAATATGTTGAAACAGGCTAAACTGGTTTTCAAAATCCTTCTTAGTTTAACATGTCCAGAGGTATTAAATGTAAGAAGGTTTGGGAGATTATCTAAAATCAAGGCATTAAAAGATCAGGTTGTTTGTTAGAGAATTTTGATTCAAGATCTTACAAAAAATTTTTTAAGGAGTTAAGCAACAAACCTTTAAAACTTAGGAGAGTGTTTTTAGGAGGGGCTGGTCTCCAACCCGTCTTTGTTTGCTTCCAAGGTGAGTGTTACAACTGGCAGACTGTTTCTAGTCAGGGACTCCTTCACCCCGTGGTTATCCATGGTCATGCCTGTATTTGACTGAATTTCTGTAATTTTTTTATAGGGACATTCAAGGTTAGTGGGTCAGCCAAATTTGTTAAAAAAAAAAAAAGGTGCAGAAATTAGTGATGCTTGGAAACATATGGCTCATAATCATGATAAAGGCTTATATACTGCGATGGGTTGAGAACGTTGGCCCCATGTTATCTGGGTTTGCAAGAAGGCTTGTGAAAGCAGCAATCAAAATCATCATTGGTCTCCTAGCCTTTATGCTAAATATTTGCTCTTGAAAACACCCCCTTTGACTTGGAGTGAGGGGTTCTAACGGATAAAACTTCATCTAGAAATGATCACATCCAATTAAAAAAAAGCCATTCTATTTAGATTTTCAAGAAACTCGCAAAATGTCAGCTAGATATACTTGTAAACGTGTTATGTTTATTTTTAAATAAGGAAGGGTGCCTTTCTATAAATTAGGCTTGGGCTGCAGTTTCTTTTAACTATCATATGCATTAACTATCGACAAGGGAGGGGGTTCTAATACCAAATTGCTACATTGCTATTGTTAAATCCATCTTTGGGTTTTCTTCTCTTATGCATTTTTCTCCCTTCTTTAATTTATATTTTTAAAAATCAATCTATATATCTAGAAATTGTATGAAAGACAAATACTGAAGAAAGTAAATAACACATGCTTTGAACATGCTTTGCCAGGGTGGAGGAGGCACATGAAATAAAACTGTAATGTGCCAAAAGGGGGTTGCGTGGGAAGGACAGCGTCGTGCTTATGTGAAGACACGCGTCCACAGGCGACTTCCCGAGGGACATGTACTGCGGCCGACCAACTAGGTCACGTGGTGGGAGGGGGCTCTTTTCTTTCTCCTCCCCCTCCCCTCCGCTGATGTCACAAATCTGTTCTTTCCTAGGAGAATTAATTAGCATTCATTGGGTGTAGTTGGCTAGAAGAAAGGAGAGAGAGAGATCTGGAGAGATCAAGATCTTAAGAAAGACAGCAAGGAGGAAGAGCCAGTGGGCGGCAGGTCCTTCCCCCTGGAGCCGCATTGAGACGAGGTGCAATCGGGCACAGAATGGCTGGTTTCCAGCTGGGATCCTCGGTGACGTATGGCTGCCTGCTCCTTGGCAGCTGTCTTCACGGACCAGTAGGCAGAGCGAAATTGACGCTGACGAGACTTTTGCATCTCGGAAGGGAAGGGACTGTGCCCTACTGTAGCGCAGAACAGAGCCTCTCAATCAGACGGTGTGAATAGGAGACGGAGGGGAGTCCAGAAGAAAAGAAAGAGGAAGGGAAAAAAAGCGTGTGTTGGGGGGAGCAGGGGAAAAGGCATTTTTGGTGGCTGGTGTGAAGCCAGCCATGGAAACTGCAGCCGAGGAAAATATTGAACAAAGCCACGAGAGAAAAGGTACCCAGCCCTCTGACAATAGCCTGCTTAAAGCTTTTCACTGGGGGGTGCTTAAAAAGGGTTAACCCAGTTTTGTCTCTCTTTTAAAACTGAGACAATCCTTGTGGCACAGTCTTGTTTTCAGGGTTGGTTTTTCCTGTGGCTGATGTTAAACTAATAGAGCAGCCTCTCTTCATTCCTGTTCCAAATCTTCCTACCAAACACGATATTTCGTAGAGGGATGTCCATAGTTTGTTGCCTTGGGCAGATGGATCGGGGGAATTGTCTTTTTTTTTATTAATATAATTAATCATAATTTAGGTCCTATGTTCTGCATGTCATATTCCAGGGACATGGAATGTGTTGTTTTTTGCTAATGCTAGGGAGGAACTGGAGGGGCATGCATATTGATTATGCTTTAGTTCTGCTAATGCTGTAGTGATTTGGACATTCTTAATGTTCTTGCTCTAATATGATTGCTCTGTCCGTGTATCAGGCCCTGGCTACGACATTTAATAATCATTTCCAGTTGCAGTTTCAGAGAGGGGACGTCAGTTCTGTCACCTAGTGCTGATGGGAAGAGGGGGTCTCCTGCTAATTACAACTTGGAGACTCGGGGGAGGAAAATTGATAAAGGGTCCTGTTCCTTAAGGGGAACATACCACGATTTTGATATGCAGAATGGCCTTTTGGAGGAATAATTGTTTTTTTGCAGTAAGAAAATGGCAGAAAATAGAAACTGAAATTAATCTTTTCCCTAAATAATGACTGATCTTGAGTTTGAGGCCCCATCAAATCAGCTCAGCCACTGTTAGGTTAATGGTATCTCACTGCATCGTGATTTATCTCCTTCATCGCTGTCATAAATGCACAAAAACATATTCTGTAACCGCAGTGGTTCTGATATCAAAAGCCCTCACGCTAGGGTTATTTCTCACGGCCCTTGCATCCACTTATGGTCACTAAACAATAGTAATTCCCCAGGATGGAGGCACAACTTTGTTTTACATATAAATATGTAGGTTGAACCATACGAAATTGCTGATAGTCAACCATTTTAAACCTTCAAAAACGGCAGTTATAGGTACTTCAGCTTAACAGTGTGCTGGCATAAAGGCTGCTTGCTTTTATATACAATTTCACAATAACATTTTATCCTCAACAGAGAAATTTCATTTCTTAAATCAATTTTCCTCCAGTATGACAAAATACATATAAAATTTGCCATTTGAACCATTTTTAAGTATACAATTCAGTGGCATCAAGTACACAGCAACTTAATTTTAAAATTAGTAGTTTAATTTAAGCCTTGTATCAAACCTACCATCCCCCACCAAATACTCACTGCATCTTCTCTTACATGTATCTTTTAAAAAAAAAATCTTCATGAATGACCAATTAGCAATTAGAGAAGCTCTTGGGAATGTTCATCCAGCTGAGGAAGTGAGGTACTAGTTTAAAGATTCATTGCCATGGTGATTAGCCACTAAGCTGATTGCGTGTTTTGAGGGGTATAGTAATCTAATAGCATTGTCCTAAGGAAGCCTATCACGGTTTATAGCAATTTTTCCCTAAAATAGATGATTTTGTTTAGTACATGCTATTATTTTTATTAATGCAGTACTTGCCTATTGCAGATAAAACTATTTTGGTCTCTGCAAGACATTTTGGTCTCCGCAAAAACATATCTTCTGTTTTTTTCTCCAAAAGCAAGCAAGGGACATATGACCAATATAAAACCCTTACTACACAATTGTATATCTCATCATCTTTTAGTCTTAAGAACTATTATTTTACATCAATTAAATATTATTTAATAACAGATCTACGGTTGCCACTACATCCCTGACAACTTGAATACAAAAGCTCATTAGCTATGGTTTTAGAGATGAAATTAGAAGAAAAGATAATTCCTGGTGAAACTTTTAAAATTACCTAAATTTAGAAGCACCAGCTACTTGGTAAATAATTCAAAAATACCAAGCTACCGAAAGCTAACGTCACACGTATAGGACGTGCTCTAATAAGAATACTGGCCAGGGAATTAATTTTTCCTGATCATCCGCAGCAACAGGGGCTGTGATCGTTATGTGACCCACCATAAATGCTGATCTGGAAGGCGGTTTATCTACTAATCTGCATTTAGATGAACAAGTTTATAGGCCAGCTGCACAAAGTCAAAGCTCACATGACTGTCTTCTTTGTAGCTGCCCAGTTTGCTCGCCTGTGGCTATTAAGGTACACGATATAAAACGATAGCTGCAAATGGTTATGCGTGCTTGTTGCTCCACTGTGCTTTCAGATTGGATTTTAAGTTTATAAAATAAATGTTTATTTCATTGAAATTAATATTTAGAAATTTGACTTAATTATAGAATATGTTATATAATTCATGAGCTGGTAGATGTGTTTTTCTTTCTTTTAAGCCTTTCGGCAAGGGATTTTATTTACTAAATTTAATCCTATACATTTGTCACTTTACACATTTTTTTTTTTTTTTTGAGGCAGAGTCTCACTCTGTTGCCCAGGCTAGAGTGCCGTGGCGTCAGCCTAGCTCACAGCAACCTCAAACTCCTGGGCTCAAGCAATCCTGCTGCCTCAGCTTCACTAGTAGCTGGGACTACAGGAATGTGCCACCATGCCCGGCTAACTTTTTCTATATATTTTTAGTTGTCCAGCTAATTTCTTTCTATTTTTAGTAGAGACACGGTCTTGTTCTTGCTCAGGCTGGTCTTGAACTCCTGAGCTCAAATGATCCTCCCGCCTTGGCCTCCCAGAGTGCTAGGATTACAGGAGTGAGCCACTGCGCCCGGCCTACACAGTTTTTTATGCACATATATTTTTTGCCTGCTGTTTCTCTTTTCCTCTCTGTTATCAATTATTGCTGATGGGGCAATGCCTGTCTCTTAATTTGGGGTATTATTACCCAATGGCTAGTACCCAATAGCTTTGAATGAATAGCTGTGGATAATCATTACAATGTTTATTAAAAATGTAAATTAAACTTAGATTTATAAATTGACCTCCATTTTCTAGTTGGGGTCTTTCCTGGGAGTTTCGACAGGACAACACATCCCAGCTACTGTGATTCACTGACTCCTACAAAGACAGCTTTTTCTTTAAACTAAATCAGAATGACTTTGTTCCTACTTTTGACAAAAATAATCCATGTCCATGAAATAGGAAATCATTTGTGCTTTTGGAACAGTCTTAAAGGTTTTATCACAGAATACCAATATCATGGATGACCAAAATTCACCAGAATTATTTAATAGATACTTAAGGTTTTTTAAGAAAAGCAAGCAGGTTTTCCTAGACAGATATAAGAAATGCCAAATTATTCCAAACAACAGCTTTTAAATTAAAAGCATTAAATTAAATCAAAGTATGAGGATTGAGTAAGCAGATTCACTGAAATGGGATTTAGTGGAGGAAATGAATAAGACAGAATCAAAGGAAATAGATCATGAGACCCAATAATAAAAAGATGGAGAGCAGGTTTCCATTGATTTTGGTGGAGCATTACTTGATGTCATTTCATTTGTGGAAACAAATGCATCTGGAATTGCTGGGCGCACTTAATCACTGGGTAGAAAAACAATTGAATCATAACAACTTTGTATGCTCTATTATGTGTAAAAAGTCTAAGTAGTCTAAGTATGTGTTATGAAAATTATTTTTTTATATGTGGGAAATTGAAATCTGAAACAATTATCCAGAACTCCAGGCATCCTAACCACATAGGAAGCACAGGAGCAAGGTGTAATTTAAAATAAATTATAGGATATAGTCAAAGTAAGAACTGAATTTAAATTATTGACTTTGTTTAAAAAAATAACACATCCATTTAAATCTTTTTGATCAAATAGATATTGCTTACATGCCTTTTTTTTAAATTTAGCAAAATGTGTGCTGTTTTGGCTCTCTTTTTTTGTTTAGGAAGAAAAGCACTCTTCTAGAATACATGACTTGTGTACTAAAAAACCAAAGGGACACATGTAACAGGTTACATGATTCCTGATGATCTACAAATTATTGGATTTTGAGATTTTTGTTGACATTTTCTAACTTGATTACATGAATATGATACAGAGAAAGTCTTAGATGCTGTTAATCTCTAAGAATTTGCCAAGGTAGACATCTGAAGAGATGGTATCTGAGGAATAGGCTATAGAGCAAAGTGCCTGGCCAGAGGGTGCAGGACATATGTGGTAGGTATGATATGGCTTCCTTTGAATTTCTTTTTTTTTTGGGGGGGGGATGATTTAAGTTTAGAAAAAAATCTCAGTGAGCCTTGATACCTCTCCTACTTTTACATTATCAATTCCATTAGGATTTTTTTCAAGATTTGGTCTTGCTATTTCATTAGAAAAAAAAACTCTGGCCCATTTTTGGAAATTTAGATTTGCCTTCCTTGAAAGTGAGTGTAAATCCTGAATTAAGATTATAATTTTTAAGACCACATTTCTCTGTTGAAGTACAGGGTCAATTTGTAGTAAATGATTTTAATAAAATGACCATCGGTCTTGATGTATCTGAGAACATGCAAAATAGCAGTGTCCCCATGACATAAGGGTCCCCTCACTGGGACTGGTGATGAATTAGATTGGTCCAAAGATACTCTCTTGCTTTTTTCTCCTTTGGACCAAATATACATACACATGAAGTAGTTGGCCAGGAATAGGGATGGTTACAGGATAAAGGAAGAACATGACCACACTGGCTTTTAAGGGAGGGAGGTTATAATCCCAGCTTCACAAATATGCTTTGTTGTTCATTTGTCCATTTATTTAATAATGTTCCCCTTTGAAAGGTCATCCTTCCTCTATCCTCTCAGCTCACATTATAGGAGTAGAAGGGCACTAAGTCATCTTAGGGACCATTAGGAATAGTATAATCTTGATTTTAATCATAATTTTGCTAATTGGTGGCAGATTAAATGGCAGACAACAATGCTATAGATGAGAATTTTGATCCTTAGCCAGTTCAGTGATAATTCTCTTCAGAGAGAGTATAAGAAGAGAAAATAATTTCCTGTTTTATAGATTGATTTTATTAATTGCATTAACTTCTTTATGTATTCAAGCCTTACTATATTATATTCGAAATCAGGGGTCAACATACTTTTTCATAAGGGTCAGATAGTAAATATTTTAAGCTTTGTGGGCCACACGATCTCCATTGCAACTGCTCAGATCTGCCATTGTAGCATGAAAGCAGCTGTAGATAGTATGCACAGAAATGGTAGATGTGACTATGTTCCAATAAAACTTTATTTACAAAAACAGATGGCCGTTATTTACCAAACTTTAGAATATTCTATAGTATTGTTATGGCTTTCTTTTAATATTTAAATAATAGCTAAAAATGAAGGATGAAAAATATAGCTCTGAGAGACATTGCCCAGTGAATAGGGTCTTTCTAGGAAACTCAGTATTTGTCACTCAGTTGCTTGTAGTAATAATTTCCTAGATGCCAAAAAGCATACCAGTCTGCAGTTCAGTTGTTCAGCCTTGTCACTAAATTACGTTATCTAAGTAAATGGGAGATAAGAAAGGAAAGAAGACATTGTTTTGCTTTCCTTTTTGCAGTTTCCCATCGTTTGTTTCCTGCCCACCTTGGGTGATGACTACTTACAGTCCTGTCTGTCTCCATGATCTGTCACCGTTCACCCCATCTCTGTCTCTACTCTCTAAGGGGAAACATTTTGCAGTCTGCCCTCTGCAGGGGGTCAACCATTTTCCCATTTCTTGCCAGGCACCGAGAATCAACAGGATGTTTAATATACCTTCTGAGCTGAGGCATCCTCTAGGAATCCTGTGACTCCCTTCTAGGTGTTGGGGCCCTAACCTTGGGATTAAAATGTATACTGTGCTCTTTGAAATTTTATGAATAACTTGATATTTAATGCCTTTATTTAAATTTGGCTCAAAAATATAAAATAGGAGTGATTTTCTTTTCCTTCACATGTAAAGATTTACTGTTAAGTATTAGTCCAGGGGGTTGGAAAACATCCTTCTAGTTGCAGATCCCATCTCCGCATCTGCTGGATTTAGTCATATTTTTATGCAGTATTAAGGGTCTCAGGCATGGCTGCCATGTTCTTCTTAGAAAACATATTAGCGTTGGGTAGTCCATGGTTTTGCGTTGTTGTTGCCTGGCAGCCTGTGCGTGCTTGCCCGGATGTCTGCAGACTTCCCCATCCATGCGAAGAGGTGAACACAGAGCATGGCCGAATCTCTGCAGAGATTCCCTGAATTGCGTGGCCTGTCTTGGGTGGGGGACCTGGAGGTCCGTTTCTGGGTCCACAGGGTCCCAGGGTGCTCCCTTGCTTTCAACCACATATTTATTCAGCAAACATTTATTGGGAACCTACTGTGTTCTGGGCATATAGAGGTAATTTTTTTTAAAGGAGGATGAAAACTTTCAGATCCAAAGTGACAGAGCTGCTTAGGCTCACCCCCAGCAGGGGGTCTACGTGGAGGGCTCACAGCCACTTTGCCAAGAGGAAATCAGATCACACCATGAGGCAGCTTGACCTCCTTCTGGTTCTTTCCATCAGCCCCACTGGGTTTCCTTGTCTTCAGAGAATGTAACACACCTACGTCTGGGAGAGAATCTCCTGATCAGTAAAGCAAAAATCTCAATCCAGGGAAGGCTGCGAGTTAAGAACTTTAAGAACCTTGAAATAACAGCAGCAGCTCAGGGCCTGAACGGTTTCTTTAGGAGACACAGAAACACAACTCACCTCCAAATGCACCTCAGAAAAATGCCTTTTGAGCTAAGTGCTGCTGGCAGAAGAGGAGAAAATTGCAGCAAATGCACAGGCCACAGGAGGATAATAAATATGCTGGTTTCAAAAGTGTGTCCTCTGCAGTCAAACTGTCCAGGTTCCCACGCAGGCTCCTCTACCCCTGGCTGAGCAATCACGGGCAAGTGGTCATTACCTTCTCATTGCCCTCAGGTGCTTCATTTGTAAAGATGGAATAATAATAGTATCTGTTTCGTAGGGTGGTCGTGACGGATATAACTGGGCCCATGTGCTGAGCATGGTGACTAGCAATCATAAGCACTCCATAAATTAAAGCTATCATCATCCTTCCTGACAACAAAAACAGCAGCAAAAATAGTTTCATTGTGCAGTTCTGGTCTTATCCTGGCATCTTTTTTCCCCTCTTTAAACAAGACATTTTTACCTTACCTTGAAGTCAAAAAGGTTTTTTTCTAAAACACCACCTAGAAAAGTATGTCTCTGCTTCCCAATCTGAAATATCTTGAGAATTTTCAGAGGTAGTGGAGAGTGCAGTTGGTTTTTCGTAAAGGCCTGTGAGGTTTGAGGTGTCCCCGGTCAGAGCACGTGCTCGGCTGCCTCGCCATGCGGGTCACGTGCTGCGTCCTTCTCCGCAGTGGTCTGAGCTGCCAACTGGAGAATTAGAACCTGATTTTTTTTAATGGAATAATTACCTGCATCAATGCCAGGATCATTTTTTTTAATCTTTAAATATTGGTGGTATCCCAGAGAATATGACCCGTTTTTGGGTTTTATGGAATTCTCAGACATAAACTGGCCATAGCTACCTTATAGTCTCTAAGGGCTTTCAAGATTCTCATTCAGCTAACAGTTACCCAAAGCCTACTCTGTGCCAGGCAAATTGGTAGGTATTTTTCTCTCCAATCCCCTAAGAAGTGGGAAATGTAGTCATATTACCAGATAGAGACTTGAGTCCTCTGGGGGCTAATTGTCACCTTGCATGTGAATAAGTGGTGGTTTGAGTCCCCCAAGACCAGGAGCCCTTTCTCAATAACATGCTGGGAGATAAGTGGAACAGAATTTAATCCAGAACATTCTAGACTCTGACGTACTGAGTTTAAGATAAGGTGACAGAGAATACTGCAGATGTCAGTGGGAGGACAGGCATTGCATTCAAGATTCAGCAGGCCACGGGATTATTGGCCCGATTTTCAGGACCAGAACTGGGTTCCATTATGGAGAGGGAGCCTGTGTTCACCTTTGCTTGTGCAGTTGGCAATAATCATAGTGCTCTGTCTGTCTGAAAAGGAAATGAACAGAAAGAAAAATATTGTGAGAAGCCAAATTTTCACTATAAATAGTATCTTCCCCAAATGAGCATTTTAGGGGGGTGGAGTGGAGAGGAGATAGAGAAAATTAAAAAAAAAAGATAATTTGGGTGATTTGTGTAAACTTAAATTAAAAAATGGAGGAGGAGACTCCAACATTTTGAATTTATCACTCTGCATTGATATGCTGGTACTAAAGGGTCGCATTTCGATAGCATATTTTTTAAACTCTCCATTTCTTTTATATGGTAAAAGAATACATTAAAATGCTGATATAGGATCTTTGCTGGAGATAGAGACACTGACTCTTTGTCACCTGAAATTGGCAGTGAACAGCAGAGCTGAAATGGAAATCGGCAGGTACCACTGGATGTACCCAGGCTCAAAGAACCACCAGTACCGTCCTGTGCCAACCCTGGGGGACAGGGCTAGCCCCTTGAGCAGTCCAGGTAAACACAGCCTCAGGGTGAATTCTAATAGCAAGTCAACTGTTATCTGTGATATTACTTGTAATGGCTGTTTCAGTTTGGTCATATTTTATGTTTTGCTTGATGCATTAATTTGTTCACATGGGCATGGGTGGAATTGACCCTTTAAAGATTTTTAATCATCTTTCTTTTTCTCTCCCCCTCCCCATTCCACCCCATCTTTCTCTACTTTCTTTTCCCTTTGTCCTCACTCTGAACTCTTCTTCCCAAAGGAAGCAGTGTACAGTGAGATATGCCTTTGGGTTAACCATGAAATTTACAGTGTCTGAACTGATGATTGGCAAGGAGGCCCCCCAGCATGTCCCCCAGGGGGGCAAGAACTGGGCCAGGGCCCTCCCTCGAGGAGCTTTGGATCTGAGAGTCCCACAAGTGTCCCCAAATGTCTTCCAAGCCCCACTGCTTGCACCACCCTGCCCTAACATCGGTCATTGCCTTTGAGAAAGAAAAATCAAAGCCTGTGAATTAGGATCATGTAACTGTGTCCCCGATTCCCATCAGGTAGGTCCATGGGGTAAAGTGTTCATTATCCTTGCTGGTGAGGAACACTGGCCACTCAGAGCCCTAGGCGCTGGGCCTGGGTGAGATTTGGGGACCCAGGCGGGGGAGAATGCTGAGCAACGTGAGCATCCACCCTCACACATCCCCAAAGTCTGCACGTCTCTTAATGCTCAGCTCAGTTAGCACAAGCTCTGTGAGTTTGCCAGTGCGGAACTGTAATTCAAACTACATGAGACGTGGACGTGAAGTGCTTGCGGTGGGTCAGATCAAGACAACAACGGGCTTAAAGTATCGCTGCCATTTTGCATCAACCCATAACATCATTTCTGCCAAATGGTGGCTTACTTTTTCAGGAGTATGTGTAGGACGTACAACTCCAGAAAGAGCAATCCTGAGATACGATGTAAGATACCCATTAAATTACAAAGTCATAAAATCTATAATTAATTTAATAAAACTTTTTCCTTTAAAATCTAAATTGTGGTGTAATGTTGATGAACATGAAATCTGACTTTGGATTTAGTTCTACATCTTGGGTCGTGCATTCCTTCATGCAACATGTAGCTATCAGGTGCTGGTTCTGTGTGTGCCTGTGCAGCACTGGTTAGAAAAGGGTGGACATGAGGTGACATCAGGCATCCATTCCCACAGCTCCTGTAAAGACTATGGGGGGTTCTGGAATCTTGATAAAAACCTGCCCTTAGACATGATCCATCCATACAGTGGAATACTGGTCAGCAATAAAAAGCAGTGAGGTACTGCTGTATGCTACGACATAGCCAAACCTCAAAAACGTTATGCTAAGTAAAAGAAGCCAGACACAAGAGACCAAACATTGTATGATTCCTTTTATATTAAATTTCCAGAATTGGCAAGTCCATAGAGACAGAAAGTAGATTAGTGGTTGCCAGAGGCTGGTGGGAGGGGCAGGGGGTGACTGCAGATGGGCACAAGGGAGCTTTTATGAGGTGATGAAAATGTTCTAAAATTAGATTGTGGTGATGATCACTCCAAATTTACTCAAAACCATTGAATTGTACACTTAAAACAGGTGAATTTATGATATATAAATTGTATCTCAATAAACGTGTTTTTTCAAAAAGCCCCCCAACAAAAGCCATTAGATGTGCACAATTCAAGGGCAGGGGAAGGTACTTGTTAACATGACGAGAAAGCCCCCAAGTTATCCAAAAGTACTCCTTGAGGGAGGACGGTCTTCGTTTTAGTAAGTGTTAGATGACACCAGGCCAGTTGGAAACCCAGAAAAAATTTAGTCTTTCCTGGATTTTAGTTTATTAAACTCTGTGGGGGAAAGGAGTAAACACTAATCTTATTAGGGGGAAAGAAACCTCTATCAATTGTTCCTGAAGAGTTTTCTCCACTTGTTGAACAGTTCCCCGTAAAAGCATTGGAATAAGACTTGTGTGCTTTTGATTCTACAACAAGACACCGGAATATGGGTATTCTAAGCAGAAGTGGCAGCTGAGAAAAAAAATACAATGCTTCCATTTCTTTTGTGAAACAGATTTCTTCCAGAATTCCAAAGAGTTTGGATTTTCGAAAGGTAACAGTGCATACACCGTATACTGCACCATACCACCAGCAAGGCCTGGGTGCTCCTGCGAATGCAACCTGTCAATCTTTTTGGAGAGCCCAAGTCAGATAAATGAAGACTATAAGCAGCCCCTTGTCCATCCTGGTAGGTTTTGGCACCCAGGAAGGTGAGGTCAGAACAGTTCTTGCTGACAGAGGAGTTAGAAAAAAAAATCCTTAGTTTTCAGGTTTTTGGAATTCTGGAAGGGTGTGATAAAAGGCTGTGGAACTCTAATAGTATCAGGTTGCTGGGGATACTATACTGTAAGGGGGAATTCCATGAACTAGCTGGTCCTCGCCTGAGAGAGAGAAAAAAACAAAAATCACTGAACCTGATTTAAAGAATCATCTTTTAACCTAGATTCTAGAATGTCTCTACCCGCACATAGTTTTAACCTTCTGTGTGCATTGACTGGAAGCATCAGAAGATGCTGCCGTGGCACAAAACTTGGGGACCATTTGTGCCTGGAGCAGGCCATAGACTGAAGGGACCCAATTCAGCCATGTCATCACCTTCCCAGTTGCTTAGAGGTTTTGTTGGCTCCTAAATTGATGCAGTTCCCATTCTGTACTTAGATCCCCAACCAGATAGTGTGAGGGAAAAAATAGAGAATTCCATATGGTGCTCATGTCTTCCCTCGACCCCTGGCCCCAAGTTCTCAGCTTCTTTCCATGGGGAGAAGAGAGGTTTTGATACAGGCTGACCAAGAAATCTTTGCTAGAGGGAAATTCCTCCCCCTCTCCCACCCATGCACTTAGCGTAGTGGAGAGACTGCCTTCTTCCAGCAACTTCCTTATTCCCTTTTGGGAAGGCTGAGGTGGTTCCAGTGTCCTTTACCTAGCTTGACCTTTGTGTGGGGTGTTTTTTTGTTTTGTTTTTGCTGTAACTTCCCAGTAGAATTACATTTTTAGGACTTGGATAGTTACTGTTTCACCACATTTCTTTTTTCTTTTCATTATTTAGCTTCTTTGGGTAGGTAGCTTGTACAGCTTCTCTAGGTCTACAGGAGATCAAAGGAGGGATGGCCACAGTGCCGCCTTGGGGCCTAGGCCTGAGACAAAGGTCTGAGATGTGGCAAGTAGTGAAGCTAGGAATAGTTAATGCTAAATCTGCATTCGATGGAGTATTGTGCTTGATGGGTAGGGAATATTTCTAGGCTGCTATAGATTGTGTTACACAGGCTTCAGAGCATAGTTTGAGCAAAAAGGGAGAAGACAGGAAGGAATTGAACAAGTGAATTTACCCTCAAGATATCTAAAAATCTTTGTCTTTGGAAAAGCCAGAAAATTGCTAAAGGTAGTCATTCTTTTTTCTTTGCCTCTCTACGGAGAGGATTGTATAAGCATTGTTACCAGGGGAGTCAATAATATGCTGAGTCCTAGTTGGCTTGAAGGGCAGCGACCTTTGATTCTCTTACCTCCTTGTCCGATGTAAGGCGTTGGGGAAGGGCAGTGAAGGTGGGAAAGGTGTTTTTCTTTGTGGAAAAGAGATGGCCAGAGGACAAAGTAGTTGATGGGAGCTTGACAGAAATTATCAAATGTCTCTCATCTCCCTCTTTAATGTAATCCAACGACATGCCAGATGCTATTACTTAATATAGGCTACACACTAATGGACCAAGAATGACCCTTCATGGACTGATAAATCTGTAATTCACAGTTCAGTCTCTCAAGGAAGGGGAAGAATAACCACCTACTTTACTAGTCACCAATTTCCCTCCTCCAAACTCCAAATTGCTCTGATGCTTGGGTTAAGATGGCCATAGAGAATTCCAGAAGTCCAAAGAACACACCTCTCACATGTGGACTACGGCAGAGAGCGTGGAGGAATGTTGGTGTTTAGCAAGAAGCCCAAGTGTTGGGATTTGCATTTCTGGGAATAGATTCCTAAAGCAGCCACGGAGGGTGGAGGACAAGCACTGCTGTGACTCAGGTGTCACTGTTCCCGGCTGGGCATTTGCCCAGGTGCAACCTCAAGCGGGCCCTGGGAACTGTAGCTTTTGTCCCCTGGGTCCTGGTAGGTTGAGGCTGGGACACGTCTCATGGATCCACTTTGTAAAGGGACACCTGTGGGTATGAGAGTCCTGGGAAATGCTACTGGATTTTTGTCATTTTTCTTCAATGTCACTCTTCCCTAACCTAAGGTTGTAAGGCCACCAAGTTTGAGGTCTTTTCCCAGAACACTTGAAATGTATGTAAAGGGGAGAAACATCCCTTCAACTTTCTGCATATACTGTCTTTGGTTGGGTGTCAACCATAACCAGTGGGCTGGTCGTGTGCAGGTTTTGATGGAAAGATTTTTTAAAAGCTCTCTAAACTAAGTTTTGAAATTCAAGTTGCTTTTTCAAACTGTTTTTGAAACTTTCAAAACTAAAACTTCTATGCCCCACCCAGGACACACAGTTGAGTCCGACTTGTTCCCTGAATTGGCGCCGCGCCACTGTCTGGGCACTGCAGCCTTTGGCTGATCCCGTGGGTTACTGGACGCCCACCGGCCTTTTGCCCCAGGCCTGGCCCTGTATTCCCCACGGCCTGACCTTCCGCATGCCCTTGGGTAAGCCACGTCCCCTGTCAGAGTCTCAAGTTTCCTTACTGCCGGGGTGGGACGCGGTGGCCTGGGACGGGGAGGCGGACACGGCTGGCAGCGGGCGCTCGGATCCCAGCCCAGCTACAGGCGCTGTGCGGCCCGGAGGGCGGGGCCGGGACCCGAGGGGCGCGGCGGGGGGGGCGCGTGGGCGGCGGGAGAGGCCGTGCTGGGGGCAGGACTTGGAGGAGGGACAGGACTCGAGCGAGGGGCGGGGCTTAAAGCCCTTGCGGCGGCGCAGTCTACGCCAGCCGGGCCGGGGCCCAGAGAGGGGCGGGGCTCAGGGCGCCGGGAGGCGCCGTATCGCCCGCAGGGGCTGGGTAGAGCAGGAAGGGGCGGGGCTCAGGGCTCTGCACGGCGACCGAGCCCAGGACGGTGAGGGGGTGGGTCTCGAGCGAGGGGCGGAGCTTGGAGTCCTGGCGGCGCCTTAGCGGACGCAGCCGGGGCGGGGACTAGCGGGAAGGGGCGGGGCTCACGGCTCCTGGCGGCCTCCTAGCGGGCGCTAGAGGGAACGGGGCTCGGTGAGGGGCGGGGTTTAGAGCCCGGGCGGCGACACTGCGGACTCGGGGGCGGCGCTTAGCGGGAAAGGGAGGCCAGCTGGGGAGGGCGAGACGGAACCGTGTCCGCCGCCATGACAGTAGGGAGAGCGGTTTCCTCCAGGCCGCCTCAGCTCTGGGATGCTGTTCCCGTGTCCAGGACTGTGCGGGGGCCGGCAGGGGGCGCTGCGGTGGCGAGAACGCCCATCACCAAAGGTCGGGGCTGGGAGGGGATGCGGGAGAGACGGGGGGAGGGCATGAGAGGGGTGTGAGGGAGAACGAGTGAGGGAGAACGAGTGAGGGAGAACGAGTGAGGGAGAACGAGTGAGGGAGAACGAGTGAGGGAAAGAGAAGGTGCCAGGAGCAAGCGGTGGGGGAGGGGAAGCAGCGGGGAGGGAGGGCTGTGCACGGTGGGTGGCGGGGGGTTGTGGAGTGGGACGGCACCTGTTATTGAACCCAGGAGCGGGTGGGTCACAGGCCAACGAGGACACAGGGGCACGTGGGCTCATGAGCTAGGAGCTGCCCGGAAAGACAGCTGGGTCTTGCACAATTTGGGGTTCCAGTCTAGGAGAGATGATCGTGTTGACTCTGCAAACGCAGGGTCAGGTTTTTGAGGGGGATGCTGACACCACGTTAATGTTGTGTTGCTGTTTCCAGTTCCCGCTGGGTCAGCACCCCTCCTTTGCAGATGGCTCACAGAGGTCCTGCCAATGTCCCCAAGCCGCTCCAAGGACGCTGGGGCCACCGCTGCCCCACCTTTGTACAGAGCCTAGGCCTGACCAGCTGCAGGGCCAGGCAGGGCCCGGACACTCTCCCTTACACAGACAGGGTGGGTCTGCAGGAGTCAGGACTCTCCTGATCCCTACTGTCCAGCTCCTGAGGGGTGCTGAGGAGATGGCGTGCTGGGCACACGTTGCTGTCACCATGGCCTGCGGGGGGTGACGCCACCGCTCAGAGCCTTGGTCTCCTCACCGGGAAGGTCGGTGTGAGCAGAGACCCGTTTCAGGGAGCAGAGCGATGAAGGACAGCAACCCTCCCACAGCTGGGGCTGTCTGGGGAAGCGCAGTGGGACCCTGAATCTTAATCTGGTCTGGGGCAGGGTCCCAGTGCCATCTTGCAGAGGAGTGATGGTGCCGAGGGGAGGGGCTCACCCGGCTTGAACACGCGCTGGCTGGAAGGAGGAGGACGTGCTGAGGACGTGCTCGGCTGGTGGGGACGCTTCCTGCAGCCACACCAGCTCGACAGCGTCTGGGGTCAGTGCTTTCCTACAGCAAGTATTTGAGAGAAAGAGAAGGAAAATACGAAAGCCTTTGGCTCTCTGATTTTTAACAGTAACGCGGTAGGGAAATAGGAATGACACCCGATTCAACACGGGTGGGAGGGAGAGGAGGGCTGGGTGCAGCACGCGTGGGAAGGGGCAATGATCTTGGGTCCAGCCGCAAACGGCCACCATCTCCAGACGCCCAGAATCAGGCCCTCCTCCCAGCCCGGCCCACCCGCAGTCCCAGCCCAGCACCTTGGCCTGGGTGGTGGCAGTCGCCCCCTCCCTGGCCCCCTGGCCCCCTGGCCCACCCTCGTCCCTCCTCTGCTCAGGTGGAATGAATGGCCAGGTCCTCAAAGGGTAACGGCAGGCAAAGCAGAGCCTCCCGAGGGAGCGACCTGCAGCTCCAACAGGACTTAGAAGACACATCCCAATAAACACGGTGTCTAAGGACACACACAGGCCACCTCAGGGCTGAGGAGGCCCCAGCAAGTGGTTCCTGCAAGGGAGGGAGGTGCCGAGATTGGGCTTCCAGCGGGGACAGCACCACTTCCTTGCCTAGGAATGACCATGGAGACCTACATCTGTCTACCTGTCTCCTACCTGTCGTCTGACAATCTACCCACGTCATCTCCATCTCATCCCCCATCCATGCACGCATCCACCCTGCGTGCCTGACCACCTGTCCACCTCTTACCGTACGAAGGCTGCGAAAACGGCCCTCCCGTCTCAGCCCGCCTTGGTCACTCCCAGCTCTTCGTGACTGCCCCCCACCTGTCATGCCCCCACCTACACCAACCCCAGGCCCAGCTCACACCAGTTTCAGGGCTTGTGCACAGGCTGTCCTCTGCCTGGAACATTCTTCCCAGACTTCTGCACTGCCCCTCCCGTCATCCCATTGTCACCTGCTGACCTCCCTGCCCACCTCTCCTGAGCTCCCTGTGTGTCCCTCCATGGCCCTCCCAGCTCGGTGGGAACATCTTGTTTGCCCCTTGTTCACTCTCTAGGTCCCCTCATGGTGCCATCCCCTGTGAGAGCAGAGCTGGGTCCCCAGGGCAGGGCGTGCCAGAATGGACGGGTCACGTTCCCGGGACCCAGAAGGGGCTGTCATATCCTCCCAGAAGCTAGCTCAGCCTCGACCAGCTCCTGGGCCTCAGTTTTCTGTCCGCCCCTTGGCCGCTGTGATGGGTGCATAGGGCCCAGCACACGTGGATGAGGGAGTGGGTTCTGCCCCGGACATTCACTGAGCACCTACTGCATGCTGGACCGTGCTGTGGACACAGCCCACTGTAGGCAGCGGGCTCTCCAGTGGGGAGCCAGGCCAGACCAGGGATCCATAAGGAGAAGCACAGACATGAATAGGGGGTGCCCAGCCCTGCCCCCGGCTCCAGCAGAGCCCCTGGGCCCTCAGGAGACCCAGTGGGCAGGACCCTTGTTCTCAGGGTGCCAGCCCTGGACTTGGGCCAGGCTCGGACATTGGCTCCAGGGGGTACCCCACCTGGCCACATCAATGTCTCTGGCAATGTGGATGGTGACGCTAGCCCAAGGCACCAGTGGGGGCCAGGACAGTGACCAGGGAGGGGCAGCATCAGAGGGGGGCATGCCCTTGGAGTGCCTGGGAACCAGCTGTCCATGAGCAACAGCTCGTGCCGAGGGCTGAGATGCGGAACACACGGAGTGAGGGTCAGAGCCGGTGCAGCAGCTGGCGAGTTGGAGCCTGGGAAACGGTGGGTGGGGACGTGTGGGGCGGCCGCCATGGGGGCCGGAGTAGGGGGAGGCCACCTGGGGACGGGGGCTGAGGGAGGTCAGGACACACACTCAACTTGGAACTGGGGTCCCCCCGGGTACTGAGGTGTTTTGTCAAAGATCAACCCGGCAACCAGACTTCAGACTTGGGGGACAGCCACGCCCTGTCCCCAAGGACCCTGGAGTCCAGCCTGGTTGATGGCCCAGGACTCGCCGTAGCCATCTGGGTTCACCCCTCTGGCCCAGCCTGGGTAAACTTCCTGTCCCGGCCAAAGGAGGAACTAAGCCAGCGCTGGCCAACACCCGGCTGCTGGGCTGTGAGACCACACTGGCCAGTCCACAATGAAGGCCACGGGCCACACGAGGCCAGACTGGGGACCCAGCGCCGGGCAGTACGCATCTGAGCCGGCCCCAGCTGGCCGCCCCTCACAGCCCTGCGGCCAATGCCACATCACCTCCTTTGGAAGCACGTTTTGCACCCACACGTATGTCTTCCCAGCTTCCTTTTTCACTTACAACATCTTGGAACTCATTCCACATACCAACTACTTTTTAGAACTCCCTTTCCGGGAAAACACAAAGTGGAGAGAACAGTGCTGCTGTGGTTATCCACACGGTCCCCACTCTTTCCCTACTGGCTTCCCCTGGAGCACTTTCAACGAAGCCCAGGAGTGGAGCATGTCCCCCACGCTGCTCTCCACCACCTTCAGAAGGAGGTTGCAGAGCTGACCTGTCAGCCCCCCCCCACACGAGGCTGCGGGGGGTCCTCGTGCTAAGGAACCGGGAGCTAGGACCACCCCAGGCTCAGGGGGCTCAGCTGGCAGCGGGGCCGAGAAGCAAAGTGAGGGGTAAGTGGGGCTTTGGGGGCTCTGGGAGCTCTGGAAGGCTGCTTGGAGGAGGAGGCAAGAGCAGACACCAGCGGGAGACACCAGGTATCTCACCTGAAGGGGCCAGGGATGCAGAGAGGCAATGCAGGAAGGAAGACGGGGCAGGCTGAACCCGCCTCCACCTCAGGTCACCAAGTGCCCGGGGTCCAGGGAGATGAGAGGCTGGGGTCGGGAGGTGCAGTGGGGAGAACAGGGCGGGCGGCAGGGGTCTGGGGACCAAGGACCAGGGAGAAGAGAGGGAGGGCTCAGACACTGGCAGCCTGGGAGCTGGGTTTCCACTGGCGGGCCGGCCCTAAGAGTCCAGGACCTGGTCCCAGCCCCTCTCCTCCCACGGAGAATGTCCCCACTGACCACAGGCATCACCAGACACCACTGCAGGGGAAGCAGGAAACAGACTAGGGACAGAGGTGAGATTGGGGCCCAGGACCTCAACAGGACAATGCCAAGTGTCAGGAAACGGTGAGAGTGCTGGAAACTGATGCAGAGCGGACAAAATACTGCTGCACACATGGCCCCTGCCAGGGGCTGCAGACACCTGTGGCCTCAGACCCCAGCCTCTACCTCCAAACCTCACCCTGAGAGATGTCAGGAGCCAGAAAGCTCCCCAAGCCCGAGATGCAGGAGAAGGTCCCCTTGGCTGGAACCGTGTGCTCCTGACGCTCCTGCAGGGAGGGGTCTTCGGGGGAGGGGAGGCTGCAGCAGGGTCCGGCCTGGGAGGGGACAGGATGGTGCAGGGAGCCCGACAAGGAGGAGCATGAGCTTTACTGGTCATTCTTGATTAGAAAAGGGGGTGCTCAGACCCTCATGGAGGGAGCTGGGGCTCTGCCCAGCCACTGCTGGTGGAAGGCGTGTGCAGGGCCTGCTGCCTGGCTCCCTCTTGATGGCCGCCCAGCCCTGGCACTGAGGCCAGAGCCAGCAGCCACCACTAGGGCCAAAGGGCAGTGCTGGCTGTCCAGTGTCCCTGAGTTGGGAAGCAGGCAGAGGCAGGGCCACCAGGGTGACCAGGGCAGGCCCATGGGAGGCGGGGACGCTGGCACGCCAGCAGAGGGAGGAGTCTCTCCTGGTCCTTCTGGGATGTCCTGAGACAGAGGCCGGCCCTGGGCCCTGGTCCAGCCCGTCTGTGGACCTGCTGTGTACCCTTGGGCAGGTCAAGACCGTTCTCTGGGCACAGGTCTCTGCGGCTGTCCAGTTCTGACCTTCCGGGCCCCGCGGCCAGCCCCACGTGCCAGGAGGGAGCCACCTTCTGGTGAGAGCATGCGAGAGACGGAGTGGCCTCCCACGTGGCGGCCAGCTGTGGTCAGAGCAGGGGGCAGCCTGGGCTCTGGCGGTTTCAGGGAGTGCCACTCGCAGGGAGAACTGGATGGCTCCTAGGGTCTGGGCGGCCGGGCTGCGGGGAAGGCACAATCTAGCATCCTGGAAAAGAGAGCGAGAAGAGGCTCTGAGCCTGTCCTGGTGGCCAGCCTGTGAGCACTGGGCCATCTTGACACTTGGGCTCAGGAAGAAGGGACTGATTCTGACATGGAAGAGACATCAAAGCTCTCCACGCCTGTTTCTCCTCTGGAAATGGCATGAAGACAGCATTCCTGGGGCGCTGCCAGGATCAGGATTTAAAGGCCTGGCCCAGGGTTGCGGGGCCAGGCAGCCACCCCTGACTCCTCTGGCTCCTCCAGCAACAGGATATGCAGCGGCCTTGGACTTGGACCCTGTAAGGGTAGCCCGAGGGCCTCGCTGGGTCTCCGTGTGGCCCACGGGCCCTAGCACCCTCTCCGCAGCAGGCAGGGGACTAATGCTTGCGGAGGCTCGAGGACTGCGGTCAGGGCCCACGGCAGGTGACTAATAAATGGCCTGGCATCACGCTCCGAGCAAGAGAGCAGGCTGGCGTCCAGGGGTTCTGTAGGGGGACAACTTAACAAACCAGGCAGGGGGGCTTCCTGGATGCTGGTCCCGACGAGGGGGCGGCTTCAAGTTCCCCAGCCAGGGCACCAGGAACCAGCATGTCCCAAACTGGGAATGGCCATGGGATCCGGGGAGACCACGGGAGGGATGGCTGGGTGCTCACCAGAGACTCCCCACTTAGCCGCCTGGCCCAAGGCCTGGCTCCAACGTCCCACCTCATCATTCACTATGGCCCCTTTGGAAAATTTTCTCTTGTGTCCTCCTGACACCCAGGCGCTCTGCCCCGAGCACAGACTGCTGCTGCTCACTCTGCCGTGGGGCATCGCTGGTGGAGAGACGGCCATCTGTCAGGAATGCCCACCCCTTCCGTGGCAGCTCACCTCTGGGATAAACCTGAGGAGTGACCTCTAGGCCCGAGGCCGTGTGGACTGTGGTGTGCACAACCCTGGCCCGAGGCCACCCCAGGTCTCCCTGTGGGTCCTGCTCCCGGGCTGTGTGTCTTCAGGCAGATGCTCACCCTCTCTGAGCAAGGACCTAGGGAGTGGCTGAGTGTGGTATGGGAAGTGCTTCCTCCACTGGGGGGCCTCATCCTGTATTTGAGAAGGGGGGTGGCCTCCCCCTGGGTCCCACAACCAGGGTCTGTCCCAGAGCAGGCGGGTGATGCGGGCCCTGCAAGGCCCAGTAAAAGGCAGACTTGAGGTGTCACAGGGGCTCCAAGTGACAGCATCCCGAATCCTGATTTATTAAGAGAAACCGGAAATCTTATTTTCAAGTCAGCCCTCGGATGTTTGAATGGTGGCTCTAAAGCCCATTTGTCCAAACAGTGTGACCGGGCGGTCAGTGCAGGAGCAGGGCTGGCCTCAAGGCAGTGGCCACGTGTGGACCGTGTGGGTGTGCACGAGGGTGCCACTGCCGGCTGGGGACTCCCCCGCCCTGAGAGCCTCGACAGCAGGCAGCCCTGGGGCCGCAGCAGTGAACAGCGGTGGACCTCGCGCCCCCTCTCCCAGCTCACCTGGGTGCCCTACTGCTGGGGCGCCGTGTCCACGATGGGCTTCTGGACCCCAAAGGCCGTGATGAAGATGTTGACCACCACGATGATGAAGACCAGGCCCGTGGCCAGGTTGTTGAGGAAATCCAGCTTGGCGTGCTTCTCCGGGTTGTTAAGGTCGTACTTGACTGTGGGTGAGAGGAGGGGACAGTGCCGAGAGCAGCCTGACAAGCGCCCAGCCTGGGGACGGTGGAAGGAGACCCGCCCCGAGGGGTGTGCGTCCAGCTGTGCTGAGTGGACGTTACAGGGCCCTCAGCCATGTTTACGATGACTTCTGTCTCCCAGAGGAAAATACACCTGCTGACAACAGGGCCCCGGGCTGGGGCAGCCCCGCCATCTGCGACCCCACCTTCTGTAGTCCCCGCGCTTTCTTCATGAGCAGCTGAAGCGAAGGCAGGCCAAGCACCTGAGGTCACGGAGCTAAAGACACCGCTTCTGGATGTCAACACAAGGCCAGGTTTGGTTTCTAAGGCAAATGCGCTGGGCCCCTCATGTGCCTTAATCTTCCCAATTGATCCATGCAACTACCACGGCTCTATTTCTATGTCCATTTTACAGGTGGGAAAACTGAGTCCCCAGGAGGTTCAGTCACTAGCCCAAGGTCACATAGCCAGGAGGAGGTACAGCAGGAACAACCCAGACCCTCACTGCTCCTGACGAGGACCCCCACGTGGACAGGCAGCAGGGGCCCGCTGGGGGCCCTGGCAGCTGAGGGGCAGCCTCCCCTGGAGACCCCAGGGAACACCCAGGGAGCCCAGCCCCACCTTCCCACCAGGCTGGACCCTCTGTCTGTCTGCCCATCCAGTGGAGGCAACTGGTCTGAGGTAGAGGTCACAATATTTAGATCCTTAGTTCGGGGGAAGACTGGAATGTTGGAGGCTACAGCTGGCACTCCGGCTTTTCATGGAAAAACAGCAGGGCCGACTACTGGTCACTCTGCCCAGAGAGAGGAGGATTGGGGTGAAGAGTCCCCTCCAACACTTCCTCGGGGCCCAGGGTCCCTCCTACACCTTGTGGTCATACCTCCTAGGGCCAGGGTCCCCTTCTGTACCTACTGGGCCCAGGGTCCCCTCCCACACCTCCTGGGGGCCCGGGGGCCCTCCCACACCTTGTGGTCATACCTCCTAGGGCCAGGGTCCCCTTCTGTACCTCCTGGACCCAGGGTCCCCTCCCACACCTCCCGAGCCTAGGGTCTCCTTGGCACACCTCTGTGTAACTTGGCTGCTCCTTTCATCACTAGACAATCGTCACTAGAGACAGCCATAAGCCAATGCTGGGGACGCTGAGGGTAGAAGGCCAGCCCCTCCTAGGCCGTGAGGACTGGCACGGCTGGGCCATCTGGCGGCATGGATCATTGAAGGCCCAGAAAAGCAGTCGCTGCCACCCCCACAGGCACAGGTCCTGACGCCCCAGCCCACTGTGGCTCTTCCCGAGCGCAGGGTGGGGAGAGGGCCGCTCCTGGACTGCACGCCCGTGAGGGCAGGGGACCCAGCAGCGCCTTGCGAGCCGAGTGTGCAGGGTGGGGAGCACCCAGGCCAGGGCGGACGAGCAGACGCCAGGGCCCCCCCCCGGCGCCTACCGAGGAAGATGAGCAGCACGCCCACGCCAATCTGCAGCGCCAGGGAGATGGAGATGAGGACCACCAGGGGCACGTAGAAGGCGAAGCTGGGGCCCTGCTCCACGACAGCCTTCAGCTGGGACGCGTTGGCCATCAGCAGGGCGATGTCCAGCATGCTCTCGGCCGCGCTCTTCTTGCTGGCATAATGGTTCAGGTTGATGGGCTGCTGCCTCCGGCCCCAGCGGGACGGCTGCAGGGAGGGGGACGGTCAGCGGGGCAGTGGGGTGGGGGTCGCCCTTCACGCGAGGGCTTCTCTTGCCCCCGCCTTGGTAAGTGCGTGTTACTCTAATGACAGCCCTTGAGAATGCGCTTGGCCTCTACAAAACCTTCCCTAGGAATACAGGCCTGGAGAGAAAGGAAACATAGAACAGCAGCCTCAGCACAAACTCTGGTTTTTGACTGGAAATGCCCGCCACACAATCCCTGCCCTCCTGCTGTGGGTGAGGCGGCTCCGCCCTGCCCGCCCAGGCCCGCCTGTGCCCCAGGCCTCCCCTCCCCTCGGGATCTGGGCTCGGTCGGTGCCAGGCAGGGAAGTGACGTGTAGGCAGGCGGATCCATGCAAGCTGGCCCAGGCGTGAAACAAGGGCCGAGACCCCCTCTGCCGCCTCCCAACCCCCTAGCCTTGGGACCCCGCAGGCCACTCCGTCCCCCGAGCCTCAGCATGGGCCCTGAGAAAGGTCTGCCCACCTCACCAGGCCACTGTAAGCAGCAAGGCACCGGCTGAGGTGGGGCACTCAGAGCCCACCAGCCCGCTGCATGCAGCAGGCGTTCAATAAATGTCTCAGCATATCATGTACAGTTGAGCTTAGCTTCCTCCTTAATTTTCAGAGTAGTAACACAGGGATACAAGTTTTGGTCTCTTTTCCTGGCCTCACGCATCAACCGATGACTTCCCTCTGCTCTGGGGTAGGGGGCTGGTCCGGGAGAGGGCCCCTTCAGTTCCTCAGAGCCCCCAGTGCCCTTCCCTGTTGTCTCAGGCTCTAAGGCCCCACCCACAGGCCACTGCCTCCAGGAAGCCTCCCAGGACTTCCTGTGGCAGGACACAGCCCTCTCTCCTGCCTTGGGGAGGTCACCTCTCTGGGCTGGCCTGTTTCATTCCAAGGCGACTCCAAGCACCCAGCTTGCACTTTCTTTCAAGCCAGAGTCCATCCCCATCAAGCCGCCCTTGTTGGGCCCCTCCCCAGCTACCCAGAACAAACCCGCCACTTCCTCAGCACTGGCCCTTTGCCCACAGGTGCCCCAAGCCACCAGGCCCTGGACCACAGCCTCCTAGGACAGGTCACCTTGCTGGAGGCAGCTGTGAGAACCCACTGCTGGTGGCTGGCCTCTTGGGACCTGCTCTGGAAGATCCAGTTTCCAGGCTCATGAAATATGCAGGATGGGAGAGCAGGGTGCTGCGGGGCCAGGCAAGGAGGCGCGGACACGGGCACCCGGGCCTCAACTTTCTGCAGCCGAGAAATACCCACAGTGAAAAACACACGAGGCAGCTGATACAGACCTAACGGAGGAAGGGAGCCTTGCTTTTATGGTGTGTATTTTTAAGTTAAATTTCATCTCAAATTATGCGCCCACGAGGGAGGGAGGGTGGGCAGTGGGGGACACAGGTGGGCTCTGCTGCCCGCACCTGGGCCCGAACCTTCCAACAACCTGGATTCAGCGTCAGCCGCTCTCTAACTTAGCAAGTTCACTTGGGTCAAATCCTAGACACCATCGTGCACAGGGGAAGCCACCTCCACCCCGGGCCGCAGCCAGCCCGGGCCCCAGGGCCTTGGTGGTGCTCTCTGGTCATTCCACAAAGCCCCTCTGGGGTCTCTGCTTTAGCCTCTCCCGCACTGGGCCTGGCGCCGCGCTCCTGGGCTTCCCCAGGCCCCAGCACGCCCAAGGCATGGCTGCTCCCTCCCAGGCCGCCCAGAGGCTGGCACAAAGGGCCCATGCTTAAAGGGCCCGTGCCTGGCACCGAGGTGCGTCCCCAGCTCTGCTCCTGCCAAGCTGCCCGGCTGGCCACGCCCCTTCACGTGCGTGCTGCTGGGTGCAGCGCGTCCTGGAGGCTGCCCACGGTGGGCG
The DNA here is from genome assembly GCF_020740605.2 of Lemur catta. Taxonomy (NCBI): domain Eukaryota; kingdom Metazoa; phylum Chordata; class Mammalia; order Primates; family Lemuridae; genus Lemur; species Lemur catta. The sequence goes on from NC_059137.1 coordinate 85,791,939, forward strand.
TGTGCTCCTCAGTTTCATACCCCTCAAGGACCAAAATGCCTTCCCTTGAGGCCACCCTAATGCCCACGAGGGTCCCATCCCAGCACCTGTAGTTCAGAGAAAACGGCAAGTACAGACCCCGTGAGGAGTTTCCACCTTCTGGGAGGGCATGTACAGAGACGTGTGTGTGTGCATAGGCATGTGTGCACATAAACATACATCCCGCACACATAAACACACACTCATGTACATGCACACACACACATAAATGCACACACATACACATGTGCACACACATAAATGCACAGACACACAACATACACACATGCAAACACATGTACATAATATACATGTGTGATACACACATGAACGTAATACAACACGTATACTGCGTAAACACACACATGTACACAATACACATGCACACACAGATGTGTACACACACATCCACATCACACGTATAAGATATACACATCTGCACACAACACAACACACACATGTACACATGCACACACATGTACAAAGTACATGCACACATACATAAACACACTCGCATACCCAGGCTCACTGTGCTGACCTCTGGGGAGGAGGACGCCCCTTTTATTCTGAGCCCTTTGGAACCGTTTAAGTATTTCACAGCCATGCAGTCGTGAGGAACATTCCGAGACAGGGATGAGGACCGTCAGCCGCGAAGCCTTGGCTCTCCCAACCTCAGCTCTCAGCATCCCCAGCCACAGGGAGCCTGTGTCCCTGCTGTCCTCACACTGCTGTCCTTACCACTTAAGGTGGGTAAACTGAGGCTCAGGGAAGCTCCTTATCCAAAGCCACATAGCAAGTGAGGGCTGGGCTGAGACTTGAACCCAGGTCCCTGGGCTCTGAAGGCCTGGCAGCTGACACCACTGTCCCCGCAGAGTCTGGGACCACCCTATGGCATCTGAGCTCTTGAGGGCTCCCTGCCCCAGGCTCCAGCTGTGTGACCTCAGGACAGCTGGCCCTGCTCTGAGCCTCAGTCTCCCACGTGTGCCATGGGGCTATGCAGCAGACACCCCAGGATGGCCTCAGAGCCCCAGGTGGCCGGCACAGGCCCCACCCATGTGCCCCTTCTGGCGAACGGCACTTCCAGCCCACCCAGACAACTGCTTCCTGTTCAACTTGTGGGATGATAAGGAGGCCCAGGGGCTGGGAAGACCTCCGCACCAGGGTCAAGCCCAGCCCTGTGGCCTTGACAACATGCGCCCTCTCTGTCAGCCTCAGTCTCCCCAGCTGTAAATCCCGGGCCAAAGTCTGGGAAACCCTGCCATGTGCCTCTCCCAGTTTACAGACCAGGAGACTGAGGCTCAGAGTGGGTTTGTCCAGGCCCACCCTGGGGGAGGGGCAGATCAGAATTTGAACCCAGGACTCTGTGCCCCAAACTTAGGGGGCCCCGGGAGGCAACACAGTTGGCACCCACCCCAGGCAGTGAGACCACTGAGGCTGTGTGGGCTGATGGGGGGCTTCGCGCAGGTGGGGAGGGACTGCAGGGCTGATCTGCTTCCCTGTCCCTAACCTCGCTGCTCTGGGCCTGGGAGCCTTGGAGCTGACGAGCGCACAGCCCAGTCCCAGAGAGGGCGGGACCATATCCCGCCGTGGGCAGTTTCCACTGTCTGGGGACTGCGGACGGGCCTGAGGGCGGCCGGGGGCCCATCCCCACAGGTTGGGGAGCCCCGTGGGCCTGACCGGCTGCCAGGAGCTACACTTGGGTACCCTCTGCCAAGACCTGTGCCCGTGGCCTGGGCGGCACAGGGAACACCCGGTTAATGTGTCCCCGGGGACGTGTCAACACCTCTGCAGCACCGAGGGCCGGAGGGAAGCCAGACAGGACGGGGCGTGGTGAGGGGCGGCTCTGCGCGCTCCCTTCTGTGCACAGGCAGCCTCACCTTCACAGGCTGCACAGGTGGGCGCCAGGCCACGGGGTCCCAGGGCCGCTCCACTGAGTGTCCCCAGCGCGGGCAGGAGGGGGCTGGCACAGACACAGAATTTGAACCAGGCCTGCTGCCCCCGCGGGCCTGGCTCTGGCCACAGGGTAACCGGGTGCTCTGGCCTCTCAGGGCTCGGATGGGAAGGGGGGGGCTGTGGCCAGCAGCTGGGCCCCACAGATACAGTGAAGCACATCAGTCCCCTTCCAAGGGCCCGCGAGGAGTGGGGCTCAGAGCGGTCGCGGCACCTCCTCTACCTCGCCCGATCCTGCCGTGGTACTGACCAGCAGGATGACCACCCTGCCTCAGTTTCCTCATCTGTAAAATGGGCAGGCAGGGGTGTGGAGGGGGCTGAATGGGGCAGGCTCAGAGGCTCCCTGGCTGGTCGGAGCACACCACACCGGGTGGCAGGACTGGGATGCTCCTCCTCCTTGACACCCGGCTCTCACCACTTTGCAAGACTCCACCTCCCCAACAAACTCCAGCAACTCACAATAAGCTGCGCACACACAAAATAACAGGAAGAAGGAAAAGACAGGACAGCGGGGGCACAGGTCGTCCTGAGCTGTGCAGGACCCAGGACGGCCATCAGGGCCGAGTTGTCTGCCCTGGGGGTCCGAGTCTAGCCCTGGGCACCTGCAGCCTGCCTGCTCAGGGGGCCTTCCCCTTGGGCTGCAGGCACCAGCAGACGGCGGGGGCACCTGAGAAATGAGGCCCCGCTTCCCTCCCACCATATGCTGGGACCTGCCTGGGGTGTCAGCATCCTCCATCTGACCCACCAGCGTGGGGACATGAACTGCTGGGCCCACCCCCCAGATGCCACACCAACTGGCCTGGGCTGGCTTTGGAGCCCAGCCATCAGAGGCCTATGCCTACAATGTCTCCCGCCTGGCCAGCCCAGGAAGCAGCTCTCCGAGAGGGTCTTCCCAGCTCCCCGTCTGGCAGGAAAGCCCAGCAAGACAGCAGGAAGTATCGGGAGGCGAGGTCCCCATGGCAGCCGGGCTAGGGCTAGGCCAGGCGGACCCACTTCCCTCAGACTCAGCACTGGCCAGGAGTGTCCCTGAGGCCACGTCAGGGTCAGCTTTTAGAACTTGTCCCAGACCCTATCAGCCTCGGGAACTGCCAGGAAAGCAGAAATGAGAAAAAGAAGAAACTTCCGCCGAGCAGCTGAGGCCATGCCCGGCCGTCTGTACAGGGCACGGTGCATGCCGCCAAGGACTAGGCCTCTCGGCCCAGGTGAGGACCCAGGAACCTGCACCCTTTGGGGCTGTGAAGGGCAGGAGGGCAAGGTTGGCACCAGAGGGCCGTGTTCCAGCCCCATCCTGGCCACCTCCCTGAAACCCCGTCACCTCACTGCCTCAAGATACCCCAGGGCATGACACAGTTGCGGGCCATTTTCACACTAAAATTGTCATTTGCTATTCCTTCTGCCGCCAGCCAACAGAGCACTGACTCAATCCCTGGGCTCTGACAGGGGCCTCATGTGAAGGGCCACAGGGATGCCAGGCACGTGAGTGGGCATGGGCGGAGCTGCCCCAACACAGCCCAGCTGGGCACCTCTGCCCAGGACTTACACGTGCGACTCATCCCTGAGCCTCGGCCACCCTGGGGGGTGAGCAACTGTGCCCCATTTTACAGAAGAGGAAACAGGCCCTCCTTGGGGCCCCACCCTGGGCGCAGTGCTTCCCTTTCCGAACCGCTGCGGAGTGTGACCACTGGGAAAGGGTCCCCGCGGCAGGTGGAAATTAGGAAGTCGGTGCTGAGTGTCAGGCTCGGCTCCCAGCACATCACGTACATCAGCCATTTAGCCCTCGCCATGACTCCGGGGGAGGTACTGCTATCACCCCCACGTCACAGATGAGAAGCTGAGACACAGAGTGCTGACATCACGCACCCAGGAAACAGCAAAGCAGGGTCCTGAGGGTGGGGAGGGGAACGGGGTGCTGGGCGGGCCTGGGGCCCCCAGCCTAGGTGAGCAGAGTGGCCCTCAAGGCCGGCCACCCCTGGAGGAAGCCTCCTGCCTGTGACCAGAGACGCCCTGGGAGAAATGCACTCATCCTCACAGCAGCTCAGAGCCCTGCCACAGATCCCCGGCCCATCCAGCCTGGCCCCCCACCCCCCACCCCCTACCCAGCCCTGCACGTGCTTGGTGGTCCAGCCTCTGGGCCTTTGCGCCTGCTGTTCCCTCTGCCTGGATGCCCATTTGCACTCTCAGAGGGCCAGAACCGCACTCCTTCCCATCCTCCAGGGCCTAGTGCCAATGTCTCCACCTCCACAGGAAGCCTCCCTGAGCCCTAGGTCCACCCACCACGGCGGCCGCCAGCCCCTTGGGAATTCCACACTTTTGTCTTAGCTTCTCTCACCCTGTCTGGGCTGGTCTGCTCTCTGATCACGGCTCAGAGGAGTAGAGCTTTGTCTTCCCAGTCTCTGACCCCCAGATTCAAGACAGGGATCCCTGAACAAGCCCAACCCAAACTCCCCTGGGCCTGGGATGTGCCCAGAGCCCCCCAGGAAGCACAGCCCATCTTGCTGCCTGAAGAGGTGAACAGAGACTGCATTGAGTGCAGGGCAAAGGACACAGGAACAGAGGACAAGGTCAAGGGTAGGGGACAAGCAGAACCCCTCCCTTTCAAACCAGCTTCCAAACTCTAGGACTGCCCCCCCCCCCCCCCCCCCCCCGCAGATCCTGGAGCCCCTCCTCCCTGAACAGGGCCTGTCCCCACAGCTAGGACTGTTTATCAGCACCTGGGCAGTGTGTCTTTGCCCCCATCTGGTTACACAGTCCAGAAGCCTGGAAAACCCAGCAGGCTGCTGTTCTCTGCCCCCATCCCCGGGGGGGTGGTCTGAAAATGAAAGACTGTCCAAAGTCAACAAGTCATCAAAGGGCCGTGCCAGAACCCTGCAGCAAACACAAGGCACTAAGTGCTGGGTGAAGAAGTGTGGGGCACAGGACCCTGGCCAGCTCAGGCCCTGCTGCAGTAGCAGGGGCTGTAAGTTGGGGTTGGGGGGCAGGACGAGGGTCATTGCAGGGGGTCGGCGACCACTGCCAGAGCCTGCCTCCCCCCCACAGCCCTCCAGGCCCAGCAGGGCAAGCTCTGTACAGGCCCCCAGAGCCTGTGTGGGGACGCGGGAAAGCTGTGTGTGATGTCTGTTTCTCCAGGCAGGTGAGTGGCGTAGGGGCCACAGCAGGTCCCAAGTCCCCCCGCCAAGGCGGGCATCAGATTGCGTAGGCACCGTGGAGTGACCTAACTGTCTGCCCGCTGCTGGCCTGGAGCCCGGAGGCTGCGACTCCTCTCCACACACCCTGGGGCCAACGTGCGGAGGTGGCATGGCCAGGCTGAAGTTAGAGGGTGGTGCGGGAGGTGGGGGGAGGCCGGCCGACCTCGGCCTGAGAAGCAGCCGACGCCAAGAGTGAGCACTGCTTGGCCGGGCAGGGGACGAGAGCAGGGCTGCCCGCCCCACGCCGCCGCGCCCCGCTCACCTGCCCGGTGGCTGGAGGACCCGAAACCCCCCTCCCCGCTCTGGCCCCCGACGGGGCGGCAGGGACGAGGCCCGGGGCGGGGCGTCCCCCGCCACCCCGCAGTGCGGACGCGGCGCGCAGGGCCCCGTGCCCACAGGTGCCCGGGGAGCCGCCGGCGCGGGGCCCAGAGAGGGCGGTGCCGGCCAAGGTCACACGGCGGTGGGGGGCGTCTTACCAAGGCGCCCGGGGAACCGGGCGAGCCCGGGCGCGGGTCGCCGTTGAGCTGGTACTCCTCGGGTCCCGAGGCCATGGTGCGCCCGCCCAGGCCGCCTCGTTCCGGGCCTGAGCGCGCCCGGGCCTCTGCCGCCCGCCCGGCCCGCCCCGCCGCAGACTCCGCCTCCACCCGGGGCGGACGCCGGCCCTGAGGGGCGCGCGGGGTCGGGACGGTGCCCCCTCCGGCCTGAGACGCCCTTGCAGGGCTCCTCGCGGGAGGAGGGGCTCGGCGCCGGGGCCCGCGGGGGCCCCAGAGGACCCTGCGCTGCGCTCTGGGCCCCCAGGTGCCTGGCCGCGGGGTCGCGGGCGAGGCAGCCCCCCTCGCCCACCCCGCCCAGCCAGCGTCGTAGCGCAGACTCTTAGTCCCTAAAGGGAGGCCGAGACCCGGCCCTTCCCTGGGCACTCGGCAAGCTCCGACGGTGCGTGGGCGTCGCCGCTGCCGCCGGTGTTTGGGGTTTGTCCCAGGCGGGGCTCGCCCCGGGGACCGCAGGTGTCTCCAGCACGGCGCCCCCGCGCACACAGCAGCCGAGCGCCCGCCGGGAGGGCCAGGCTCCCCTGCCTGCCTGCGGGCTACGTTCTCCGCTGTCCCAGCTCGGGCTGTCCCGCCTCCGGGTCGCGGGGCTGTGAGGGCCCCGGCCCAGCCTCGCGGAGGGGCAGGAGGGAGGCACAGGGCGTCAGCCAGGGTTGGGCCCTCCTCGGTGGCGGCCACTCCCGCCTGCTGGAGCAGCCTCCGAGGCCTGACCGCCTTGTCCTGAGGCGGCACCGGGTGTTCAAGCCAGGCCTTGGGGCCCCGCAGAGCGCGTTGGCTCTTCCAGCCCGTGGCTCAGTCAGCCGCACTTCCCCAGGACGGCCTGGTGGGCCTGTCCCAGGCGTGGGAAGCCAGGTGGGATGCGGAGGACATTAACTCCCCGGGGGGCATCATCCTGCTGCAGGAGCTTGTGGTGAAGGCTGGGCCACTGTGTCCTTCCCTTCTGACCCTGACCTCACTCCAGACCCCACTGCTTTTTCCCTGCCCACCTCTACTGGGTGGCGCGCCAGACTTCCGCATTATCCCAGCATCTGCGGATGCCTCTACTAAGGCCGCTGAAGTAGTGAGCAGATCCGCAGACCCCTGTGATCCTCCCAACCTTCCTGGGGAGGCCAGCCTGCTGGGACCCTACATCCCAGAACTGCTACTCAGTGACTGTGTGGCTCAGGCAGGTGGCTTACCCTCTCTGTGCATCTGCTTTTGTGTGCTGTTAGCCTGGGGCTGGAGTTTGGTCAAGGCCACGTCAACATGATCTTTTTTTCCCTCCCCATAAAGAAACAAAAGCGGAGAGGTTAGGCAGTGGTGTCCAAGCTCACCATGCAGCTCTTCAGGGCAGCCTGAGCCCCAGCCTAGCCTATTCCTTTATTCTGCAATCATGGAGCGCCTACTGTATGCCAGGCCCTGTTCCAGGTGCCAGGGCCTGGAACAAGGCAGTGGGAGTCTATGACCAGAGGCATAGAGGCTGGGTGTGTCACTTCTTGTCTTCCCAGGGAAATGCCCTGGGAAGTGCCCATTTCCTCCTCACCTAACAGGGGGGAAACTGAGGCACAGCTGGGGAGAGGCCCAGCCAGGAGAGGTCAGCCCAGGATGCGTGGTCAGAACTCCTGAGGCTGTCTGCCCTGTCCCCTGCCTCACTGGACATTCCCTCTGGTGGGGTCTGCCCAGCCAGCAGGCTGTACGAGCAGCCACCCAGTGGGCATGTGAACTCAGTGCCTGCCTCACCCCTGAGGGCCCCACGCTCTCATCTCCCGTCCTGTGCCTCGCCCCTGTTGGGGGAACGGATGAGTTTTGTAAGTGAAACCCAAGGCATAGAAAGTGCAAGTCACCCTGAGGGATTTTTCAGAAAAAGGGACTTTCCAGTCACACCAGTGTCCAGGGCCACGCTGGGGACAGCAGGGGGCCCAGAGCCTCCTGAGTGATGGGGGTTGGTTGCTCACCCTCTGTTTCCCTGTACTCTGATTCTTTGGTGCTTTGCCCATCTGGGGGACCTGGGGGTCAAGGGCGTGTAGGGAACAGCCTGGGAGGCCAGGGAAGCTCCTCCTGATCACAGGCCCCGAGTCTCACAGTCCCCAGCTCAGAACACCAGGCCTCCGTTGGGCCGGACTGCCACCAGGACAGGAGGTGTGAGCGGCTCTTCCCAATGAGATCGTCTGGTGAGGGAGGAGCTGTTGGCCCAGTTCACAGCTGAGAAACTGAGGCTCAGGTTGTCACTGCCTCAGCCTTGCCTGTTACGGTGGTGGTTACTGTTCTCCATAACCCAGGCCACTGTCAGCTCACCTGTTATTCACAAGCACCCAGAAATCCAGAGTTAACCATTGGCATCATCCACACAAACAGCCCCCGCCCCTCACTGTAGGGGACAAACTCCCAGCCCCGGGCAGCGCTGGCCTACAAGGGCCCACTCCTGGAGGGGGGCGGGAGGAGATACCACAGAGAAAGCACTTTACAACCAGAAGGGGCCCTGAGAGCTGCAGGGGAGGCCCAGGGACCCTGGGAGGCCAAGGGAGGGGAGGAGGCAGGCACCGAGGACGAGAGGGTGAGAAGGTTTGGCACGTGGGACAGGCCCCATCCCCAGCATGTGCTCTCTTTGGGCCACATGGCAGGTCCGTGCCGTGAGGCTCGTTACTCCCACTTTCCAAGAGGAAGCCAGGAAGGTTGTGGCATAACATTGGGACTCTCCTCTCCCAGCCTTAGCATCCTCAGCCGTAAACGGGGGTGGAGTTGTGCTCTTCCTGGGGCTGCTGGGAGGACGTCAGTCCGGTGTCAAGGCTTCGGCAGAGCAGGGCCACATCCTCCTGCTGCCCTTGCTGCAGTGAGGGAATTCCCAGGTCTGCTGTGTCATCCTCATTTGCCTGTGGAACCTGTGTTTTCCCTGCTGTGCTCAGGGTTGTTTACCAGACTGTTCTCTGCTGGATCTGACCCAGGACAAGTCTTAAAGGGACAATGCCCGCCATGTCCCCCACCATCCACTGCTTTCAAGTTCTCCTGGAGACGCTGATCGCATGAGCCGTCCAAGGCCAGTTCAGAGACGCTGACGCTGAGCTGAGGGAAATGTGCTCGGGAGACACACAGAGAAGGCGGGTGGCAGGGAGGCATGGGCTGGCAGGGGTGACAACCGAGCCCTGTGGGCTGTGCTCCAGCAGAGAGACACCGCGAGTGTGCACCAGCACGCACACACACACTGTCTGTCTGCACGCGGGCGCCAGGCGGGTCAGCTGGCGTCTCAGGCTGCTTCCCCGGCACCCGGGGAGGTTCAGTGAGTCCCTCTCCCCCATCACAGGACTCTAGTTGATTCTTGTGGCGCCAGTGTTGTGTCAAGTTCAAATTTGCCCCTTCTGATGAGCTGTGTAGCTTGGGACACATCTTGGGATGCTGCAAGATGGCGTGTAAGGACCACGGCGGTCTCATCCCAGCCCGCTCCTCACAGTGCCACCTCCAGCGGGTGGCTCCATCTCACCGACCAAGAATGGGGTCTAGTGGGGCGGAGGACTGGCAAGGGCCCTGTCACCTGGAGCAGGCCGCAAGGCTGCAAACTGGAGGCCTAGGCCAGGCTGTCCCAGGAGCTGGGACTGAGCGTGGTCTGAGCACCCGCACTACCGTGGGGAGCACAGACGTGTCACTCGGATCTGGGAGAACATGGGCTGAAAGCACCAAGGTGCTAAATGTCAGCGGGTCCAGCAGACCATATTTTCCTGAACAGGAAGCCTTCAAAAGCAGCTGGTGCCTGGCCTCCTCCATCTCTGAGGGGCTTGGAGGCAGGCATGCCATTCCCACTTCCCAGAGGGAGAAAACAAGGTTGAGAAGGCGTGTGGCATGGCCAAGGCGACCCAGCTGCAAAAGGCAGGTGGCTCTGCACGCCACGGCCCCCTGCCTCTGCCCACCCAGCCAGCCTGCCCGCACATGCTGGCACCAGGGCGAGCGTGAGGAGGGGGGCGCTGGCAGTCAGCCTGGGGCAGTGGGAACTCACTGGAAGCCAGTGGGACTGCCACCATCGGGTGTGGCCCATCCACACCCGCCCACCTGCGGGAGCCCATCACCTGGCCTCAGGATGGGCCAGGGGGCTGCGTTCCTGTGAGGTATCTCTAGGGGCCGCAGCTCCGTGCAGTCAGTCACAGAGCCAGGAGATGGGGGAGACCAGGCGGGCGCTGTTGCCACCCTGTTTCTAGAAGGATGAAAGAAGGAGAGCCAGGCCTGTGAGGAGGTGCCATGCCACCATCCCCGTGGTGAAGACAGGACAGCAGAGGCTCTGAGAGCCGAGTGGGAGTGGAAGGCACAGGGGGTCAAGGATGATAACGGGCAGGTGATGTCAGGTGAGCACTGTGCAGGCACGGGATCGTCTCTCGCTGTCCCCCAGGGGAGTGGCATACCCAGGCTGCACAGTGCGACAGAGCTGGCTTTAGAAGGCCACTGACCACCAGTGTATGTCCACCACGGGGGAGTGGCTAAGTGAATTACAGCCATCCTCGTCCTGGAGTATTATGCGGCCGCCACAGAGCGGGCGAGAGCCGGCCGGCTGGTGCGGAGGGAGCCAGGCTCACTGCGGCAGAGACAGGAGGAGCAGAAAGCCAGCCCCAGCTTCCCGTGGTGAACCCTGACCCCCTGGTCTGTCCCCGCCCTTTGTGCATCCATCTCTCCCACTGGGGCTCCTGAGGGCCAGGCTGGGGCAGATGCCACTTTGCATTATGGGCATCTATGTCCAACAAAGCCCTTGTCCCCAGCCGCCAGAGCCAAGTGGCAGGGAAAGTGGCTCTCCCTTTCTCCCTCAGTCACAGACTGCTGACTCCCAGCTCTGCCAATGGCTTCCCAGAACCAGAGCTGCATTTCCCAGTCTTCCCTGCGGCTAGGAGTACCCTGGTGGCCACATTCTGGCAGTGAAAGGGGTGTGTGCAGCATCAGGGAAAGGACCTTAAACAAAAGGGGTGTGCCATTCTTCATTACTTCCTCTTACCTGCTGGCTGGAAGATGGATGTAATGGTTGGAGCTCTCACAGCCATGTTGCAGCATGAGGAGACCTTGGGCATGGGAGCCTCGAACAGCAGAGGAAGACTGCATCCCTAAGGCTGGGAGCAGAGCCCCTCCCTGGGCTGCCCACCTCCAAACTCCTTCAATGTAAGAAAAAAAAAAATCTATCTTGTCTGCAGGCTGTTGTAATTTTGTTTTGTTTTGTTTTTCTGATATAGCTGATCTCAAACCTATTTTGAAAAAGTGAATTAGTGGCTGGCTTAAATCCCTCTGAAGGCTTCCCGTGAGCATCCTCACTCCTGGACCCTGTGTAACTGAGAGTCCCACCCCCGTTCCCCCCTTCCGTGCGCCCTTCACTCCAGCCCTGTCCGTCTTTCGTTCCATTGACTCCTTTCTACCTGGGGTCTTTGTCCACTCCATTTCCTTCACCTGAATCTCCTGCTCCAGTTCTGCACATGGCCGGCTCCTTCCTGCCACCTGAGTGCACCTAGGGCAGTGCCTGAAACCCCGTTGTTTGTGTTTGCCTGGGTGTTGTCTGCCCTCCCCCAAACAACAATGGGCTGGCATCTCGGTGGCAGTCAATCCAGAAGGAATGAAACCTCAAAACCCGCAGGTGCTGCGGACCCTAAGCCCCCCACCCAGGTGGCTGCCCAGGGCACGGCCTGACCACGTCCCCTTTGTCCGGCCTCCAGGCCTGGCGCCCTGGCGTCCTTAGGCTCAGCCTGCTCAGCCCAGCCCTTGCCCAGCAAACCACTAATGACAGGGGCTGCCTGGGCCTCTTATTCTTGGTCCTGACAGCAACCGCTGACTCTGGCCATGAAGCCACTGGGCCGGAGAGTGTGGGAGCGAGATGGGCATCTGGCAGGTCAAGTGGTCTGTGGTTTGGCCAGGGGACATCCACAGGCAATTTAGGTCTAGTCTAGGTACCTCCCCCTTCCTCTCCCCAAAGTCCAGGCTGAGCTTGGCGTCATCTGCTGAATCTGCTGCCCTTGGCCTGTCCAGCGTTTGGGCTGGGCTGGGGCCCCACCCTGGGGCTGCAACGAGGCGACATCTCTTCCACAGTGAACTGGGCCTTGAAGCTTAGTGCCTGGCCCAGGGATCAGAGCACAGTCACTGTGTTGGGGGACCAACATGTGCTGGTGTCGGGTGCAGCAGCACACCCGACACACCCAGCCAGCAGGCCCTGTCTGCCCTTTCCCTGGTGCCCAGGGCCAGAGCCCTCTTCTGCTCCAAGTCTGGGGTGACCCCCTGAGAAGCCCCCAGATGTCCCAGGGGCGTCCTCTCTGCACATACATGCCTCCCCCACTAGGTCCCCCGGGGTCCCCAGGCCTCTCCTGCCCACCATCAGCCCCGTCCCCTGGAGACCCCTCTCCCACCCCCAAGGACTCAGGAGGCAGAAGAGAGCTGTCTCCCTTAGTACCCGACAGGCTCGGGGATACTTTCCCCCCTGGCCAGAGCATCCAGAGCTAGTTAGGGCTGTTTTCCCAGAGTATGAGGAAGTGGAGACAGCACCACCGAGAGGCCACTATGGAAATAGCAGTCATTGCTAAGGATGCCAGGGGCCAGTCTTGGTGTGCAGGATCTTACTATGGGGTTGTGCCTTTTCTAGGTGGGGAAACTGAGGCTCTGGGAGCTGAGATTGGAGCCCAGGTCACCTGAGTCCACCCTGTGCACCCTCTACCTACCACAGATGGGTGTCAGAAGCTACCTCATGGCCGTGGCAAAGCCATTTCCTGTCGTCCCTAGTGAATCGCAGCCCACCTCAGACCCGAGGCTGACCCCTCTGCAAACATCCACAGGCAACAGGGGCTTCAGATCCAGGCCATGGAGTCCTCCTTCCCCTCTCTGTCCCTGTGCTGTGGTAGGGAGGGGACAGCGGTCAGCCTGTGCCTTTAACCATGAGCCCCACACACATCATCAGCCACGGTGGGAAGGGTTTCTGCTGTCTTGGCTCTGGACAGGCCAGCAGTTTTCACGCTGGGACACACATCAGAACCCCTGGTGGGCCCAGCTCGCTGGTCCCCAGTCCTGGGGCGCTGGGGCTGCTGGTCCGGGGACCCCACTCTGAGCCACTGGGCACGGCCATCCTTGGCAGCTGAGGTGAGCATTCGGGCCAGGTGTGGATCGGCCAGAGTGTGGGCTGGGGAGGGCCCACTACTGAGCAGCTGCCACAGGCAGGCCCCGTGCCCAGCGCCTCGCACAAACCCTCTGTCCCACTGTCCCTCAGCCTGAGGCAGGTGTCCCTCTCCTGTGGAAAAGTCAAGAGTCGTGGCGGCATGTTAGAAACAAATCCACAGCAGAAGCACCATTTTCAGTTCTTTCACTTGCATAGATCTGTGAAGAGATCTACAGAGGGATCCTGTCCCAAGCCGCAAGGGGCTTTTTTATGCCGGTGGGGGTCACCGTGACCAGGCTGGTGACGTCCTCACGAGGTCAAGTCTGGAGGTTGGTGGGCACATTGAGTCCAGCAGGTAAGCGAGTGTCTCCTTTGTCTTGGTCTGGGGGACAAAGACCTTGAAAGCAGCGGTCCCAGGGGACATTACTCGCTAAGAGCGCAACTGGGGACGACCAGGACAGGGAGCAGACGGGTTTAACTGTAACCAGGCCCTTTGCCTTCCGCCTTCCGGCCCGGCCACTGCCTGTCCGCCCTCAAGGCCGGTCTGCGCCTCACGGTCTGAAAACGTCGGCGTCCACACTGCCTCTCCGTCCCGGCTCCCCTTGGGTCCCGCGTTGTCGGGTAACCCCTGCTTTCCTTCCTTCCTTTTAACCAAGCTGACGGGCAGGATTTGGAAGTGGAGATATTCTAGTCTCGGGAAGGGGACGCGGAGGTCTGGGGTGTGAAGTGGCCTGCCCAGGACAGGGTCCCTGGGACCGTCCCCGGTCCCCATCAGTGCTGGTGGGAGTCACGTGTGCCCTCACAGCCAGCCGTGGGGTGGAGCAGCTCAGGCTGCCGGTGGACCCCAAGAGGTAGAGCTGTCCGACCACCCAGTTCCCAGCCCCACGGTTGAGACAGGTCCGGCCAAGGCCCAGGCCCCTGTGACCTACGGCCTCTCCGTGGAGTGGCCGCCTGTCCAGCCTGTGGATGTGGCCCGTGCTGTGCGGAAGCCACAGCCCCCGGGGCAGCTTCCCGAAATGCCACGTTTCCTGCCTCTGGCTCTGATGGCCTCTCGGTGGCAGGGGGCCAGGCCCCCGCAGGCCTGGTGCCGGGCAGCAGCCGGGGCAGCGTGCGGCTGGGTGTGGCGGAGGGCATCTCACGAGCGGATGAGAACCCTCACGGCACAAAGGGGCATTTATCAGGCGGGCCCGGCGTGTCTCGCTCTGAACGCAGGAAGGACAGAGACAGCCTTTCACAGGGCGCCAGCAGGGCTGGGCTCGCCTGCTCCGGAGGGTGTCAGTTTTCCGACTCCTTCTCCAAGCTGCGCAACCTGTCGGTATTCACTAGCGGGTTGCTCAGGCTGCCCTGGCGGGGGACTGCCTGATAACTGTCCTGCTGGCACTGTCAGGGACAGGGGGAGGGGCGAGAGAGGAAAAGGGGGAAGGGGGTGGGGTGATGGGAGGGAGGAAGACAGAGAGACAGACAGAGGGAGGGATGGAGGGATGAGAGGGCGAGAGAGAGAGGGCGAGAGAGAGGCAGAGAGAATGCGAACACAGGCTCAGTCTCCATCGGGATGCCCTGCCTCAGTGGCTCCTCATGATGTGAATGACAGGGATTCACGCCTCACCTGACATCCAAGGGTCTCCACACCACAGCTTCACTTTCCTTCTCTCAGTAGGGTGAGATCAGACAGGCTCACACTCCGGGAAGTTGTTCGGGTGGGAAGTCTATACACACAGGAGAGAGAATTTTCAGACAGTGATTAGGGTATATAAAAGTAAAAGTTTATTTATTTTCCTTGAGAGAGAGAGAGAGAATGGCCATGACACACAGAGGGAGGAGAGCTGGCGCTTTTCAAGGGTAGAAATGGCTTTTCTCTATCGCTGTTCAGGGCACTGATAACCGAAGCAGCTGTGAAGCTGCTGTGTTGGCTTTTTCTGTTTCTCACGGGGCAGATGGGCAGTAGAAATTGTTTCTTCTTTCTTCTTGATAGCGGGAGGCAACTGGTTCCGTCTCTTCTTGAGGAAGTTTACGCTCCTACTGTGCACTCAGGAACTTTTTCAAGGCTGAGGAAGAACTCAGAGATAACAAGCTAGGCCACACGTGTTTTAGTTAAACAAAGGGTAGCTGTGTGGTGAGTCCATTTCTCCTACTTTCCGTTTGACAGTTTATTTTTCTCTGTTAGATAGATTATTAGTGAGACCACCTTTCATTTCCCCCTCTTTGGTAAAAAATTTCTATTTAATGAACTCAAAATCTGGGGAATATGGGTGGAGGTCTCATCTCCTGGAGTTGTTTTCTGTTGGGCATGGAGGTCGAGATGTCCCTACCTGAGCTGAGAGTTTATTTGGATCACAAAAGGGGGAAGGGGTTGGAAATGGATGGTTTTAAAAGTGAGAGTCGGCTGGACGCGGTGGCTCACGCCGCCTGTAATCCTAGCACTCTGGGAGGCCGAGGCGGGAGGATCGCTTGAGGTCAGGAGTTAGAGACCAGCCTGAGCAAGAGCAAGACCCCCGTCTCTACTAAAAATAGAAAGAAATTATCTGGCCAACTAAAATATATATATAGAAAAAATTAGCCGGGCATGGTGGCGCATGCCTGTAGTCCCAGCTACTCGGGAGGCTGAGGCAGGAGGATTGCTTAAGCCCAGGAGTTTGAGGTTGCTGTGAGCTAGGCTGACGCCACAGCACTCACTCTAGCCGGGCAACAGAGCGAGACTCTGTCTCAGAAAAAAAAAAAAAACAAAAAACCATAAATAAAAAAATAAAAGCGAGAGTCGAGGTAGGACGGGAATCACCAAACCTCTAGGGCTCTTTTTACCTCTTTTTCTTCAGTTTTACATGAGTGACTGGCTGTTTCTGCTTGGCCTTGACTTTAGGACAACATAGTTCAGTGAGCTTTATCTCAACACCCGTAACTCAGTAGCCGTAGTTTTAGTGGGCAAAAGATAGACAGACAGTTTAACAAACTCTGTGTTTTAATTTTATAGTGGCACATTGAGCCTTTGAGTTCTGAACTTTTAATGTATTTTAAAAGTCCATCAGTTAAAACATTCTCATGGAGAATAGAAAATTTTGTTGTTTTAACCAGTAGTTTCCCTTTCAATTATAGCCAACTTGATCACATATAAATTTTTTTATAAATTTTCCTCCACGTGCCTTATTTTGACTTGTATGAACCATGTACGACATGTTTGGACTTTTTGTTTTTGTGCCAAATTTTCCCTTCTTAAAGCACCAGTTCCTTCACGACAAACATTTATTACACAGGATCTTTTTTATATAAAATCATTTTCTTTCTTTTTTTACTTTTCTTATTAAAAATATATTTTCATATCTGTGACTCTCTTCACGCCTCTCTCTCCCCTACATACTAGTTCCTTTTTGCTTTGATTTTTTTTCTAACTCTCTATTTTGAAAGGAGATCCTGTCCTAGTTAAGTCTGGTTTTTAAGAGCCCGAGAAAGGAAGTCTGTGGTGTTAAAGGAGTTAGGTGTCTGACTCAATCGTAGTATCTTTTCCCAGTCTGGGGTAAGGCAGTCGGGAAGCACAGAAAGGGACGGGCAGGGACTTCGCCTCCCAGCAGCAGAGAAGTTGTAGAGTACACAGGGGTTTGTATTTTACCTTCCACTCTGGCGATGGAGATCGGGGAGGGAAACAGGTTCTGAAAATTTGGGGAGAGCAGATGAAGTGGCTCTGGTGTTCCTACCTGTGACAGAGAGAGTGTTGCCCGAGGCTTAGCCATCCTGGCATGACGAAGTTGATTTTGTTCCCAAGCTGGGGTGTGTCCCTCAGACTGCAGTAGTCCTAGAGGATCTGTGGGTGTGGAGGATGCCGGCTCAGAGGGGCTCTGCCAATTCCCTGCCAAGCTCCACTCCCTGGGGCTTTTCTCTCCAGGGCCCCAGCTGGTTGTAGAGGAAGCGAGGTGTAGTTTCCAGAACAGGATGTGGTCTGGCATCTTCCTGCCTGGGCTCCAGGGTATCTCCGTCCCTGAGAAACCTCTCCTATTGCAGCAGCCACCGTTTGAAAGCTTCCTTCCGCTCTAAGGCCCTTTGCCAGTCTCTTTTCTTTTTTTCCTCTCTCCTTTCCTCATCTCGGTTATCAAAGACCTTGAAGTCCAGCTTTAAAAGTTCCACTTGTGGAGTCTGAGGCCTCTTTTAAAGCTTTTGGAGTTTATGCCAAGTATCAGGGCCAAGAGATGAACAGCATTGCTAAGAGGCATTGTCCCTCCCCGGTGTCAGGATCTCAGGAGTAAAGAGGATGGTCATGAAAGGAAAAGGACTGGATTTTCATGGTGGCTCTGAGTAATTTACAATGCCTCTGACCCCACAGTCTCCAAGAGGGAGTCGCGTACAGGCGGGAGGGGGCCTGGCCGGCCTTGGCAAGCGGGCTGGGCAAGAGTGGTGGAGACAGAGGAAGGAGGAGGAGGGGAACAGGGGAGCTGAAAGAGAAATCTTATCTGGAAAGCGAAGACAGTGAGAGAGACGCTGGAGTGAGATGTCACATGTGCTAGGCAGAGTGAAGATTAGGATTTCTAGCAACTTTAAAGAAAGGCAGAACACAGGGAACTTTAGACCCCCTTGCTGTGCCAGTGGCAACAGAAGGTTGAGTGGCAGAATAGCATTGTGATGAAGAGATCCATTCCCGGGCCACCTTTCTTTGTCATGTAACATAATGTTGCCCCTGATGGCAGCTAGGAGAAAGAAAAGGGGAAGGACTCTAGGGATGGCCATATATACCGAGACACTAACACTGACAGGCTGAGTGGGGCATCCGCCAGCAGATGGCCTGAGGTCCTGGTCAGGCATCGGCCATCCCCGAGTTGTGAGTCAGACCTGAAACGCAATTTAGGGTGCTGGCCAGAGGGTGGGCATCCCCGAGTCCTGTTCCAGACTGAAACCTAGAGAGGCGCTTCCCCAAAGCCAGGTGTCCCTGGGTCTCGGTGAAGTCTGGGAGGAGGTGGCTAGGGAGAGTGGCAGACCAGTACTGGAGTTTTACCCACAGAACTGCCAACTCTTTTTCAAGTGTGTGACCATTTCCAAAGCCCTGCAGACTTACCAAATTCCAAATGAGGACACCGAGAATGAAGTCCTGGGCTCTGTGCAGCAGAGCAGTCTCAAGACAGAAGTTGAAAAGTGAGCTGAGCGGTGAGCTCCTTGCATGCAGGCAGAGAAGCAATGTAGCGACTCAGTTTCTCCCTCATACGGGCCACCAAATGTTAGGGTGTGAAGTCTAAACACGGGGGGAGAAAGAATTTTCAGACAGTGATTAGGATATATAAAAGTAAAAGTTTACTAATTTTCCTAGAAAGAGAGAGAGAGAGATAGAGATAGAGTGAAAGAGAGAGAAAGAGAGTGGACACAACACACAGAGGGAGGAAAGAAATGTCAGGCGTCAAGGAAAGTTGTCCAGAGCTTTTAAAGGGTAGAAATAGCTTTTCTTTTTTCTCTCTCTGTTTTAGGGAACTGATATCAAAAGTGGCTATCAAGTTGCAGTGTTGGTTTTTCCTGTTTTTCATACAGCAGATTGATAGCAGAAATTAGTTTTTTCTCTCTTCTTGATAGTGGGAGGTATCTGATATTGTCTCTTCTTAAAAAAGCAGGGAAATTTCACACTCCTACTGTCCACTTGGGATTTTTTTTAAGGCTGGGAAAGAAACCAAAAATAATAAGTTAGACCACATGTATTTTAATTAAACATAGGGTAGTTATGTTGTGAACTTATTTCTTTTACTTTCTGTGTAATAATTGATTTTTCTCTGTTAGATAGGTTATTAATAAGACTACCTTTCAGAAGTGACTTACGTGTCCCCTGAAAATGCCTATCTTTCCCAGCTTGTACAGCTTAGCTTATGTTATTTCTTCTACCTATAATGTACCTGAAAATATGTAGATTGAAAAATAAATCAGTCTCATTTGCCACCTATAAATAATTTTTATAACTTTAATGTGCTAAAACTAATGCTGGTAATGTTTTGAAGAGGTTAAGAAGTAGTCCAGTTGCTAGTAGAGATCAAAAATTCAAAGGTTTAACTAATATGGCATTTATTTTTCTCTCACATGAAAGAAGCTTGGAGATAGGCAATCTATGGCTGGCATGGCATCTCTGTAATGTTATTGGAAATCTTTCTTCTTTGCTTTGCATAGTATATAACTTCTACCCTCAAAGTAGCCTCATGACCCAAGGTGGCTGCTGGAGATCCAACCATCACAGCAAAAAGCAGGCATAGAGGGCAAAAGAAGGCTCATTTCCAGTTGTCTGCCCCTCTGAAGGGGACACATGACCCACTCAATAAATTCTGCTTACATTTCATTGCTACCCCTAGCCACAAGGTAGGCGGGTACATTGCCCCTTAGAATAAAATCAGGGCTCATTTCCTCTGGGACATGGGGTGAGCAATCCACAGTATCTACCCCAGGCTGGCACCTATAAATACAGCTTGTGGAGAGGTGCAGTGGCTGATTCCTCTGGAAGACAGATTTTAAAATACATGTCAAGAGAGATTAAATATTCCTTTCCTCTCATATAGTTGTTTGGGAAACAACTCAAAGAGCAGGGAGGGGAAGAAGTACATACCTGAATACACCTATCGTCCCATGATCATTAACCGTAACAATTTATAAATAACATTTCCAACAGTGGGAAAAATACAAGCACACAATGTTATATTCACTTGGTGGAATGTTCTGTCAGTCACTGTAAATGTTAGTCACGGAGGACGTGTCCCAGCATAGTAGAAGAGTGTTTACAATGTAACTTTAGAGAAAAGGTAGGGTATCCAAGTATGCATCCTGTGATTATCACTAGATTATCACACGTCTGTGTGAGGATGAGAACAGAGAGTAGGTTTATGAACAAGGTTTTCTTTTTAAACTTCCCAAAAGCTTGTTTTACTTATATGTATGCTTAAATAATTTTTTTTCTTATTATAAATGTATGTTCGCTGTAGAAAATTCAGAAAATGAAGGTAAGAAAAAAAAGAAGAAAATAATTGTATTGTCCAGAAATAACAATTGTTCATATTCTGATATTGTATCATCAGTAACCACCACCATGAACCTCAGAAACACCCCAGGGTAAGTATTTATGTCTTGCTCTTGCACCTGTAGGTTGGTCGGCATTTGGCTGATCAAGCTGCAGGTTCACTCTATGTGTGTCTCTCATTATCCTGGGACCATCTGGTCCTTGGGGCATATTCCTTCCTTCTCCAGGAGTCAGAAGCTCCCAGGGAGGCAAGCACAGTATGCAAGTCTTCTGAAGGTGTTGGCTTGGAATGGGCCATAGATACTGCTGCCCACTTTCTACTGACCAAAGCAAGATCAGTGTGATGGGAAAGTGTCCATCCAAGTGGGAGGGGAGGAGTGTGGACACTCTCAGTTCTATAGCGAAACTATCCCAGATATATATCTGTTCACACCTTTCCTATGGTTTTAGATAAAGACATGCTCTTTACCAATCAGAATCATTCTACATGTTCTTTTGTCACTTAGTTATGTGTATGACTACATCTGTCCATGTCATAATAATTTTCTGTAACAGATGACTGCACACAATTCTGTCTTATGGTCATATCATGATTTATTCAACCCGATGGACGTTTATGTGTTCTTTCTTTTTTCTTCTAAAAACGATGTTATAATGGCCATCTTCTCTTGGTAGTTAAACCTTGGAACACATCCTTGATTGTTTTAAGAACCTATTTCTAAAACTAGATTTATTGGGTAGGTAGCCAGCCTCAAGATGGCCCCCAGTGGTCCTTGCTTCCATATATATGCACACCCTGTGTAGGCTCCTTCACAGTAAATCAGGGCTGGTCTGTGTGGCTAATAAATTATAGCAGAGGTGATGGTGTGTAATTTCTGAGGCTGGATGATAAAGCACATGGTGGCTTCTGCCTTTCCCTCCTGGATCACTCGTTTTGGGGAAAGCCAGCCACCATGCTGTGAGGACATTCAAGCAGCCCTGAGGAGAACGCTTTGTGGGGAGGAAAGGAGGCCCCCAGCCAACAGCCGGCACCAACTTGCTGTGAGTGAGTGAATCACTTGGGAAGTGGAGCCTCAGCCCCAGTCAAGCCTTCAGATTTTGATGAGACTGCAGCTCTTGCTGACACTTGACCACAGCCTTATGAGAGACACAGAGTCAGAACCATCCTGCAGAGTCTCTCCTGAATTCTTGACCCCTAGAAATTGTTAGAGATAGTAAATGATTATTGGTTTTTTAAGCCACTGAGTTTTAGGGCAATTTGTTACACAGCAAATGATAAGTAAAATAGTGAGTATTTTGGTAAAAAGAAGCCAAGCTCTGCTGCAGTATCCAATAAATTCCAAACATCTTGATGACTAACACAGTAAGGTTGATTTCTCACTCATGCACATTGGATTGTGGGTAGGGGGTCTCTCCTGCTTGTCACTCAAGTCCCAGGGACCCCAAGGTATTTTCACCTGGTGACAGGTCACTTCCTCACATATCAAACTATAATTCACAATTTTCACTTTCTATGGAATAAACAAAACCCTTTTAAACCTGACACTATCCAAACTTACACAATTGATACAAGATAAGCACCTGCATACACAGCTGGTAGGAATATATGAATAGGCTCAGTTTTTCCAGATAACAAATTTGCAATATGTATCAAGGGCCTTTATAATATTTACATTTCCTGATTCAAATAATTTCACTTCTGGGAATCTATTCTAAGAGGATATTCTTTAATAACATAAAAGCTTCATGCATAATTCACCATAGCATTATATGAAATAATGAAAAATTGTAGGCAACTGAAATGTATATCAGAAAAAGGATAAATTATGGCACCTCCATATGATAGAATATGTGCAAGCAGCACAGTGGAGCTTGTCAAAACTGATGCTACAGTGTTATGTGGAAAAGACTGCAGAATTAAATAATTGCAATGATGTAAACACATTTACATAGAAAAACACTGAAATGTTAACAGTGGTCTCCTCTGAGTGGTAGGATGAGGTTTTCCACCTCTGCGCCTTTGTGTATTTTCCCAGCTTTCCCCAGGGGGCACATGGCACATGAGTAATCCTGCTGGTCTTTCCATCTGTCTATTTGTTAGATAACAAAAATGCCCTTTTTCGAGGACTTGTCTCTGTCTGGTACAGTGCTGTGTGTGTACTTCCGGCACTATTTTATAAACAGACAAAAAAGGAAAAAGAAATGGCTCAAAAGTGATGCTTGGCCCCGGCGACAGAGCCAGACTCTGTCTCAAAAAAAAAAAAAAAAGTGATGATTGCTGTTTTTATCGATTTCTAATCAAAGGCTCGTGAACAACCTCTTCCCAGCCCATGCTCCTGGTATCAGACTCCCACCATTTTCCTGAGCGCTCCGCCAGAGTGGATGCTGCTGGGGGCACGTGACCAAGATGTGCACCAGAGCCACGCCCTGCTGTCTGTCCTTCTCTGTGATTGGCTCAGGGGTGGGCTCACGGCCCAATCGCTGCAGGAGTTCCTGGGGCGGGGTCGTCCAGGGCATGCCCCTGGGGGCGGGGCGGGCAAGCAGGATGGAGTATCAGGAGGGCCCTACCAGCTAGAGACCCCACTGCTTGGGGGTGAGGGGCAGGGCTGATGCGCCCAAACTCACCTCATGGTGTCATGGTCTACAGGTGGCTTGCGCCCCCCACCACACCCCTATTTTCTGTGGGACCCTGGCTGCTACATGCTTGCCCACACCGGCCCTTCCACCCAGGCGCAAACCCTGGACCCTGCTGTGATTTGCTGAGAGCCTGGGTGGCCCCATGTAGCCCTGGAGGGACAGGCAGGGTGGGCCTGGGCTCCTGGCACCCAAGTGCTCACCTGGCCTAAGGCTTTGGGGGGTTTGCTCACCCCACCAGCCCCTGCTGCTGATGGCCGCCATGTTGCCCACTGTGCCCCTGTGATGCCCAGGGCACCGCGTGATGCTATTGGTGTCTCAGTGGTGGCCTCCGCTCCCAGCCCACCACCCGCTGGGCCCACTGTCCACATTCACACCCCTGAGGGAAGGGCCTTGCACCCCCGTTGGAGGGCAAGGGGAATGAGGGCTGGGGAGGCTCCTGGGATCAAAAGTTAGTCTGCAGCATGGTAGCCGGGAGCCCTAGGGACCTGCTTAAAGGCTGGCCTCCACCCTCTGGCTGCAAGGCCTAGGGCCTGTGGTCTCACTACTCTGAATGTCAGGGACAGAGAGCTGGTTATGGAGCTGCCTCTGCCAGGCCCCTGGGTGCTAAGCAGCACCAACCCGCGGCCGAAGTGAATGGTCCTCCTGGAGTGGGGATGACCAGCCTGCATGTGACCCTCACAACAAACCTAAGCAGTTAGGTGCTACTGTTATCCCACTTTATAGACAAGAAAGCTGAGGCCCAGGAGGGTCGTACAGCTGGTAAATGGAGTGGGAGGACTTGAGAGCCCAGCAGCCCCACCTTAGTCATCTCAAATAGTGACCGTTGTCATGGTTGTGAGGTAGTGGCACCTGTCTGGGTGGTCCCTTAGCTTCACACAGGCCAGCCTCATGGGGACAAGGGGCTCAGGCCCTGGGGCTCAGGCCCTGGGGACTGTGACAGGGCCACCATCAGAGTTTAAACAGCAGAGAGGCACAGGGTGAGCCTGGGGTGGTCAGTAGCTATGCCCAGGGCCTGGGGCTCCAGCTGGTCCCTCCCAGGGAGGAGCTGACGAGGTGGTTGAGGGATGAGGAAAGGAGGCTTCCAGCTGGTGAAGGCCATGGAAGCCAGGGGCCTTAGCACTTGGGGTGGCCAGAGCCGAGTGTAAGGAAAGGAGGGTGACAAGGAACGGGAGCGAGCCCAGCCAGGCTGCGGTGGTTCCTGACACGTTCCTCAAGGCGCTTGGCCTTTGTTCAGGGCCTGTGGGAAACCAGGGAGGGTTGTGAGGATCAAGACAGACAGACCACGGCGAGGTCCGGCCTGCTGCAGGTGCCGCATCTCGTCACCACCATCGCGGTTGGCATCGCTGGCAAAGTGATCAACGGGAGAAGAGCTGCCCTGGCCGCAGGGCAGTGGGTGAAGGCTCACCCGAGTCTGTTTATCGGTTTTCTATTTTCATTTCACAGCCGGGAGCCTGAGGCCGAGGGGTCTTTTCCACACAGAACCCACGCTCCTAACCCATCACGGCCCAGGGAGGGCCCGTCATTGCTGCCTCACCCCACTGCCTGCGTGCGCTAGCGGGGATGCTGAGAAAAAGGAAAAGATGGAAAGGAATAGAGTTCTTAGAAAGCTTCACAGAGAAGGACAACAACAAGAGAGAGTGTGGCGACACTGAAAGTGGGGTAGAGAGAGGGAGGGAGGGCGGAAAAGGGGCGAGGGGGCAGGATGAGAGTCTCCCGTGGCTCCCCCAGACACGCACGCCCGCTCTGGTTGCCCGGGCCAGGCTGCCGCCCACCTCCTTGCTGATTTCGCTGGGCTACGGTGGCCATGAGCGCCCTCCAGCAAGCACAGCCGCCCAGGGCCGGTTCGCCCTCCTCTCCCGTGATTGGCTTGGGCCCCTCTGGCACGAGGGCTTCCTGCTGGTGGTCCTGCAACAGGTTCCTTGACCAGCATCTGCCCCTTTCCTCTCCACCTGTGGCCATTAGACATGAGTATCCAGCTCCCCGACTGGAGCGGCAGTTCCTGCTTTCGAACAGGGCACTCACCACAGGCCGGCAAGTGCAAACGTCGCCCACCCCTGCACCGGGAGGTGGAGGTGGGAAACGCCCCGGGGGGAAGGTCCCAGCCTCACAGAGGCCTTGGGCTGAGGTTCCGGGGGGTTCTGACAGCTGCCCTCATGCCCTCGGGCCCACTGCTGTCCCCAGGGTGTGGTGAAGGACAGGGAGTAACTACTGGCACGAGGGTAGGCCCACAGCATCCACCCTTGGCCCTGGGTGTCCAAAAGACCTTAGGACTGGGGATTTCAGAAGCCCTTTTCTGTTAAAAATTCTAGACATATTAGAAAATAGCAGCATTTCTTTCTCTGCCTTTTTTTTATGGTTTCCATAAATTTGCTTTAAAAACACACGCCAATTAGAGTGGACTCAGTGATCATGTTTCTTCCCTCTTTCCACACTGGGCCCACGCACGAGCATAGCTGGGGATGAGGGAGGCCCCTGATTCTTCCTAAGATGGTTCCAGGAGCCACACGCAGCCTCTGGTCATGGAGATATGGAAGGGGTGACATGCTCACGCTTCACCTCCAGGTCAGGGCATGAGGAAAAACCATTAAGACAGCAAGAGAGAATTTTTTAAGGCAACATCACAACTTGTGCCCCCAAATATGTGTCCTTCCCTCTAGCATCCAGCCTTAGCTTGAGAAATGGTGGCCAGAGAACTCATCATTGTGGGCCATTGCAAGACTCGGTTTACAGACTAAACGTGTCCACCCATTAGGACTGGATGGGGCTTTATGTAATGGAGTTTTCCCCTTCCCATCACTAGATCAGACCTGGGCAGCTGCTGCCCTGCTCAGAATCTTGATGCTGTGTGGGTCATATCTCTGGGGTGCTGTTGGCATTCTTTTCAGGGTTGCTGCCTCATGGTCGCGACTGGCTACTCGAGTTCCAGATATCACGTCTGTGTGCAGGCCAGGGAGAAACAGGGAGGAGCCCAAGAGCCATCTTGCCCCCTTTTCTCCTGAAAGCAAAAGTCCTGAATTTTCCCAGCAGGCTGCTCTCTAGGTCTCAGGGCCACCCCTGGCTGCAAGAAAGGATGGGAAATATGCAACCAAATTGGTCCAGTCTTGACCTGTCACCTGGGCTGAATACACTGTCCCGTGAGGCAGAGACTGTCAGTATCCATTCTTTCCTTCTTTGTTTTAGTAGCTAAATCCCCAAATGTTATGTGTGCCTATGGTTGCCCCAAATAGAGACTACATTCCCCTCTCTCCTTTACAGGTAGGCATGCCCATGTGACTAAGTTCTGTCCAATAAGATGTGAGCAGAAATGATGTGTATAACTTTTGGGTCAAGCTCTTAAAAAGAAAGGGTGTACCTTCACTCCCTTTTTCGTGTTCCTATTGGCTGGCCAGTAGAAACAATGGCAGGAATGGAGGCCGCCAACTTGGATCACAAGATGGAAGCTGTGTGTTAAGGAGGCAGAGCAACAAGGTGGAAGGAACCTTGCTGTGATGACTTCCTGGAGGCCAGCCACCATTCTAGCTTAGTTTTTTATGTGAGCAAGAAATGACTTCTCTGTTGTTTAAGCCCTGTTACTTTGGGGTCTTTGCTAGAGCCTTCAAATGATATTCTCATCCACCATCTCAACACAGCTGGAGTTTTCTTAGCAAGAAAGAAGGCAGGAGTGGCTGCTGGGGGGCACTAATGCAGAAAGACCACTCCCCTGGCTTTCTGCTCAGTCAGCTGTGAGAAATACCATTCCTTAGCTTGATCCACTTCCTCGTGCATCTGATGCGGCTGCTTCTCCTCTCTAGACAAAACCTTCAAAGTCTCCCAGAAAGAATGGTGCCCACTGGGGAGTGGCATCCAGTGCAAGGTGGGGGGATGGAAGTGAGTGAGGCACGCTGTAGATGTTAACATTGAATTATAACTCACACAGAAGGCACCAGTCTGGGAGGTGTGGATGGACGCGTTTTGACAGTTGCATATAGGGACCCTCACCAATATCAGACTTGCAGCATTGTGTCCCCAGAAAGTCCCCCACAGCCCTTTCCAGCCAACCTTTTCCCCCACTACAGAGGCTACTAGTATTCTATTATTTTCCTTCATAGATTTATTTTGCCTGCTCTACAATCACAATGAAATGGAATCATTTATTATGTGTCTGGCTTCTTCCATTTACAAAATGTTTTTGAGATTATTCCATATTGTTACCGGGATCAGCAGTTCCAAAGTCCTTTCCACTGCCAGGTGGTATTTCTGCTGCTGGGTGCACCCCAGTGAGTTTATTCATTCCCATGGCGATGGCCATTCGGGTTGTTCCTGGTTTGGGCTGTTATGAGTAAATCTATTCTTTAAAGCACGTATATGTAAGTTCTTGTGTAAGCACATGTTTTCATTTCTCCTGGGGAAATAGAGAGGAATTTCTGGATTATACAGTAAGCGTATATTTAGTTTTATAGGAAACTGCCAGACCATTTCCAAAGTGGCTGTACCAATTTATATCAGCAACGTACGAGAGTTCCAGTCAGTCCGTGTCCTCCTGAACACTTGGTATTTTCCATCTTTTTAAAGGTAGCCATTGTAACGGGTTTGAAGTAGTATTCACTGAGGTTTTAATTAGCATTTCCCTGATGACTAAAGGTATTAGGCACAATTTTGTGTTCTTTAGCTGTTCATATAAATTCTTTTGTGAAGTGTCTGTTCAAGTCTTTGGCTCATTTTAAAATTCAGGTTACTCGTCTTTTTAGCACTGAATTTTTTAGGAGTTCTTTTTATATATGTATACTTGTCCTTTTCAGCCATAGTTGTTGTAAGTATTTTTTCCGGTTCTGTGTCCTATTATTTTCTTAGTGGTGTCTTTTGAGAAGCAGAAGTTTTAAATTTTATGAACTCAAATTCACCAAATTTTATAGTCATTTCTTTTGGTGCCCTGTCCAAGGGACCTCTTTTATCCCCTAAGGTCACTGTGCCAGTTCATTCCCTCTGAGCTCCAAATCACCCTTCCATACATGCTCTGGGATTGCATTCGTCCTTCCCAGAGAGTGCGCTGTCAGCCTTTCTCAGTGGAGGGCACTGGGGGGCAGAAGGTGCCCCATGAGGAAGGGGCTCTCTGATTCCCACTGCTGCATGGTGGGTCAGTCATGTGGAGTGAGGACATCTGGTGCACGACCGTGCACCCAAAATGCGTGTTCCCTTGCAACCCTGGCTCGTGACTACCTTTCCATGCCCACTTGACTGGAATTCCACGTGCTCCAGGCTTCCTATAGCATCCTGCGTCCCTGTGCTCCCTATGTGCCCGGCCACCGGGACCACCAGTCACCTAGCGCCTACGCTGCACCCCCCGCGGCTGCGCGAACCAGCAGATGTCCCTGCCATCTAGTGGGCTGCAAGCACAGCTGCCCTATCGAGGCCTGAGCCCTTCCGAGCGGGCCTTCCTGGTGCGCTCCCTCGGCCCTCGAGCACCTGTGGAGTCTTCTTACACCTTCTCAGTGCTTAATTCACTGTGTGATTCCGACCCCTGCCTGGACACAGTCACAGGACACTCTTCTGGTCGTCTTCTAGAAGCATTAGGTCTATGATCAGTGAGTCATGACTTTTTCTTATCTTACTCATCTTTAGATAGTTCAGTAGTTTAAGTACATTCACACTGTTGTGAAACAGATCTCTAGAGCTTTCTCATCTTCTCAAACTGAAACTCTGTCTCCACTAAATACTGACTCCCCGTTCCTCCCCCTGTCCCCTGCAGCCACCATTCAACTTTCTGTTTCTGTGACTGTGACTACTCTAGGTATCACATATAAGTGGAATCATACAGTATGTGTCCTTTTGGGACTGGCTTATGTGACTTAGCATAGTGTGCTCAAGGTTCCTCCATGGGGTATCGTGTGTTAGAATTTCCTTCCTAATAAGGCTGAATAACATGCCATTGTGTGTTTGGATAAACATTTTGTGCTGGACACTTGTGTTGCTTCCATCTACCGGCTACTGTGAATCATGCTGCTATGAACATGGGGTACACATATAAGTCATGACATTTCAGTGAACGCCAGCAGGTAGCATCGTGGAAATCACTTCCTGGTGCTGCACAGGGAAGTGAGGCTCAGGGAGGTGAAGAGGGAAGGCTGGGAATGGAACCTGCCAAAGCCTGCACGTGGTCCTTTTGATTTAGAAGACAAATGAGCAAACAAGCACGTCGTGGCCTGAGCCCCTGCCTGTACTGTGCTGGCTGCGGTGGGGACCCCCTCCCTCCCTCCACACCCCCTTTCTCTCTCATGTACGCGCCCCTTCACTCATAGCTGACCAGAAACCTATATTTACAAGCGCTCCTCGTGAGAAGGACTCTAGATGAAGCCCCTGAGCACCCGCCCGTGTGCCTGCCCAGGAGGGTGCAGCCCAGTGTGGGGGGCTCTGCTCATGGGCGTCTGCGGAGCCTTTTCCATTCTGTGCCGCCGTTCCTTGGCACCCAGAGGGCTTTCCTGCCACCCAAACAGCAGATGGTCAGGAAACGAAGACTCACACTAACGTCACCCAGAGGAAAATCTAATTCAATTGGCAGGGTATACGGTCAGAAAAGCATGTGGCTGGACACATGTCATCTTGTTACAGCAAAACCCTCTGCCAATGGGACATTTAGTGTTGGAAAACCAATGGCTGAAAACCAGTGACCAATAGCTGGGGCTGGGCTGGGGCTGGGTGGCCTTTTGTGCTCTTCTTGGTGTCACCCTCTGCCAGGCTCACAGGAGTCCTGGGGTTTGCAGCATAGAGTGACCGGGTCAGATGCTCAGCTGCAGCACCTGCGATGAGCCAGGCCCTGTGCCAGAGACTTTATATGCTTTGTCACTCAGGGCTGTGTGACTACGAGTGACACAAAATCCAAAGTACCAGTTGTTTAAACAAAACGGACGTTTCTTTATCACATACATGATGACCTGAGGCATACAGTCCAGGTCTTGGGTGGCAGCTCCACATTCTCAGGAATCCTGGTTCCTCGTATCTTCCTGCTTTGCCATTCCCAATGTGTAGCCTCTACCTCAAGGCCTAAGATAGATGCTTGAGTTCCAGTCATCAAGGTTGCATCCCAGCCAGCAGGAAGGAGTAAGGGAGAAAGAAAAGCACTCTCCCACACTCTAAGACAGTGGTCCCCAACCTTCTGGCACCAGGGACCAGTTTCATGGAAGACAATTTTTACACAGATTGGGGGATGGGGGGGTGGTTTCAGGATGATTCAAGCCCATTGCATTTATTGTGCAGTCAGACCTCTCTGCAAATGATAATCTATATTTGTAGCCGCTCCCCAGTGCTAGTGTCACTGCCTCAGCTCCACCTCAGATCATCAGGCATTAGATTCTCACAAGGAGCGCACAACCTAGATCCCTCACATGTGCGGTTTACAGTGGGGTTCACGCTCCTATGAGAATCTAATGCCGAGGCTGGTCTCACAGGAGGCGGAGCTTATGCAGTGATGCGCGTGATGGGGAGCGGCTGTAAATGCAGACGAGGCTTTGCTGGCTCACCTGCTGCTCACCTCCTGCTGTGCAGGCTGGTTCCTAACAGGCCACACACTGGTACCGGTCCACAGCCCAGGGGTGGGGGACCACAGGTCCAAGATACTTCTGAGAACTTTCTGGACACTTCCACTCGCATTTCATGGCCAGAACTTCACCATGTGGCCATATCTACCTACAAGGGAAGCTGGGAGATGTAGTTTCTGTTCCAGGCAGCCACATTCTCAACTAAAGTTCAAGGTTTCCATGCCTGAGAGAGAAAAAGAGAATGAAGAGCGGAGGCCACTTAGCCATCTCTGCCACACAGACACAATTTCAATAAGTTCTAATAATTTTTTGAAGTTTATTTATATACACTTTTGTTATAGCCTAATTACACAGTATGAAATTCAAAATGGTGTATGGTGAAACTTCTCCCTCCCATTCCTGTCCCCAAGGTACCCAGTGCTACCAGAGGCCATCTAGGCCAGCAGTTCTCAAAGAGGGTCCCAGGACTGGACTGGCAGCAGCAGCATCCTCAGGAACATGTTAGAAATGCAGGTTCTTGGGCCCCTGCCTCAGACCCGCTGATTCCAAAGGTCTGCAAGGCAGGCCAGGAGTCTATCTTTCAGCAAGGCTACCAGGGGTTCCGATGCCCGCTGAAGTCTCAGAACCCCTGGCCTGCGTCTGTCAGGCCGGGACGTCCATCTGGAGGTCTCCTTGGCCCCCATCTGCTCCAGAGAAAACCACCACTCACACTGTTCTGCCCCGTTCTAGCTGTTTCATTGACTCAGTACCATACAAAGTTTTCTCCTTTGTTGTTCAACAGCTTTATTGAGATATAATTCACACACCACACAATTCGCCCTTGTAAATTGTACAGTTCAACGCTTTTTAGTGTGTTCACAGAGCCGTGCATCTCTCGCCACGATCCATTTTAGAACATTTTCATCATTCCTTTTATTTTTAATTTAATGTTGGAACAGTGATATTCAAGTGGCTATTCGTATTTTAAAAAGTCCTCCCAGCCATGCCTGTCCCTCCCTGCTCTGTCCTCCCACGCCACCCAGGTAACCACTGTTATTTATGTGTTTATGTCTTCTGTTTCCTTCCAGAATCTCTTCTTGCAGATGTACGAAGCAAACACACACCGGGACGAGGGTGGGGGCCCGTCTCACCATCCTGCACTTTGCCTCTTTCCCTAACTCTTCTGTCTGGTGACAGGACTGCCACACAGGCCCCTGGAGACCCAGGGGGCTCTGGGGGCAGTGGGTCCCCCTCCCAGCAGGAGCCAGACCATAATGCTTCCAACTTCCTCTCACCCCTGTTCTTCAGTGGGAGTTCAGCATGGGCTGGCAGCTCAAGGGGGGTGACATCATTTCTCCCACAAGTCCCCACAGAGCCCTGACCCCAGACTCCAGGGCCCAGCTTGTGGGGGTCCTGACTGGGCTCCCTTATGGCTCCTATATGTTAAGTCAGTCCCATAAGGCCGTGAGCTCACCAGGACAGACTCTCTGTTTCTCTTTCCTGCCATGTGCTGGGGCTTAGCTGAGGGTCTATATGGGCTACATCCTCACAAATGTTTGATGAATGAATAAGTGAATTGAGTCTGTCAGTGTCCGTGGCCCCATTTAGTAACTCTGAACCTTCAGCACTTACTTTGATTCCATGGGCCGTGGTTTCCTCCTCTGTAGATTGAGGGTGAGAATCCTTACCTTCCGCTGGAGTCAGGGTCAGGATGAATGAGGAAGGGCCTGTGCTCAGCAGTGTTGAAACTAGGAGGGAGAAATGTTTTCCTTTCCTTCCCAGGACAATGACGGTAGCCTTGAATACAGATGTCCCAGAACCCCTAATTAAGCCAGGCAGACTCGGTTTGTGCACAGTCTGGACCGGTAGGCAGGAAAGGAGAGTGGCAGGCGCCCTCCGAGGACCGGGACGGCGGGGTCGGCCGAGCCCGCGGCCGCCAGCAGGGGGCGCAGCGCGCCGGGCTCCGGAGCCGGCCTGGCGTCGGCGGGTGGGCGCGGGGCGGGGCCGCCGCCTGGGCAGGGAGGGTCTGGGACCTTGGTCAAAAGACCGCTGGGCACAAGCAGCCACAGGACAAAGCAGATAAATTGGACTCCATACAAGTTAAAAAGTTTGGAAAGAAAACCCACAATGGGAGGAGATAGTTACAAATTAGATAAGTAACTGATACCCAGGATATATAAAGAACAGTTAAAACTCACCAACAAAAAGACAAACGACTCAGTTCACAGCTGGGCAAAGAGTCGAAATGGACGTTTCTCCACAGAAGGTATACAAATGGACACGACCACTGACCCCACTAGGATGGCTAGAATTGAAACAAAGAGGCAAATGGCAAGTGTTTGCGAGGATGTGGGGAAATCAGAACACTGTGTAGAGTGTAAAATGGTGCAGCTGCTTTGGAAAACAGTTTGGTGGTCTCTCAAAAGGGTAAACAGAGAACTACCTTTTGACCTAGTAATTTGACGTGGGTACCTAAAAAACATGGCCCACGAACATTTATAGCAGCATTGTCCATAACTGCCAAAAAGTGGAAGCAACTCAAATGCCCATCAACTGGTGAATGGATGCACAACACGTGGTTGATCCATTTGGCGGAATATTATTCAGCTACAAAAGCAAGGAAGTACTGACACAGGCCTAAACCTGGATGAACCTTGAAAACGTGTTGGATGAAAGAAGCCGTAACAAAAGACCCCACACTGTATGATACGGTTTATATGAGATGTGCAGAATTGTCAAGTCCATAGAGACGGAAAATAATTAGTGGCTGCCAGGGGCTGGGGCGGGGGATGCGGGTGACTGCTGATGAGTACAGAGTCTTCTTTTGGGGTGATGAAAAGATTCTGGACTTAGATAGGGGTGATGGCTGCGAACGTTGTGAATGTGCTGAGATCCACTGAATTACACACTTTAAAAGGATGAATTTTATGGTATGTGAATTATATCTCAATAAAAAAAAAGTTCTGGTCAGCTTGAGAATTTGATGACAGAGGGTTGGTCATTTCCCTGCAACACTGGCCTGTTGGCAAGCCCTGGGGCATTGCTGAGCATTTCTGCCTAGTTTCCAGATATTTTCAGCATTCTGTCTAATTCATGTTCTCATTCACTTCACCCCATGATTCCTTCTCTGGGCTGGAACGTGACAGAAGATCTGGTGCACAGGAGTGTGTCCAGAGAGGTGCCTCTGAGGCTGGGGCAGGGCTAGTCACTGTCCCAGGCCAGTGACGCCGACATGGCACGGACATTGACACGGGGAGAGTGCTCACATCTGCAGTAAGGCTCCCTGGGCAGACACGTGCAGGGACTTGGGAGGGGCTCCTGCATCTTTTGGAGGTGGGACCTGACCATGCTGACATTTTGTGTCACGTACACCATGTGTACATTTTTAAAGCAGCTCCAAAGTTACAAACAATATCTCAGGATAAATTAATATATTCAACTGAATAACAAATAAACAGTGTTTTACAAGTGGCCCTGCTGCAGAACCCTTGAGCGGCTGCCGATCCCTGCCCGGAGATGGGTCTCTTGGGAGGTGCCTGGTAACTGGAAGGGTGGGGCTGTGACTGGTGGGGACCCAGGCAGGGACTAGGTGCTGGGTCATTCCAGCAGCCCTCCCCCATGGCACAGGGCTAACAGGGAACCCCAAGTGGGGGGAGATGCCAACCAGGTCTCAGCATCCCTCGATGTCCAGGGTACAGGAAGGGCGGACTTGGGGGTCCGGGGTCTTGGCTGCATAGAGCTACAGCAGCGGATCCTCCTATGACCCAGCCTGGGTCACTAGCTCCAAGCTCTGCAGATGTCCACTCTGTCCCCTCAGTGACCTCTTTGGGCCAGCAGTGCCATGACACCATTTACAGATGGAAAACTGAGGCCCAAGAGATGAGCTCGTGGCAACGCCCCCAGCCTAGTGCATCTCTTCCTCAGGCAGGTGTTGCCTGGGGTGGCCCAGGTGGGATTTGAATCCAAGCCATCAGGCCCCACCAGTCATGCTCCCGAAGGCCACAGCCCCACCCGTTCTTAGGCTCAGGGGCCACCTGCAGAGGTCAGCTAAGACCCCGCTCAGTGTGGTCCCAGCATGACTCATCTCCAAGCTCTCTGGCCCTGCTGAGGACTAGGCAGGTGCTTGGGGTCCGGAAGTCATGGTCCCTGCACTTAGGTCCCATGTGAGCAGGGGAGACAGCAACAGGTGGACCAAAGGGTGATTTCGAGGGCTTGGAGCACAGGCAAAGGTCGCAGGGGAGCCCTGCAGGGACCTCTCCTCTCCGTAGAGGTGACTTTTGAGCTGATATCTGACCGAGGAGGCCAGAACCAGCAATGAGGTACTGAGAGGTGTTGGGTGGACGGGCTGGTGCTGTCTGGGTGTGGGGAGCAGGGAGAAGATGGGTCTAGGGTCCCCGGCCGGGCGCTGGGCCCTGCCCCTTCATCCAGCCTCTCCCAGAAACCCCGGTGACGGGCAGCCGGGGAGGGGAAACGGGCCCAGCTTGTCATGGCCCAACAAGCAGTTCGCACCCTGGAGCCTCCCACTTTACAGCTGTGAAGCTGACCAAGCCCGGGTTTGAGCCCGGCCATGGGCACAGCGCAGTCACTCCGGCGTCCCCACACCAGCATTCATGCTGGCTGGGTGGGGACCCGCCAGAAAGGAGACATAGGAACGGCCCCTGGCCTGTGGGAAGAGGCTGAGAACTCCCTCCTAACAAGAGACGTGGAAATTACTGCTCTTCTCCTGACCCCAAAGTCAATTAACCCGCTGGAGCTGAGGCTGTCGGGGACGGACACGGGAGTGTGAATTGGCACAATCTCTCTCTAGGGCAATTTGGCAAAAGCTACCAAAATTTCAAACGCATAAACTTTTCAACCCAATAACTCCACTTCTGGGAATTCATCCTACAGATGGGCATGACACGAGCAAGTCACGACATGCGTTCACTGCGGCCCTGTTTGCAGCAGCGGAGCGGGCTGGTTGCAGGGACCACAGTCCTGGGACCGCCGCATACTACGCGGTTGCCAAAAAGGAGGAGGATGCCTGGTGAGGACGGCATGGGCGACCTCTCGGCGCAGTCAGGTGGGGAGTGAGTCCCAAGCACTGGGGTCTGCAGGCTCCTCTTGCATAGACAAAGGGAGAGAATTAAGCACCTGCCCCCTTGCTTGTGTGTAAACTCCAGAAACCAGAGATGCTCGGTGTGGGCTGGGAAACCAGGCAGAGGGTGTGAGGGAGATTTTCTCTCTGACATCTTTTTACATGTTCTGTCTTTGAGCCACGTGACTATAATGTCTATCAGAAATTTTACAATAATGACAAAAATAATTAAAAGATTTCTCACAGCCTCTCTCTTGGAAAAGTTTTACAGCAGATGCCCAATACAATGTGTTACCTTTGTTATCTTTATTTTGAAAAAACCTTTAACATTTATTTGTTCGTCATTACTGAAGTCACATGGTGCAGCTGTGGCTGGCCATTTGAAAATGCCAGACAAGCACAAAGAAAAAAAATTAACCCAAACAGAAATAACCACTGATAGTATTCCGTATTTTTCTTGCAGTACTTTCCTCAAAGACCATTTCTTTTTTTGCTCTTTTCACAATTGTTCATTGAGCTTCTATAACACAACAAACTCTCTTGTAATGCCAGGGACCCAGTGCTGAGTGTATCAGTGAACATTTACTAATACCTCTTGTGTTCCATGTCTTTTTCTCAAGTAGATGCCTGCCCTTTAATCTTGTTTCTTAATTTTTTTTTTTTTTTTTTGAGACAGAGTCTCACTGTGTTGCCCAGGCTAGAGTGCCGTGGCATCAGCCTAGCTCACAGCAACCTCTAACTCCTGGGCTCAAGCGACCCTCCTACCTCAGCCTCCCAAGTAGCTGGGACCACAGGCATGTTCCACCATGCCTAGCTAATTTTTTCTAAATATATTTATAGTTGTCCAGCTAATTTCTTTCTATTTTTTTGGTAGAGACAGGGTCTTGCTCTTGCTCAGGCTGATCTCAAACTCCTGAGCTCAAACGATCCACCCACCTCGACCTCCCAGAGTGCTAAGATTACAGGTGTGAGCCACTGCACCCGGCCTTGTTTCTTAATATTTTTTAATAGGTCAATTTTACCTTTCCCTATTAATATCCCACCCCCACCCTGCCCCCATTGCTTTTGTGTTTAGGAACTCACCACAAATCTGGTCAATGCTCATAGGTAACTAACCCCCTCTGGGTTGGAACATGGCTTTTTTTGAACCTGGAACCCGGGGCCTAGAGACCTGGTTCTATGACAACCTGCTCATCGTGTGTCTTGGGCAGCTGCCTTTTTTTCTCTGGGCCTAGGTTTTTCCACCTGTTAAATGGGTAGAATGTCCAGCTCAGGTATTTGAGGAGAGCCCCTTGGAGGCGGATTGGTGCCTTTTACCTCTGCAGCCGAGAGGCCACTGGCTTTACTCCCGTCACTTTCAGCCTGGCCAAGGTCCCCTCCCCACCCCCAACCTCCACATTGTCAGAGACACCAGACCAGAGCCCACTTCAGGCCTCAGGAAGCATAAGTCATCCCATGTTCCTGATCCCTGTGGGCTCCAGGGCTCTGCCCCAGCCTGGCCTGCTGCTGACCACTGGGAAATGGAAAATGCCCTGGGCCCAGGGAGACTGGGGAGTAACCTGCCGGTGCCCTGTGGATACCACTGTATTCAGGTCTTATTTAAAACACAGGACACTCTGGTCATCAGCAACCAATTATTTTGCAAAGCAGCAATCCTTTTCTAAGATCAATATGTTATTTGTTTATCAAAAGGGTCACTGCTGTGGTTTATTGATCAGTGACTTCCATAAGCAGTTCACATAAACCTTGTAAAAAATACCTGACACTCCCATTCCAATGGCCCCAAGAGGCCACAACTCCCTCTCAGGTATGTGCTGAGGGTGGAGCCTGGGAGGACAGGCCTAGCATGTAATGGGCACTGCTTGTGTGCCAGGTTGTCTTGGGACCCTCCCATAGCCCCGTCCATGGCCCTGTATGATGAGCTATTTAACAGACCAGCAAACTGAGGCAATGAGGGTAAGAGGCATGCCTGGGGACCTCTGGATGTTAGTGCAGACCTTCAAGATTAGCCAAGCTAACCTCCCCAAGATCAAGGTCATGAGAATAGCAGTTCCAGACTACAATGTACTAGGACTGCACCTGTGAATAGCCATTGCACTCCAGCCTAGGCAACATAGCAAGACTCCATTTATAAAAAAAATTGGCAAAAACAAAAATGATCCTGTGGCCAATCCCAGTTTGGCTGACAGTGGGTAATGCTGGGGAGGTGATACGTCAGGAGCCCCACCCCGCCCTGCCAGGTACCCTTGAACAGGCCTGGACTCTTCACCAGCAAGGCCTAGCTCAGGGGTCACTGCCTCAGTTTGCATGCACTGCCCAGGCACAGAGTGTGACCCCAGGCAGGTGACATAGCGTCACAGAGCCCGGCTTCCTCATCCATACAGTGCAGAGTCACGGTTTCTACTTCTTAGGGCCAGTGTGCATTGGGCTGGATCGAGCTGGCACAGGAGGTGACGGTCAGCACCTGTGGGGTGTTGGAGGGTCCAGAGCAGACCATCAGGCTGGGTGTCAGAAAAGTTACCTGTGTGTGTCATTTGTGTGGACATGCTGTAGGCCACAGCTCCCATGGAGTCCCTCATCTACCAGGGGTGGGTAGGAGGAAATCGGAGTTTTCACACTGCAAGCCCCACCCAGGCCTCCCCAGAATGAGCTCACAGGGAGGGAGCTTGGACCTGGAACTGGCCCCTCCCCAGCATCTGGCACCCACGCTGTGGGCCCTTCTGGGGCACTGCCCTGTGCCCAGACCGAGGACTCTGTTGGAGACCCTTGCAGGGGCTGCCTGAGGCCAGTGTGTTGGCTCCACCCACAGTCACCATCCTACCCACCACCCACAAGTTGAATCCTGGGGCCTCACTCCCCAGACCACCAGAGTTGAGAGGTGGAGATAATGCAACCCCTGCACCATAACTAAAAGAACAAGATGAGCCCTACAGCAACATGAAGGAAAGAAAAAAGTCGTTTATAATGAAATACTCCACCCTTGGCCCTATACATGGAAACGCTCGGGTTCAAGTTCCAGAGCAAACTCCTGGGGGAAGCACTGTGGCCTGCAGGCCGTGTGCACTCCTGATGTTGGCAGGAACAACTAATTGCTGCCCCCAGCAAAGCATGCGGGTGTCTGTCCCCACGGCCAAGCCTCTCAGCCCACCTTCAAACGTTCTCATTTTTGCCCACCTGGTAGGTGAAACATGGCATCATGAGGGCTCTTGTGGTTTTAATTGGTGGTTTTCTTTTTAGGAGCAAAGTTGCACTTTTTTCATATTTAGGAGCTGTTGTCAAAACCACAAGGGGGTTTCAGCCTAGGTCCAGTTGTTCCTCGCACAAAGATCCAATCATTGAGACAATAAGGATGGCCAAGGGAGAAAGGAATTTTTTAATACAGCAGTTGTCTTGTCAGGAGAATAGGAGAACTCGAGAGAACTGGCCTCAAATATGATCACAGACTCTTAAAGGAGGGGCCAAGTACCTTGGGGCAGGTGGGGTGTATCTCACAAGGGGCTACACTCATGGGGGCAGGTGTGGGGGATGGTGAATTGGTGTCAGGATGTCTGCCCAGGGGCCTCTAGAATCTCTGCTCCTTTGTCTTGCAGAAAAGCCACCATTTCTGGTAAAAAACTCAAAAGGTCAAGTAGCTAAGGGAAAGGATTATAAAAAGACATATAGGGGTCGTTGAAATGTGTTCATAGAGCCGGTTACAGAGCTACTTGTATCTTTTTCTGTTCATTCTCTACTTATTTGTCCCTTTCTCTGTGGGGTTGTTGGTCTTTTGCATTCTACTTAGTGCCAGGCTTTTTGTGTTTCTGGGTTTTTTTTGGTGATGTTGCTGTTTAAAAGCGCTCCCAGGCACAGTGCTGCAGTGCCGCCCAGTGTCCCTAAGGAGGCTGTGATGTACCTTGGGAAGAAAATACGTGTTAGAGAAGCTTCGTTCAGGGTGAGTTATGGTGCTGTTAGCCGAGGTTCCACGTTACGAAATCAACAGTACATCCAGAAAGAGGAAGAGGAAATTCACCGATCTGTACACAGGGGTGATTGGAAAACTCCCCATGTTTCCCCTGGAAACAGCGGTTCAGTGTTCCCTAATTCAGTGCTCATGGCGACCCTACAGAGTATGACTACCTCAAATTACAAGAACTGACTGTGCACATTATAGATCTAGCTCCTGGATCATGTGCCATACCTAAAAGGTCCTCCTCACTTGAATTCCTTAGAAAATGACATGTTTTCACCTTGTTCTTCCTTTGTCTCCTAATCCTGGGCTCGTGTCCACCCCCCTGGGCAGCTTCCCTGCTGCCCCAGGTGGGTGATACCTCCCGTGCAGTCTGTCACGAGATAGAGTCATTTTCTGGTGCGAGCACTGGGCCAGGCACACAGTAGGCACAACAGGTGTATAAAGGGCTCACGTCCACCTGGCACATCTTTAATCTGAATGAGCCAGGCACTTCCAGGGACAGGCACAAGTAATTTGGAGCCTCCTGGAAAAAAACAGAAATAACGCAGGCGAGTTCATCAATAGTGGAAAAAACCCTCTCCTGCATTCACAGGGAGAATGATGCGGCCCTTTTGGGGATTCTCATTGGCACTCTGTCGGCTCCAATGGCCAGGCTGCTTGGGTCCCCACTGGGTGCAAATTGGAAACTGGGCAGGAGAGACCCCTGCCAGCCCCAGGCCTGAGTCAGACTCCCCCAGCTGAGGGGACAACCTACCCTTGGCCACGGACAGAACCTGTCCTGGACGGTAAATATAGGCTCTGGTCAGGAGACTCCTGCCAAGCCCATGGGGCAAGTACCAAAACTGATCGCTGCTTGGCTCCTTCTTTCTGCTGTATCCACACAAGGTACCTTCTTTGCCAACTCTGTGGTCCTGAATGTATCTGCCGCTGAGCGCCATGCACCCTCGTTGCTCCCCTGTGGAAACAGGAGACTAGGACTTGCCCCCCAGGCAGATTGGATTGCTCGCCTGCATCCGGTGGCCACTCCTCTCTCTGTAGGTAGGCCCTGCTGGCCAGGCGAAGACAAGGGCACTGGGCCTTGTCCTGGCCAAGGCAGGAGTTTGCCCAGAGTCAAGGTGAGAGCAGTGCGCAAGCCTGGCCCCGAGCTGCCCCGGCCACACATGATGTCCACGCCGCCGGCAAGAGCCGACATGCTTTGAGTCCTTCCTGGGCTGCTAAGAACTTCCTGGGGATTCTCTCACACTCCTAGGGTGTGGGCACCTCCACTGTCCCCTTGCCTAATGAGGAAACTGACCTCCAGAGAAATTAACAAGCCAGTAGGAAGTGCCAGGTCTTGAATCAGAACCAGAAACCTCCAGACTGAAGCTTCAAGGTGCGCACGTTGCTGTCTTCCAACTGCTTCTCGTCCATCTCACAGGCTCATGCGTGGGGGGCTATTAGAACCACCTGTCTACAGACATAGGCTGCCCGTTAGGTGGAACTGCCTTTGTGTGAAGTGCGGGAGCAAGAGCAGGAGCATTCATTGGTAGCACTTCCGTGTATTTCCTTCCAGTTTTTCTTCCTGTGCATTATCACTTCCCGTTATCTCTAATCATTTCTTTGTGTCGTTATAAAACTCTACGAATAGCATTTAAATGGCTTGATCATATTTGATTATGTAGGAATAACATTGTTTACTTAACCATTTTTTAATTGCTGAACAATTATGTTATTTATAATGCTTATTATAAATAATCCTTCAGTGAATGTCTTTATGGATCACTATCTGCATTGCTGGTCCCTTCGTTAGTGTAAATTCTCCAAAAGGGAATTGCTGACTTTAAGGGTACAGTTTTTAGACTCTCGCTCCAATCACGAACTGCCTTCCAGGAAGCCTGTTGTAGCCTGCACCATTGACTTCATTTAAAGGCAGTAGGATCAGGCAGCAGCTGTAGGGTGAGCTGCGGCTGGCATGAACCTTCAGGGCCAAGAGGAAAACTTAAGGCAAACTCAGGGCCTCGCCAGGCAGTGGCTGTCCTGGAGGGCAGTGGGTAGACGGGGTTGGGCCTGGGGTTAAGCTAGAATTGAGAGAGGGTTGACTCAACTGCCCGTCCATAAGGATGGAGCCCCAAGAGAGGAGACTTGCAGGACCCAAGGACTCACCATAGAGGCCTGGGGACAGGTTGGCTGGAAGGTGCAGGGTGGAGTCATAGACATGCCCTCCTGTGCTTACCTCCAGGCTGCATGACCTGCTGGGTGTGGAGCTCAGACGTGACGGTCCCACCTGCTAATGGTGCCACCTCCAGGGGGTCCTGAGGGTGAAATAAGAGCATGTCTACAAAGCATTAGTTCAGTAACAGTGGCCATTATTACTATCATTATTTCAGCAGCAAGACTTGGGTGGGGTTCCACTACTCACTGAGCTGGGACACCCATCCCCCCTTCTCAAGATCCCTGGTTCAAATTCCTGGGGCAAGGTGCTGTCTGACACAGTGTGGGAGCAGTCTGGATAGCAGAGGCTGGGTGGGGGGTGGGGACGGGGTTCTCTATACCTGGCAGCCAGCCCCCTTCCGCAGGGGGCCTGAGTGGGGATCTCAAACACCTGTGATCCCAGGAGATTTGAGGGACTAAAGCCTCATGCTTTGGACCAAAACAAAAGAGGAAATGGGATCTTGTATCTGGTGTGGGCCCAATCAAGTCAAGTCAAATGAGACAAAAACTCTATGCTTAGAAGAAAAGGATTGCAATTATGTTCATGTATTTGGCGTATGCCAGCTGAGCATCTCCGCCATGGACAGCCGCACAGACGTGAGCCTGCCATAGGGGGTGTGGCGGGAATCACCTTTGGGTAGGGACACTGTGCCAAGGTTAAAACATTTTTATTTCTACTTTTTCTGTTCTATAAATTTTTAATAATGAACATGTCCTCTTAGAAAAATCAATCTGTATATCCAGACAAGGGAATATTATTTGGCCCTAAAAAGGAACGAAGTTTGATACTTGCTATAGAATATGGGCGAACGTTGAAAACATTAAGCTCAGTGGAAGAAGACACAGAAGGTCACATATTATATGAGTCCGTTTATCCGAAATGTCTGGATTAGGCAAATCCATAGAGACAGAAAGTGGATTAGTGGTTGCTAGGGGCTGAGGGAGGAGGAAAGGGTGAGAGTCTATTAACGGGGACAGGGTTTCTTTCTGAGGTGCTGAACATGTTCTGGAATTAGATAGTAGTGATGGTCGCACAACACTGTGAATATACTAAAAACCTCTGAATTGCACATTTTAAAAGAGTGAATTTTATGGAATGTGAATTACATCTCAATAATGCTATTATTAAAACAGTTAACATGTTTTTAAATTTGAGAGTAAAGAAAGTGTTACATTTACTTGTTAGTTATTTAAAAAAGAAGAGAAATGAAGGCTGGGTTCTAGAACATTACACCCTCCTCCCTCCTGCCTTCAGACCTCAAGCTCTGGCTCTGCCAACTAGGAGTCCCCCTGGCAGCAGCAAGGAGGCGCAGGCAGGGTCCCCTCCACGGCGCACAGGCTCTGGAGCCCCGCTTTCCCTGCACGGCCCCACCTTCTCCTGTCTCTCCAGGCCCAGGCGGCTCTCCGCTGGGGCTCACGGGGGGGCCTGTGGCAGCCAGGCCTCCCTTTAGTTGAGGAGAAATGGCCAGATTCCCCGGGAAGGTCATACCCTGCAGAAGTAAAATCCTGACACTTCCCTGGCTTGTAACACTCTGATCCCTTCACACACCACACTCTGGAAATAAGCGAAAAGCAAGTGTCACCCTGGCTGGTTCCAGTCCTCAGCATACCCACCTTTGGGTATTTCCAGTCAGTCCTGACTCCCTACCAACACAGCCTCATTCCCGATTGCTGCCGGCCACTGGGAGTACGCGTGCCTGAGGATGCTGCTGGTTTCCACCACAAAAGGGCTGGTGTAAGCTCAGCAATTGTGTTAAGTTAGTCTTAAGCGAGCAAGGCCCTCTGTCTTTCTCAAGGCTCTGTCCTGTGTCTCTGAGGGACTGTCACCACCCAGTACTGCACCAACAGACAGGCTGGGAGCAGGCCCTGTTGCCCGAGATGGTCGCTTCCCCACGTGCTGCAGGACGGCGTTGCTTATTTCCTTCTGGGGGCATCGAGCCCCTTCCTCCAGGGACCTCCCAACCCACCACCAACCCTGGGTCCCTCAAGGCCCTCCTTGGCCCAGCATCACCCAGAACAGTGGTACAGGGTTTCTCTGAATAGTGGACACTCTGCAGCCCCCGCTGGGTGTGCAGCCTGCCCAGGGCGGCCAGAGCAGCGAGGCCCCGTCATCTGCC
Source organism: Lemur catta (assembly GCF_020740605.2). Lineage (NCBI taxonomy): Eukaryota > Metazoa > Chordata > Mammalia > Primates > Lemuridae > Lemur > Lemur catta. Next base: position 85,835,133 of record NC_059137.1, read on the forward strand.
TTCCCTGCCTCGGGAGCTGGCTTGGCCAGCCTGATCCCTCGGTGGGCAGGCCCTGAGGTCTTCTCCAGGAGGGATGGGCACCTGCCTGCCCTGCAGGGCCACTGGGAGCTGGGGGTCAGCCCCAACCTGGACAAGGTCTGGGCTCCAGGAGCTGAACTTACACTCCTCGCCCAGAGAAACAAGCAACCCTGAGTGGCTCACGGCATGAAACCGCTCTCAGTGAACCCAGCAAAATAAGATCTTTGACCCAGAGTGTCAAGTCGAAGGTCTGCTCTGTTGCTCTTTCCTCAGAAGTGCTCCCCGATGCAGGCAGCTCTTATTAAGCAGCTGGAGTCTGTGGAGGGCTCTGGGTCCTGCCTGCATGTTAGGACTGCCTGCAAGCTTCCAAACACCCGAGGCCTGGCCCACCCCAGATCCCACCCAGTGGCATCTCTGGGAAAGGGGTCAGGGGCTTCTCAGGCCTCGAGGATGCTAAAGAGCAGCGTGTGTGAGACATGTTGGGCTGGGGGGCAGACAGGGTCGTGGCAGGTGCCATGGTGATTCTCATCAGCAGCTGAGGCAGCACAGGAGATTGCACCTGCGGATAGAGAAACCGAGGCTGGCGGGGGTGCGGGGAGGCCAGACAGGTTAGGCTTTCCTCCCACATCCAGGCCCTCTCTTTCCCCCATACTTACAGTTTTACTTTTAACTGTATTATCTGCCTTACCAGAATTGAGTATCACCCCAAAACTCACCTCCCCCTGGAATCACAAAGAAAGTCCTACATAGTATTAACTTAGGAGATTGTTTGGGGGCCGTTTTCTGATTTGTGTGTCATCCTTCAGAACATTTCTAATGAAATCTCATTATTGGAAGGAAAAAACTTTTTCATTCATTCATCCCTTACAGCTGAGTCATTCCAGAAGCGTTGGCTCATCAAGTACCACTTGACCCGTCTACCCCTGGCCCTGCCCACGGGATCGCCCATCCAGCTGGGGAGCGAGACCAGGGCTCAGAGTTGCTCTGGCCTGGCCATGCCTTTGCCATCCTCTGCCATCACTTCCCAGGAGTAGGAGCCTGAGCTTCGCCAGCCCCCTGCTGCCCCCCACCGTGGGGCATCGCCTGTCCGTTGTCTTGCCCCCACCCTTCCTCGGGGCTCAGGCCTTCCTGCAACTCCCCAGGCCACTCCCACGACCTTCCTGGGCTCTGCTCTCCCAGCACTGTCCCCTCATCTCTTTCCTCCACTGGCGCATCCTCCCCATGGTGTGTGTGGCCTGGGGGGCACTCAGGTAGGTGGCCTGGTTGCACTGGACCTGAGCACTAGACAGGCTGCCTGGTCCTGCTCAGAGGCAGACCCACACCAGGAAGTACCTGGGGGTTGGGCTCCCACTGGGCAAGGCCAGACTGCACCCTTCCTTCTAACCAGTGAGCTCTGATGGGCCTTGATGTGAGCAGAGGCGGTCTGCTCTGTCTCCCACCCTCCATAAGCATTTGTGCAACATTTACTTGTGCCAAGACTGCTGGACATGACTGTTATCCCCATCTCACAGATGAGCAAACTGATGGCATGGTCCTGTTGCCTGCTAGGTCCCAGCCCTGGGAACTGTGTCTGCATGGAGCAGGTATGTGCCTGCAGGTACCCACTGCTGAATCAGGTTGGGGCACAGCCTGGACTTGGGGGAAATTTGTCTCACTGAAGGGCTCTCTGGCACTGGGGAAGCTGAGATGACAGCTGTGAGGTGGAGGTCACTGTCTCCACTGTGTGGCCTTGAGCAAGTTGCTTAAAGTTGAAATGTCTCTGGGTTAGGCCTCAATGTACTTATCTGTGAAATGGAGCTCATCATGCCTATTTGGCCCTTCAGCCTTTGAGATGGCTGTTCTAAGCATAAAGACAGATGCTGTCATCATGACTCTGGGTCACGGAGCCTCAGAACAACCAGCAAAGCAGATGGCAGTGTTTACTCTCCCTGTCTTAGCACCAGGGAGATGGAGGATCAGAGATGTCCAGTGGCCTGGCTGAGCGTACACAACAAGTCCCATCAAAGTCCTGGCTTCCAAGGTCTGTCCAAGAATCCTTCAGGCTCCATCTGTTAGGATCCCAGGACCTACTCCTGAGCCCAGCCTGCGATTTCTTGCGAAGGAAACTATGACCTGTCCACTAGCCATTTGGCTGTGTACTGTAATAGTCATGGATTGGCAGAGAGAGTGAGATCTCTGGCACAGGAGGCATGTAAGCAGGCCTTAATGAAATCACCCTTAAGGGCTCAGAGAGCAAACAGCACTCACTCAGGGACAGGCTGCCCCCTACTCCCACGGCCTGGGCTGCTTTCTGCTGATTTGTGGGTGTAGCCATACTTCCCCATTCACATCTATGACTCTGGTCATCTCCTCCATCACCAGGCAGGCACAATGCTCACACTCTGCTGGCACGGCCTGTTGGGAGCAGGAAGAGGCCAGACTGATGCACATTTTCTTCAGAACACGCTTAACTCTATCTCGTCCTGGTTTTCCATTGTAGGATTGAACACACCTGTCATGAACAGGCCCTGTGTACTTGGTACCCTTCCTGGACTGACCAAGTCTGGAGGAATTGGTAGCCTTTTAAGAAGCACAAGCCAAGATGACCACCCCATTTTGAAGGGTGGGGCACTGAGGCTCAGGAAGGGCTGGGACTTGTCCAAGGTCACTCAGATGGCCAGGGGCAAGTTTGGGGATGTTTAGCCTCACAGAGAAGACAGAAAATCTCCTTAGCCACCCTCCACCTGTGCCTGTAAGACCCCCACCCTGGGAGGTGCAGCTTAGATCCCTGTCACTCAGGGTCTCTTAGACCTGGAGAGCTGGCATCTGCTGCTCTGCCTCTTCCTTGCGCAGGCTCTGGGCTCAAGCCGGAGCAGTTGAGCCTTGGACTGCACACCTATCTCACAAAGTAGACGTGAGGGTTAGAGAATATAAATTAGCAGGCATGTGCCAAATACTAGCCTCGTGCCCAGCACACTGTTTAACCACTGGCTCTGTGTGGGGAAAGTATTGACTTGAGGTGTTTGCTAATTTCCATAGAGTAAACACTCCCAGCATTGCTGAATTCAGGCTACAATGTGGTGTCACCAAACAGAGCTGGGAAGAGATGTGCACCCTCAGCCCTCAGGAGTCAGTTTCAACTGGTGCCAGTGCCCAGTGGGGCCCCAGGAAGTCCTCCTTCTCTGGGTAACAGTTGGCTTGGCTGGGCACACTCTTCCCTCTAAATTGTGAGGGTTTGGTACCTCCTCTGCTGGCTTTTATGTCACATGAGTTACTTTGGGCCAGGGGCTCCACGGCCAATGGCCCACAGGCATCTCTTCGTCTCTGAAAGTGTATCTGATGGATGCCAACCCAGGGGAATGGGGACTGAGATGAGAACACCCTGGCATCTCCCTTGTGCCTTAGTTTCCTCACCTGGAAGTGGGTCCAATGAGTGTGCATGATAGGGTCATGGAATATGGAGTGAGAGGGTGGGTGTTAGTTCAAGGGATTGTCTGAGCAGGGCTCAGAAATTAGCAGTATTGTCACTGACACAGGCCACCTCCCTGCAGTAGGGCCAGAGATGCCCAAGGGAGGGCTTGTCTGTGGGAGTCCAGAGAGGAAGCAGGAGGGTGAGATCATGGAAGACTCTCTGCATTGGTGGTATAGTGGTGAACATACCTGCCTTCCATGGAAGACTCCCCTGGAGAGGTGGCATTTGACAGCGGCCGAGGAAGAAAACTCTGGGTCAAGGGTTTTCTGGAAGCCTCTCCGTGCCCTCATCCAAAGCATCCCAGCTCAGCCTCTGTCGCGGGAGCTCTGGAGTTTAGGATAGATATCTTCTGCCTTTGAGGCCTCAGTTTGCTCAACTGTAAAATGGACACAATGATCAGTGTTACCTCCCTGGGGGATAGTGAAGTGAGGGCAGAAAGGACATGCCAACCCCCGACCAAGCTTAGCCCTTGGCTCCGAGGGTGGCAGTACCCCTGGCCCTTCTCTTTCAGCCTGCCCTTTCTGTCCTGGCACAGGGTTCAGAGGTCAGAAGCGCTGAGCTGTGGCACCGTGAAGCTGCTTCCTCTGGGGGACAAGTAGGTCCTCCACAGCCGACAACCCCGCGGAATGTTCCAAAAAGCTTCAGAGGCCAGGAGCGCCGCCCCAAGTGAGGAGCTGCAGGCGGTAGCCACCCGGGCCGGCTCGCAGGTGGCCGCCCGCGCTCGCGGGCATCCAGGTGGGCGTGCCAGGCCCCGCCCACACCGCCCCAGGGGCGGGGAGAACGGAGGCCCCGCCCACCCCGCGCGCCGGGTCGGAGCCGGTGCGGGAGCGGAGCCGCGCGGAGCTTGCAGGAGCACGCGGGAGCGCGGCCCCACAGTGGCCCGGCCCGAGGGAGCAGCGCGCAGGAGCCGGAGCAGCGCCGCGACCCCACCCCAGCGCGGACCCGGTCCCGAAGTCGGACCCCGGCCCTGAAGCGCGGCCTCGCCCGCCTCGTCCGCCCCGGCCTTCGGGCCGCGGGCATGGACGGCGTCCGCTCGCCCTGTGAGTGCCGAGCCCCGCTACCTGCCGCCTTTGTGTGCGCGCCGCGCCGCTGCAGCCCCCTCCCTGCGCGCCCCTCCCGCGCCCCAGGCCCGCGTCCTTTGTGGAGCCGCAGCCTGGCCGGTGCCTTCTCTCCAACCCCTCTACCGCCGGCTCTCGGCCCTCCCTGTCCCTTCTGCAGGTTCCCCCGGGAAGCCCAGCAGGCCCCCAGCCCGGGCCGCGGCTGGGCAGGGCGTGAGCCCCGCTCCGCCGGCCTCCGGGTCCCTTCTGCAGCCCCTCCTGGAACCTCAGGGGCACCCCAGCAGGCCCTTCCTCCCAGGGTCCCGGGGAAAGCCCAAGGCAGGCCCTCTCCGCGGCCCGGGGCTGAACAGGGCACGTCCCCCTCCTCCCCAACCTGAGCCTCCAGGTCCGGTCTGCAGCCCCTATCCTCGGGACCCCAAAGACAGCTTTGTAGGGCAGGGCTTGGGGGCTCTGCGGCCGGGGCTGGGCAGGGCGCGGGCCTGGGGGCGGCGCTGTCTCCTCCCGTGGCCCCGGCAGGTGCGGTGGAGCGGGCGCTCACGCGGGCCTGTGTGTCCTTGGCCCGCAGAGATGGACGGCGATGGCGGCCGCCGGGACGCCCCCGGCGCGCTGATGGAGGCCGGGCGCGGCGCGGGGCCCGCGGGCATGGCGGAGCCGCGGGCGAGGGCGACGCGGCCCGGGCCCCAGCGCTTCCTGCGGCGCAGTGTGGTGGAGTCGGACCAGGAGGAGCCGCCGGGCCTGGAGGCGGCCGAGACGCCTGGCCCGCAGCCCCCGCAGCCCCTGCAGCGCCGGGTGCTTCTGCTCTGCAAGACGCGCCGCCTCATCGCGGAGCGCGCCCGCGGCCGCCCCGCTGCCCCTGCGCCCGCTGTCCCCGCCGCGCCGCCTGGCGCCCCCGGCACCCCGGCGGACCCGGGCCCAGAGCCCACGGGCACAAAGGAACTCGGCCCAGACGCCGCCGCAGCCGCAACCGCGCCCGCCCTCGACGGCAGCCCCCAGGAGGAGGAGGCGGCGGCAGTGAAGAAGGAGGACGCGGGGGCGACTGAAGCGAAACCCGAGCCCGAGCCGGGGCGTCCACGCCGGGATGAGCCTGAGGAGGAGGAGGACGACGAAGATGACCTCAAGGCCGTGGCCACCTCCCTGGACGGCCGATTCCTCAAGTTCGACATTGAGCTGGGCCGCGGCTCCTTCAAGACAGTCTACAAGGGGCTGGACACGGAGACCTGGGTGGAGGTGGCCTGGTGCGAGCTGCAGGTGAGGGCGCGCCGACCCGCAGGGGGATGTTGGCGAGGGCGTCCTTGGGCACGTCCTTGCTCTTGCCCCATGCTTTACGCAGCCCTGGGGGGTGCGGGGCCATGTGTGTCATCCCCTGGGGGGGTGGCTGGCAGGACATATGCCAGGTGTATGGACGACGTGGGGGCCCTTTCTGTGTCTGCGTGCAGGTTGGGGCTTGTGAGCCGGCTCCTGCGGGAGGTCGGGCCTCTGGGGTGCGTGTGGTCTGAGTGTGAGCGCAGCGGCGGGTGGGCACTGGACAGTGGGCCCTGGGAGGGCGTGTCTGTCAGTCTGCTGCTTCTGCTGTCCTCATGACCCACTTTACTGACCCAGGTGGTCTTGACTGTTGTGTCTTTGTAGAAGCGATGTAGGGGCTTCAAGGTTGATGTCCAGTGACACAGGGTGGTTTGGGAGCTCCCAGCTGCCCTTAAATTAGTGCCTCCCTGAGTCCTGTGAGGTGTGGGTGCCTCAGCGGGGATGCCTGCAGGGGCTTCTCCTGACCTAGGGGTCTGTAACCCAGGGGTGGTGCCTGGTGGGGACCTGGGGCCCCCTGGGCAAGGTCTGGAGGTGCCATCAATGTAACTGGTGCTCTGAGAGCTCCATTTGTTCACAAAATGGATGTGTGAGAGGTCTTAAAACCAAGTCATGCAGAATGCTGGGTTTTTTTTTTGGGGGGATGCAAAGGCTCTGGGCATGTATTTTTCATAACCCTGCCCTCACGTTGGCTGTGTCAGCCCCACCAACCCTGGAAGATTATATAAATGGCAACCCTAGCTGTCCTGGGCCAGCCTTGGAAGCAGAGGCCAAGCCTGTCACAGGGGAGTGGGGGATGGGGGGGTGTTTATAGGCCTCCCTCCTTGTAGGGGCAACTGTCGGGCATGGGCCAGCCTGGGAGAGTGCAGGCTGGCCGGAGGTGTAAGCCTACTCCACTGGCATGTAAAGTTAGCCGGCCTTCCAGGCCTGACGCAGAGCTTGGGCGAGCTGGGGCATGCTGGGTTCCAGGGCCACCCGCCACACTGCAGGACGCCTGCGATTTTGGCTCTGAGATGGGGTTCAGTTGCTGTGTCCTCCGGCCCCTGCAGGGTGGCCTGCATGTGTGTGCAAGCTGGGGTAATTCAGTGGGTGTTGATCTGTTGTCAGCCTTTCTCCCAAAACAAAGAGCTCCAGAGGCCTCACCTCCCATTGCCCCTTGGTTCTGCCATGGAAATGTGGCTTTTCATGGCAGGGGTCAGTGTTGTTCTGTGGAGTCCTTCAGGAGGGACTGAACAGCTGCCCTCCCTTGTGGCTGCACAGGTTCTGAGTGGCCTTGATGGTGCAGGACAGGCGGGGGGTGGAGCAGGTGGCTGTGGCCTGAAGGTCTTGGAGTGTGCTGGGCGTCCCTGTTGCATGAGAAGGCAGAGAAGAGGGAGGATCCGGAAAGCGGAGAAGATGATTCTTCATTTTGGTGAATGGCATGAGTCTTTCCTCCCCACCTTCCTGCTCTTGCCAGCTGACCTGCATGGCGTGCTGAGCACCCCTGGGTGCTGCTACTGAGAAATGCCTCTGCAGGGTGGAGGATGGAGCCAGGGGTGCTGCAGCAGGCTGGATTTGAGTTAGACCTCAGATGCTAGAGCCTGCTGATCTGGCTGAGGTATTGCTGGCGCATGTGACTCTCAGAGCTTGTTAATTCCCATTCCCTTTAAGGAAAGGCAAGAGGTTCTGTTTCTGGGTCTGTCTGTTGCAGGCACAGGGTGGAGCCTGGCCACTGTCCAGGGGTCTTTTTCTCCTCCATCCTAGATGAGAGTGGGCAGTCTAGAGCTGGCTTCTGGTCTAAATGGTGCTGTTCTGTGCTGGGATGTTACTGGTGACCCAAGATGTTTGGGAAACTGTCCCTGCACCTCCCCCAACAAGAAGTACTGCCAACATTTGCCCCAGGCTGATGTGCATCTTTGGCATCAGCTCCCTCTGCCTGGGCTGGTCTTAGAGGGTTTTTCATGAGAGGAATTCTCGACCAGCTTGGAAGAGCTCTCTTTGCTGAGACCCTACTGTGTGTTGAGCCTATGCTGGGAGCCTCCTCATCACAAACCTTGTTGAGGACTGTGGGGACGTCGAACCCATTGGAATTTCCCCAAGGTCACCAGGGAGATGTCAGGGGCACTGCAGGATCGGGGGCGGAGGGCCATAGCCTAGTGTGGAGGGCAGGGCGTGGGCTGACTTTGTGCAGGCTTGTGGGAGGGGCTGGCAGTAGGGCTACTTTTGCTGTGTCCTGAGCCAGAGGCAGGGGCTGGTGGCCTGGTGGGCGCTGGACTGAGATGGGGTGGGATGTAGGGCCGCAGGGAGATGAGGGCACAGGCTGTGGGAGGGAGGTCAAAGTCCTTGAGAGGAGTGTCCCTTTGGGTGGAGCTCAGGCTCCGGCCTCACAAACCACCACTGTGCAGAGGGGCTTCTAGGGGGAGGGCAACAGGTGGGTGTTCCTTCTCCAAATGTCTTGGCTCTGTCCTGGGGAGGGGACTTCCTTAGTCCACAGTGTGGAGATGGTTGTCTTGTACCTTGGCACCAGCATTCCCAGGCATTGGGAATCGGAGGCTCCTGGGAATTGCAGTTTACACGGTACAGAAGGGACTGTGAGGGTGTTGCCTTTAGCCAGGGAACTTCATGGAATTTCTCTCAGCCCCTCTCTTCCCCAGAAGCACCTCAGTGGGCAGCGGCCTCCTCCCGTGTGCCCAGGTGCCTGGACTCTGTTCCTGTTCCCATGTTCAGCAGGCCGGGGCTTCTGGGGCCCCTGCTGGCCTCCTCGGAAGACTGAGAGACGCATCACTTGCTTGCTTTTTCCAGGTTCCCCGCCAAGTGGAGGAAACGCCCCAATTGTGGACCTAGTAACCCTGGCTTGGAGGACATCTGATTTCCTTTGATAAATTAATGTTCAAAGAGCTTCATAGAGAGAGTATTATGTTTATCTGACATCGAAGGGCAGTGAGATGTTTCATCTTCTGAATTCTCCAGATGTCCAAAACTGAAACTTGAACTTGGGGGAAGCATTATAAAATACTACCTCTCTGTCATTTTTCTCTTGAATGAACTTTTATTCTTGGCACCAGAACATGTTACAGTAACAAGGAAGGAAGTAAAATGCACCCAGAATCCCTTGCTCTCGTTCTCTCTCACACTTTCCATGTTTCTATGGCTGTCTTTGGCCAGCCCCGGTCCCCCACGGACCCCTGTCCTGTAACACAGTGTGGGGCAACTTGGGCTCCCTGTTGGCCCTGGGAGCGGCTGCTGCCCACCGTGTGAGCTGGGCTACTCTGCGGGGGCAGGTCTGGGCCTTACCTTCTGCAGGGCCCACCTCTGGGGGGTGGTGAGGTCAAGACACACGTGCCCAGTGCGGTGTGGCCGAAGCATGGCAATGAGGAGGGGCCTGGCATGGTGCCAGGGCCACCCTTTGGGTCAGCACAGCCTTGTCCCCACCCCTCGTGGTGTTGAGCTTTTATGACATCCTCACTCTTCTTGGCTACTTGGGTTGCAGGACTGACACTGTCCCATGTGGCTCAGGGCTCCTCTTCTTACTTGCTGCCACCGTTGAGCTGGCCATGGTTCGCTAAATTGAGAAAACACAGCCAGCCCAGACCCCAGACCAGCGTCCGGAAGCCTTGTCAAAGGCGGCCTGTTTGCCTTTCCTGGATTTACCTGTTTCTGCTGTGTCTCTCCTGAGGACCTGGAGGGAGCTTTGTTTTTCACCCCCACATTGATACCACGCACTCCGTGTCAGCATCCCCCTACTTTTAGGGGACATGGGGTCTCAGGCCTTCTGTGCCACTGTGTCCCTGCAGAAGGCCACTGGGAGCTGCTGTTGCAGCTGGAACTCGGCTAGAACCCGAGTTTCCTGGGCTGGTGTCTGGGGCCCCCAATGTGGGGTCGGTCTCCCTCTAGGAGGTGTTCTGTCTTTGTCCCTCGGCCCAGAGCACTTGCTGGCCTTGGCAGGGCAATGTGAGTCCTAAGGAGGACCAGGGAAGCTGCTGCTAGGCCCAGCCCACCTAAGCTCTGCCAGCCAGGAACAGGGACACAGGTCCCTGGGCCGTGTGGTCATGAAGCAGGTCCTCCTGCTGCTCTGTACTGCCCGGAGGGGGTCAGGCTCGAGGAGCAGCGTGTTCCTGACTCACCAGCCCCATCCGGATGTCTCTGTGTCCTGTCCATCTGCCTGTGCCCAACAGTGAGTGACGCCCACGGAGGCTTGCTGAGTACTGCCTGTGCCTAGCGGATGGGTCCCTTCACTGTCCTTCAGGGACAGCCCAGCTGCCCTGCAGCGTCTCCCATGGCTATTGGCAGCCCCACCAGTGCCAGCATTAAGCTTGCCCACCTTACCCAGCAGCTGGGCTCTTCATCCCCTTTGTAGGTAAGCCAGGCACACGCCCTGGGAGGACTTGAGAGCCTGAGTCCCAGGCACCAGCCACACCTGCTTTCAGCTGTGACCCTGCCGACATGGGGAGAAGGAGGGACAGGAGGGGGCAAGCCGACGTCTGAGCACAGTGGAGGGGTTGGTGCTTGCTTGCTGGGGCAGGATGCTCAGAGAAGGCCCAGCCTGATTGGCTGGCGGTCACCCCTCTTTTTTTCAATCCCCTAATGCTTACTTTTGTTGGGAGAGCTATAATTTGAATTCACTTGGATGCCAATGCTGAGTTTGTTTTCGCAGGCGAGGTGTTTTATACGCCACGCTGACCACGGTTTTGGTTTGGTTGGCAAGAGAAGTTGGAGTGAGCTGCCTGACAGGCCTGTGCAGGCAGGCTTTCCCTCCCTCCTGCCAGGGGCAGAAATGTGGGCGCCCAAGCTCTTAGAGGCCCCTCTCCTGCCTCCCATGGTGGTGAGGTTTGTGCTGGCAGTAATATGTCACGAGCAGCCTGAGCTGCACGTCATCACCGTTGGGGCATGTTGAGGCTCAGGCATCGTGGCCCATTCTCTGTTGGAGGCAGGTACTCCTGTGGCCGAGTGGTGTCTTTGGGGGTGTCTGGTTGAGCCTGATTTGCGGCTAGGTGCCTGTGCTGCCCTCTAAGCCCCAGAGCAAGGACCCCAGGACCAGGTCAGGCATGTGGAGGGCTCGCACACTGCTCAGTTGGTCTGCTTTTGCTGAAGCTGATGTTTTCTCACACCCCCGTTGACATATTAGGAGGACTGAGAGGGTAGCTGGACATGCCCTCCTGCAGCCCAGAACTGGAGCCTTCTGTGATGGCAGAAGTGTCCTGTCTCTGTGGTCTGTGTCCACATGGCCTACAAGGTGCCTAGAATGTGGCTGGAGCAGCTGAATATCTGGGTTCTTAACTTTCCCCATCCTAAACATGGGCACAAATGGCCACATGCGCCCCGGCTGCTCTGTGGGATGGCCCACATCTGCGAGCTTGATCCTGAGCCCTCCTCCAGGTGGGCTCGTTTTCCAGGGGATAAAACTGAGGCCCAGATGATCTAGAGGTGGCCACAGGGTTGCCAGACAGTCTCAGGTGGGAACGGTATATAGATCAGCTCATGGTGAGGGAAATGACGGCTGGGGACACATCGGGGCTGGACGAGGCCAAGGCGGTGCAAGACTGGCCCAGATCCCGTACCAGAAACACCCACGGAGGACAAGGTTGGGTGTTTGGGCCGTGAGGATGTGGATTTGATGACAGCACTGTGCTAGTGTCAGACTTGAAGAAGCAAGTAGCTGCCAAGGCTGTGATGAGCTCCGTGTCCCCCAAAGAGTCTGGTGGGCTGTGAGAGTTGTGTCCCGCCACCCACCACGATGTTTCCAGGGGATGGTTGGGGGCTTACTCTGAGGTTGGACAAAGCTTTGTTGATGGACTGCTAGCTAGAAGATACCATCTAGAGAATGAAAGGGAGCAGATGTTCTGGAAGGTTCCAGAGGTCGGGCAGGCCCTGTGACCAGGGCTCAGTAGCACAGTCTGGTGTGTTTAGTGACTCAGTGAGCATTTGTTGAACACATGCCTTGCTTCCAGGCCCAGGGGTACTGCAATGAACAGGACAGACCACGACCATGGGAGATAGAGCAGACGAGAGACCTGAAAATATATTGGGTGGGTCAGTGGGACGCCAGGGTGGGGAGAGAGCCAAGTCCTCAGGAAGAGGCCCATGGGAGGTGGTGGAATGAACTGTGTGGACACCAGGAGGCAGGGGACAGCCCATGCAAAGGTCCTGAGGCAGGAACCCGCATAGGTGGAGGAGTGCTAGGTGAGGGAGGGCCTGTAGGTGTGGCAAGGACTCCGCCTCTCTGGCAGAGGCAAGAGCCACCTGGGGGGGGGGGAGTCTGAGCAGAGGTGGGGTGGGAATCAGCTGTGGTTTGGACAGGGTTCCCCTGGCCACCGCTAGGATTGTTGGGGATGAGGGTGGGAGCAGGGAGCCAGTGAAGAGGCAACTGCCACTGCCCAGGTGAGAGACGACAGGGCTCCTACCTGGGGGTAGGGGCTGGGGTAGGAAGGAGTGTTGGATTCTGCGTATGTTTGAAAGTGGAAAGCACAGGATTTGCTGCACATTGGATTTGAGGGTGGAGAAGGTAGGAATCGAGGTGATGGGAGAGTTTTGGGCCTGGCACTGCCAGTTGTGGCTGCCTTCCTCCGAGGTGGACAAGGAAAGTGGATTTGGGGGAAGAGCAGGCCTTCGCTTGGGACATGCTTAATCTGAGTGTCTTGTAGGCAGCCAAGAGTGGTCCTCCTGGGAACCAGGGTCTCCCCAGCAGAGCCTGTGTCGTGAGCCCAGGTGGGGAAGCCCAGGAGCACTTGGATGGGCCAGGACGGGGCCCCAGTGGAGGCCAAGAGGGAGGGGCCCGCTGCCCACACCCCTGCCCAGAGGGGTGTCCCAGGGTCAGGAACGGCTGGCTCCATGATGCCAGAGCTGTTTTAAAACATGATTTATACACGCTAAGTCAAAATAAGGAACTGCGGCTGCGCCTTAAGGACAACTGTGCCTTCCTTTGGAAGTTATCTTTTCCCTTGCCCCCTTTCCTTGCCATAGCCAGTGCACAGTCTGGGTGGGGCTGGGCTGGCCAGGCTTGTCCCTTGCCTGTCACTCACCTTCCAGGACAGCTTGAACTTAAGCCCTTCTGTGCCCAGAGGTGTCTTGCAGGCCTCTTATAGGCGTCTCTCAGAGCCTGTGGCTTGGGCCTGGCTTCAGGCTGCATCTGGAAGACACCCAAGGTGACAGTATTGAGCTTTAGGTCACCACTTTGGTGGAAGAGAACTTGACCCAGCCCAGCAGAGGGTTGGGCTGTGTGTCTGGGTCTCTGTTGTGGTCCTCCCTGGTGAGCAGCTGTGACAGGGCATGAGTGTTCCTGCTGTGGCAGGAAGGGGCTTCAGGAGCCTCACAGCCAGGCAGGGCTCTGCCCTCACAGCTCCTGGCTGTCCCAGCCCTGGTGCACACAGAGGTCCTCGGAGTAGGTGGGCCATGTTCCCAGTGGATGGCTGTGGGAAGGTGCCTGTCTCTGTGAGCTCAGTTTACCCAGTTTTGCAGTGTGGATGGTGCCCGCGAACCTTTACAGGTCGTGAGGACTATTGAGAGAAGTGCGTTCCACCTGAGCAACAGGGGCTTCAAGTCCACCTCTTCTCACCCCGCTCGCTCCCCCTGCAACATAAATAGTCGTCAACAGCAGAGATGTGCAGCGGAGGGCAAGTCTACCCTACAGGCTGCTTCCTGAGGCTGCCTGTCTCCCTGCCTGGGAGCTGTGAGCACCTGTGTGCCGTTGCCTTGGTGATGGAGATGCAGCTAAGGAAAAGGGTGTGAATAGTAGCAGCTGGGATTTTTGGAAATAGGTTAGGATCTGCCTTTGGCCATAGACAATCCAGGGCTTTGTTTCGGGAATCCCATTGGGGTGGAGAGGCTGGGGTGAGGACAGAGGAGTTTGGCAACCTGAACATTATCTGCAAATTTTCCTACTTCCAAGAGTTTTCAAATCCAAATCTTTTCCTGGAGGATCAAATTATAAGGATTCCCTGGAATACTTGATTACTACTTCTAATTTAAGTTGGTTTTCATTAAATTTATATTAAACATTTTTTGAAAAGAGTAAAAGAAAAATGATCAAGACAGTGTGGTATTGATAAAGAACAGACAACTGGAACAGAGTAGAGAGCCCAGAAATAGACACTCACAAAGTCAACTGATCTTTGACAAAGGAGCAAAGGCAATTCAGTGGAGAAAAGTTAGTCTTCTTAGCAAATGGTGCTGGAAAAACTGGACATCCACATGCTAAAAAATGCCTCTAGACACAGACCTTCCACTCTTTACAGAAAGTAACTCAAATCGTAGACCTAAATGTAAAATCCAAACTATAAAACTCCTGGAAGATGACTTAGGAGAAAACCTAGGTGACCTTGGGTTTAGCAGTGACTTTATTTTTTATTTATTTTATTTATTTATTTATTTTTTGAGACAGAGTCTCACTTTGTTGCCATGGCTAGAGTGAGTGCCGTGGTGTCAGCCTAGCTCACAGCAACCTCAAACTCCTGGGCTCAAGTGATCCTACTGCCTCAGCCTCCTGAGTAGCTGGGACTACAGGCATGTGCCACCATGCCCGGCTAATTTTTTCTATATATATATTTTAGTTGGCCAGATAATTTCTTTCTATTTTTAGTAGAGACAGGGTCTCGCTCTTGCTCAGGCTGGTCTCGAACTCCTGACCTCGAGAGATCCAGCCACCTTGGCCTCCCAGAGTGGTAGGATTACAGGCGTGAGCCACCACGCCCGGCCTAGCAGTGACTTTAGATACAATACCAAAGACACAATCCATGACAGAAAGAATGAGCTGCACTTAAAGTTGAAAACTTCTATTCCGTGAAAGACACTGTCAAAAGGAGAAGGCAGGCCACAGACTGGGAGAAAAATATTTGTAAAAGACCCATCTGCTAAAGGATGGTTATTCAAAATATACAAAGAACTCTTAAAACTCAACAATAAGAAAACAACCAGATTAAAAAAAATAGGCCAAAGACCTTAACAGACACCTCATCAAGGAAGACACACAGATGGTAAATACGGAAATGAAAAGATGTTCCACATCGTAAGTCGTCAGGGAATCACGGATTAAAACAGCAGTGAGCTCCCGCCACACACCTGTTAGAATGGCCGGAATTCAGAACACCGACCACACCACATGCTGGTGAGAATGTGGAGCAACAGGAACTTTCATTCATTGCTGGTGGAAATGCAAAGTGGTGCAGCCACCTTGAAAGACAGTTTGGCAGTTTATTAAAAAACTAAACACACCATATGATCCAGCAATTGTGCTCCTTAATATTTACCCAAAGGAGTTAAAAACTTATGTCCACACAAAAACTGGCACACGGATGTTTATAGCAGCTTTACTCATAATTGCCAAAACCTGGAAGCAACCACGATGTCCTTCAGCAGGTGAATGAATACATAAACTGTGGCACATTCAGACAATGGAGTATTATTTAGTGCTAAAAAGAAATGAGCTATCAAGCCATGAAAAGACATGAAGGAACCTTAAATCCATATTTAAGCG
Source organism: Lemur catta (assembly GCF_020740605.2). Lineage (NCBI taxonomy): Eukaryota > Metazoa > Chordata > Mammalia > Primates > Lemuridae > Lemur > Lemur catta. Next base: position 85,850,407 of record NC_059137.1, read on the forward strand.
CAAGTAGCCAATCTGAAAAGGGTGCATAGTATATGATTCCCTTCTGTGACATTCTGGAAAAAGATCAGTGGTTCCCGGGGGATGTGGGGAGTGAGGGATGAATAGGCAGATTTATAGGGCAGTGAAAGTATTCTGTACGATACTGCAGTGGTGGACACATGCCATTATACATTTGTCAAAACCCATAGAATGTACAGCACCAAGAGTGAACCTAAATGTAAACTATGGATTTTAGTTAATAATGATGTATCAATATTGGTTCACAAATTATGACAAGTATGCCACACTAATGCAAGATGCTAATAATAGGAGAAACCTTATGTGTGGGTGTGAGGGAGTATATGCGAACTCTGTACTTTTTGCTCAGTCCTTCCGTAAACCTACAATGTCTCTAAAAATAGTTGATTCATTTAAAAATAAGTGCAATAGCTACATTGAAGAAGTTTGTAGAAATGAAAAAAGTCACCCATAATCCAAGTGAGCACAGCTACTTTTATTTTTGTACATTACCTTCTAGGTGTTGTTCACGCACGTGTATCTGGTATCTGTGCCAGGCACAGTGGCTCACACCTGTAATCCCAGCACTTTGGGAGGCTGAAGGGAGGATCACTTGAGGCCAGGAGTTCGACACCAACCTGGGAAACACAGTGACACCCTGTCTCTACAAAAATTTTTTAAAAATTGGATGTGGTGGTGCGCATCTGTAGTCTCAGCTGCTCAGGAGGCTGAGGCAGGAGGATTGCCTGAACTCAGGAGTTTGAGGTTATAGTGAGCTGTGATTGCACCACTGCACTCTGGCCTGCATGACAAGAGTGAGACCCTATTAAAAAAAAAAATACAGCTGCAATCACAGGGTCACAGCTTTTAAAATCTTGTTTCTAGAGTGTCTTTTAAAGCCATTGGTTTGTGAGAGGAGGCTGTGGTTCTGGAGTTTATTCCTGGTCTTTGTGCTGTTATGTCCGCTTTGTTAAGAGAGTGGCTGTAGTGGGGTGGGGGGCTGTCACTAGATAGATTTGGGGACTGCTGGGTCAGGCAGGCATTGCTGTTGTGGAACTTCTCAGAGCCTTTAAAATGTCCACTATGTTGTGAAGCTCTTGGGGGAGGGGAGGGGAGGAGGCGTTGGGTCCCTTCCTCCTTTGCTTTCATTTTTCACATGTCCTGTGGTCCAGGGCTGGCTCTGGGCCAACTGCGGGTATCCAGCTTGGCTGTTGGTGAAGGGTTGCTGGTGATCAAGAAACAGTGTTCCTTGGCACCATTGCAAATATTGTGGGGGCCTCCCTGTCCCGTTAAGAGGTGGTGCCACTGGTGGACCTCGGAGCTAGATATGGAAAGCTGGTCTTGCCCATGAGGCTCCCCACCTGCCTTGGGCTGGAAGCTGCCCTAGAAGGACCCTCCTGTGTCTGCTGTCCTCTCGGGCCCCCTGCTCTCCTGGCTGTGTGTGTGCCTGCTCCTGGGTGGATGAGCTGGGACAGCTCTCGGCTGTGAGCTGACTGTGGTAAATGATGCTGACCTTTGGTCATACCCGGAATCTCAAATCTGGAGGTGGCCAGTCGAGGGCCTTAGAGGCTGCTCAGCATCATTGGCTGGGACATGGGGCCTTCCCTCCTCTCTTCTGCTCCTCTCAGCCATGTTGGCAGTTTGTCCCCAATCTTGCTTGTCACCTGATGGCTGCAGTGGGGCTGCCACAGCTTCAGGCATCACAACCATGTTTGAAGGCAGGAAACGAGTAGGTGGTTAGCTGGGGACCTAGTAGCCAAAAGCACCATTTCTCAAATAAGGGAAATGTTTACTAGTGATCCTCTTTGGTGTCTCTGGTTAGAATGGGGTCACATGGCCTGCCCCAGCTGCAAGGGCATCTGGCATTCCCTGCACGGACCTTGGCCTAGTGGGTTGTAATCTGTTCCCCAGGGCTGGGTGCAGTGGGTTTCTGTTGGTCAGCAGGGTGGCAGGCTGGGGGTGCCCACATGCCTGTCCTGGCTGCTTTGTTCCTGCATGGTGCCTGTGTGTGATGGAGCCTTCCTCTGCTGGGGCCCATCTCCCAGACAGAACAGCCCACATAGCCGCTGCGTCTGGAGGCTGCTTCCCGCTCACACTTCTTGCACCCGGGCACGTGGGCCCTGAGGGCTGCCGTCCTTCCTGTGCGACCACTCCGGGCTCTCCACCCGCCACTCCCCCGCCCCCCTCGCCCACCCCATCAAGGCTTTGCCCTCTCTGCCAGCAGTCCAGTTTTCACTTCCCCCAAGCTTTTTACTTTGGAAAAGCTTAAACCAGCAGAAAAGTTAGAGTTGCCGATTGTTAGTATTTTGCTACATTTCCTTTACTCTGCGGCCACGTCTTTCTGACCTATTTGCAACTCATGCCTGGACACTTGAGTGAGCAGCTCCTGATGGGAACAAGGACGTGTCCCCACATCACCTCCACTCACGCCACTCTCCAGGGTCTGACTGGTTGCGTGTGGCCAGTGACACGTCTGCCGGCTGGGCTCTTCCTGGCTTTCCCTGTTGGGATCCAGGATCTAGTCAAGGATCGTGTGCTGTGTCTGGCTGTCATGTCAGTTTTAATCCAGAAGAGTCCTTCCACCGTTTTGTTATCATTGTTCTTGAATCTTTTGTCATTGTCTTTTGAGGGCCCTGGGCCCATGGTCCTGCACGGACACCCTGTCTGGATTTGCCTGGTGTTTCTGCACGGCCGAGCTGGGCTCGCCTTCCTGGCGAAGGTGCCGATCACACCCGGGCCAGGCTGCCTCTGCGGGAGATGCAGAGGCAATCAGGTATTGTTACTAACACAGAAAGGGCCATACTGGTGTCAGTGGGCCACCACTCTGTGCTCCAGAGGCCTGTCAGCTCCCTGGGAGGGAGCACTGCAACTCCCCTCCTTTACTGAGGAGGGAACTGAGGCCCCGGAAAATGCAGGACATTGTCCCGTCTTCCCAGCCAGCCGGTGGCAGAGCAGGGATGTGACCTGGGCTGAGGGGCGGTGATGCAGTTCGAGCAGGCTGGGCTGCAGGCCCAGGTGGTTCTGGGGCTCAGGGCCACCTAGCCTCCTTCCTTCCCTCCCGTACCTCACGCACCTGAGCGAGAGCCGCCCAACCTCTGTTTTAAGTTGAACTGTCGATGCTGTCAGGACTTGCTGTCAGCCTGAGGGGAGCTGTGGGCCATCCCAAGTGCTCTGAGTTTCCTGGGCGGCTGCAGGGTCCTGTGGTCTCCTCCTGCAGGCAGGGCTTGCTGGCCGGGGGATGCTGACTGTGAGACCCACCTGCTGCCCATGCCCCTGCTCCAGGAGGGACCCCCTCCTCAGGCTCCCCGTGAGGGTGTGGGGCGAGGGCCCAGTCATCCCCTCACCTGCCAGCCCCGGGCTAGCTCCAGTGAGTGGGGAGGGGCTGCGCAGGCATCAGGTTTCATGAAGATGGAGGGTGGCCACTGTGGAGGGGACGTCTTCTAAGGAAGGCGATGTGACAGACACGGGAACCTGACAAGGGAGGAACTGTCCGGAGCCTCCTTCCTCTGATGCAGCAGTTTTCACTTTCACATATGGTCTTCATATCTTGTTTATGTTCTTGGGTGCTTTTGCAAAGTCATGATCACAGCATGTGTGCCGACGTGTGCAGGGATGGTGAGTCGCCCAGACTGCCTCTGGGCCCTCACTCCTGCCCAGCCCCACGCCCCTGCCTCCCGAGGCCCCCAGTTGGGCTGGGCAGCTTCGGTGCAGTGCAGCCTGGGGCACGGGGCCTCCTGGTGTGAGTTGGGCCTGGGACAGACCCATCATCACCTCCTTGCCGGCTGGGTTTGTGGTGGGTGGAGGCCTGGCTCAGCCCCGGCCTGGCGCCCCCCAGCTGGGCACAGGCTCCCACACACCCTGCATTCCTCAGGGCTGGGCCCTGTGGCTGGTGGTCTCTACAGGGACCTGAGACGTCTGGGTGAGTCCCCTCACACATTGTGGGATACATCTTCTCACAAGGGCTTCCCAGAAGGAAGGGGGCTTATGCCTGGGGTCTGAGTGGGCCACTTCCTTCCTGTTCTGATGGCACCAGGTGTGAGCCGAGAGGCCTCCCCCAGGTCCTCTTGTTCCAGGCTTCACCCAAGGTTGAGGACAGTCCTGAGCTGTGGACCCCATGACCTCCTACTGTAGCACCGCCATGGTTGCTGACTACAGGCACCCCCTCCACCTGGTGGCTGTGCTTGTGCTCCTGGTGGCTGAGGGGCGCCCTGGGCCTCCTGTCTGGCCCCAGGCCCCAGGCAGCAGTCCTGTGCCTTCACATCAGGAAACAGTCTTGCCAGGTCGGCCGGCAGCAAGGCTGCTGACATCTGCCCAGACAGTTCCCTTGGAATTTCTTCTCTTTAATTACAGGGTTTGAGAAGGGGGATGAATTTGGCTTTTTCAGAGGAAGCATGGAAAATACGATGCTGCAGAGGAGGGTGAGGAGGGGCAGCAGCTGGGCAGATTCATGTGCTCTGTCCCCTCCCCAGAGGCGAGTATCGGGCGGTGCTGTGTGGGGATGCTCTGCCTGGCTTAGCCTCAGCCGCCCTGGGCCCTCGGCCCCACCTGGGAGTAGAGGTGATGGCGCACCCCATAGGTGTTGCGTGCGCGGACGAGTTAAGGTGTAGTGGGGGTGTCGGGTAGAATCCTTAACCCTGATGCCATCAGGAGGATCACACGGCTCATCAGGGGCTTCCATGCTGCCTGGCTTTGTCTTCTGGCCCCTCGATTCAGAGTTGAGGTCCAGGGCAGTTTGTCTGATGGGGTGCGCCCATCACCGGTGCTGGCAGCGGCTGGGCAGTCTGCGCAGGAGGGAGGCCTGGGGCTCTCTGCGAATGCCCAGAGGAGGACATGTTTCTGCGTGTTCCCTTGAGGGCCAGAGATGGTGGGAGAGTGCCACTGAGGAGGGAGCTTGGCTGCCAACTGGACAACGATGGCTGTTGTCCCCTTTGGAGATTTGATGCCTGCCCCAGGCTGCTGGTGCCCGGTTCCTAGGCCGGCCCCTGTGGTGCCCTTGCTCAGTGTGTTTGGACAGAGTGAACTGGCACCTTGGTCTGGGGGTGAGCTGGGGAGAAGCCAAGCCCAAAGGATGCTGGAGCGCAGCCCTCAGGAGTGTGGGGTGCCCATCATTCTCGGTGCCCCCTGGGCCTTGGGATTGGGTGGCTGAGGGGTGAGACAGCCATGTGGGCTCAGGGTGTAGTGGCCACAGACCGGCTCTATGCAGATGGGCACCTTTGCCATTTGTAAGGAGGCAAGAAAGCAAATAAACTCAGCAAGGAGCACTTACGAGGAAGGTGAAATAGGGTGAGTTGAGGGAAAAAGGCAAAAACGTTGAAAACAGCCAGCTAGAAAGAAATGAAACATAAGCAGATATTAAAAATAAAGAGAAATAGATTTTGAAAAAGAAAGAGACAGGTGATATTTCCTAAAGGTAAAGGAAAATCCAGTGCTAATGGTGAGAAGCGTTGCTTTTGCTTGGATGGAACCTGAGGGACAGCTGGGGCGTGTGCAGCCCCTTCCCCAGTTAAGACCTAGGAGTCCCCAGCGGCCCCAGCGCAGGTGGCACTGATACTTTCTGTTCTGCGGAGGTGCTCTGCCCACTCTGGTGGCCCGAGAGGGTGGGATTCAGGCTTGGTGCCTGGCGTCTTGTGCTGGTCAGGATGCCCTGGAGGCCTACCTCGTCCTTCGTGTCAGTCCCCACTGCGTGTGGCTGAGCTGTCCCATCCTCTGCTCATCCCTCACCCACGGTGCACACCTCGGCCGTCCAGTTTGGGACTGTTCCCGAACGAGGCTGCCCTGCATTTGCATGGGGTCAGAGGAGCCGGGGAGGGGAGACGGGCCAGGCGGGCTGCTGGCCTGGCCTGCACGGCTCGAGGCCCCTGCTTGCCCGTCCTGGTGTGGCTGGCTCATGCCCCGTGCTCTCGGCCTCTCAGGAGGTGGAGCGTGGAGAACACGTGCCCGACCATGAGGCTCACATCCACCTCCCTCCAGCCACAGAGCTCAGAGGAGCAGGGCCGGGCTCTCTGCCTGGCCTGTCGCTAGCCCTGGGTACCATGTCCAGCCAGCCAGGGCCTAAACCCCAGTTGGGACTTGTCTGAGGGCTGGGGACATGTGGGACTTCCTGCTCCTCCCCTCCCTTCCCCTCTGAGGGCTGCAGATGCCGGCTGTGTCCCTTCCGGGTGTCCAGGACCTGTGCCTCCCTGTGTCCTAGGAAAAGCCTATTTGGCTTGTGTCTGGCCTGTCTGAAATGGCCTGTCAGCCTCTGTAAATATTTGATGAAGGCAATGATAAAAAGACAAAGGCGTGCTCTGTTCCTCGGAGGGGAGTGCAATGGTGACATTGGAACGTTCTGGCCCTGCCGGCTGCTTCCCTGAGCAGTTATGGATGGTTTTTAAGGCAGGCCCTTTGTGTCCGAGTTCCTGCTTGCAGGCCAGAGCAGAGCCCCTCGGGGCCTGGCAGGGCTGAGTGGGAGGCAGCTGCCAACTTTCCACCTGGAAACCAGGCTGGGCTGGTGAGGGCCACTGGCTGGGCTAGAGGTCACGGTGGGATCTCGCCCGTCTCATGCTACCTGGGACAAGTCTGGTGACAAACCGTGGGCCCTGGCCCTGGGGTGGGCTCAGGGGAGTGAGGGGTGACTGGAATTTGGCACAAGCACCTAACCGTACTCAGACAGCTCTGTGCCCAGTGGCACCAGCAGCCCATGGTGGGTGCAGCTGCTGCAGCACGTCACACTCCTCCCCCACCCCTAGGCCTGCCTGGTGGCCTGTCCCAGGTGGCCTGCCCTGAGGCTTCCCCACCTGCCACGTGTGAGGGCTGCATGTACGCTGACCACTCGCCCGTCAGGCCTTTGCTGGGCTCTGTGCACACGTATGTGTGCGTGCCGTCTTCGGCTTTCTCGCCAGGGAACAGGCCTGCCCCACAGGCACTTCCGTGAGAATGAGGAGCCCTTTGAGGTGGCCCCATGGGCGGCAGGCCTGGCCCTGCTGGGGGAGGGGAGCTTTCTCCTTGGGAGGGGCAGGAACTGCTGGGGGCCGTGGCGCCTGGGGAGGGGTGGGTATTTGCACGGCTGATGGCCTTTAAACAAAAGGTTTCTGCTGTGTTTTCTCTTTGGGGAAAGGAAAATTATGTGTGGGCAGGGCTGGGGAGGGCATCGTAGCAGAGGCTGTCTTCATCTCTAGTGTGATTACCAGTGTCACTGTGGCGGGGGTGGGGGGTGTGTGTAATGCTCCTGTGGTCCCTCACTGAGGCCTCCCCAAATCCCCCGAGGCTGGCCGGGAGCTCTTCTGGAGGGGTGGAGACACCGAGGCACCAAGGCACTCTCGGGTGTGCTTGCCAGACTCCTCTAGCTGCAAAGGGTGGGACAGGCCCAGCGGGTGCTGGGGCTCATGGCTTGGAAGGGTTGGGCTGCCTTGAGTAGGGGATTCCTACTGGGGTGAGATGTCACCCTTTCTCCTGCGAGGACCACGTCTGATGGTGTCCTGGAGGCTCCACCTTACACAGCAAAAGGGACTTTGCAGATGGGATTAAGTTAAGGATGGCGAGATGGGGAGGTCGTCCTGGGCTGTCCTGGTGGGCCTGGTGTCGTCTGCAGGTCCTCATAGGGAGGAAGTAGGAGGGTCAGAGGCAGAGAAGGGGATGTGACCGTGGAAGAGAGAGGAAGCGGCCATGAGATGAGGAATGAGGCACCTCTGGAACTGTGCGGGGGTAAACCTGTTATTGTGAGCCCCGTGTGTGGTGGTTTGTTACTGCAGCTGGGAGAGGCCTGGTGCCATCTCCACTGCCAGGGGACAGCGTGCTGGAAATCAGTGGCTCTCAAATCAGTGGTTTGGAAATCAGAGTCAAGGCTCTCTGGGAGAATATATTGGACCTGTTGGTCTCAAACTAGAACTGGGTTAACAGGGTGAGTGGCTGCCCTGTGGGAGGAATATCTAGAGGGTTCCCTGGACAAGGCTCCTTGAGCAGGACCTGGAGCCGTTGGTGGGATCACAGGATGGCATCCTTGGGAGAGGGTGTTGGGGTACGGCTGGCTGGTGTGTGGGGGTGTGCTGGAGAGTGCTGGAGAGGAGGGGCTGAGATGGTGAGGCCACACTGAGGAGGTGTTTTAACTGCTTGCCTGGTCAGTGGGTGCTAGAGAGCCACTGAAGGCTCTTGGGGGAGGATCTGTGAAAGCAGATTTGAGGGACGTGGGCCTCACAGCTGTGTGTGAGGTGCTGGGAGTGGAAGAAGCAGAGGTGAGGGTGGCCTGGGTGCTCAACATTTCTTCTGGGGGAGGCAGACGGGGGCGGGCAGAAGAATCGATGGCCTCTGTCAGTTGCATGGGATGGAGAAAGCACATCAGGCCTTGCTCATCAAGGGACCCAAGAGGGTTAGGGTTAGGGCTACCAGGTGCAGGGAGGCCTGAGCAGGGAAGACAGAGTGGCCAGGCTATCCCTGGGGGCCTGTTGGCCCTAGGAGGACTCGGGGTTCTAAATGCACTGGAAAGCCCCACTTTCCCCCAGCCAACAGTGGTGGGGAGCCCAGAGTGCCTGGTGTGGGGGGCATTGCAGGAGCAAGCTGCTGGCTCTCACCAGGCAGCAGGTGCTGGCTCTGAGCCCTCATGGGGCCACACGGGCGTCAGAAAGGAGGAGGACTGAGGGGTGGTGTTCTGAGGCTCTGTGACATGGGCTGGTGTTGGCCATCCTGTCTGGCCAGCCTTGCTTTCTGTCCCTAATGTGAATGTCACAGCAAATTACCAGCACTGTCGGGGGCTCAGGGAGGCTCAGAGAGTGAGGGATGCCCACGGGCATGGGGGAGGAGTGTGGATGTATGGGGTGGGTGCAGGGCACCTCTGAGCCGGGCAGGCTGTGGGGCTGTGTGCCTGGTGGGCTCAGGCTGACCTGCTCCTGCCTGGCGCTGGGTGGGGGCGGGGAGGCCTGAGGCCAGCAGGGCTGGAGAGCACAGGCTGCAGGCTGAGAAGTGAACTGACTGCAGGGGCACGGTTTTAGGTTGAGGATGGGTGGTTTGGAAATCAGTGGCTCTCAAATCAGTGGTTTGGAAATCAGAGTCAAGGCTCTCTAGGAGAATATATTGGACCTGCTGGCCTCAAACTAGAACTGGGTTAACACCTGAGGGAGATCTTCTTTTCCTTCTTCCATTCTGGTAAAAATTTTACTGTGGAGCAAACTACCCACCCCCATGGGTTTATCTGCAGATCAGTTTTAGCAGTGATTGGGGGAGGGCAGGAGGAGGCACTGGGCCGGGACTGTGCACTCTGGCGGCACCTTACCCCCTCGCCAGGGTCAGGGCATCTCTCAGCACAGACGTGGCAGTGAGCAGACAACACTGCGCAAGGGGCCAGTGTCCCCCTGTAGTGGGTGCGTGGCATGTATGCAGGTGGGGGCTGGCTGAGCCCCCCAAGTCTGGAGGGGCGGTTGGCCCCGATGGATCAAGGCTGGCACTTGGGCTTGGCTCTGCCTCAGGCCCTGTCATGTTGGGGACCTGCCCTGCTGGCTGGCTCCTCTCTGTACCCCCCACTCCATGGTTGGTCCCCTCTGTCTCTCTCACACCCATGACTGGCCCCCTCTCTATCCCTCTGGCCCTCACCATAGCAGGCACCCCTCTCTGTCCCTCCACCCCGAGGCTGGTCCCCACTCTGTCCCCCAGCCCCGAGGCTGGCCCCCTCTCCGTCCTGCTGGCTCTCCTGAGGCCGGCTGTCTGGAGCCTGGTATCCATAGCAACAGTTGCTGCTGTGGAAGCTGGCGCCCGCTCCGCCTCATCCCGTGGGGAGGTATTTTTGGCACTGCTGAGGGATTTAATTTTATCTTTGGTGTTGACTTTTACTCTCTGAGTGACACAGACAGAGCTGGGGGCAGCCTTGGAGAAGCTTCTCTCCGGGGGACGTAGCCCTCAGGGCCTTGCATGGCACCCGTGAGCGCCGGGCCCTTTGCATGCCTCTCTGCTGTGAGCACTGGCTCCGTGGCGCTGGCGCCACAGGGGTCTCAGGCTTCAGATATGCTGGGGACTCTGGGAGACAAGAGGAAAACCGGGGGTGGGTCTGAGCCCCTGGTGAAGCAGCCATTCAGAACAGACACCCCTGGAGGTGATTGTCCTACTGAGTCAGGGTCCCCAAGTTTGGGGGATGGGCAGGAAGAGGCTGTGCCTTCTTGGCAGCATCCAGAGTCCAGGCCCTGAGAGGCACTTGCTTCCCTGAGGCTTGTCTTGCTTCCCTGTCCCTCGGTTTTCCTTGGGGAGGTGCTGTGTCAGTGCTGGTGTACAGCAGCCCGGGGTCACCGAGAGCTGGGTGTCAAGGAAGGAGGCAGCCTGTTGTCTTCTGGCTCTGCCACCCGCTGGAAATGTGCAGCACTCCCTGACCGTCTGTCCCTTCATCTGCTGGATGAGGATGATGGCTCCCAGCTTGCAGGGGTGCCATGCGGCTGCTTGTGTTTCCCACCCCTTGCCAGCTTCCCCTGCAGGGCAGAGGGGCCGCCCCGTTGGATGATGCCCGGGCCATCCAAGTCAGAGGCAAGACCAGCCACGTGGGAGCTGAGGGCCAAAACACCCAGACATTATTATGAACTTGTTATCGTGGGAAATTGCACACGGACCACAAAGGAGAGGATACTTGACAAACCTCGTGTCCCATCCCCAGTTATCAGAGTCTCCTGAACGTCCTCTGAGTACTGTAAAACGCTCAGACTCAGAGAGCACCCCCAAGTTGTGGAACGGTGGGTTTGACCTGCCCCAGATCTCTGGGGGGCCCTCGCCCACCACTCCGCCACAGGCAGGAGACACCCCCGCTCCTGAGGACGGGTACCTGTCTCCTCTCGTTCATGACCCCTGTATCAGCACACAGTAGGTGTTTGGTGCATGCTTGGGAGATTGGGTCGGCCCCTTGAGGAGGAACCCGATAGGTCGCTGGAAGCTCAGGAAGAAGCGAGTAGAATTTGTGAGCTTTACAGAATCAGTAATTCTGTCTCCAGTGAGCGTATTTGGTGCAAACCCCAAAGCCATTTATAGAACAGATGCCAAAGGGAGCACTTGAGGAAATTAAACTCCATGGTAACCTCGCTCTGGAAATGAAAATAGCCTCGTTGTCAACGCTGTGCTGCGGCCCAGGGCACAGCCGGATTGTAGCGCCTGCCACAGCGAGGCTTGCTCGCTGCCAGTACTCATGCCCCCGCTGTGTGCTGGTTTTAGTTTCATGAAGTTCAGTCGATTGGGGAGAATTTGGGAAATAGAGGAAAGGAGAATGAAACTCACAAGCGTTCAGGGAGAAGACAGCCAGAGCCTTCTTGCTGGTGGTTCTGTTCTCGTGCCTGTGGATTGTACGTGGACAGCGTCGTGCCCCATCCTTTGCACGCAGCAGCCCGCGCCTGCTGCTGGCCTCCTCTGTCCAGGGCTTCGTGCCTGCTCCAAGGACCTTCATCTCCCCCAGGCCCTGCCTCAGGTGTCAGGGTTTCTTCTTGTTGCCAATAACGCTGCACTGACGATTCCCAGACAGAATGCGTGTATCACCATGGAGAGGGACCCAGAAGTGATGTTCCCAGGTAAGCGCAGGCTTTGGGGACTTTGTGTCCCATGGCACAGTGACCTGCTGGAGCGGGACGTTTCCGCTGAAAGTGGAGTTTTTGTGTTAATGTTACCTGCTGCCCTCTCACTGTATATTCTTCTGAGAAACATTTTGAAAACAGCAGAGGAAATATGTCTTTGTAGAGAAAGGAGAACCACCCATGCTCTTGTCACCAGGCTGAGATGGGGCCCTCATTCTGTGTGTCGTGCCATTTGGCCAGTTTATGTGCACGTGCTGTCCGTGTGCATGTGTCTGTGTGTGTGTCATTCATGTGCACGTTCACACATATGCAGCTGAGCCGCTGTCCCTCTGATGGCACTTGTGGTGCTTGGTGCCATGTCAGGGCAGCCTCATCCTTGAGATTTTCCTCCATGATCAGACCAAGGAGGCGGCTGATCCTCTGTGAACCACAGCCTTGAAGACCCTTAGGAATAGCTTTTTCTCTTTCGAATAATTTCCTGAACAAAAGCTTCTAGATAGCGGAGCAGGAGGACAGAGACCTGTGACCTGGGGAAATTGGCTGTGGCCAGCTCCATCCCAGGTGGGCGTGGGCACCTGGCAGCCTTCCCCAGCAAGGGCTCCATGGTGCCCTCAGTGGGGGCCGGGCTGCACGGCTGCAGGGCAGGGCTATGTGCCTCGGTCCTGGGCACCTCAAGGTGGAGGGTGGGCCTGGCTCAAGGCCAGGACATGCTGGCCCCCGTGCCCACTGCCTGCCCACGCACCCACCGGGTCTGTGGACAGGACAGCCATAGGGCCGGAGCTGCCTGCCCTCCTTCAGGGTGGCTCATGGAGCGCCTTTGCCCTCCCCTGCCTTCGCGACAGGGCTGGTCACGTGGCCTGAGGGTGGCACCCAGTCCTCCCCACTGTGAGGCGGAGACCATGGTGGAGGCCTCAGGAACCACAGTTAGGAACACCTGGGATGCTCCTGGTCTTGGTTTGCTCTTAGGGGGTTCTGGAGGGCCGGGGGTATTGCTGGGGAGGAGCAGCCGGCAGTGAACAGGGCTGCTCCAGCGCTGTGCTCAGGCGGAAGGAGCAAACCTACGTTGTGGTAGGAGTCGGGCCTGCGGGTAGCCTCGCCCGTGTGGCCTCCAGCCAGCCACTCTACCTGTCTCTCTGGGCCCCTGGGGAGAGGGGCAGTGAGCTCTGAGGGTGGCCACTGCCCAGTGGTGGTCAAAGCCTGCCCTCTGCCAGGATCCCAGGGAGGATTCTCCGTGTCCACGGCCAGGGAAGCCCCAGGGCTGGGTTTGTCTGGGTCACGAGGTGCCTCTGTCCCACTCTGACTTGAAGATTAGTGGGGTACCCCCACAGCCAGGGAGGGACCCCACACCTCTGGGCATGGAGCCTGTGACCTCTCTGTGGCCCAGAAGAGGTAAAAGTTGCATTTCTGGGCTCTGGTGTGATCTTGGGGGTTTCCATCTTTGGGGCCCCACCATGAGGGCAGTGGGTGGGACACCTTCTTGTAAGTGTGAAGAATAAGTCTGTTCTAGTTTTAGCTGGTGTGGCTGCCCCACTGACCGCTTCGCACTGTCCCCACGTGTGAGTGGCGTCCCTGCCTTTCCAGCAAGCACCCCTACCCCAGGGACATAGGGGGCAGTGCTCCCGAGAGAAGGCTTGAGGAGGACAGGGGTGTAGGGGGAGGTGGGGCTGTGTGTGCTGATGGAGGGGTGGGGCGGGCAATGTGGGCAGGGAGGGGAGACTGGGGTGCTGCTGTCCCGCGTGGGCCTTTGCTGGGTGGGTGGGGCGCTGGCCACAGCACAAGCCCCGAGCAGACCGCTGGCTGCCAGGCTGCAGTGTTGGGCGTGGGGTGGCCAGCAGGGGCTTGGTGGCGGAGTGAGCGAGACCCCGTTGTCTGCAGGGCAGCTGCCTCTAGTGCTGCGGGACCTCGCCTCTCTGTGCACGTGGGTGCTGGGGCGCTTAAGCCCGCCCTGTCTGCAGACGTGTGCTCTGGACTCAGATCGTCCACTTTCTGAGCCCACCGAGACCACACCAGACCCCTTCCCTGGGAGCTGCAGGCTCCGCTCTGCATCCCGGAGAGCACACAAGGGCTTCCTGCTCTTCTGGGCTACTGAGTGGGGGGCTGGGGTGGGCCATTTGTTTTCCAGATGTTTATCGTCCCTGGCTGTGTGGGGACAGGGCAAGAGCCTGCTCTCCTTTGGGTCGTAAGGGTATGTCCGGGACTACGGTGGGAGCCCCAGGGACCTCGATGGCTTCCAGGGTGACATGTCCCCAGAGGATGTCTTCCCTCATGGTCTCACTCTTTAACTCATTCATTCATGCATTCATTCATTCACTCATTCATTCACCAACTCATTCACTTACACATATACTCTCTCACTTACACATTCATTCACTCATTCATTCACCAACTCATTCACTTACACATATACTCTCTCACTTACACATTCACTCCCTCATTTACTCATGTACTCAAACTCATTCATTCATCTACTCATTCATCATCCATATACTCACTCATTGGTCCTCACTCGTTAGTTGTTTATTCACTTGCTTATTCATTCATTCACCTATTATCATTCTTCAGTTGTGGGAGGTGCCCCCAGCTCCTGCAGACTTGAAAAAAAATGGAGACACTTTATTCCCTTTCTTCCTGGGCTACTCTAGGCTTCAGCAAAACCAGCAATGAGAAGCCAGGATGAGGATACGTTAGTTAGGTGTAGAGCCAGGCTTGTTGTGACTTACCTACCTCGTGGGGTCACAGTGTGTGAGAGTGGCCCCCAGCAGGACAGTGTCATAAAGAGGCTGGCCCCAGCCCCGTGAGTCTGCCCAGCGGGTGCCCACCTGTCCCACGCAATCACAGGGGCTCCTTCTGGAGCCTTGCCAGGTGACCCCCTCTTCTCCCTCCATGATGAGCCCCAGAGCTCTGTACACACAGGCCCCTCGTGTGGCCTATGGTTAAGGGCACAGCCATGGAGGCAGCCAGAGCCAGATGCCAAGGTTTAGGGTCTGGCCTGCCCCTTGCTGAGTTGTTGAGCCTGTCTGAATCTCAGTTTCCCTCTCCGTAAAATGGGAGCATCGTGACATGCACTGCTCATAGGGCTGAGCCCTGAGGGTAGAGGTCCTGTCTCAAGGTCACCTTCATGGGCCCAGTGTGTGGCTGTTCAGTAGGTCATGGCCATCTGTAAATATTTGCTTGAAGGGAGAGAGAGATGATGGTTTGGAGGAAGGGGACATTTCCTCATTCCCTGGGGTATGAGCGAGGAGAGAGAGAGACTCCCCAAACCCAGGCTCTCCTAATCCTGTGCCCTTGGAATATTTCAGACTCAGTTTTGATCCTGGGCCTTGGGGCTGTTGCCACCTTTTGAGTGTAAAACATCACAGGTGGAGGTGGGGAAGCTGCTTGTGGGGCACCAGACCTGAGATTTTCTTGGTCTCAGTCTTGAGAAGGGGAGATGGCTTTGCTACCATTTGGGTACCAGCCTACTTCCAGGAAGGAGGTACCTACTGAGCACTGAGGTCTGCATTGTACTTGGGGTTCTCTTCTGATCTTGGGAGGGGATACAAGTGCTTTCTTCCCAGAGTTGATTGGAGCAACAGGGATGGTTGTGCTTCCGTAGTGGACACATCCTGGGGAGGCGTGGACTCTGAAGCTTGACAGTTTAGGAGGGCATGTGACAGAGAGCAGGGGTAGTGAGCTCTGTGAGGGTATGCTTATTCCACCTGTCATTTCATTTCATTTCGTTTGTAATTTTGGGTCGTCATTTCATCACATATTTGTGCATCCATGTAATGGTAATTTTAACAACCAAGGTGTGTTCTCAGATGTGGCTGCCCTGTAATTAAATGAGCTATTCTTGGATCTTTGGTCTTTGGGAAGTTTTGAATTTAGAACTAGAAAGTGTGTTATGCATCCTTTCATACACTTTGGGGTGGGTACGTTGGAGATTACAACACGTATCCTTTAGTTATTGAAGTGTGATGTAAGCTAGCATTTCTGCCACTTCCTGAGCAACAGGAGCATCTTAGGACATTTGAACTCCATTTACCCACTCTTCCCTGCGTTTTGTGATATTGTTATGTAGTTTAATCCTCCATGTATTTTATATCCCTTATGACATTATTGTTAAATTGTTGTTCTTTTGGATTTTTCTTTTGTATTTTTGTCTGGTCAATATTATTAGAGAGTAACTAATGCATTTGTCCTTTCCATTGCTTTCAATTCTTTCCTGCATTTCCATGTGAGACCATTTCCTTTTACCTGAAGTTTTCCCCTTTGTATTTCATGTAGTACTTGTTTACTGCTGATGACATCTCTGTCTGAAAAAGTCTTTGTTCTTATTTGAAGATTATTTTTGCTGGATATAGAATTCTAGGTTGACAGTTTTTTTCTCTGGCACTTTCAAGATGCTATTGCATAGTCTTTTTCCACGGTTTCTGTTGAGGTCAGCTGTCAGACTAGTTGTTGCTTCTTTGAACAAGATAATGTGTCCCCCCATCCCTTTGCTGATTTTAAGATTTTCTGTGTTCAGTTTTTAGGAGTTTTTTTTACTGTAATGTGCCCAGGTGCTGGTTTTATTTGTATTTAATCTGCTGCTGTGGGATTTATAGCACTTCTTGAACCTATTGATGTCTTGCTTCAGTTTTAGGAAATTTGGGGGCATTATGTTTTAAATATTTGGATTCCATTCTTTATGCCCTCTTCTTTCAGGACCTCACTACCCAAAGGTTGAACCTATGTGTCTGTGTCTTCTATAAGTCTTTTACTCCCTTTTTGTCCATGTTTCAGTCTGTATATTTATTACTGGCCTATCTTCCAGTTTGCTAATCCTCTTTTCAGCTATGTCTAATCTGCTGTTAAACCCATATATTGAGTTCAGAATTTAATTTTTTAGTTCTAGGTTTTCATTTGATTCTTATTCCATAGATTTCAGTTCTGATGAAATGATTCATCTTACTATCATTTTTTTGACTAATCACAGTAATTTTAAAATCTGTGTGTGATAACTGTAATATTTGGTTCCCCAGGGAATTTGTTGGTATTATCTTTTTTTTCCTTGTAATTTTCTGGGGTCATTTGGTCTTGTCTGCTGGTCTTCCTAGTCATGTTTTATTGATGTGTTCAGAAATTGTGGAGAAATTGAGGCTCTGGTTAATTTTTTTCTTTTCTCTAGAGGTAAACGTTTTACTGCCTGTAGGAGGCAGTTAGAATAAGAGCAGAGCAGATCATCTTAATCTAGTCTGGCATTGAGTTGATTCAGCCTTTGTGAGGGCTGATCTGTTTTGCCTTATCCTCTCTCCTAGCATTTAGCTCTTCTGGAAGGGCTAATGTGTAAGCCAGTGTGTTTAACCAAGGCCTCTCTTCCTTGGCAGGCCCTGGGCTCTGACTGTCGTCTTCTCAGCTCTGTTAGACTGCTGAAGTCCTGCCCAGCTTCTCAGCTCCCAATGTGGGTCTTCCTTTTCTGCAGGAGACTCAGAATGGTGACATTAGGATGAATGGCACTGGTGGTTGATGTCATGCGTGTGTGTGTGTGTGTGTGTGTGTGTGTGTGTGTGTGTGTGTGTGTTGTGCACTTGCTGTCTTGGTGGTAGTCCCCAGGGCTCTTGCTGCCAGCTCTGGGAGGTACTGAGGATAGGATTAGGGGAGCAGACGTGTGCAGCAGGGCTGGACCTCCGTGGTCTTCCTGTAGCCCTGATCACATGCTGGTGGGGCCATCTGTCAGTCCCCTCCCACTCCCTGGCCCTGCAGCCTAGTGCAGCACTGGCTCAGAGGAACACTAGGATGTTCGTGCTCAGGAACATGTCTGTTCAGCAGACAGCCCAGCCTGAGCCCAACCCCTGCCTGGAGCTCCAGTAGCCCGGCCATCAAGGCCATCTTAGGTCTTGGTGGAATCACTCAGGCCACCCAGGGCCTCTGGAGAAGGAGGAGAGTGAGGTCCAGGTGACCTCATTCTGGGGTGGGCTTAAAGGACTGAGCCAGAACCGTAGCCTCGTATGGTAGCAGGCATCAGAATCCCCCACCCGTCCTAAGTGCCCAGAGCTGTGGAGGGGAGGGGGGAGGAAGGTCTGCTGTCTGGGGGAGGGTCCACAGCATTCAGCAGACTGTCCAGACCCTGCACTCCACTGCTGCTCTGGGGTGCCCTGAGCCTGTGCACCCTGTGTGGGGGCAGGGCAGCCACTCAGCGAGGGCTGACCTCCTGAGGCCAAGCCCCAAAGCAGATGGACGACTCCAATAGCTCGGCCCTGCAGCTGTCTCTGCAGACTTGCTCAGAGTTCCACAGGCCTTGCCCTAGCGTTGTCCTCCCTGCCCCTCCCCCACGGGAGCTGCCCTCTGTGGTTGAGCTGTTAATCCTGCTGACCCGTGCCCATGGTGCTATCCAAACCTATCTTTAGGTGTCCCTCTGGGGAGGTGGCTGTAGGGTAAGGCTGGCCCTTCCTGGAAATTAGATGCATGGTGTGGTCAGATGTGGGCGGTGGCCACCTGCCCTCTGTTGCAGAGCCTCTGGTCACCTCGGGTGAGTGCTGATTCGTCCACTTGGGGAGGAGCCAGGCCTGCTCTCAGCAGGGTTTCTGGGGGTAGGATGGGCCCGTGAGGATCTCTCTTCCTGGCGTGCGTGCCCACTGGGCCTTCCCTGCTTTCACCCAGGGTCTGAGGGTCAGAGCAGATGTTTGCTTATAAGGAAATAGTGTTCCCTGGAGAAAAGGAAAGGCCTGTTTCCCTGTGGCCGTCCCTGCACGGTGACTGCTGCCAGCAGGGGCTGCCGGTCCATGGTTGGTTTGTGCATCTGGGTTGTCTCACTGTTGGGGCCAGGGCTGCCCCGGCTTCCTTGGGTTCAGTTGTCCCAAGTTGACTGTACCTTCTGCCGCAGTGGCCTCTTGCCCGGCCCTTCCTCATCTCCCTGCCTCTGGGGGAGAATAGTCGGGTGTCGGGAGCCTGGACAACATGGGTCAGCACTTGGGACTCCTGTGCAGGATTGGGCCGCCCTGCTGACCCCCGGGCTGGCCTTGGAGAGCTGGGCAGCCACCCAGTGATGTGGCACTGAGCCTCGAAGCTGAGACCAGGGGCTATGCTTGCGGCCCATGGTCAGGAGAAGAGGATGCCTGGATGTCCCTGCAAGGGTGTGGGGTAATCTCTGTCCCTCCCTCCCACCTGATGGAAGGTGTTCTAGGACCCTCTGAGCAGGTGTGTTTTTCTCAGCCATTTCCCCCACATGTGAATAGTCTGCGTCTACTGACACTTGCAGTCCCCAGTGGTCAGCGCTGTGGGCGGGGCTGGGTGCTGTCCTGGGGGGCCCATGGCAGCCACTGGTGGCTCTGGGGCTGGAGTTCCTCCTGCTCTTCTGTTTCAAAAAGTGCACCCACGGGCAAACACTTGCCAGTTTTTCTGACTGCAACAGGGACACCTGCTTTTAAAAAGTCTGGATGTGTATTGTGGGAGTACGCACTTTCAGTTCCCCTGCGGAGAAACCTAACATTAAGGATTAGATGTGGATGGTTCCCAAGTTTGTCATCGGCTTTTAGCTCGTGGTCTTCATTTAAGGATGCTGGTCCTTGGGAAGACCCCCGTCCACGCAGAAGGCTGGGCAGGCGCCTGCTCAGGGGCACGGTGTGGGCTCAGCTTGTCTGGGGGGTCATGGTGCTGAGAAGGGGCCCTTTGGCTCTGTCCTACAGAGTGGAAGAAGCTGCATGTGGGCTCCCCTTTGCTTTTTCTGGAGCTCTAGGTCAACCCTGTGAGCTTTAAAACTTTAATTTGGAAATAAAACACCCACATGCCCTGAGCCCAGCTCCACCTGTTCCCAGCCTGCTCTCCTGCTTCCTTGCTCCCGTCTCCTGTTTCCCAGGCAGCTGAGCGCAGGTGCAGATGGTGCCTGCAGGAGTCTGGGCCCCGCCCCACTCAGCACTCAGCTCTTCCTGATTGGGACATTACCTCGTGTCGCCTGGCGTGGGAGGGTTGGGGCCCAAAGGGCATCTCTCCCCATCTCCCTATAGGACAGGTGTCCCATCTCTGAGGCCCTGGCTGCAGGGCTGGGAGTCTCATTTGTTTAAAATGGTTCCCCCACGGTGTGAATGAGCATGGGCCCTGCCAGCCTGACCTGCTAGGGGCCAGGGGGGACTTAGGGGGCCAGGCCTCTCCTTGAAGCACGTGTACTGTCCAGAGCCCAGGGGGTTGTATTTAGGGTGCATCCCTTTGGCTGAGGGCTGGAAACTCCTGGGTGGGTGCTGCTATCTACCCATTATACAGATATGGGAAACTGAGCTCTGAGAAGTGGAGTTGGTGCCCAAGCCTGGATTCCATCCTTGGTCTCTGAAATCAGGATAGCCCTTTCCATTTTGTGTGCTCTCCCCAGGACCAGCACAGGACAGTGTGTGGTGCAGAGGGGCTGAGGGCGAGGCTGGCTGTGCTGGCCGAGGCTCTTGATGACACCATGTGTCAGTGCAGCCTTACACCGACCGACCTTTCCTGTTTTGTGGAGGGGGAATGGAGCACAGTGAGGCCAGGAAAGGCAGAGCTGACAGCCCCACAGACCAGGAGCTAAGGGGCAGGAGCAGACGGGCAGAGACTCCCTGGATGGCAGCATCTTGACTGCTGCTGGGCAGAGGGCTGGGTCGCCCTGAGCCCCTGGTTGGAGGACCTGCTCTGTGGGGTGATCTGAGGAGGGCGCTGGGGGCCGGCCGGCTGGGAGGAAGGGCCTCATCTTGTCCAGGGCCTGTGTGAGGTCACAGGTCTTGGAGAAGTTTCATGGGGGTGGTGGGCTTGGGGGCTGGGCACCTCAGGAAGGCTTGTGCTTGCCATCGGGTGGCTGTGCTGTCCCAGCATCTGGCCCCAGGTGGCCCATGTCCTGTCACCTGTACCCCATCATGGCTTAGGGCCTTGGGGGTGCCTGGTGTGTCTGGGCCAACTGCCCTGTGTCCCCCGGATCCTCTTCCTCCTCTTGGCCTTCGAGGCAGGAAAGGAGCCCTGCCCCACTGCTGGCTGCCCCACGCCATCCCTGCTGCACAGTTATGGCTACACTGGCTCCCCATGGTGGCTCTGTCTGCACCCAAGATGGGGGTGATGGGTGGGCCTGGGGTCGGGTGGGCTCCTGCAGCCTGCCCTGGGATCAGAGCCCTGGGGTGAGGATGGTGGGGCCTAGCACTGAGGGCCTGTCCTAAAACTGACCACTGTGCCAGGGATGGGGGCTTCCTAACGGGCAGGTAGGCGGGCATCCCCCATCCATCCTGGACCTCCCCTCTTGGGGGTCCCGCCTGAGCAAAAAGCCCAACGCTAGACCCCTGGCACGGGGGCCTCCACGCACTGGGCACGACCACCATCGCATGCGCTCAGTGAGACCGGAGGAGGCCCTGGCAGGGCCGCAGCTGGTCCTGGTGAAGGGCGGCTCAGGGTTTTGTTCTACTGACCAACAGGAACTGTTCACCGTCCACAAAGCAGAAGGTGGACAGAGCAGTGCTGGGCCCTGCCTCATTCTGGAGATGACTAAGATTCACCCATGGATGCCTCACGTAATTGGGAGGAGAGCTCCATCTGGCTCCGTGAGCGATCTGCTTTCCATAAAGTTTGTTCGCTCTTTGTTTTGGTCAGCTATGCGCTGCTAATTTGTAATGGTCACTCAATCCGGAAGAATAACCTTTGCCCTCAGAGCATTATCATCACAGGGAATTTTTAAAAAGCCAGATTCCACTATGAGCAAGTCTGTGGCAGAGGAGTACGGGGGTGGGGGTGGGGGGCAGTCAGCGCAAGACTTTCAGGAAAAGCTGCATCCTGTTTGCCGGGTCTGTGGGAATGGAAAGGGGGTCCCGACTGGAGTGAGAGGCACCTCTGTTCACGTATTTGTGAAACAGCTGATGGAGGGTATCAGATTGCTGGTATTTGGATTCCGTGGGAAACATTTCAAAGAACATTTTTAAAAAGTCAGCATTTATAAAATGCTGGGAATGGCATCCTTTGCAACTGTTTGAAGCATGTTTTAGATCCCTGCTGACCCCTCAGGATGGGCACCCAGTTCCTTCTGTGTGGGGAGACAGGGTGAGTCCCAGTACAGGGGAGAGGGCCCAGGTCCCAGCAGGCTTTTAAGAGTTCACAGCCTCGCCTGGCACCTCCCCTTCCTCCCTCTGCCCCTTGCCTCCCCTTTTAAAGAAAAGAATATTTATGGAAGCAGCCAGGGGCCAGAGATTCAAGTTCACGTTTCTGCTCCAGAGAATTATAAACTTCTTGACGTTCTTGACAAAGAAGACTGAGTCCTGGAGGTGCCCAGTCCCGCTGACCCACTGCCGAGCGCTTCCTTCTCAGTCTGTGCACACGGCCAGACTCTCTCCGACGGATGCGGGGATCCTGTGCTTCACGATGTCCCTTTTCTGCTACTGACTCCAGGGGCATGTCACTCTCTGTGACTCCTCTGCCACTTGTATTTGGTAGTAGCAGGGAAATTTTCCATTTTGATAATGATGCCTTTTTAAATATGTGAATTACAAAACACTTACAGCAGCTCACCTGTGAGATCACATATTTTATTGCTCAAGATGAGGGTAAAGAGAGGGAACTTGGGTTTAAAAGCAGTGAGTTTGTTTACTTTTAAACCTGCAGTGAATATTGGAGGGAGCAGGTCACAGAGCCCTACAGGTCTCGCATTCGCTGGCTTGTTGGCTTGTGGTGGGTGCTGGGTTTTGATGTGAGGGTGGCCCCACTGAGCCCCAGTGGTCACTAACTTCCGAGCAGGCCCATCACCTGCCTGTTTTCCAGCAATGTCTTGTCGCTGGGCGCTATGGCAACATAAACCACAGGCTGCCCTAACCTCACACCTGCCCAAAGGCCTCTTCCTCCAATGCCCCAGACCTGCCCACGTCCTGGGTAGGATGGGGAGCTGCCCTTCTTCTCCTCGGAGCCAAGGGTGTCCTGGCTGGTACTGCCCACCTGTCCGTTTGCACTAATTTTTGGCATAGTTTATCATTGCATATTTATGTGTTTTCTCATCTACTGCCTGTTTTCTCCATGAGGTTGTAAACAGTGGTTTCCCGCACACCCAAAGCCTTCATGACTATCTGAGTGACTCCAGCTTCAGAGCCTGGGGGACAAGGCAGCCTGCTGTCTACTGACACTCTGTTCCCTGTGCACTCACTGAGCCCAGAGACTTCCTGGAACCAGACCCCCACTCTCTCCCCACTTCAGGGTGAAAGGGTGGGTGAAGAGCCTGCTGGGCCCCCAGCCACGGCTACCTAGGAGTGGCAGGGGGTTAACCTGGGGCTAACCAGGAAGGCATGGAGCATGCAGCATCTCTGGGCTTCCTTGGAGCAGTGGGAACACTCCTGCCCCCGGAAGGTGACAGGGCCACAGGGAGCACACACATGTGGTTGAGGCCTCATGCTGTCTGCCCCGTGGATGTCGAGACTTTTGAGTGTGAGCACTTACTGACATGCAGGGAGGTGAGTCCTTGGGGAGGCCTACCACCCCCCAATCCTAGCCCAGCACTTCACCTGGGGCCCCCACCCTGGGCCACTTCTGCCTGCGTGGGACAGTTCTGGACAGAGACGCTTGAGGGATTTTTTGGTTTTGAATCATGACTACATGGAGCTGGAGAGAGGCCCACAGCAAGCTTGTGTCCAGGGCTGTGGTCTTGCTGGTTCTGGACACCCTCCTTTACCTGTGTATGTGTGTGTTTCACTTTCTCCTGGTGGGACCTGGGGTTGCCACGAAGTTCTGCCCCTTGAAGGGGTCGGTTCTTGGGCTTTTGCCCACCTGAAAGGAGAATGCCGCAGAATCCCAAGGGCAGCAGGTGTGTCATTTGCAACTCTGGCTATCACCCATTGGAGCTGTTCTGGCAGATTGGGGGGCCCCAAGATGTCTCAGGAGGGGACCACCTGCAGACACGCTGGCACATTCAGGGTAGGAACCTCTGATCCTCTTAGTCAACACCCAAAGCAATGTCTGGTGTGTTTCCCTAGGCAGCCCTGGGGTGCTGGGAAGGCCCACTGGGGCCAGGCATCATCTTCTGGCCACCTGGCCGTCCAACCAGAGCACCCCCTGTGTGGCTTCACTGCCCAGCTTGGCCAGAAATATTTTTTCTCTTTATCATCTGACTGATGACTTTCACCATCTATGAGGGAATGGGAGCCACTAATTTATGTAGCACCAGGGACTCAGTAGGAGGAATAGTGGTGCTAAGTGACCTCCCCCTCCCCCCCACCAAACCTTTAAGAACGATGTGACTCTGGCAGGATTTGGAAATCTTTTCCTAGGAATCAGATGCATCCTTCCTACTCTTGCTTGGTGGCCATGAGCCATCCTGGTAGATTGATTAATGAATGAATTCACTCCACATGTTTATGATGTGCTGGTGGCTGGGTTGGCTCTGTTGTCCTGGACTCACCAATGTAATGGGGGCCGACCAGCAGTGGACAAGCGACAAGGAGTTAGATGAGCTTTGTGTGGGGCCCGTGGGCAGCAGGCCCTGCAGGTGGGCTCTGGTGGTGCTGAGGGGGAGATGCTAACTGACCTTTAAACTACCAAGCCATGTGTTACGTGGATTAAAAATAGCCCAGTGGTGCGGAATAAAAATAAGGTCTCCTCCTCCCTTCCCAGCCCATCTCCAAGAGGCACCATTATTAACCGTTTATGATTTTCATGTCTTTAATTTATCAACTTTAGCTGGCGTCTACCATAGAAAATGAAGATGGTAGCACATTCGGGATACTTTTCTTCCACTTCTCATTTTTTGTTACCTATTTAGAATGTGAACATTTTGCTGTGAAACCACAATGATATCTTTTATGTGTTGCTGTTGGTTGATGCTAAAATACTGGCAAAAATAACTTACGCTGTAAATGAGTCTGTGAGTTTTGTCTAGAATCAAGGACTAGGCCCACTGAAAGGGGATTGCAACTGAAACACCGTTGCCCAGAGAAGGCTTCCTGGGCGAGCTGGCCCAGCCAAGCACCCCATGCCCCCCAGCTTCCCTCATCCCCAGGGACCTTGAGGGTCATCTTGGCCACATGCCTTTCTGTTTTGTTGTGCTGTTTTGTTGAAATGCTTCTCCAGTAACTTGTCTTACCTAGAGTTTGCGAGAAGTCAACTGTGGGTACTTGCATGTCTGAAAATGAGTTTGGACCACTCAACTTGATGTGCTTGTCAGGGTGCAGAATTCAGAGTCGGCACTTTGAGGACATTGCCTGTACCCAGTGTCTCTGATGAGACTCGCAGCCTGTCTGGACTGTTCCTTTGCAGATAGGACTTACTTCTGGTCGTTGGGATTCTGAAATTTTACTGGAACAGGTCTGGAGGTGGGTCATTTTTCATTTTCTCTGACCTGGCCTTGGCAGGCCCTTTTATTCTAAATCATTCCCCTTCCAGCTCAGAGAAATGCTAATCTGCTATCTATTTATACTTTTGATGTCTGTTCTTAGAACTCCTGTTAGGCAGTTGTTTGACTTCCAGGTGGTTCTTTCATGTCTCTTAATGTTTCTCTCTTATTTTCTTTCTTTCTTCTACTTCTCTCATTTGGTCTTTGGATGTTTTCACTTTTTTATTTTTTTAAGATTCGAAAAATTGAAGTGTAATTTACATATAATGAAACACACAGAACTTACTATGCAAGTTGAGCTTTGACAAATGCACACACAGGTGCAACCCATGTCCTCTGTTATGACATGAAACATTTCCTTTGCCCCTCCCAAATTCTCTCAGCTCCACTTCTACCCACCCCAGAGGCAGCTGTTCTGATGCCATTCCTCATGCATTAGTTCTGTCTTTCCCAGAGTTTTGCATCAAAATGGGGTCACACTGGACATAATTCTTCTGTGTTTGGCTTTTTTTGTTCAACGTGATGCTTTTGGCATCTGCCTGTGGTGCTGAGAATCAGGAATGTGTCCCTTTTTGTTCCTGAACTGTGATCCTGTTTGCGTGGGTGTACCCTAGTTGGTTTCCATTCACCTGGCCGTAGACATCTGGGCATTTCCAGGTGGGGCTGTGATGAACAGAGCTGCTGCAAACATCCGTGTGCCTGTCTTTTGTGGACTTATGTTTTCCTCTCTTGGGTGGTTCCTGGGAGGAGAGTGGCTAGACACAGAGCAGGTGCCGAAGACTTCTCTAAGGGTGGTGCCACCTCGAACTCCCAGCAGCAGTATGCAAGGAGGCATCAGTTGTCCCCCAGCTGCACAGCAGTAGGAATTATGACTCTTTTTAATTTAGCCTTTCTGGGGGGTATGAGGTGGTAGTATCTCAGTGTGGTTTTTAATTGGCATTTTCCTAGTGATGAATGATGCTGAGCACCTTTTCATATGCTATTAGCCATTTCTGTATCTTCTGATAAAATATTTGTTCATGTATTTTTTTATCATTGAGTTATAGGTGTTCTCTCTGTATTCTGGATCTGAGTCCTTTGTCAGATATATGCGCAGAGAATAGTTTCTTTCAACTTGTGGCTTGACTTTTATATTCCTAAATAAATAATCTATCTATTTATTTATTTATCTTGAGATACAATCTCTTTATGTTGCCCAGGCTGGTCTCTTAACTCCTGGGCTGCAGTGATCCTCCTGCCTCAGCCTCCTGAGTAGCTGGTATTTCAGGTGCATGCCACCATGCTTGGTTTAAATAATTGGTTTTGATGAGTAGAACATGTTTCCATTTTATTATCTAGATTAAACATTAACTTTTTGGTATTATACTTAATGTTTCGTTGGATTACAGAATATCTTTTTTCTAAAAGATTGAAGTCAGCCCCAGTTTTTATTTGCAAGAGCTCTTTTTTTGTTGTTGTTGTTCCTTTTTAAATAGAAACTTACTCTTATTTGTATATGTCAACTTCTTGGGTCTTTATGGGAATAGTAATTAGATTTTTTAAAGTTGCCCTTGGTCTCTGAATTGTTTGTTCTTCTGGGTTTGGCCATGCTGATGGTTTCTCTTGGTATCGTTTGGCCCTGTCTGTGATCGTCCCTGTTCAATCTCACCCAGGAGTGAAGGGCCCATAAGGGTTTCTGTTGGGGGGCAGGGGTCTGGCGGGCTGGCAGGAGGAGGAATGGCCTGAATGGTACAGCCACTGTTTGGGATATAATTCCTTAACAAGATAAGTTTGGTTGTAATCCTGTGGCCCACTTCTCCTCTCTGTTGTATTAGTCTGGCTTGATGTTCTTTAGGCCCTTTCAGAAGGATCTGGGGGTGTTGGTTTGCATTTCCTTTTAGCTCTGAACTCTCCCTTCAGCTATCCAAATTCACCTGCTTTCTGTCTCCCTGGAATTCCTCAGAATTTTGCTGTTCTGTCTTTACTTGTGCTTATGGTTTCCTTCTGAAAATACACATTTCTTTTCTGACATTCCTGTGGGAGGCAGGCCTTGGTCTGTGGGCCTCTTGGACAAGGACCAGGAGGTAATGCTGGGGGCACGAGCTTGGGTGGAAGTGAGAGGGGTGGTGCGTATTTCGGGTGCGGAGAGGCCTCAGCTGGGCCCATGGACGTGGGATTTCATCCCACGGGATGAAGTTGGAAACACAGAGCCTTCAGGGTTGTGCGAGCTCTTTGGGTTTATTTTGAGTGCTCCAAGTGAGAATCCATTGAAAGATTTCGGGAAAAGAAGGGCAGGATCCAGGTGGGCTGCCGGGGGCAGTGAGGCAGAGGCAGGGTGGTGACGGATGGGTGAGTGTGGACAGGGTGGTGGGAGCTGGGGGGGTGGTGGATGCTGGAGCAGGTGGGAGCAGGGTGGGTGGCGCTGGGGTGTGTGCGAATGTGGTGTATAGTCTTGGTGGTCCCTTCTTGGGACTGTGGGCAGAGGGTGTATACGGGGGACACCCAGCAGCATGCACGTGACGAAGGTTCCCAGATGATGATGGTGGTGTTTGTCTGTTGTTCCCTATTTAAACTTGAAGTCAGTGGTTAGTTTGGCTGGCTCGAGCTGCACACAGTGGCCTGGGGGTCCAGGGAGGTGTCTGCTGTGTCCTGCACCAGAGGGCCCTGGCTGCTTGCTCATCAGTTTTGGTCTGCTGGGGCTTCTCTTCTTCCTCTGTCCTCAGCTCTGGTCTCAGGCACCTGTCAGCGTCTCCTCTGGTTAGTCTACTGGGTCCTGAGCACTTCCTCCAAGTTGTGTATACGTTAGAAGTAAACTGACATTTCGTTCTTTTAACAAACACTCAGAAAGTGAATGATTGCTGAGGGAACAAAGGCCTCGAGATGTTTTTATGGAAAAAGTGCACGAGCTTGTCAGTGTGGATTTATGGGACCTCTCTGGCTCCCCAGAACTTCTTTTTGCTGAGGTCCCTTTGCATGGTCTGCATCCAGGGGTCCTGGGAGCTTGACTGTCACGGTGCAGGTGGCCAAGTGCCCGTTTCTTGCAGCCACTCAGGTCTCTGTGGGTAGAGAAGGGCTGGTCCTGCCACGTGGTGCTACCAGGACTTGCCGCTGCCTCTGAGGCCTTGGGCCAAACCGCCCAGTCCCCTCCTGCACCGAGTTTCCTGCCCACTCAGCATGTCTCTTTCATTCCAGGACCGGAAGCTCACCAAGCTGGAGCGGCAGCGGTTCAAGGAGGAGGCAGAGATGCTAAAAGGCCTGCAGCACCCCAACATCGTGCGCTTCTATGACTTCTGGGAGTCCAGCGCCAAGGGCAAGCGGTGCATCGTCCTGGTGACCGAGCTAATGACCTCAGGGACACTGAAGACGTAAGTGCTGCTGGTAATGGGCAGGTCCTGGTGTGGGCGCAGGGCCACCATAGCTGGGTAGGACAAGGTCCTGTGCTGTGCCTGAGGTCCAGCATCCCACCTCTTAGAGGTGTGATAAATCTGTGTCCTCCTGGCAATAGGAAGCCCCTTCCCCAAATGGGAAGAAACAAATCAAAGCAACCCGGCAGTTACTCCTAGCATTTGGCTCTCTCTGGCCTCCTGTGACAAATGTGACCTGTCCCTCAGACACGGGAGCTGTCCCTTCTTTCCCTTTCTGCATGGGACGCCAGGAGGTTGTTTGTGCCCCCGTGAGATGGTTGGTCTGTCTGGGGTGCCTGGGCCTTGCTTCTGGGTTCTGTTTCTGCCTGGGAGCCAGCCGGCACATTCTGGAGGCTCAGAAAGCAGTTGCAGCAAGTGTCAAGAGGCCGGGCAGAGCACCAAGCAGGGTGCACAGGGTCCCAGGGACGTGGACATGGTCAGGGAGGGGTCCGGAGCTGGTGGCCATGGCAACCTGTCTCTCCTCGCTGAGTCCCCTGGCTGCACTACGGGGATGGGGGCTTCTCCTCTGGGTGCACACCCTGGGTCCATCTGAATCGTTTTGACCCCTGTGGCCTCAGGCAGGGCCTCAGCATTTTCTCTCACAGGTGAATGCATAGTGATGGGACAGTCTCTCTCCCAGCCTCACCTGCTGCCACCTCCCAGGGCACTGCTCAGAGCAGGCCACACAGGTAGCCAGTTGCAGGGGTTGGCCAGTTGTGGGCTTGGGATTCCTGACCTCTGGCCCCCACACCCCCTCATCCTCACTCTCACCCTAAGCACCTGCTGGCTGGGACTCCGTCCTGCCTCAGGTGACTTACAAAGCCAGCCTGGCACCATTTCAGGGTGAGATCAGGATGGTGTTTGGCAGGAGCTTCAGCAGGTGAGTCCCTGGTGTGAGGGGAGTGGTGGAGGATGGTGAGCCCGGCCTGCTGCCCGCCCAGGGGCCTGGGTCTGGCTGGTGACCCCTGGCAGGGGCAGAACTGTCCAGCCCTCCTCTGTCACCTTCACTGCCTGTCGTAGGTGGGCCCTGCGTGCACGTGGACAGACTTAGTACTGGGTCTGAACAGCATTAGGCGGGGACTTTGCCTAGGGGCCGCTGCTGGTGAGCTGCGTGGTAAGCCTCCCCCTGCCCCAGGTACCTGAAGCGCTTCAAGGTGATGAAGCCGAAGGTGCTCCGCAGCTGGTGCCGGCAGATCCTGAAGGGCCTGCTGTTCCTGCACACGAGGACGCCGCCCATCATCCACCGCGACCTGAAGTGCGACAATATTTTCATCACTGGACCAACTGGGTCTGTGAAGATTGGCGACTTGGGCCTTGCCACCCTCAAAAGAGCATCTTTTGCCAAAAGTGTGATAGGTAAACCCATTTCTCCTCCCCACTGGGCAGGATGTGAGGGGCCGGCGAGTGTCCGGTTTTGTTCAGACACCGCAGATCTGGTATGGGAGGCCCCGTGGGGAAGTGTCTGGGCAGGGGGCCTCAGGCTGGGCATCCAAGCGGCCCCTCTAAGCCTCCAGTGGCTCAGCCCGGGGGCCCTGCCTGCTGGGTGGATGCGCTGCCACGCGAGCCAGGCCGTGCTGACCCCACTCCCTCGCTTGCCTCCAGCCCCTGCTCTTTCCAAACTCTGGCCCTTCGGCTCTTCAAGTTCACTCCCTGGCTGTGGGTTAGGTGCCAGCTCTGATTGTCTGCGAGGGAGGTGGGCCGGGAGCCGACGCCCGCGGTGCATGTGGGCGCTGTGGGCACTCGGAGGGGGAAGGAGGCCATGACCACAGAGGAACTAGGGAGGTTTGTGGCCAGCGATGCTGGAGCTGGTCTCAGCGGGTGGGGAGGCGAGCACGCAGGCTGTGAGGCCCAGGGAAGTGACAACTTGGGGTGTCTGGGAAACACACATACCTAGGGGAAGACACAGAGTGGACGTTACGTTCAGGATGAGGAATTCGGGTTGCTGGGTATCTCTGGCCTCTCCTCATCCTCAGTCCTCAGCTCAGACCCCCCTGCTCTGAGCAGCTTTCTCAGCTGCCTTTTGGGGTGAGGTACTGGGCCCTGGGGCAGCCAGCCCAGAGCTGCTGTGCGGAGATGATGGGTCTGCGTCATGCCGTGTGCCTGGCCCCAGGCGTGCTCCTGTCACAGTGGGCACCAAGTGTCCACTGGTCCAGGATGGGTTCTCGTGGGCTTTGAAACAAGCTTGTGGAGGGGCCTCAGAGCAGCTATGTCTGGGGGTTAAGATGCCCAGAAAGCTCCAACATGTGTAGGGCCGGCAGCTCGGGCCGGGGCTCAGGAAGCCCAGATGGGATCCGGTCGGGAAATGCCCCTGTGTGCAGACCTGGCGAGCCCCTCAGTGCGAGGGCTGGTTCCCCACAAGCAGGACGGCGAGTGGTCAGTCTCGGGGCTTTCTGAATTCATGGTTTTGCTGCATGTCTGGGGACAGAGCTTGGCCTGTTTGGGGAAAATGAAACCCTAGGAGTTGCTTTCGTGGGTGGTATATTTGGAATGTGACATCTGGAGCCTCTGGCAGTCCTGTGAGGAGCCAAGTGATGGGGAGCAGGAGCTGACACAGGCCTTAGTTTCCCCATCTGTGAAATGGGTGGGGTGGGAGAGGGTCTGTGCTCCATCCCGGAGGGGCTGAGAGCCGGGGCTGGGGCTGTGGAGAGCCCACACCCGGGGTGCTGAGCTCCCCACAGTTTGGGCAGGTTTTGCCAATTTGGCCTCGGACGTGGTGGGGTCCTGGTCTCAGGCCCTGGGCACAGGAGGCAGGAGGGCTGCTTGGGGGTCTTCCACCTCAGAAGTAGACATCAGGACGAAGCACGACCGGCACCCCAGAGCTCAGGTGCCCGGCAGAGCCCCCGGCTTCCTCTGGCTGGTCGGCTCCCTGGCCTCTTGGAAATGAGATTTCAAGTTTTGGGGTCAGGTTGAGCTGAAGGCTGGGTGTTTCTGGCGGGCACAGTGGGACCTTGAGCCCCACATGGGTGCCCAGCTCTGTGGGGTGTCACATACTTTTGCTCAGCCGGAGCCCGGGAAACTGCGGTTAGAGAGGCTGTGACCAGGAGTGTCCTCAGTTGCCCAGACTCCTGGAAAATGAGTCATGTGACACCCTTGGGGCACTGGGCAGAGAGGCCCTGAGCAAGGGGCCAACAGCTGGGTGGGGGGCTGTGGCCAGGTGGGGGGTGTCCACTGGCACCATGGAGGGCCCTCCTTGGTGGCCCAGGCCTCTTCCCCAGGCGTCCCCACAGTCTGTGAACAGGGGCTCCCCTCAGGCCTATTAATAGGAAGCTGCCCCAGGCCTGTCAGTAGGGTCCCCTGGCCTGTGACCCTGGTGGTAAACGGGCTGAGCCCTCCTGGGTCTGTGTCCTGGGGTCCATGGTCCCATCAGAAGGGCAGCCTTAGGCCGTGGCCCTGTCTCCTCAGGAGGAGGGTCCCCCTCAGCGATGCCCTTGGGGGCAGCTGGTGCTGTGGCTGTGCAGGTCTCCTGTCGTAGGTGCTGTGGTTTGCACTTTCGATGTGTCCTGTGTGAGAGGCCCGGCTCGGGGCCGGCTTCCCGGGGCGGTTCTGGGAGAGGAGTGGGAGGATTGAGGGGATGGTGTGCCTGTGCCCGGAGCTGTCTTCCTTGTGAGGGCCCCAGACCCTACCCCTGGGCCCCGCCCAGGTGCCAGCTTCTTACACAGGTGTGTGTTAAATGTTGCTAACCAGGTTTGGCCTCCTGGGCCACCCACCCTCTCAGTGTGCGTTTGGCTGCTTTGTGTGTGCTGGGCTGGGCCTGGCTGGCCCTGAGGGGCTCGGAGATGAGGGAACACAGTCCTGCTGCAGGGGTCCACGGCTGCACAGGCCACGTGAGTAAGCAGGGTCCTGGGGGCCTTGGAGGTGCCCTGCCCACCTGGAGGGCTTCCTGGAGGAAGTGATGGTGGAACCAGGCCTGGCGGTGGGTGAACTAAGAGGCCAAGGTGAACTCTGGGGATAGTTGTTCTGGAAAAAGTCTCCGGCTGCCTGAGATGAGCTGGGTGCGCCAGGCAAAGGATGGGAGAGAGACTGCGCTGTTGGGCGGCCATGGGTATGTCATTTAGACCTTCCTTGCAGCCATAGAGGAGTCCTGGGGTGACTCTGGGTGGTGTGCAGTCCCCCCAGCAGGTGCTACCTGCCCGTCCACCCCACTGAGAGACAGGGAGGTGAGTTCTGCCTGTCCAGCGAGAACATGGATGAGGGCTGTCTGTGTTGGTTTGGTTTCAGTGGAAATCATAAGGATAGTTAGGGCTAGGAAATCTTTGATTTCCATAGGGAAGTTGTTTGTCTTTTATTACAGTTCTGGAAATAGGCAGACCCTAATGCAGGGTGGTTTTCACAGGCTAAAAGGTGATTTTAAATGCGCCAGGCTGGATCAGGTCCCTCCCTCCTCTCACTCACCGCCCACCCTCCAGGAGCTGAGACGGCCTCACAGCCACACAGGCCGAACCACAGCCACTTCTCTTGTTACAAAGAAGAAAGGCCACTCTGAGGGAGCCCTGTCTGCCTCCTGGGGGACTGGGGGGCAGCGCAGGGGCTCACAGCACCCAATGACGTGGGTCTCGGCTGGCGGAGTGAGACGGGGCTTGACATCCTCACCTTCACGTGCACGGCTGTCTGCAGGGACCTCGGGTGTGGACAGGTGTGCAGGAGGGGGCTGTGGGCGGGGACTCTGCAGCTGACAGCTGTCCACAGAGCAGCATGATAGGTGGAACTGTCCACTGGACACACATGTGTGTATGAACCGTGTTATTTTTAAAATTACGATTTGTTTTAATTTTTTATTTTATTTTATTTTAAAGACAGGTCTTACTCTTCCTCAGGCTGGTCTTGAACTCCTGACCTCAAGGGATCCTCCCACCTTGGCCTCCCAGAGTGCTAGGATTACAGGCATGAGCCACCACGGCCAGGCTAAAATTCAGATTTAAATGGCTACAGTGTGAGGGAATGTGTGCCAATGTCCAAGTACCAGCATCCAAGCGCATGTATAAAAGTGGGCGTTAGTTATCAGGGTTCCTCTGCCCCCACTTGCAGCTGCCCCCCACCTGCTGGCAACCCCAGCTTGCCCCCAGAGCCAGGCCGTTCAGGCCTCGGGTGTTTCTTGTGGAGCAGGGTCCTTGGTTCCTGAGAGTCTCAGAACAGCCAGAGCCCAGGAACCCTGCTGCCTCCCGTCTGGCCCCTGGCGCTGTGCTGGCAGCTGGGCGAGTGGGGTCCCCACAGGCACCAGGGACTGGCTGCCTCAGCTCCTGGCTTCCTGCCCAGCAGCCCTGGGGACGGGGCTCCCTTCAGTCTCCCCCCTTTGGACAGAAGTGGCTGGGCTGAGCTGAGGGCTCAGGATGTGCCCCTGAGGCTTCTGGTTGGCCCCTCCTAGCAGGAAAGGGCTTTGTAGTGGTCCTCTGTGCTGTCACAGGGCGAGTCATCCCTCAGGGTCTCGGGGCTCAGGTAGTGTGGGTGTCATTGTGGACAACTGAGAAGGCCCCGGGGAGCGAGTGCTTCCCTCCTGCAGCTGGGGGCTTCCTGGTGAGTCAGCCGCTGCATCTTGCTGTCTGCCCAGTGCCACCGTGGAGGGCCTTCCTTAGTGGCCGTGATGGTCTAGGCCCATCCGGGACAGGCCAGCGGGGTGGGAGGGGGCAGGGAGCAGGTGTTCACATTGTCACCAGGCTAAGCCGCTCCTGCCTGTGGCCCCCCACCTGGGGCTTTTGTGGCATCTGTGCTTCCTGCCCCAGCCTGGGTAGCACATTCACTATTCAGTGACAAACTTAGGGATGGAAAGAAACTTTGAAATAGTAAATTAAAAATTCCCAGGGTAGCAAATTTTCAGTATAATCATGTGGCTCAAAAATCCAAAAGGGTAAAATTCCCAGTGGAAGGTCCCTCTGACTCAAATTGTTATTTCTCACAAATTCTTCCAGAGTTCTTCATGCATGTACTTACATCTAAACATACATTCTTGTTTTCCCCATTTTTATCCAAAATGTTAACTTCTCTTTGATGAACATGTAATACATGTTAAATTGAAACGAGTAAATAAAACTCTAACATGTGCTTTTTAATGCAGTAATGAGTTTGCATCTGCTTTTTAAAAGAAACTAGAACATTTTGAAAATCTTTCAAAGTCAACAAATACCGAGATGTTGAAAGCAGCCTTATTGAAGTCTCTGGTCCCCTTTATTTTTGTTTTGCTTTCAGCTTGATAGACATTCAATAGGACCTATTTTAATTAAAAGTTGTTTTTTTTTTTTTACAACTGCTGTATTATTAAAGCAAAAGATTATAATAGAAAATTTAGAAACCCCAAACCAGTGTAAGTAAAAGAAATATCAGCTATCGCCTCTCCTCCCAGATATCATCTCACTGTGTGTGTTGTTTTACGTAGATTGAGACCAACGAGCATGTGTGTGTCATCTTGTATCATTTTACTTAGCTGTCATAGGTTTGCCATGCCCTTGAAACTTCAGTGCAGGCCGGGCGTGGTTGCTCATGTCTATAATCCCAGCACTTTGGGAGGCCGAGGCAGGAGGATTGCTTGAGGCCAGGAGTTAGAGACTAGCCTGAGCAATATAGTAAGACCCTGTCTCTTAAAAAAAAAACAACTCAGTGCAAATATTGTGTTTGCACCTTTTGTGTTTAATATATCGAGAGCGGTTACCGTCTTAACGAGTCTGTGGTACCTGTCAGGTGGATGGTATCTGTCCCTCCCCTGGCACTGTCCTCAGTGGTGTTGGTGGTCTCGTGCTACATGACACTCTGTCGTGGGGGCATTCCCAGGGTACCTAGCCATGCCCCTGTTTGGGGACAGTTAGGGCCTTTCTGGGTTTTGGCAGTTATACGTAGCTCTGTGACGACTGCCAAGTTTCTGTCTGCTGCAGGGTGTCTGAGTGCCAGCCAATGCTCAGTCTGTCATCAGGATCATGATGTCCACACATGAGAGTGTGCCCAGGGTTCTGCCTCCTTATGGGTCTGGACAGTGTCCCCTGGGAAGTCCCAGTCCCCCGGCTCTGTGGGCAGGGGATGGTGCTATGCCTGGAATCATGAGGTTGCAGGTGGAATTTTTGGAAACTGCCATCTGTAGAACATGCCTGTTTCCTGAGTGTGGGGCAGGGCTGGCTTTGGGGGCCTGGTGTTCTGAGGGCGCCATGGGACAGGCAGGGGGACATGGGACTCTGGGTGGCCGAGGGTGCTGGGACACTGGCTCCTGGCATCCCTGGGCCCAGGAGCCAGAGTCCGGCTGACTGCTGTGTCTGTTGCTCCCGGGCACAGGTACCCCTGAGTTCATGGCCCCTGAGATGTACGAGGAGCACTACGATGAGTCTGTCGATGTCTATGCCTTCGGGATGTGCATGCTGGAGATGGCCACCTCGGAGTACCCCTACTCAGAGTGCCAGAATGCCGCGCAGATCTACAGGAAGGTCACCTGTGTGAGTCCACCCAGCCACCTTGCTCACAGGGACACAGTGATGGGCTGGGGCCATGTCTTTGGCTGGGCTCTGTGTGCCTTCGTGAGGTCCGCATGCCAGCTGTGTAAAGAAGGAACCAGGCTACTTTACAGATGGGGAACTGAGATGGTGATGAACAGGGCACCATGGGCAGTGCTTAGCCACGGAGGGTCACTTCTGCAGCCGGGACAGCAGGGAAACTGAGACTCAAAGAGGCCAGAGGGGTGCCCAGGCTGCCTGACCCCAGAGGCCCCTCTGGGCTGCCCCAGGGCTGTTGGATTTTCCATCTTCTTTATTTTGAAACAATGGTTTGATTTCTTTTCGGGCCAGTTACCCCTAGACCAAGCGAGTCTCTAGGCAGTTGTCAGCATCGGGCAGCTGGGAACGTTAATCCCTGTTTTGCTGTCACTGTGATTTTTGAGTTAATCAGGCGGCTTCAGCTGTACAAACAGATCGGTCTTGTCCTCCCTCTGCGGCGGGCCCGGCTGGGTGGAGGGAGCTCAAATAGCACATCCCGAGGTGGAGTGGCTGGGCCGGGGCCCCTGCGCCCATCTCTGCACTGTCCGTTTGCTCTCGTGGTGAGGCCGGGAGGCCCGCAGGGCAGGGTCCGCACCGAGGGCCCCTGGCTGCTGGGGTCCCTGCAGTCCTCACTGCCTCCCGCTCAGCCTGGGGTGCAGGCCCAGCCTGGCAGCCCCACTCTGCAGGATGCCTGACTGGGTAGGGCTGTTCTGCGCCTCCGCACCGCTCTGCCCTGGGCAGCTGTGTGGCTCCTTGGCTGCTTCTGTGGATGCACAAGGGGCCATGGTCCTCGACCCTCCTGCCTAAGCCCTTCTTGCAGATTATACGTGTTTGGTTATTCTAAGCTGTCAGTCACCTGGCTGTGTAGCCCTGAGGACGTGGGAAGGCAGTCAGAGTCCTTGACGGGTGGTGCTGTGGGCCAGGGTCAGAAACCCCAGAGCGGTGCAGTGTCCCTGTGGGTGCTGGGAGGAGGGGGCACCCCCAGCTGTGGGCAGCAGCTCTTGAGGGGGGCAAGGGCCGACTGTGGTGGGAAGAACTGGGGGGCTCCAGAGACTTAGGGCTCCATTTGTGAGGCCTCAATGGTGCTGGTGTGGGGTGGGGGAGGGGCCCCTGGGTTCCCCGAGGGGCATGGACGGTGGTCTGTCAGGGACCTGGCTGGGTCATGGGCCTGGTTTTCCTCCTTAACTCTGGCCCTGGGGGTCTTCACTCACGTGTCTGCTCCAGCAGCCAGGGCTCAGTGGGCATGGCTTCCTTCTTCCCTTCCCCTCACTTTGGGAAAATGTATACTTTATGTTCTCTATATTTAAAAAAAAAAAAAAAAAGCCAGGTGAAGCTTTCGAAGGCCAAATATTATTGAAGGAGGAAGAATGTGATGGTTGATGCTCTTGATGTGTTTAAAAACTTTTAAATTAGTTGTCCATACCTCCCTTCAAAAAAAAAAAAAAAACCAACAACCCAGCAGATTGCAGACAAAACCTGCCTACCCCCACTCCTGAAATCCTGTGTCTGGCTGCTGGGTTTGCACTCTGCTCCCTTCAGGCATGGCCATTGGCTGGCCGAGGGGGGCATCCCACCTCAAAGCCGCCTGGCCCATGGCCAGCAGTGACCACAAATAGTGCTCTTGCACCCTCAGGGAGGGGAGTGGGGGAGAAGCCCAGGTGTGGTTAGAAAGGCCCCACTCTTTGGGCAGCATCCCATCCACCTGGTCACCGCAGTTCCTCCACCAGCCTCTGAAGTGACGGGGCAGCTGGCACAGGAGGCCCTCGTGGCCCCACCTGGGAGGCTTCGCAGCCAAGCTCTGATCAACACCTTTCTAGAAACTGACTGCTATATTTAAGGTGTTAACCTCAGTATCATATTCTGCAGCTTAGGTGGAGGTGCTCGCTGCGTGTTGTTGCCGGGGCGATGGTTGCTTTGACAGATGCAGGGGGAACCTGAGAAGGTGTCCTCCATAGGAGACCTAAATGGTAGGAAACCAGGCTGCTGGCTTCACACAGTGGGGAGCAGAGACTTAAAGGCAGGATCCCGGTGTCTTCACACAACTCTCCAATTTATTCCCTACTCTGCTTTGTCTTGCCTGGGGCTTGAGCTTGTTGCATCTGTGGGCATACAGTTTTCATCAAAATTGGAAAATCTTTGGCCATCATTTCCTCAAGTATTTTTTATACCCCGCCCCCCTGAATCCTGTCCTTCTGTGACTCCAGTTTTGTATATGTCATGTGCATATTTGGCCCTTGCTAGCGTCCCCAATTCTGAAACGAATGGGACAGAGACTCAGCGACCATCTGATCTATTGCTACATCTTCAAGTTCATTCATTTTTTTCTGCAGTATTTAATCTGCTGTTCATCTGCTCCAGTGAAACTTTCAATTCAGATGTTGTGCTTTTCATCTGTAGTTCCATTTGGTTCTTTTTTCTGTCATTTCTGTTCCTCCTTATGTTCATTTCCTTTAAATACTTACACGTAGCTATAATGAGTTTTAACCTCCTTGTCTGCAAGTTCCAACCTCTCTCTCATTTCCAGGTCTATTTCTGGTGATAGTTTTTCTGCAGTGTCATGGATCACGTTTTCCTGCTTGTTGGCATATCTAATAATTTTTGGTTGGATGCTGTACATTGTACATAATGTGTCATTTCCTGACCTGTGTGAACTCTGGGAATTGTTTTACCTGCATCTCTCTGTTGTTCTTTGCCCAGCCTTGTGGGGTTGACTATGCACTTGTGGGACCCATGTGCAGATATCTGGGGTCTGTGTTGCTCTCTTCCCTGTGGTCTCCTTAGCCTCCCTGAACTCTGAGCTCCATCCCGAAGCTCAGTGGGATGCTTGGGCTCTGCTGGGTTCCGGGCAGTGAGCCGGGGCTGTGGGAGGGACTGGCTGACCTATCCCTTTCTCTCAGAGTCCATGTCAGGCACTGCCCCATCATTTGGTGTCTGAACATGGTCATTTTGCATATTTTGTCCAGTTTCCTAGTAGTCTGTGGAGGTTAAGTCCAGCATATGTAGTTGGTCGTGGCTGGAGAGGGGTCCCCTGTGCTGTGGACAGCAGCCAGTCAGGGTCAGGTGACTCTGCTCTCCCATTCCCAGGGCATCAAGCCGGCAAGCTTTGAGAAAGTGCACGATCCTGAAATCAAGGAGATCATTGGGGAATGTATTTGCAAAAACAAGGAGGAAAGGTGAGTTTCAATGTGGTGTTGGGTTCCGGGGGTCTCCAGCCGAAATCACTCCAGCTGGCAGTTAGCACCGTGTTCCTGACAAGAGAGAACTTCAGAAGACAGTGGGCTCAGGCCAGGGTGCACGGGCATGTCAGCAGTAGCTGCTGGGCACATTGGCTCTGGGTGCACGTGGGGGACGCCAGACAAGGAGGTCAGGCCCGACAGCCTTCTGTGCTGTTCGAGAACACCCTCCTTGGCTCGCGGCTGCTCACCAGGCCAGCCTGTGGCTTCTGAGTGCCTGGGCCTGCCCCTGCCCCTCCTGGATTTTTTTTTTTTTTTTTTTGAGACAGAGTCCCACTCTATCACCCTGGCTAGAGTGCCGTGGCATCAGCCTAGCTCACAGCAACCTCAAACTCCTGGGCTCAAGCAATCCTTCCGCCTCAGCCTCCTGGGTAGTTGGGACTACAGGCATGTGCCACCATGCCCGGCTAATTTTTTTTTTCTGTATATATTTTTAGCTGTCCAAATCATTTCTTTCTATTTTTAGTAGACACGGGGGTCTCACTCTTGCTCAGGCTGGTCTGAAACTCCTGACCTTGAGTGATCCTCCCGCCTCGGCCTCCCAGAGTGCTAGGATTACAGGCACGAGCCACGGTGCCCGGCCCCTTCTTGCTTTTTCTCTGCATCATGGAAGGTGGGTTTGCCCATTCCGATGGCCTTAGAGGATGTCTCTGTGCCAGGGGCTCCAGATGGGGCTTCAGTCCTGGCCTCCCTTCTGAACCCCAAGCTGTATATTTTATGCATCTGGCTGGTTGACCCATCTCAAAAGTAGCATAACTCCAGCCACTCCGCAAAGCCAGCTCCCCACCTCAGAGCAGGGCCTGTCCTTCACAGCTGGTCTTCCCTCCCCGCAAACAAACCGGGGCACACCTACCATCTGATGTGACACCCCTCAGCAGTAGGGAGAGATGGATTGTTGATACTCACAGCCACACGATGACTCTGTAGACATCATACATGGAAAAAGCCTAACCCCAAACACTGCATGTTGTGTGGTTCTGTTTACACTAGAGAAGAGAGCTCATCAGTGGTTAGGGATGCTTTGCCAGAGCCCAGAAATGGGCAGCGGAGCGACACCAACAGCAGAGCCCCAGTTCCCTGTATAGGACCCTTCCGTGGCTGGACACTGGCTTGGGACCCCCAGGTTCCGCAGGTCCTTGCTGACCCTCAGTACCCACTCTTCCCTCCTCTCTGCCTCACCAGTTCCTCCTTCTGTACGAGGCCCTCCAAAAATGTCATCGCTTTGTGGCACTGAGTAGAGGGCTCAGGGTGGGGATTCCACCTCCTCTGTTTGCATTTTAGTCCTTTCTGAGGCCAGATGTCTGTTGTGACAATTGAAAGCCCCTCAGCATGTTAGCAGGGGCTGTATCTGCATCGTGGGAGGCCTGGTGCTTTTTAAAATTCTTTTTCATATTCACTGAATCTCTTTCAATGAGCGTGTTTTCTTTTTATAATGAGGGAGAAAAAAAGGAAGTCTTAAAACACTATGTAGTAAGACTGTTATTCAGGTTGTAATTTTTTTCCTTGCCACCTGGGAGTTAAGGAAATACAACTCAGGCAGAGCTTGCCTACCTGGTAGTAAAGTCAGAGGACTTTCTGACACGGGAACAGGCCGGGGAGCACAATGTTGAGGCCGAGACGTTTGGGTTGAGGCCTCTGACACTCAGGCGCTCGGCAGGTTCACGTTCTCAGCCGTGGCGCGTGTGGCCGTGCCAGCCACAGTAGCAGGAGTGTGGGTGCAGAGGCCCCCAGCGCCCATGCCCCTGCCTGTCAGCTGCTCTCCCTTTAGGTATGAGATCAAGGACCTGCTGAGCCACGCCTTCTTCGCAGAGGACACGGGCGTGAGAGTGGAGCTTGCGGAGGAAGACCATGGCAGGAAGTCCACCATCGCCCTTCGGCTCTGGGTTGAGGACCCCAAGAAACTGAAGGGAAAGCCCAAGGACAACGGAGCCATAGAGTTCACCTTCGACCTGGAGAAGGAGACACCCGATGAGGTGGCCCAGGAAATGGTAAGTGTGCTTCCTGCAGCCATGCATGCCCGGTAAGTGGGTCTCAGACAAGGCACAGGTGAGTCTGGGCTGCAGGCTTTGGGAGCATGTGATTTGCAAAGGTTGAAACAAAAGCAGTCCTCAGGGGAGCTTGTTCCAGAAGGAGCGTGAACCGTCCGGTGGGGAGTGGCCGGCATGGGCTGGGAGGCTCTCGTAGTTCAGCCACGTCTGTATGGTGGTGGCGTGGCGTAGGTGGGAATTCTCCTGCCCTGCATGGGACTCGGGATGAGCAGCTCAGGGTGGTGCAGCAGAGGACTCGTGTGTGAAAGTGGAGAGGGTGGAACGAGAACTTTGAAGGGTTGAAAAGGCCTAGTTTGCGTTGGCCAAACTCTTGCCGACTTTGCTTCAATGTGGTGGCTTTGAGTTTGAGATCTTTGCCTTTCATTTTTTATTTATTTTCATTTTTTTTTAGGAGATAGGGTCTTGCTCTGTCACTCAGGCTGGAGGCTGGAGTGCAGTGGCACGATTGTAGTTCACTGCAGTCTCTAACTCCTGGGCCTAAGTGATCCTCCTGCCTTAGCCTCCCTAGTGCTGGGACTACAGGCACATGCCACCATGCCTGGCAATTTTTTTTTTTTTGTGGAGATGGGGATCTCTCTGTGTTGTCCAGGCTGGTCTCAAACTCCTGGCCTCAAGTGGTCCTCCTGCCTCGGCCTCTCAAAGTGCTGGGATTGCAGGCGTGAGCCACCTCACCAGGCCCATGCCTTTCCTTTTGTTTTGGTGACACTGTCATGGTTGTTTTGGTTTCTGGTACTTTCCACCCAGAAAGGCAGTGGATGGGGTCCATCTCCATCTTTTCTCTCCTTCCTGCTCCTCCTGTCTGGGTGAGGAGCTGGTAGGGTGTTGGGGTGCAGGAGTGACCACTTTCTGCTGCAGTGTCAGGCCAGGCCGCATTGGTGGGCTTGGGTGAGAGGGCTGGTGAGGTGGAGCTGGCTGGCAGAGATGGAAAGGAGAGGTCCGGGCGCAGGTCTGGGTTGGAGGAGAGGCCTGGCTGATGCCAGGTGGTAGCAATGTTGTCATAATAATTGTGCAAGGTGCATGGTGCAAGGGTGCGGAGGTGGGACAGCTCTAGAGCCTTGAATGCCAGGCTAGATTATTTTGATTCGATTCCTAGGCCTATGCCATCCAGGGGTAGCCACTGCCCATGTGTGGCTACTAAAATTAATTAAAATTTAAAGTTCAGTTTCTGAGTCTTACTGGCCACATTTCAAGTACTCAGTACCACATGTTAGTGGCTCTTGTCTAGAACACTGGACATTTCCATCATTGACGTGCTCTGTTGGGTGGTGCTGCCCTGGGCTGCAGGGGCAGCTGAGGTTTCTGGACGCGCACGGTGTGGTCACACCTCTGCTGGGGTTATAGGGCGTTTGCTGGGCACTGACTGGCAGCTGACCCCAGAGAGGGACAGTGGTGAGAGCCGGCCTGGGAGGGGCCACAGGGCCAGTGGTGCCTCTTGAGAGCCCCCGTGTGGGGCCTTGTTGTAAATTACCAAAGATGAACAGACAATTAGACAAATTGAAACAAGGGGCATGAAAGTCTGCACTGGAACAGACAAAAGCAAGAAAGTCACAAGGGGGAAAACCAGTGGGAATGCGAGTGTGGAAAGTCTCTCAGCATTGCAGGTTAAATAGTTCAGCTTTAGAAATAAATGAGCTACTAATTTTTAGTGGAAGGACTGAGCAGAAATAAACCCAGCACGCTCACTGCTGGAGAGCCCTGTGTTCACGTGGCATGACCACAAAGTTGCGTGTCCTTTTTTCTATTTTTGTTTGAATAAACTTTTTACTGAATATAGAACATCTATTGAAAGTGTCCGTATGTTACAAGACTCGGGCTGATGGTTCTTCACGAGCTTCGCTTCTCCAGGCCTGGCTGAGTTTCAGCGAGGGGCGGACTGTGCCCTTGGGTGGGGTCCGCGGAGGCGGGAGGGGTGGCCTACCTGCACCGGCTCCCGCAGGGCCACGCTGCAGGAGGCCCTACTTGCGTGAGGAAACTGAGGCTTGGGCGGCGCCCTGGAAGGTGTCTGAGCCTTCAGAGCCAGGAGGGGTGGGTGTGGTGAGCTTTGGGTTCATCGACCTGGAAGACTCTGCTCCTCCTGACAGCTGCCCATCTGTCGGGGTATGTGGTGCATGAGGGGTTCGATGGGGCATTGGGTGTAGGTTGTGCAGCAAGGTCGGTGCAGGAAGGGTACGGCAGCCTTGCAGCTGGGCTTCCTGCAGCCATGACCTCCCAGGAGGGAAGCTGGAGCCGAGCTGCTGGTGGGGTTTGCCATGTGGCTGAGGGGTCCGGGGCTGCAGGGCTGCTCGGGGCATGCCTTGTTGCCTCAGGCCACCCCAGCCTCTCCACAGCTGTGGGAGGGGGTGCTCTCAGGGGGTGCCTGAGTGCAGGGCCTTGGCTCCTGGAGGGGAGGAGATGCCTCCTCGGGCTGCTGGGTGGGCTCTGCTTTTCCCTGGACAGTGACCTGTGTCTGGGGCTGTGATCACACAGTGTGGATGGCTGCGATGTCCCTCAGGCTGGCTTCTCTGCGGGGCTCCTCCTGCGAACTGGCTGCACAGCCACCCTAGATGCTGTGAGGTGGCACCTGTGTTCTACCCAGCCCACCCCTACCTGGCTTGTCTCTGGTCACATCTTGACCCAGACCAGAAAGCTCTGCTGTGAGCAGATGTAATGGGGTCATTTAGCTCTGTGCTTCCTGGGGGGATCTTTCATGGCTCTTGATGACCTTATATGGTGCCAGAGGTACATTTTCAAATTTAATTGCCACAGGTTTGCTGTGACTTGCATTCACGTAATTACTAGCACATCCGTCCTGTGACTTCAGGAGCACCAGTTCTATTCGTTGATACCATAGTGTCCCTTCATGCTTTCATCGCAGATAGCAAGTGCTGAGTGCGGTGCTGTGCAGGCGGTGGTATGCGCTGTGAGCTGAGCCTTGGGGTGCTGGCCACAGGCTGGGAGCGTCCCTCTGGGGGATCTTGCTGGCCAGTCAGTGGGAGGGCTAGGGACCATGCAAGGGCCACCAGGGAGGAGGGAAGGCGGCTTCAAAGAGGGACAGGCTGCAGGAGTCTCACACAGGTGAGGCGGGTGAGGATGAGCAGGGTCCTGGGCTGGCTGCACTGGCTCTGGCCTTGCAGGGTGTGTCTCTGTTGGGGTGCTGAGGTCTGGGCTGGTGGCAGGGATGGGGGGGGGAGGGTTTTGCTATTGGGAAATCACCTTAGGAAGGACAGGTGGAATGAGGTTCTCTCATTCCTTCCACGAATATGGTCGAGGTGCTGGGCTGGGGAGGGTGAAAGGGATTTGGAACTGAGCCGGAGCTGAGCACTGATTCCTGTGCGGGTGGCACATCCTGGGAGGTGCCCACGACTGCACACAAGTGGCGCCAGACGTCTGTGCTTCAGCCAGACCTCGCTGCCTCCCAGTTTGGCTTCGGTTCCACTGTCAGATCATGACGGTGCCCAAGGTGTGCCCTGGACCTCATGCTCTGGACTCTGCCCAGCTGCTTCCGAAGCAGGTGAGCCAGGAGGAGGCTCCCGAGATCCGGCTGGTCCCTGCTTTCATCAACACGGAGACTCTGCTTCCTGGCCCCGTTGCCTCCTGCAGGGCCGTTGTGGATGTGGCTGTCCCCTCAACCACGGCCTCCCGTGCCTGTTACCACACAAGTGCCTGGCACTTGGCCGAACTCCTGGGCTGGGTTCTGCGTCAGCACACAGCGGAGGCCCCTCGGCGCCCGGCACCTCTGCCCGCCCCACATTTTTTCACCGTGAGACATGCTGCCTGTGAAACAGAGCATCCGTGCAGAAGAAGGGACGTGACCTGTGCTCAGTTAAAGAACAATAATGAAATGCTGTACATCCCCCACTCTGATAGGAACAGGGGAGGCCAGTGCCTCACGAGCCGCCTGTGACGAGCTGAACGCCACATGCACAGTGGGGATCATGCCGCGAACACGGCCCCGCGTGTCCCGTTGCACTTTCAGCTCTTCCCCTGCCGCTTGCTAGGCCTCGCAGGTCCTGCCGGGCCCAGCGCCTTTCCAGGTTCTAACCTCACCCTCCTCCTTCCCGTCCATCTGAGACACTGGAGTCCTTCAGTGGGCCCCGGGGCC
The DNA here is from genome assembly GCF_020740605.2 of Lemur catta. NCBI lineage: Eukaryota > Metazoa > Chordata > Mammalia > Primates > Lemuridae > Lemur > Lemur catta. Next base: position 85,895,368 of record NC_059137.1, read on the forward strand.
TTCCCACCTCCCTGGGGTCCTGCAGCCCTGCTGGGGGCCTCATCACAATGCCCTGGAAACAAAATGACGGTGGCCCCTCACCAAGGCTAGGGAAATGCCGGTGCTGTGCTTGTTCTTAAAGCTGAAAGTAGCAAGTGTTAGGTCTGGAACGTCCTGGAATCCAGACTAGGCTTTCTTCTGGACGGGACTGAGGGCAGGAGAGGATGAGGATGGGGCGCAGTTCTGCTCCCTCTGAAGTCAGTTCTCAACAAATACGACCAGGGGGTGGTGTAGGGCAAAGATGCCCCAGAGAGAGGCAGAGGGAAGGGCAGGTTCTATGGGACCTGGGCTGGCTTTGATCTGGAAGTGACCTCTTTGCAGTGGGACCCCTGAGGGGAGGGGATGCCACCCCTTCCCTCCACCTGCATGACCTCCAATGATGGAACATGCCAGTGTGGCAGAGAATGTGGCTAAGTTCTTCCCTGTTTGGGAAAAAATAGAAGAAACACCTTGGAGAGGAAGGCTGGGGGTGACGGTGAAGACAGACTCAGAAGAAAAAACAGGCTGTGGGCTGCCAAGCAGCAGAAAATAGAAGTGACGGTGGGTGTGGTCTTTAGCAGCCTCTGGTCAGGTGTCTGGGCCAAGGCGGTGAGGGTGGGGCTGCCAGCCAGGGTGTGACCCCGAGGTCACCGGTACCTTCGGAGCAGCCCGAGCTGTGTGCTTACCAAGAACAGAGGCCGCGGCAGAGCAGGTCTGGCTGGCCTCCTGCACACACCCACCCCCAAGGACCAGCGACAGGGAGGACACCTGTCTCGGCCTCACGGTGAGGCCGCCTAGGGTTGGAATCGTTCTCTGGGGCTCCCTGGAAAAAGTCCACTCCCGACTCTGAGGCCAGAGAGGACCTGGCACCCAGTGCCTCCTCCAAGAGCACAGACCATCCTCCTCCTCTCTAGGTGGGCCGCCCCTGCCACTAAGCAGCCTTGGGGCTTGGGTCAGTGGGGACCCCAAAGATGAGTGGGTCCCACTGACTGAGCTGACAGCCTCTGGTCCCACCCAGCTGACCCCTCTCCTGAGTCAGGAGAAGTTTCCGTTAGGGAACTTCATTCTGTCAAACAGAATTGCCTTTTGAAATAAAGTTTGTCGGAATAATCACAAACTTACTGAGAAATTGCAAGGTTACAACACAACTGTTTACTTTCCATGAGCTGTTGGAGAGTAAGTGCCCGACCTGACTCCCCTTCACCCATGAACACTTGCATGTCTGTTTCCTACTAACTGGGACACTTTTCTGCACCGCCAGGCGGGCAGCCAGCACTGGGAAGTATCAGAAACGTGTGCCCACCCCAACCCCGCCCTCAAGCTGCTCAGGTCCCCAGATGTGCCGATGATGCCATCACGTGTCCCCTTGGCCCCTTCATCCCCTGACTTCCATGGCCTGGCCCTGGGGAAGGGCTCAGGCGTCGCTGTGTGGGTGGGTCACGGTCAGGCCTTATGTCGCTGCAAGAGTCTTACAGAAGGGGCTGGGTTTGTGTGTGTCCCCCTGGGGCACGTGGCTCCGCCTCTCTGTCCAGCGAGGCAGGACACTGGCTCTGAGCGCTTGGTGCCCTGCGGCTTCTCCGTGTGGAGTTGCTCTCGCCTTTTGTGACCGTGCATGTCCATAAATGGCCTGTTTCTTGTCAAACTTTCCATTTACTAAATTCTTTATCTCTCTACGGACTCACAGCTTTTCGTTTTCCTCAATGCATTATACTCCACAAATGAGCTGCCCATGACTGTCTAACAAATTACACCCAAATGTAGTGCTTGAACTGCCTCTGGCCTCGAGGTCTCCGAGGTCAGGGATGGGGCAGCTCAGCAGGTGCCTTTGGCTCAGGGTCCCTCATGAAGTGTGGTCAGCGTCAGCGTGGCTGGGCTGGGGCAGGAGACCTCAGTTCCCCCGCAGGTGGTGCGTGCATAAGAATGCTGCTCGTGCTGCAGCGTCTGCGTCTGCTAGAGCAGGTGATCCCTGAGACAGGGAGGGAGGGAGACAGAGACACACCGAGGGTGGGGGGACAGAGGAGAGAGAAGGAGGGAGAAACAGGAGGAGGCAGGGACATTAGAAGCCCCCCCACGGCATCCCACCCGACACCGGCAGTGACACCTCATCCCTTCTGCCACCGCAGATTAGTTACATCCCCCAGATGCAAAATATGTGTCAGAATTTGTGGACACGTCCTTCAAACCGTCATCGTATCACTGTTCATTTTGATGTTCAAAACGTCCCAGATTTGCCAGCAGGAGGCCCTTGGTGCTGGCTCCTGTGGCATTTTGCATGTCCCTGTCATCCTCTGAACATGTCCTCACTGTCGGGCTCGTCCTTGTCTTTGTCCTGCCCAGCACTGAGCCACCACTTCTCTGAGCAGCACTGGCTTCCTGTCGTGGCAGAGCTCTGGGTGCTTCTTGCTCCCTCCCAGTGGGCACAGTTCACAAGGGCCCGTGTGTCTGCACGGTTATGCACACGCAGACATCGATGCATGCATGTGCAGTCTGTGTCTGTGTTTATTCATGTCTGTTGTATGGTTCATACCAACAGCTCCAATTCCCACCCAGCAGAAGGTTCCTATTCTCGAGTCCAGCTTTCCGTGTGGGAGGAGCGTGGCTCCCACTATTCCTAGTATACTTCCTCATCCGGTCAGCTCTGTGCAGGTGGGCCCCAGCAGGACACCTGTCCAGCACGGGCCTTCCTCCCTCCCACAGACGTCTGGCCCGTCCTGCCTGACCCAGTAACTTTAGGGCTGAAGTTCTCAGGAAGGAGGGAAAGCTCAGGTGGATTTGGAATCTTAGTTCTGACAAGTTTTCATGTGTTTGCTATTGTCACCACACCTGCAGCCTAGCGAGGGCAGCCCCTCCAAAAGGGGTCTCTTTCTTCAGAAAGAAGGAAAATAGCCTGCCGCCACTGTTCTCGGGAAGCTCAGGATGTTTCCTGGTGATCTCGGGGCTCCTTTACAATGCTCTCAAATGCTCTGCTTGGTCAGTCGGTTTTAGAATTTTGTCAGGCATCTGTGCATACCTTTCTGTTTCAAATTACAAAATGAACTCCTTGCTCCATTTAGAACTTGGGTGTGTCCCCATTCCCCATTTTGGGCAGCCCCCCAGCCTCTGAGATGTCTGAGAAGATGCTGAGGAAAAGTGCTGGCCCCGCACCTTGTTGTCCCTGTCCCTGAGCACAGAGAGAACCAGGAACCCTTTTCTGTGTGTGGCCAGCCCCGGGTGGGCCAAGAGCTTGTGAAGCCCCCAGGACCTGCCACCTGATTGCTCTGGGTTTCACTCTTGCTGTCAACCCTGTGGGAGGCAGGTTGGGCCCGGTCGGTGGCCTCTCTTCCCCTCGCTCAGCAGGCACCTGCCATGTGCCAGTTGCTGTCCCAGAGCTGGGCCCTGGGGAATTTACACTCAGTGGTGGAATAATTACTCGTGGGATGACAAGAGTGTCCTTTGAGGAATGAGCCGGGTGAGGGGAGAGCACTTTAGGTGAGAGGTGTGGGGTTGGGTGGGCCGTCCCTGGTGACACTAACAATGTGACTGCCTTTGCAGATTGAGTCTGGATTCTTCCACGAGAGTGACGTGAAGATCGTGGCCAAGTCCATCCGTGACCGTGTGGCACTGATCCAGTGGCGGCGAGAGAGAATCTGGCCTGCGCTTCAGCCCAAGCAGCAGAGGGACTCTGGCAGCCCCGACAAGGCCAAGGGTCCGCCGGTGCCCCTGCAGGTCCAGGTGACCTACCACACCCAAACTGGCCAGCCTGGGCCACCAGAGACCGAGGAGCCGGAGGTCAGCCAGCACCTCCTCCCACCCACGCTGCCGACCAGCGCCACCTCCCTGGCCTGTGAGTGCTCAGGGTGGGATCTCCATGGGCACCCCTCCCAGCCCCACTGCAAAAACCAGCTGTGGGTTAAAGAAAAATGAAGTCCTCTCTCTCTATTAGAATGCTTTGTAAGGGAGGGAGGTCGGCATAGTGGGCCCTTGGAGTGTGCCCTGTGACAGCTCACTTCCTGCCAGCACCCTCTGCGCTGGGGCATGTCAGGAGCCTCAGAAGAGGGTGTGCTTGCAAGGTGGTGGGGCCCGCAGATAGTCCCCAGACACTGGGACATGTGGGTCCTGATGCCTTGACCCGTCTGGGGCCCACCCCCCCGAGCCCACCCTGCAGGGTGTGGCCAGCAGGTGCGGGTGAGTGTTGGTTTAGGGAAGGGCTTAGGGCCTTCCCTACATTTCCCAGTGATCGGCGACCAGAAGAGGTTAAGTGTTGCTGAAGTCCACCTTCTCAGGACAGATGGGGACAAATGTGCCTTGAGCCAGTAGGGTCTGACGGTTCAGTCCCGCTCCTTGCTGTGGATTTGTGGACTTGGGGCAGGTTCCTTGTCCTGTCAGGAGAATTACAGTCCCTGCCTCATGGGGGGACATGAAGGCCAGATGAGGTATTGGCAGTGGCTGCTGCGTGGGGGTGTCTGTCCCATGGATGGAGTATGCCTCTGTCTTGGCTTGTGGTTTTTGTCCCAGGGATCATCTGTCTCCAATATTCTCTCCCTTCTAGTGACAAAACCTCTTATACGTTTTTAAAGGGGGTGTTACCAGTGAATTGGTGGGAATAACTTTGAATCTGGCTTCATCTAAAACCAATTAGAGAGAATCTAGTGTCTTCTGCACATACGGGCAGAAATGTCCCGCCTTCGCCCTTGATGCCCTAAAAATTCATCAGTGAGCTGAGGACAGAGGGAGACGGCTTCGTCCATTCTGTGAATACACATGGAGTAGAATTACAGAGCCCAGGGACCTGCCTGGGCCAGTATTTCAGCTTGTTCATGTGGAAAGACTGAAATAGTCTGTTTAATTTATTTAATATGCACATCCTTCATTTATCATTAAAATAGCTAGTTCTTCAAAGTAGGCAATTTAAATTCACAAGTAGTCATCGCTTTGAGATATTAATAGTTTGCCTTCTATTTATTTCACTCGAACCTGCTCAGGTTTGCTTTGGAGAACAAAATTAGTACATCATTGTTCCATTTATTTTCTGATAAATCTAAAAAATTAAAGAGCACATACTTTTTATAGGAAAAAGTTCTTTTTCCATATTCGACATAGCAATACATACTTTAAAATTGTAATTGTTGGACAAATAATTTCTAGGTTGGGAATTTTAAAATCTGCTTTTATTGTACTTTGAAGAGATATAGTTTGGGATCTGGAAAGATGTCATACTTCAGGTTTGATCCACTGTGAGAAAATCAGATGGAGATGTTGAATCAACTGATGAGCTCAATTCGGGTGTAGGTGTTCTTTCTGCAAACAAACTCACTTCCAGTCTGACTTGTGCAGAGGCTATAGCCACACTCCTCAAAAATGCTTTTGAAGTTTCTTTAAAATAGATAATATAGTCACATAGTATAAAATTCAGAAAGCCTAAGAGGGTATATAGAAGTCACTTAATTGTCTTCCCTAGAGGCAGCAGATGCTACCAGTCTCTTAACTGTCCTTCTGGAGATAATCTGCATATGTAGCCCATCACACACTTATGCATGAACACATGCAGACACATGAATCCACTGGCACCCCCCACATGCACACATGTGGACACATGCATGTACACAGACACATGCACACTCCACACATGGACACACATGCACACCACCGCCCACCCACATGGGCACATGCATGCACACATACATGTGAGCACACACCCACACCTGTGCACACTCGTGTGCATGTATATATGCACACACATCTGTAGGCACACGTGTGCACACATGCACTCTCCTGTATCCCCCTCTATTCCACGGTGGATAGCACCCCCGGCATGCTCTTCGGCACCTTGTACTGGTCTGTCCTGGTTGGAAGAGGAGGCCTGTCCTCACTCTCCCATCCGACCGCAGGGTGCCCAGGGGCGGCAGTGCATGCTGTGCTTCCTGAAGTGAACGGTGGGGCTGCCGGACGGCGCGCACGGGAGCTGAGAAGGACCTGCTCTGTGGCGTGAGACTGGCAGACAGACACACGTTAGCACGTTGGAAGATGCGACAGCGTGTCTGCCCCACAGCCATCCTGATCAGGCCCTGCGGGGTCCCCCAGCTCCATTTACACAGCTGGTGGCTGCAATAGCACAGTTTGTCAGTAGGTTCAGACATGATTTCTAAAATCTGTAGTTACACAGGAAGTGAACACATTTGCATTAACACATATGGTTAGAGTTGCTCTACTGGAAACGCGTCACGTCTGTACACGTTTTCTTTCCTTCCCTCCCGCCCTCTCTCTAAGTGGAAATGACCACTTTAATGACCAGTTAGCTCATTAAAAATCAGAGCTGCGTGTCTAATTGGTTTTGCACAATTAAACCTCAGCATTCCTTATGTCCTCCTAGGTTGAAATAAGGCTTACTCAGTCCCTGGGAAAAATCATTTTAGTGTGAAGCCAACAAGATTTCCCCTTTACCTTGTTTAAATTGTAAATGGACACAATACTCACTCTGAAATGCCGCTCCCCGTGAAAATAGCTTCGTATTCGCAGGTGGCAAACGCTCATGTTTTTGTAGCTTTTGGAACCTGGAAGTCAGTAAACCCAAAGTACCGTTTCAGACAGCTGTCACTTTTCCCTCTTCACAGCACGGCCATGCAGGCGACGGCATTCCCAGGCACGTCTGGGTGAGGCAAGCCTGGGTGTGGGCTGTGGGTTTCCGTCTTCGCCCCCATGGGTTTGATGCATCTGGGTTTGGTGGGGCCAGTCTGGCCTGACTCGTGTGAGGAGTCTCTGGGGAGGCTCGGGCCGTGGACGCCTGGTGCCACCGCTTCCTTCACGTCCCCTGCATGCCAGGTGCATCTGCCTTTCAAGGCCTGTCTCTAGGGGATGGGTGGGGGGCCGTGGCTCCATTTTCCAATCAAGTTAGACCTGGTCCCATGACCCTGATCCTCCCAGTTCAGGCCCTCTGCGACCATGTGTGAAGGTGGTCAGAGTCCTGAGATACCCTCCCCCCCTTAGAGAACACAAGTGATTATTTCCTCTGCAATTAAGAAATTAGCTTTTTCTTAACTTGAACATTCCGGGAGCCTCCCAAGTCTCTTCAGACCTTTAAGAGCCGGCCTGAGTGCTTACTGTCCAGGCCTTGCCGGGGCGGTTGCACGTCGGGTTCCTTGTCTGTAAATGAGAAGGATGACTGCACCTGCCCCCTGGGAGGCTTGGCAAGATGGAGTCGCCCTGGCATCGTGCTGGCCAGACGTCAGCTGTGTTGGCCAGACATCAGTGTGTTGGGGTGGGCACACAATGACAGCCTCTCCAGTACTGTTCTGTAGCAGTTGATTGTTTAAACCACATGCACATATTATTTGTGTGATCTGGAAAACCAGCCAAGCTTTTCTTTTACAGAAGAAAATATTCCGACCAGCCAGCGTTGCTTGTGTGGTGTCTGGAGATACTGTCTCTAAGTCCTGCTTTTGTCCTCCCCAGCGGACAGCACCTTTGACAGTGGCCAGGGCTCCACGGTGTACTCGGACTCACAGAGTAGCCAGCAGAGCGTGGTGCTGGGCTCCCTCGCGGATGCGGCACCGCCCCAGGCCCAGTGTGTGTGCAGCCCCCCCGTGAGCGAGGGGCCTGGCCTGCCGCAGAGCCTGCCCTCGCTGGGGGCCTACCAGCAGCCCGCGGCCACGGTGAGTCTGCGCCAGCCCCAGCCTGTCCCCACGACCTAGTCTGAGGGCTCTGGGGCTCCAGAGCCCCTGCGGTGGGCCGTCCAGGCTGCGCAGCACCGCTCAGTCCCTGGCCACGGTTCCCCTGCGAAGCCCTGCTAGATAGGAAGTCGCACTGTTGGAGCACCAGGGCTTGAGAGGCTGTGACAGTGTCAACTCATAGCCACAGCATGGCTCCTGGCAACCGTGCCCTGGGCCTGGGATGTCACCTCAGACTGTTTTAAAGATTCCAAAGATGACGGGAAGCATCATTGGTGGTAATGAAACCTGAGACCCATGTCACTGTCCAGCCCACTGAGGGCAGGCCTAGCGGCCGTTAAAGTCAGAGCCATGAAGCCAGGGCAGGACGTGGGGGACACTTTCAGGTAGCCTGCTTGGAGAAGCGTGAGGGAGGGAGCCTCGGGCCATGAGTGCATGTGTGAGACAATTCCTAAGATCTGGGAGAGACTAAGATGAGTGGGGTCATATTGGGCATTTATTTTTGATTTTGACACTAAAGAAAGTAAAACAATCGCTCACTTCCCAGTCCCAGTGCCTAGCCACAGAGAGGCTGCCTGTGAACCCAGGCAGTGGGTCCTCTGAGGGCGATTTGTGGGGTGGGCTGTCTGTACCCCTTCCCTAGGGGGCCACTCCTGTCTGGAGCTTTGGTTACGCGGTTCTCACTGGCACACTCTTAGAGCTGTGGCCGCCTTCCTGGCGCTGGCTGAGTGTGGGTGCTTGGGCCGTTCTGGCCACCTCTGTCCTGCCAGGTGCCCCGCTGTACCCCTGCACGAAGGCTGTCTACACTGGCTGTGGACGTTCCCATTCCCCTTCTGTCCACGCAGGGAAGGGCTGTCATAAAGACCTAGAAAGTCCCTTTGGAAAAGCAGTTGAAGTCATTTGCCAAGTGTGCCTTTGCTGACCGGATCCCCAGGACTCATTTGCAATTTGCATTTGCAATTTTGTGCATTTTACAAAATGCAGTGAAATATGATTTTAAGTGGCAGAAAGAGCTCCCTTAAAAATAGGCTACTTGCTACTCCAGAGTGGTTGTTCTTGGCTTTGAGGATCACCCAAGCTGGGGCTGAGCCAGAACATTCTGCCCAGCTCTCATTCCTCAGCCCAGGGTGGGGCTTCCCCGTTGGCATGCCATGTACGCCCTGCCTGGGTTCCCGCTGGGCTGAGTCCTCATGAGGCCTGGGTGATGAAGCCAGTCCCAGCGTCAGTGTATAAGCCAGGAGGCCTGAGCAAGTTGGTCACAGGTGCTGCTGCCATGGGCTGGAGGCCCAAGCTCTTTCTCCCGTCTCTCTGCCTAGTGATGTGGAGACACTTTGGACAAAAAGGCTAGGGCCTGGAGGGGGCTCCCAGGTGTACGGTGTGCTAGCCTGTCCCCTGTGTCTTTCCTGGGGAGGGTTGTTATGGTGACATGCCCCCGGGACCCAGTAGAGGAAGAGAACCAGCAGCAGCAGGGGCCCCTAGAACATGAGGCCATCCCAGCCGTGCACGGTACCCAGAGCTGGTGGATGGACAGTCTGGTCCAGGTGGGCCCACTCATTCCGCTCTGTGGCTTCAGGTAAATCCAGAAGCACAGCTCAATCCCAGACACACCTGTTCTTCCCACTTCACCCCACACTGCTTTTCATAAAGCATGGATTTTGAAAAAAAAGTGAATGATGACAGTTTTGGGAATCAGTGTTGCTTACATGATCCAGAGGACCCCACCTGAAAGAATGCTCATGGGCTCGTGGTAGGGTAGAAGAACTGTGAGCCCAGCTTCAAAGTCAGGGACTCACTTTCAGACTTGTTTCCTCAGCAGCCTGCCGGTTCCTCAGGTTCCCCTTGTTTTGAAGTAAATCCCAGATAGTAAGACACGTCCCCCATGAATATTTCGGTTTCTGTCTCTGCACAATAAGGATTCTTACAGAACAGAACTCAATGCCATTATTATACCAACAAAATTAACAAATGAGCAGCAATTCCTTAATGGCATCCACTTTGTGAACACTCAGATTTCTAATTCTTTTGCAGTTTGTGTTCACACTGCCACTGGCTGGGGGTCATGTCACATCTGTGGGGCCCCATTTCTTTCCCCTGTTGCACCTGAGTGGTGGAGGATCCCAGCTCTACTGAGTGCCCACTGTGCTGGTTTTGCTGCCTGAGCCTGCATGGTCTGGGGTCTTCCTCAACACGCCTCGTGCTGATAGTTCTTTCTCCACAGTTCTGCAAAGCCTCTGCAATGACCTTTTTCTTGGTTGCCTAATATTCCGTGGGGTTGATGTGCCAGACTGTTCCCTCGCTGGGAGCTGTGGCTGTTTGCAGCCTTTCACTGTCGTGAATAATGCTGCAGGGGCTGCCACACTTTGCTTCTTCTGAGTCATGTTCCTGGGAAGGGGTCCCCGGTTGGGAGAATAGCCCTGCTGGGCCCAGAGCAGCTGCTGAGTGTGGCCTGGTGCTCTCCGCAGCCTGGCCTGGCAGTGGGCTCCGTCCTGGCCCCCGCCTGCCCTCCCCTCCTCCAGCAGCATTTCCCGGAGCCGGTGATGAGCTTCGCCCCTGTGCTGCCGCCGCCCAGTGCCCCTGTGCCCACAGGCCCGGGCCAGCCAGCACCCCCCAGCCAGCAGGTGAGTTGGTGTGGCTGCAGCCCGCCATGCCTTACAGCAGGCGGCAGCTCTGCTGGCCCTGGGGCCCAGGTCTGTGAGCAGCAGCCATGGCCCCTTTGCTCTCATGCTCTGCGATTCCCCCAGTCCTGTGGTTTGGATGGGGGTAGGGGTGGCTCTCATGTGCATGTGTGTGTATGTGGCATTTATGGGACCTTGGGCACGGAAGGCTCTAATCACTCAGAATGTTGCTGCAAGGTCTGCCTTGTGCCTGGCTCCAGACTGGCTGGAGTGCGAGGGTCGGTGTGTGAGTGTATGTGTATGTGAGACCGTGCAAGTGTGCATGCAAGGGAGCGTGTGCAAGGCTGCGTATGTGCGTACGAGTCTGTGTGCACATGACTGTGCACATGCGAGGGGGTTGGTTTTCTGCCCTGTCTAAGCATGTGGGGTGCACCTATCTCTCAGCAGGTTTGGGGTCTAAGGGGAGCCCCTTCTCTTCCTGCAGCCTCCTCCACTGGCCCAGCCGACGCCCCTGCCGCAGGTCCTGGCCCCACAGCCTGTGGGCCCCCTCCAGCCGGTGCCCCCCCACCTGCCTCCGTACCTGGCCCCAGCCTCCCAGGTGGCGGCCCCCGCTCAGCTGAAGCCCATTCAGATGCCACAGGCACCCCTGCAGCCACTTGCTCCAGTCCCTCCGCAGGTACCTCCTGGTCAACAGCTGCTGTCGGTGGCCCTTAGTTTGACGGGCCCTGGCCGGTGTACCAGGGCACCCAAGGGGGTCTGTCTCCATGTGACCTGTGACCTGGGGTGGGGACTGGGCTGGGGAGTTGGGCTGGGCAGCATGGGGTTTGTGCACCGTCACATGCACCAGAACCGTTCCGGGCACCAGCACGGTGGGCCGCCTGTCCTCTGCCCGCCTACCGTGGTGAGCGTGGTGACAGTCTCCCTTGGCAGCCGGCCTGGCTTCTCTTTCCTGCCCTCCAGCCTCACTTTCTCCCCAACCTTGCAGGCCATTCTTGGTCCTTCTGGGCCATGATGTCTGGGCTGTGAGCATCAGATGGAGTCTCCCAGGGAGGGTGGGCAGTGGGATACCCTGTCACCCAGCAGCCACCCACCAGTGTGCCCGTCTGCCCTCGGTGTCAGTCCCAGGTACATCCAGTGTCGAGGACAGGAGTTACAAAGTGGCTGCTGAGCTGGCACAGGGAGTGGGCGCGTTAGTCCTAGGTGACTGTTCATCGGAGTGTGTCCCCTTGGAGGCCCAGCAGCAAGCTGGAGGCACTGCTGGCCACAGGGAGGCCCGGCCTCCGGGGCTCAATTGACGCAGCAGGAGCGACCTCTGATGTCTTTCTGTGGGGACGCTGTCCGTTGCTAGTGGTGCCTAATCGGACGGAACTGGTGCAGAATGTGGCCGGGGTCAGCCCAGGCTAATGGCATTGAGGACTGCAGATGTTCAGAAGCCTTTGCTGATGGGGACGGGCTGTTTTTTCGGTGGTACCACAGGTGGTGTGCTTCCCTCCGAAGATGGTGGTTCCCACAGGCCCCATCTGGAAGACTCTTTGGTGTCGTCTCACCTGCTCCCCAGGCCCTGTCATTGTCACGCCCAGTTAGATTCAGCTCAAGAGTCTAGTTATTAATAAATCATCTTGCTGGGCGGCAGCTGTGGTGTATATTTAGTTGCCTTTCAAACAGGCAGACGTCGATGCGGGCGTTTTTGCTGCCTGATGATCCCACGGAGGAGCGCGTCAGGTGGTGCTCAGGAACACGCGGTAGTGAGGTGCTAGATCCACCAGGCCCCACGTCAGCCGTCTCCAGGGGGCGCACACGTCGCTGAGAGGGCACAGACAGGACGTTTTGGGAGTTCTGCTGCTGGGAGCCTGGGCAGGATGAGGGTGTTGCCTCAGCCGGCCAAGGGGGCCTCAGAGATTTGCTTTCACCAAGAATCCTCCCAGGAGTTAGTTTCAGTGAGAATTTGTACAGGTTGGGGGGATCAGGCTGACATCATTTCAGATGTTTGGGGCCAGCCTGGTAGTGCCGACTGTCCCAGCCCTTCCACATGAAAATTCTCCAAAGCTTTGAAGCCACTCTGCTGTGACCTGTGGTCACCACCGTGGCCCCTCGGTATCTGTGCTGCCCCTAACTCCCTCGGAGCCCCCAGCTTGGCCCGTCGGGCAGTGGGGGATGCAGGGCAGCCCCTCCGTGCTGAGGCTGAGGGTGACCTCCAGCAGGTTGTTTTCAGGCTGCCGACTTCCCTGTTCTATTTGAAGAGTTTCCCACAGTTGGGGTTTCTGTTTCGACTGGGTTACATTTGGGTCCCCTTCAGCTACACGAGAGTGTCTTGGATGGAAAAAGCTGCACTACCCTCGTCCCACTGACCCCTCTGACTGTGGCTGTCCCCGTGTGCAGGTGCTGTGGATGGGGGCACCCCTTGAGGGTGCTGCACTGACTCGCCCCTGTGTGTCTTCCAGATGCCTCCGATTCCTGTCGTGCCCCCCATCACACCCGTGGCAGGAATCGACGGCCTCCCTCCAGCCCTCCCTGAGCTGCCGGCTGCGAATGTGCCCCCCGTGCCGCCGCCTCAGTATTTCTCTCCGGCCGTGATCTTGCCGAACCTCGCCGGCCCCCTGCCGCCTGCAGCCCCAGCTCTGCCTCTGCAGGCTGTCAAGCTGCCCCACCCTGCCGGGCCGCCCCTGGCCATGCCCTGCCAGACCATCGTGCCAAATGCGTCGGCCACCATCCCCTTGTTGGCTGTGGCCCCACCGGGCGTGGCTGCCCTGTCCATTCACCCTGCTGTGGCCCAGCTCCCGGCCCAGCCTGTGTACCCTGCAGCCTTCCCGCAGATGGTGCCTGGCGATGTCCCGCCTTCCCCTCACCATGCAGCGCAGAACGTGCGGGCTGCCCCCCTGCAGCCAGCACTGCCTGTGCATCCTGAGCCCCTCCAGCCCAGCATCCACCTTCCTGAGCCAGCTGCTCCGGCTGCAGTGCCAGCGAGCCAGGTAATCACCCGCAGAGCAGGGGTCCGCCCTCCTGGTACCTGGGGGACCCTTAGGGCCCAGAGATGCAAGGAATTCTTGGCCGCTCCATTCTCCCACAACCTTCCCTGGGCCTACACTCCCTCTGGGACTGAGAGGCAGCTCGGGCTGAGCAAGGAGGCACCCCTGCCGTTGCCCATCTTGGAAAGGGATGTGTCGGAGGCTGAGGGAGGTGGGGCCTGTTTCCCATGTAGTCAGGAGGACTGGGAAATGGTGGCTGATGGGGTCCACTGGCTCTCCATTCCTAAGGGCCAGGAGCCCCTGCTCTCATGGCCAAGGATGCCCAGGGGGCCCCGTATCTTCGCATCTGCCCTCCCCCACGCCTGGTCTGTCAGCCTCGCTGTACCTGCCGGGGGCCAGCCCTTAGTGAGGCAGGGCAGACACCCCTTCTTAGGGTGAGAAAATGAGACAGATAGAAGGATGAGTCTGGGGCAGATGGAGCTGCTGGCCGGAGGGGTGATTGTGGCAGGACCAGGGGACCCTGTCCTGGTATCAGGTAGAGACCCCCGTGATAGCTCACTGGGTGCCCCCCACCAGGGAGCTCCTTACCTGGCTGCTCCCCCGACCTGGCCCCCCTGGCTGTGAGCCCCATCAGCTCTGGGCCATGGCACACTCCTGCCTTTCAAGCCCCAGGCCTCTCAGTAAAGCAGCTGACAGACTGTGTGGAGGGGTCTGGGGTGGGGCATCCCTGGGTGCGAGGTGCCCCCCAGTCCAGTTTGTGCCAAATCCAGTTTGGAGTAAGACCCTCTGTTCTGAGATGTCGCTCCTGGCCATTGCCTCTTGCTGTCTTATTTCCAGAGGGATCTGTAGTTGGAGAAGGAGGGGACGTATTTACTGGCTAGCAGGATGGCATTTGGTTGGGAACAAGTGGGAGGAAGCACATCAGTCCCTTGCCCCAGCTGAGCACAGGCTGTTGGTTCCAGTGGGTGTCGCAGCAGCTCGGAGCCCGTTCACTCGCGGGGCAGGTCTGTCTCTCAGGAAGGCCAAGGGAGGGGCAGGGAGCAGGAAGGCAGGGCCTTGTCGCCTGGTGGTGGCCTTTCTGGGCTCTTCAGTTAGTGGCTAGAGAGAGCACAGGGTAGCCTGGGAGGTACAGCCAGGCTTGCGGGTCGTCCCTGCAGTCTGGCCAGCAGAGGTCCCGTAAGTTTGTGGAGGAGCTGGGCTGGCCACCCGACCCGATCCTCTGAATGCAGCAGCTGGGGCGTCTGTTGGGCTGGGGCTCGGGATCTCAGAGCCTGCGCAGTTGCCAGCAGGGCACCTCTGGGCCTGCAGGCCCACGTGAGTGCAGCTGTTCCTCCTGTTCCTGAGAGGTGGAGAAGTTGCCCTAAATTCTCAACCTTCGCAACCCTGGATCAGGGCAGAGGACAGAGTATACTCATACTTTCAGATCTGTGGGCCCTTCTTCCCCACTCATCTCACCTTTTCCCTCAGATGAGCTTTTAGAGAGAGACCAGAACAGTGGGGAAGCCAGGCCTGAGCTGTAGGTCACCCTGGGGACGGCTCGCTCTGGCAAGGTGAGACCGGCAGGCTTTCGCAGGTGGCGGGGCGTGGGTTTGACACTAAGTGTGCCTCGCCTTGTGGCCCTTCAGCCAGGCTTAGCCAGGAGTTCACATGCGGTGCCCAGTTCTAGGCCTTTCCACACAAAGACTCTCACACAGAAGGGGTGTGAGAAAGCCCATTCTTGTTTGTTTCTGCTAAATCCGTCCACCAAGTGTGCTCGGAGACAGGGACTCCCCTTGGGGAGTGTATGGATTGGAGAGGGACGTCCTCTGCCCTTCGTGCTCACTGACATGCCTGGGCATAGCCCCGGCCCCTCAGCAAAGGTGACGCTAGCGGCTGACTTCCACCCTGTCCCCTGTGCCCCCAGATCCTGCTTGGCCACCCACCTCCCTATGCTGCAGACGTTGCTGCTCCAGTGCCGCCAGCTGCTGTCCTCTCCCCGCCTCTGCCGGACGTGCTGCTGCCCACTGCCCCCGAGCTCCTGCCTCAGTTCCCCAGCGCTTTGGCCCCCGCGATGGTGGCAGCTGCTCAGAGTGTGCCTGCCCAGACTGCCACGCTCCTGCCGCCGGCAAACCCGCCGCTGCCTGGGGGGCCCGTGATTGGCAGCCCCTGCCCCGCCGTCCAGCTGACAGTGGAACCGACCCAAGAGGTGCGTGCCCTGTTTCCCGCCCATCCCCGTGACCCAGCATCATGGCCACCTGGCGTCTGCAAGGAGATCTGGAGTCTTGGTCCTATAGGTCACGGACACTCGGCCCTGGAACAGGCACATGGGGCCTCTTCGCATCTCTCTCCCTAGATTTCACACTTCTGTAAACCCACATCCAGGGGGAGGGTGTGATTTTTATAGATGATTTTGCAGGCTGCTGTCACTTGAACAGGATGCAAAAGCCTTTGAAAATCTTGCACAGAAGCAGTGTGTCCTCTTTGAGAGATGATCAAAGTGGGTTAACATATTTGGAAAGGAAGTGGCCCCCAGCTTTTAGGAATCCACTTGGCCCCAAGCATCTCCACAAGATAAAAACCTCCGTGCCTGCCCCCTCCGAGTGGTGCCCCCCTGGCTGCAGTGAGAAGACGGCGGGTGGCAGGCTGGGCCGAGCGGGGAGAAGAGCGGGAGCTAGAACGACCTGTTCTCTTTTCTCTGGGTTTTTATTTCAGGAGCAGGCCCCGCAGGACAAGCCACCTGGCCTCCCGCAGAGCTGTGAGAGGTATCGTGTCCAAGCCTCGACCTCGGGGGACAGGCACGGCGGGACAGGCCCAGACGCTGACTCAGCCCGGCTCTGCCACCGCTTCACGCGGAGCCTGCTCCAGTTTGCCCTGGTGCTGTCAGGGTTCTCAACAAGCATCGCCCCCTCTTTCAGACCTGATCTCGTGGGGGACCTCCTCTCGTGATCTTGTCTGTCAGCCACTGTTGTTAGAGGGTGTTAGAGGCTCCTGGCTGTGTGCTGGTCTGCAGTCCTAAGGAGCAGGGGGAGGCCATGGGCTGAGAGTCGGCAGTGCCAGGGCCGGAGGGTGGCCCTGTGCACAGGGCTGAGTCCAGCCCAGACCCTGGGGCTGCCGGCCTCTTGGTTACAGGCGCTTGTGTTCTGGGAAGGGAATGGTGTCCTTACCAGGAGTGGTCACAGGAAGTGATCATTTGTCCCACCCTCCTGGGGCACTGGGCACTGTGCGCACTCAGCCTTTGCTACTTTGCTCCAGTCCTCACAGTAGCCCCAAGTGGCTGGTGTGTTCTTATTGCTATTGCATAGATGGGGAGACTGAGGCATGGGGTCTGATGCACAGGTCAGGAGACTGAGAGGACCAAGGTCATGCAGCCAGTAGCTGGGAAACCCTTTCTTACCCCCGGCCCTGTGCCACCTGGGCACAGCGGGGAGGTGAGGGGGCGCAGGCCCTGAAGTGGGCTTGGGGTCCTGTTGCAGGGTGGTCGCTGCCTCTGCAGGTCACCCTTTGGACCCTGCAGGTTTTAAGGTCTTTGGGCTGTTTTCCGTACAAGCCAACCTTCCCAAGCATAGCCACCGTGTTGGTCGTCTGTAGGTGCCATTAACATTCTTGGTCTTCACTTAGCTATGGAGGCTCTGACGTCACTTCTGGAAAAGAGCTGAGTGACAGCTGTGAAGGCACCTTTGGAGGGGGCAGGCTGGAGGGCAGGGCCGCCCGGAAGCACCACCGCAGGTCCACACGTGCACGTTCCCGGCAGGAGAGGGCCAGCCGGCCCCGGCTGACCATCCTGAACGTGAGTGGCCAGGGTGTGGGATGTGTGGGTGCAGCGTCCTCCGAGGTCTGACCGTGCTGGTGGCTGCAGGTGTGCAACACGGGGGACAAGATGGTGGAGTGCCAGCTGGAGACGCATAACCACAAGATGGTGACCTTCAAGTTCGACTTGGATGGGGATGCGCCCGACGAGATCGCCACGTACATGGTGAGGCTGGGTCTAGGTGGCAGGCTGACTCCCCATGTTCCTTGGCCCTGTGTGGGGACGAGCAGAGCACCGTAGGCCACACGTGGAGCCTGGCCCCGCATGGGGGCTCTGGTCAGCCCAGGGTCTTCAACAGTGAGCGCTGACTCCCTGCCGCCTGGGCTCCACGGGCTCCTCCCCACGCTCAGCAGAGACCCCTCGGGTTTGCGAGGACAACCTGAAGCATGTGTTCATAGTCCCCTCAAGACGGTGTTCCCTAAGGGTTCTGGAGAACCTAAGTCTGCTGCTCAGAATAAAAGAAGGGGCTTTGTGGGCAGGTCACTTGAGTGAGCAAAGAGAGGCTGCATCCTCACAGTCTAATGTCCTGTGGTCTTTGCTTAGAGCCCTGCCCCTGTTCCCCCAACCACCCCACCCAGCTCTGCCTGCTCCCCCACCCAGAGCTGCCCCTCCCTGCCCATGCAGACCACCCCAAGTCCATGAAACGTCACCTGCACTCCTTGGGGACTCACTGTGTCCCCAGCACCTGACCCCAGGCTAGGAATGGGGGAGTCTCGGGCCTTCAGAAACTATCCTGCTGAAAGCACACAAAAAAACAGGAGAAAAGGATACATTTGTGTTCCCCAAACAAACTGTTCCATGTGTTACCACCTCATGGGAGGACGTTCACCACTGAGCATCCAGAGTGGAGCTAGCGTGAAGGGGGAACAGCATGTTAAGTGGATTTTGATTCAGTAATACGAGTTCCTTCACCTGCCTAGTGGCTGCTGCATTAGAAGCCGAAGGAAGCTGCCCCCCAGGACTGTGTCCTCCCAGCCACCCCTGCCCTGGCTTCCTTAAGTCCCTACGTTGGGCTTGCAAGGGAAGCCCCGGCTTTCTGCTGGGGCAAGTCTTGCCTTAGTGTCTGCTCTGCAGAGACACCTTGGACAAACCTCTCCTGGAGCCCAGGCCCAGGGCACAGTCCCTCAAAGCATTAAAGAAGAAATTATTCTAACACTTGCTGGAACGATCAGGAAGACTTTTTTCAGGACTATGGCCGTGGGAGAGAACAGACAACTCCAAATGCGGCAGAGACAGGTGTGGGATTGCAGCCAAGGCGCAGGGTGTGGGTGGTGGGGAGAAGATAGCCCAGAGGAGACATCCGGGTCAGAGGCTTGGCCTCAGAGTGGGGCTGAGCCATTTGGTCAGATGTGGAAGCTGGGGATTCTCACTGCACTCACTTAGCAAGGATCTTGCTGGGTGAGGCTGAGGACAGGATGGGGCCTGGTCCAGGGCAGAGTCCGAGGCACCTGGCTGTGCTTGGGTCAGGGAGGGTCTTTGTCAGGGGTGAGCAGCTGGTTCCTTGGGCGCAGCAGAAACAAACACAAGGTCCGTGCTCAGCCGCTGAAACTGTAGAACGCCTCTTCTCTCACCTTACTGTGCCTTGCCGTGTGTCTCATGTTACTTTGTCCATACCCGATCATGTGTCATGAAGCGTCATAATAAAGTGAATGTCTGTGAGATTGTCACTTGGCCTCTGGCTGCCACTTTGCCAGCTACGGCTTCCCATCCTGCCCTGCTTGCTGCTTGCATTGTGCGTTCAGCATCCCCTTTTTTTTGTCCCCTTGTTTTTATTTTTTTTTATTTTTTTATTTTTTTGTGAGACAGAGTGTCACTTTGTTGCCCTGGCTAGAGTGAGTGCCATGGCGTCAGCCTAGCTCACAGCAACCTCAAACTCCTGGGCTTAAGCGATCCTACTGCCTCAGCCTCCCAAGTAGCTGGGACCACAGGCATGCGCCACCATGCCCGGCTAATTTTTTTCTATATATATTTTAGTTGGCCAGCTAATTTATTTCTATTTTTAGTAGAGACGGGGTCTCACTCTTGCTCAGGCTGGTCTGGAACTCCTGACCTAGAGCGATCCTCCCGCCTCGGCCTCCCAGAGTGCTAGGATTACAGGCGTGAGCCACCGCGCCCGGCCTGTCCCCTTGTTTTTAATAGTTTTCTTTTGTGTCTTTGTGCACGTGTGTGTGCGCACACATCGCTGTACAGAAAGGGATGTGGCCGTTACTTGGTTGTGAGCTTTGGAAACGTGGCATCTTCTCAGATGAGGGTTTTGAGTTTGAGTTTTTTCACTCAACACTCTGATTTTCCTCTCGATTCATTGCTTTTTCTCTCATCTTTTTAAAACCAAGTGATCCAAGATACCTTTATGAAGTAAGTGTGATGCAAATACACAAATTGGATCCATAAAAGCGGCCGTCCACATGAGGCCTCTGCTGGGCGCCAGCCCCTCTCTCACCTGTCCTGGCCCCGGGACGCACGGGCTTCAGGGACAGCAGGTGAAAAAGGGTATTGGGCCAGCTCCTCCCCACCCTGTGGACTGTCTTCCTCTGAGCGTGGGGCGCCAGCGGTCCCTAAATGTTTTGTCAGTGGCAGAGGCTGGGCGGGGCCTTCGGTTCATTGTCCTGACCAGGACCCGCTGCCGACCCCTGGAGTGGAGGAGGAGCTGTAGAGGTTTGGGTTAATTGGCATCGATCCCAGGTTATACCTGGACCCTGTCTTTTTTAGGTTTCCCTGTTTTGTTTTTACATTAATTTTAATCTCAATATACTTAAAAAGAAATACATAGCCAACAGGAAAACGATTCTCCAGTTGCTAAGGGGTTTATTTCAGTTTCATTAAGTGAAAGTTGCATGAAATTAGAATATTGCTTAAATTCCTGCACACGGCAACTACATCTCAGCTGAAAGCCCCAATTTTGAAAGCCCCAATTTTGGCCGTATCACACTCCTCTTAGTCAACGCTGCAATCACTGCACTAAGTTAAGAAGTGGACCACAGAACAGAGCATAAGCTAGCTCCCATCTTCGGTGTGTGAGTGGTGCTCCCGGGGGTGGCATCTGGGGGTGTGGGGGAGCTCTGCTCTGCAGCCAGCTCCTTGGGGGGCAGATGGACCTAGCCTTGGAGGGATCCGGGAGGATGGATGCCCCATGCAAGGCCCAGGGCATCTCAGTGACCACAGAGGGGTGTGGGTGGGAGAAGAGGGTCGGGGAGTGGACCTCACTGGGTGAGAGGAAAGGTTGTCCTCTTTCTTTGTTTGTTTGGTTTTCTGAGATGCACGGTGTCTCAGAACCACTGAGTGGCCGTGGACGCAGCTGGAGCAGGGTGTGAGTTGGGGGCCGTGTGCCCATAGTGACAGGTGGGGACTGCAGGTGTGTCCTCCTGAGCCCCTGGCCTGCAAGCTGTGTGGTGTCCAGCTGCAGTGTAGGACCTGCCAGCCGCCTTCCCCTTGGCCATGGCAAGAGCTGCTCGATGGAGACTGGGCCATGCCCTCCTGTGTGGTAGGCTGCAGCCAAAGGCCACAGGCTGAGGCTGGGAGAGCAAAGGGGCTGCAGACATGTGCCATGTGGCCATCCCCCTGTGGCTTTGCTGTCCTTGCAGATACTTCTGTGCCCCCAAGGTCCCACCTTCAACCCCCTGCCTTGTCTCTCACAACCACCTGGGTGGCTGTGTCCCAGATGGACCCCCTGCCCCTCCTTCTGGTCCCAATCCTTGGCCCCCTCCATCCAGTGCACCCACCCGCCCTGCAGATAGATGAACTGGCCTTGGGGTCTGCAACCAGCCCCCGCGTGGGGCAGGGCAGTGTGGCCCGGGTCCTGTGCTCAGGAGGCCTGCCCTCGAGCCACAGCTGTTCTCCTCCCTTCCTGAGGCTGTCTGCTTCTCTTGTTGAGCTGTGTTTCCCCTGACTCGGGGACCACGTCCCTTCACTGTGTGTTCCCCTAGGGCCTAGTGAGGATAGAAGCCAGTCAATCCTTGCTAAAGACCCTGGCAGCCCGGCCCTGTGGCAGGTCCTTGCCAGCAGGGCTGTGCGTCCGTTTGCAGGTGGAGCACGACTTCATCCTGCAGGCCGAGCGGGAGACATTCATCGAGCAGATGAAGGACGTCATGGACAAGGCAGAGGACATGCTCAGTGAGGACACAGATGCCGACCGTGGCTCTGACCCTGGGGCCAGCCCGCCGCACCTTGGCACCTGTGGCCTGGGCGCTGGGGAGGTGAGAGTGTGAAGTCTGCACGGGAAGTGGCCAGAGCATGGCAGTTGGGCGGGTGGGCACGACTGCTCAGTGGGTTGATTCTGGCCCTTTTACCTCACTCAGGAGAGCAGGCAGTCCCAAGCCAACGCCCCCGTGTACCAGCAGAACGGTGAGTCTGCCCTCTTGGCCGTGCTTGTGAGAGCAGACAGGCCTTTGGAAAGAAGCATTTCCCTAACTTCCCTCCTCTCTTTTACAGCAGGAGGTCAATAAAAGCCCCACTGAGCATATAGCCAGGGGTTCAGCCATTGCACTGGGGAGGGCTGTGGGGTGGGTGTGGTGACCAGGGTTCCCCGTCTGGGGACAGCTGCCCTGTCTGAGGAGCTGTCGCCTGCTGACTGGCATCAGCGCCTTCATGGATGGTGCCGGGGGCACTCCTGAGATCTTGGGCTGCCCGTGAGACGTCC
The DNA here is from genome assembly GCF_020740605.2 of Lemur catta. Taxonomy (NCBI): domain Eukaryota; kingdom Metazoa; phylum Chordata; class Mammalia; order Primates; family Lemuridae; genus Lemur; species Lemur catta. The sequence goes on from NC_059137.1 coordinate 85,917,033, forward strand.
CAGGCTGCCTGCCTGCCCCTACCCTCTGGTGGGAGAGAAGAGCAGATGGACGCCCCTCACCAAGGGTCCCGGGGCCGCCTGCTTCAGGCAGGGAAGCCATTTAGGATTATGACTGGGAACTGGGTTTCCTGCCTATACCCTTGCGGGCAAAAATCCCAAACAACTAAATCCCCCAGATCCCCCTGTGGCAAGTCTGGTGCGGGCAGTGGGGGTCACGCTGGCCTAGCTCACTCAGCACGCTGTGTCTGTCCTGCCCTGCAGTCCTGCACACCGGGAAGAGGTGGTTTATCATCTGTCCAGTGGCCGAGCACTCGGCGCCTGAGGCCCCGGAATCTTCGCCCCCACTTCCTCTCAGCTCCCTGCAGCCAGAAGCCAGCCAAGGTATGAGCGGCCAGAGCCCCCCGTGAGCCCCCGCCCCAAGTAATGCACAGGCCTCCTGCACATCACGTGGGGGGTGTGTGCCGTCACCAGGACTCAGAGCAGCCTGTGGGACTATATCCCTGTCCCCGTTTTCCACCAAATCAGCCAAGTCAAGGCAGCATCCAGTCTGGAGCCTGCCCTGTTACCTCCACCATGCAGGTGACACTCGTGGCTGCACAGGTGTGTGCTAAAGAGCTCTGTTGCCCTTTCTCACCCCTGTTACCTGGTGACTCCTCCTCCCTTCTCTATGTGGAGTACACCTGCGGCAGACACATCCCTGCTGGTTCTGCTTTACTGGGGGGAGCGGGAGTCCCTCTCAGCACTGAGACTGATTTGAAATTGTCCACACAGTGATCACTGTGCATTGGTCCACACCTGCACCTGCTTATGCAGACGCCAGCAAGCTTACAGTTTGGGCTACCAGTTAAATCTTGATTTTATGGTCTTTGGGGAGGCTGAAAATAGTCATTTGAACAAATTTAAGGTTTAATTCTCTTTCAGTTGGCAGGGAAAAGTTACTGATTATATAACCTGACCTAACATTATGGTGCATTCATGAAAAATATCTGTAAGTCAATTTTAATTTTGTATCATGTGTTTCCAGTGACTTTCATTATCTTTTAGAGATTTGTTCCCATGGGGAAAAAGTCAGGCTAATAATAAAATCCCAACAAAGCCATAAATGAGATGAGATGATCTCTGGTGCAGGGCCTGGGCTCAAACTGGACTAAGTGATCAGGGAGAAACAGCCTTCCATGCAAGATTCCATTTTAAAATAAGAATATGTTCGTGTATTACTTCTGGATTGTAACACACGCACACCCAGTTATAAGATAAATTCCTATTAAAGTAAAGCTAACTTTCAGTATGATGTAGAGGTTAAGGGGACAGTGTAGTGTAGGGTCCAAAGAACAGCGTTAAACCCTTTTTCCTTCATCTATGTACCAAGTGACCTCAGAAAACCTTTTAGACTCAGTTTCTTTTTCTATTAATACAATAAAGGAAAAATTGATGACAGATCTGTCAATTTGGATCAACAGTCTACTGAGGATGACCAAAAATGTTGGACAAATTATAAAAATCATCTGTGTGAAGGCATTTGAAGTCTGAACATAGTGGAGAATTATCCGGCCATGGTCCAGGGGAGGATGGAGGCACGGGATGTGAGCCAGGCCTTTGCCCTGGGGATGTCTCCCATTTCTGCAGGAGCAGCTGAGAGGCTGTGTTGCTCCAGCAGCTTCACCAGGTCGTGGAACAGGCCTTAGAGTCTGGGGCCCTACGGGTGGCCCTGCTGAAGCATTGTATTAGAAGAGGAAGTTATCAAGAGGAAGGACACCTACCTGCAGAGAGAGAAACCCACCCCAGGGCAGCTCAGCCCCTCATTAGGGAAAGTCATTTCTGCAGGAAGGATTGTCGTCATTCTAGGCCTCATGTGACTTATACAAACAATATCTGACACATAGTAAAAAACAACTAGGCAAAGAGTGGGGTTCTGGGTAAGATGGAGTAAGCACACCCACCAGCCTTTCTTCCTGCTGAACCGTAAGTCCTGGACAGACGTATGGCACAGCTGTCTCAATACTTGGGAAAATAGCAGCAGTGGGAAGGCTGGTGAAGCACACCAGGATTCAAGGTACCACTGAGCCAGTGGTGAGTTTAGCACATTTTCCTCTGGTATCCCCTGGTCTGAACTCAGTGTGGCCTGAGGACCAGAGGTGAGCGCTGTGGTGCATGCAGCCACAGAGAGCTCCAGGAGAGTCCACCTAGTTCTAGCTCCCAGAGCAGGAAAGGGAACTCCTGAAGCTCAGAGAGAGGGGGAAACCCATCCACATTTTTTTTCTTTTTTCCCCCTTCTCTTGCTCCAGCCCCTAGATAATTCCAGGGGCAACAGGAGGTGACAGGGGCATGCAGGAGACAAAACTATGAGAGGGGAGAACCCGCCTCTCTGTTGAGGGGAGCCAGAGCTCTAGGTGCACAGAACTAAAACCATTGCTTTTTTTCTCTCTCTGTCTTCCTGCCACCTGGTCCTGCCTGGCACAGTCATGGAATTGGGTAGTTTCTGGCCAGAGGTTTAGAAAGGAGAGTCTCAGGGAACCAGGAAGTACCAGGGAGACCACAGAAAGGGAGGAGCTTGGGAAAGCAACCATGAAGTTGTTTATGGACTCTTGGGCTCACTCACTCTCAACCTGTGTGTATATGGATTCGATCCTAATTAGAATATGAAAGACTTTGAGAACTGACTTAATAGATAGCTCCAACCCCACTGAGGTTTCAGACTGGCCCCCAAGAGACACACACCTATTTCAGATCAGATTGGTACTGTGGAGGCATTTAAAACTGAACTGACATGTAACCACAGCCCATAGAAGGCAGGTTGCAACTTACAGTCTGAACCTATAACCAGGTCAGTTGCCTGCTAAGGCAAAAATATCAGCAGTCACCATAGAATTTAAACAAGACTCAGGATTTCATTTTATCATTCAAAATGTTGAGAATAGAACCCAAAATTATTTGGCAAAAGAAAAACCATGAAATTGCCAACTTGCATGGAAAAAGATAGCCAACATGTACCAATGACAAGATGATGTAGATGTGGGGATGATCTGACAAAAACCTTAAATATGCCTGAACAAGCAATCACAGACATTTTTTTTTTTTTTTTCCCTGAGACAGAGTCTCACTCTGTTGCCTGGGCTAGAGTGAGTGCCGTGGCGTCAGCCTAGCTCACAGCAACCTCAAACTCCTGGGCTCAGGCAATCCTCCTGCCTCAGCCTCCCGAGTAGCTGGGACTACAGGCATGCACCACCATGCCCGGCTAATTTTTTGTATATATATTTTTAGTTGGCCAGATAATTTCTTTCTATTTTTAGTAGAGACGGGGTCTCGCTCTTGCTCAGGCTGATCTCGAACTCCTGACCTCGAGTGATCCACCTGCCTCGGCCTCCCAGAGTGCTAGGATTACAGGCCACCATGCCCGGCCCACAAACATTTTTTAAACAAATGTTAAAGTAGAAAGTATCTGCAAAGAAACAGAAGGTAGAAAGAAAAAAAAACAAATGGTAATTTTATCATTGAAAATTAAAATACCTGAAATTATCCAATTGGAAAATAGGGAAAAAAGATAGAAAAAATCAACAGAGCCTTAAGGAACAGTAGCAAAAGATGCACCATTTGTGTCATCAGAGTCCCAAAAGGAGAGGAGAAAGCATGCAGTGCTGAAAACATATGAAGAAATAATGCTAAAAGCTTTTGAAGTTTGGTGAAAGACATAAAGCTACAGATTCAAGAAGCTAAGAAAACCCTAAATAGTTAAACCCAAAGAAATTCATATCTGGACACAACATAATCAATCTGCTGAAAACTAAAGACAAAGAAAAAATTGTGAAAGCATCCAGAAAAAATAATGCGTTACCTAGAGAGGGGAACAGCAATCCAAATGACCGTAGATTTCTCACCAGAGAGCATGGTATCTAGAAGGAAGCAACACAGCATTTTAAAAGTGTTGAAAGAAAAGAACTGTCAACCCAGAATTCTGTTTTCAGGACATAAGTCCCTCAGGAATGAAATTGAAATAAGGCCATTCTCAAATAAGGCAAACTAAGAGAATTCATAGGCTGTTCACCTGCTCTAAAAGAATTGCTAAAGATCTTCAGACAGAAGGGAACTGATAGTAGAAGGTAACTTGGAACATCAGGGCTGAAGGAAAAGCAACAGAAATGATAAATTCCTGGGTGAATATAATAGACTATTCTTCTCTTGAGTTCTTTAAAACATGTCTGAGAATTGAAATTTAAAAGTTATAACACTGTCTGATGGGGCTTTCAATGTATGCAGATGTAATGTATGACACAACTATGATATAGGGGGTAAAGGGACCTATATGTTTGTAATGTTTCTGCGTTTCAACTGTAGTGGTGAAATGCTGATTCTAAGTAGACTGTGAAAAGTTAAATATGTGTTTTGGAATTCCTGGAGCAACCACTAAAATAATTATACAATGAGGTATGGTCAAAATCATAACATAAATTAAGATGGACTAAAAAAATTCAAATAACCCAAAAGAAGGCCAGAAAGGAGAAACAAAAATTTAAAAAGACAACTAAAAGAACTGAGGGGGGATGTAAAACAGAAAACAAACAATAAAATGGTAGACCTTAACCTAAATATACCAATAATTAAATTAAATGTAAACAGTCTTAACACATCAATTAAAAGACACAGATTATGAGGATGGATAACAACAGCAACAACTTGACCTAAGTATATGCTGTCTCCTAGAAACCTTAGATATGATGACACTGGAAGGTTAAAAGACGAAGTATCATAAAAGATAGCCCGTGTAAACGCAAGTCAACAATGCTGGAGTGGCTATTTTAATTTTGGACAAAATAGACTTAAGAGCAAAGAAAATTACCAGGATTAAAAAGAGACATTGCATATTTATAAAAGGGTCAATTTATCAAAAAGACATAACAGCCCTAAATGTGTATGCACCTAACAACAGAGCTTCAAAACTAACAGAACTGAAAGCAGAAATAGATGAAGCCACAACTACAGTAATAGATAAAACTAGTAGACAGAAAATCAGCAACGATATAGAAGAGCTGAACAACACCATCAACCAGCTTGACCTAATTGACATTTATGGAACACTCAATAACCGAATACACATTTTTAAGTACTTATAGAACAATTACTATATCCTGAGTTATAAAACAAAAACTTAATAAATTTAAGAGAATTGGAATTATACCAAATATGTTCTCTGATGTAATGTAATTAAAAATGAACACTTCTAAACAATCTACAGGTGAAAGAAAAAGTCTGAGGGAAAACTAGAAAACACTTTCAAATGAACAAGAATAAAAATATAGTACATTAAAATTTGTGGGATGTAGCTAAAGCAGTACTTAGAAATTTGTAGCACTAAATGTTTAGAAAAGAGGTCTCAAGTCAATAATGCAACCTTCTACCTTAAGAAACAAGAAAAAAATAGAGCAAAATAAATTCAAAGCAAGAAGAGTAAAGAAAATAAAGAGCAAAAATCAATGAAATTTAAAACCAAACAACAGATAAAACCCATGAAACCCAAAACTGGTTTTTTGAAAAAAATCAAAATGATCAATTTCTAGCAAGACTGACAGAGAAAAAGAAAACAGATACAATAATAATATCAGGAATAAAAGAGATATATTACAGTAGATAAAGGGTAAAAGGATAAAACTGGAATGTTATGAACAAGCCTACAGACATAAATTAGACAACTTAGATAAAAGGGACTAATTCCTCAAAAGCTACAAATGTCTAAAATTCATCCAAGATGGAATGGATAACCTGAATAGTCCTATACCTATTTAAAAGAATGAATTTGGACCAGTCGCAGTGGCTCACGCCTGTAATCCTAGCACTCTGGGAGGCTGAGGCGGGCGGATTGTTTGAGCTCAGGAGTTTGAGACCAGCTTGAGCAAGAGTGAGACCCCATCTCTACTAAAAATAGAAAAAAATTATATGGACAACTAAAAATATATATAGAAAAAAAAATTAGCCGGGCATGGTGGCGCATGCCTGTAGTCCCAGCTACCCGGGAGGCTGAGGCAGGAGGATTGCTTGAGCCCAGGAGTTTGAGGTTGCTGTGAGCTAGGCTGACGCCATGGCACTCACTCTAGCCTGGGCAACAGAGTGAGACTCTGTCTCAAAAAAAAAAAAAAAAAAAACATTAAAAAAAAGAAAAAAACAGTGAATTTGTAGTTAACAAATCCTCCCCCGCCCCCCAGAAAGAATTCTCCAGGTCAAGAGGTCAAGATAGTTTCACTGGTAAAGTCTACCAAACACTTAAAAAAGATATAACACCAATTCTACACAGTCTCTTCCAGAAAATACAAGAGGAATGTAAAATCATTTTACAAGGCCAGCATTACCCTGATTTTAAAACCAAAGACAGTACCAAAAAAGAGAATCATAGACGAATATCTCTCATGAACAAAGAGGGAAAATATTCTCAATAAAATATTAGCAAGTTAAATCCAGAAATATATGGAAAGAACAATATACCACGAGGAAGTATATATATCTTGGGAGGGCAATATTCAAGAGTCAATTAATCCACCATATTAATAGTCCAACAATGAAGAAAATACATGATCTTATCAGCTGTTACAGTGAAAACATTTGACCAAATACAACATCTGTTTGTGATAAAAAATTCTCAGCAAACTAGCCAGACATGGTGGTGCACACTCGGAGTTCTAGCTGCTTGGGAGGCAGGGAGGCTGAGGCAGAACATTGCTTGAGGCCAGGAGTTCAAGGCTTCAGGGTGCTATGATTTTGCCTATGAGTAGCCACTGCACTTCAGCCTGTGCAACAATAGCGAGATCTTATCTCTTAAAAAAAAATCTTACCATACTAGGATAATGAGACAAGATAGCATCGAAGAAAAGCAGCTGAAACAATAGACAATAAAAGAGACCCCTCATACTTCTAATTTAGGCCAGGATGGAATAACAGGCACTGGACTTGTTTTCCTTCAGAAAACAACTAAAAAACATGCAAAATGCTTGAAACAATGATTTTTAAGGCTTTGGGCCGGGCGCGGTGGCTCACACCTGTAATCCTAGCTCTGGGAGGCCGAGGCGGGTGGATCGCTCGAGGTCAGGAGTTCGAGACCAGCCTGAGCAAGAGTGAGACCCCGTCTCTACCAAAAATAGAAAGAAATTATCTGGCCAACTAAAAATATATATACAAAAAAATTAGCCGGGCATGGTGGCTCATGCCTGTAGTCCCAGCTACTCGGGAGGCTAAGGCAGTAGGATCGCTTAAGCCCGGGAGTCTGAGGTTGCTGTGAGCTAGGCTGATGCCACGGCACTCACTCTAGCCCGGGCAACAAAGTGAGACTCTGTCTCAAAAAAAAAAAAAAAAAAAAAAAAAAACAATGATTTTTAAGGCTTTGAACATAAATCAATGTAGGACATTGATCTCTGTGAGACTGAAAAAAAAAACCTCTACAAGCAGCTTACTCTCTTGAAAAAGTTTCCATTCCAGAGTGGAGAAGAAGAGTCCAGGCAGAGCTTAGCAGACTCTGGGGTGAGGAGACCAGCCTGAGAGTCTGGGGAGACTCAGGTGGCAGGAGTTTTCAGGATGGAGTTCTGGAGAGGAGAGAGCTGCCCAGAGAGAAAAGTCTGAAGACCATAAGAGGATTCCCCTTGGTTATTTAGGAGAATACTTTGAGTGAGGAAACTGCCCATACCAAGAAATGACCCAGCCGAAAGCATTAGAGGGAATGGTAACTGAGAAATCACACAGGCCTGGGAATGTTCTTGCCGGCCAGCTGGAAAACCTTATAATTCAAGGGGCATTGGGTAGAGTATGAAGAAGGAGCTTGCCTCAGTCATGGAGAATAATTAGCCCTGGACTAAATGCTCCTCTTATCCCACCCATCAGATCTTAAGAGCAAGGTCCAAACAGATCAAACTGTTTTACAATAACTTAACTGCATCCCACAACAGAGGTCCAGAATGTTCATAGTATTATAAATTCATTTAGCACCCAATAAGGTAAAATTTACATTGTCTATCATCTAATAAAAATTACCACACAGGGCAACATAAAAAATAATCTCACATTGTAAACCAACCCATAACTGATACAGATACTAGAATTAGCAGACAAGCACATTAAGACTATTATAACTGTATTCCATATGTTCAAAAAGCTATAGAAAAGGAATGTAATTCACTACATTGATAAACTAGAAAACAATCAAAAAAATTCATATGATATCATAAATGCAGAACGCAGAAAAGGTTTTGACAAAATCCAACAACTGTAAACATCAGAAAACTTGGAATACAAGGGAACTTCCTTAACTCAATGAAGGGAATGTACAAAATCCTACAGCTAGCATCATACTCAATGGTGAATGACTGAAACCTTCTCCCCCCCAAATCAGTAATAAGACAAAGATGTCTGTTCTCATGACTTCTATTCATCATTTTACTGGAAAGTCTAAGCAGTTCACAGGAAAAGGGCATAAAAGGCATCTGGATTGGAAAGAAACAACTTAAATAGTCCTTATTTACAGAAAATAGTGTAGAAAATCCAGTAGAATCTCCAAAAAAGCTACTAGAACCAGTAAGTGAGCTGAGTCGTAGAATACATGATCAATATACAAAAACATATTGTATTTCTGTATACTAACAATGATCAAAACTTAAAAGTCTAAAAAACTATTTTTTACAGTATATGAACTATTTAGGGTTAAACCTGACAAAATATGTTCCAGACATGTACAATGAAAGCTGCAAAACAATACTGATGGAAATTTAAAAAGATATAAATAAGTATTCTGTACTTGGGTCAGAAGACACAATATTGTTGCAGTGTTAATTCTCCCTAAATTGACCTATAGAGTCAATGAACTGCAGTCAGAATCCCAGCAGGCTTTTTGTAGAAATTGATAAGCCAACTCTGAATTTCATATGAAAACATAAGGGACATTGAAATTTTAAAAAGAACTAAATTGAAGAACAAACAATGCCTGATTTTAATAATTATTATAAAACTATGGTAATCAAGACAGTATGGTATTGACATAAAATACAGACTAATAGATGAATGAAACAAAATAGAGAGTCTGGAAATAGACCCACACAACGTAGAGATGCTTGATTTTTGACAAACATGCAAAGGACTGTCAGTGAAGAGAGGACAGTCTTTTTACCCTTGGAATAGTTGATCATCGATATAACAAAAAATGAACATCAATCCATACTTCACACCATATATAAAAATCAACTCAAAATGGATTGTAGATCTAAATGTAAAACTGAAAACTGTGAAACTTATAGTAGAAAATATAGAAGAAAATTTGTGTGACCTTGGATTAGGCAGAAATTTATTAGATACAACACCAAAGCATGATTTGTAAAACAAAAAAAAATTGGTAAATTGAGTTGTGTCAAAATGTAAGATGTCTACTTTTTGAGAGATAGGGAATGAAAAGATAGGACAGAGACTAGGAGAAAATATTTTCAAAGTATATATGTGATGAAGGACTTGTATCAGATAAAATCAGGAACTTCAAAATATAATACTAAGAAAATAAGCTAGTGAAAAAGATTTGTACAGATACTTTACCTAAGATATGTAGATGCCTAACAAGTATATGAAAAGATCATTTTTTGATAGGGAAATGCAAATTAAAAACACAACAAGATACCACATTACACCTTTAAAATAACTGAAATTTAAAAGATGAGGTGTTGATGATGCTGTGGAAGAACTGGAACTCTTATAACTATATGAAATGATACAGCCACTTTGGAAAATAGTTTGGTAATTTCTTTAAAAAGCAAATGTACTGTACCATGTGATCCAGCCATTTCATTTCTAAGTTCTTGCCCAAAAGAAATTAAAGGAGATGTCCCTACAAAGACTTGTAAAGGAATGTTCACAGGCCTGAAACAGCTCAGGTAACCATCAGTGAGTGGACATCATAAACACTTTGTGATTTATCCAAACACTGTAACACTACTCTGCAATAAAAAGGAATGAACTATTGATACTCATTACAGCATGGATGATTCTCAAAATAATTATGCTGAATAAAAGAAGACAAAAAGAATGCATACTATGTGATTGCACTTATATAAACTACTAGAAAATGCAAACTCATCACCAGGGACTGAAAATGGATCAGTGGTTGCCTGGGAACGTGGGTGTGGCAAGACAAGGAGGGAGGGAGAGATCCGAGGTTCACGAGGAAACACCCAGAAGGTGGCTGTGTTCCTCATACATCTGTGTCAAAACTTATGAAACTATACTTGAAATACGTGCAGTTTATAGCAACAATTACACCTCAATAAAGCTGTTACAAACTAAACAACTATGACAAAAGAAAGCAGACCCTCAGAAGTTCCAGATGGTAGGGTTATCAGGCAGATAACTATGCTTCCTTACTGTGTTAAGAGAAACAAATGACTAGATTGAATTTTTTCCTAAAGAATTAAAAACTATCCCAAAAATAAATAAATAAAGAAGAGAGAGCTAAATGGAAATTGTAGAACTGAAAAATACAGTAGTTAAAATGAAGACCTTTATGGATGATTTGTACACTGCTGGAGAGAGAAGTAGCAAAATAAAAGGTAGCTCAAAAGAAACTATTGGAAGTAAAATAAGGATAATGAAAAGGCTGAAAAAAAGAAAAGAAGAGCTAAGAACTATAGGGGTTACAGTGAGATCATCAAACACATAATGCAATTGGAGTCCCAGAAAGCAACAGAATGAGGCAAAAGCAAGTTTGTAGAGATAATCAGAGAATTGAAAGGTGTTCAAGAAGCTTCCAAACTCTGAAAGTTAAAAAAAAAAAAAAAATCCACAATTATATTGTAGTTAAAGTACTGAAACCAAAGGCACAAGGAAAAGTGTAAAGGATGCTAGAGAAAATAGGATCTCCTTTAAAGGCTTGGAACCTCCTGTCTCGGCACGGACAGCAGATGCCAGTGGACAGGAATACTGCTGTCCTCAAGGTACGGAAGGAAATCAGCACCAGCCTTGACTCCCAGCGGTAGGATCCTGCTAGAGTGAAGATGAAACGAAGGCAAAAGGATTCATCACTTACACATCTCAACTGAAGAAATAACTAAAGGGAAGATTTTTAGGTGAACAATGACCCCAGATGGAAGGTCAGAAAACAGGTGGGAATAAAAACCAATAGATTTATAAATACATAGGTAGACCTAAATGAACATTGATTATATGAAAAGATAATACCATTTGAAGTTTAAAATATATTAAATAGGGCATATTTCCCAGGGGGAGGGCAATGCACTTAAAGTGCTCTGGGGTTCCTGTGTTGTCTGAGCAGACAGCCAAATCAGGAACACATCCTGCAGTTTCTAGAATAACCTCTGAGAATCATAAAATAGTAGATAACTCCCACATGTGGTAAAGGGGTAGGGTGGGGAAGGAATTATAAAAAATAAACCAAGGCAAGGAAGGAGATAAAAAGCAATCTTGAACATGGAGAACACATAAAAATCTTTAATAAGATGGTAGTTTAACCCAGATAGATCAGTAATTAAATGTAAATGGACTAAATATCAGAGACTACCAAAAGTGGAAAAAACACCCAACAGAACAAACCATTAATAAACGAAGATATAAGAATACAAAAAGTTAAAAGTAAAAAATGGAGAAAGAACATATAAATACTAACCTAAAGAAAACTAGTATAGGTATTTTTATATCAGACAAAGTAAACTTTAAGGTAAAAACATAATGATGAAAGATTCAGCTCACCAGGAAGATAAAATTCCTTGTTTCCATGTATTTAATAATATAACCTCAAAATACATAAAATAAAAATTAATAGACATAAAATAAGAAATGGAGAAATTTATGATCATCATGAGAGATTTTAACTTTTGGACTAGGAAGACAGAATTGATAGAGATTTCAATCACAGAATTAGTGCCTTATCATACATGTAGAACACTGTACTCAAAAGCTGAAGAATGCACAGTTTTATCAAGCCACATAGAATATTTAAATATTTAACCATATGCAGATCCAAAACAAATCTCAACAAGTTTCAAAGGATCAAAATCATTTGACGCATGTTCTCTGATTAAAGTTGGAAGTAAGCCAGAACTCAGTAACAAGAAGATAACTAGAAAATCTTCACATTTGACAGTTAAGCAATGCATTTATAAATATCTCACGAAGCAAATAAAAAATTATAATGGAAATTGATAAAATATTCTGAATGATAATGATATGAAAACCATGCTAATAAAAATATTACGTATCAAAATTTGTGAGATGCAGTTAACACCATATTTGCAGACACTTTGTAGTCTTTAAATGCATATATTAGGAACAAAGGCTAAAAGTAATCAAAGCATCCACTGTTAAAAGTTAGAAAAAGAAAGAAAAATGGAACCCAAATAAGGGAGGAAATAAAATAGATGAGAGCATAAATAAATGGAATATTAATTATACAATAGAGTATCAACAGAGCTTAACTATTATTCTTTCAAATGGCTGATAACATTGCTGAGCCCCTGGTGAGACAGGCTAATGAAGAAGGGAGAGAAAAAACATAAGTCATTGATGTCAGGAATAAAAAAGGGCATTGCCACAATCTTACAAACATTAAAGGTAAGAGTTTGAATATTTATATGGATAATGTCCTAGAGAAATACAACTTACCAAACTTGCTTAAGAAGAAATAGAAAATCTGAAAAGTGCTATAAACATTAAGAAGTTGAATCGGTAACTAGAAACCTTCTCACACTTACCCTTTGTGGTGGCAAGATTGTTGGAACAGCTCAGTATATAGTCTTCAGGATCAAGTGCAGGCAGAAAAGAAAGAGTTTCTTTTCAAAAGGTTTCAGATGTCTGGCCCTGACTCCTGTTATGCAGAATGAGGACACATATCTATCTCTGAAGCAGTCACATGGCCAGCAGCTGGAATGCATACCAACTCGTGCCCAAATTACAGGCACAGCCCTGGGGTTGAAGCAGGGGACAGTTGTTACTGTGAGGAAATTCAGAGTGCTGCTCCCCAGCAGGGAGGGAATGTATGCTGCAAGATGGACTCATCCAAATGTTGAGGAAAGAGAGGTAATAATTGTTGAGAAAGGGAAAGGACAAAAGGAGTTGAGGGTAAGTAGTGGGGAGCTGCCCAGGTTAAAAGAAAAAAAAAACAAAACAGGAAAACAAACATCTCAGAAGATAATGGGAAAGAAATCAAACACATAAATTTGGTCCCATTTGCTTCCCTCTAGGGGTATGTGTGTGACACACACAGAGACGTGTTTTAGGGGAAAAAACCTCCTATAAAGAAAACTTCCAGCCTGATGGCATTACCACAGATGTCTAAGGAAGAAATAATTCTGATCTAACCCAACTCTTCCAGAGAACAAAGAAGCTTGTTTTATGAAACTAGCATAACTTTGACACCAAAACCTGACTGAGGATATTATAAGACAGGAATATTAACAGGTCAGTTTCTCCCATCAACACATGTGCAAAAATTCTAAACAAAAAATAGTAGCAAATTGAATCCAGTGATATATGAAAAGGGTATGACAAGTGACCAAGTTGCATTGATTTTGGAATTCAAGGTTGGTTTAACTTAATGTGAATAAATAATGTGATTCACCACATTCACAGATTAAAGAAGCTTATGATCATCTCAATAGATAGAGAATTCCATTTTTTTAAAACCAATAGCAAATATTCTTATTGGTGAAATGTTGAACACTTTATCTTTGAGATGGGGTACAGGATAAGGATGCCTATTATAACCACTTGTATTCAGTATCCTATTGCCTAGGTAGGGCAGTGTGGGGGAAGGGAGCAGGGAAGAAGGAAGGAAGGAAAGAAGGGAGGGAAGGACGGAGGGAGGGAACAAGAGGGAGAAAGAGAAAGGAAAAAAAAAGAAAGGAAGGAAAGAATAGGATTGAAGACGCACAGTCTCTGCCTCATAAAGTTAAATCTGGATTCCTGGGTATAGGACCCAGCATCATCCTGTTTTGAACCCTCTAGGCAATTCCAATCTACAGTCCAATTTAAGAGCTGGTACCCTGACCACTTTTAGTAAGTATTTAAGGAGTGTCATGGTGGTGGCACAATAGCTTTATTTTTCATTTGAAGAAAATGCCATTCATCTTGAAACAAGGTTTTTCAAAGCAAATGTTTGCTTATTTGAGTTGGGACCAATCTGAGGTGGGCATTCTGCTGTTATCTACTCCAATAGTAACCACTCTGTAAATGGAAATAAATATCTAATGCATGCCATGTAGTAGACACTCAGAGGTGAATGACTGTTCTGATCTCTCAGTGTAATTCCGTATTAGTGTTACATAAAAGGGAATGTTCCTTTTTAACATTACTATTAATACTTTTTATTTGGGATATGTGGTCTGGCAAAGATAACTATCTTTGACACAGAAACTCTACCTGTGAAATTATTGGGCTAAATTGCAATTCTTTCTAAGGAATGCATTTGCTGAAACCTTTCCCATTTTGAAGTAGAAATTATTGTGGCCTTTTGATAACAGTATGATTTTGTGTTTTCACCTCTATTTAATGGCATTTAAGTAGTTACTGTTTTAAAAAGTGATAAGAATTGGAAAGGAAGAAATAAAACTATTGCTACTTGTTGACTCTAAAATTAATACTACATTAATTAGATCTAAATTAAATCTAAATTAATTCTAAATTATTAGAATTAATAAGTGAATTAGCGAGGCAGCTAGAAACACAATGCAATTATCATTCTGTATACTGGCAAAAGTCAGAAAATGAGAAATTTTGAAAAATTCCATTTATATTAACACAAAAATATCAAACACCAGAGGTGAATCTAACAAGAAATATGTAAGACCTCTATATGAAAAACTAAAACACTGAGAGAAATTTAAAAAGAAATGTGTAGGAAGGTATATACCATGTCCATCGACTGAAGATTCAGTATTATAAACACTCTACTTCTCCCCAAATAGATCCATCGATTCAGTTAAAATTCTAACAATTTTTTAATGAGTATCAACAAGGAGATTATATACTATTTGTAGAAATGCAAAGGCAAGAGAAAACTAAGACAATCTCTAGGGCAAGGATATTATTCTATTGGATATCATGACTCATTATATATAAACCTGCAATCATGTTCCAGTTCGATACTGGAACAAGCATAGAGAAATCGAGCAATGGAGTGTCAAAGAGAACCCACATCTTTGGACACTTGGTTGACAAGAAAGGTGAGACTGCTGAACAACAGGGACTGGATGGTCTTCTCAATAAAAGGAGTTGGGGTAGGAGACTGTGCACATGGGAATGATCCTTGCTTCTAACCTCGTACCAAATACAGAACTCAGTAACAATTGGCTTGTGACTCTCAGTGTAAAACAGTGAAGTTCTTAGAAGTAATGAGAGAGATATTAGGTCATTAAATATGAAATGTCTGATTTAGAATCAAAAGTTCAGTTTATTATATCTCAAACAAGAAGCAGTACAATTAGTATGCATCTAAACTATCGACACAGTTTTGCCATCTTAACAGTAGCTTGCTTATGCCAGCAGCGAAGTAGCCTGGAGAGTAAGTGGTGATGAAATCATGAAAGGCATTTTCTACAGCTTGTTGAGAATTGAATATTCTTCCTTGCAAGAAGTGGTCCAAAGCCTGGAAGAAGTTGTAGTCAGTTGGTACAAGGTCTGGTGACAGAGAGTTTCCAAGTCCAGCTTCTATAGTTTGAACATTGTTGCTTTTTGTGACATGTGGTTGAGCATTGTCTTACAAGAGGATTGGTCAGTCTCTATTGACCAATATCCATTGCTTAATCATAAGCATCCTCATCATTTTGTCCAATTGGTTGCAGTAGACATCTGCTGTAATCGACTGACCAGGTTTCATGAAGCTGTAGTGGATAATACCAGCGCTGGACCACCAAACAAACACCGTTAGATTTTTTTTGATGAATATTCGGTTTTAGACTGTGTTTTTGCACTTCATCTTTATCCAACCATTGTGCTGAATGCTTGGGATTGTCAAAAAGAATCCATTTTCATCACATGTAACAAGGCGGTGTAGAAATGGTTCACCTTTATGTTGTGATCGCAAAGAAAGGCAAGCTTTGAGATGATGCTTCTGGGGTCTCTTCAGATGCTAGTTTAATTCATGCAGAACCCATTGATGCCGCTTTTGTACCTTGCTGATTTGTTTCAAATGGTCCAATATTGTTGGAATAGTAATGTCAAACCTTGCTGCTGATTCACGTGTAGGTTGAGATGGATTCATTTCTGCTACAGCTTTCAGCTCGTCATTATCCACCTTGGTCTCAGGTTGCCCATGTGGCTCATTTTTAAGATTAAAATCACTAGAATCAACTTCTCAAACCATCAGCGTACTGTGCTTTCATTAGCCACATCCTTCCTAGACACTTCGTTGATATTTCAAGCTGTCTGCGGTGCCCTGATACCATGACAGAACTCATATTCAAAAATAACACGAATTTTTTACTTATCCATGGTTTCACAAAAATTGCTCTTAAAAAAAATTTTGAAAGATAATCACAAGGCAAAATATGTGTTTGAAAGAATGAGGATGTACCTTCACAATAAAAAAAAAACAAACAAGACATGTCAAAGGGAAATGTCAGAGATATCAACTGTCAAACTTGGTACTTAAGGAAATTGGACATTCCATACTTAATCACCTAATAACATTATAGACCCAGGGTAGAACAAACTAAGTTCAACAAAAAGTGCTAAAGGAAAGACTGGCTAAAAAATTGGTTGAATATGACTGTATTGAAATTAAGTACTATTGGTCATGAAAAGATACCACTAATTGGGCACTTAGGTGAATCTTGGAGTGAGGGAAGATTCTGCAGCACATATGGCCAGCAAACAGATCTCATCCAGAATACATGAAGGAACCAATCAAAAAGAAAAGAATGACCACTCAGTAGAAAAATAGGCAAGAGACGTAGACAGGTATGTCCCAAAAGAAGATACCCAGATGGCCAATGGGCATGGGAGAAGGGGCTCAATTGAATTAGTTATTGGAGAAACACAAATCAAAACTACAAGATACCACCTCACACCTGTTAAGATGGCTGTTGTCAAAAAACAAAAGACTGCAAGTATTGGCAAGGATGTGGAGAAAAGGGAACCCTTGTACACTGTTGGTAGGAATGTAAATTAGTACAGCTTTTATGGATCACAGTGTGGAGGTTCTTCAAAAAATAAAACTGGACTACCATACGCTCCAGCAGTCCCCTTCTGAGTGTATGTATACTCACAAGAATTGAAAGTAGGGTCTGGAAGAAGTGTCTGCTCTCCCATGTTCATCGCAGTATTATTCACAATAGCCAAGATACGGAGACAACCCGAGTGTCTGCTGGCAGATGAGTGGATAAAGAAAATGTGGTGTATATTCCAAAAGGAATGTTATTCAGCCATAAAGAAAGAAACCCTGTCATTTGTGACAACATGGATGAACCTGGAGGACATTATGCTAAATGAAATAAGCCAAACACGGAAAGACAAATACTACACGATTCCTCTTACATGTGGAAACTAAAACAGTCAAACTCACAGAAGCAGAGAGTGGAAGGGAGGTTGCCAGAGTCAGGGGAGAGGGGGAGCTGGGAGTTGCTGTTCACTGGGCACAAAGTTTCAGTTATGTGAGCTGAATAAATTCTAGAGGATCTGCCATATAACATGGTGCCTATATCGTTAACAATACAGTATTGCACATTTAAAAATTTATTAAGAGGGCAGATCTCATGTGAAGTGTTTTTACCACAATTGATAAAAATAAACCACAGTGAGACCCTGTTACACACCCCCAGGATAACTTGGGAGGGCAGGAAGCCCTAGGAACGCTCAGAGACTGCCTATGGGAGGGGAAACTGCCTCCCATTTTGGGCAGCCCCTTAGCATTCCCTACTGAAGGCCAAAGACTGTTCTCTGACCAGCAGCTCCACCCTGGGCACCTGGCGTGGCGTGGGCCCACCTACACTGTGATTCAGTGTTAGGCACGGTCCCACCTGGCGGGGGCCCGGCGGGCAGCAGCACAGGATGGGCGCGTGCGTTGTGGTGCAGTTGCACAGACACACGACCACACAGACGCATCTAACACACACAGTGAGAGTGAGGCCAGGCACCGTTCCATTGACAGGATGTGCAAAACCGAACCGTGGTGTTTAGAGACACACATGGGAAAGCCACAAAGAAAAACAGCGGAGGAAATGCTTGTCAGAAGTGTTTGACTGTGTTGGGCTGGTGGGGGGAGGGGCACTCGGTCTGGGGGCATAGCGGGCACCAGGTCCTGGTAATCTCCCCATCCCCACATTTTTTTGTTGTTTTACAGTATTCATTTTTGTTTTGTGCATTTAGTTTGTGTTTTTTAGAAGGGCAAAAGGCTTGTTTGTTTTTTAAAGTAAGGAAAAATGGGCTCCAGGGCCACTGAAGTTTGAGAAATGCTGCATCCTGCATCCTCCGCTCAGATGTCCGCGGTGCCCAGCAGGGTGTTAAAAACTTCCTGAGTTCCTGGACAAGACGCTGTTGGACTTTGTTTCCCTGCCTGGGTTCCAGGTTTTTCCCCCAGCATCATTTACCAGCCCTGGAAGGTCATGCTTCGGACCGTACTGAAGACTGGGGGGCTGATTGACAGACGGCTCCGGGCTCCGGCTCGCTCCTGGGCATGGGAATGTACACAGCTCGCTACCTAAACACCTTAATTTTTATTTTAAAAAGTTCATTTTAAAAATTTTTGTGAATGGGCCAGTGCAGGATAGACAAGCCATGTTTTCATAGCACTCTCCTCGAGCGTGAAAGGACAGGGGGATGACAGATAATGGGCCATACCTGATGTCCCACGCTACACACAGAAGGAAGGGAGTGCTGCTGTTCAGCCAAAGGGGACACCATTGGCACAGGGACTGGAGGTGAGACGGCGGCGGCTCAGAGATCTGCGGGAGCAGCAGCCAGTGCCCAGCCCGCGCTGTGGGGAGGCAGGGACCTGGTGTGCTGGGGAAACAGAAACCCAGCATGCTGGGGCCACGGCCAGGCTGTGCAAGGCGTCTTTTCAGCCAGGGGAGAGCCAGGAAAATAGGAGCTGAGTAGGTTGGTACAAAGGCATTTTTTCTATTTCTTCTAGATCCAGCACCCTATAAAGACCAGCTGCCCTTGAAGGAGCAACCTGGCCTCCTAGCTGGTCAGCAGTTCCTGAGCCAGGCGGGCCCCAGCAACCCTCCCAGCGGGGCACCCGCCCCTTTGGTACCATCTTCCCCTCCTGTGACTGCTCTGCCCCAAGACGCAGCTGTACCAGCCACCAGCACCAAGCCAGAGCCAGTGTCAGGGACTGCCATCCAGGCAGGGGGTCCAGGGACCCCTCAGGGGCCGACCAGTGAGCTCGAGACCCCCCAGCCACTAGTGGAGACTCACGATGCCCGGCTTGCTGCACAGCCCCTCGTGGTGGGCCTAGGACCTTGTGCCCCACCTCTGGAGCCCTCCAGCTGTGCTGTGGGTCTGGGGGAGCCCGCCTCAGCCAGGGAGGCCAGTGCCCCAGGGGAACCCCTGCCGGTTCCTGCACCTGAGCCCAGCCCCCCCAGTGGGGCCCCGCAGCCTGGCTTGGGGCAGCCCCCTCCCCCACTCCCCGCCGCAGTGGGGGCCATCAGCCTGGCTGCCTCCCAGCTCCCGAGCCCACCCTTGGGGCCTGCTGCTGTCCCACAGCCACCCTCTGCCCTGGAGTCAGATGGGGAAGGGCCGCCCCCCAGGGTGGGCTTTGTGGACAGCACCATCAAGAGCCTGGATGAGAAGCTGCGGACCCTGCTCTACCAGGAGCACGTGCCCACCTCCTCAGCCTCAGCTGGGACCCCCGTGGAGGTGGGCGACAGAGACTTCACCCTGGATCCCCTGAGAGGGGACCGGCCTCGCACGGAGGCCTGTGGGGGAGACCCGGCCCTGCCCCTGGTGCCTAGTGATGCGGTCCCAGGGCATGCGCGGCTGCCCCAGCCCTCGGTGAGTAGCAGCTTCATCCCAGAGGCGCCATCTTGGGGCAGGGGCAGGGACAGGGGCCAGTGCCTGGGGGTGGGCAGGCATCCCAGCTATGCAGGGCCACCATCACCCAGGGCCTGTCCCGCTCTGGGTGACCCACCTGCCTGTGCCTGGCTCACCCACACACATCTTGCAACAAGTGACCCCTGTTTGGGGTCTTGGTGTGCATTGAGGGGCCACCCAAGGGCAGCTCCAGAGACAGGAGGGGAAATGGATTTGCAGATTTAGCTGCTGAAATGTTGACTAGCCAATCTCAGCTCTTTCCTCTGTGTTTCTTCCTCCAGTTGGAAAAGTCAGAACTGGCCTCTACTCGAGGGGGTGTGGCGGAGCAGGGCACATCTTTGTCAATGACAGGTAACCGAGCCCATGATGGCCACCCAACCCTGCACTCTCGAGGTGCCACCAGCCTTCCATGCCCCAGAACCTTCTACATCTGCACCCCCACCCTTTGTCTTTTGAGGGATAAAATCATCCCTTTTGTCTTTAAGTGATCCTTCAGTATCTAGGGTGAGGCTTAATTAAAACCCACTGTGTTCTAGGATGAAACACATGCTCACACTCCAAAGAGAGAAAGTCCTCTCATTTGAAACGGATAGGCCCCGCTGGTGGATGCTAGGATGGGGTAGGGACTGTGTCCCCGCCCTGGATTCCCGAGCTGAGCCTCTAAACACATTCGGGTGTACCTCCCCCAGGCCCTGCGATTATTCAGCAGGGATACAGGATGCCCACAAAACACCCAGGGCTATTTTGGCAGGAGCAGAGCCGTGGGGCTGGGGGATGCCGCAGCTCCTGGGAAGCGGCTGAGGCCGGGGCCATCCCTGAAGACCTGATGCAGGGTCCCCCTTGACTCCTGGCTTTGCACATCTCCTTGGAAACTCCTTTGCTTTGGTTTCATTTCATTACCTGAATGCCCGAGTCTCCTTCAGGGAGCTGGGCTGACCTTCTAAGGAGCGAGGTTCCTTCTCAGTCTGGAATTTTTGGAGGGCTCCAGCCAAGCCTCCTAAAAGAAACCTCAGTGTGGATCAGTGGCGGGTGGGGCCCCACAGTCCAGGCTGTGTTTATTTCTACATGCCCTACTTTAAGAGGGTATGGGACAGCTGGCACTGGGGTCAGAAGCCGAGCACACGAAGAACTGGTGATATTCAGGCTGGGGAAGATGAGGGGGAAGCGGGAGTGTCTGTGAAAGGGCAAAAACGAGAGGTTATGTTCGAGCACCTGTGCCTGGCCACGCGCTAGGCTGCCCTTGTCACTGCATCTGACTCTGACCTCATGCTGTGAGATGCATCCCATGGGCCCCTTTTGCAGATGAGGAAACTGAGCTTCAGTAACGGTGTGACTTGCACTCCCACTTCACACTCTTCCCAGAGTGCAGAACTCGTGGGGGAAGCTCTAAGGAGACAGATCCCAGTTTGGAAAAGGTGAACTTCTGTGGCAATCAGAGCTGTTTAGAAATAGAGGGATTGTAGTTTGTAGTGAGCCCCCTGTCCCTGAAGGTGTGCAAAGAAAGGTCAGATGATCCCCACTGCAGGGATGTGAGGAGGGAAGTTGATCACTGCCCACGGGTTGGGGATGCGTGACAGAGACTGGACCGAGTCTCCTCAGGAATGTGGGCTAACATTCCCTTGCAAGTTTCCTCTTGGGGTGTGCAAAGGAGACTTGTGTTTGTGCGTAGAGTGGCCCCTCAGCCTCCCCGGAGGCTCTGTTGGCTCCTGCTGCCTACACCAGTGGCATGTAGATGTGGCTCATGCCTTGCTTGCCCACAAGTTTCTTTTGCCATGTGGGGGTCTCGGCTGCAGGGGGGACCCCCTCACCAACTTGCTCAGCCTCTCATTGGCTCTTCATGGCACCCCTGGGAAAGAGGGTCAGAAATGTCTTTGTGGAAGGAGAGCGGAGACAGCTGCAGGTGCAGTGGACGTTCCCCAGACACCGTGGGAGCAGGGCTGCTTCCAGCCCTGTCCGTCTGCGCTGTGCAACTCTCTGCCGTCAGAAGACAGCGGGGCAAGACTGGGTTCTGGCCGTCAGGTGCACAGAGGGCCTGGCTGCACCTGGGTGTCCGGGTGCCTCTCCCCCTGCCGGGGCTTTGTAGGGTGTCTTCCATACAGTGACGTGCAGCGGATGCCACGGGGCTGGGACATCATGGTGTATTTTCAGTTTTCAAAACTTCCCTGAGCACACACAAGTGGCTCCTCCAAGTGCCAGCTCCCTTTTCCTGCCCAGCTGGCGGTGCTCCGTGGGATTTGGTTTTGTTTGCTTGGCGGGCGCCACCTCTCTTCCTCCTTCACCAGCCCAGTAACGTTTCTGATGCTCCTACAGCAGAGTTGTCTCCTAGCAGCACACTGGGCTTTGACAGAGACGGAGGGCAGGTGGCCTCAGACTCCTTCATGGCGCGCAGCGCCCCCCAGGTAAGGTTGACTTCTTTGACAAGGCCCCTGGCTGGCAGGTGGGGTTTGCCCTCTGCTGGTGTTCTCGTGGCATCTCTTCATTTCCGCTTGTTTCCCAAGGATGCGAGCCCTGCACTTACGGAACCCACGGCCATGGACAGCAGGGTCCCTGGGGAAAGCTCGGCAGAGCTCCTTCAGAGCCGCACGGGGACGATCACAGAGGGTGGTCAGGCCGGCCACCCCCAGACGTACGGCGCCCGGGCCTCAGGGTCCCCTTGGAAGCGGCCAGGGCAGCAGGATGGCAGCTCGCCAGCCAAGACCGTGGGCCGCTTCTCAGTGGTCAGCACGCAGGACGAGTGGACGCTGGCCTCCCCCCACAGCCTGAGGTACTCCGCCCCGCCCGACGTCTACCTGGACGAGGCGCCTTCCAGCCCGGACGTGAAGCTGGCGGTGCGGCGGGCGCAGACAGCATCCTCTATCGAGGTCGGCTTGGGCGAGCCCGTGTCCAGCGACTCCGGGGACGAGTGCCCTCAGGGGCGGCCTGCGGTGCAGAAGCAGGCGTCCCTGCCCAGCGGCGGGGGCGTGGCCAGCGACCTGGTGAAGAAGGCCACCGCCTTCCTGCACAGGCCCTCGCAGGCCGGCTCTCTGGGCCCGGAGACGCCTGGCAGGGCAGGCGTGAAGGTCCCCACCATCAGCGTGACCTCCTTCCACTCCCAGTCATCCTACATCAGCAGCGACAATGACTCGGAGTTCGAGGACGCCGACATAAAGAAGGAGCTGCAGAGTCTGCGGGAGAAGTAGGTCCTGCGGGGAGGGCCCTCCAGCGTGTGAGGGCAGCGATGGGGCAGGGCCAAAGTCCTGGCCAAGCAGCCACTTGCAGCGGCTGGCCAGGCAGAGATGAGGCCACCTTAGACCCACCCTGCTGCTCTGGGTGGAGAGCTCCTCGCCTAGAGCGTCTCCAGGCTGGGCCGGCCCCTGCCCGGCCATCTGCCTGGCGGCTCTGGGGGCCATGTTGCCCTTCCGGCTTCCTGCAGCCCACTCCTTCCTTCTGCCGCCCTTGGGGATGTCTCGGGCCATCACTGAGTTGTCACTGGGTCGTGTGCCTTCCTCACTGTGTCTATCTGCTTCTCCCTCTCTTTCTCCCTCCCTGTGTCTCTTCCCATTTCTCTCTCCTTCTCTCTCCCTCTCTTTCCTTCCCTGTTTCTCACTCTGTCCTTTTTTCTCCCCTCCATCTCTCTCCCACTCCTCTCCCTCTCCCCCTCACTCCCATATCTCTTTCTCCATCTCTGTCTCTCCCTCCCGTCCCATTTCTCTCTCCCTCTTTCCCTCCCTCTTTCTCACCCTCTGTCTCTCTCATCCAGCAAATATCTATTCTGTCCCCAGTATGGTCAGGGGGTGCTGTGAGGCACCTGCCACCCTGAGATGGCCTTCAGGGTGGGAGATAGAGCCCAGCAGTGAGGTCATTAAGCTGTGGCTGACACAGGACTTGCCAGCACTGAAAAGCAGAGAGAGAGCGGGGTGCTGTTTGAGGTCACAGAGCTGCACGGGCTGTGGGCCTCCTTTCTCTCCTGCCGCCCTCTCTGCGTGGCTTCTGCCCGGCTGGGTGGGGTGGTCAGAGCTGCCATTGAGGAGGTACTGAGTGTCCACTGGTCTGTGAAGAGCTGACGAGGGGTGAGCTGGAGCCGGCTGGGACAGGCAGGAGGGCAGGGCTGGTGGATGTGGTGCTGGTCTTGGAGGTACCTGCGGCCTCACGGCCCAGCAGAGCCTTTGTGGAGGCCAGTGGGTGGACGGGTCCCAAGGGGGACATGACCTGGAACCTCTCAGGACAGAAGGGCAAGAGATCCTGGGCATGGCCTCTCAGCGGGTGTGTTACCCTGGGAAGCCAGTGGTCAGCAGGCACAAAGGGGAGCTGAGATGTGGCCAGGCCACGGCCCACTGCCAGCCACCATGAGGGCAGCCTTGCAGAAGGGGCAGGAGAGTTTGGATGTGAGAACACTGGGGACAGAAGCTGCTGCAGGCTCTGAGGAGAGCCTGTATCCTGGGTGAGAGCAGATGGGGAGCCAGGGGTGTGGCCTGGATGTGGGGCAGGGCCTAGAGATGAGGGGCGGGACCTAAATGGCAGGTATGGTTGGGAGTCAGAAGTGGGCAGGGCCTAGGGAAAGGGGCGGGGCCTAGTAAGGGAAGGACAGAGGGAGGGGAAGGAGCCCAGAAGCACCCCAAAAGACAAAGGAGGTGATTCACAGAACCTAGGACAGGGGAAATAGACACCGAGAGGACCATGGAGCCCCCGTGGAAAGGGGTAGACCATTTCAAAGGGAGTAAGGGAAATTTTGAACCTCAACTGAGAATTGAGGGGACTTGGTGGCATCTGATAGGCAGTAGCCAGCGGTTCCCAAACCTTGCTTGCATTAACACCCCTGGACACCTCGTTAGAACGCAGGTGCCTGGGCTCCACCACGCGGTTTCTGGTGTGAGCATTGGGGTTTCTTAGGACTCTAGGAGCCCTGTCCTCTGCCCAGCCTGTGTGTGCAGACATCTGGGGCCCCTGGTTCTGCAGGGAGCAGCCCCAGGGCAGCTTGAGACAAATGGGGAGCCCCAGCACGGGAATCCCATTGCAGTCAGGGCAGCCAGCTGCAGCTGAGCCGTAGGGCTCGGGCCTCGGAGGGGCCTGAAGTCCTTCTGGATAAGACGCTGCCTCTGCCCACGCAACAGCCGTGGCGGGCAGTCAGCACTCTGCCTTGAAACCGTTCTCACTTTCAGAAGATAATCTGGTGCAGACAGTCCTTTGTTGTTCCTCTCTGGAGTTTATATGGAGAAAGCTGTTCAGGGTTTTATTTTTATTTATTTTAGTAGCTAAAGAAAGTCATTTTTTTTAAAGCAAATTTGGCAGTTATTGAAGATACAGGAGGTAAAATCAGAACTTGCTTCCTCATTTCCAACTGTGGCAACCATCTGTTTTCCTAGCCATAAGAGGAGGGCCTGGGGTGACAGGGAGGTGCCGCAGCCCCCAGCTGGGCAGCTGGGGCCCCGTGGGAGGCCTCAGGCCTGCGGAAGCTCAGCGCTCCCAGATGCAGCAGGGAGGCCCAGCAAGGAGCCATGGCTTCCTTTCCTCCGCTGTCCTGGAAACTGCCCTCGCCCATGACCAGTGATCCGCTCGCTGCATTTCACCTGCACGATGACATGTGACCTTGCACACTAGACCCAGTGGGCTGGCCGGAAATAAGCATCTGTGTGGTGTGCTCCTGCAGGTCTGGCCCCTCCTCCGAGCTGCCTCCCACGCTCCCTGTTGCCTTGAGGAAATAACGCATGTTTGCCTGGTGAACTGAGGCCGTCTCTCAGTGCCAGGCACCAGCTGATTTTCTGTCCACCTGTGTGAATGTTTAGGGTTTTTATTGCAAGTGTAAGCGTGGAGTCCCTGACCACTGAAACAACCATGAAAACAAATTGTGGATGTGGGAAAATTTGAAGTTCCTTAGGCTCACCCCTGTCATCGGGCATGTTAATACCTGAGGCCCCCAACGTGGTGCCCTCCTGGTTTCAATATAAACAGTTGCCATTTTAAAGCCCAGTGTGGCCCTTCTGAGTGACCTGGGCCAAGGCACAGATGTAGCTGCCCGCCCCACACCACCTGTTCTCACACGGCGGCGGTGTTGCAGCTCGCTGAGCGCGCTCACCTGCCCTGCTCCTCTCTCCCCTCCTCCAGGCACCTGAAGGAGATCTCAGAGCTTCAGAGCCAGCAGAAGCAGGAGATCGAGGCTCTGTACCGCCGGCTGGGCAAGCCGCTGCCCCCCAACGTGGGCTTCTTCCACACGGCGCCCCCTACCGGCCGCCGGAGAAAAACCAGCAAGAGCAAGCTGAAGGCGGGGAAGCTGCTGAACCCCCTGGTGCGGCAGCTCAAGGTCGTGGCCTCCAGCACAGGTCGGCCTCCAGGGGGAGGGCTGCGCTGGGGTCGGGGAATGGGATGGGAGCAGGGCCCAGGGATCCCCAAGCGAGCTTGGGAGGTGTGCTCAGTGCAGATGTGCCACCCTCAGACCTGGAAGGACACTTGGGGTTTTCTCCTTTCTGAGTCTCCTTTCACGGGAACAGGGACGTCAGTGCAGGCCGAGGTGCAGAGAGGCAGGGCCTGTGCTTGCCCCGGGGCCGCGAGGAGCCGGGCCTCACCCCTGAGTGAGGGGCGGGGGGTGCCAGGGAAGCTCGAGGTGGCTCCCCCCCACCTGCTCCTCCCTGAAGGGCGCTGCCTCAGAAGGGTGGCAACTGCTTCCTTCCAGCTGCATTTCTCAGGTGCTTGCCAGCCGAGCAGCTGCCTTTGGGGGTGAGAGTTAGAATGATGACAAACTCCTGGTCTTGTTCAAGGTGAGACCTGCTCACTGCCTTGGCACTGATCTGGCTCCAGGCAGCCAGGAGCCCATGCCTGTGCCTATCAGGCATTCTTGAGGCCCCCCGAGTGGCACTGCTGCGTGTACACAGCCTGAGAGCCCTGGTGCTCTGAGGTGGACACCCTGTGAGCCCAAGTGTCCAAGTATGCCAGGTGAGAAGCCACTATAAGCTACCTGTAAGCCAACCACCTGCAGGGCACACATCCACAGATCGCACAAATTATGTGAATTCAGTGCCAATTCTCATAGCTAAGAGGAGACTAATTAGGGCAAGACGTGCATAGGCCACCGCGAGCCTGGGTGTGTGGCTTTTGTCACCATGTTTGCACAGCACAAGTCCAGCACAGTGCTGGGGACTGGTGGAGACTGGGCGCTTTCTTTGATCTTCCCCAACACTCCCATATGGGAGATCAGGCCTCGTGCCCTTCGTCTGCAGGAGACTCAACTTCCCCAAGGTCACCCAGCAACCAGCAGGCAGAACAGACAGCCCGCATGGCCCCTGCCCGGCAGCGCCTCATCGTGCCTGTCACCTCTTCTCCCCCTGCCCAGGTCACTTGGCTGACTCCAGCAGAGGCCCTCCTGCTAAGGACCCTGCCCAAGCCAGTGTGGGGCCCGCTGCGGCCAGCACCGGCCCGAGCGGGAAGGCCGTGCAGACCCAGCAGCCCTGCTCCGTCCGGGCCTCCCTGTCTTCGGACATCTGCTCCGGCTTAGCCAGTGACGGAGGCGGAGCGCGTGGCCAAGGTGATTCCCAGCTTGCCTGTCTCCGAGCATGTGCTAGCCACACAGGGCCTCAGTGGTGTCCCCAGGAGCACGCCTGTATTGTGTAGAGGGGCACAAGCTGCAGCAAAGGCTGCCGAGTAGCTTCTTAAGAAAGGAAAAAAGATATAGTCTTTGGATGAAAAGAATGGAATTGCCCCAACCACCACCAATGCTATAAGCTCAGGGGGAGGCGATGCTCTGCTAGAGCAGACCTCAGGGAAGTGGTCAGGACGGGGAGGGGAGGGGACCTGGCGTCTAGCTGTGTGCTCGGTAGCACGTGTTCCTAGGCACTGGCTGCCCACCCCCACCCTGCCCCTCACAGCAGAGCCAGACGGTGCTAAACACCGGTCCTTCCAAAGTCCAGAGGGACGGCTGGGGGACAAGGGCACAGGTTTCGAGCTGGGAGTTGGCCCTGAGGAGGAAATGCTTTCTCGTCAATGCTGTCATGGACGGCAGCAGCTGCTTGATAAGGCGCTCTCCTGTCCTCACCATCTCTGTCCAGAGAAATCATGGTGACCACGAAGGCACCCTGCCCCACCCGCCCTCCTCCGGGCCGCTTCTCTTCCGCTCCTACACTCCACCTTCCCATTACGTGGCCAGTGGCTTTGGTGCTCTGGGCTGGGCTAGATGGAGCCGTGGATGTTAAGTGACGAGGCTGGTGTGGCTGTTGGTGTGGAGGAGGAATCGCAGCAACCTGTACTTGATGAGTGTCTCTTTGTTTTCTTCCCTCTATATTCATTTGCAGGCTGGACGGTTTACCACCCAACGTCTGAGAGAGTGACCTATAAGTCTAGTAGCAAACCTCGTGCTCGATTCCTCAGTGGACCCGTATCTGTGTCCATCTGTCTGTATTTGTTCTTTTGTATTTTATCACCTCCTGGCCCTTGGTTTCTCCCCACCCCACGCTCTCCCTGTCTTCATTACCTTTCATACATTTCATAGGATGCCTCCCCCACCCCATTGAAGTCACTTATTTAATATCAAAAGTGGAACCCTGCGAGCCGGTCCCTGAGAGTGGCTGCCGCCCCCGTCCTGGCCCCACACAGCGCGTGTGCATGCTCTTGGCTCATGCCTGGGCACCAAAAGCATGCGCAGCGGAGTGCCTGCGCTCCGCCTCGGGCACCTCCGCCCGGACGTACGGGGGCCCTTCGCATTTTCTCGTCACCTCATTTATTTAATTTTTTTATGTTGGATGTAGTTTGTTTTCTGTTGCAATTGTGGCAAATATACATGTCCGCTGTCCCCAGTTCCAGCGACAACAAAAAGACAACCCCAACCTTCTCCAGACGCATGGTGTGTGTCACACATGTCTGGACTGTGAAGACACGCATGTAGCCAGTCCATATGGTTCTAAAGGTCACTGGAGGGTGTGGCTTCTGTACCAGGGCCTAATCCCAACGCCCAGCACTGTGCATACCCCACCCGCTCCCTGCATGTGGCAATGCTGAGAGAGTGTGCTCCAGCTCGGCCCGAGCCCCTCCCCACTGCGAGGGGAGGTCTGGTCCCCTCTGTCATCTCTCTGCCCTGTCCAACCTGAAAGATGAGACTGACAGCCTCCCCTGCAGCTCTTCTGTGGAGCGTGCGTCTTTCCTGGCTGTCCCCTCCTCCTCTTCCATCCAGCTGGAGCACTTTACCTGGTATATTTTCCTGTGAGCTCATGTGACCGCAGGGATGAACTCAGTGACACAGTTCCTCGAATCTCCACTAAACCAAAACTCAGTTCCAGTCGCTCAGATACCCTGGAACAGGCTCTCAGTGCCCGGGAATTCCATTTCCAGGAAAGGCACACTTGCTCGGGGCCATCCGAAATTGTGCAGTTGGTTTTTTTAACCCTGAGAATGATTGGCAAATGAATCAAAAGCTGTAGAGCTTTTAAGTTTTTATCTTTTTAACAGGAAAATTAAGCTTTTTAACAATTAAGCTTTTAAACAATTGGATTGGATATGCTGGTTTGGGGCACTTGACTTTTTGCTTGTACAATAAAGATACATTGTGCTTGTTAGGAGCCAGAGGCCACGTCCACGGGAGGCGTCCATTGCCATCAGCCCACCCCCATCAGAGGTCCACGTGGGTCACCATTCTCCAGGCGGGCAGGTCGAGGACACAAGGGCCACGTAGAAATGCCGGGGACCTCCCAGGGGCTTCTCGGTCATTTAACAGCGTGCCTCGGCCAGTCACAGTGTTTTCCGGGCTGTCGGTTCTGCAGTCTGGCGGCTGGTTAGCGGCTGAGTCCGGGGAGGGATAGAAGAGCCCCCTCTGTGCGGCGCTGAAACCTTTTGCAGCAGCCTTGTCCTCCCCTGCTCGCCTGACACCTCACTTGCTGTTCCTCTCCTGGTTCATGCCTGTGTGGTCTGTCCTGGCACTGTCACCAGGGGTGAGGGGCCCTGGGAGGTTTGGCGTGGGTGGGTTGATTTCAGGTGTGGTCCAGGCTTCGTTTCTGCCTCGGTGCTGTGAGGCCCGTGGTCTTGCTTGTTCTCACAGCTGGGCCCGTCAGGCAAGCCCTGGCTGCCTCCTAGTCCTTTCAGGCCATAATGTGTCCCCCCAGGGCCTGCAGTTGCAGGTCAGGGAGAGCCTGGGTGGGCTCCTGCCCTGGGTGCCTCTCAAGGCCCGTTAGAGTCCGTTGTGGACCTCTGAGCTCCCCCTGCTGCTCTGCGGGAGCTGGGACTGCCCTCCCGTCATGTGGCTCTGGCCCGTGGGCTGTAGAGGTCGGGGCTTCTCTTTGAGCTGCCGCTTCGTTCATACATCTGCTGGTTCCTGGGTAAACCCACAAGAAAGCCCACAAGAGGAGGGGAAGTTTTTGCTCCCTAATTTCTAGAAGAGAAACAGCTCCAGGAAAACAAAGTGGGCATTAAACTTTGAAGTACAGAAAGAGCCCTGCCTCTGTGAAGCTCAGAGAAGATGAAACAGCCCCAGGCAGGCAGGTTGAAGCCAGGTCAGAGGGTGGGCTGGGGGCATGGGGTGCCCAGGTGGCCGTGCCTGGGCTAGGGCCAGCAAAGCAGCCGGCAGTTCCAGAGGCTGGGAGCTGACCCTGCGTGGAGGGACAGGGAGTAGGCTGAGGTCGGGAGCATCGGGTGGGCAGGCCCCCAGGGAGTGCAGACCTCCTGGTGGATCCCCACAAGGCGGGTTCTCAGTACAGACCTATAGATCTATGGGACCCCTTCTTGTGGTTGCACATGCTGGGGGGAGCTCAGGTGACCCTGTGCGTGCTGAAGGATGGTGGACTCTGAACCGGAGAGGAGGGGTCTTGGTGCAGACCCCGAGATGGCACCCTGGTGGTTCTGTTGATCAGAAGCTGTTTTCCTTTTGGATCCTCCCACCTGACCAGCAGGTGCTGACAGCCTTCTGGGTCTTTCTCTGTTCCTGCAGGAACCACGGGTCTCACGTTTTCCTCAGGTTGTTTGTTGGCTGCAGCACGTTCCACTCAGGGACCCTCAGGTGCCCCTGTGGGGCCCTTCTGGCCCTGCCCTCCCCTGCGGTGTTTTCATCCCTCCCTGGCGTGGGGAGAGTGAGTGCTCAGCAAGGCCCTCTACAGTGGGTGCGGGGAGGCTCCTGGGGCAGAGGGCACCCAGAGAGGAGGGCTCCCGCCCTGGGCAGCCCGGGTGGTCAGGCTGGGCGGTCAGTGCAGCTCTCCTCTGCGGCTGGCCGTGGAGCAGGCCCGTGTGCTTCGGGTCCCTGTGGGACCTGGGGTCTGCAGCTCAGGGTGAATGAAAACATCCCCAGATCACCCTGGGCAGAGCTGAGGCACATCCTCGGTTCCCAGTTGATGCTTTGTGGACAATATTTTTGGCCATTTTCTCAGCTGAAGAACATGGTTGCTCCATGTGTAGCTACCCAAAGGGGTTTTGGCCCTGATGCCCATTTTTTTCCTCTGCCGGAAAAGGGAGCAATGCTGACTGTGGAGTGAGGCCAGCCCCCTCCCCGAAGCCGTGCGTGGGGTGAGGCGAAGCCACCAGCCCAGCCTGTGAGGGGAGGTGGGCTGCCCCGGCCAGCGTCGTGCTGAGGTCGTAGCTCCTGCTGTGTCGTGGGGACTGGACAGTATGTGAGCGCTGAGGTGTAGAATGCAAATGTGGGGGCTGCTCAAGGGCTGACCCACTTTTTAAGCCATCTGTCCCCATCAGATGCCCTTGGCTTGACTCCCTCACGTTTGAGGCATCCTCCCTGTAGCCAGCCAGGGGTCTGGACAGTGGTGGGTGCTCTGGCTATGGAGAGGGTGGGACTGTCAACCCCAGAGCAGGTTGTTTTTGTGCCAGAGCGGACTGAGGGTGAAGCAAGGCAGGGACCTCACCTGGTGCCCTGAGAGGCAGGCGGCGAGCAGCTCGTGCCGAAGGGCTCTTCTAGACATCTGCATGAGAGCAGAGGATGCCACATCCAAGAATGGGCCCTACTTACGTCTTTGTGCTGCCACGTTTATATTGTGGGAAGAAAACACTGTATCTCCCAACAGCTGGGGCGAGGCCACCAAGCCCCACCCTCAGCACCCACCTGAGTAGTCCAGAGTCCTGCAACGAGGCTGGGGTGGGCCTGGTTTAAGCCATCAGCCTCCTGCAGGTTCCTTTGTTCCTTTGGGGTGGGGGGGGGATTGTCCTGACACAGAATGAGGGGCAGGACCTGGGCCAGGACAGAGGTGCTGTGGGGACATGGACTAAGGAGCCACTTAAGGATGAATGGGGCTGTCAGAGGGTGGCAAAGTGTCTGCCCCCAGCCAGGTAGTGACACTGCACAGTGTGTCCTTAATGTCAAGGGGCAGGCATCCATCAGTTTGCCCTGAGGGCCGGGAGCAGTCAGTGCTCTGCGCACCTGGGGCCTGAGTCTGGGAAGGCTGTGGAGGCCCCCACGGTGGTGTGATCCTGGCTCTGGGCATGTGTCTGGGTTCCCAGAGCAGGAGTCCGGCTCAGCTCTGATGGCAGGTCTGGGCTCCCTCTGGTGGTTCCCAGCCTGCCGCTGCCCTGTCTCAAGTTCTTCCCAAGATGACAACAGCCAGGAATTAGCCCCAAATGCAGAGTTTCAACCACACCAAGAGCTGCCAGGCAGGCACAGAGCAGCTTTTATAAAGCACCTACTGTAGCCAGGCGACCCAGCATGACCACTAGTCCCTGTGTCTTAGCTGTCCATATAGGACTGTTGCATCCCAGAAGGGGCTGCAACCCCACACGGAGCCTGATGGAGCAAATGGTGCTCACCCAGTCCGCTGCATGCTGGATCCAAGCCCAGGCCACAGTTGCAGACCTCAGGGGTCTTTCTTGTACTGTAGAAAGCAAACCAAACCTCCCCTGCACACTGCAGTGAGCTCCCAAGAGGACACCAGCTCTGTTCCTGGTAGGGTTTCATCTCAGAACATAGACCAGCAAGGGCACAGCCCTTCAGAGCTTCTCATCCAGGTGTATCCATCCTCCTGCCCAGCTCCTTTTTATTTGAACTTTAAAGACTCTGACTAGCCTGGGCAAGAGCGAGACCCCGTCTCTACTGAAAATGGAAAAATTAGCAGGCTGTGGTGGTGCGTACCTGTAGTCTCAGCTACTTGAGGCTGAGGTAGGAAGATTGCTTGAGCCCAAGAGTTTAAGGTTGCAGTGGGCTATGATGATGCTACTGCACTCTAGTTGGGGTGACAGAGTGAGATTCTTGTCTCAAAAACAAAACAAAAGACTCCAACAGTCCATCACCTCACTTTTCCCCACATTAGCCTCAGAGAACATACAGAATCGGCTAAAAATAATAAGTTCATTTGAGCTAGGTTTCCAAGTCCTGTACACACAGCTTGGGCCAAACTTGGGCCACAGAGCTGGGCCAAGGGTTTGCCTGCTGTCCCCCAAGGCAAGAGGTGCAAGCCCTTATAGAAAAGGAATGTGGACGTTGCCAGATTTTCCAAGTCCCTGGAGGCTGAAGCATCGCCTTTTAGGTCTTCTGGGCTCCCTTCTTGGAGAGCGTTTCCCTGCAGGGGAGGGCGCGTGCTCCTGGCGAGGGGGCCATGGGCTGGAGCGAGGACAGACCCTCCATGCTAGCGTGGCTTTGCCGAGTGACCTTGGGGAAGTCTGAGCCTGTTCTTGCCCATCCCAGCTCCTCCTGCCCAGCTCCCTGGAAGGCCACAGGATAAGCCAGTATGGCCACTGCCTGGGCTGGGCACTGACCAGCCGGCACATTACATTTAGTGCACACCAGACAGCCTCTGGTCACCGTGGGGCTGGTCCCCTTAGTGGTGGTCCAATAACAAGGAGGCTGGACTGTTCCAGATGGAGGCCTCACCCTGCCCCTTGTGGATGTGGACTGTTAAAGAAGAGGCAGCAATCAGTGTCCCAAAATGTCGGGGTCAGCCGTTAGCTAGAAACCCTCGTGTTCCCCTTTTCGACGCCTACCGCTGACCTCATCCAAGGCAACCATCTGGGATCCAGAATTGGCCTCAAACCTGCAAAACAATGTATCTTTCTGCACTTGGAAAACCTCCGATGGGCTTCAGTGGCCAAGCCAGGCTGCGCCCAGCTCCACTCCAGAGCTCTCGTGGCAACCGTCCATGGGTTTTCCTGCCTCAACCAGTGGGGCTCCCAACAGCCTGACGTTGGAAAGCCAGCCAGTATGCTTTGCTTTTTTTTTTCCCCCCTTTTTTTCTTTCTCTTTTTCTTTTCTTGGAATATGCTTCTAGAGACAAACACTGCTCCCTCAAGCTGGGGGGCTTGGCCCCGGCACCTCCGCCACCTGGGTGAAGCTCGTGTGAGCCTGCACACTAACTCTGGGGGGCTGCCCAGATACCCCAAGCCGGGTCGGCCCTCTTCTCTGAACCGCTGCCTTGTGTCTGCCCCTCCCTGCACACTGACGACTTTTGCTTAAAGTGTGGTAGCGTGTCCTGGTGTGTGCTGTTCTGCCTAACCCTGTGGTCTTGTGTCGTTTCTTTTTCCCTTGCAGGGTCTGCCCTGAAGCGTCTCTGCCTAGGCAAAGAACACAGCAGTAGTAATTATCCGGGTTTTTTCCCCTTTTGTCCTCTCTCATCGCATGGGCTTTATTGTGGCTAGTGCACATCAGGGTCCCCGCGGCTAAGCGGGCGTGGCCCCTCCATGCCCCTCTGTTGGGCACCGCTTCGCTTCTGCCTGGCGGGACAGCTGCCCTCAGCTCCCTTTTGTGTCTCCATGGCTCCTAGAGTTTGTGCAGTCTCGCCAGTTCACATCTAACAGGCTTGTCCTTCTCCAGAACATCCACAAATTACCAATCGTTAATTGGCTCCTTTTCCAAAACCGTAGGGATGAGTATTTCCTTGAAGTCCTAAAGATGAGTGCCTCCCACGAGGACAGATACCAGGACCGAGTGGGTATTAGTCTACCTGGGCCACTCACTTCTCTCTCTCTCTCATCTCTCTCGTTTTTAATTTTTTTTTCTTTTCTGGCTGAACTTTTCATGTAGGAATAGCTCCGTGTGTGTAAAATCTCATCACTAATTTTTAATTGTTTGTGTCTGTGCTTTTTCATTGCTATCCACTAAAGTCCACTACATTTCAGGACAGCTTGTTTGAAGAGTTGGTCGTTAGGTTATTTTTCCAAGGCAGAAAAATTTTAAATTGGCTTTTCAAAATTGTTAACCAGAAATTATGCGTGTAGGGGAGGAACATGGTTTAAAAAATTAAGAAATCCCATTTTGGTCATTTAAAAATGAATCTTTGAGTGCTCACCTCCCCAGAGGGGCTCCCTGCTCCCTCCTGCTTCCGCCCCGGCCCATGGCTAGGGCTGGTGGAGCCCATGTCAGGTGGCTCTAGGTATTTGTACCCTTTATTAATATCTTCCCCAAATGCTCTGGTAAGGAAAGGCACAATTTCTCTGTCTTGAGTTCCAAACAACCAAGCCATTAGGGTTCATGGGAATGCCAATATCGCAGCCTATGGCAAGCATTTTCCCATAAGCCAGGGGTTGCCAGCAAGCCAGCCGTAACTACTGTGTGCTAACCACCTCCCCCGCGTCCTCATGTCACAGCTGAGGATGCAGAGGCCAGAGAGAGCCTGAGGAATCCGACCCTAGGCCACAGGACACGTGTGTCTGGCCATGCTAAGAGTTTCCTGAGCTCTGGGAACAGTGGGCCAGAGTGGATGCTGTGGGCACAGAGGGATGCTCTGATGCCCACACGGGCAGCAGTGGGCACAGAGTGGATGCTGAGCAGAGGCTGCCAGCTGCCACAGGGTCCTGTCCCTTGGCCTGGCTTATGAGATAGTGACAGCCACCTGGCATAGTCTGGTTACCCACAGCCCATGGAAATCCCCCACCATGTCTAAAACAAGGCAGCTGGGCCCTTTAATCCAGACCACCTCTTGAAGCAAGGTGCTGCCTGGCTGAAGTGAGACCGCTGGGGGCATGGAGAGTATGTGGCATCACCAATCCTGGCCTGTATGTGACTCCCCAGGGTCCTCCACCAGCAGCCTGGCCCCAGGCCCTGAGCCAGGCCCCCAGCCCACCCTGCACGTCCAGGCGCAGGTGAACAACAGCAACAACAAGAAAGGCACCTTCACGGATGATCTGCACAAGCTGGTGGATGAGTGGACAAGCAAGACGGTGGGGGCCGCGCAGCTGAAGCCCACGCTGAACCAGCTGAAGCAGACGCAGAAGCTACACGACATGGAAGCTCAGGTGGGCTGGGCTGCCCCTGGTGAGGGCTGTGAGCACAGGGCAGGGCTCGGGTGCTGGCAGGGTTGGGTAGCTGTGGCCTGTGGTATTTACCAGCCTCCTGCATGACAGATGGGCATTGTGTTAAGCCCTTCGCTGTCATGATCTGAGTTCGTTCTCACCACAGCCCCAGGAATAAGGCTTTCCCACTTTATAGATTGGGAGGTACATGATTTGCCCATACCCTGTCGCTGGCAGGTGGAAGGGAAAGGACAGGGCCGGACTGTGACTCCAGAGCTCAGGCCTGGGCAGCCCTAGTCCTGCAGCTCAGAGCTGGCAGGGGCAGCCTTGCCTTGGCAGGTAGACCCATCTCCACCTGAGTTCTGTCTGTCCCCAGACTGGAGAATGGGGCAGGTGTGTACACCATTCATGAGTGATACCAGCCTTGGGCTTTAGCTCACACTCGCCCAAACCAACACAGGGCAGAAGGGGGATCTGCTCTCATAGGTTTTGGCACATAGCACGTTTTTATATCAGGATTAGTTGAAGGAGTATCTCCTCTTTTCCACCTTTCTGTAGGAGTTTGTGGATGATTGGTGCTATTTCTGTCTTAAACATTTAGTGAAGTTCATTGGTGAAGTCATCTGGGCTGGAGTACTATTATTTATTTATTTTTTTTAGTGTGGGAAACTTTCCTATGTGTCCTTTTACTTTGAAAAATTTCAAACACGGAAGAGTTGAAAATTCTGCAGTGAACACCCATATATACTACCTACACTCTAACTGACATTTTGCTGTATGTATCACACATCCCGTGAGGGTAAAGATTGTTATTATAGACTCAATTTCTTTTACAGTTTTCACACCATTTGGATTTTGTTTCTTCTTGTGACAATTGTATTAATTTCTGCTTTTCTAGCAATTGGTACCTCTCCTCTAAATATTCAAATTAATTTTCATAAAATTGTCCATAGTATTTTTTATTTTTATTGTTTGTAGGATTTACAGTGATGTCCTATTTTTCGTTCCTAATGCTGGTGGTTTCTGCTTCCTCTCTGTCTCTCTCCCTCCGTCCTCCCTTACTGTCTCCTTAGAGGTGTATGTTTTATTAGCCTTTTCAAAGAACACATTTTGTCTTTGATGATAGTCTTTATTGTATGTTTTATTAATTGCTTCCTTTTATTATTTCTTTCCTTCTGTCTTTGGGTGGATTTTGTTGTCCAAGAAAGTTTCTTAAGATGTGTGATTCATTGATTTCTAGCCTTTCTTTTATAATGTAGGCATCCAGTGCTATAAAATTTCGTCTAATGGTCTTAGCTGCATCACAAAAGTTTTGCTGTGTAGCATTTCTATTAACCTTCATTTCAGAATATTTTATAATTTCCATTGTGATTTGAAGTAAGTATAATTGTTAATTTTCTAAGGACCTTTTGATTGGTGTGTTGTAGTTTAGCTGCACTGTGATAAGAGAACAGACTTGGAGTGCTTTCCATTCTTGGAAATTTCCTAGGACTTGCTCGTGACCTGTGTTGTCAATCTTTGTTGCTGTTCCGAGGGTGCTGGAGCAAATCCGCTTCTTTCCCTCTTCACCTCCCTGCCCCCAAGGTCAAGCACCCTACTTCTTTTCTGAAGGCCGCAGAACCCTCCTGAGGTCACATCGCCGTCCTTCTGCCTCCCCATATCTGTTCTCTGTGGAACCCCGTTATTCTAGGATGAAGTCAAGAATCCCGAATGTGGCCCCAGGCCCCGCAGGGCTGCACCCTGAGGCGGGCAGGCTTGTCTCTGCTTTGCTGTCTGGGCTCCTGTCACATCGATCGGCATTCAGGATTAGTAAAGTGAATCCTATTATCCAGATGTTTTGGATTCTTATTAAGTATTTAGGGTTTTGGTTGTTTTTTTTTAACTATTCTTTTTATTATTGTTATATTTATATATATATATAAAACATAACATTTACCATGTAAACCATTTTTAAATGTACAGTTCAATGGCATTAAATACCTTCATGTTTTTTTGCTACCATCACCACCATCCATCACGGAACTTTCTCAGCATGCCAAACTGAAACTCTGTCTGCACTAAACACTAACGTGCCAGCCCCTCCCCATACCTCTGATTCCCCAGCCCCTGGCAACTCTGTTCTACTTTCTGTCTCTATGACGTTCTAGGTACTTCATAGAGTTGGAATCATACAGGATTTGTCCTTTTATGACTGGCTTATTTCATTTGATATGTTTTCAGGATACATCCATGTTGTAGTATGTGTCAGAACTTCATTCCTTTTTTTCCCCGAATTTTTTTTTGTTGTGGTAAAATACACATAAAATTTACCATCTTAACCATTTCAAGTGGTACTAAGTGCATTCAAAATATTATGCAAGCATGACCACTATCCATCTCCATAACTCTTTTCATCTTACAAAACTGAAACTCTGTCCCCATTCCCCTCCCCCAGTCCCCATTCTACTTTTTATCTCTATGAATTTGTCTATTCTAGGTACCTCATGAGTAGACTCATGGAATATTTGTCTTTTTCTGACTGGGTTATTCCACTTAATATAATGTTCTCAAGGATCAACCATGTTATAACATGAGAATTCCCTTTCTTTTTAAGGCTGAGTAATATTCCGTTGTATATATGTACCACATTTTGTCTGTCTGTTCATCTGTCAGTGGACACTTGGGTTGCTTCCAGTTTTAGCTGTTATTAATAATGCTGCTATGAACATGGATGTACAAATATCTCTTTAAGGCCCTGCTTTTAATCCTTTTAGATTAAAATTGCTGGATCGTATGGTAATTCTGTGTTTAATTGTTTGAGAGACCACCGTACGGTTTCAACAGCACCTATACCATTTGACATTCCCACCGAAAGTGCACAAGTGCTCCAATTTCTCCACATCTGTGCTGACACTTTGTTTTCTGGCTTTTTGATAGCAGCCATCCTGTCAGATATGAAGTGGTTTTGATCTTGTGGTTTTTGACTTATATAACCCTAATTATTAGTGATGTTGAACATCTTTTCATGTGCTTATTGGCTATTTGCATATCCTTACAGAAATGTTTATTCAAGTCTTTTGCCCATTTTTAAATTAGGTTGTTCATTTTTTTATTGTTGAGTTTTAGGAATTCTCTGGATATTAAGGCCTTATTAGACATATGCTTTGCAAATATTTTCTCCCATTCTGATAATTGCCTTTTTCTCTATTGAGAGTGCCTTTTAATGCACAAAAGTTTTTAAATTTATCTTTTTTCTTTTGTTGCCTATGCTTTTGGTGTCATATCCAAGGAATCATTGCCAAATTTAGTGCTATAAAGTTTTCCCCCTCTGTTTTCTTTTTTTTTTTTTTTTTTGAGACAGAGTGTCACTTTGTTGCCCTGGCTAGAGTGAGTGCTGTGGCGTCAGCCTAGCTCACAGCAACCTCAAACTCCTGGACTTAAGCGATCCTACTGCCTCAGCTTCCCGAGTAGCTGGGACTACAGGCATGCGCCACCATGCCCAGCTAATTTTTTCTATATATATTTTAGTTGGCCAGATAATATCTTTCTATTTTTAGTAGAGACGGGGTCTTGCTCTTGCTCAGGCTGGTCTCGAACTCCTGACCTTGAGCGATCCACCCGCCTTGGCCTCCCAGAGTGCTAGGATTACAGGCGTGAGCCACCGCGACTGGCCTTCCCCCTTTGTTTTCTT
Source organism: Lemur catta (assembly GCF_020740605.2). Taxonomy (NCBI): domain Eukaryota; kingdom Metazoa; phylum Chordata; class Mammalia; order Primates; family Lemuridae; genus Lemur; species Lemur catta. Next base: position 85,956,802 of record NC_059137.1, read on the forward strand.
CTAAGAGTTTTATAGTTTTGGTTTTTACATTTAGATGTTTGGTCCATTTTGAGTTAATTTTTGGTTTAAGGTAAGGATCTGCCTTTATTTTTTATATGTGGGTGTCTAGTTTTCCTAGCAGAATTTGTTGACGTTGATGAGACAGTCTTTTCCCCGTTTAATGGTCTTGGTACCCTTGTCAAAAATTATTTCTCCATCTAGGTTAGAGTTTATTTCTGGGCTTTCTCTTGTTCTGTGGCACCCATGATGCATGTATTGGTCCACTTAATGGTGTACCACAGATCCCTTAGGCTCTGTACACTTCTCTTTATTCTTTTTCTGCTCCTTGTACTTGATAATTTCAATTGTAATATCTCAGGTTTGCTGATTCTTTATTTTAAGTGCTCAAATCTGCTTGTGAGCCCCTCTAGTGGATTTTTAAATTTCAGTTATTATACACTGTAGCTCTTATATTTCTATTTGGTCCCTTTTATAGTTTCTATCTATTGATATGTTCATTTTGTTCACACATTATTTTCCTGGTTTCTTTTAATTCTTTGTCTATGGTTTCCTTTAGCTCTTTGAGCACATTTAAGACAGTTGATTTGAAGTCTTTGTTTAGTAAGTCCAATGTCTCGGTTTCCTCAGGGATGGTTTCTGTTGATTAAATCTTTTCCTTTGAGTGGGTCTTACCTTCCTGTTTTATTTTCATCAGATTTTAGGTCACTAAATTTCTCTTTGTGTCCAAACTGGTATTAAACCTACTTACTGAGTTTTTAATTTTGATTATTATATGTTTCAGTTGAAGAATTTGTATTTTCCCCACATCTGCTGTATCCTTCTTTTTTATAGTTTCCAACTCTCTGCCAAAATTCTCAATCTTATATCTCCTTCACATAATATTTTATAGTTCCTGTTTTCCCTTTGACCTAGTTTTTCATTATATCACCTTGTCTTTTCTCGAGACTTTATTTTATATTGGGTGTAGGATGTTATATTTGAAAATTTATTTGCAAAAGGAATTTGAAGCCTAGTAGTAGGTTTCTCATTATTGTTTTAATTTGTCTTCAAGCACCTTCTCATATTCTTATCATCCCTCTTTTATACAGTTCCTGGTCAAGGATAGTGGCCATTAAAATGTTGATTTTGTTTATCTTTTTATCATTGATTTGTGGGAGTTCATTAAATATCTTTTGTCATATACGAGGGGACTTTACAAATGGAAAAATGGAATTAAAAGATAAAAATTAGAAATACAAACTTTATTTCTCAACATAAGCTACATCAAGTTCAAGACACTTTTGTAAGTGATGATACCAGCCATTTAGTCCATCCCTAAAGAATTGAGGGGTCTGTCCTGGGAACTGAAACTTGTCAATACAGTCTTTTTTTTTTATTTCAGCTCTTCATGGGGGTACAAAACCTCAGGTTACATACATTGTCCATGTCCCGCCCATCCCCCTGAGTCAGAGCCCCACGCGCGTCCACTCTCAAGACAGTGCACTTGGCATACACCATGCAGTCATACCTCCATCCCCTCCCCCCCCACCTCCCCGAGTTAGCACCTTCAAGCATGACCATTAATACAGTCTTTTTTACATTATTAACTGAAGCGAATTAGGGGCCCTTTGTAGATTTTTTTTTTAAATCAGGAACAAAAAGAAGTCAGAAGAAGCCAAATGAGTACTGTAAGGTGGATGCCTAATGATTTCCCGTTGAAACTCTTACAAAATTGCCCTTGTTTGATGAGAGAAATGAGCAAGAGCGTTGTTGTGGTGGAAAAGGAGTCTCTGGTGAAACTTTCCTGTATTATTAACTTTCTCAAATCATTCTCATAATAAACAGATTTTGTTGTCCTTTGGCCTTTCAGAAAGTCAAGAAGCAAAATGCCTTGAATACCCAAAAAATTGTTGCCATGACTTTTGCTCTTGACTGGTCCACTTTTGCTCTGACTGGACACTTCAACCTCCTGGGAGCCATTGCTTTGATTATGCTTTGTCTTCAAGATCATACTCAGAAAGACATGTTTTATGTCCCATTACAATTCTTCAAAGAAATACTTTGGGATCTTGATCCCACTTGTTTAAAATTTCCATTGAAATCTCTGCTCTTGGCCAGGCGTGGTGGCTCACGCCTGTAATCCTAGCACTCTGGGAGGCCGAGGCGGGTGGATCCCTTGAGGTCAGGAGTTCCAGACCAGCCTGAGCAAGAGTGAGACCCCGTCTCTACTAAAAATAGAAAGAAATTATCTGGCCAACTAAAATATATATAGAAAAAATTAGCCGGGCATGGTGGCGCATGCTTGTAGTCCCAGCTAGGGAGGCTGAGGCAGTAGGATCACTTAAGCCCAGGAGTTTGAGATTGCTGTGAGCTAGGCTGATGCCACGGCACTCACTCTAGCCAGGGCAACAAAGTGACACTCTGTCTCAAAAAAAAAAAAAAAGAAATCTCTGCTCTTGTCTGCTGCCAATCTGGGTGCAATGGTTTTTGGCAGCCATCGAGGGGAAAGTTTGCTTAACCTGAATTTTCCAGTCAGAATTGTGTACAGTGAACCAAGTTGAGATGTCTGGTGCTGGCTATTGTTTCTACTGTTAATCGTTGATCCTCCTCAATGAGGATGTAAACAGATTAACTTTTCCTCGCAAATTAACATGCATGGTCTGCCACTATGGGCTGCATCTTGGTCATCATCTTGTCCCTTCTTAAAACAAGCCATCCATTTGTAAACTTCTGATTTCTTTGGGGCATTGTCCCTGTCACCTTTTCATAATGCATCACTGATTTCACTATTCTTCCACCCGAACTTCACCACAAATTTGATGTTTTGTTCTTGCTCCAACTTCAGCAGAATTCCTGTTACGTTTCAAACTGATGTCTTATCCTTTTTAGTGCTTCAAACTAGATCCTGTTCAGACATATTATAACAAGTTAGTAGGAGTTTATTTTGGTGCAAAAAAATTTTGCAATCCATGCATAGTCTTTTCATTTTTTTTTCTATGATCCAAAGATAAATGCTTTGAATATTTTATTTATTTATTTATTTATTTATTTTATTTCAGCTTATTATGGGGGTACAAAAGTTTAGGTTATGTATATTGCCCATGCTCCCCCCACCGGAGTCAGAGCTTCAAGCGTGTCCATTTCCCAGACAGTGCTCATCGCACTCATTATGTAGGTATACACCCATCCCTCCCCACCCCACATCTGTCCAACACCCAGTGGTGTTATTCCCAAATGTGCACTTAGGTGATGATCAGGGAAACCAATTTGCTGGTGAGTACATGTGATGCTTATTTTTCCATTCTTGGGATACTTCACTTAGTAGAATGGGTTCCAACTCTTTCCAGGAGAACACAGGAGATTCTATATCACCGTTATTTCTTATGGCTGAGTAATACTCCATGGTATACATATACCACATTTTACTAATCCACTCATGTATTGATGGGCATTTGGGTTGTCAGAATGCACATTTTCCATGAACTTTTTGAAGTCTTCTCGTATACATATAATGGACATGTTCTACCAATTTGTGGCTTGTTTTCTTAATGGTAAAAGTGAAATGGGAGAAGTTTTAATTTTATTTTTCCTGAAAGCGTCATAGTTTTAGCTATTGGATTCAGTTCTGTGAGCCATCTCAAATTCACTTTTGTATGTAGTTTGATGTAGAGGCCAATCTGTCTTTTTTCCTATCTGGATTTCTGGTGGTTCCAGCACCTTCCTTTCCACATTGAATTGCATATTGGTCAAGTGACCACATATGTGTAGGTCCATTTCTGAATTTGCTATTTTGTTCCCTTTAGCCATGCCCTTATCCTTATGGCAATACCTCACTCTCCTACTGGCTGAAGGTTTATAGTAGATTTAATATTTGGCAGGGTAAGAACTCCAATGTTGATCCTTTTCAATAATTTCTCGATTTGGGGGAAGTCCTTAATATTTGCATGTATGTTTTAGGAACAGCCTGTCACTTTTTACAAAATAACCCACTGGGATTTCTACTGGGAGTTTATTAAGTCTATTGGGAGTTGATTAACTGAGTGAAATTGGACATGTTTAACAATATTGAGTGTTCCTATGAACACGGTATCTCTCCATTTATTTACATCTTTTTTATTTCTCTTTAGTGTAAAGATGTTATAAGTCTTTCATTAAATTCATCTCTCAAGTAGTTGATGTTTTAGAATGCTATTATAAATTTAAATTTCATTTTCCAGTTGTATGTTGCTAGTATATAAAAATACAGTAGGCTTTTGTACCTTGTATCCTGCAATCTTGCTAAATTTGCTGTTAGTTCATTTGCTGTTAGCAATTGGTTTGTCCATTCTTGTGGGTTTTCTCCATGCATAGTCTTGTCATCCTCAAATAAGGACAGTTTTCCTTTTCCCTGTCCAGTGTGTACCTTTTATTTGTCTTCTTCCCTTGAGGTGCTGACTAGAAGTGAGGAGGAGCCTTGGGGAAGCACTTGTCGTTTCACCCACAGCAGGGGCTTAGCTGCCATTCTGCAGAAGCCCTTTGCAGGTGCAGGGGCTCCCTCTGGCTGCTGGCTGCTGAACAAGCTGTCCATGCAGGGGCGTGGGAATGGCCGAGCGCCCTCCCTGCGTCTGTGGAGGGAAGCGTAGTGATTCCCAGCGGGACAGCAGCCTTGCCTTCCTGTGGCAAACCCCACTTGCTTGTGATGTTTTATCTTTTTTATAGTTGCTGGATTTGAGTTGCCAGCATCTTGCCGAGGGCATTCAAAGGCTGTTGGTCTGGGATCTTTCTTGCAGCAGCCTCGTCAGGTTCCCAGCAGGCCATGCTGGTCTTGCGGCAGTTGCCTCCCCTCAGCTGGCTGGAGAGTAGGGGCTGCCCTACCGTCGCCTCCCTGGACTCGGGCTCTGCCCAGGCGCTGGGGCACCTGCACCGCCCAGCTCCCGTAGTGGCACCGCCCGGGCAAGCAGAAGGCCTTCCTGTTGGCTGGGTGGAGGGGTGTGGGGCCACTTGTGTGCCCTCAGGGGCCAGGCCCCTCAGGTCCTGCATCAAGGCCCATTTTGGCTGGTGGACAGCTCAGGTGTGTGGCCCCTAAGGTGGCCAGGCCGAAGCTTTGGGAAGCAAGTAAGGGAGGGCAGTGCTTTCTGCCTTGCACCATCATTTGGGTATCAGCCCTTAGAGGTGTGTATCCATGGCAGGTCCCAGGACCACTGTCTCCTGAGGGTGGAGAAACTGTGGGGACTCCAGGGACCACTAGGGGAGGCCAGCTGATTGCAGCCAAGTGTACCTTTTTCTTGTCTTTGTGTCTCATAGATGACCACACCTCAAGCAGGAGTGGGGATGCCGCGTCTGGCCCCAGTACCCGGCCCTCTGTCCTCCACAGTCATTCCTGGAGCCGCCCCGGCCCTGCCCGTGCCCACACCAGGTACTGCCCTTTCCAGCCTCCCAGCCCCACCCTGTGCACGGCCTCTGGGTCCGTTCGGAGGCCTGCTCCCAGCCCCAGTGTCCTGGGGGTCCTGGGAAGCCCAGGTGGGTCAGCCGGAAACACAGGGCAGCTGGAGTCCCGCCCAGGTGCCAGTGCTGCCCGCATTCTGGCGGCCGCCATCCGTCAGCACGCCCAGGCCCCGGCTGCAAATCACGTAGCCTTCTGCCCTGCCCCTTGTGGTTTGGCCTCTGACTCCCTCCCCAACCCGTGGGCACAGTGCCCAGCCAAGAGGGGGACAGCATGTGGGCAGCGCGACTGGCTTCCTCTGTGGCTTCAGACCCGTTCGCTCTTAGGTTCCCAGGGTCCACGCACAGTCTTCACACCCACTTCCTGTACTTGAGTTGATGGGTAGAACCTTGTCATCACCCTGCAGAAGCACAGTGCCTTGAATTCCAGCTTTTCTGTTTCCTGACGAAAAGAGATGTTAAAAAAATCATTTATCTGAAAAGGTGTATTTCATTTACAATTGGCTTGTGCGTTCATATCCTTATTTACTGTTTTAATTTGCAGAAATGTGAATGGTTTACAAATCAGAAGCTGAATTTTGATCTTGGTTTTCTGTTGTAAATGCCTTTTAAAAAAATGAATTAGCAACCTTAAATATTGAAGCACTTCAGATGCCAGGTGAGCCCGGCTTTGTCCTCAGTGGAACACTGTCTCCCCGGGCTCATTCAGGGACTGAGAGATGACAGACAGACACTCGGACAGGGCATGTGTGCAGAAGTTGGTCTCAGTAAGGCATGCCAGCAGCTTTGTTTGGCTACAAGCGCTAGGTGGGCAAACACGCTGTCGCAGCTGGCGGGCTGTTGTGAGCGCACATAAGGGTGTGCTGGGTGCAGAAACTCCGGCGCCCCCTGCAGAGACGGCACAGTGCCTTCATCAGGGCCTGCCCACTGTCCTGTCCTGCCTGCTTTCCTTCCTGTTCCATGACTTTCATGGAGGCCTGTGGCTCTGCCTGGCCCTGGCATGCAGACCGCTCTCCTGGCCACCCCTAAGGCTGGTCTGCTGGGGGGCAGGATCGTTCTCCTGGGGGTTTCGCTGGGACTTGTGCCCAGCAGTCGGAGGTGAAGGCCCCAGGATGGCTTCTCTGGCAGGTGTGTCCCACCCCCTGCTGGAAAGCAGGCTGCCTGGGGCTGTCCAGCCGTGAACTGAATACTTTCTGTACTTACTAGGACTGGCTAAATTATTTTGGTTTAAATATATTATTCCATCAATTCAGTTAGAATTGAATTTTCTAGGTGATTATGCAGAATCTTCTGCCAGGGCACGATGCTGTCGTAAGAGATTTCTGTTCTCCGTAGCGGGCCCCTTGCCCTGTTCTTGAGTGGAATAGAGGCTGCTCTTGCCCGTTTCCCCTCTTGCCTGTTAGGCCTTTCCTCGTACCTGACCGTCAGTGGCACGGAATCCCCAAGAGATTGTACACGTGAAGGAGAAAAATAAACATCTTTGCTCGAAAACAGTGTGAAACAACATCTTTTTCTTACCCTCTGCCCATGTGAAAGCCAAGCTGGCCAGGCTTGCAGGGAGGGCAGGAGCAGGAAGGCCCGAGCAGGCCTGTTCTGGGCTCAGCTTCGCCCACACCTCTGGAGGGGGGCGCTGAGGGGGCTGGGGGTGTGGAGTGACAGGCTGGGCTGCACCGGGCATGGGGGCCCGAGAGCTGGGCATCCAGCGGGGCTGCCTGGCCCCCAGGCATGGCCGGGCTCTGCTGGCTCCCAGCCTGAGTCAGGCTATTGGCTGGACCTCCAACCACTCTGCACCGAATGTCGTCTAGCAGAGCAGTGGGCCCTGCCCACAGTGGAAAAAAGGGTTTCATTGTCAGTGAAACAGCATGTCCCACCCCTGTCCACGCGGGGGCTGTCTCCTAGGAAGCTCGGTTTTCATAATTTGCTGTGGTTCCTGGAGCCACCTGCTTTACTCCAGGTGGGCCTGACTTGGGGGAGGCAGGGGTTCCCCTGTCGGGCTCTCAGACTCTTGGAGCGCTTGGGGTCACATAGGTCACATGAGAGGCACTGGCTTTCCTGGCAGGCACAGGGGCCTTAGGGAAGGTGGCAGTTGGGGAGAGGACCTGCCCTGTGTAGATGCAGCACACGGTCCTGGCCAGCTCCCCGGCCCCCACGATGGCCTCAAGTGAAGTGGCTTTTCCTCCTGTATGCACATCGCAGGCCTGACCCTGACCAGGCTGAGGGTCTAGGTGTCTCCTGCTGGGTTCGCTGGGGCGGCTGCCTTGCTGCTGTGCCACCTCCCCACAGAGCCGCAGCACCAGGCTTCGTGCTCCTGCGTGGAGGGAGGAGGGACACTCGTCCCAGAACCAGCAGACTCCTCCGCTGCGTTTCAGGTGCCAGAGCACAGCTGGCTCCCAGGAGCCTCTGGGCCGTGCAGGAGCTGCGGGCGGGCCGTGTCCCGGCAGTTGCTCAGGGTAGGAGGCTGGCCCGGACGATAGAGGCCGCGGGCTGTGCCGAGGTCAGCACTGTCTGCGCAGCGCCTGGGGCCCGGCCGGCCCGGCCTCGCCTCGCCCGTCCGCCCGTGTTCGGAGCTCCCGGGAGGCCGCGGCGGGCCTGTAATGGGCTGTGGCGGTTTTGTTTTCCAGATCCTGAAAGTGAGAAGCCCGACTGACCCCGCCCAGACGCCAAAGCGGAGAAGTGACAGGACCCTCAGGGCCAGCCTGCTCCTCCTGTCCAGTTCACGCTGTTTTGTAACCACTTTCTAAGCATTTTTTATTCACAATTGGAAACACAAATGTAATGCAAGAATAAAAAATATTTTGGGGGAGAAAGGACTTTGGATTTTCAAACTCCTTCTCCTTTCTGGAGGCCCTCAGATAGGCAGGTGACTTGGATGTGATGGGGTAGGGGACGTTCCCAGGAACCTGGCACGCCCAGGGCAGCCCCATTCTCTGTAGGGCCCCGGAGGCGGCAGACCCTGGGAGGCTGATCGCCAAGCCCTCACCACCCGAGCCTGCACAGACTCAGGGCCCCTGGGTGACTCCTGGCCTTTGCTCACACAGCTCCATGTAGTTATGGCCTTGGAGGCTGAAGTCACTTACTATTGGCCCCCCAGGGCACAGGGCCAGCGTCCACGGAGTTCTAAAATGACCCTCCTTTCAACATTCACATGCTCTGGCAGGGAAGGCACCGGTCAGTCTGGGGTCTGAGACCTCTGGCTATGGGGCTGGCAGAACAGGACCACCAGCTCCTTGGAGGGCTCACCACCTGTGGTGGGAGGTGTCTAAAACAGAGCATGTAAAATGAGAAACTGTTGAGTGGCCTCACCAGGGAAACATGCAATGGTAAAGTCCCCACACCCTGGCCTGGTCAGCAGGAATAGGGGCCTTAACACTGAATCCAGAGGTCTGGGGTAGAATTGAGGTGTGGTCCATGTATCGCAGAGGGAGAAAAGTGCATCTTCATTTTCATTAATCCCTAACTGCAGTTTAGCATTTCCTCCAGTGATGGATTCGGACCAGGTTAGTGGCACCTAGACTTCATCACTGCTAGAGACTACAGATGCTGCCATGCTGTTACACACAACCCAAAATGCCACTCACATCCATCAGGAAAAAATGCTCAGCTTCTGAGATTTAACTCCCATCCAGCTGGCTGATGGAGTGGTGCAGGCTCCCCGTCTTAAACATGAGTCTTCAGGGCACATCCACGCTGCTTCCGCTTGGGAGTATCCCTGGGGGCTGCCCATGTAGGCCTGTGCAGGTAGCCTCAGGCCTCTGGCTTTCTTCTGGGTGACAAGCAGAGCAGGCCTCGTCCAAGCCTGAGTGGGAGCCATGTGCAGCACGATGTTAGTGTGTGGTTTTGTTGTTGATTTTTTGTCACCTGTTTGTGGCTTATGTTACTGGTTTTCTATTGACTATAAAAATTCAGTTTGCCTTTTTCAAACAGCAAATTTATTTAAGTCATTCACTTTAAGCAAGTTAATAGTACAGGTGCTAATGGTAAGAATTAGCGGTAGAGTAGCAGCAAATGTTGGTAAAGTGGTAAAAATAGTACATGAGCTAATAGTTAAAATTGCAAGGGCAGATGGCTGAAGTTTGGAAACCCAGCAGTGGCTTGTAGGTGGTCGTGGGAGCCCTTAGAAGCAAACACCTGAGAGGGCAAACAGTTCCTCCCAGAATTCCCCAGCACGTGGCACCAAGATCCCTTTACTGTGGGGTGAGTTTTGGCAGGGGTGAGGGGGACAGGTTGAGAGGGCACAGCTGGATAGATTGAACCCTTGCTCACACCACCACACCGCTGAGAGCTCGCCCGCATCAGTCTTCAGAGCAGGAGCCGGTGGGCAGCCTTCCTCCCGGACTCGCTAGCTGAGTCCAGCACACTCTGTCCTGGGAGTGGCTGGGTCCTCCCTGCACATGACAACAGCCCTGTGGAAGCAGCTCTCAGTTGCTGTGTTGGTCAGTACAGACAGGGGATGGGCGAGGGACAGTACGGTCAAGCCCCCACCCTGCACAGAGATTCTGCACGTTGCTCTCCCAGCCTCACCTGCTGCTCAGGAATACCCAGCAGCCCTCCAGAACCCCCAGCATAATTCCTCATCCTCCTGTCTCAGAATCCAAGGCTCTCAGTGGCCTGCCTCTCCCACCAGACACGTCCCTGCTTCAGACTTCACTGCCAGAGCATAGTACGCCGGCCCCGCCAGGATCCGTTCTTGACCCTCTAGCCTAAGGGTCTCCCTTTTCCTGGCTTCTGTTGTGCAGTCGGGGTGGACTGCTCACCAGACCCCCAGAGATCTCAGCCCCTGATGGAGGGTTCTCGTGTGTATCTTATTTGTTACTTGACTTTAAGCTTCCTGATGGCAGGGACTTTTGTCTTTGATAGCTCTGCACCTTCCACAACAGTCATCCTGAGCACAGCTGGTGCACGATGAACTGTGGTGAGGAAGTCAGACTCTCCTTTTGGGCAGATGAAGCCTGCAATGGGTGCCTGTTGGCTCTGCTTACAGAATTTCTGGGATGGAAAGGACCCTGCCCCAGCCCAGGCTGCTTCTAGGACAGTATGGGCAGTGTCACCTGGGGCCATACCAGCTCCTCCTGCAGGGCCCAGGCAGCCAAGCCACAGACCCAGCTCTCTGCCATCATTTTGTTCTTAGCTGCTCCCAGTATTCCAGTTGCTCTTCAGAGTGTCCATGGTGATATACGCACTTAGTCTCCAGACTGAACAGCTTCAATTTCCTAAAAAGTGCATCTTGTTAAAGGGCTGGTCAATTCTCTATGACCTGGGAGAACCTGGCAATACAAACTTAAGTATTCCCCAAGGATTCTGAGTAACTGAGGTTATGCTATATTACCACTACATCTCCAGGTCATAAATAGTTTTGTGCACTAGCCTGGAAGCCCAGCCTTGATATATTATGTTGTTTCTTTGGGAAAACAAATGATGTCATAGTCAGTATGGACTGCCATACAAAATACCATAGACTGGATGACATAAACAACAGAAATTTATTTTTCATAGTTTTGGAGGCTGAAAAGTTTGAAATCAAAGTGCCTGCAAGTTAGGTTTCATTCTGAGGGCTTTTGGTTGTAGGCAGCCTCCTTCTCACTCCTGTGCCCACACAACCTCTTTGTGTGCTCAAAGAAAGATTGCTGTGGCCTGGCATGGTGGCCCATGCCTGTAATCCTAGCAATTTGGGAGGCTGAGGTGGGAGGATCACTTGAGGGCAGGAGTTAGAGACCACCCTGAGCAACATAACAAGACCCTGTCTTCACAAAAAATAAAATAGCCAGGCATGATGGTGTGCACCTGTGGTCCCAGCTACTTGGGAGGTTGAGGCAGGAGGATCGCTTGAGCCCAGGAGTTTGAGGTTGCAGTGAGGTATGATCCCACCACTGCACTCTAACCTGGGTGAACGAGCAAGACGATGTCTCCTAAAAAAACAAAAGACACTAATCTTATTAGATCAGGGCCCCACTCTTATGATTGCATTTAACCTTAATTACTTCTGTAAAGGCCCTGTCTATAGATACATTTACGGTGGGGGTTAGCGCGTCACCATTCACCATATGAATTTTGTGGGGATACAAGCATGTAGTCCACAACACATGGCTTATTAAATAATTTTGGCACACAATCCATTTCTAAGGTGGAAACTGCAGTCGACCCTTGAGCAACATGTGTTTGAACCACAGGGGTCCACTTAATGCAGATTTTTTTCAACCAAACACGGATTGAAAATACAGTATTCACGGGATGCAAAACCAACATATATGGAGGGGCCAACTTTTATATGTGCAGGTTCCTAAGAGCCGACTGCAGGACTTGAGTATGCACAGATTTGAGTATATGCAGGGATCCTGGAATCAACCCCCCCACATATACCAAAGGACAACTGTATCTCTAATTGAACACACATACTTTAAAATTAAGTGAATACCAAATACTTACACAGAGAGAAAAGGAATGGGGGCGAAATCCAGACGTATTGTGGCAGAAAACTTACAGAGAGGACTAGCCTACTGCTCCCTCTCCTGGGCGTGACACAAGTATGTGAGGATATTGAGTCCATACAGCCCCTCCCTGCCCTGAAGCATCAGAAGCATGGATTGTGGAGGGACAGTGGCCACTGGTGAATACACCAGGCTATGGCTGCATAAGGGCAGTCAGCCAGACAGATGCCAAGGGCCACAGAGCTCTTGGTTTAAAACTCAAGCTCACAGGACCACAGGAAAAGAAAGGAAAACAAAGACTAATGAGATAAATAAAGATTAAATAGCCAGAGGACAGACTTAAACCTAACTATATCAGTGACCACATTTCATAATGTTATGTAAGTGGTCTAATCACTTCAATCAAAAGAAATCCAATCAGATTGGATTTAAAATGCAGCGAGATTCAACTATATGTTGCCTACAACCAACATATTTTAAATATAAGTTCACAGGTTAAGGTACAAGGATAAAGATATACCATCCTAACATTGATCAAAAGGAAGCTGGAGTGACTCTATTAATACCAAACAATGTAGATTTCAGAGCAAAACATTATCAGGGCAAAGATGATAATTTCTTAATGATAAAGTGGTCAACTCATCAAGAAAACGTAAAATTCTAGATGATTATGTACCTAATAACAGAGCTTCAAAATACATGAAGAGGCCAGGTACGTTGAAACTTAATAAAACTGGAAAACCACTAGCCAGACTGATCAGGAAAGAAGAGAAGACACAAAGTAGCAATATCACAAATGAGAGAGGTGACATATAGACTAGTCATACAGATATCAAAAGGATTAAAAGGGAATATTATGAACACCTTTATGCCAATAAATTTGACAACTTAGATGAAATGGACAAATTACTTGAAAGACCCAAATTACCACAGCTTACTCCAGAGGAAATATTAATAGATAACCTGAATAGTCTGGTATCTGTGAAATGCATTTATTTTATAGTTAAAAACCTTCCCACAAAGAAAACTGCAGGTATGGAAGACTTCACTAGGGAACACCCCTAGATATTTAACAGAGAAATAATGCCAATTCTACACAAACTTCCAGACAATTCTTCTGTCCTCATTCTATGACAAAGACATTACAAGAAAGAAAGAAAAAGAAAAAAAACCTCCTAGAGCCCAATATCCTTCATGAACATAAATGCAAAAGTTCTAAGCAAAAGATTAGCAAATTGAATATAACATATGAAAAGGATAATATCTCATGACTAAGTGGGATTTTCCCTAGGAATTCATGAAGGGTTCAACTTTCAAAAATCAATACAATATTACCACTTATAATAACACCAAAAAGTATGAAATACTTAGGGATAAATCTGATAGATGTGAAAGACCCATAAAACATTGCAGAGGGAAATTAAGAAGACTTAAATAAACAGAGAGATGCTGACTTCATGGGTTGGAAGATTCAATATTGTTAAAATGTTATTTCTCCCCCAAATGATCTACAGATTCAATGAATTCAAATCAAATTCCCAGAAGGCTTTGTGGTATAAATTGACAAGCTGATTCTGAAATTCATACAGGAATGTAATAGCTCAAGCAACTTTGAAAAAGTTGGAGGATTTACACTACCTGATTTTAAAACTTATTTGTGAAGCTAGAGTAACAAGATTGTATGGTAATGGCATCAGAAATGGGACAGAATAAAGAGGCCAGAAATAGACCTACATACATATGGACACCTGCTTTTCAACAAAAGCACAAGGCAAAGAATAATCTTTTCAACAAACGGCACTGTGACAATGGGATATCCTATCCATATGTAAGAAAATTAAGACCTTGATCCACACTTCACACCATATACAAAAATCAAGTCAAAATAGATCATAGATGTAAATATAAAGCCTAAAGTTTAAAACTTTTAGAAAAAAATAGGAAAAAAAATCTATGACCTTGAGTTAATCAAAGATTTATTAGATAGAATGATACATTTTTAAAAGTCTGATAAATTGGAGTTCGTCAAAATTTAAAACTTCTCTTCAAAAGACACTCTTAAGAGAATGAAAAGACAAGCCACAGATTGATATCTGACAAAGAACATGTAATCCAGAACATAAAGAATTCTAAAAATGTGATAATAAAAAAATAAATCCAATTTTTAAAATGGGCAAAGGACTAGGTACAATTGCTCATGCCTGTAATCCCAGCATTTTGAGAGGCCAAAGAGGGAGGATTACTTGAGGCCAGAAGTTTGTAAACAACCTGGGCAACATCGTAAGATCTCATTTCTACAAAAATATCTAAAAATTAGCCAGGTGTAGTGGAATGTGCCTGTAGTACCAGCTATTCAGGAGGCTGAGGCAGGAGGATCATTTGAGGTCAGGAGTTCGAGGCTGCAGTGAGCTATGTGTACTCCACTGTGTTTCTGCCTGGGTGATAAAGTGAGACCCTGTCTCTAAAAAAATAAATTAAATAAATAAATAAATAAAATAGGCAAAGGATTGAAGGAGATACTATGTAACAGAGGGAAAAGCCTGGAAAAGGGCAAAATGTATTATAAGCCATCTCTTTAAAACCTCCCCCACTCTTTTAGGAATTAAAACCTGCATCCCTACCTCAGGCCAGTGGTCAGGAGGGGTAGGGCAGTGTCCTTTGTTCTTTTTTATTATTATTATTATTTTTTTTTTTTTTGAGGCAGAGTCTCACTCTGTTACCCGGGCTAGAGTGAGTGCCGTGGCGTCAGCCTAGCTCACAGCAACCTCAAACTCCTGGGCTTAAGTGATCCTACTGCCTCAGCCTCCCGAGTAGCTGGGACTACAGGCATGCGCCACCATGCTTGGCTAATTTTTTCTATATATATATTTTTTTAGTTGTCCAGATAATTTCTTTCTATTTTTAGTAGAGACGGGGTCTCACTCTTGCTTAGGCTGGTCTCAAACTCCTGACCTCGAGCGATCCACCCGCCTCGGCCTCCCAGAGTGCTAGGATTACAGGCGTGAGCCACCGCGCCCGGCCCCTTTGTTCTTTGTACCACAGGAGATGGCTCAATGGAACTATCCAGGCACAAGTCAGGAGATTGTCTTCCTTGGAGTTGGGATCAATGGATCAGAACCATCAACTGCAGTTAAACAATACCCTGAAGCTGAAAACCCTCCCTTTAAAAGCTCTGTATTTCTGCTTATAGACACGAAAGTGGTACTTTAAGATGGGAGTCTGCCTTTTCCTCATTTGCTGGCAAATTAATAAACCTCCCTTTCCTTCTCTTTAAACCACTTGTCCTTATTCTTCTGATGCAGCCTCTGGGACAAATGCCAAACTTTCTGTAAAAACTTCACCAAAGAAAAGATATGCATGGCAAATGAGCATGTGAAAATGTTCTCAATATCATTAGTCTTTAGGAAAATGCAGGTTGAAACCGAAGTGAGATACCACTGCACACCTGTTGAAATGGCTTGTTAAATGAACAACTGTAGACAAGTTAAATTTAATAGACTTTAATTGAGCAAAGAATGATTCACAAATTGGGTGGCCCAGAACCAAAATAGGTTCAGAAAGACTCTGGGGCTGCCATGTGGCTGGATAACACTTATAGACAGAAAATGGCAGTGAGAGACAGAGACAGCCCAGTTGGTTAAAAGATGGCATTTGCCTTAATTGAGCCTGGACTGAACAGTTGCCCACCTGTCATTGACTGAAGTTCGGCTGCCGTGATTGGCTGAGGCTCAGCTATCTGTTACAAAGGCAAATTCCTAAGTTAGGTTTTCAATTTGTTTACTGAGTTAGGTTGCAGCTCACTAAGTAAGGACTCAAGTATATGAGTGTGAAGGCTTTCTCAGGCCAAATTTAGTTTGATCTAATGGGCTAAAATTAAAAAGGCTGACCATACCAAGTGCTGGTGAGGATGTGGCGGAAGTGGAACTCTCAGCCACTGCTGGTACAAATGTAAAACAGTACAAGCACTTTGGGAGACATTTTGGCAGTTTCTAAAAAAGTTCCAGGACTCCTCTCCAATGTCAAAATCCCTATATTGAGTCCCTTATATAGAATGTCACAGTATTTGCACATAACTGTAAAAGGAAGATCAAAATCTGAGAGCCACCAGCCCAACTCCTTGTGCAAAAGAGAAGGTAAAGGCCTGAGGCACCTGTGAAGAGCTGGCCCCACAATCATTCATTAAGGAAATTCTTTACTGACCTCCCATAGCTACAAACAGATTGTATCTATGTCCGGCACCTAACACTAAAGCTGTTGGATTCCACACTAATAATGAATTATAAGTTTATGTTTATAGGTAACAGAACTGGAGACCGACAGAATCAGACCAGGAACAGCCACATAATTAATGCTTCCTTCCCTCCCTTTTCCCTTCTAACATTCCCTTGTTTTATGTAAAATGTAGATTTCCTGGGGCTCACAAGAACGTAACCACTTTGCTCCATCAGCACCCCTACAGCTGCCTTTTCCTTCTCTCTGTATGCCTTTGAAGTGTTGAAGGTTCCCACTTCCCCTTCGGAAAAAACAGCCACCGTTTGTCTGTGTCATGTCCCCTGCACCCCTCCCCACCAGGCACGTCCTCAGCTTCGGAGAGATAAACCTCCATTGATTGAGATTTTTGCCTCAGTCAGTTATTGGGTCAACAGAACCTGTACACATCCTCCTGTATGCTTTAAATCCTCTCTAGATAACTTATAATACCTAATACAATGTGAGTGCTATGTAAATAGTTGTTATACTGTATATTTAAAGTTGTGTTATTTTTTATTTTTATTTTTGGGGGGGTTGATAATTTTCAGTACCGTATTGGTTGAGTCCGCGGGTGCGGGTGTACATGCCGCGTGACCCCGCCTTTCCGCTCGCAGGTGTTTGCCTCCGAGAGCTGAGAGCAGATGTCCACGCAGAGACTTCGAACGCGTGTTCACATGGGCTTTGTCTGTGAGAGCCAAGAGGTGGGAGCAACCCAGACGTCCAGCAGCAAGTAAGGACACGGCGCTCTGCGGCCACCCCGCGTTCTCACGCTGCCTGCAGCAGGAATGAAGGACGTGCGCGGCGACATGGTCAATCTCAAGTGACCCGCAGAGTGACGAGCTCGACAGGACAGGAGCACACGCTGCCTGAGTCCACTCCGCACACGGGCAGAACATGCAAACTAACTCACAGTGGCGGGGACACAACCAGGGTTGACTGGGAGGGGCTGGGGGTGACGGGCAGAAGGAAACTTCGGAGATGATTGATAAGTTCACTGTCTCGGTTGTGGGGGTGTTTCCACCAGAGTATATGCGTGTCAAAGCTTGTACACTTTTGAATATGGTTTGTTGTATGTCATTTACACTTCAATGAACCTGTCGCCTCCAGTGGCTCCCATTATCCTCAGAGTCAAGTCCAGACCCTTCTGTGTCTTCACGTGGTTGTCCCTGTGTGTCTATGTCCTAATCTCCTCTTCTTATAAGGACACTCTATGGTGATCTGGTATCAGTGTTCTTTGATGTTACTATGGTATTGGGGGGGGGCACCACAAACCACACCATGTAAGACGGCAAACTTAATCAATAAATGTTCTCTGTGTTCTGACTGTTCCGCCACCTGTCTCACTCCTCTCAGGCCTCCCAATTCCCTGAGAAACAACAATATTGAAATTGGCCAATCAGTAACCTAGCATGTTGTCTAAGTGTTTAAGTGAAAGGAAGAATCCCACATCTCTCACTTTAAATTAAAACAGAAATATGTTCACGTTCAGAGTTGAGACAGGCTGACAGTTAGGCCACTTGCACCAAACATTTGGCCAAGTTGTGGATGCAAAGGAAAAGTTTTGAGGGAAGTTAAAAGTGCTGCTCCAGTAACACACGAATGATAAGAAAGTAAAACAGTGCTATTTCTGCTGTAGAGAAAGTTTTAGTGGTCTGGACACAAGATCAAACCAGTCACAACATTCTCTTAAGGCAAGGCCTAATCTAGAGCAAGGCCCTGACTCTCTTAACATCTATGAGGGCCGAGAGAGGTGAAGGAGCAGCAGAAGAAAAGTTTGAAGCTAGCAGAGTTTGGTTCATGACATTTAAGGAAAGAAGCCGTCTCCACGAGATAAAAGTGCAAGGTGAAGCAGCAAGTGCTGATGTAGGAGACGCAGCAAGTTATCCAGAAGACCTGGGTAAGGTAAGAAATGACGGAGGTGGGGGTACACTAAACAACATATTTTCGATGTACATGAAACAGAGTTACACTGGAAGAAGACTCCATCTAGAACTTTAATAGCTAGAGAGGAGAAGTCAGTGCCTGGCTTCAAAGCTTCAAAGGACAGGCTGCCTCTCTTGTTAGGGG
This sequence comes from Lemur catta, assembly GCF_020740605.2. Classification (NCBI taxonomy): domain Eukaryota; kingdom Metazoa; phylum Chordata; class Mammalia; order Primates; family Lemuridae; genus Lemur; species Lemur catta. The sequence continues at coordinate 85,974,945 of NC_059137.1, forward strand.
CTAACGCAGCTGGTGCCTTTAAGTTGAAGCCACTGCTCATTCACCATTCCCACGATCCTAGGGCTCTTAAGATTTATGCTAAATCTACTCTGCCTGTGAATCTGTTTACAGCATAGTTTACTGAATATTTTAAACCTCCTAGGGAGACCTACTGCTCAGAAAAAGAAGTTCCTTTTAAAATATTGCTGCTCACTGACAATGCGCCTGGTCACCCAGGAGCTGTGATGAAGACAGGCAAGATGATTAATGTTTTTGTGCCTACTAGAACAACATCCATTCAGTAGGGCATGGATCAAGGAATAATTTGACTTTCAAGCTTCACATTAAAGAAATAGATTGCATAAGGCCTCAGTTGCCATAAATAATAATTAGTCCTCTGACAAATCTGGGCAAAGTCAATTGAAAACTTCCTGGAAAGGATTCACCATTCTAGCTGTCATTAAGAGCATTTTTGAGTCATGGGAGGAGGTCAAAATATGAACATTGACAAGAGTATCAAAGAACTTGATTCCACACTCCTGGATGGCTTTGAGGGGTTCAGGAATGCAGTGGAGGAAGTAACTGCAGATGTCATGGAAATACTAAGAGAACTGGAATTAGAAGTGGAGTTTGAAGATGTGCCTGAATGGCTGCAGTCTCATGGTAAAACTTGAATGGACGAGGACTTGCTTCTTATACATGAGCAAAGAAACTGGATTTTTGAGATGGAATCTACTCCTGATGAAGATGCTTTGCACTTTGTTGAAATGACAATAAAGGATTTAGAATATTTAATACTCAGTAAAGCAGCAGCAGGGTTTAAGGAGATTAACTCTAATTTTGAAAGAAGAGCTACCATGAGTAAAGTGCTATCAAAAACTATCATATGCCATAGAGAAATCTGTCAGGAAAGTAAAAGTCAATGGATGTGACAAACTTCATGGTTGTCCTATTTTCAGAAGCTGACACAGCCACCCCAACCTTCAGCCACCACCACCCTGCTCAGTCAGCAGCCATCAACATCGAGGCAAGACCCTCCACCAGCAAAAAGATTACAGCTTGGTGAAGACTCAGATGATTGCTTGTATTTTTTTATGAATAGAGTATTTTCAATTACGGCATGTACCTTGTTTTTTACACATTAATGCCTTTGCACACTTAATGCACTATAGTACAGTGCAGACATAACTTTTATATGCACTGGGAAACCAGCATATTCCTGAGACTCACTTGATTGCACTATTTGCTTCATAGAGGTGGACTGGAACCCAGCCCGCGCTATCTCCGAGGTTTGCCTGTGTACAACACGAGGAGTGAGTCCTACTGCAGCTGTGGACTTAAGGTGATAACGATGCCTCGATATTGGTGCACCAATTGTAACAAAGTCCCACACTGCTCCAGGATGTCCATCTCAGGGTCACTGTGACCAGAGGAAAGGGATGCATGTGAACAGTTCCTATGTTCCAGTCAATTTCTTCAAACCTAAAACTGATCTAAAAAAAAATAAAATATGCTGGAAAATACAAACAGAAACAACTCTCCTTTAGCCACCTCCTCCCTGAACCCACACTGGTCAGATTCTCTGTTCTCTCCATCCATGGGCCTCCTGTGGCCTGAGCCCTGGTGCCCTCAGTCTGGGTCCTCAGCCCGGGCTGAAGTTTCTCCCATTTCCATCCGAAGTAAAGATTCCAGGGATGATCTGTTCACGGGGACTCCCAGGGGATCGGCAAGGGGCCCTGAGCCCACAAGCCGTAGAGATACATGAGAGTGAGACGTGGTTTAACACGGTCAAGGTGGTGAACTGAAGCCTCTGATGGACTTTCTGAAGAGTCTGGAGACTGTCCCAGGTCCACCTGGAGAGGTACGAGCTGAGGATGACAGGGCCACATGAGGAAAGGGACCTGGGTCACTGTGTCCCCCCCCAGAGCTCTGTCACCCCATCCAGGACTCTGGGATTGAACAGGGACACACTGGACCCACAGAAAATCCTTCTAAGTGTAAGACCCTGCCCACTCCAGTCGACTTCTCTCCGATTCTTACACTTGAAATCCAGGTGTTCTGGTTAACACCTTTGGGGAGGCCTTTCATTCCCGTGGCCCTGCGTGCCGGCACTGAGCAAACACAAGGAGAGACGGACCTCAGAGGAGGCCAGTCCCTGGGCCATGAGCTCCTACCACCTCCCCAAGACACTCCATAAGTAATGTCACTCTATTGCAGAGCAAAGTGAGGGACACGATTTCCTAGATCCTGGGTGGCTTCTCCTGCCCCACCCCGACATGTGCTCTGCCCTGGTTACCTGACACTTGTTTGTGTTAGTGACAGAACAATCTGTAGGGCCTCCTGAGGTCAGTTGTGGCCACAGGCCGCTGGCAAGCGGAGGCAGAGCCGCGGAGCCCTTCGGAGCCAGGAAGGGCCTGCTGCCCACACCCGAAATGTCTCCACAGCCGGGCTTGGACCAGCTGTGGGCTGTTCTGATGGTGATGTTCAAAAGCCTGGGGCAAGTGCCAGGAGCACTGGGGTTCTCCGGGCAGGTGCTGGTGTGCACTGCTCTGGTGGCCTTTATAGTGAGGAGAGGCATCTCAGGAAGACGAGGGGAAGAGCCGGCCAAAAGGGGTTCAGCTTGCAGTAAGGTGGACCCAAAAGCCCGAGCCAAGACTGGGCTGACGCCAAAGGCCGACGCTGGCCCCCCATCGACCATGGTGGAGGACAGTCCTCTATGGCTCCAAACCCTCTGCTTGGCAGCTCTAAGTGGAACGAGCACATATTCCTTACAGGACATGGCTGTCTTGCTTTAACAAAGGAGAGAAAAGCCAGCCTCCTGAACTTCCCCACGTGCTGGACACACAACACGTCTCAGTCGCTTCACAGCACAATGGAGATCTCCAGAAGAGGACCGTGGAGGGTTTGGATGACTACAGGGACCTTCAGCAGCAGTGTGAAGAACGGTCCCAGCAAGTCCAGGACCAGGGGAAGAAGGGAAGGCTGGAGAGCGCAAAGGCAGTAATGATCCAGGCCGAGAGTGATCAAGTGAGGCGACTGTCATCCCTGGCCCACACCCTGCTCAGACCCCTGCAGCTGCCCAGCCCTGTGAGTGACCATCCGGAGGACGTGGAGGTGGAGGGAAACAAGGAAGCAGGACAGTCCGATCACCCACTGTCTCCACCGGAAGTCCCTCTGAACAGTTTCAGTGACGATGGTGACTTAACTGCATGCTTGGAAAGTCCTGAAGAGGAGATTGGAGATGTAGCCAGACAACTGTGTGAAGAAACCTGAAGGAGGGAAGAGCTGGAAGAACAAATTGAAACCCTGCAAGCCCAGGAGGCCTCTCTGCAGGAGACAGTGCGTGGCTGGACAGGGAGCTCCAGGAGCTCGAGCTGAGGCTGCAAACACTAGCTGCTTCGGGGTAAGAACATGGGATGGGACCCGAGAGGAAACTGACGGAGGAGGAAGTCCACTGCTCAGAGATGGAGAAGAGACTGTGTCAGTAATGATAAACCTCGCTCGGCAGACAAAACACATCTACAAGAAGATGGCTGAGACCCTGGCCCAGGAATTGGAGATGGCCATTTCCTTTTATCAGAGGGACATCCTCTTCCATGAGTGTAGAATGCAGGACAGCTTGATGGTCGCCATGCCCACTCAGTGTGACATCAAGTTGCTCAGGAGAGAAAACAACTATAACAGGCAGAAGCTGGCTGCCCTTGAGGCCACGTTCCAGCCTTTCCCGAGTGGCCCTTTTGCTGCTGGGGCTCCACCCACAGCCCACAGAGGCCTGGAGGTGCCAGGGAGACCGTGGGCCGTCAGCTCCCCCAGAGCAAGGAGGGTCACCCCCTGTGAGCACTCAAGGGTCCAGGGCGACCTTGTGGTTTGATTGTACTTCCCCTGCAGCTGGGTCCTGCAGGCCACAGCTTCAGCAGAACGTCAGCCGGTGCTGCTCCCTCTGGGGGAACCTTTCATTGAACTCTTTTTAGTTAAGTTCCTTAATTCATATTGACATTATTTTTAATCAAGTTTGATAGCATCATAATTGTAAGGTAGTATTTTTCAAATATAGATTGTTTAATATAATTCCTATGCATACTGCATTTCCACATGTCTGGACCCTGTAGAAGTACATGGTATAAGTATTGTGTTTTGATTTAGATAAAGGGCCCCACTTACATAAACATCGGTGAAGTTTGCCATGGATAGGGTCATTTAAAGCAAAGTCCATTTCTGTGCGCTGTGAATGGTTATTAGAAAACAGCACAATTTACCTGAATAAACTTTGGTTGTGAGTGACAGTGCAAAAGTAGCTTCATAAATGTTACTGCCTCACCCTTCAAAGTTCATCATAGTTTTATTGGTTTAGTCTCACCCTTTGTAAAATAATAGAGGTAGGTTGACATTTTGCAACCATTGTTTCTCATTTTGAACTTTAAAAAAATGTTTTGTTTAGGATATTTAGTGATTGTTATTTAAACATTTAAAAATTATATGCAGTCAAACACCAGTTTTCCCTTGATGGCAAACACTCTGTCACACACACGTAACACCACAATGTAGACCCAGGCACTCTTAGTTGTTACATTAAACCTGAGGAAATGTAAAAATAAAGATAGATAAGGTTTTAAAATAAATGAGAATGAAAAAATCCTGCACACTCAATTTGTACATACCCCAAAGACTCCTATATTATCTATACACTAAAGAATGGTGGCCTCAGGGACAGGAGAGGAATGCAACAGGACACTCTGCACCCCAGAGTGTAGATGCAGAGACTGTGCCCCCACCTGGGGGCAGGGACAAGGACAAGGATGTGGGGTAGCATCGAGGGGCCCAGACCTAGCCTTGGAGCAGCCGCCCTCACCCCAAGCCTGAAGGGAGCAGGGAGGGCCTGGTGTCATCTGAGCCCAGGACACAACTGTCCAGGGCCTGGGAACTCTGCCCCTGCCCTTGTTCCTGCCGTCCCCCCGTCACTGCTAGGGCACTGGACAGCAGCACCCAGAGGGGCCAGGCCAGGCGGAGGTGATGACTCAGCCTCCTGGGTCAGAGCAGGCTGGAAAAGGGACAGGCCACTGTGGAGCTTGGGTGGTACCCGTGTCTCTATGGAGTGGAAGTGTGGGTGCTGCTATATCCCCTCACATCTCTATCATCTGTGGGTATCTTTGAGCTTCTCCCATGTCTTCAGCATGGTGGCAGGTGCTTGGGAGGTGGCAATGGCAGAACAGCCCAAGGAGGCCCGAGGACCATGGAGCTCACATCCTGGAGAGGGGCGGGAGGACAATCAGGGCCCAGGGACACATGAGGGTAACATGTTCTGCAGACTCAGGACAAAGCCAAGGGCACTTGGGGTGCCTGCAGACCACCAGGACAGATGTCAGCTGAGATCTGAAGGCAGGACGTGGCCAGGAAGGTTGGGGGAACATTCCAGGCAGCAGAACAGGTGGGATCAATGTCCAAGTGCTCATCTTGGAGGAAGCTAGAATTGGAGGAAAATGAGGGAGGGCAGAAGGAGGTTTCCTACTGACCCTGTGTGGGACGGGGACTGCATTAAATCACCCCTCCTGAAATCTCTGCAGGAGACTGGGAATGAAGCAGCGAGGCAGGTTCCGTCAGCCCGAGAAGCAGGTCTTCTGTGGAATAGTGTGGGTAGGACATGTCGATCTGCTACTTCCGCTTGGTGTCTGCCATCCCTGCCAGCCCATGACCAGGTGGCCTCACCTCTCTGGTGGCACCCAGGACAGGGCTCCAAGGGCAGGTACAGGAAGGGCTCCAGGGCTGGGTGAGAAATACCAAGCAGGAGGGATCTGCACCTGTTTGGAGCAGATATGATGCTACCAGCAGGGCACACAGAGAAGAATGCTAAATTTAGCCCCCAGAACTCCCAGCTGGTGAAGGGGAAGCCTCATGAGCTAGAAAGGCTCCCAAATGTGGTGGGTACACTCAGTGCTGCTGCTACACTCTCCTCTCTCACTGTCCGTACAGTGGCTGTGGAGCAATGCCAGGGTCATGAGGACTTTCTAGACAATGTGGCCCCAAGCTGATGATTTCAGGGTGTGCAGGGAATAATTACAATGCTCTGCAAACTTTGCAGCACTTGGGAATCGCTTGGAGATCACGTTACAACCTACATTCTCTTTCATCAGGTGGGGCACTGTCACAGGTGATGTCCTTGCTGGGATCAGGCATGGAATTGCCAGAGACTTAGATAATTAGGGGTGGGAGTGGTGTGAATGTGAAGGGGCTCGGTGTTTCTGGCAGAAGGCCCAGCACAGGCACAGGCTTAAGGTCAGAAGCATCCTGAACAGGGGGTGGAGGTCACAAGTCTGTGCAATTAGCGTGCTGGGGCCCAGGATGGGGCAGGGAGGACAGATCCACGAGGCAGAGCCCATGTACATCTCTTCAGGGGCGCTGTTGCCAGTTATCCTCTCAAATGGCCCAGATCTACTCGGTTGCTCAGCCCAGACCCCTGAGCTCCCCTTTTCACTCTTTAAAGTGTTCCAGTTAAGACAATCAATTAAAAGGTCACAAAATGATGGCTTACCTCAGTTCAAACTTTTCCAGAATGGGCCATTTATTTATTTATTTATTTATTTATTTTTGAGACAGAATCTCACTCTGTTGCCCAGGCTAGAGTGCTGTGACATCAGCCTAGCTCACAGCAACCTCAAACTCCTGAGGAAATAATAAAGGTTAGAGCAATGATAAATAAAATAAGAAAGAGAAAATCAACAAAAAAGTTAGTTCTTTGCAAAGATCAACAAACTTACAAACCTTAGGCTAAACTGACAAGAAAAAGAGGACTCAAATTACTAAAGCCAGAAATGAAACTGAAGAGATTACTACAGATTCTATAGGTAAAAATGACTACAAGAGAGTACTATGAGCAACTGTATACCAACCGATTAGATAATCCAGATGAAATGGACCAATTCTTACAAACACAAAACCTACCAAGACTGAACCATGAAAAAGCAGAAAATCTGAATAGACATATGACTAGTAATTCAAAACCTCCAAAGAAAAGCCCTGAACCTGATGGATTCATGGATGAATTCTACCAAACATTTAAGAAGAACTACCATAAATCCTTCTAAAACACTATCAAACCGTTGAATTCAGAGGAAACACATTGTCATTCTTTCTATTCTGTGAGGCCAACATTGTCCTGATACCAAAGGCAGACAAAGACATTACAAGAAAAGAAAACTATGTAACAATATCCCTTCAGAATATTAATGCAAAAATCCTCAACAAAATATTAACACACTGAATTTAGTAGCATATTAAAAGTAACATACACTGTGACCAACTAGGGTTTATTCTTGGAATGAAAGGATGGTTTAACATGCAAAAATTGATCAATACACCACATTAACAGAATTAAGGGGGAAAAATAACCATGGGCATCTCAACTGATGCAGAAATAACATTTGATGATACTTAAAATCCTTTCATGATAAAAACATTCAACAAACTAGGAATAGAAGAAAGCTATGTCAACTTAATAAAGACCATATGAAAAACCCACAGCTATTATTACAGTTATGTATAGAGACAGAAAGTAGAACACTGGTTACGGGGGGCTTAGGGAAGGAATAATGGGGAGCTATTGTTCAATGGGCATAGAATTTCAGTTTGGGATGACGAAGAAAAGTTTTGGAGATAGACAGTGGTGATGGTTGCACAATAATATGAATGCACTTAATGCCACCGAAAAATGGTTATATATTATCATAATTAAAAAAAATAACTATGACATAGATAATATTTTTAAAATGTGGTTTCTTTTGTTCCAGATTTCTTTGGATATGATATTCTAACCAGTCAGAAGCACCTAAAAAGGATCATTTTTAAAACACAATAAAATCATGACTCTCATACAGATATATAAAATGAACATATCCTACAGATTTTATAGATCTCATTGTTATGAGGAAACTGGTAAGATATTACAACTTCACTTCAAAGGGTAAATGAAGAGTGTGCTTCAGGTATAAGTCACAGAAACATAAACTGTCATCTCCCATGGGGGAGAGGGATGTTGACTGAACCTCCACCAGACAGAATTCTGGGTTCAGCAACAAACAGTATTTATATAGTTATAGTGATGTAAATATGGACTACTATTTGAAACTCAAATTATAATAAAATCATATGGCAAATATAAGGGGAGGGGGAAGTAGGAGTGGGGATGGAGAAAGGAAATTAATCCTTAAATACTTGAACAGGTTATCAATAGATAATGTCTACAATAAATGAATCAACCTACCAAGTTAAGCAAATTACTTAGACACATAGAGGTAAATACCGGAAGCAACAACTGAAAGTATTGAAAGTTGCTTATGTGGATCTTCATACATAAGGAAACACAAGCATCAGACTCATTTAAAAAAGACTTTTTAAAAGCTGCCTTTTTATGCTGAAAGAGCTAAAGAACAACAAGGGCAAAGAACTAAAAGAAATCAGAGAAATGACATATGAAAAAACAAAAATATCAACAAAGAGAAATTATAAAAAAGAACAAATTATGAAGAAGAAAAATATAATAACTAAAATTAAAAGCTCCTTAAAACTGAAAAGTAGCATATTTGAGCAGGCAGGAGAGAGAATTAGCAAACTAGAAGACAGTGCATTTGAAATTATTGAGTTTGAAGAGCAGAAAGAAAAAGATTAAAAAATGAACACAGCCTAAGGAAATTATGATACACCAGCAAACTGACCAATACACACATGGTGGGAGACCCAGAGAGAAAGAAGCAGAGAGATGACTGGAATTTACAAAACTAAAAAAAATACACAAATCTACAAATCCAAGAAGCTGAAAGAACTCTTAAGTGTGAAAATCCAAATGCCACACACCAAGATCCATTATAAGCAAACTGTTGAAAGCCAAACACGAAGAAATAATCTTGGAAGGGGCAAGAAAAAAGTGATTCTCATATAAGTCATCCCCAGTAAAAGTCTCACCCCATTTCTCTGCAGAAACCTTGGAGGCCAGAAGGCAGTGGGACAATATATTTAAAGTGCTAAAAGAAAAAAAAATCTATTTACTGAGGATTCTGTATCCACAGAAATCTATATGTAAAACTTTCCTTCAAAACTGAGGGAGAAATTAAGACATTCTCAGATAGATAAAAGTTGATGGAGCTCATTACTAATAGACCTCCTCTAAATGGGAGTCCTACATGTTGAAAGGAAAGGATACTTGAAAGTCACTCAAGTCTCTATTATGATATTAAAAATCTCTATAAAGGAAAATACAGAGGCAAATATAAAAATCAGAATCATTATAATTTTTTTTGTAGATTCACTTTATTTTCCAGAGGATTTAAAAGATAAACTCATAAAAAGAACTATAAATCTATGTTAATAGGTACACAGACTCTATTTTACAGGTCTGGAGACAAAGCTTTTGTATGTGATTGATGTTAAAATAGAGTTTTTGTATGTAATTGATGTTAGGTTGGTATCAACTAAAAATAGATTGCTATGAAATTACGATATTACATATAATCCATAAGGTAACCACAAAGAAAATAGTTATTGAAAATCCACAAAAAGTAATAAGATGGAAATCAAATGGAAAACTCAACTAATCAAAAAGGAAGGCAAACTTGGAGAAAATGAGGAGCAATAAAGGTAAGACATAGAGGAAAAAAATAACAAATGGCAAAAGTAAGTATTTCTTTATCAGTAATTACTTTAAATGTAAGTCAATTAAAATCCCCAATCTAAAGACATAGATTGGCAGAATAGATAAAAAATGTGATCCATATACATTCAGTGTACAAGAGAAACACGTCAAACCTAAGGATACACCTAGATTGAAAGTGAAAGGATGGAAAAAGATATACAAATATTATAGTAACCATAAAAGAGAAGGTTACTATAATAGTAACCATAAAAGAGAAGAGGTGGCTAAGCTAATATCAGACAAAATATACTTCAAGACAAAAATTGTTACAAGACCCAGAACACAATATAATGTGTTGATAAAAGTGTCAATTTACCAAGTTAAAACAATTATAAACATACGTGCACCAAATACCAGAATTTCTAAATATGTGAAGCAAACACAGAAAAGAGAAATAGACAGTTCTACAATAACAGTGAAAGACTTCAATATCTCACTTTCAATAATGGAAAGAATTACCATAAGATAAATATGGAACTAGAAGACTTGAACAACACTATATACCAATTGGACCTAAAGGACAAATATAGAACACTCCACCATCACAACACATATTTTTCTCAAGTGCATATGAAACAGTCATCAGGACAGACTATATGTAAGGCCAAAAACAGGTCTTAAAATATTTAAGCCACTGAAATCATACAAAGTATCTGTGATGGTTAGTTTTATATGTCACCTTGAGTAGGCCACAGTACCCAGATATTTGGTCAAACACCATTCTAGATGTTTCTGTGAAAGCATATTTTGGAGAGGATCAATATTTAAATCAGTAGACTTTGAGTAAAGCAGACCACCCTTCATAATGTTGGGTGGCCTCAGCCAATCAGTTGAAGTCCTTATGAAAATTACTAACCTGCACTGAAAACCAGGGAGTTCCACAGCAGACTGCCTTCAGACTTGAACTGCAGCTCTTTTCTGGGTCTCCAGCCTACCAGACTACCCTGTGGATTTTGGACTTGCCAGCCTCCTCAGCTGGGTCAGCCAGTTCCTTAAATCCCTCTCCATTTCTCGCCCTCTCCCTATTCGTCTTGCTTATGTGACCTAGTCCTGTTTGCTCCCACTTCTTTGGTGATTTAAAACATACAGTGCTTATTAAATTAATTTTTTATTGTTGTCAGTCCTTTGTACGTCTGATTAGAAGAAGAAGTACTAGCAGTATGCCTAACCTGAGTTTTAGCCCATTTTTCCTTAGCTCAGTAAGCCTGCCCCTTTCTGCACAGTCTGGGCTCTCACCATGCAAATGTGTGAACGTCTTAGGGGAACAGTCAATGGGCCTGTTGCTTACATTCTTGGGCTTCCCTTTTCTCAGGGATTTTAGTCCCTCCAGTCCTGTCTGCATGGGATGCTCTCTCATCCTTCAAACAGTTTTTTTGTGTGTGTGTATGTGTGAATTTTGTCCAGCTTTACAGCTGTCCAATGTAAGCTTATTCAAGAACACTGAAGTCTGAAATATTTTACTCTGAAGTGTTTTAAACCAATGAATATTTTGTCTATAATTTTACATAAAAACATTTAAATATAAATTTCATTAGCAATAATGAGTCTTTTTTCAGCCAGAATTCCTTGTTTTTCACCATCTAGAGTTACACTGAATCTTTAATGCATTCTATTAAAATATAATTGTTTATTACATTTTGTTTTAGTGATGGGTTTGTATAAGACATCTTTTGTGTACCATTTTATATCCTTTGGGTTTTCCTGTTTCTTGTATCATGTGTGAATGTAGCAATGAGCTTTGTGGGTAACTGATTTGCTTGATGGAAGTGCAACCCCACTAATCCCCACGTTTTGTCCCTGAGCCCTGTGTCTCCCCCACCCAACTCTAGACATCCATGTTGATGAGGTATAGAACGTCCCATACTTAAAACATACATGCACAATCATATTTCTTATGTGGATGTGTGTGTTTGTGTTCAGCAACTCTGTATGGCCACAGGGGAACGGCCATTTTGTGATCTGTGTTTTGGTGTGGTCTGTTCATGTGTGTGTGTACTTAGAGGGTACACAGTCAACATGGGCGCTGAGAAAATGTGTGGTCTGTGTGAGTGCTTTGGGTGTGTATGTGGTCAGAGTGTCAATTACTCTGTGCACAAATTTTGTTTGTGGTCAGAATGTTCATGGTCATTTGAAAACTGCATGTGTGTGTGCATGGTCAGTGTTTGCATGTGTTCATAGTGAGCTTGTCATTGTGGGACATGTGTGTTGAATAAGTATGTTGGAAAGGCTAGCGGTGGGCAACATCATCATTTACCTGTTACCTATTCACTCAACATCCCTGAAGGAACATTCAGTCCAGAGAAGCCTGAAAGAGGACAGAGAGTGGCCTGGGAAACGGAGGAACGTGCAGTGGGTGGAAGCAGGCAGTATCCTGTAAGGACAGGGAGAGTGGAGAGGCACGGGTCCTGAATAGTGGGGGAAAGGAGCAGGCCTTGAAGGATGGAAATATTGGGACACAAGATGTCTTGTCCCCTGGACCTTTCACTCTGGCCTGCCGTGCCAGGGGCAGCCTTGCTGGTTTCTGGATTAGCTTCAGGGTCATTCTTCCCTTTCCTTGAAGGATGCTCACAGTCAGACAGCTCTACTGTTCATCCTGTGGATCTCAGAAGTCCGAGATTCCTTCATTTTGTGCTGCTTCTGCTCCCTTCAGTATAAGCTGCAGCACTTCTGCTGGGAGGGTTGACTGATCTGTGAGTTACCCTGTAATCCATTCACAGCAAACACTGTCCAACCACACTGTGGGTATTCTCTCTGAAACACACTTACTCTCTCTCTCTCTTTTTATTCTTTGCAATATGGACAGGCTGAGTGAGAATTTTCCAAATCTTCAAGTTCTAGTTCCTTTCTGCTTCACAGTTCCTTCTTCAATTTGTCTCCCTACTCTCACAATTTACTATAGGCAGCAAGGAGAAACCAAGCAGAACCTCCACTCTCTGCTTTGAAATCACCACAGCTAAATATCCAAGGGCATTGCTTAGGTGCTGTACTTTCTACAAAACACTGGAACACAATTCAGTTAAAGTTTTGTGCCACTTGACACTAAGGGTCACCATGGCTCACATTTCCAATAACATGCTCCCCATTTCCATCTGAGACCTCCCAAGAAACACCATTAACATTCATATTTCCAGCGTGTTGTTCACGACAGTGTGTGTGTTCTCTAAGGGGGTAGACACTGTCTCTGCAGCTCTCCTCTTTTCCTTATAATGTCTCACTGAATCTCTCTTAATGTCCATATTTCTATACACAGTCTCTTCTAGGAAATTTAGGCTTTTCCCTCAAGCACATCAAAATCTTCCACCCATTGCTCAGTTCAAAACCCGCTTCCATATTTTCAGGTATTTGTTACAGGAGAAGCTCACAGGTCTGTACCAAAAATTAGTGTAGTGTGCTAGAGCTGACAGAACAAAATACCACAGTCTCGGGGGCTTAAAGAATGGAAACTTGTTTTCTCACAATTCTGGAGGCCGGAAGTCCAATACCAAGGTGTTGACAGGGTTGGTTTGTCCTTGGCTTGCAGTTGGCCATCTTCTCTCTACATCCTCATAGGGTCTTCCCTGGGTACCTGTGTCCAAATTTCCTGTTCTTATAAGGACACCAGTCATATTGGATCAGGGCCCACACTAATGAGCCCATTTTAACTTCATTACATCAAAGGCTCTTTCTCCAAATAGTTGCATTGTGAGGTCCTGGGTGTTAGGGCTCCAACATGTGAATGTTGGGGGACACAAATCACCCACAATAATGGGGGTCAGCAGCATCTGGATCACCTGGGCATGTGTGAGAGGAACAGAATAAGGCCCCGTCCCAAACTGGCTGTGTTAGAATTTGCACTTAATGAGGGTCACAGGCACATCATTTGCACATTACACTATGAGAAGTGCTAGTGAGAAGTTTTTCTGGTTTGTATGCACATTTTGGTCTGAGAAGTGTTGGCCTGGGAGTCTTCTGGAGTCCAAGTAGAAGTCAGAACACCAAGAATCAGCACAAAATTATTTTATTGTAGTGGGGCTGATTTTAAAGGGGGTATTTAGAGATGAAGAATAATGCTGAGTGTGATGGGGCCACAAGTGGATACACAAAGCAGGGAGGGCTCTCTGATAAGGTGACATTTGAGCTGAGCCCTGGAGTAAATGAAGACATGGCCATGAGAGTACAAGAGGAATGAGCAGCAAGTGCAAAGGCCCAGGGGCTGCAAGGTGCTCAGTGTGTATGAGACACAGGAAGGAGGCTGGGGTGGCTGAGGAAGGGTAAGCGAGTGGGCCAGTGTTGGGAGGTAGTAGGTGTGGACTGTGTTGACTTGTAGCTCATGATAAGGACTTGGGACACTTTCCTGAGTGAAATGTGAGGCCATTGGAGGGTTTCAGCTAAGGAGTCACATGACCTCACTGTCAGCATAAATCTCTCCTGCTGATGTGCTGAGAATGGACTAAAGGAGGCAAGGCAAGGAGGCCGTGTCAGAGGCACTGCAGGAACCTGGGGAGAGAAGAGTCCAAGGGGCCAGGGCCAGGGTGGGAGCCATGCAGGTGGGAAGAAGTCACTGGAGTCTCTCCTGCTCTAGCAGAGCTGACAGGACGTGTGGTGGCAGCTGATGAGGTGTGGAAGAAAGAGGAGCATCTCTCAGGTCTGGTCTGTGCACCTCTGTGGTCTTCCCAGAAGTCACCTCATCTCTCCCCCGAGACTACAATGGGCACAAATAGATGTAAAAGGGCAGCCTTGCAAAAATAACAGGAAAATTTTGAATCAGGAGAAAACTTTGTACAGCCATATTCTCTATTTTGAGAAGGAATTCTGTGATGAGAGACTCCATTTCAATTTTATAATTTTTTTTTTTTTTGGCAATTGCTAACCTTTGAAATGAGAGTATGTTGATGAGGACTTAGTATGATAATGCCTACATATATATAGCACACTCTGGGCTCATCTATAGTGTTACTGATTTAATTTTTAAAAGTGTTGCCAACTAATTCAACAACAAAATAATCCACACTCTACTGTACCTTAAGAGTTCACTTTTATCTTCTTTACTTATTTAGACATGATAATCACTGGTAATATTTTAAAATGCTGCAATATGATACTTTCTGTGTAACTCCAAACAACGTCAAGTTATAACAGCACCACTAGAATTTATGACACTATCCAGCAGTGGTGCAAAGCAATTTCAGAACCACAAAGAAAGCACCTCTGTTGCAAGTATTCAACTTTGTTGTAATAGGGCAAAAGCAGCCAAAGACAATAAGGAAGCAAATAAAGATAGCTGTGTTCCAACAAATTTTATTTAAAGACACAAACACCTGAATTTGTAAATCATTTCTTGGTGTCAAAAAATATGCATTTGATTTTTTTCAATCATTTAAAAACATAAAAACTGACTGGTTGTGGTGGCTCACAACTGTAATCCTAGCACTTTGGGAGGCCAAGGTGGGAAGATTCCTTGTGACCAGAAGTTTGAGACCAGCCTGAGTAAGAGTGAGACCCCATCTCCAAAAAAATAGAAAAATTAGCCCCAGGCATGGTGGCTCATGTCAGTAGTACCAGCTCCTTGGAAGGCTGAGGCAGAAGGATCGCTTGAGCCCAGGTGTTTGAGGCTGCAGTGAGCTATGGTGATGCCACTGCATTCTAGCTAGGGTGATAGAGCAAGACCCTGTTTCAAATACACACACACACACACACACACACACACACACACACAGAATTAATACACTGCTATACAAAACATTTGCATGCATGCACACCTAGAATGTAATTTTATACACAAGTGAACTTATTTATTAACTAAAAGTCACAGGCCAATGTCTACCTAAGTCATTTCCTCACAGGTCATTCTCAAAGGTGCACTTTACTTAGCTCCATACATGATGGTAATACACCAAGATTCTTATATCCTAGTTGACAGTGACGAACTTCTACCCCTAAGCTATCACCCTGTGGTAAGAAAGGCTACCAGCAAGACTGCCCTGGCTTGGTCTCTAGAAGATGTCAGTCAAGCCTTACCCCTCACAGGCACTGAGAAGAATCACTGGAATCAGAGTCCACCCACAGGAACAGGTGTCTAGGTGGTACTCGAGAGCCAACCCAGACCCCTAACCTGTTGCCTGGCACTTCTGTCCTCTAGGATGGCATTATCACATACTGGAGTGGCTGTGAAATCGAACTTGGGGGTCATGAGTTTCTTGAGGGTCACTTCTGAACAGCAGATGAAAATTATAGGTAACTAAGTTATTCAACATTTTGGAATTTTGATGGCAACCATACACTCTCTTCCCAGAAACACGCACACATAACAGAGACTTATTCATGAGCTTCCTGTGGGGTCTTTCCTGAGCACAGGTTCTTGGCAATTTTGCATAATTAAAGTAGCAGTCACTCTGAAAATCTGACAAAAGCCATTAATCTTCATGCCAGAAATATGCAGACCCACATACAGCCACAAATATGAACGTATCTCAGGCAGCTAATGAACTCCCTGAAGCTCAACTGTGGAACTCAAGTTAGGAATGGGCTGGAGACGGCTCAGAATGTTGATTTCTTAGTTACTGGACGCTGACAACTGTGTGCTCAACGTGGGAGAACAAGGCTCTACAACACAGGGCCTGAGAAAGAAGCAAGCAGCTGCTTACCCTGGCAACTCTCCCTCAATTCCCTCCATAACCGTGTGTTGTACAGCTGGGCTGCCTGTCATTCTGTCAGGTCAGAGACGGTGAATGGTAGAGCTAGACACCTAGTCACTTAGTCAACTAGGCAGGCAGCTAAGACCAGTGTCTTCTTAAGAAACATTCAAACAACCACACAGGAAAGGAAAAGGTGACATGGAGTGAACACGGAAGAAGGAAAATGCTCCTCATGGACTGAGTCGCTGCATGCAAGTGTGGAAAGCCTGTGTGCACAGGCTCCTTATGTGCCTGCAGTAGCAGAAAGAGCAGAAAGAAGCAGGTAAACAGAAAATCTAGTTCCTCCAGGGTCTCCAAATGATCCTACCATTTGTTGGAGCAAAAGTTTAGAGACAGGTAAGGAAGATCTGTAAGGGAGGGAGAGGAAAAGAACATTAACGTTCAGGGCTCAGATAACATTCCCACGTGGATGAAATGGTACTAGGGGGCTGTTCTCCAGACATGTGTCAGCAGAGAGGGAAAGCAGAAAACCCAGCCCCTATCACTAAACTGTTTCTGGGCTTCCAAGGAAGGACTCTAGACTAGCGAGTTTAACTGGTTGCACATTATGGGTACCTGACTGAGACAGAATCAAATGCAATTCCAATAGGAATCTTAAAGGATTTCTTTAAGCGGGGCTTAGAATTCTAAATATTTTAAGAAAAAAATCAAAATTTTAAGGAAAAAACGAAAAAAGTGAATTGCTTTGTAATTCAACCTATTACCTAGGCAGATTGATTAAACATGATCAGAAAAAGTACAAGAATGGTTTGGTAAAAGCAAAAAGATACCAGAAATATGATAAAAGGACACAGGAGCCAATGTAAATGAATTTCCACAGGCCTTATCTCAAATGACTTGAGGATGAAAAACAAACACACACCACCACCACTACTAGTTAAGCATTACTACCTACTGAATAAAGACAGAATCTGAGTCTACACTAACATAAATAAAAAATAAATAACTAAATTAGGGAAAAAAGGAACTCTCCCATACCATGATAAACACGAGTAATAATGAAACTAAAAAGAATACACTTTTGCAACCATAGTAATAGCTGTTTGGACAATGACCAAAAATAAATGCTAAAACTAGTGGGTGAAGGCTCAGCTGGGTGTGGTAGCTCATGTCTATAATCTCAGCACTTTGGGAGGCTGAGGTGGGAGGATTGCTTGAGCCTAGGAGTTTGAGACCAGCCTTAGCAACATAGTGAGACCTCATCTCTATGAAAAATTAATTAGCCGGTCATAGCTATTCAGAGGCTAGGGTGGGAGGATCACCTGAGCCCAGCAGCCTGTGGTTGCAAAGAGCTATGATCATGCCACTGCATTCCAGCCTGGGCAACAGAGCAAGAGCCTGTCCCTAACAAAATTTAAAAAATAAAAATAAATCTCCAAAGTCTTTGAAACTAAACAACAAATTTCTAAGTAATCCTTCTAAGAGGAAGTATCAAGGGAAATAAAAAATATACAACAAAATGAAATGAAAATACAATATATCAAAATTTGTGGGATACAGCTAAAGTAGTGCTGAGATACGAATTGATAGCACTAAATTCTTACATTAGAAAATAGGAAAAGTCTCAAGGCTATAACTGAGCTTTCACCTCTTGAGACTATAAAAAGAATAAATTAAAGCTTAAGTAAGCAGAGAAAGAAAATTGACATCCATTCATAATAAAATCCCTGAGAAAACTAGAAACAGAAGAGAATTTCCTCAACTTGATAAAGAACATATACAACAAACATACAGTTAACAATATATTTAATGGTGAAAGACTGAATTCTCTCCCTCTAAAGTTGGGAACAAGGAAGGAATAAGGGTATCTGTTCTCATCACCACTATTCAACATAGCAGTGCTTAAGGTAAGAAAGGAATCAAGGCATGCAGATTTGAAAGGAAGAGATAAAACTGTCCCTATTTGCAGATGATTGTCTACATAGAAAATCCCAAGGAATCTACATGAAGATTACAGGCATTTCTATATACTAACAATAAATACAAAACAAAAATTAAAAATAAAATATAATTTATAATTGCCAAAAAAAATATGAAGCACTTTGGTGTAAATTTAGCAAAAGTTGTATAGGACTTGTGTGCTGAAAACTACAAAATGCTGAGAAAGGAAGTCAAAGATTAGCGAAATAAATGGAGAGACTTAACCATATTCATGGATTATAAGACTCAACAGAGTAAAGATATACAAGTTTAATGCAATTCTCAAAATCCCAGTAATGGTTTTTATAGAAATGGACAAATAAATAAATAAATAACTTATAATAGATCATGGATTGCCATGTAAAATGTCAAAGTATAAAGTTTATAGAAAAAAATAACAAAGTAGAAATCTTCAGGACTTAGGGCATGATGAAGATTTCTCAGATATGACATCAAAATCGTAATCCATAAGAAAATCTGAGAAATTGAACTCATCAAAATTAAAATCTTTTCTTTTAAAAAAGACCCTGTGAAGGAGGTAAAAATTCAAGCTACAGACTAGGAGAAAGTATTTGCAAGCCACATATTATAGATGACAGGTATACAGATTATAAAACTCTACAAACTCAACAATTAAAAAAAATCCCATTAGATAATGTGTAAAAGACATAAACACATATTTCATTAAAGAGAATATACAGATGACAAAAGAACACATGAAAACATGTTGAACACCACTAACCATTAAGGAAATGTAAATTAAGACCATGATGAGATATCACTATACACCCATCAGAGCAGTTAAAACAACTAATGATATTAGCAAATACTGAGGATAATGCAGAAAAGCTAGACCTTTTTTACACTGCTGGTGGGGATTTAAAATTGTACAGCCACTCTGTAAAATAGTTCAGCAGTTTCATAACAATCTAAAAAATATGCATATGATATGACTCAATGATCATACTATTGTGCTTTTACCTCAGAGAAAGGAAAACTTCTGTCCTAGCAAAAATCTATACCAATTGTTCATAAATACATATCTGTAATAGCTAAAATTTGGAAACAACCAAAATGTACTTCAATATGCAAGTAAATCACCTGTAGTTTTATACACACCATGGAATATTACTCAGCAATAAAAATATAACTGGACATTAAGCTGCAAAAACTGAATCACAATCTTATTCCACACTATATAGAAAAGTTAACTGTAAGTGAATCACAGACCTACATGTAAAACCTAAAACTATAAAACTTCTTCAAGAAAACATAGGAGAAAATCTTAGTGGCCTTGGAATAGGTGAAAATTTCTTGAAAAGGACAGAAAAACCATGAAATGCAAAAGAAAAACCTGTGATATATTAAAAAAAAAAATGAAAACTTTGCTCTTCCAAAGCACTATTGAGAAAATAAAAGAGTAAGCAACAGATGGGGAGAAAACATTACCAAAATATTTATTTGATAATGGTTTTGTATCTAGATTATCACACTTCAAAAACGATAGAGGAATGGCCAAAAAGGACATGAAAGAGGCTTGACTCCATTGATCATCAGGAAAATACAAATTAAAACCAAATAAGATACTAATAGACACCTGCCAGAATGTTTGAAAAAAGATAATACCAAATGTTGGTGAGGATATGAAGCAACTAGAACTATCTTGCATTGCTAATGAGCACTCAAACTGGCACAGCCACTCTGGCAACATTTGGCAGTGTCTCATGGTTACCTGTACACTTACCCATAAGACCAACAATGCCATACCCCTTGGTATTTACATAAAGGAAGTGAAAACAAGTGTCAATACCAAGATGTGTACCCAAATGGTCATGGCAGCTTTATCCATAGTACCAAAAAAATCTGTGTTCATCAGCTGGTAAATGCATAACAAATTGTAGGATATGCATACAAACGAATACTACTTAGAGATGAAAAGAATGATATACACAAAAACATGCATGAATCTCAAAAGCATTATGCTAAGAAGCAAGAAAAAAGAATAAATATGATGTATATAAAATTCTAGGAAGGCAAAACTGCTGTGAAAGAAAGCAGATCACTGGTTATTAGGAGTTTGGGGAACAATGACTACAAAGGGCTTCAAGAAAATCTGTGGAGGTGATGGGAATATTTCATATCATGGTTTTGGTAGTGGTAATCACCTAACACAAGTCTGAAACTCATCAAACGGTACACTGAAAATACCTAATTTTATTTTCTGCTAATTATACCTCCGTACAAATGATTTAAAATTAAAAGAAGGAGGGAGAGAGATATAGAAGAGAAACAGAACTGCATTCTGGAAGGAGTCACATGGGGAGGTCTGCTCACAAACTCCTCCTGGGTCAACTCCATAGTAACACCCTTGAATGACATCGATGCCTGTAACAGCACATTTTCTGTTCAACCTGAAGGGTTTAGAAACAGGCGATATGGAGAATACCTCTGAAAACTAATTTGTATCATGGTTACTATTGAGAGTTTAAAACAAAATTTTATAAAGTACCCTATCATGGCTCTATCATTGCCTTAGACTTTGGGGGTGCTCACTCACATAACTGGTACAAATATCATTCTCGGCTGCCAGTTCAAGATGGCTGACTGGAGACATTGGTCACCCACCCTCTCTAGAAAGAAGAACCAAAATTATGAGTAGAAAATTGTACCTCAAGTAGAATATCAAGGAGAGAACAATGGGGTCTAACAGAGAGCTCATGGGAAACACCTGAGGCATGGAAGGAGAAGGACGCATGAGGCCAATTTTGCAGAGATTGGCAGAAGCCCAGAGGGACTCAGCATTGCAGGGGAGGGTAAGTGGAAGCGTTTCAGAGGTCCACATCCTGCTGCGGACTGCTGTGATCCCAACTGCAAGAGAGCTCCTCTACCCGCAAGAACCCTGACACTAGTGCGAGGGACAGTGATTTGAACACCCCCGGCGGGCACAGCACTGGGCTGGAAACTCGCACTGGGTCACCCCGCCCCTCCCCCCCAGACCTGAGCAGCTGTGGCAGGGTACCATAGTGAGAATACACTGTCTGGGGACTGCATCCTCCCCTGGGAATCACAGCCCTCACATCTCCACATCCTGGGAGTTACCACCAATAGCTTTTGGTGTCCACCGGGTGGGCTGCAGTGGCGTAGCACCGGCTGGACCCAGGGGTGCTTCGGGGTCCCCCGTGCTCTAGCCCACAGGGAGTACTACTTGCCAGGGAAAGGACAGTGCAGCATGCCAAAAAGGCAGCCCTGGAGACAAAGGAAACCAAAGCGTGCACCTTCCGGAACCTGAGAGTTCCCTGCCTGGGGCTGTCAAAGGCAGCCCGGCCCCCAGCAGCAGCACAAACTCTGTGCTCTGCCTCGCCAGTACGGAGTGAAGTTCCCTCCCTCCCACCAGCAGGGCAGCCTCTGTGCTCCAGATCATGGGGAGAGAAGAGGACCCCTTCTCCCCCTCCACACACACGGCAGGCCCAGCCGCTGTTGCTGCTGCCAGGAGAGGCCAGGGCAGCCAAGCCAGAGGGCTGCCTGACTGGAGCTGTGAGTGGGGACTGTGACCCCACTGGCGGCATGACCTCTGTGCCCAGCCACCAGGCCTACAGCAGCTACTAGCTACACTCAAGGAAAAACTATCACCTCTGTTAAGGCGGGGCAGGGCTGGCAGTCCTCTCCCCCTGAAGTCTGTCCCTTTTGGGAGGAGCCTACCATCCTTGGAGACAAGCCCTGGGACAACGACACCTCTCCTGCTGGAACATCTCAACCACAGTCCACGGCCAGCCCAACAGCCCTGCACAAAGCAAGCCGAGTGGCCTCTACCACACCTCCTGCAGCTGGGCTAGGGTGGGAGTTGGGAATCTGGGTACTTTTGTGTCCCCAAAGGACAGAGACCACTGTCACTGCTGAGGAAGGAGGTGCGAATGGCTTATATACCCCACAGCTGCCTGCCTCGGCTAACCTCATCAAGAGGGGCCTGCCCCTCCCATCACAGGCTCACAGTACATGTGCCCATCTCCTGCCTGACCATTCTTCCAGTCCAGGACCCTCCACTATCATAGCCAGTGCCTAACGTCAGGGGGGCCCCCAAAGGCAAGTTTGCCAGCCCCGTCTGGTCTGTATCCCCACGACTCAAGTACACCACCCAGGGGCTTTGGAGCTGAGGATTCCCTAACCTATTCCACCACTGCTGATACCTGAACACTCTCCCAGGGGTCTAAGGTCCAACAACCCAAAGTGCGAGCCACCACAGTGGGTACCTACCTGCATGAGCTGAAAGGCAGCCCACCTCTCCCTCTCTACACTGAGCAGCAGGGTTCTCAACAGAGGAGAACAGGTGAACTGCAAAGCTCTCTGTTTTGAAATGAGGAAAGAAGTTCCAGATGAGAAGGAACCATCATAAGAACGCTGGCAATAAGAAAAAACAGGCTATTTTGACACACCCAAAGGATCACACTAGGAGGGGAGGGGATGGGTGTATACATACATAATGAGTGCAATGCGCACCGTCTAGGGGATGGACATGCTTGAAGGTCTGATTTGGGGGGTGGGGCAATGGCAAAATACATAACCTAAACTTTTGTACCTCCATAACATGCTGAAAGAAAAAAAAGAAAGTAGGTAGAATAGTAGTTACAGATGGGCTGGTGGCGGCAGGAATAGGGATTTGTTTAATGGGTACAGAGTTTGAGTTTGGGGTAATGAAAGGTTCTGGACATGGATAGCGTTGACAGTTACACAGCAGTGTTAATAATCGTATTGCCACTGAATTATACACTCACAAATGATTAAAATTGTTTCATGTTTTGTGTATTTTACCACTACAACAAAAAATTTTTAATAAATGTTATTCACAATATTAATAGACTAAATAAAACAGCCGTATGATCATGTCAATAGTTGCAGGACAAGTATTTGATACAATTCAATATATATTTATTATAAAAAACTCTTAGCAAACTAAAAATAGAAAGGAACTTTAAACACCTATAGCTAACCCCACACTCAATGGTGAGAGATTAAGTAATTTCTAAGAATTGAATGAGGCAATTGCTATGGTTTCAATGTTTGTCCCCTCCAAAACTCGTGTTAAAATTTAATTGCCATTTTAACAATATCAAGAGGTTGAGCCTTTAAGAGGTGATTAGGCCATAAGGACTCCATCTTCATGCATGGAATTGGTATGGTTATAAAAGGACAATGTTGACCCTGTCTTGCTTTTTTCCCCTTTCATTCTTTTGCCATGAGGAACAGTGGTCCCTCTCCAATCCCAGGGATGCATTCAGGGTGTCATCTCGGAAGCAGCAATACAGATCTTAACCAAAAGCAAACCTCCTGGCACCTTGATCTTGGACTTCCCAGGCTCCAAAACTGAAAAATAAGTTTCTATTCTTTACTCAGTCTCAGGTATTGTTATAGCAGCATAAAACAGGCTAAGACAGTAATGATCTCTTAGTGCTCCCATTCAAGATCATCCTGTGAGTCCTAGCCAGTGAATTAAGGCAACAAAAAGAAATAAAAGTCATACAGTCTGGAAAGGAAGAAACAAAATGGTCACTATTTGGAGACAAAATGATGTATATGTAGAAAATACCAAATATCTCAGCGACTCGGGAGGCTGAGATAGGATTGCTTGAGCCCAGGAGTCCAAGGGTGTAGTGAGCTATGATTGCACCACTGCATTCCAGCCAGACACTAGCATGAGACCCTGTCTCTAAAAAAGAACCCCCCCCAAAAAAAATCTGTTTTAACTAATAGGCAAGTTTAGTAAGTTTGCATGATAAAAGGTCAATATACAAAAGTCAGTCCCATTCCTATTCTAGCAATGAACTGGAATTTGGCAATTTCTAAAAATCTATTTACAGTAACAAAAAAAGAAAGAATGAAAGACCTATGTACAAATCTATCAAAATATATGCAAGATCTATATATACGCTGAAAACTTGAAAATACAGATGAAAGAAATCAAAGAAGAATTACATAAAATATACCATTTTCATGAATTGAAAGACTCAATATTGTTAAGATGCCAGTTCTTCCAAATCTCAGCAGTCATTTTTTATAGATATCGATAGACTAATCCTAAAATTTACATGGAAAGGCAAAGAAACTGGAATGGCCAAAACCATTCTGAAAAATAACAAAATTGGAGGATTTACACTATGAGATTTCCAGGCTTTCTATAAAGTTAGAGTAATCCAAACAGTGTATCTGCAAAAGAATAGACATATAAGGCAATTCAAAGAAGAAAAGATTGTTTTAATTCAATCAAAAATTTATTTTCACACAAAAACCTCTATGTGAATGTTACATTACAATAGCTTTATTAATAATTGTCAAAAATTGGAAACCACCAGCTACCTTTCAGCAAGTAGATGAATTAACCCTACTAAATTAGTGGATGATACATTAAGGAGAAACAAGATGTTTTATGGCCTCAAAATATCTCTCTGTAAACATTTATTAGTTACTGTGGTGGTGACGCATCTACGCTGGCAGCCCAGAACTTGGAAGGGCAATTCTGCGGACGTGGGGCAAGGTCCTCAGGCTTGGGATACGAGTGAAGGGCAAGTGTTTCCAAGGAAACAAATTTAGGGGTTTTATCTTTTAAAAATATTTGTTTTCCTTAAGAACTTAAGAAATTTAGAATTTTAAACTTTAAAAAAACTTAGAAATTGTCTTTTAATTGTTGCTTGTAGTTTGAATCCCTGTGGAAAACATTAATTGTAACTTTAGCGCCTTGGATATGTCCTTTGTTCAAGCACCTATCTCGTTCTAATGAGGTTACTGAATGTTCTCTTTCCATTGCTTTAAAAGCCCACTCTGAAACATACACTCTCATTTTCTCTTTTTCCTGGAGTTGAACTTTTATTGCACCAGGGTAAATTTTTAAATATTTTAACAATAGTATGTATGTTAAATACAGAGATATTGCTATGCATTTTCAGTTCTTTTCTTATCATTACTATAAGTTCTCATTCAGATAAAAGTCAGTATAGTTCCTTTAGATTAACAAACAAAATATATAAATGTCAAAAAGAAAAAACACAAATAAAAAACTTAGAATGCTGATTGGCATTATTAAAAACAAATTTTAGTTGTTTCCTCCAGTATCTATTAGAGTTTTTTTCAGCGTCAACAGTAAAGTTTTATTCCTTAATTCACATAAATTGCACTAATTTACTGGTAAAATTAATCACTTTTTTCTTGCTAATCAAATCTTATTTTTTATCTTTTTATCACTGGCATATAATAATATAACCTGTATTATAAAATATCAACCAAGAAAAGTGTGTGTGTATTAGTAAAAAGAGTGTTATAAAATATTATGCTCAGAGGTTCCTGATAATGGTTCCTAATTTCAGAAGTGTGCACACATAAACTTTAAGCAAGTTCATCTCTAGGAGGTGCATAATTTGCATGATAATTGTTTTCTTATTTGGGGTTGCATGTACTTTCAGGTATTGTGATATTGAACAGCTTACTTGCTTTTTCTTTTATTTCTTTCTCCCCAGAGACAAACTCTGAGGATACAGTTATTATTCTTTTATGTTAATAATGGATTCCATTTTCTAGCATTTGTTACATTTTACAGCTTTATTCACAGAGCCATTTACATATACTCTTGGCATCTCTGAGTTAAAAGGCATACTTGGGAAATGACAGTCCAAATTTTTACCTCTATAAGCTTGATATTACAAAATTTTCAAACACATAAAAAGTAGAATATATTAAAATAAACATTCAAATTCTAGAGGTTTCAAAATTCTTTACATTTTGCCATATTTGCCATTTGTAATTCTTATTTTTAAAAGAAACTTTTAAAATATATATAATGCAATCCTAAACACTTTAATATGCACCTCTAAAAAAAAACTAAAATTACCTACATAATCTCAATGTTACCACAATTACTTTCAACATTTTTTAATATCCAGTGCATATACAAATTTCCCCAAAATGTTTCTGCAGCTCTTGTTTTCCGATCGAGGCCCATACATTGCATTTGCTGTTATGTCATAAAGCCGGGGCCCTGACAGAGCCTGGGCTCCAGTTTGCAGGACAGACTGTCAATAACACGCTGTCATTCCCTAAAGCTTCCGAATCAGACACGCACGCACACCTCCGCGACCCCCGCCGGAACGGGCAGGCGGGCGCGGTGCTTTATGGGAAATGTAGTCTTGAATTTTCTGGACTCTCGCGCAGCATTCTGGGAACGAAGATTCTGAGCTTTCCTCTGCGTGTACGTGCAGTCGGCTCCATTTTCCTGCTTCCGCCGTCTGCGGCATCGAGGGTCCCGGCGGTTCGCACCGCAGGTGAGCGCTGTGGGACACGGGGTTCGCACGGCTTGCGCACCAGGATAGAGGGGTGGGCTTGTGTCTGGGGGGCGGGAACCGGACGTCTCGGAACTCCCCCAGGGTAGACCCGACCCCGCCTCCGATCGCTGGTGCCCAGGCTAGTCCCGGACCCCGCCTCGGAACGGCCGGGTTCCAGGGGCCAAGTTGGTGCTGAGTCCTTGTCAGAAGCTGTCCGGTGCGGGCCAGGACGTGGGGGCCAGGATGCAGCCAGACTTGGGCAATCCCGTGCCGGCAGCGGGACGGGAATGCACAGTTACCATATTAGCCGTGAACCGTGGTCTGGGGTGAGAGCCCGAGCTTAGGAGCTGGAAGGACTCGGTAAATTTTGGCTCTGTCACTTGGGCACCTGAAAATTGGGTTAGTGAAAACTTGCTTCTTGGCATTGTTCAGATCTTGTTCATCACCTGTAAAGCATTTAGCCAAGTGCTAGTTAATAAGCAACTTGTAAATGTTAGTTAGCTCCTGTCATATTTGGAGGACACTTTGTTCTTTTCATTTAATTCGCACAGCCACCCTATTTGAAGGTATAACTGTGTCATCAAAAAAGAAGAATGAGGGAGGCAGAGGCCGGAGGATCGCTTGAGCTCAGGAGTTCAAGAGAGCTATGGTGATGCCACTGCATTCTAGCTGGGGCGACAGAGGGAGACTCTATATCAAAAAAAAAAAAAAAAAGAAAGAAAGAAAGAAGAAGAATGAGGGTTGAAATGATAGAACCAAGGTCACGAAGGGTAAGGGAGCTAGGACGCAAGTACAGACATGCTTTACTTCCCAAATTACGCAGTTTCTAATATTCTACCTGTGTAACTCAAACTCAGCATTGCAGCCTTCACAACACTTAGCTGAGTGACTTGTCCCCAAATCCCTAGGACAGTGATTGTGAAGTCAGTGTGGACAGAATCTTGCTATATGGCAAGTATGTTTGTTCTGGAATTTCTGGCATATCTCCAGAGCCTTTGGGTCAGAATGAGACTCCTGCCACTTCCTGCACTGTCCAGGCTGTCTTTATCTTCAGAAGGCACAGTCTGATATTCTAGGGTGAGCCTCCTATGTAGTTTAAATGTTTTAGTAACTACATTCAAATCTAAAAAGAAATGTGAAATTAATTTTAGGGACATACTCATTTTCTCGACATATGCAAAAATGTTATTTCAACATGTGGCACTAGCCACATTTCAAGTGCTCAGTAGTCAATGTGACTAGTGGCTAACATAATGGATAGCACAGATTTAATGAATTCCAAGAGAATCAGGTTCAGGCCTTATGTCAGTGGTTCTCAACCAGGGTGATTTTGGTTCCCAGGGAACTTTGGAAATGTCGAGACATTTTTGATTGTCACAACTAGGAGGATAGGTGCACTAGTGTCTAGTGGATGTTTAGAAATGCTCCTAAAGATCCCGTGATGTACAGGACAGCTTCCTATGACAAAGAATTATCCAGCCCAAAATGTCAATAGTGTTGAGGTGGACAACACTGCTTTCCATGAAAGTTTCAACTAAAATGAGTTTCTTACCCAAGCCTAAGTCCCAGCCTCTCTGGTTCGAAGGAGCTCTTCGTGTGGCAGGGAGGAGGGAGCCCAGGGACAGCAGTCCCACCTGGAAGAACAGCTCTTTGACAGAGACCTCACCAGAGCTTCAGAACAGATGGAGAAGAACCCAGAAAGCAGGTCCTGATTTGCTGCACCAGAAGCAGTTCTTCCCCCCCACCCCAACCAACAAGTGGAACCAGACAGAAACAGTTCTTAATCCCCTGACCCAGAGAGAGCCAGATGTGGTGATGTCGCCACATCCAGAAACCATCACAGACTGTGTGACAGTGAACTCTGTGGACCAGCGTGCAAAAAGTGGTGAGCTGGGGTTGAGAGGGGTGGGTGACTGTCAGGCTGCACAGAAAAAGCCATGTTGCTGGAGGGCTTTTCTCCATGGTATCCAAGGAAGGCATAACCAGCCAGAGCTGAGGGAATTCTGTCTGTTATCCTCCTCATAGAGCCCCCATTTTCTTGAACTTTGCCTCACTCTTTCTAGATTCTGAGTCACTCTTGTGCCATATCCATCACATGCTGCCTCTAGAGATATACTAAGGTTTTCTCTATCCTGATCATATAGGATCACAGAATGATAATGTAGGAAAGAATATCTATTGCTGTCTCTTTTAAAACCTTAAAAAAAATTGAACCTGAGATGAATGTTTTGTTCATGGTTACCCAGGACAGAGCTTGGAGCAAAGCCCCATGCTATTCACTCTAAAGTTTCTTATCAAATGTCTTTTTGAGAAACTGCAACAAATAAGAACAAAAAGATTTTAAAATAGTCTGTCTTTAAGCATCTTTCTTTCTTTCCAGTGTTCTGTTGATTTTCCATTGGTGTAAATAATATTAATAAAATATTAATATTAATTCTGTTTAAATTTTTTGTTAATTAGCCAAAGAAGACATACATTTTTAATAAATCACAAGGGGACATACATTTTTAATAAATCAGTAGGAAAATAATTTACAATCATCTGATGAAAAACAGCAATGTTATATCCACATCAGATATGCACATATTCAGGAGGTGCTGTCTCTTTGTGGTGCTTCCTGCCCCTTCTCAAGGGTCAAAGCAACATTGTTCCATAGGAAGGACTTTTCCCTAGCTGGTATGATGAGATTTTGAGGCAGGATAATACAGAGGCTGACCAGACCTCTCATGACTCTTTCCTTACCCCCAGCTTATCCTTTACAGTTGTCCACACTTTTCTAAGAGCAGCAGAACATGAACATATCTCAGGTAAGTTATTTATTAAAACTGCTTTAAATTATGGATTTTATAGATGTTTAAGGGTCCATACATTAATATAGAAAAGTAGACTTAGAAATGGATCAGAATCATTCAGGGGAGGTATAGAAAAGCAGGCGAATAGCACAACAGAACTGGTATATAGAAAGATGTAGGTCCCTCATGTTAGAGATTTTCCAAAGTGGAGGTTCAGTTTTTATTCTTTCTGATAGCCATTGTAGAGAATTAGACATGCATTGTTTGTTTAAAGACTTGCATTGTTGAGAAGCTTAAACCAAACTGATTCCTCATGGAATCTAAAGTCATTGACATTGTGAAAAATGTCTTTGTTGGTCTTCATGTAAGTGACAGTGCAAATCTTTCCACTAACAGCCCTGAAAGAATTGCAATTTGTTGCTTGTGTTTTCTCAGTGGAAGTAGAGGACATAGTGCCAAAGTGGAACTTTTATTAATGCAGTTTTTCAGGAAACTGTCAATTTGTCCAAGAAAGGCCAGATTGGTGGTATAGGCTCAGCTGATCAAAGATGGAGAGTTAAAAAGGATTGTATCAATCCTAAAGAGTGGGTGATGTTTTATTGTTGCCAAGTACGGGAGGTTACTACATTTTGAGAGCAGACTAAACAAGGCATGCAAGGTCCAGTAAGAATCTTTACCCATTACAATTTGGACTTCTCCTTAGGGAATAAAAGAGATGGAGATGGAGATAAATATTATGACCAGACTAGGGGTATTAGTTTGCTATGGATGCCATAATAAAACACCACACATGGGTTGGTGGCTTAAGCAGAAATTTACTTTTTACCATTGTGGAAGCTAGAAGTCTGAGATCAAAATATCAGCAGGTTTGGTTCCTTGTGAGAGCTATGAGGAAAGGATCTGCTCCAGGTCTCTTTCCTTGGTTTGTGGATGTCCATGATCACATCATCTTTCCTCTGTACATGTCAATGTCTAGATTTCCTCTTCCTGTAAGGAATTGAGAAATTTTTACAATATAGAAAGACAGAAATAATGTAATAAATATGTTCCTACCTTCCCAAATTACCAGCTATACAGATTTTGTTAAATTTTTATTTGGTATGCACTTTTTTTCATTTTATTTATTTAGTTCTTTAACTGAGGCATGGTTTCAGTACCAGTAAAGTGCATTCTTAAGTGTGTGACTGGATGGATTTTTACATATTCATGTAATTTAGCACCCAGATTAAGATGGAAAACAATTTCATCACCCTTGAAATTTCCTTCCTGCCAATTTCTAGTTAATAACTACTGCACCCCTCTACAGAGGCAACCACTATTCTGAATCACATGTTAGAAAAAAAAGGATAAATTCATTTTTGAACATCATATAAATGGAATCATGTAGTATGTGCTCTTTGTCAAGGGAAGGGGAGGTCTGGCTTCTTTCTCTATACATATAAACACTTTTCTTTTCTTTTTTTTTTTTGAAACAGAGTCTCGTTGTGTTGCCCCCAGTGGAGTGCAGTAGCATCACCATAGCTCACTGCAACCTCAAACTCCTGGGCTCAAGTGATCCTCCTGCCTCAGTCTTCTGAGTAGTTGGGACTACAGGCACGTGCCACAATGCCCAGCTGATTTTTTTATTTTTTTGTAGAGATGGGGTCTCACTCTTGCTCAGGCTTGTCTCGAACTCCTGACCTCAAGAAATCCTCCCACCTCGGCCTCCCAGAGTGGTAGGATTACAGGAGTGAGCCACTGTGCCTGGCCATTAGTTTTTAGATTCATCAGTTTTGCTGTGTGTTTCAATATTTCCCTATTATTGCTGAGCAATACTTCACTATATGAATATGCTAGATGTATGTATTGCTAATGTTCTTGGATTCTGTGGCTTGCCTATTCATTTTTTAATAGTCTTTTGATGACAAAGTTCTTAAATGTAATAAAGGTCAGAATCAGTCTTTTCTTTAATGGTAGTTTTTTGTGTGTCATGTTTGAAAGATATTTCCTTACTCCAAGATCATGAAAATATTCTCCCATATTGTTACTACATACTTGATTATTTTAGCTTGATCCACATAGAATTAGCTTTTGTGTTTGATACAAGGTGCCAAGGTTCACATTTACATATGCACGTCCAGTTGCTCTAGCACCATTTGTTGAAAAGATCATCCTCCAGCCAATGAATTGCAGCAGTCTTTCTCTTATCAATCAAGTGACTGTATGTAAGTGAGACAAAATCTAGACTGTATTCTCTTCCACTTATTTTATCTTTTTGTAGTACTTCACTGTCATAATACTATTGCTTTATAGTAAGTTGTGAAATATGATAGTGTAGGCCTCCAACTTTTGCTTCTTCCAGAATTTATTGACTGCGTTAGATTCTTTGCATTTTCATAGAAATTTTTATCAGTTTCCACAGAAAATCCTCCTGGGAAGTTTTTCAGGATAGAGGTGAAGTCTTTGATATCTTTCATTAGATTTATTCCTGTGTATTTGATCTATTTTGATATTAGTGCAAATGATAATGTTTTTTAAATGTCATTTTCCAGTTGTTAATTTTTGGATTATTAAAATGCAGTGGAATTTTTAGTATTGATCTTGTATCTAGGCATTTTGTCAAATTCATTTATTCTAATAGCTTTTTTTTTTTTTGAGACAGAGTCTCACTTTGTTGCCCGGGCTAGAGTGAGTGCCGTGGCATCAGCCTAGCTCACAGCAACCTCAAACTCCTGGGCTTAAGCGATCCTACTGCCTCAGCCTCCCCAGTAGCTGGGACTACAGGCATGCGCCACCATGCCCGGCTAATTTTTTCTATATATATTTTTAGTTGTCCAGATAATTTCTTTCTATTTTTAGTAGAGATGGGGTCTTGCTCAGGCTGGTCTCGAACTCCTGACCTCGAGCGATCCACCCGCCTCGGCCTCCCAAAGTGCTAGGATTACAGGCGTGAGCCACCGCGCCCGGCCTATTCTAATAGCTTATTTGTAGATTCTTTTGGATTTTAAATGTGCACAATAATGTTCTGCAATAAAGACAATTTACTTCTTTGCAATCTTTGTATCTTTACTTTCTTTTTAGCCTTATTGCTAGGACTTCCAGTAAAATATTGAATACAAGTGGTGATAATAGAAATCCTTGTCTTATACTTTACCTGAGGGGTAAAGTACTCAATATTTCACCGTTGAGTCTTATTTTAACAATAGATTTTTTTGTACATGCCTTTTATTAAAATAAGGAAGTTCCCTTTCTGTTTTTAGTTTCCTAAGGTATTTTTTTTAATCATACCATGAGTATTAAATTTTGTCAAATGCTTTTCTTTCATCTAGTAAGATAATCATATAATTTTATTCCTTTATTCTTTTAGAGGGGTGAATTATATTGATGGATTTATCCATATTTAACCAAAATTGCATTCCTGGGATAATTCCCACCTGCTCATGTAGTGTTATCTGTTATGCCTTTAATATATCTCTGGATTCAATCTGTTAATATTTCAATTAGTATTCTGTATCTACATTTATGGAGAGATTTTGGCCTTCACTTTTCCTATCTTGTAGTGTCTTGTCAGATTTTGGCAGCAATGTTACATTTTCATAAAATGAGTTGAAAAACAGTTATTCATTTTCTGTTCCCTGAAAGAGTTTAAGAATGCTGTTATTTCTTCCTTAAGTGTTTGGAAAAATATACCTGTGAAGCGGTCTCTCTAGAGTTTAGAAGAGTCTCTATAAGACACTTGGAGTTTTTTTGTGGCTGTTTTTTACTTATGAATTCAATTTATTTAGTAGGATATAGAAAATCCAAATAATCTTCTAGTGTCTTTTTTTTTTTTTTTTTTTTGAGACAGAGTCTCTGTTGCCCAGGCTAGAGTGAGTTCTGTGGTGTCATCCTAGCTCATACCAACCTCAAACTCCTGGGCTTAAGTGATCCTACTGCCTCAGCCTAGCTGGGACTACAGGCATGCACCACCATGCCCGGCTAATTTTTTCTATATATATATTTAGCTGTCCATATAATTTCTTTCTATTTTTAGTAGAGACAGGGTCTTGCTCTTGCTCAGGCTGGTCTCGAACTCCTGACCTCAAGCGATCCAGCCTTGGCCTCCCAGAGTGCTAGGATTATAGGCGTGAGCCACCTAGTGTCCTTTTTTGGTAACAGCTTTATGGAGGTATAATTCACATTTCATTTCACACATTTAAAGTGTACAGGTCAGTGGTTTTTAGTATATCCACAGAGTTGTACAGTCTTCACCACAATTTTAGAACATTTTCATCACTTCAAAAAGAAATTCCATATCATTACCTATCACCCCCCATCCTGACATACCTGATCCCAGCCCTAAACAACTGCTAGTCTATGTTCTATCTCTATAGATTTGCCTATTCTCAGCATTTCTAATAGATGAAATTATCTAGTATATAGTCTTTGTAACTTTCTTTCACATAGCGTACTGTTTTTAAGATTCATCCATGTTGTAGTATATATCAGTACATCATTTCTTTTTTTTTTTTTGAGACAGAGTCTCACTCTGTTCCCCGGGCTAGAGTGAGTGCCGTGGCATCAGCCTAGCTCACAGCAACCTCAATCTCCTGGGCTTAAGCGATCCTCCTGCCTCAGCCTCCCGAGTAGCTGGGACTACAGGCACGTGCCACCATGCCCGGCTAATTTTTTCTATACATATTTTTAGTTGGCCAGATAATTTCTTTCTATTTTTAGTAGAGACGGGGTCTTGCTCAGGCTGGTCTCTAACTCCTGACCTCGAGCGATCCACCCGCCTCGGCCTCCCAGAGTGCTAGGATTACAGGCGTGAGCTACCGTGCCCGGCCTCATCATTTCTTTTTATTTTGTCCATTGTATGGATGTACCACATTTTGTTTATCCATTCATCAATAATGAACATTTAGGTTGTTTTCCACCTTTTTGCTGTTAATACTAGTGCTGCTGTTAATGTTTATTTTGCATGTTTTTGTGTGGACACCTGTTTTCTCTTAATAAACCTTGGAAATGAATTTCGGAGTCATATAGTAACTCTACATTTATCTTTTTCAGTAACTGCCGAACTGTTTTCCACAGAAAATGCACCATTTTACACTCCCACCAGCAGTATATTAGGGTTCTACTTTCTCTACATCATCACCACTTGTTATTACCTTTTTTTTTAAATTATGGACATCCTAGTAGGTGTAAAGTGGTATATCATTTGGGTTTGATTTGCATTTCACTGATGATTAATGATGTTCAACATCTTTTCCTGGGCTTATTGGCTATTTATTATCTTTGGAGAAATGTCTATCCAAAGTCCTTTGCCCATTTTTTAATTAGGTTGTCTTTTTGTTGTTCAATTATGAGTTCTTTATATATTCTGGCTACTAGACCTTTATTAAATATGATTTGTGACTATTTCTTTCCATTCTGTGGGTTATCTTTTCACTATCTTAATAGTATCCTTTGATGCACAAAACTGTTTAATCTCAGTGAAGTCCGCTTTATTTTTCTCTTTGGTTTCTTGTGCTTTTGGTGTCATATCCAGGCAACCATTACCAAATCTGAGGTCATGAAGGTTTACTCCTGATTTCTTCTAAGAGTTACATAGTTTATGCTGTTTATTTAGGTTTTTGATCCATTATGAGGTAATTTTTTAATGTGGTATGAGGTTGAAGTCCAACTTCATTCTTTTGATATAGCTATTCAATTATCTCAGCATCATTTGTTGGAAAAATTACTTTCCAAATAAATTGTTGATGTATGGGTTTATTCCTGGGCTCCCAGTACTAGTCCATAGATGTATATTTTTGCCAGTACCAGATATAATTTTGTCTATATTTATGCCAGTAACATACTGGCATAACACACTGTCTTGATAACTGTTGCATTATAGTATAGTAAGTTTTGAAATCAGGAAGTGTGATCTCACCAGCTTTATTCTTTTTTTTATAAGATTGTTTTGACTATTCAGGGTCCGATGTATTTCATATAAATTGTACAATCAAGATTTCTGCAAAAAGGCCATTGGGATTTTGATGCAAATGTCATTGAATCTGTGGATCATTTTTAGGAGTATTGCCATCTTAACAATATTAAATCCTCCTATCTATGAACATAGATTGTCTTTCCATGTATTTAGATCTTCTTTAAATCCTTTTAGCAATGTTTTCTAGCGTTCATATATAAGTCATGCACCTTGGTTGAATTTATTCCTAAGTATTTTATTATTTTTTACTCTATTGTAAATGGTATTGTTTTCTTAATTTTTCAATTATTCATTTCTAATGTCTAGAGATACAAATGATTTTTGTGTGTTCATCATGTATCCTAAAACTGCTGAATTCATTTATTAGCTCTTAATACCTTTTCTGAGGATTCTTTAGTATTTTCTATACATTAAATCATGTGGTCTATGAATAGAGATAGTTTTACTTTTTCCTTACCAATCTGATGCTTTTTTTTCCCTTGCCTATTCACTCTGGCTAGAACTTCCAGTACCATGAATAGAAATGACAAAAGCAGGCATCCTTGTCTTGTTCCTGATCTTTGGGGGAAACTTCTTTTACCTAGTGTATGATGTTAGCTGTGGGTTTTTCAGAAATGCTTTATATTGTGTTGAGGAAGCTCCTTTCTATTACTACTATGTGACATGTTTGTTTTATCATGATAGGGTGTTGGGTTTTGTCAAATGCTTTTCTACAGCACTTGAGATAATCATGTGATTTATTTCCTTCATCTTTAATGTGATGTGTTATACATTCATTTTCTTATAGTAAGCCACCTTGCATTCCTGGAATAAATTATACTTTGTCATGTGTTTAGTCCTTTTTATTTTCCACAGGACTTGGTTTGCTAGTATTTTGTTGAGAACTTTTGTACCTATATTTATAAGGGATATTGAACTTTAGTTTACTAGTGATTTTTTGTCTGGCTTTGGTTCAAGGTAATTCGTAGAATGAGTTAAGAAATGTTCCCTCCTTTTCTAGAGTCAATTTTGGTAGTTTGTGTGTTTTTAGGACTTTGTCCTTTCATCTAGTTTATCTAATTTGTTGGTGTACAGTTGTTCATTGTATTCTTTTACTGTCCTTTTTATTTCTGTGAGGTCAGTATTAATATCACCACCTTTATCTAGTTCCTTAAGGTATACTTTAGGTTATTGATTTCTTTTTTAATGTCGGTATTACAGCTATAAATTTTACCCTAATCACAGCTTTAAGGGAATTCCATACATTTTTTTCCTTCCATTTTTTTATTTTATTTTATTATTATTTTTTTTTACGTCAGCATATTATGGGGGTACAAAGTTTAGGTTACTTATATTGCCCTTGCCCCTCCTCCCCCCAGTCAGAGCTTCAAGCATGTCCATTCCCCATACATTTGTGTATTTTGTGTTTTCATTTTCAGTAGTCTCAGTGTATTTCCTAATTTCTCTTTTGATTTTTCCTTTGGTCCTGCAGCAAGGTGGAAATCCCCCAATGAGTGGCCCCCAGGGACTCTGCACACTCATACTAGCACACACTTGGCTTTTAGCAAGTTGTTAAAATTGTCTAGTTTCATCTTCCTAATTATCTTACATGGATTTTGGTAGCATCTGTTTCAGTGAGCGAATGAGCAGGTCCTGATTCTCCCTGAAGGTGCCTCTCTCTCTCTCCTGATAAGCTCAAAAAAGATATTAATTTTCAATTTGCCCAGCTATGTTCTAGTAAGGATGTTAGTATAGCTCTTTTTAGCTCTCTACATCTCTTACCTAAGATCCAAAGCTATACTGCTGCATGATTGTAATTTTTTCTACTTTAGTGAGACTTATTGTCTGGTTTTTGTTTAACGAACATAGTGCACTAGAATATTGTTATGTAGAGGTTATCCTGTATATGTCAGTCAAGTTGGTTAGTTATGTCACTTACATCTTCTATGTCAGTGGTCAGCAAACTTCTTCTGTAAATATCGAATATTAGGCTTTGTGGGAGATACAGTCTCAGTTGCAACTACTGAACTCTGCAGTTATGTTACAGCAGCTATGGGTAATACACAAACAAATGTGGCTGTGTTCCAATAAAATTTTTTTTACAAAAACCCTGACAGTGCTGGTGTTTTTTATTTATTAAAAAACAGTGGTGGGCTGGTTTTGGCCTTTGGGGCTGTGGTTTGCTGACTCCCGTACCGTATCCCTATTGGTTTTTTCAATCTACTTTTCTATGAGTTGCTGAGAGAGTTGCATTAGAATCACTAATTATGATTGTAGATCTGTCTGTCTCATTTCTTTCAAATATTGTTTACATACAGTCAGTTCTCATTATTCTCAGTAGTGATATTCCATAAAGTCACTGCACTGAACTAATAAATATCAAAACTATTGCTCAGAGGGGAAATACAGGGTTAAGTTCCAGCAAGCCTCTGGTCACATTTTCATAATACATTATCTTGTGTTATGTGTCTTTTTGTTTAGAGACACCTTAGTTAATATTGTTGATTCATCACCACTGAACTAATGGTGAACAGCACCGTAACTAATACCTGAGCAAAGCTTATCTAACATAGGTATTTTCTCCACAAGACATAGCACAGTCTTGTGTTTAGGAACACTGGACCGCACTTTAACACTACAAATGTGGGCTGTTTAAAAATGTGAAATCACCAAGAAGAAGGATGAAAATGCAATAAATGTGGCACTAAATAGACTGAGAAAAGGACACTTGTTTACAGTATTAGAGCTGAAATAAGATAGCGTAACATCGCCTTGTTCAATCGTAGCTGGGAACATGCATGTCAGGCAACTCAAATTTTTTATTAATGGCTTTCTGTAGAGTTCTGCGAATGACTGCAAAATAACTGTAAGTATTAATTTTGAGGTTCCAAATAAACTTTAGTGAGTGGGTGAATTCAAAAATATGTAATCTGTGAATAATGAGAAATGGTTATATTTGGAAGCTGTTTACAGGTGCATACCAGTTTATTATATCTTCTGTTGAAAGGACCGCGTTACCGTTATAAATTGTTACTCATTACCTTTTATAATTCTTACCTTAAAATCTACTGTTTTTGATATTAATAGAACCACAGCAACTTTCTTTTGGTTAATGATTACGTGGTATATCTTTTTCTATCCTTTTACTTTGAATCACCATAGATTTCTGTATATAAAATGTGTTTTCTTTTGTTGTTGTTTTTATTCTGTCAGACTTTCCTTCAATTGGATTGTTTGGTCCAGAGGTTGGTAAATTTTTCCTGCAAAAGGTTAGGTAGTAAATATTTTTAGTTTTTACAGTCATAAGTTCTCTCATGGAATGTCTCAGTGCTATTTCAGCACAAAAGCAGCCATAGGCAATGCAAAATGATTGGGGACGCTGTGTTCCAATAAAACTTTATTTATTAAAAAAAACTGGCAAGGCCGGGCTCGGTGGCTCACGCCTGTAATCCTAGCACTCTGGGAGGCCGAGGCGGGTGGATCGCTCAAGGTCAGGAGTTCGAGACCAGCCTGAGCAAGAGCGAGACCCCATCTCTACTAAAAATAGAAAGAAATTAGCTGGCCAACTAAAATATATATATAGAAAAAATTAGCCAGGCATGGTGGCATATGCCTGTAGTCCCAGCTACTGGGGAGGCTGAGGCAGTAGGATCGCTTAAGCCCAGGAGTTTGAGGTTGCTGTGAGTTAGGCTGATGCCACGGCACTCACTCTAGCCCGGGCAACACAGCGAGACTCTGTCTCAAAAAAAAAAAAACTGAAGCCAGATTTGACCCACAGGCCATAATTTTCTGACCTGTTCCCTAGATTATGTCCACGGTAGTCTATTAGGGTGGAGAATAAAAATTGCAGGAAGTTTATTTACATTTTTGACTATAAAAATAATTTAAAAATTTTACTATTGATAGTACATGTGTATAACTCATAAGCATATATATGTTAATTGTGTTATAAATATTTTTACTGACTACCTGCAAAGTATAAAATTAGATCCAAAATAGGCATCTTTTATATTTGTTGGTTTTAAGCTCTTTATAGTAAACATGATAAAAATTATTTTCCATGGGTCTTTTCTATGTCACCTCATTCTGAACTGTTCAGATTGAACAGCAATGTACTGTTACAGGCATCAGTGTCATTTGAGGATGTTACTGTGGAATTCACCCGGGAGGAGTGGCAGCAGATGGGCCCTGCTCAGAGGACCCTGTACAGAAATGTGATGCTGGAGAACTACAGCCACCTCGTCTCAGTGGGTGAGCATATAAGCATAACGTACCCTTGTAACTCCATATAGAAGGCATTTCCTTGTTAAGTACCAAAACACATGAGCACTTTGTTTAAAGGTTAATGCTATTTAGGCTTTTCATTCAAGTCTAAAGTAACCAAGCCTTTTTGAGGACTAGGATGAATGTTTTGTCACTGCCAGTGATAAATTCAAATGAGCACCTTCAGGATGCTGCTGTATCTTCTTCCTGTTTTGTAGACCATAAAGCTCATATATCTGGCCTAAGTCCTCAATTGTTTCCTATTTACAGGGTACTGTGATTTCAAACCAGAAGTAATCTTCAGGTTGGAGCAAGGAGAAGAGCCTTGGTTCTCAGAGGAGGAATTCTCAAACCAGAGTCACCCAAGTGAGTCACTTAGCACTAACAGACAGAATTCTGCACGGGTAATTAGACTTCAGAAGGTCAGTTTAGGAGCAAACAATTTTATGTTACAAGACTTTTCTTAGTAAGCCCAAAAGCACAAAAAACACTAGTCAAAAGAAAATGATTAATAAATTTGACTCCATTAAAAGTAAGCACTTTGTTCATAAGAGATAACATTAAAAGAGTGGAAAAGATAAGCCACAGAGTAGCACAATATGTAGATACTGCAAGTATAACCTGGAAAGGCTAAGCTTCCTAAAAATGTAAAGAACTTTTGCAAATCAATATGGGAAAAGATAGGCAACCCAACTGAAAAATTGGCAAAAGACTTTGAACAAGAACTTTCAAAATGGCCAATAAATCTTTGAAAGTGTGTTCAATCTCATTAGCTTTCATGGCATGCAAAATAAAATAGGAAGTGAGGTATGAAGTAAAATGAGAGATCTGGTGTGAAGTGAGATGAACAAATTTGGCAATGCTAATTCCTGGTGAGGATGTGGAATATTAGAGACCCTTATCCACTAACTGGAAACATGGAAAATACCATTAACTGGTAAAACCACTGTGATGTCAGGAGGGTTTTCTAACAAAGGTAATGTTTTGCCTACGTTGTAACCAAGCAGTTCCTTTTCTAAACATATTCCCTGCAAGAAGTTAAGATTTTATTCTCTAGAATGCATAAAAGAATATTAATGGCGATATTGTTTATATTTGCCAAAAATTGGGCTTATCAGCAGTAGAATGGAGAAATAATTGCATTCGTTAAGGGAGAATTATGCAGCTGCATAAAATCTTATACAGTGCTTACAAACATAATATTAAGAAAACAAAAGATACAATATGCATATGTGGTTACATTTATGTAAAAGAAACAGGCAAAAATCAATTACAGTTTTAGGAATGCAAATATTGGAATTCAAAGAAAATCAAGGAAATCATTGCATAAATATGAGGAGAGTGGTGAACTCTAAGCATAAAGAAGTTATAACCTGGCAGGGATAAATAGGGACTTTTGTAGAGTCATTTGTGTTCTGTTTCTTAACATGGTTTCTGATTCCATGAGTGTTCACTGAGTACTGTTAAGTTGCACATGAATGTTTATGCAGATATATATTACTTCATACTTAAAATGTTAAGAGGTAAGCTGCAAGTGACAAATTATATTTGCAGTGTAACCTGTAAGAAGGCATTTAGAATGCATAAAGAATTCAGGTATTTCTTAAATGTCATCTTTGCAGTAAGGCCTCCCATGGTACCCCATTTAAAATTGTACTCCTCATGTCAGATTGAAATGTGGAAACTTAGGATAGGATGGTTAAGTTCATTTATCATTTAGTTCTGATAGAATAATTCAAAGGTAGGACAGCCAGAATAAAGCAGCGCATCTAATTTATTTGCAAGAATGGATTTTCTTTTCATCAGTTTTATACTTGTTTGTATTTTTGTGAATCACAGCTGTAGGATAGGTTAGCACCTGAACTATAAACTTCTTCATTTATTCATAAGGAAGTTGGTGCTGTTATGAATTTAATTTGATGTTGAAGAATTGATGAGGGATATAAAATTGGAAGAATGTAGATAATTGAGTATTCTAACTATTATAATCTAGATAATGTCAGTACCTAGATGGTAATTTATTCCCTTAAGCCAAACCCTTTCCCTATTGGGCCTATTCCATGAAAACTATTATCTCCTAATTTTTCTTGTTATTCTACAGCCTTTGTTGCATTCATCCTATTCTCTGATTTTCCTGCTCCCTGAAATAACTGCTCCTATAAAACTATAATTTTTATTTTCCTTTTCTTTCCTTTATCCACTCAGATACGAAAATCTTATTGTTCACATGCCAAATACAGATATATATTTATTATTTCCTTTCCCGTTTGCACTATATTAATATTGTTTTTTAAAAGAGAGAGCTTTGGCCAGGCGCAGTGGCTCACGCCTGTAATCCTAGCACTCTGGGAGGCCGAGGCAGGTGGATTGCTCGAGGTCAGGAGTTCAAGACCAGCCTCAGCAAGAGCGAGACCCCATCTCTACTAAAAATAGAAAGAAATTAGCTGGCCAACTAAAATATGTATATAGAAAAAATTAGCCGGGCATGGTGGCGCATGCCTGAAGTCCCAGCTACTGGGGAGGCTGAGGCAGTAGGATCGCTTAAGCCCAGGAGTTTGAGGTTGCTGTGAGCTAGGCTGATGCCACGGCACTCACTCTAGCCCAGGCAACACAGCGAGACTCTGTCTCAAAAAAAAAAAAAAAAAAAAAAGAGAGCTTGGAGGCATATATATTCAAACACACATATATGAATGATTTAATGTTGATAAACCAAAGAACGAATTGCAATATGGCTGTATGACTATAAGCCCCACCAATAAGAGATGTAAGATTAATAAGATGTTTTCAATTGTTTCTCAGTTCTAGAATATTACAGAGATGATGACCTGAACAAGAGGAACGAGAAAATCAAAGAACAACACTTGCAGCAAGTAATACTCACCAAAAATAAAACATTGACTAGAGAGGAAGAGGAAGAGGAAATTTTGGGAAAACCATTTAGTCTGCATATAGCTCCTGTTTCTTCAACAAAAATATCCTGCAGATATGACTCGTGGGGAATAAATTTGCACACTATTTCTGAATTTATCATTAATAATAGAAAGCCTTCAGCAAAGAAACTGGGTTACCATAATATATGTGAGAATTTGCCTTTCAAAATGAAGTTTGAGAAAACTCAGACTGAAGAGAAATTTTATGAATATAGTAAAAACATGAAAGCTCTCAGCCATAATGAAAATCTTCCTGAGCATGAGAAATTTCAAACTTTGGAGCAAACTTTTGAATGTACTGAAATTGGAAAATCCTTTAATGGTAAGGCTGACTATGTTACACATAAGAATTCTCACACAGGAGAAAAATCCTGTAAAGATGATGAATTTAGGAAAAACTGTGATAAGACAACTCTTTTTGACCACAGGAGAACTTGCACAGGGGAAAAATACCCTCATCTTAACCAAAATGGGAAATCCTTTCAGAAGTCAGCTGTGAAAGAATATAATAAATTTAACATGCCTGTGAAACATTTTGAATGTAATGCAAGTGGAAATAATTTCAACAGGAAATCACACCTCACTCGACCTCAGAAAACTGTCCCAGGAGAGAATCCATTGGTATGTAATGACAAAACAGAAACTGGGAATAAGTCCTTTGAATATCATGATAAGAAATCCTACCAAACATCAGTCCACAAAGTACACCAGAGAACTCACTCAGAGGTAAAACCCTATAAATGTAATGAATGTGGAAAATCTTTCTGTCAGAAAGGACATCTCATTCAACATCAGAGAACTCACACGGGAGAGAAACCATTTGAATGTAATGAATGTGGAAAAACTTTCTCCCAGAAGTCACACCTCAGTACACACCAGAGAATTCACACAGCAGAGAAGCCCTATAAATGTAATGAATGTGGGAAAACATTTGTCCAGAAATCAACCCTCAGGGGACATCAGAGAATTCACACAGGAGAGAAACCCTATGAATGTAGTGAATGTGGAAAAACTTTTGTTCAGAAGTCAACCCTCAGAGATCACCATAGAATTCATACAGGGGAGAAATCCTTTCAGTGTAATGAATGTGGAAAAACTTTTGGACAGAAGTCAAACCTCAGAATACATCAGAGAACTCACAGTGGGGAGAAAACTTATCAATGCAATGAATGTGAAAAATCTTT
The DNA here is from genome assembly GCF_020740605.2 of Lemur catta. NCBI lineage: Eukaryota > Metazoa > Chordata > Mammalia > Primates > Lemuridae > Lemur > Lemur catta. The sequence goes on from NC_059137.1 coordinate 86,018,598, forward strand.
CTGGCGAAAAGACCACCTCATTCAGCATCAGAAAACCCACACGGGAGAGAAACCATTTAAATGTAACGAATGTGGGAAAACTTTTGCCCGCACATCAACCCTCAGGGTGCATCAGAGAATTCACACTGGGGAGAAACCATTTAAATGTAATGAATGTGGGAAAAAATTTGTCCGGAAGGCAATCCTTGGCGATCATCAGAGAATTCATACAGGGGAGAAACCCTTTCAATGTAATAAATGTGGGAAAACTTTTGGCCAGAAATCAAACCTTAGAATACATCAGATAACTCACAGTGGGGAGAAATGAATGCAATGAATATGGGAAATTATATAAGAAATCATCCTTAAATGTATGTCAGAGAATTCAGGGAGGGGGGAAAAGCCTATTGATGCAATAACTGTAGAGAATCCTTCTGACAAAAGGAACATCCCATGTACTATCAGAGATACAGGAAAAACTAGTTGAAGGTGGTGTAAGAAGATAGTCCCAGAAATCAACCCTCCCAGTACATCAGAGAATTCACAAAAGAGAAACCATATGAGTATGAATGTAGGAAAAATTTTGTCCCAAAGGGAAAGAGTACATCAAAGAATTCACACAGGCTTCTGTTTCTTTGAAGGAACTATGCAAAGTCCTTCTGAATGAAGTCGTGCCCTATTAGATAACCTCACATATCACACAAGCCGGTAATTTGTTCACCAGTAACAATTTCATTTTTCCTATGGGCACATAACTAGTCTAAATCCCAATGTTCCTTTCATCTAAGTGGATCTTTGTGAGTGGCTACTGGAATGTGGATGCCTATGATGTATACCACATCCAGTTTTGTAAAGTAAAAGACTTCCCTGACAAACTACCAGAATAAAATGGATATGATTTCTAGGATGACCTTAGGTGCCATGCTTTAACGTGAGTGTAGGGGAGACGTAGATTTAGTTAATGAGGTTTGGGTGGGGTTCACAGTAGGGAAGGGAAACAAATACAACCTTATGGATGAGGCCCTTTTTGTTACTTGTACATCTGAAAGTATAGTAGGAATTAATATTATGCTGTACTCCGCCTTAAATCATAGAGGGAACTCTCCCAGTCAGGAAGAGTTGCATGTAAAGAAGATAACTTTGATGTCCCACAGCCCTGATGACCATTTTGGGCTTCAAATCTCTGAGTGGTGATCTTGTTGATTGAGACTTCTGGCAAACAGGCAGTCCTTGGCAGTGGAGGAAGGGAGGCTTGACTTGATACCCGGGCAAGGTTACCAGGTTCACCCTTTTTGAAAAGCAGCTATTAATTTACTCTTGCTCTCTTTTATACACTAGACACCTGTGACCTGAGAGAGGCCTCTGGCCTAAAATTTCAGTTTGGGGGTGTGTGTGTCATCTTGGATGCAACAGTTACCAAAATCAAAAGGACTCAACAAGCCTCACTGGTGAAAGGAAAATGGTATGTTCAAGATTGCAGAGTGAAGCTGCTCTGGGGCCGGGAATAGCATGAAATAGTAGTATAACAGTTATCCCTTACAAGGGAGATGTATCCCCCACTTTGCTGCCTGAAGCAAAGCTGCTGGCTTAGTCTTCAGTTCATACAGGTGACTCTAATTGGGCCTGGTTCCCTGTAGTTTGGCCAGCTGAAACCACTGGGATGCTGTGACTGTTCAAACTCAGTGCCATTACGCAGACCCAAAAATGAAAGTGGTCACTCCTCTTAGTGGACAAAACACAAGGATGTTCTCAGCTCTGGCCAATACTCCATTTGATGAACTTGCTATATTTTTATTCATCTGTGGGCTCTTGCTGTGGTCTAGCTATTTGACATTCCAGTCGAAAAATTGTAGACAGGTGTAAAAGGACTCCTCTTTAGTGAGGAAAAGATCAGTGTGACAGAAATAAGTAATCTATTACTGAAAATAAAAATTTATTAAAAGATATGTATAAATAACAGCCAAGAACTTTTGTCTAGCCCAAGATCCCAAAGGTTTTCTTCTAGGACTTTTTTCCTGAAAGGTTTATAGTATTACATTTTATATTTAAGTGTGATCCATTTGGGTTAATTCATGTATAAGAAGTGAGGTTTAGGTTGAGATGTTTTAGCCTGTGGATATCTGTTTCCTCTGGTACTATTTGTTGAAAAGACAAATCCTTCCTCCTTCAATTTCTTTTGTATCTCTGTCAAAAATGAGTTGGGCATATTTGCATGAGTTCATTTCTGGATTCTTTAATCCATACCACTGATCCATGTATCCATGTCTCCACCAACATCACACTGTCTGATTACTGTAACTACACTAAACCTTATCTAGTAGAATCATTCATGTGCTTTATTCTTCTTTTTCAATAAGAATTTTAGCTATTCTAGGGTCTGTGATTTTTCATATAAATTTAAAAATAAGCTTATCTATGTGCACAAAAGTCTTGCTGGGGCTTTGATAAGAATTTCATTAACTCTATAAATCAATTCAGAGAGAATTGACATCTTTGCTATGGCGAGTCTTCCAAACCATGAACAAAGCATGTCTATGAATTTATTTAGTTCTTCATTACTTTTGTCAACATTTTGTTATCTTCATCCTACATATTCTATACAGGTTTTGTCATATTTATGCCTTATTTTCTTTGGAGCAATTGTAAAGGTATTGCATTTTTAATCTGAGTTTCAACATATTTGTTATTACATAGAAATGTGATGGGTTTTTAGAGTGTAGATCTTTTATCCTGTGAACTTGCTGAAATAATTTATTATTTCTACAAGATTTCTGTAGATTCCCTGGGATTTTACTACATAGACATGCAAATAGGGACAGTTTTATTTCTTCTTTTCTAATCTGTATGCCTTTTTTCTTGCCTAATTGTGCTGGCTAGAATTTTCAGTGCTTTGTTGAATAGGAGTGGTGAGAGCAGGTATCTCTGGCTTGTCTCCAATCTGAGGGGAAAAACATTGTCTTTCACCATTAAGTCTGAGTTAGCTGTAGGTTTCTGGTAAGAGTTAGCTGTAGGGCTGGGAGCTGGCAGCAGCAGGAGAGGGGAGCAGCACCCTTGGAGCGAGGAGTGGGGAAGGGGAGGGGGCCTGGGCTGCCACGGAGGACAAGGTGTTCACCTGGGAGCTGGACCAGTGGAGCAGCAGAACAAGTGTAAACAGTTTAATGAAACCAAGTGCTAAAAGGGGGGGGGGGAGGAAGAAAGAAAGAAAAGAAAAAATTAACAAAAGAATGAAATGTGCAAGAGGTTTGTTGTCCTTTTACTGCCTGTGGATATTGCATGGTTTTATGGAACTCTTTAGAATTGGTAGAAAATCACCACATACAAAGTATTTATTCCTAGGCTACTGTGTAAACAGAGGTTATTATTCAGTGGGGACTGTGCCTCTTCTTGTAGCATTAATGGAGAACAGAAGCAGCCACGAGCATCTCCCCACTTCACTCCCACTTGCCCCAGCCAGCGACAGCTCTGGGCTCATTCACTGACCATGGCCCTGGCTGGGTGGCCTTTGAGGCTCCCCCCAGCTCTGGCATTCTGGGTCTCTGGCCCAGTGCAGGTCTGCTCTGCGGGCACCATGGGGCGGGGCTATGCACCCACTGGATGTGGGCTCTGGGCCAAGGGGTCCCACCGTGTGAGCTCAGGTAGCACTGCCAGGCACCCCAGGAGCTGGGACTCCCAATCCTCCCTGAGTGCCAGAGGTCAGCGAAACAGTGGGTCACACCACCGTGTGACATTCCAGGCAAATTCACGTCTATCCCGTGACTCTGTACCAACCCCCAGGACTCAGAAGCTCCCCCGCCCTGCAAGAGACACATGCTGGGGAGGCTTTGGAAGGAAGAGAAAGAGGTACCAGGGACAACCCCTCAAGGGCCTCCGCTTCGACCAGTTCTAAGGCCCTTACCTGGGGACAGGGCTAGTCCTGGGTAAATGGTCCAAGGAAACAGATTTCTGTGACGGGCTCTCTCAGCCACTTTTCCCTGAAGTTGTGACACCACCAACCTCCTGGGTCATTTCTGGGAGCTGTGCAGAGCCTGCTGCCTACCCAAGGCTGACACCTCCTTGGCATGCCAAGGCCAAGGCCCCCCCCACCCCGGTCTAGCCCCTGGAGTGCGGGGGCCAAGCCCGGCCTCCTCGGTAGGGAGGAGCCATTTCCTCTGGGATCTGGGAGTGGGAGCCTGAGGGGCCAAGCTGTGCTGCGGCACCCCTGCTGTCAGACACCAGCTACCAGTGGAGGGCAGAGCCAGACCAGCAGTTTCCCCAGGCACAGCGGGAGCTGGGGACACAGGCAGGCCTGCAGGGGCAGGTGGACGCAGACCTGGTGTGAGGTGGGGCAGCCTTTCCCCTGTGCCACGGAGTGAGACTGGCACGCACGGAGGCTTGCTGTGTGCCCGGCACTGTGTGGAGCCCTGGCACACCGGCTGCCTCACTCTCAGTCCTGACAGCTAATCTGGGAGGAGGTGCTCTTATGATCCCCATTTTGTGGAGAGGAAGATGGCAGCTTGTGACCTTGGGGTCTCCCCATCACGGCCATCCCTGGGCTGTGCTGAGGGGGGCGGTAGGACCTCCCCAAAGGCCACAGTACTGAGCACAGAGCTGGCAATGGGGCCACCAGCCCCTGAGCGGGGGAAGGCCCTGCACTGCCCCTCAGGCCCCTTCCTGGCCACTGGGGGGTGGCGGCTCCTGCACTCCCAGGACCACTGAGCATCAGGTGTGGCCAGGGCCTGGGGGGCATTTGCCACTTTTCCTTTTGCTGCTTCTTTTGAGAGAGAGAACTGTTCTCCCCTCAGTTCTCGGTCTGTGTCTGCAATGCCCTGCAGGACACTTCTGCCTCAGCAGAGCCACCTGCCTGCTCCTGTGCCGGCCTGGCGCACGCAGCCCCTGCCCAGGCCGGGAGGAAGCCACAGACTGTGCCCTGTGCCCAGCAGTCAGGGCCCGCACCCAGGCTGGGCTGACACAGCCACACGCAGCGTGCACACCTGGGTGAGTTCCTGCCGTCCCTCCAGAGTCCTCCCCTCTGTTCCTCAGGGAGTCAGACCCTGGCCCAGGTGAGGCTCCTCCAAGTCTCCAGCCCCCTCGGGGTTTGGGGAGGGCGGCTGCCTCCAGATCTGGGCTTTGTCTCAGCCAGCCTGGGGCTTTAGGACCTGCCCCTGGAGCACTGAGGCCCAGCACCATGTCAGGTCAAGGGCAGATGGGGCGCTCCTCTCTCTATAGGTCCCTCGGTGCCCAGTGCTGGGCTCCAGCAGGTGCACAATGAACACATGGTGACTTGGCCTCAGTAACAGTCATGTCCTTGGCCTCCTTCCTGCGGGCAGAGCTCCGGCTTGGGGACAGACAGTCCTCCAGCTAGCTGTTTCTGTAGGTGCCCGTGGTACAGGGGAACTGGGTCCCCCACTTCATCCCTGTTTCAGAGAGAAGAGGGGATCAGAGGAGGTGAAGGGGGATCAGACCGGTGTCATGGAGCACATCAGCTCAGCCACTCCCTGGAGACAGTTCCCTAGTGGAGGCCACGTGGATGGAGCAGGTGGCAGAGGTGCCACTCTCCAGGAACCAGGGTTTCAGAGGTGTATTGGTCTTGGGCTGAGATGCCTGGGAACCAGGCCTGCCCTGAGAGGCAGCTCTCACACTGTGAAGGGTCAGAGACGTCACTGGGGGTGCTGACGGTTGAGAATAGTGGAGAATGTCCTGGAAGGGTAACCACGAGATCCCCAGCACCACACATGACAAAGTCTCCAAGTGAGGGGGGCGTCCTCTGAGCATGGAGCCACGTGAGGGCGGGGCCTGCCTGAGGCTGCAGAGGGAGCTGGCCCGTCCCTTGCGGGGGCTTCTTTATCCATCACCAGCCCCATCCTGGCTGCTCACAACGACCCACGTGCACACTCTGCTGCACACTGGACACAATTGGAAGGACAAGCCAGGAAGGGCAGGATCTGCCCACAAACCGGAGATCGACTTAGAAGACAAAAGGGACAGACTAAAGTGTGAACAAGGCCAAAGTTGCTCTCCCACTCCATGCAAACTCAACTTGGTTCTACTGCAAGGAGAAGTATGTTGAAATAGTTTGCAGATATAAAGGGGTGTGCATTCATAAAAGGTCTGTACCTTTAAAAACAAAGCAACATTTTGAATAAATAGTAGAGAGTTTTTTTTTCTCATGCAAAGTTCCAAGTTGAGAAAGACGTTTTGGGATGGAACAATTGCATAAGTGTGGGATTAGCTGTACTTGATTATAAATAAGTAAATGACGACGAGTGGAGCAAGCCCAGTATTAATATACTGAGCAGCTACCCCACCCCCATCTTTAAGACTCAGCTGAAACGCCAATTGTCGGTTTATTTGAGCCCTCCTTGATTTTCTGTCACCCTCACCGCACACATGTATCTCCTGCTGCCCGTGGTCTGTGAGTCCTGGGCCCACGCTGCTCGGGCCCTACCGTGTTGCCACCTTGTATCCGCGGCTTCTGTTCCAATGTCTGGCTTCCCCACACAGCTGCGCTCCCGAGGGGCGTCATCCTCTGCATCTGAGGCCCCAGCCTGGAGCAAGGAGCACGTCACAGCTCAGTCAGCACTTGCTGAGCGAGTGGATGAATGGCAGCCCTCATCAGTCCTCTCTGAGTTAATGCTCACAGGCTCTGGGCATCATTATCATTTCCACATTTCCAGACGAGTAAACTGTGGCCCAGGGAGGTCACATCACTTCCCCAGGGCCAAACATCTCGTTAGTGACAAAAATAGGATTTAAACCTCAATCTGACCAAATCCAGAGTCTATGCCCTTGGCTCAGACAACCTCCTGCATCTTTGACAAAAACCTGGTCTGACCCAGAAGGTCCAGAAAGAGCTGGGGTGCCAGTTGCTCTCATCATTTGGTGCCAATAATGTCTCTCTCTTCTTTTAGAGCTGGCCAAGAGCAATAGAGTGCCAAAGGTTTCACTTGATTGGTAAACAATGAGACCCAAGTTTTATTCCATCTCTGCCACTTACGCCTTTGGGTCTTTGAGCAAGCCAGTCACTTCATTTCCTGGGTATTCCTTTTCCTTCACTCAGTCACTCAACAAACCTTTGCCAACTGTGCATGATGTATCAGGTGTTGGGGATGCAGAGATGAAACTCCATGGCTACCTGTCTTCAAGGAGCTCACTAGCTAGCTAGGAGGTAGGCGTGCAGACCAGCAATTACAACCGAGGTTTGTGCAAAACCTATGCAAAGTTGCAGGGAACACAGGAAAGAGGACATAAATCTGTGGGGACACGGGGGTGGGGAAGGAAGGGTTTGTGAGGATAGTGCCCTTGGCCTATCTAGCAAAGTAGCCCACGGATGGCTTGAGAGTTCCCTTCCAGTTGACAGCACAGGAATTCTGCATGCCAAGTGATATAAATGGAGGACTCAGGCAGGGAGACTTCTCCCTGAGCCTTTTGTGCTCTGGGGGTTGCCACAGCTGGTGGTCATCAGAGGTGCTTTGAAGTCAGCCCAGGTGGCTGCTCCTCCCCTATGTGACCCTCCCTACACTTCAGCTTCTCCACCTATGAAATGCAACATCAGGAGCAAGCTCCTCCCTGCAAACAGTGAAACCAGGAGGAAGGTGGAGACCCAGCTCCTGAAACAGGCAGGAACCAGCAATGACATCCTGCAGTGGCATGGTCTGATAAGGTCACAGCCCCTGGCCTGGCCATGCTGGCTCCTGGCTGCAACACACTGGCCCCACGCATCTAGTGTGATTCACTCAGATGCAGCCCCACTGAGCACCGGGAGATGAATGGGCACACGAGAGCACAGCAGGAGAGCCTTCACAGTTGTGGGAGCTGATGGAAGAATTTGTGCAAGGCTTTGCCCCGCCTCTGGTGTAGGCCTGAAGTCCCTATAGGCCAAGCAGCCAGACGTGAGGTAGGAGAAGACAAGCCCAAGAGAACCTGAAAAGGCCAACAGGAGCAGTGCACGAGGACAGACGGAAACCTGCGTCCAGCTCTTGTAGCCTCCGACCTCGACAGTGTGGGGTCGGGGAGGGCAGGGGTCCATGCGAGGAGCTGGTGACCTATACCATGAACTTGCACAGGCACCTGGGTCAGGACCCACAGAACCCATGGAGATCTGGGGGACCTGGCTGGGAGGCGGCAATGTGCACCTGGCACCCACACCAGCCTCAGGTGCAATGGCTCAGGCTTCACCACTACTTCTCTGGTGTGGCAGACACACCGAGAACCCTCAGAGATTCTCACCTTCTGGAGTCTACACCTTTGTTGTGGTTTTATCAATTGCAGCAAGCAATTTAGTTTTAGGATATCCCTTTGGCCAAGGTGGGGTCCATTCAGCTATCAATGTCTCAATTTCAAATTCCCTGTTGGACATGAAGATTCATAATAGTCATTAAGGTATCAGAAATCTAATTGGTGGGTTCTAATATCAAGTCAGTCAGCTTCTAAAAACATATTTCAGTCATTGTGTACCACGTGGCATTTTGCATGTTTTTCTTCCTATTGTTTTTTCGGTGAAAACAGTGGTCCTCTGCTGTCTATTAATGTTTGCTTGGATGTGCTTGGAGTTGAATACGGTGGACGCTCATCAGCCCTCTGATTTCTGGGCAGCTTGTGCAGTCTGTAGAGAAAGTCCTTGGAATTACATTTTCAAAAAATTCTGACAACAAATTATCAGAATTTCTGATTAATCCATTGCAACATAACAGATATTGGGATCTTTGGGGAAGTTCTGAAAGTCCCGATCTAGAGGGCTGGTCATGTTCCAGGGTGTCGGCCCTGGGCCCCCTTTTCTCTCAGGTTGTAGGGCAGGGAGGTAGCAGATCAGCCTGCTGACCCTGGACTCAAAGAAAAGTCTCGCATCCTCAGGCCCTAGAGACCCAAGGCCATGAGGTCACGGCGTGGCGAGGCCGCCTTGCAGGCGAGGGGCCTTGCTAGGAAACCGCAAGGGGTCAGGAACCCAAGAGGACCCGCTGTGGGGGTCTACAGCCACCACCGCTCGCTGCAGCGCCCGGCACAGAGAACTGTGCGCGGAACTCAGTGGGCGGAGCCTCGCAGGGCCTGCCGGGAAATGTAGTGCGTGCAGCCCCGTCCGCGCCGTCCCGCGGCCCGCTGGGCGCCGCAGGCGACTACAAGTCCCATCAGCTCCCGCGAGGCCTTGCTGGCCCGGCTATTGCAGAGAAGGGAGGGAGTGGCGCGAACATGGCGGAAGGCGGCTGGTGCGGCTCAACGTGCAGCGGGGTTCTCGGCAGGCAGGACCAGGTCTCCAACACTGGCGGCTGCAACTTTCCGGAACACCAGCTGCCCGAGCTGAGCACACCCACTTTCCTCGTGGGCGCCTTTGGGGGCTGTGGCGTGGCCGGCTGTGCGGGCCGGGGACCTGTCGCTGAGGGAGCCGCCAGCACCCGCGCTGCCCGGGCGTGGAGAGGTCGCGGACTCGGACCGGGAGGATGCCGCCGTGGCGCGGGATCCGGGCTGCAGTCTGCAGGCGGCGGCCGGGCTCAGGGCGATGTGCGGGTGAGTGCGGGCCGAGGGGCTCTTGCAGTTTGGGGCCACCCGAGGTTCAGTCCTGCTCCTGATGTCGTCTGGGATTCGGCTCTTGGGGGGCTGAGGTAGGAGGATCGCTCTTTGGAAGCCTTCAACCGGCTGGAGCCTTCCCGGAACACCGAGAGAAGTTCCAGGACCCTGATGCACAATTTCTGCGAGTTGGAGTAAAGCAACAAGACAGCGTCATCAAAGGCTAGTTTTTCTGTTCGCTAATTTTACAAGTGCGTGTTAGTAAAGACAAGCAATGGAATCTGGCAGACAGGAACTTAACCAAGGTAAACATCACCAGTAATATGGCATATTAATATCATGAACCTCTTGATTTGATGTACTGAGAAGGACATCATTCTTGTATTCTTGCCAAAAATGCTGTTTATTCCAATTATTAGGAAACAGGAACCAAACCCAAATTGAAAGACATCGTACAAAATAACTGATTAGTGATCCCTGACCGTGTGAAGATCATGAAAGACAGGGAGACCATGAGGGACTATTAACAGACTTGAGTGGACTAAGGAAATTTCCCAGTACCGATGCAATGTAGGGTACTGGGTAGGCATGTGAAACAGAGAAAAAAAGCATTCAGTTAAAAATTGTGTGAAATTTAAAAGCCGTCTGTAGCTAATAATATTGTGTATGTGTTAATTTCCTGTTCTTGATCACTTTTCTATGATCATGTTAGGTGTTAACTTGGAAGCTGAATAAGAGATATGAAGGAACTGTTTGTACTATTTTTGCCACTTTAAGTCTCAAATTAGTTCAAAATAAGAAGTTAAATATTAAAGGAGCCCAGTAAAGACTGCTGAACTTTGATTTTTCTTAAATTTACAACAGGGTTAGACAGAAGTTCTTGGAACATTGGGAAGAAACCATTATGATAGATCGTGTCTGCAGACAAGAAACATTTGCTTTTGAGATGGTAAGATTCTCATCTTTTTCACTGTTTTCTCATGAAGCAGTACACTGTCATTGGCTCAGTGTTAGTGTTGACTGTATGGTAGTTTGATGTTGGATATGCTTAGTTGGAAACAAGCTAGAGAAACTCCACTGGGACTGGGAACTAGTGAGGGAAAAGGACACACAGAACTCAAGTGAGTGCACGTATTTGGGTCTTTCAGATCTCTGCTTTTATTTAGTTTGGTCCTTCTCTCAGTATTAGGGTAAATTTATGATGTATCATCACCATATTTCTGGTCTTTTTGTTCTGCTCCTGATTTTGGTTCAACCACATTCTTTTTTTGTGAGACAGAGTCTCACTCTGTTGCCCAGGCTAGAGTGCCATGGCGTCAGCCTAGCTCACAGCAACCTCAAACTCCTGGGCACAAGAGATCCTCCTGCCTCAGCATCCTGAGTAGCTGGGGCTACAGGCGCACACCACCACACTCCACTAATTTTTTTTTTCTGTTTTTAGTAGACATGGGGTCTCGCCCTTGCTCAGGCTGCTCTCCAGCTCCTGAGCTCGAGCAGTCTGCCTGCCTGGGCCTCCCAGAATGCTAGGGTCAGAGGTGTGAGCCACCATGCCCAGCTTTTGGATTTCTGTAAAAGCAATTGTAATGGCTCCACATTTATTTCTGAGTTTTTGGTAGTTTGAGCCTTCTTTCTTTTTTCTTAATCAATGCAGCAAAAGTTTGTCAAATTTGTTGATATTTTCAAAGAACCAACTTATGTTTTCATTCATTGATTTTAAGTTTTTAATTTAACTTTTTTAATGCCCAGCTAAGTTTTTCTATTTTTGGGAGAGACGCCACCCGCCCAGCTCCTGACTCACAATGTTGTCATGGCTGGTTAAGTGCCCACCCCTCCTTGATTATGGGCTCCAAGGAAGGAAGGGCCAGGTCTTCTTTATTTTTTAAATCCTCTTGGCATGGTAGCTTCTTGGCCCACAGTAGAGTAGGTATTTGAGATCTGTATCTGTCTGTCTGTCTGTCTACCTACCTACCTATGTATGTGTTAAGTGAATAGATGAATGAATTCCCAGTGACTCCTGGGAGGAATTCGCAGACAACCATCCAATGGCGCACGGAAGCCGGCTCATACAGCTCCTGAGAGCCAGATGTGCACACGGTGATGTCATGTTATAGCTTGAAATTGGTTGTGGCTACAAATCAGTGTTCTCCCCACCTTCATCCTCCAGAGTTCCCTAGGGACTAAAACCCCTGGTCAGTAACTTGGAAGCAGTTCATTACTCTAAGCATACTATTTGAGAACTTGGTAATAAAGATAATGACAATTGCTACAGTTTAATGAGGATTTACTGTGTGCCAAGCTCTGTCCGTAGGGATTTGCATACTCATTTAATCTTTGTACCAACCAGTCAAAGGAGGGATATTAACCCAGTGTACAGAAGAGGATGCTGAGAATAGAATTTGTGGACGTCTACTCAGCTGGTAGTTAGAGATGGAGATTGATGCCAGATCTCACCTCTGCGCCTGTAATATTAACTCTTCACTCTGCTGCCTTTCCCGGCCAGGTGCTTGGGGCTTTACTTTCTATTTCTTACCCTGACTTCTCCAAAGCTGTCCCTGAGTTTTCAGCTGGCTTTTCACAGCCAACCTTCCAGTTGACTGGGAAAAAAAAATCTTGCAATAGGCCAACCAAGATCTTGACGGGGATTTCATCCAAGATTGAGAAGTAACCAGGGCTTGTAAGAATGCAGTGTGAGCAACAGTGACATTTTGAACTGAGACAGTGATTTTAGTTTTTTGATGACATAACGGCAGAAATTGTTTTTAACTAGAATTTTCCCACCCACTGGGATAATGTAGGGCAATAATTGTTTGTATTCAGAATTTAAGTCCCTCAAGGAAGGTGCCAGAACACCATCAAGCAAATGACCCAGAGCTGTCTCCCCAGTATCCCTGAACAATAATACTCTAATACTTGGTAGTTGTAGGGCATTTTTAATTCAGAATCTAAATAATGTCATGTCAGGGAGGAATAAAGGCTTTTTCCTCTACTCTTTTAGGTCTGGTGACTGGGGCCCTGTGAACTGAATTGACAAAAGACAGATTCACAGGAGAAAAAGGTTTATTTCAAATGTGTAGCGGGGGCCTCACAGAAATAAAATGAACCTCCGAAGAAGTAGTTGGACACAGAGGTTTTATATCACTTTAACAAATGGTATGTAAAGGGCAATACATTTGTGGAGAAGTGACAAGACAAAGGAAAAGGATTTTAAGCTTCCAGGGGCAGTAAATTGTGGAAAGGTAAATATGTGGGGGACACTCATGGGAGAAAAGGCTCATTTCAGTAAGGACAGTTAAACAGATTCCTCTCAGTGCCACCTCTGGGCTGCGGAGAGTCTAGGGCTGTCTCCCACTCTGCCCTTCCTCTTATGTGAGGCGGGAGGGGGACCATCTTCACAAATGGAAATTTATGCCCTGCTTTTAGGCAAATAGGGGAGGGTGGAGAGCTTTTTGTATGTCTGCTGACTCTTGATCACCTTCAGCTCAAAATAATCCTTATGCCAAAGTGGCATATTTTGGGGTGGCCTATTCTGACTTCTTCAGTCCATAAACAAAAGTGTTGATTTGCGCAGCTCCCCAAAGATGGCAGTGGATGAACTAGATGCTGCTGATGCCTCTCCGGTGGTCACAGCCCAGCCCTCTGAAAATGCTCCTTTGAAAAAGTCTCACAGTGTCCACATCCTTCTTTCTCTCCTCTTCCCCTCTATTTGTTCTGCAGCTGCATCCAGGCTCCAAGGTCTTAGCTGTTCTGGTCTAACCTGCTTCCTGGTTTACTTTCTCATGCAGCCTGGGATCCATGGGCCATCTCCATAGCTGTTTCTTACTGAGGACTCTCCACTTGTGTCACCTGATTCACTGCACTTGTGCTACAGTTCATGTCCCTCGGTCAGTGTAATAGGCCTCAGTCTCTCCTTCTGCACATGGGAGATGCTTGCATAACCTCACCTGAGCTGGTTTCAGGCATGTTCTGAGGCTCCTAGTGATGTACGGGGTGTCCCAACGAAGGGAGGAAAGCCCTCTGAACTCACCAAATAGGTTCTTGACTTTACACAAGAAAATTCAAGAGTGAGCCAACTAGCTACAGAAAGTTTATGGAGAGGAAGACAGGCAGCAGATCCTATGCCACAGAGTAGGGTCCTCTCCTGAGCCCGTATGTGACAGCATTGTCTTGAGGTCAGGACATAAAGGTCAATCATAAACTGCTGTTTATGCAGAAAGGTAAGCACAGACAGTTTGCAAGGCGTCTGGCTTAGTCATTCATCCATCCGTGCGTGGTCCCGGGCACGCAACTTGCTAGAGACTTCCTTGTTCAGGGTGGTTAGAGTCTGGCATCAGTCAAAAGGGCTGCACTCAGGCTCTCTTGACCTTCCTTTTCTTCCTTATCCCTACATTACTAGTGCCTCTAGTGCCTTTTATTTTCCCAGATGTCTTCTGTTCCTATTCCCTTTGTTGGCTGTTTCTGACCTCCTGTCTCTCCTTGGAGCCACATCCCCCTGCCCCTCAGTCACCGAGGGGCAGGTGAGACCAAGTCTCTCCTTTCTTAGAGAAAATAGAAGTTCTTAGATGTGAACTTTGCCTTTCACCTTTAAATTTATCTATAAAAGTACATATCTCTCTTGTCTCTGATTTAGAAAAATAGTTGCCTCTTTCCCCTATAAAGCTGGTTTCTTTCCCCCAGTTCTTTTGATTGTTTAAAAAAGTAAATGTGATGATGTCGTTTCTCTGCTTGAAACCCCCCAGATGCTTCCAATTGCATCTCAACTAAAAAGCAAACTTCTTATTGTGGTCTTCAAGAAATGCTTGCACTAAAATGGTAGTTCTCTTCCCAGGCTGTACTGAGAAGCTTAAAGGAATAAACATGCCCAGATGCCTCCACCAGACATTCCGATTTAATTAGCATGGGGTGAGATCTGGTCAACAGTATTTTTAAAGAGCTACCCAGTGATTCTGCTTCCCTCTCTTGCAGCGCCTCATTCCATTTTCTCTGTTTTTCTCCACCTGGGCTCCTCCCTGCCAATCACACAAGGGTGTGTCTTTCCCAAACTTCAGGGTTCAGTTTTAATGTCACCATCCATGGGAGGCATCCCAGCACCCATTCATTTCCTTTGTTGCATGTACTGTGGTTTATGTTTGTCAGTTTCCTTGTTTCTCACCTGTCTCCCCACTGCTGGGCTGGAAGCTTCCTGGGGTCAGGGACCTTCTAAGTGTGGCTCACGATTGAATCCCCAGTGCCAAGTGGAGTCTGGCATGTGGGCATTCACTGAGGATTTGAGGAATTAATTATAGATAACGGGTTTCTTCTGATCTTACCTTCTTCTCGTGGGACATTATTCTATTGATTTTCTTTTCTTTCTAAAATCTTCAAACTTTCTCCACTGATCCCTTTCCCCCAGTCTAAAAATACACTCAAAACTTTCCCATCCCAAATTAAACACATATAGAAAACCTCTTTTGGCACCTTTCTTACTTAACTTAATCCTATCTTTTTCCTTCTACTTAGTGAACCAGTTTAGCTGGAGGATAAGACAGTTGGATTGCCTGGATTCATATCAGATCATATCAAATCTCAAACCTACTAGACTTGAGATTTTGGGTAAATTTCTTCACTTCTTTGTGCCTCAGTTTCCTCATTAATCAGGTGAAGATGACAACAATACTTTCCTCATGGAGCTGCCATGAGGATTAAGTGAGGTGCTGTATGTAAAAGGTGTCTGGCTCCTAATATTACAGCGTGCTGTAAATATTAGCCATTATTATTATACTGGATTTCTTGGAGTCATCTCTATTGATTGTTTCCACTGCCTCCAACTTTCTGTAACTCTTCAACCCATTGTAAATTATTCTCTGCCCTGAAGTTTTCCTAATCCTGTAGTCCTTTGTTACTTCTCATGTCCCCTGATCTTGCTGAGGCCGTGGCCTCCACCTCACCTGCTTTCCCCACCCACCATTCTCTTTTCTCTCTTCCCACGTTTTCAGCTGCCCTTCTCCAGGTTCTCTTCACTGTTTCCTTCTTCTGTGTTGGCTTCAGGGCTCTGTCCTTGGCCCTATGTCTTCTCTCTCTTTCCATTCAAGCTAGGAAGTTTCATATGCATCTATGGTTTACAAACAACTCTTTGCTGATGAAAACTCCCAAGTCATTACCTTTACCCCAGACCTCTCTCCTGATCTATAGGACAATAGTGACGAGTGTTCCTGAAAGCCCCCTCCCTCTGCATGTCCTATATGATACCACATTCAATATGTCTAAACCAGATATATATTTTTTAATTTTTATTTATTTTTGTATTTTTAAAATTTTTTTTTATTTCAGAACATTAAGGGGGTACAAATGTTTAGGTTACATATATTGCCTTTGCCCCACCCGAGTCAGAGCT
Organism: Lemur catta; assembly: GCF_020740605.2. Lineage (NCBI taxonomy): Eukaryota > Metazoa > Chordata > Mammalia > Primates > Lemuridae > Lemur > Lemur catta. The sequence goes on from NC_059137.1 coordinate 86,034,424, forward strand.
ATTAGCATGTCATCCTAAACCAGATGTATTAACTTCAAGAAAAAACTTCTTGGCCAGGCGCGGTGGCTCACGCCTGTAATCCTAGCTCTGGGAGGCCGAGGCGGGTGGATCGCTCGAGGTCAGGAGTTCGAGACCAGCCTGAGCAAGAGTGAGACCTCGTCTCTACTAAAAATAGAAAGAAATTATCTGGCCAACTAAAAATGTATATACAAAAAATTAGCCGGGCATGGTGGCTCATGCCTGTAGTTCCGAGCTACTCGGGAGGCTGAGGCAGTAGGATCGCTTAAGCCCAGGAGTCTGAGGTTGCTGTGAGCTAGGCTGATGCCACGGCACTCACTCTAGCCCAGGCAACAGAGCGAGACTCTGTCTCAAAAAACAAAAAAAAAGAAAAGAAAAAACTTCTCCTTCAATCTCTATCTCATTTAATTACACACCCCTTGAAAAATGCTTGCTATCCGAACCACAAAGCAAATCCTCTAAATGCTAAACAAAGGGCGACCTTCGTTTAGGCAATAAATAAACAAGAGTTAGAGGCTGACCATTTACCCCCCAAAATTAAGTGTGGTATTGTACAGTGAAAATGAACGGGCTCTGAAATTAAACAGACACTAGTTTGAACCTTAGCACTGAGCTTGCCTGACCTGAAATGGCGATGACAGTGCTTACCTGTTTAGGTTGTTAGGATGGTAAAATAAAATGAGAATGCAAAGCACTTGGGACAAATTTGATACACATTAAGTGGTGGTTTCATGTTTTCTTACTTTAGACGTACAACTTCCTTCATAGGCTTATAGATTCTGAATCCATGAATTTTTTCGCTGACCAGGGCCAGTGGTTGTTGGAGTTGTTGGAACTAAAATGCCTTGGTATTATCCATTTGGAGACACTGAACACAGCCTCCCGGAGGGAGTCAACCAGCCAGAGTGAGATGCCCGCAGTGGCACCGGATGAAAGATCTAGTCTTGCAAGGGACTCACTGGCGTGCTTTCCCACACATGATGTGGTTTACTCTGCCTGCTGCCTTCTAAAAAGTGCTCTTTAAAACCTTTTTCTTTTTACTTTCTATTTGTCAAATAAAAATGAGTCCAATTGAGGGCATCGACATCACAACTGCTCAGATGAGAAGAACTTGTGATGCTTGATGGGGAGGGGGTGGGACCTGAGGGAGGGGAGCATCCAGTGGGGCTCTCTGCAGAGTCAGTGCAAGTTGGATGGAAATTTTGTAAAATATAAGGTTACTGTTTCAGCAAGATGGTTGTGATCTGTACCTTCTTCATGGTCTTAAAGATAGTGGGGTCCCAAACACTTCCAGGTGTGTTCTATTTGAGTTGAGTGCAGGGGGGATTTGCTTCCTTGCAGAAGCTCAGATAAACCTCAGTGAGTGGAAAGTTAGCCCTGGTGAGGGGGGCCTGGGTGCGGGTGGAGGTCTGAGCTGGGGCCAGTGTGGTGCCTTTTGCCTATGTTGGGATGATTTCTCTGTAGCCTTCCTGCCAGCTGGTCATAGGGGAGCAGAAGACACGGGCCAGCAGTGGGGGTACCTGTAGTCCTCAAGCCTCCAAGCACTCATTTCTACCTCATCACCTTATAAGAGCATCTGCAGCTCCTGGGTCACCACAAACACAGTCATTGCCAATGGAGGGAGGATGGGGTGGTTTGGATTACAGTGAACCAAAAGCATCAAAGAGAAATCACACCAGACACAGATAGTCAAGAAAAGCTCTTCAAGACTATAGGAATAAGGGAGAGAGATTAAACTCAATGCCCCTGAAACAGAAGGGGAGCATTATTTTTTTTCAATTTTTATTTTTTTGAGACAGAGTCTCTCACTCTGTCACCCTGGGTAGAGTGCAGTGGCATCATCATAGCTCACTGCAACCTCAAACTCCTGGGCTCAAGTGACACCTCCTGTCTCAGCTTCCCAAGTAGCTGGGACAACAGCATGTGCCACCATGCCCAGCTAATTTTTTCTATTTTTAATAGTGATGGGGTTTCATTCTTGCTCAGGCTGGTCTTGAACTCCTGAGCTCAAGTGATCCTCCCGCCTTGGCTTCCTAGAGCGTTAGGAGTACAGGTGTGAGCCACTGTGCCCAGCCTGGGAGCATTTTTTTTTCTTTTTTTTACAATCTATGTTGTTTATTTTTTGGGAGCATTTTTAAGTATGGGTGAGGTAGTGGAAAAGTACTGCAGCATGTTAAGAGTAGGGTGGTCAGTGTGATTAGGCCATCAGTGCTTGCTAATTAGTGTTTATTGAACTTGGGTTCCTCACCTCCCACAAAGTCTGGGAGAGAGACTGTCTTTCCTGATGATTACATTTTAAGGGGGTGGTTCCCAGGTCCTTGAGAAAGACACTCCTGGGTGGCAAGAGGCTGAGAGAAAATGTACATCCCAAAGGAACAGAAAGAATTTACAATTGGAAGTTTTTGCAAGGAAATGTTGTGAGAAAGGGAGGTCAGGAAGAAAGATGTCTAAAGTTTAGTCAAGGTGAGGGGAACATTAAGGCCATGTTTGTCAAAAGCCAACCACCAGCTGGGAAATCTGATGCATTACCACCCAGGTTATTTGAGTGTTACTCAAAAAAAATGATACTCAAGGTCTTACGCACTTTTCTAAACCACTTTCATTCGTTAATGGAGGCTCTTTAACTAAAACCAAAAGACTCAAGTAGCAAAAAATTAGACTTCTACTAAAAGCCTACTCTCCAAACCTCTACTGGGTTGGTAAGGGCTCAAAATAAGCCTTCCCTTTTAGGAAAGTGTATCCTCTGCTCTACACAGATGACAGTATTTAAGATCACTCATTTTCTGTTTCCCATGACTTATCTTTATGGGGGCAGGTAGTTTAGCATCTAGGGTGATATTATTGAAGTGTTTAAGGCACTGGCTTTGGGATCCTGGCTCTGCAATTTGTAAGTCGCAGAATTAAATGACATAGTACATACTAAAATCTTGGCACAGTGCCTCGTACATACTAAGGGCCAACAAATGGTAATAATCATTAATATGATGAAAACTCTTTATGGAGCTTCAAAAGAGAATTTTAGTGTAAAAATAAAAATGATAAGGGCAGTTTCAAGTTTATTATCTGCTTTATGGGAAATAATGCACTTTTCATTATTTTAATGTAATTATTCAAGGAACAATTATTCTGGTTGGCATTATCCACATTTTGCCTCTCTTCCAGCTTAATGAAGCTTACTCGGGTGGGCAGTGCAATAAAAACACAGGGGTTGGGGCCACTCAGTATTGTCTCTTGTTAACGGGGTTTATTGTTGACTGTGTCAGAGGAAAACAACAGTATTTAGATCCTGCTGACTGAGCAGAACCACATTTTAGCTGGAAGGATGCCTCTTCCCCACAGCTCAAGGTGTAGATGAGGTGGAGGGAATGGGGAGACCCCCTGGGCCCCTTTTCCCGACTCCAGGATCCTAAGGCTCTGGGCAAAAGAAGATCCAAAAAGACCCTTGAGGAGGTCAGAATTTTTTTTTTTTTTTTTTGAGACAGAGTCTCGCTCTATTGCCCGGGCTAGCGTGCCATGGCATCAGCCTAGCTCACAGCAACCTCAAACTCCTGGGCTCACGCGATCCTTCTGCCTCAGCCTCCCAAGTAGCTGGGACTACAGGCAGGCACCACCATGCCTGGCTAATTTTTTCTATATATTTTTAGTTGTTCAGCTAATTTCTTTCTATTTTTAGTAGAGATGGGGTTTTGCTCTTGCTCAGGCTGGTCTCAAACTCCTGAGCTCAAACGATCCACCTGCCTTGGCCTCCCAGAGTGCTAGGATTACAGGCATGAGCCACTGCACTGGGCCTCATGTATATCTTTTTTAATAACTACAGATAGGCGACCAACAGTGACAGTTTTGTACCAGAGGACCCATGTTTCTTTTGTGATGCTTGCTTCTGAATGCTCCACAATGATTCAGAAGGCAACAAACTGGGGGAATTCCTTGTTTATCTTTATGTTGATCCTGGAACCTTTAATTAAGAATAGGCACATACACACACAGAGAGAAAAGTGCAGCCTTCTGAAATAACTGTTCTCTTGGATGGTTACTTTATTTCTAAGAAATGCCACTGAGGACCATGATCCATTTGGAACAATAAGCTAAAGCTATCCAAAAAAAAGCCCGAATCAGAGATCTTCCTATAAAGTAATTTGATTATATTTAAATGTTTAGAAATATATTTAATTTAGCAGTTATTCCAAAGTATGTTTTTTTGTTTAGTGCTTTTTACCCATTGTAAGTTGGTTGTTTATCTTACTGAGTTATAGAAGTGCTAAATATGAATCCTTGGTCAGATATACATATTCTGATTCTTTCTCCTAATCCTGTTCATTCTCTGTCCAGAGTATTTTTTACTAATGACAGAATGCAATTAATGATACATCGAGTGGTGGAAGTGTTTTGAAAATTCTTTGAAGAATGTGAGAGCTACACCATCTACCATGAGGCTTCCAAGGTAAAAGTCCTTCAAATATCTGTCATAAAAATTAGGGAGAGAAATAAGAGTGAATTATTTAATAAATATCACAATATTAAGAAAAGCTATTGAGTAATTAAGATTAATAGTGGGCTCTTTTGTAATGTTAGGTTTAGTTTTGTTAGGAACTAGGCACATAAGACATTTTAATGAGACTACATTAATAATGAAAGTAAAAAGATCTTGAGTATATATTTATACCTTCACAGAAGTAACATTTAAATTGAAGCTTCAATTCTTGACAGAAACTTTCTATAAATCGTAAGTGTTATGAGTTTAAAATATGTTAGTTTAGCATGAAGATGAAAAAAATAGGGTTTATATGACTGTGGACATGTGGAACAATCAAGATCCTACTGACTACTAGCTCTGGCTCACTATGTCTTAGCTGATACTATCCAATATTCTATAAGCAAAAAGAAAACAAGTAAACACAGGAGTGTTTCTGGCCCAGCTCTTCCATTGCTCTGGTCCTTTAACTATAATAATCCTAGTTACGCTTTTCTCTCATTCTGAGCCAAAGGGAAAAGGAAACTTTTTCATAAATTCCCAGGTCCAGGTCGTCAGAGAAAATTGTAGCTATCTATATTGAAATATGTTCTGGAAACCTTTTTGGGTGGAAAATGTAATACCATTTAAGACTTTTAAGAGTGCTATAAAATAGATTTTAAATGCATCGTAAATATTTAAAAGTTTTACTTTCTCTTTCCTAGGTTATATTGAAATTCATCTAAGTTCCACATCTAGATTTCTAAGAACAGACATTTACCATATAAATAAACAACAGTGAATCCTGTAGGACTATGTGTTTAAAAGACTGACGGTGAAGTTATGTTTTATGGACTTGAAGTGCTACGTACCCGTTAAGTCGATTGGTTTGGAGATGACGAGCACCTGTTCTGGTATGTCTAGCGTGGGTCTCATTCAGATTCATTCAGTTAGTACACAGAGGATCACTACAGGGAATTAAGCGGCCACTCCTTGGCCTACTTATAATGTTGCTATGTTTTTACTTTCCTGTATTGAAGAGTGCTAAAATTGAGCAGATTGAAAATTCTGCTGGAAAACCATAGATTTAAGATAAATAAGTGATATATCCAATTTCTAAAATTCCACAGGTAAAATGTATTTTTGATTCCTTTTTCTTTTTTTCCCAGAGATGGGGTCTTGCTATGTTGTCCAGGCTGGTCTTGAACTTGTGGCCTCAAGCAATCTTCCCATCTCAGCTTCCCAAAAGTGCTAGATTACAGGCATGAGCCACCACACCTGGCCTGATGCTTTTATTATTAATACTGCATTCGTTTTAGGTCATGCATGAATATGGAAGGGTCTGTTTACTTTTATCATATTCAATTCATACTCTCAAAACAGCTAACCTAGTAGAAAGTTAATTATTGTCATAATGCATTATTCCATGTGTGCTGCCAATGCATTCATTTTAGTGGACAGAGAAGAAAGATATCAGTTAAAACACTGTTTTATTATTTATTCAAAGTGTTAGTTCTTAAGGTTAACATTGTCACCAAAGACTCAGATACCTATTATGGTTTCCTGGTGAAACTGAGTAGAAAGACTAACTAGGTTACTCCCACAATTTGTCAGTGTGTTGTATATCAGTCATACAGCTATTCCCACCAAGTTGCAGTCAAAAGAAATTCTTAACTTTGTATATTTTGAAGCTGCAAAATCTCGGATCTAAGACAGCTTTCATTTCTATTTCATCCTATTAAACACAACATGCTAATTAAAGCAAATATGACAATGATGTCATGAACTTATCACTATTGTTTGTAGTTAGAAATGAATTCCATTTTGATATAATATTGGATGCACATACACAAAAATCACTATATATAGAAAAGCAATAGTTATTTCTTTAAACATCTTTGTCAGTAAGGATAATTAAACATTTGGATTTTACTGGCAGAAAGGTTGGTCATCTCTAACATTATCTGTGTGTTGCCGAATTATCCAACACAAATATAAACACAGTTGTGCCTATTTCATCTTTCTTTGTTTCTTAATTCTTTAAGAATATGGCTTTGCTATTTCCGACAGATCATCCTGTCTCTGGCCCATGGGACAAAACCAGTTGTTAGTGAAGCCCTCACAGAGCCCTGTAAAAGCCTTTGCTCTTGTACAGGATTAGATGGCAGATCTCATCTTGACATGACATCCAGGTAAGCGTGTGGGGATAGGAACATGCACTGACATTACTGCATCAGCAAAACAAGGTAAATCTGCCAGTATACTATGTGAAATCACTGGACATAGTAGCAGTTATAAGGCTTAAGGACCCTGTAATGTTCACACACACAAAGTCGTAATCAGGTTCTCTGATTCAGATGGTGTATCTGAAATTTCTCCAAGCACCTGAGAAACCTTCAACACTCTATTCTGCTGGGTCATGTGTAAACTTACTCTTTAAAATGTTATCCAATGATGATAAAGAAAAAAAAAAAGCAACCCCAGCACAAAATAGGTGTTGTTTATACATACTTTTTTTTGGCTAGCTGTTTCATTGAAATTATCACTTAGTGGCTTTTCAGCTGTGGAGTTTTGACCAGCTACCCAGTTTAAGCTGAGCCAATCCTCCCAATAGTTCTTGATAACCATTCATAAGACTTTTCTTTTTTTTTTTTTTTTTTTTTGAGACAGAGTCTCACTTTGTTGCCAGGGCTAGAGTGAATGCCGTGGCGTCAGCCTAGCTCACAGCAACCTCAAACTCCTGGGCTTAAGCGATCCTACTGCCTCAGCCTCCCGAGTAGCTGGGACTACAGGCATGTACCACCATGCCTGGCTAATTTTTTCTATATATATTTTTAGTTGTCCAGATAATTTTTTTTATTTCTATTTTTAGTAGAGACGGGGTCTCACCCAGGCTGGTCTTGAACCCCTGACCTTGAGCGATCCACCCGCCTCGGCCTCCCAGAGGGCTAGGATTACAGGCGTGAGCCACCGCGCCCGGCCCATAAGACTTTTCTTAAAGAGTTCTGAGACTGTTAGTTATGTGTGAATCAGCTTAGGACAAATAGAGAAAATCTCTTGAGAAGACAACTGTGCTTTAAGAAACATGCCAAAGCCAGACATAAATTATTAGAATGCTGCCTTGTCTCTAGAAGTTGAATATTCTGTGGCTTCTTGGTAAAACTAGATCTGTTGAGACTCAGGAAAAAAAGGGAGGTTGAAGAAGAGATAAACACCATTTTCTTTATTTTTGCCATGTTTAGCTTATTGTTTAGTTACCTTGTCTGCCCACAGAACACAATCTCTATGACCAGCTAAGAAATTATTTCCTTGGCAGCAAATCCATAATTCCATTGCTTACTCTTATAAATAGCAAAGAAGTAATTTACTAATAGAGTTTGACAGAAAAATTCTTTAATCAAAACAAGTTTACACGTTGACACTTGTAGGTTAACTAGAATAAATCTGTCCAGGTTAAAACTATAGTTAAGAACCAAACAGATAATGACTGGTCTATATGGGGGTTCTCTCAAAACAGTGGCTCCTAGTTCCATTGTAAGACCTCTCAAAAGCAAAAATCCAGTTACTGAAATAATTCAAATTTTTAATCTGTAGATGAAAACAGTTATCCTAGAGGTCTAACCATACAATGTTAGACACAAACTGCTATGTTATTTTCCTGTATTCATATAGTTTGAAAACGTGAGAAGTATCCTTTTCAATCAAAACCCACCAAATGATCCAATATTCAAAATGTGTTAGAAATGCCATCCTTTAGTAAATATACCCTTAAAGTTTGTGTTGCCATTGTCTTCACCCTGATATAGTCTCTATACATCAATATACAGACTATCTGAAAGTACTGCGATGGGACAGCTAATGTTGTATGATACCGACACGAAAATAAAAAGTCCCCTCTAATACAGCCATGTTTTCAAATAGGTTAGTTCCCTTCTGTTTACTGCATAAGCATCACAGATTGACTTTTTTCCAATTAAAAAAATACTTCCATAATGAGTATTAAGAAAACTTAGAAATGAGACATTTCTCAAACATAAGATTGTTTAGTTTGCAGTTTCAGTTACTCATGCCTGTAAAGGATCTCAGATGATTGAACCCTGATGCCGGATTCATTCCTGTGTATACCCAGTCTGTTCTCTGCAGGGAGATCGTACGACTTCACTGAATTCCGAGCTACAAAACTAAATAACCTGCAAAAGTTAACAAAACTCGTAGAATTGTCAGTTCAGCGTCATTTCTAGTTGGCATGCAGAAGGGCGTTCAGAACACACGTCATTTCACAGGAACAGGATAGTGCAGCACAACGTAGACTGCGAGATTAAAATTAGCTTTTGATAAAAGGAGGGCGTGAGTACTTGTATACAAGTAACATTTTATCTACCGTAAAAATGCTCAACTTCTGCAAACCCCACAACCAGCGGAAAGACAGTCTGGTAAATCCAAGATTTGTGAAAAATATGCACAAAAACCCATGGTATTTGGGAAAAGAGGAAAAGTTTATACAAGTGGTAGTTTTAAAGATGTAACTTTGTTCTACTGTCAGTTACACATTAACATACATGCTAATAGAAAGCATGCTACAACCATGTCTGGAAAAACAGTTTGACATTTTCTAAATGGATTTTGATCCACATTTACTGTATAACATAGCCGTTAATACTGCACACGTACAGTTGGCCATTATGTTTAATTACTTGCAAATGAAGACAAAGGGATCTTCCTTCCTCAAAACAAATTTTGAACATCAAAACCTATGCTTATAAAAATTTGAAACTTTCATCAGCCTAAATATTTCAAATGAAAGCAGTTACAAACTTCTGAAGTATTCCTGTATTGCAGGGATGTCAACCTAGTTATCTAGTGTGGAATCCTTCAGAGGTATTTCTTTTTCTTTTCGTTTTTCTTTTCTTTCTTTCTTTCTTTTTTTTTTGTAAGAAAGAGTCTCATTCTGTTGCCCGGGCTAGAGTGCCATGGCGTCAGCCTAGCTCACAGCAACCTCAATTCCTAGGCTGAAGCAATCCAACTGCCTCAGCCTCCCGAGTAGCTGGGACTACAGGCATGTGTTACCATGCTCGGCTAATTTTTCCATATATATTTTTAGCTGTCCATATAATTTCTTTCTATTTTTAGTAGAGATGGGGTCTCGCTCTTGCTTAGGCTGGTCTCCAACTCCTGACCTCAAGCGATCCTCCCGCCTTCAGCCTCCCAGAGTGCTAGGATTACAGGCGTGAGCCACTGTGCCTGGCCCCTTCAGAGATATTTCTGTCTCTCTGTCTCTTCACTGGATGGCCCAAAGAATAGGGGAAAAGAAAGTTGTGACAGTGGTGATTAGCGTTTTCTGATGAGAAAAAAAAAAAAGACATTAAATCTGTGCATTACATTTTTTTAAAAAGAAAAACAAAACCCAAAATGCCCGATTTGTTATTAAGACACTTGTCATTATTGCTTGTTCAGAATTTTATATTATCATGTTGTATCTTGTCTTCCCAAAGTGTTATGCTGGTCAAGCAAAGTACTCAGGGAAGCATAATGGACCAAGCCTTCTTCTCCATCATTTCTAGCTTTTAATTGAATTCTCTTTAAAGAATATGGGAATGTTTTATATGTGATGCCAACATATTACAAATCTTAATAGTACTTAGAGACAACAAGAACTCCCTTAATTTCAGAATGAGAAGGGATGCTTGATTCCAAGTCCTTCAAGTGGACAGTACAACAAACTATGATAAGACTTGGATAACTAGTTCCATATCTGATTATATTAGGGTAAGTAGTATAAAATAGCCTGTGATTCTCCATCTAATTTTTAACATACTGTGGCACTCAAAATTTAAAAAAAATGTGAAAGCAAGTTATTTATTAATGGTGTATCAGTAAAAGAAGTCCAGGGAAACATAATTATTTTCTTTAACTAGGTTGCCCCCTCGCCCCTAAATACACTGGCAAATTTACAGAGTTTTTTATTTTTGCCTTTTTGCAACTTGCTTACTGAATTCAGGAACTGACTGATCAAAAGATAACCCCTTGTACAAACAACCTTGGAACAGTACTGTGATTAAAAACTCGAATTCAGGAAAAACATGCAAGAAGACGCATTCAGACACCTCCTCTCTTTTCCTTATTGCTGGCCTTGTGGTTGTCTTTGCTTTCTTCATTGCTGTGTCCATTATGTTGTGGCAGATTACTGTCTTGACCATCAGATCCTCCCCTGAGGGTCTGTGAACCGTGAGAGCTATTGCAATGGAAAAACTGTTAGAGCTTACAAAATAGTACTTTAAGATGTCCTCTAAAGATCCAAAATCAAAACTGCAATAAGGCCTTCATGTTCCTAATAGCATCTTTTACTTGAAAGTGTATTGTAATATAGTCCTTGAATTTTAGGATTAGGTTTTGATGCTATCCCCCCCCTAAAAAAAACCGGAATAATGATTTCATTAAAAAGGTGTACTATCTCCTCCTAATATCACTGAAATCTTTTGAGTAACTAAGGTACCGTAAGAAGTAGCGTTACTACATGTATCTTTGGGTACAGGAAGTAGATTATTAATGTGATTATTCCATTTGTTACCATTATCAGGAACACTACAGGGTGCCACAGCTCTTTAGTGCATCATAATTTATTCTACTTATTAGAAAAAACAATGCAAATCATAAATTTTTAAATTTATAATTAGTGGTATTTTAGAAGAAAAAGCATTGTCATATTTCCTAATTGGTATGGTTTTTGCGCCTAGTAAGTAAACAATGGTGGGGGGTGGATTTCCTGTAAATCCCATTACCTAATAAATGAGAATAAAAGAAAAAAAATCCAACTGCTTCTGAAATGTTGGTTTCTACCTTAAGCAGCTCCCACTAAAATGTTTAATAACTTGGAATCTGGGGAGCTGATAGTAGTACTATGATTCTAATAGTCCTTTATAGATGCATCCTGAAATGTTTATGAGTGAAATGGTGCGTCTGGAATTGCTATAAAATAATCTTCAGGGGTGGCACAGAGAAAGCTTATGGGGTACAAAACCACAAGATCATGCATTGATAATTGCTGAAGGTGCTTGATGGGGATGTGGGAAAGTTTATTTCTATTTCTGAGTAGACTTGCTTTTTAAACCTCATAATAGTGCATCAAGGCAGTTACTGTTATATTTAATTAAAAGGAATAATGAGGGAAGAGAGGAGGTGGAGACAGAGTCCGACCCAGAGAAGTTAAGTCACTTATTCAGGCCACACAGCTGCCTTTCCGTACCAAGTTGCCTCTAGGAACAGAGAAAACAAGACTTCTTGATTTATCATGTTTTGTCTTTTTACTTCCGTGCTTCATCCTTGAAGTTGGTATCAGCATATTTAGCTTGGACATCGCAAACAACTGAGCTTGGCTCTGAGACGTGAGATCTCCACTGGAAACTGCTTTGGTTGAAGAAACGAAATGTGATGTGTCCTTCTTAATTGCTAGCTCGTGCTTTTTGCTCATTGGTTATTTTTTAAGGAACAACTATCGTTCTTGTTCTCCCCTGAGTGTAAGGGTTCTCTCATGCATTAAGATATAATTTAAAGGGCATCTCCCAAGGGGTATAAACATATGGTATAGCTAATTTCATTCTGGAAAATTCTGAAATGATAATGTCCATCTCTTTGCAAGAGATTGGTTTTCATCACACGCTGTCTTCTTTTCTGATAAGAAAGATCCTAGTGGAGCTGAGTGTGCATCTATGTGTTCAGCCCTTGGGGAACCCTCCAGGGCCAACCCAGGACTGAACACAGCCTATGTTTCCACTTAGAATTGTGCTCTCTTGGGGCTACTCTAAGTATGGGGGTGATGATCCTAGCAACCCACTTGTGATATCTTAATCCTCTGCAAGAGCAAGCAGTCTTACCTTGACTGCCAGATGTTAATAAATAATGCTCTATTGAAAATTCAGGGAGCACAAGCCTGTTGTGATGTGTGCTTAAACCTAGTTGACCAATTCCCAGGGGCCTATCTTCAAGCAGCCTCTTCATCAGTCTCTTTCTTTCTAGTAAGTCTTACAGTGTTCTACTCTGAGTGTTATTAAAACACAAACTCATGTTTTCTGTCTTCCTTTCCCCTCCCCTCCCCTCCCCTCCCCTCCCCTCCCCTCTCCTCTCCTCTCCTCTCCTCTCCTCTCCTCTCCTCTCCTTTCCTTTCCTTTCCTTTCCTTCCCTTTTCTTTCTCTCCTCCCCTTCCCTTCCCTCCCCTCCCCTCCCCTTCCCTTTCCCCTTCCCTTTCCTTCCCTTTCCTTTTTCCTCTTTCCTTCCCTTCCCTTCCCTTCCCTTCCCTTTCCTCCCTCCCTCCCTCCCTCCCTCCCTTCCTTCCTCCCTTCCTTCCTTCCTTCCTTCCTTCCTTTTCCCTTTCCCCTCCCTCTCTCTCCTCCCTCCCCAAAACGTTCTCTCCTGTCAGTTTGTAGTCATTCTCTTCCCCCAACCCACATGCCCAGGCAATAACTGATTTATTTTCTATCACAATGGTTTTGCTTTCTGTAGAATTTTACATTAATGAAAATTTCCCTTTACTTAGCACCTTTTGAGATGCATCAATGTTTTTGCATGTATCAGGAGTCCTTTCCATCTTATTGGTGGGTAGTGTTTTATGGAATGTAATTATCGCTAAGTTTTGCACCTTTTTTTCTATATAGCCATTCACCAGTTGGGAACTATTTGGATTATTTCCAGTTTGGGAATATAGTAAATAAAGCTGCTGTGAACATCTATGTATAGGTGGGGTTTTTTTAGAGACAGCATCTTGGTCTATTGCCTAGGGTGGAATGTAGTGACAGTCAACTCACTGCAGCCTCAAACTCCTGGGCTCAAGCAATTCTCCTGCCTCAGCCTCCAAATAGGGTGGGACTATAACTAAACCCCATGCCACTCACCTAACTTTTCTCTTTTTCTTTTATTATTGTTTATTTATTTTTATTTTATTGCTATTATTTTTTAAGACAGAGTCTTGCTCTGTCATCCAACCTAGAGTGCAGTGGTGACATCATAGCTCACTGCAACCTCAAACTCTTGGCCCCAAGTGATCCTCCTGCCTCAGCCTCCTGAGTAGCTGGGACTACAGTCGAGTGCTGCCACACCCAGCCAGCTTGTCTATTTTTTGTAGAGATGGGGTCTCACTGTTTTGCTCAGGCTGATCTCGAACTCCTAGCCTTGAGTGATCCTCCCATCTTGGTGTCGTAAAGTGCTGGGATTACAGGTATGAGCAACTGCTTCTGGCCTGAGTACACGTTTTGAGTGGATAGATGTTTTTATTTCTTTTGGGTCAATAGCAGTGAGATCACTGGGGTGCATAGTAAGTATATTTTAACTTTATTTTTTGTTTTGTTTTTGAGACAGAGTCTTGCTCTGTTGCCCGGGCTAGAGTGCCGTGGCATCAGCTTAGCTCACAGCAACCTCAAACTCCTGGGCTCAAGCAATCCTTCTGCCTCAGCCTCCTGAGTAGCTGGGACCATAGGCAGGCACCACCATGCCTGGCTGATTTTTTTCTATCTATATTTTTAGCTGTCCAGATCATTTCTTTCTATTTTTTTTTAGTAGAGACCGTGGTCTCGCTCTTGCTCAGGCTGGTCTCGAACTCCTGACCTCCAGCAATCCCATTATTGGGCATCTACCCAGAAGAACAAAAGTCATTCTATAAAAAGGACACCTGCACCCGAATGTTTATAGCAGCACAATTCACAATTGCAAAGATGTGGAAACAACCCAAATGCCCATCAATTCACGAATGGATTAGTAAATTGTGGCATATGTATACCATGGAGTATTACTCAGCTATAAGAAATAACAGTGATACGACATCTCTTTGGTTCTCCGGGAGAGAGTTGGAACCCATTATATTAAGTGAAGTATCCCAAGAATGGAAAAACAAGCATCACATGTACTCACAAGAAAATTGGTTTCCCTGATCATCACCTAAATGCACATTGGGGAATGATACCAACTGGATATCAGACTGAGGCGGGGGGGTGGAGGGAGGGGATGGGTGTATGCCTACATGATGAGTGCGTTGCGCACCGTCTGGGGAATGGCCATGTTTGAAGGTGCTGACTCAGGGAGGTGGGGCGTGGGGGGAGGGGATGGAGTATGACTACATGGTGAGTGCCAGGCACACTATCTGGGGAATGGACACACTTGAGGCTCTGACTTGGGGACGGGTGGGACATGGGCAATATATATAACCTGAGCTTCTGTACCCCCATAATAAGCTGAAATAAACCAGTGAAGACGGCTTTAGACCTTCTCAGCCTAGAGATGATACCAGAGGAATCTCTATTAACAAACTTTACTAACTGGACTTTCTCTGCCAGTTATTTGCCTTGCCCCAAGTGGCCACCCATAGAGACTCAAAGTCCTTTTCATTTGTCTTCTTACTTCTCTAAAAATTTACTGTTTTTTTGACGGGGGTGTTTTGGTTTAGTTATTTGTTGTTCTTTGTGTTTTTCTTCTGGAGACAGAGTCGCTGTGTCATCCCTGCTGGAGTGCAGTGGCATCGTTACAGCTCACTGTAACCTCCAACTCCTGGGCTCAAGAAATCCTCCTGTCTCAGCCTCCCGCATAGCTGGGACTACAGGCGTGCACTGCCACACCTGGCTAAATTTTACTATTTTTAGTAGGGATGGTGTTTCCGCATTGCTCAGGCTGCCCGGAGCTCCTGAGCTCAAGCGATCCTCCCACCTTGGCCTCCCAGAGTGCTAGGATTACAGACATGAGCCACCACACCTGGCCAAATTACTAGTATCTTCTATCTTCGCTTTCAAAGAGGATTGACTCAACATCCAATTTAAAATTTTAAATTAAACCCAAAGGAGAAAATAAATTTCCCAGCTAGGAATCTTAAATGTCTTATTGTACACAGAGGTTAAAGCATGTGGCATCAGAGTTGGTTTGCAAATAGTAATAAGGGATTCGTGCTGTCCCGTGTGCACCTGACTGTACACAGTAATGGGCAGGGTCGAAGAAAAGGACTTTTTTTGTTGTTGGAGTCCAACTTTTTCTTCAAGTTAGAGTTCTTTAGCTGTCCTCCAGCCCCCTGAGCTGCTCAGCCATGGTTGGTCCTATGTCCTCTTATGTAGACTAGATAAGACATTGTTTCCCTGGGATCTTGGGGTTCAAAGGTGAAGCTCCAGCAGCAGGGGTTTGTTTTGTCTGTATTTCTTGTTAATAGTTAGGCAGCTGCTTTTGGATGGGGCCTAAGTATTGTGGGTTTTGTGTCATGGACAATTTACATGAAAATGTGTATTAGTGGGATTTAATATGAAATCTGAACAAGGTTAACCTTACCCCCATTGGTTATGCAGTTGGTACTATTATGACTGCGTTGACTACACAGTCATAGAGGAGCAGACCTCTAGGCTGTGGTTCACTGTCCAGAGGGATCATTCCTACTGTGGCAGCGGCTGTTGTTATTGAAGGCATTTGGCCTGTTTTGGGCAGCATCTTTTCACAGTCTTTTCTGTACCTCTTTCCTCCCTTGCCTAGCTCCTGCCTGTCTCCCTTGCCTAGCTCCTGACTGTCCTCCCTTCCCTAGCCCCTGTCAGTCCTCCCTTTCCTAGCCCCTGCCTGTCCTCCCTTCCCTAGTCCCTGACAATCCTCCCTTTCCTTGCCCCTGCCAATCCTCCCTTTCCTAGCCCCTGCCAATCCTCCCTTTCCTTGTCCCTGCCAATCCTCCCTTCCCTAGCCCCTGCCTGTCCTCCCTTCCCTAGCCCCTGCCAATCCTCCCTTCCCTAGCCCTTACCATCCTAGGCCTGCCATTGCTAGCTGCAGGCGTGTATTGGCTTTACTAAAGGAGTGGATTAAGGAGCCTTTATGTTCTCTAAAGTCATCAAGAGAGATTGATATAAAGACATTTGAGATATTCAGTTATAAACAACCTTCTTCATACGATGGTAAAGTATTCCAGCATTTTTCCCCATATCTGGTAACTTAGTTCAGGTTCTTAAAATTTATTTCCTGCTTATTACATAGTTCTACTTATTGCTGTGGAACAAACTATTGCACAACTTAGTGTAAAACAACAACCATTTTGTTACGCTCACAAACTGTGCGTCCAGAATTCAAACAGGGTTGTCTTGTCTGCTATGTCTAGGAGCTCAGTTCCAGGGGTTATAAAAAGGACAGGGGGGTTGGAGCACCTGGGCTGGAGGACCTGCATCAGAGACCATTCCTTTGCTGACATATCTGGCACCTCGGCAGGTCTGGTTAGAAGACTGGGCTCAGCTGGGACTCTCGGTCAGAGCAGCTACGCAGGAGGCCTGAGTGTGACTACAGTTCTTCCATGGTGATTCAGGGTCCCATCAAACAAGGCAAAAGCTAGTCCTGCCTTTCAGGGCCTATTAATATCTTCAGAAATCACATCACGTTACTTCTGCCATTCTGTCCTGGCTAAAGCAGTCATAAGCCTACCCAGATTCAAGGGGAAGGGGCCCACCTTCCTAATGGGAGGTGTGTCAAAGACTTTGGGATCATGTTTTTAGACCACCAAAATAGTGACCCTTTGGGTTTGTAATCTGACCTACCATTTTATTGTGTGGGATTGGGCAAGTTATCTGATTTGCGTGTGCCCTGGTTATCTCATGTATAAAACAAGATTGGTGATAATAACGACCTCATGGGGGTGTTACAAGGGCTTCCATCAGTCGTCTCCTTTACCTCTTTGTCCTATCTCCTCCTCTCTCCTACTCGCTGCACTGGTAGTCCCAGGGGTCGCCTTGCTGTTCTTTAAACACACCAAGGGTGCTCCAGCCTCAGGACCTTGGCACCAGCTGTTCTCTCTGCCTAGAACCCTTTTCTTCCAAATATCCACATGCCTAATGCTCTCACCTCCTCCTCTTGTTCAAATGTCACCTCAGTGGGACATGCTGTGACTCCCTGTGGCCCTCCCAATGCCGTTAAGCTTGATTTAATTTCTTTCATTGCATTTGTTATTCTCTAACATACTCTATAGTTTACATATTTCTTAATGTTTATTGTGTTTTGTCAATTTCCCCAGCAATACTAAAAGCTCTGTGAGAGCAGGAATGTGTGTTCTGTTCCTGATACTATTCCAAATATCTAGAACATGCAAGTCATTTATTGCAGATGACCAGTAAATATTGGTTGAATTACTGAGTGATTAAATGAGACAAATGGGTAAAGCATTTAGAAGAATCCCTGACACGTAGTAAGTAATACATAAATGTTAGTCATCAGCAGCATTAATGATCTCTTATGGTCTTCTGATTTATCATTTCTTTTTTTTATTTATTCTTGACCTTATGTGAACTTTGACTACTGATTTATCATTTCTATCCCCGTGTCCTCAGCCTCTCCCATCTCTAGTTCATGCCAGTGAGATTATCTTCTTTCTCCTCTTTTAAAAGAGTAGGCTCCTTTCTTAAAGGGACGTGTGATGGAAAGAGTCTGGGCTTAGAAGTGAGCGTTAAAAATGGGAGCCTGGGCCAGGGGTGGCGGCTCCCTCCTGTCATCTGAGCACTGTGTGAGGCCGAGAGGGAGGGTCACTTGAGGCCCGGAGTTTGAGGCTGTAGTGGGCTATGGTGATGCCACTGCACTCCAGCCTGGGTCACAGAGTAAGAACCTGTCTCAAAACAATAATAACAACAACAACAACGTTGCTTTCATCTTCTTTGACGTGAACAATATTACAAAGTAGTTTGTTAAGTTTACCAACTGGATGAGGCTTGTTTTGACCTGTAGGTATAGGAAGGGACATTTTTCTGCACAGAAAGTTGGCAAAGAGAAAAGTATGAAGGCAGTTGAAAGCAGCGGTGTGTGCATGTGGAGTGAGAAGCCTCCCTCAAGCGGAAGGTGGGGCCACAGCAGCGTGGGGAGTGGAACATCTCATCCTTCAAGCACACGCGGGGGCTGAGGGAGCAGGAGCAGCGGGGCGCCTACGCGTGTGGGAGTGCACACACTGTGGACCCCGAAGCACAACTCTCGGACCTGAGTATTTCACAGGGCTACGGGCACATATGTTCTGTTTCACCTTTATTGAGCATATCGAGTGCTTTATTCATCTATTCAACAAATATTTATTTCTCAAGGGCCACACAGTCTAGCTGTTTCTTTAAGCACATTGTTTTGAATTATTAGCAGCATAATGTAGAAAGAAATTGGGAATCCAGATTTGTTTTGGATCTCTCAAGTTATGTGGCTGCACCCTCATCTGGGGAACAGTGGCAGCTGCTCTGCTGCTTTCCAGCCCGTGGTGAGGGTCAGATGTGCGGGTGCGTTTGCCAGCACGTGGAGGAGCTGCGCTCAGCGTGACTGCAGGGCAGTCCTTTTACTCCTGTTCTCTCTGACAGCCACATAGCCAGCGTGTCCAGCCTCTTTCTGAACACCCACTTGAACTTCAACACTTGATGTTTGTCTTTCAACATTCCTCGCAAATTTGTATCTTGTGGTTAAATTCCTTTGAAGTGCTAGATAATTTAGGATTAAAATTAAGGCAGTTTTGTTTTTTCAACTATAGGCTCTTAAAGCTTGGCAAGTACTGTGTGTTCTTTGATTTCCTTATCTTTGTGTGTCGCTGTGTTGTAGGACACATCTTGCAGAGATGGCCTTACATTCACCTCTCACACCAGAGGTTGCTGTGGAAGGGAGCAGCCTGTCTGTGCTGTCACTGGCAACTACCGGTTCCTCAGAAGCCTCGGTGAGGGGCTTGCAGTACGGTAAAGCTAGCGAGGCACATGCTGACAGCAAGAGAGTAAATACAAATTATGCTTATTTCTGTTAAAACACGTGCTCTGTTTATTTCCATGTGAGAGAAAGAGGAAGAATATATATTTGGGCTTATTTCTAAGCTAATCAAACTTTTCTAAAAGAACATAAAACACATTGGGAGTGCTTTCACTTTTGTGTTACTTTAAATGTTGTACATATTATATTGAGTGTTTGAATAGTCTTCACCTTTAAAGATGGGTAGTGTTTTATTCTTTTTCAGTAGTAAATGTCTGCCACCACAGTAAAAATTGTCTTGAACTTCAAGTATGCACTTCTGTGTATGTGCTCATGGTACTAGCAGAGGCACAGTATTGTGTATATTTACAGATTTATCCTCAAGAGGTCTCTTCTCTCTCTAAATACTTTCTCATAGCTGCGTTTGATGGGTTAGAGTGCAAGAAGGCGCACACCTCCCTAACCTCTGTCATACTGGCTTTTTGCTCAACCTTACTCCTTATTTACCAACATGCACCCATTCAAACCATGAAATTAACTCCTGCTCACATTCTTCTTGTGTGGTGTGGAGTCTGCTTTGCTGCTTTGACATAGTTTCCTGCATTTAGGTCTTTGCCCCTGCCCTTCCCTCTGCCTCAAATACTCCTCACCCTTCCGTGTAGGGATCACTTCTGGGAAGTAGTCCTTGACAGGCCTCTTTCCTCAGGCATGGGACCGGGCAAAAATCCTGACACTTGCCTTGTAGGCCACACATTGTATTGGAATTACTTATTTGTCTCTCTCCACGTCCAGTCCGGTAGGCTACCCCTAACCTGGAGGAGTAGGCAGAAGTACTTAACATAGTGCTCAGCACCTCTTAGGCACTTAATAAATATTTGTTGAATGAATGTGATAATGCTTTTGAAGGAAGCTTTTAAAAGAAATGCACTCCCTGTCCCAGACCCTCCTGGTGGATGTGCCAAGACCGTGTGACGGAAGTGCCTTGGCACTGATGCCCACAGATCCCTGCTTGGGGCTGCTGGAGCAGGAGCCCTGGGCCTGGCCTTCTGCCCGCAAGCAGCCCGTGTGCAGCAGCACAGCCTACAGATAGTCTTGTTTTCTGTGTGTGCCGGGACTTGGGAAAGGGCGGGAAGCACGGGTCTATGCTAAGTGGAGTCTTAAGTAAAGACTGGAAACAGAACTTTGCCTCTTCACAATTCACCTCAATTTTAGTGACAGAATCCCTTTGGATTTTTAGTTAGGACTCCTCATGGTTGAGTTGCTTGGACTGCTTTTGGGATCTAAACAACAGGAGTGGGTAGAGCTGTCCCTGCAGTTCTTCCTCAAAACTTTCTTGAGATAAGGAACCAAACCTTGGAGTTTACTTCCCACCAGTTCTAGGTGGTTCCTGGCCAGTTTCCTTCCGTGGGCAGAGATGGCAGGCTAGCAGAGCAGTGGGGCAGAGACAGACCCTCTCCCCTCTTACTTGCGTTGGCTGGAGTCTGACTGGCTGTGTTTAATTCTAGTAGGCTCTCTCTCCAGAAATGCTTGAATAGGACTAGCAGAGTGGCTTAATATAAAAGTTTTTGCAGTTTTCTAAAAAGCTGTGAGCAAAATCATTTTACTCTTGTTTTTTTTTTTCCTATTGTGGGTATGACCCCAAATCATATAAAATATAAATATTATAGAAATCTTATTATGCAGAAAGTAAAAGTTCCTTGAAATTTTTCTCTTCAAAGAAATCACTTTCAGCAATTTGGTATATATTCCCAGAGATTTATAATATAGACATTAACTTTTTCTTTATTTTAACAAAAAAGGAACATAATGGTAAGTTTTTTTTTTTAAACTTGGTAATGTAAGTTGAGCATATCTGGGTCTCAGTACTCAGAGATCTAACAGAACTCAGTTTAATGGCAGCACAGTCTTCCGGTGCATGGGGGAACCATAGTTTATTCTCCGTCAGTGGGCGCTGGGGTTGTTTCTCATTTTTTTGTTGTTAGAAACAGATCTTCAGTAAACATTCTTTTATATAACTTTGTGTGCTGTTGTTAAGAATGTTTGTGAGGGATAAATTCCTAGAAATGGAAGTCCTTGGTCAAAGCAGGTGAATATTTGACATTGTCATAGATACTGCTAAATCAGTTTTGAAAAAAAGGGATGTACCTACTTTATTGTCATATCAAAAGGAATGAGAATGTCCATTGTCCTACACCATTGCCACATTGTAGATAATTTTTATCTGATTGTTTTAGTCTGTTTTTGCTGCTAGAGCAGAACCGGAGACCCGGTAATTGATACAAAAAAGAAATTTATTTCTCCTAGTCAAGGAGGCTGGAAAGTCCAAGATTGAGGGCCTGCCTCTGACAAGGGCCTCCTGGCTGCATCCTGACATGGTGGAAGGGCAAAGAGAAGAAGCCTGGAGTGGGGGAGAAGAGGGGGAGAGAGAAAGAGAGAAAAGAGGGCAGAGCCCTTGTGACTTAATCACCTCTTGAAGGTCCCACTCCTTAATACTGTTTCCATGGCAATTAAATTTCAACCTGGATTTGCGAGGGGACAAACATTCCAACCAAAGCACTGATGGGCAAAAAATGACGTGAAAGAACAAAAGTTACTTATCCCTGATTATCTACTTATATTTATGATATTTTCATATATTTTTGCCATTCACATTTTCTTTTTAAAATAGGTTTCCTGCTTGTATTCGTTGTATATGTATTTTTATTTTTTTTGGTCTTTTTTAATCTGAGTGATTTAAACTCTGTAGGTTTCAGTCATCTGTCTGTTATATAGGTTAAGGAACATTTTCCCTAGATTATTCTTTTTACTGTTTATTATATGTTTTTGAAAAGAAGTTTTAAGTTTTTATGTAGTAAAATTTTTTCTTCTTTTTTCTTGATTACATTTGTGTTTCATGTCTTGATGAGAAAGTTTTATTTTGTTCCCCACTTTTAAAAAAAGGCTGTATTACCTTCTAATACTCCTCCTATGGCTCACATTTGGACATTTAACCCATTTGGAGTGTATTTGTAGAGGTTGGTATGAGATGTGGGGATCTCACTTTTTTTTTCACGTGGATGAGCCCTTGTCAGGAACCCTCTGTTCTTTCCCCACTGATTGACAATACCTGCTTTACCACACACAAAATTTATGTATATGTCATTTTGTTTCTATGATCTTATTTAGTGTCATGCCCATGCCATGGTGTTTTTATTCCTGTAGCTTTTGATCGTGTGTTTTGAAGTGTAATCCTCTACTGATAATTCTTATTTTTCAAAATTTTCATAGTTTTCTTTGCCATTTACTCTTCCAGTTGAATTTTATTTTACTTTTTATTTATTTATTTAATTTTTTATTTTTATTTTTTTTTTGAGACAGGGTCTGGCTTTGTTGCCCTGACTAGAGTGCAGTGGCATCTTCATAGCTCACTGCAACCTCTGACTCTGGGCTCAAGTGATCCTCCTGCCTCAGCCTCCCAAAGTGCTGGCACTACACATTTCAGACACCTCACCCCACCCCAGATGAATTTTAGATTCAAATTGCCATGTTTTGAAAATGGAACATGGAATTTTGATTGGATTATTTTGATGGGATTAGTTGAGTTTCTAAATTGAATAATTTGGGGGGGGAATCAGGTATCTTAATTATGCAAAGTCTTTGTGTACAGACATGTAAATTTTGTCTCAGATTTGTTTTCAGTGTTTGTAACTTTCTTCATCTAGGCTTTGTACAATTCTTCTTAAATTTGTTCCAAGGTGCTTTATAATTTTTGTTTCTATTGTGAGTTTCCTCCCCTAGCTAGTGTGAATTTGTGGGACAGTCATAACAGTTGTGTAACATCTTGTATTTGGGTGAACTCAGTGTCATTCAGAATACTGAAAATTCAGCTTATGTTATTTTAAAAATTGTACATTTTTAATTTTAGTGTTTAGTTCTATGAATTTTAGCTTGTGGATAGATTCATGTTACCACCACCATAATCAGAATACAGAACAGTCCCATTACTCCAAAAAAAGTTC
Source organism: Lemur catta (assembly GCF_020740605.2). Taxonomy (NCBI): domain Eukaryota; kingdom Metazoa; phylum Chordata; class Mammalia; order Primates; family Lemuridae; genus Lemur; species Lemur catta. The sequence continues at coordinate 86,057,575 of NC_059137.1, forward strand.
CTTGTGCTGTCTGTTTAGGGTTACTCTTCCACACCCCTACCTCCTGCAACCACCTGTCCTTGATCCCCACAGTTTTGGTTTTTTGGGAGTGTCAAGTAAAATGGGATCATACAGTATGTAATCTTTTGAAAGTGGCTTCTTCTCACTCAGCATGATGCCTTTGAGATTCATCCAGGCCATTGAGTCTATTGATCGTTTGTTCTGTTTCATTGCTGAGATGTGTTCCCTTGTGGTGTGGCTGGACAACAGTTTGTATCCACTCCTCCGCTGCAGGCCATTTGTTTGTTTCCAGTGATGGCAGTTATGAATAGGGGTGCTATACATGTTCCTTTGCAAGGTTTTATGTGAACATAAATTTTAATTTCTCTCGGATAGTTCCCCAGGAGCAACAATACTGGATCATATAGTAAAAAAGGTAAGTGAACTGTTGCTAGAAAATTGGTTTTATTATAGGTTAATTATAGTAGAGTGTAATATTCCTAATAGAAAGAAACCTAAAACCTCTGGTCTATTTACAGGTATTTTTATCACTTACCACCTTCCTCAGCCCACTAAAACTAGCGTCTGTATCTTTGTCAGTGTTTTCCTGATGGGTATGTGATGCAGCTTGCCTGTTGAGGTAACGAAAACCTCTAAAGAAAACCCAAAGGGTTCTAGGAAGTGGTACTGGAGATTCAGGGATTTAATTCATTCTGAGTCGCTATAAGATAAAGGGTTATTACATGTTGTGTTGAGATAATTTTAACTGGTATCCTTGGGGTCAGAACAGAGATGTAGTAGAATTAGGTCATGGAAGGAATTCCTCAAAGAAGGGAGTAGGGGTCATCTATGTCATCCACTTAAGTCATAGGATGTGAACATAAAAGGTAGTCGTGAAAAACTATGCATTCTTTGGAAGAAAGGCATTTTAATTTAACAAACATGTTACAATAGTGAATTATAACCAAGGTATCTATGTACATGCTGGGACCAGAATCAAGTCTTTAAATAAAATGGTTGTGGTATAAGTCCGATTTAGATAGACTTCACTCTCTAGGATGATGCTTAATTTTGAATTTTTAGACCATGAACCAATGAGAAGTGGGCATTAAAATTCTTATTTTATATAGTTTTAAAAACACAAGTATCATTGTGAAATTCATCTGATGTAGCTCTTGAATGAAAATGCTTCCCATTATCCTTATTGTCATGGAAGCGTCTGTCCCATATTTACTATGAATTTGGGGATGTTAGTTGCCTCCGCTGTCTTGCTTGTGGCCAACTTTTCACAGCTTAAAGTGATTTCGGCTTCTGGAATATTGTCTGTTTTTATACTACAATTTCTTTAAAGCTTAAGATTTTCCTTTAAGTTCAATCCCCCCAACCCACCGGTTTTCATAGCCTCTCAGAGATCTTTCTCCTCACGTGAACTGCAAGAGTAGTTTCTTGGGGGTGGTGGGGGACAGTGATTAATTGAATTTTTCTTTTTTTCTTGAGACAGAGTCTTGCTCTGCCACCCCAGCTAGAGTGCAGTGGCATCATCATAGCTCACACAAACCTCAAACTCCAGGGCTCAAGCAATCCTTCTGCCTCAGTCTCCCAAGTTTCTGGGGCTAATAGGCACTAACAGTCTCCAAGTCTCTGCCACCATACCTGGCTAGTTTTTTCTATTTTTATTAGAGGCAGGGTCTCGCTCTTGCTCAGGCTGGTCTCAAACTGCTGACCTCAGGCAATCCTCCCGCCTCAGCATCCCAGAGTGTTAGGATTACAGGCATGAGCTACTTCGCCCTGCCTGAATTTTTATTTAAAACAACTAGTGACTGAAAAAAAGAGTTAATGCCCAGAATGATTTGCTTCAATTAAAAATTAATAGTAGCTGATTTGGAAGCAAGCAGACAGAAGGGTGAAAGAAAGCCTTAATGTTCTGCTGACAGTTATAACTAGAAAGCATAAAGGTTACCAGCATGCTTTCAGTACAATTTGGAAGTATAATTAATGTGCAGAAAAAGCCTCCTATAAGCGTAATTACTGCATATGAAAAGTCACTTAATTATTATGGAGTTGTGAATACTTTTTTATTGTGGCAAAATATATCTAACATAAAATTTATAATTTTGGTCATTTTTTAATCATATAGTTCAGTCACATGAAGTACATTCACACTATTGTGCAACTATCACCACTGTCCGTTTCCAGAACAGATAGTTAACACTCATTTTGGGGGGATTTTTATTTGCAAGTTCACCTACTCGATAAAGTTTATCCATAACCCCAAAATCCCTGCAGTGCTTTGCCAGTCATTTTTGAAGGTGTGTGCACATCGTCAGCTGAGTTCAACAAGGCAACACTTTGCCTTTTGTTTCAGCCCTCATAGCATAAACAAATGTCCTTTTTATGGTCTATTTAATGCCACCTGGGTTTTGATGTTTTGGTTTTTTGTTTTTCTTTTGTTTTGTTTTGTTTTTTGCATTTTTGTGCTTTCTGTTGAGGATTTCAGTATTTAAGATGGCCCTCATGGTGCTGAAGCACTATCTAGTCTTCCTAAGTGCCAGGCTATGATGTGCCTTACAGAGAAAATGCTTCAGTTGGGCATGAGTTACAGTACCGTTGGCAGTGAGTTTGGTGTTAACCAATAATACATGTAACAGAAGGTGTGCTTCGACAGATACACTCATAAAACAAACTTATGTGTTGATTAGTTGATGAAAATGTTTTGACCAGAGACTTGCAGGAACTTAACCCTGTATTTTCCTCTAGGAGCGATGGTACAGTATTTACTAATTTGATGATCACAATGACTTTGTAGAATATTACCATGCATGACAGGAATTGACCATATCCCTTTTTTTTTGAAAGAGGCTTAATTATATCTGGTGTTTTCCCTTAACAACACATGCATGGACAATGGTATTAGGAAAAACCATAGACTTTCCTCATTTGTCTGAAGATTTTTTGATTCTCTGTGGATGTTGTCCGAGTGGAGCCCTAAGAAGCAAATTGAGAGTTCCCCGTACGTGGGGTAGGGTATATGGAAGGCACTGCTCAAGCGCCTGGCTTAGCTTCATGGTGGCTGAGAGGACAGTTGGCCTTTACATTGGGACCTTCCACAAACACAACACAGAGTTATTTTCTCTGGACAGTGGAGCTTTTCCTTCGCACGCTCTAGCCTTGTCTTCCTGCGCCCTGCTGTGAGTGCCACTCTACCATCATAAGATTTTTATTTTCCAGAAATTTTGGAGCCACTTGTCTGCTGTTGGCACCTCTTCCATTCTCTTTGCCAGTCTTGTCATTTTGTGTTTATTTTTCAATTGGCCTATCAGGTGGGAGAAGAGAGAAATGCATGTGATCAGTCTGCCATCCTTAGCCAAGCATTCTGATTATGGTTACAAAAACCTTTCCATTTAGTTGTTATTCCAGTTATAGGAGGGCTGAGGGGGAAAGTATCCAGCCATTGTTAATATAAAGAGAACATTCTGTATGGCTGGATACTTTCCAGACAGCCCTTTTATATCACACAGTTTAAAGAGTCAAAGCTTGTTACAAACAATAATTCCCTAGACCCCCATTCTCTGCCACCCCTCTCCCCCCTCCCCTGTCTGGCCCCATTTCCTAGTCTCCTGGGATGGCCACTTTGTCTTTTACACTGATTATTTAGGTTCTGCTTTCATATGTTTATAACATGCTTGTGTTCTTGCTTATTTATTTTTCAGTTTTAGGCATTGTCTGTTGACTTTTTATTGTGGTTTTGTAAAAGTCATCATTGACATTTAAAACCCAAAAAGTCTTTTTATTGAAATGTAATATGCATAAAAAGGACTCAGACCATAAATCTACAGCTTGATGAATTATCACAAAGTAAACAGATTTGTATAACCATGACCCAGGGCAAAAAATATGCTCTGACCCACACCCAGAATCCTCTCCCTGCTGTCCCTTTCTCGTCACTTCACTGTCCCCCCTCCCCAAAGGAACCACTGTGCTGATGTCTAATACCATAGATTAGTTTTGTCTGGTTTTTGTTTTTAACATTGTACTAATGGAATCATACAGTGTATTATTTTGTATCCGCTTCTTGCTTGTAACATTCTTCCATGTTGACACTTTCTTTTATAGCCAACTGTTGTAGTTTGGCTTGGTCTCCATTTGCTCTGGATTGAAGTGTATTCCCCCAAAGTTGCAAGTTGAAGCCTTAACCTCCAGTGTGACTGTGTTATTTGATGATAAGGTGAAGGTTCAATGAGGTCTTAGGTGTGAGCCCTGATTGTTAGGATTAGTGTCCTTATATGAAGAGTCCCTGAGAGCTTGCTCTCTCCCCTGTGTGAGGACGCAGTGAGAAGGTGGCTGTCTGCAAGCCAGGGACAAAGACTTCTCCAGAACCATTCGTGCTATCACCCTGATCTTGGACTTCCAGCCTCCAGAACTGTGAGAAAATAAATTTCTGGTGTTATGTTATGGCAGCGGAAGCTGACTGATACATCATCCTTCAGGCTACTGTATCCCCCTAAAGGATTGGGGATCTTTCTTTGCTTGCTCTTCTAGTGGTTGTGGATGCTTTAGCACCTTGAAGGAGCAGGGTGTTAGGCTCTTTTGACTGGTAGTGAATTGACAGAAAGTGGCAGATAACGATTTTTTCCAGTGGCGTTTGCTGTGAGTTTGTTGAGCCCTTTTGGTTGAGGCTTGTTGGGGGAAGCCCTTGTCACGTATGAGCTGTCCTTATCCCTATTTTGTAATTTTCCACCCTGTTTCTGGCATCGGGGTAACTGTAAATGGAATTTCCCAGAACTTCACACAGGAGGTGGCAGTGGCACTCCTCTTTCCTCACATAGTGAACCCCCTTGGCACTTCCTGTGTCCCCTTCACCCGACTCCACAACCATCAGAACGAGTGGGTGGTCTTCTCCAGCCTCCACCTTTCTGAGGCACAGTAACCAGTGACACTGACAGTTCCCGCCTCTTTGGTGACCTTGGGGTCTCAGCTCTGTCTGACCTCCCCAGGCTCCAGCTCTGGGCCAGGGTTATTTTGGTTGAGTCTTTCCAGCAAGGAGCTGGGAGGAGGAGGGGATTAGGAACTTCCCCTTCAGGCTTCATCCCTGCACATACACATGTCACCTTAAATGATGTTTCACTCTGGGGACGCTGTTGCTTTTGATAAAATGACTGTTTTCTACGATTTGATTAAGCTGAATGGAACATATTTGAGCTTGTTGCTTTAGATGCTACTTGAATAGCAGTACCTGAAGAGGAAAATGTGTAAACACAGCATCAGAAGAGAATCTTCAGATTAGGAGGATATTGGGCAGAACCAGAGGAAACTGCTGATAGAGTGCAGTCATGAGAATAGAGAGCAGTTCTCGGAAGACCGGAGGGAAGAACTGGAAAGGCAGCCTGTTTGACAGATTTGGCCAGGAGGAGGAGGAGGAGGGAAATATGATGGAGGCTAGAAAAGAACAGAATATCTAACAGGTTTCTTTGGAATTGGGGGATCCAAATGTACCACATAAAATTGGCAATGAAAGTAGAGTTTCAAGGCAATTATTTCATTTGCCTTTGATTTATGCAATTTTTAAAACCACATTGTTCTGTGAAAACACCAGAAGTCCCATTTCTTCACTGCCCTGTTTCCATCTCTAACTGATTATGGTGTTGGAGGCCTCACATCATCTCAGCAAACATTTATTGAGTACTCGTGTGTGCCAGGTAGTGTGCTCTGGCTATAAAAATGAATCAGGTGACTCTTCCTTAGTTGAGATATGCACAAGGTAATTAATGTTTGCCTGTTTCAGCTGCCATTATTGTCTTCTGCTTGTTTACTTTCCATTGAAACACACATTCATTTACTCTTCACTCCTTCCCCAATTCTGATTTGCCTCCCCTGGGTTTGGGGGTGGTAGGCCTTCCACTCGGGGGTCGGACTCCCTGGATGCCTTGCCGCAGTGTGTCCTTCTGTAGCTCTTCTGAAGGTTATAGATTCATAGGGAATAAATGACTAGGGCACATGGAGACTTTGAACCGAGATAAACAGTTTTTAAAAACGTAATGTTAATATGCATAGTGTGGCCTGTGTCAAAAATGGCACAGGGACACCTGGAGGTTTTCTGAGACCCTTTTAAGGGGCCTGCAAAGTCAAAACCATATTTGTAATACTATTAAAACATTAGCTTTTTTCATTCTCTCTTTTACAAGTGGAGAGTAGAATTTTCCAGAGGCTACGTGATGCGTAATAATCACGACAGACTGAATGCAGAAGCACAGATGAAAATTTCATAAAAATAAATTACTTATGTTAACATGTGATAGGTTTATTGTTATTTTGAAGTGAATTATCAAATACTTACTTTTATAATTTCTGAATTTTCATTTGTAATATGGTAAATATCCATTAATATAACCCACATTTGGGGTCCTCAGTAATCTTTAAGAGTGTGAAGCGGACCAAAAAGTGTGCGAACCGTGGACAGAGGATGTCCGAGCCCTTTCCCCATTTTGGCTGCAGATGCTCCCTCAGTGCTGTTTCTTGGTGGACGTGTGTTCTGCAGGATGCACTGCAGGAAGCATGGCCTCTCTGCTCCCGTGTGGCGGCTCATTTACTGACGTGGCCTTCAGGCTCACATCTGATCTCACTTATGTTTCCTGTCATGGCAACGCCTCTCTCCACTTATATTCCCTTCTCTCATCACTCCCACCCTCCCCTCATTCTGGATACCCACAGTCCATAGAAAATATTTGTATCCAACAGTGACAAGCCCACCAGGTGAGGATGCTGGTACAGGTTTACTTGGTAAATATTAGTAAAACTGATTCTTATTTCTTTAAGATAAAAAAATGCACATAAACAGAAGCTATAGTTCTTTCTCCCTGGATCTTACTGGCTTCTGTTTATGTGCTATATAGTCACCCGTTTCTGAACAAAGGCTGCCAGGTGGTCCTTTTGTTGCCTCTGTGCTTATTGCCCTTGGTTAGCCCACAGATTTGTCCCCTCTCCTTGTTTAACTGCCTAAAGGGCTTCTCTATTTCTTTTTTAATAAAATGATTTTAAAGTTTTCAGATTCAACACCAACCTGTTTCTTTATTTATTAAGTTCTCACTGTGAGATACACTCTGGGAGTCTTCTGCACTATGTAAGCCTATAAAAGCTATAGTTTCTGCCCTAGGATCATAGAGTCAGCTAAAATTAAAATGTCAGTACATAGTGAAGAAAAGCTGGGCTAAATTATGTATCTTTTTAGAAGTCTTTTCATTGTGTAATATCTCTTTCTGTTTTCTTTTTTACTTTGAAGGAGATAATTCCCCTCTTGTCTATAAATATAAAATGTTATAACCCTTTTTTTATGAAGCCACTATTTTCAGTTGTACATTTTTATGAAGTTTCAATTACTTGTTATAACCAGCTAAGTTTTACATTTTTCAAGTTTGTATGCTGCTTGCTTTTTAACAATGCTGTATGTTAGTCCATAATTACTAAATTCTTAAAATTCCTAAATATTTATTATTTTTTTCTAGGTGGCCATCAAAATACTTGATAAGACCAAATGTAACCCAGCAACTCTCAAAATGGTAAGATTGGTACAGTATTCAGTATTTTGAAAATGATTTTCCGTGCTAATTGCCATCTAATTTTTCCCTTAAGTACCTCAATCATAGTATTACTTTTATTTGTTATGTTTAGTGCTCTAAAGCTTCCTATTCCTCAAATGAATACAACTGAAATGTAGTATTTGATAAAAATAGTTGGGTCATCTTCAGTTGAAGATTATGATTTTTAAATGTTCTTAATAGCTCAAACTAAAGGCTGTACTTTCTGTGTATTTTTAATTGATTTATTATAGATGTGCGAGGCTGTAGTTTTTAATTGAATATTCTAAATTTTGACAAAATAGAGTTTTACAAAATATTACAGTACAAAAATATTTTCACGTTATTGGTTATTGTGTAGATTTGTACACCTTCCTTATAGTTAAGACTGAAATCTTTCAAGTCCCCACTCGGCTTCTTAAACTCTTGACATGTCATGTCTAATTAAGATGTGATGACTAATTAATATAAAAGGGCAATGTAAAAGTAGAACTGAATAAGAGTGAAAAAGCATGTTTATAAAGCTCTGTTGCTATTTGTACATTTCCCTTAGATCAGAAGATCTCTGCCTCGGGCAGATTGTGAAAGTCCTAATGCCTGGACCACATTGCTTAGGAAGGGCCTGGGCCTCGGTAATTCATTGGTGCATCCGTAAATAATTAATGATCTTCATAATAAAATCCTTCTGTTTTTTGTTTTAGTTTTGCATAGCCTTTTTTGTATACTTCATTTGATTTCTAGACTTGGCCTATCGTAGTTGGGGGGTATGGAGACCATGAACTAGGAACAGGAAGTCCTGAATTTAAGTCCCTCAATTTAAGCCACTTAGCTGAATGTCTAACTTGACCTTGAGCAAGGCACTGAACTTCTCTGGACCTTGGGTTTCTCATCTTTAGAATGGAGATAATTTTATCTTCTCACAATGGATATGAGTATTTATGAAATAATGCCTATAAAAGAGGTTTGTAAAGTGCAAAGCACTGTACAGTTGTAAGATATTTTGATAAGGGTAATTCTCTCTATACTCCTAATGGTTATTTCTATCCTGATAGTTTTGAAGCCTTGTCCATGTTATACGTGTGGGAGGTGGGAAGGGAGATAGACTTTCTCTTGCACTGAAAATGTGTTTAAACAAGTGCTTCTTTGCGACCTGCAGCCCATATTGGGCCTTAAGCCTTCTGCAGGTGGCCCTGGAACAGTTCTAAACATTCCAGTCCTTTGTTCTGAAGAACAAAGATCTAAAAATTCCAGTCCATTTCCTTAAACCTTCATTTCTTCATTTATCTAAGGACTTGGTACTACTAAATAAGTTAGTAGTTACTCAAATTTGGTATTCAGAACTAAAATGAACATATAAAGAAGCTTGCTGAGGACTCTAATTCAGTATTCTGTGATGTTACAAATCTTCCATTATCCATATGTACCTGGATATAATTGGAATTCTAGCCATTTTCCAGGAAAAATTTTATCCTAGTAATGTGTCCAGTTAGCTGCAATTTTCCCTTACTTCTTGCTTGCTTGCTTTCTTTTTTCCGTTATTTTTGCTTGTAGTTTTTAATTGCTGCTCTTCTTTTATGATGATGATGACGACGATGACTTACTGTTTGTGTCATTGTCATCAATTTAGTTCACAGTAGATTGTCTGCTTAGCCTGATAGTGTGATTTTACATATTTGCATCAGCATTGTTTGGCTTATAATTTGGCTCATCATAACCTAATAATCTCAATGTTAGGATTTGTTTGTGGTCTAGTTCAAGTGTGAACCATCCACAGAAGATTTATGCTAGATCTATCCAAGTTAAATAACCTGATAAGTATAATAGTTTCAGTTTATAGAGCATTGTTTAAAATTGTGTGTGTAAGTTCATATTCTTCTATTATAATGTAAATTAGAAGCATTCCGTGTACATTTGTTACACAGCCTTTTTCACCAAGTTCTTTTTCCATGGAAGACTGGCAACAAGGTCAAGAGTATAGGCAACTTTGGCAGCCCCACTTGGAGTAGTTGTTCTTGCGGCCTTTTTTCTTCTCAGATCATTCGCAATTGTATCACGCCTGCCTCGGGAACACTTCTCAGCTAGCGATTTAAAGTCCTGAAGCCACAGGAGCTAACATTCACTTTAAGGAACATTCTGCCATGAACAATATGTAATCTGTTCTTATTGCCACTACCAAAAAAGGTGGACTGGCTAATTCAGGCAGCGTTTGAACACACATGTTAAAATAGTGTCAATTTAACAATGTTGAGGCTTGCACATTGGGTCATGTACTTTTACTAAATGTATATAAGTAAACGTGGATTGACTGCATATTTACAGATTGATATTATTTTCAAAGATGAGTCTCTTGATTTTTCCTTTGTATTTTTCCAGCCATTGGATTAACAAACATTAGATTCTAGTGAGGGATTTATTTTTCTCCATTGCTTTTATAATTTTTAACTCTTTTTTTTTATAAAGAGATGGGGTCTCTCTCTATTGCCCTGGCTGGACTTAAACTCCTGGGCTGGGCCTCCCTCTGTAGCCTCCCAGCTAGCTGGGACTGCAGGTGCACGCCACAGGACCCACCTGTATGCTTTTTGATCTGTAGCTGCTATTTCTGGTATACTACTCTCTTCATAAGCATCTTTTAGGTCAGCTTTTACAGAACTCTGTAATGTGTATGTATAATGGTTTTGAAAACAGCAGGAATAACAAAAATGTTAGTCTGGTTACTGGTCCTACAAAGTCACCCTCAGTTTCAATATGCTTATTATACCAGGTAATTTTGCTGGGACTTGTTTTATGAAATCTGAATCTGTCATTAAGAAGCAAGCATTGCTCATTTAAGAAAACATGTTCACCTGTTCAAAAATATTTAAGACTAGAATTTATTAAGATGTGCCAGTATGCCAAGTGTAACCCAACTAAAGTTCCTAATGTTCTTTTTCAGTCTTGGGAGCAGACTGACTGTTAACATAAAGAAGGAAGGATGAGTAATGGTTAGGAGCGTGGTGAAGCTAGACTGCATGGATTCAAAAACAGGCTTTCACCCTGCTTAGCTGTGCAATGAATCACTTAACTTCTCTGTGTCTTAGTTTCCCCATTTGTAAAATGGAAATTATAATAGACTTTGTAAGGGTTGTCATGAGAATTAAACAAGTTATTATTTTAAAGAACTTGGAGTGGTGGCTCACATCTTGGTTGGGAGGATTGCTTGAGACCGGGAATTCAAAACCACCCTGGGCAATGCAGCAAGACTCTGTCTCTACAGAACATTTTTTAAAAAGTAGCCGAGCTGGAGTGAGGCTGTGATGCTCCCCTGGAGTCCCAGCTACTCAGGGAGGCTGAGATGGGAGGATCACCTCAGCCCAGGGATTGGAGGCTGCAGTGAGCTATGATTATGCCACTGCACTCCAGCCTGGGTGACACTGTGTATAAAAAAAATAAACAAATATATAAACAAAAGGACTTAGAAGATCTTACAATACAGCCTGGGAAATGGTAAGGACTCTGTGTTTGCCATTATTGTGTGCTCTGCTGAATAGTTTTCTCATTTGCTTTGATTTTGGGTGTGGGGAATGTGGTTTTTGTTTGTTTGTTTGTTTGTTTGTTTAAATCTCCCCCTCCTCCAAATACAACACACAGGAAAAAATCAAAGCTTAAGAATTGAATGGTAGATTCTAGCTAGGTCTTTTTTGCAGGGCTTAATTCTAGTAGACTACTTTCAAGAATAACTACTAATATTTATGCATCTAGTATATGCTGAGCTGTTGTAAGTGTTTTAACTGTATTAACTCATTTAATCATTACTACTTCCTAATAAGGTAAGTTCTATTCGTAAGCAAAGAGAGCCATGGAGATTAAGTAAACTGCTCAAAGTCTCCTAACTCATAAGTGATGGGTACTTGGCTGGTCATCCTGCGATAGGTGTAGTTAGCTTTGAGTCAAGTGTTAATGAACTCTAAATGAGAATATGTTTGTCATCGTTCAGGTGATAGAGAACGTGTGGGAAGCAGCGTGCTGGGCTGCTACCATGGGAATCCGCGGTCATTAGACACTACGGTGTGCCTCCCGTGCTCCTACACTTCCAGTGTCACACTTCAGACACCTGCTGGGTGTCAGGCCCTGTTCTGTGTGCTGTGGGTATGATATTGAACCAAATGAAGTTCCTGCTTTCATGTAATTGACATACTGATGGGGAACAGCAATAGACAAATAAAAATGTCTTGTCAGTGCTATGAGGAAAAATGAAGCACGGTGTGTTAAGAGTTATATTCTTATGTTCTGTAGTCTTGCTCTGGCATCTGGGCCCCTGCTGGTCCCTCTCAGGGTGAGCTAATTCTTGGAGGTAACAGACTACTCCCCTGGGAGAATGCCTTTCAGATGCAAACAGCCAATTCAGTGTCCTACTCCAAAGCACCTCCTCTCTCCGGCTCTTTGATTCCAGGAGGCTGTATTTCTCTGCCCTGATCACCCAGGGCCAGGCACCAGACAACTAGGGACAGCATCTGTATCCTAGAACCTACTGAAATTATTCAAGTGAGCCAATGCTAAGCCTCCTTACCCTGCCATGCCTTTCCCACTGAAATCATGACAGAGGCTTTGTCAGCACTTTGCCCTGGCTCTTTTGCCCCTGGCCCACCCTGGTGCATCCCTGTGTGGCCCTGTGGTGTGGCAGGCCCTCTCCTCTTGGGAACTGTGAGGATCAATCTGTTATTTCAGTGGCAATCATCTCATGATCTGTTGGCCTCGCCATACCTGAGTACTAATACAGCCTACATCTTAAAACACAGGCTGAAGAGAGAGTATTGCAAAGAACTTATCAATTCCAAATAAAAAGTAGGGGCATCCTCTTAGTAATTCCTTTAAGAAACATCCTTATCCTTCTGCACTAAGCTTTGTGATGTCTCCCACAAGTCAGGTAAGTGCTATTCACTTTGGGTCAAGCCACGTGGTGTGCAGTGGAATTTTATGTAGGCCTTAAAGGATCTCGAGTTTCCGACCCTTGCAGAGCTCACTGGAGTGCTTGAGTGTGAGTTTCCATTAAGTGTTGGTGGGAGGCTGACACACAGCAGCTGCAGGCCGCAGGGGCCCTGACTCAGTCTTCTCAGGGGCAGAGACTCAGTGGTCACCACACTGTGCTACAACCAGTTTAAGTAGTACTATCCTTTTTCTTAAACTGAAACTGCTTAATTAAAAAGAAGAAATTTGTAACATGTAATGAAATAATTGATTTTTTTTTAAATGTAGTTTTGCTGGCTGGCTAGTTAGCCAGCCTTAAGCACATACAGGGGTGGAGGCACACCCTTGCCACAGGGTCTTGTTCCAGTGTGCAGTGTCTTTGTCATGAGAACATTTTTCTCTTACTTTGGACTAGGATCTGTCTTCTAGAAACTTCTATGACACTGTTCTGTGTTTTGCCATGTGGAGCTATAGAGGTTAATTCTATCACTCCATACACAGCCAGCCCTTAGAGGTTGCTATTTTGGGTGTTCTTTGTTTTCCCCTTTCCAGAGTAAATCCTCTCAGCCTCTTTGGCCACCCACAGGAGTTGCCCTCAACAGAAGCCTAGTTTATTCCATCCTTAGAGTTGATTTTCCTCCATTTCCTGAATTTGGTTAATTCCTGCTAAAATTCATTTAATTGATTTCCTGACATAATTCAAGTCTATTGGGGCATTTTAAAATAATGAATCTTTTGTATTAGCTGTCCCTTATAGTTTGGTGCTATCTAAATTGAATATGGATGTCTTCATCCAATTAAAATATTCAACAAGACAGGAACAAGACCCTACAATGGAGAATACAGCCTTCTAAGTTGATGCTGCTGGGGGCTCGTGCCTGTAATCCCAGCGCTTTAAAGGACCAAGGTGAAAGGATCACTCGAGGCCAGGAATACTAGCCTGGGCAATGTAGTGAGATCCCATCTCTATAAAAATTTAAAAATTAGCTGGGCATGGTAGTGCATGCCCATAGTCCCAACTACTCTGGAGACCAAAGCAGGAGGATCCCTTGAGCTCAGGAGTTAGGGGCTGCAGTGAGCTACGAAGATACTACTGCCCTCCAGCCTTGGTAACAGAGTGAGACCCCATCTGTAAAAAATAGGGGGCAGGGGTGTAAGAGAGAGAAAGAGAGAGAAAGTTGATGATGCTGCTGACACAGTAGTAAAGATTTTTTGTTTTTGAGAGACAGGGTCTCATTCTGTTCCCTAGGCTAGAGTGCAGTGGCATCATCATAGCTCACTGCAGGCTCCAATTCCTGGGCTCAAGCCATCCTCCCACCTCAGCCTACTGAGCAGATGGGACTACGGGCAAGTAGCTGGAACTACAGGTGCACACCAACATGTTGGAGTTATTTCTTAAATATTTTTTATGGAGATAGGGTCTTCCTATTGCCCAGGTTGGTCTTGAAGTCCTGGCCTCAAGCAGTCCTCCCACCTTGGCTTGCCAAAGTGCTGGGATTATAGCCATGAGCTACTGTGTTTGGTCAGTAAGGCATTTTTTGCTTAAGATTCATCCACCATTTTTGAAATTAGACCTTTTTTGTAAGAAAGGAAAATTCCTGTGTTTGAAACACTAAATGAGATTTACTGAAGAAAAAAATACATATATGCCAAATACCCAGCAGATTGTCAGATGTTTATTTGAAGCGTTATCGGGTATAAGAATCCTTCCATCAGGCTTTTTGTGGGGAAATCCTACTTACACCCACCTCAGTCAGCTTGCTTGCTTCATTCATTTCCCTCCTCCCTTTCTGTCTCCATCCCTTCCTTCATCCCTCCTTCCTTGCTTCCTTCCTTCTTTCTTTCCTAGCTTCCTCAAACAACAGTTTATTCCATAGAATAGAGTAAGTTTCCAATGAGCTGAGCAAAGAGGTTGGCCTTCAAGACAGAGAAAGGATGAAGAAAACAGAAGCAAAGAACAGGGAATGTGTGAATCCTTTCAAAGTTACTTTTCTTATAAGACAGTGACAGGGAAATAGAACAGTAGAAAAATAACTGCTTAATTGACAGGAAGTTACTTTTGGCTACTTCTTTGTATGTGAGGATTAAAGTGGAGGAAACTTTATTATCATGCCCATTAAACTGGCCTGTTTGGGAAATTGGCTGTTATCTCTCTCCTGATTTCTTAGAAGGTCAGATAAATTAGTTTAGAATTGAAGATGTGAAACCTTAGCATTAGTGACTCCATTTTGATTATTAGTCTGGTCTTTTGGGGCCTAATGCAGTAGCTTAGTCCAAAACAGTGGCCTATGATTTTTATTTAATGATTCTCCCAATTTGGTCAAGCTCTCACCTGGGGGAGTGTAACTGAAACCTAGGGTGTCAGCACTACTCTCAGTTACCATCATTTTGGGTTTCCAGTCTCAGCATGGCACTTACAGGTTAGGGTATCCTCATTATCATGTTTCTTTGAGGTTTTATTGTTCTAGCCAGAGAAGGGCCCATTGTAAAACAAGCATGACTGTCAGGAGGATAATACCAAGAGTTTGGACTATGCTCCCTAGGTAGAGTCTTCATGAACCGAACGAACTAAAATCACATGGCCCATGTTAACCAGGTAGTCTGCTCTGCAATACCTGATGTATTTATTGATGTCCAGAAAGAAGTGTCATCAACTGCACACATTCCTCCCTCTTTAGGCAGTAGGTAATCTAGCATTCCATGACCAGGTTAAATTAAAGCAGGGAGTGCAAGTTCCCCACAGAAGCTACCAACTGTGAAATTTTCTCTGCAGCATTATGCTGCCAGGTGAAAGAGGTAGGCATAAATGAGGAAAAATGAAGAGGGGGTGAGAGTCTTATTGTGATGGGGAGTCTTGTTTTGATGGGTTTGGGAAAAGCTGTTCACAGCATGAAGTCAGCAACTTCATGTCATGTTGTGACGTCGGGCATTCTGGTGAACCCATGCCTAGAGGCTGGGTGCAGTGGCTCATGCCTGTAATTTCAGCTAAGGTGGGTGGATCACTTTAGCCCAGGAGTCTGAGGTTACAGTGCGCTGTGATTGCACCACTGCACTTTATTTATCCTGGGTGACAGAACAAGACCTTGTTTCAAAAAACAAAAAAATACAAGAAATGAGTTGAATTGCTCTTACTTAAATGTCCTTTTATAATCGAAACTTTAAAAATATGTTGTGTGGTTCTTACGGGACTTTCCTTAAAGCACATGTTTTCCTTTCAATAAATTATTCCTTTCCAGGTTTAACTATCTTCAGCCATCTGGTTCCCAGATTATGAAATCTCTGGCATTTTTATGCAAATTGTCAACTTTTTAAAAAGTTCTGTGCCAGTGCCCACGTGTTACTCTGGAGTTTTCTCTATCAGCAGCTTAAAAGTTGTTGATTATTTTAGTTGGAAATCTCTAAGGTGGCAGTAGCGTGGACTTTGAAGCCAGACGTCTCAGAGTTGGCATCCTGGCTCCAGCGCAGACTAGCTGGGCGTTCCAACGCGCTGCCTCACCTGCCGCAGTCTTCCTTCTCTGTAACTTGGAGACGGTCATATTCGCCTGCTGGGGTTGTGGTGATTAAGTGAAACGGGATCCTAGATGTGGAGCCAGTGGCTCTGTGCGCCAGACACAGCCAGCGCTTGATAACTGGTGACGGCTTCTTCCTCCCCGTGCGGCTCGTCTCGCAGCGCGGCGTTCCTTACCCCAGTGTCGCCAGTGTCGGCCTGATACGGAATTCTGATGGTCAGATGAACATGGACAGGCGTTTTGGTGATGCCCCGACACTGCTCTCCCAGGGAGTCTCTGGCTGCTCTTTCTGCCTAGGGAAGTGAGCTCGTACTCGTCATCTCTGTGTGTCCCATTCATCCTTCCTTTGTGTTTTCCTAGTGCGTTCCTGGTGTGACCTCTGCCGTAACTGGGTTCCCAGACTTCAGTGTGGTGTCGGTGGTGTATTATCTGCTGCTGTTTAAAAACAATTCCTCCAGAACTTAGCAACTTCCAGAGAAAAACACTCTTCATCTCATAGTTTCTGAGAGTCAGGAATTTGGGAGTGACTTAGCTGGGCAGTTCTGACGCGGGCTCTGCTCTGTGCAGAGGTTTTGGTTGGATGTCAGAAACAGCTTTAGGCATCCAAAGACTTGACTGGGGCTGGCACGTCTGCTGTCCAGGGGGCACACTCATGTGGCTGTTGCTGAGACCGCAGTTCCTCACCAGTGGTGGGCGCATGGCCTCCCTCCATTGCCAAGTGGGCTGTCCATGAAGGTGCTTGAATGTCTTTGTGACACTGGAGCAAGGGACTTGCCAGAGCAAGGAGGGAGCTGCAGTGCCTTCTAGGAGCTGGTGAGTCTCTGAAGTCCCTGCCATCACTTCTGCCATGTGCTGTTGCTTGGGAGCAGGCCACTAAGTCCAGCCCACACTCAAAGGAAGGGATATTAAGGTCTGTCTTTTGAGGGGAGGAATTTATGGACATACTTTAAAGCCACCACACCTGAGGTGCTTGCTGAAAAGTAAGATTCTGAGGCCTCATTTCAGATCTAGTGACAGGTGGGACCCTGGAAGCTGCAGTTTGCACAGGCACCCTAGTGAGTCTGACGTCGGTGGCCTGGAGTCCACACCTGGAGACACACTGCCCTGGCCAGAAGGGGCCACTTGGTCCTGGTCTTCCTTAAATGCCTTCATTGCTTGCACCTCCCCATCCTTGCTCACATACACAGAGCACTTGTACCGCACTTTCAGCTGTGGACATCCTTTTTTAAGTCCTGCATAAATCTAGTACCTCCATGGTGCCTGCTGTCTGCAGCAGGAGTGAGCTCTCCCTCCCTTAAATTCCTATCAGAGCCCATCTTTTTCCTGCTCTTTGGCTCTAATTCACTTTGGTTCAATTCTACTGCACTGCTAGTAGGGATTTAAAATGATTGCCTTCATTTGACCTGCTCTTCAGCCATCAGAACTATGATAACTCTTTGACAAGCATTTTGCTGTGCAGATTTAAAAGCAGCGTGGTCAGCAGGATGCTGAGGAGGCTGGCTCAAACCACGCTTCTTGGTAGTGACGGCTTTCATGCAGGCACTTATCAAACGAAGGCATTCCTGTTGTGTGCCAGGCTTGGTTTTAGGTGTAGCGAAGGGAGACAGGATGTTCCGTGTGCATGACAAGGTGATAATAAAAGGTGCACAAAAATGTATCATCACAACTTGAAAGACATTCTAGGGGAGAAGTGAACAGATGGCTATGACGTAAAACAAAGGAGACCTACTTAGATACGTTTCCAGAGATTCTGCCTGAGACCTCAAGGATGACAAGGGAGGAGAGATTTAAAAGAACTTAGTATGAATGTGTTCTAGTAACTGGAAGGGGTTGGGGTGACCAGAGCTGGTGCTGGAGGGTAAGCAGAGGCCACATGCTGCAGGGTTGTCGTGGCCGTAGTCGGGGTGTTACTCTCAGTGCAGTATCCTGAGCTATATTGATACGGTATCCAAATTGGAGATTTTCTGATTTAGCAGTCGTGGAAGTAATTAGGAGACCCAGGTTAAAACTACCAACTCAACTACAATGGATTGGAAAACAGGGTTTGTGCGGTAGCTTGACAGAGGGAAGCTGGAAAAGAACTCAAGCCTGATGGTTATCAGGGATGTGGGTGGCCGTCGTCTCAAAACACAAAGTGTGGGAGCGACCACAATAGCAAGGGGAGTATTTGTGTTGGAGATAAAAGTGCTGCTGCCTTTAAAAATGAGCCAGTATTTTAGACAGGAAAGGTTATTCATCCGATTCCACGCTCTTACGTTCTGAGCTCAGGTTCATAGCTTAGGTCTGTCAAATGCCACCCACGTCTATCTCCCCTGAGCTGCTGATTCAATTCTAGGTGAGACCCAGTGGATAGGGACAAGTGCTGCAACAGTCCTGTGGTCTCTCACCAGCTTCCTTTGCACGTGGCCAGCTGCTCCTCCCTCTCAAGGCTTTTCCCAGCCCTTGCCTCCTGTGGGTGGTACTATCCTGGGTCAACCAGGTTCCAAATTCCCCATAGAAAGAGAGCAGGGCCTTGGAAGATCTTTTTCTTTCTTTCCCTGGCATCCTCTTGTTCGCCAGGGAGTTGAATAAGGTGGCCTCTATAATCCTGTAGTTTTTCGAGGTCATATTAACCCAGGCCACGATAATATGACCCTTCTCTGAATTTATAACATGTGAATATACAACAACAATTTGATATTTCTCCTTACTCTGAGGGATGGCTGGGCCACTCTGCTGGCCTTGGCAGGGTGATTCTTCGTGAAGTCTCACCTGGGTTCACTTGTGTGGCTGCATTCAGCTGGTGGGTTTGCAGGGGCTGGATGCAGTCAGGACGGTGGGTCCCTCTGCCTACATACTACCCTTCATCCTCACAGGGGCTCGACCAGCTTCTTTACACTGCTGCAAGAGAGCAAGCCCTGCGATGCCTAACATCTTACCCAGCCTCTGCTTGCTTTGAATTTGCTAATGCCCCATTGGCCCAGACATGCCACATGGCCGCACCTCCTGTCAGTATGAAGGAGGTACTCCACAAAAGCATGGTTATGTGAAGCATGACTCATTAGGGTCACTAATGTAACAGACTATCACAGCCTCGGTGCTAAATTACCTGTCATCTCCAGTGAGGGTTTCCCAAGTGGTTTTGTTCCAAATAGTCTCATAGAATTATTTGGAATTATAAATGTAATCCACTCATGGTGCAATTCACTGGGACCATACAAAATTGGGACCCCTGGGTAGATAGTGAATCAGACTAAATTTAATCATAACAAAACTATTCTTGCCCGAGTCTAATCTTATGTTCCCGAGATAGCAAAATGAAAGTCAGGGTGTGGCACCTTCCCTCTTTGAGACCTCTGCTGGTTTTCATAAATGGAAGTATTTGGTGATAATTTATAAAGCTACTTGAAAGTGACGCTAGACTTTCATATTAGTCTTAGATATGAAATAAAATAAACATTAGCAATAAATTTGTTACTTAAGAGAATTTACATTTATATTGCAATGGTGGAATTAATAATTTATATTGGGGGATTGTTTTGTTTTGATTTTTACATCTACTGAGAGATGAAAATTATGACGATGCTGCATCATCCACATATAGGTACTTTCTGCTTTTTAGAATACTTTTGGGTCTAAATGCATTGCTGAAAGCATGTCATAAAGATAAATATGTATTCAAGAAATGGTAGAAAGAGACTCCTTCCCTTCCCCTACCCCAGGTAGGGGAATAGAATACATATGCAAACTTTTGAACATTTGTGTTAGTTTTTTGAAATTACTGAAGAGAGGTTTAAAAGCTTAGGTGTTAAACATTTCAATTTAAAGCTTTAATGCAGTAGAAGCATCTATAATCATAACTATAATTTTCTGATTCTTTAATGTATTAGAAAATATAACTGTTTTTCATTGGTAGAGAGAAGGGAATTATAGGAAGTCAGAATTAATATTTTTGGGAATTCTGCCTCCAGACTGTCTTCTCACTCAAGGCTGCAACATCAGTTTTTCCTGGGCCTCCAGCCTGCCTTGCAGATTTTGGACTTGCTAGCTCCCACGATTTCATGAGCTGACTCCTTAAAAATAAATCTCTCTCTCTCTCTCTCTCTTTCTCTAAGAAAAGAAAAAAAAAGAATTAATATTTTCAAGGGTATAATACTTTGTGCTGTGACTAAGTTCCAGAGAAAATACTTGCACACTGAATCGTATTTAAAAGATGGGATACTTGCTATTGAAAGGGATTTTGACAAGAATTCTTTCATAAAGCAAAGATTTGTCTCATGGGCCCTCTGTGTGTATAACTCTGTGTTAGGTGCTATGAGGTCGGTTTAAAGATGAGGAAGTACCTCCCCTCATAGTAATTATAAGAACAAAATGAACATATACAAATTACTCAATACTGACCCTACACTGTATATACCCAATGAAAACTTTTGATCCCACATATATCACAATAAGGCTCTTTTTAAATTATTTAACTGCTTTATATATAACATATATCTCAAAATGTATTTTATATGTCAGTGATAGCTCCTACAATTTACAAAGAGTATTTCAAGAGTGAAATCACTCTTAAGATAGTCCATATGAGTTTACTATCAACATCAGTTGTAGGAAATGGGAGGGGTAATGTTTAGTGTTAAAGTTAGCCTACCAAGAGTACTTGACACGTGGAATATGAGAATAACATGGAAACACAGGAAGGAAAAAGCTTTTACACAGAACTGCTGGTTTTGATTGTATACTTTAACAAAAGGCTTAGGCTCTGTTTCATCAAATCTAAGCCACCATCATTTAAAAGGCATTATTTTTTATATATTACTAAGAAAGGAAAATGCTACCAAGCCATCATCCTAATATCAGGGATAGTAATTAAAATAGAGATCTCGGAATCAGTGAAATATAGGATGTTTGAAGAACAGGATGATACAAGGAATAGAATAGTAGGAAGGAAACCTCCTTTCTCTGCTTTTTCTTTCAACCCTTTGCACCAGCCAGTGAGCCAACTTTGGATTTCATATTCCAACTTTTCACCAGAAAACTTTATCATTACTGCCTAGGACTAGCTAACGTAAACATATTTATTCTGTCCCTTAATTACTTCAGTTATACCCCAGTTAGAGTTCTCTACTTACTAAATGGCATATCTTTGATAATAGACTGAAATTTTTAAAAATTCATTTTGCATTAAAATAGTCTTCCCCGAAGAGCCAAAATGTGCATTGGAATATTAGAAAGGTTTTATTTTTATGCTGTTCAGCAGCCACGTATGCCTTAACTTTCTTAAATGGTTTTTCTTGGCAATTTGAACATATCAGAGTCTAAGGAATGGTCTGATCATTTTATTCATGAGTTCGCCAAACAATTATTGATCACTAAGTGAGGCACTTGTTGGGCCTAATACTCTAGTAAGTCCTCAGAAAATCACCTGCAATATAAAAGACTAGTGTGCCCCCTGCCTGTTCTGTAAATTTCATTTTAAAATAAGTATTAATACAATCAAGTAGATATGCACAGTGGTCACTTGGTAGCCTGAGAGATTTGCTTCAGTTTCATTTAAAAATGTGTATCTTCCTAATTGATGTGTTACAGTTTTATGAATCAGCAGCAAGAGAAATAGTTCTATCTGTAACAAAGGGACTGCTGTAGCAAAATCACACTGACCTACTAAAAATCATTCCTTAAGAAAAAAAATTTTTTTTCCAGTTAATTGCAGTATAATCCATTCTACTTTCTTTCCTCTCTGGCTTCAGAATAGTAATAAAGAAAACTTGTTCTTTGGGAGTTGTGATAAGTTTTCCAAGCAGCAAGGGTCTGAAGTGGAATTATATCCTTAAAGCCATAATGACAAGTGAATGGATGTCCAGGTGTAGGAGTCAAGTAGATCTGAGCGATTGCTGCAGGTTGTGAGAAATGAGACCACTTTTCCTCAGGCACAGAGGGTGAGCTGGTGGGAGGGCAGGTAGCCAAGAAGCAAATAAATGGCAGTGACAGCGACGACAGAGGAAGAAGCAAGCACAGATAGCCCTTGCTCGACTGCCGAACGCATACTGAAGTCTCACTGAGTACCCAGAAATGATCTTCATTTTTATGGAATTCCATGCTTTTATAAAAGCTTTTCTGTTGTGTAGTATTTGCTAAAATTCCCTAAAAGCATTTTTGAGAGGGCCAGGTATTAAAATCTTTAACAGGGAAACAGTTGCTTTTGATAGTTACAGTTTATATGTGCATGGGTTGTGCATACAGACGTTGGTTTCTTTCTCTCCCGTATCCTCTCCCCACCCCCAGTGCAACTGTATGAGGTCATCAACAGCGGGACCACCATGTACCTCGCTATGGAGTATGCCTGTCATGGTAAGAACATTTATATATTATATATTGGGGTTTTCTTGTTTCTTCCCTTTTAAAAGAATACACAAGCACACTGCCCATATAATTGTTAAGGTTTCATTTAACATCCAGAGTCATAATATACTAAGATGAGAGTCCAAAACGCTGACTCTCAGCAATTCTATGGGTTGCCATTAAGTGTTTCCCTATTAGCTTTGTTAATTGATACAAGACAAGACAGACCCTGGATTTTTGTTGTGGAAAATACACATCACATAAAATTTACCATTGTAACCATTCTAGTGTACAGTTCAGTGGCTTTCAGTGTGTTCACATTGCTTTGCAGGCCTCACCACCACCCCTCTCCAGAACTTTTTCATCTTGCCAAAGTTAACCACTAACCCCTCCCCCAGCTCCTGGCAACCACCATTCTATCTGCCTGTGTGAGTTTGACTGCTGTGGGGACCTCACACAGGGATCGCAGCATTTGTCCTTTTGGGACTGGCGGGTTTCACTCAGCTTAAGGTCTTCAAGGTTCATCCATGTTGTGGCATGTTTCAGAATTTCCTCCCTTTCTAAGGCTGAATAGTGTTCCATTATGTGTGGGACTCACACATTTTGTTTATCTCAAGTATTTGGATGTTAAAATGTGTTAATGCATTAGTCTGTTTGAAGTTAACATGTGTTGTGGCTTGGCTTTTCTTTATCAGATTTTAATATGTCATTGATGTCCCTCTTTTCCCAGGCCATAGATGACGGTTAACAGTACATAGGACTAGGTTTTCCTTAAAATAAAGATAAGGACTGGTCACTATTTGCCTATAAGTTTGTAAAAATGTAGACATTTTCTGAAATGCACATATATAGCTTCTATCTTTTATAAAGATTCTCATCTATGGTTGAGGTTGGGCTGGGCTTGTAGTTTGTGGGCCACATGTAGTTTCATTGTCTGTGGAGGTCAGAAGCTTTCTTGTTTATCTTTCTGTGTGCCCTGCCTCTGGCACAGTGTCTGGCACAGAGCAGATACTCAACAAATAAGAATTAGATGCATGAAATTATAAACTATTGGGCGTGCCTTCTGTCGAACTCTACAGTAGAGTAGTTTTATTTTATCGTTAGTTGGTATTTTGGTCCATATTGTAAAACCTGGAGACAGAACGTTACATCATGTCTCCATTGTAGTGAGTTTGCCATTCAATAAGAGACTGTAAACCTGTTGTGAGAAAGAATAGGTGTTAGTAGGTACACCTCTGACACCACTTTTTCATAGTCCTAATTAACTATTAGTTGTGTATTTTATGTTTTAAATGTGTAGTTTGGGAATCTGGTTGGGATTTTCAAACTTCAGGTGTTGTGGGAAGCACTGAAGGTTAATTGCGGAGCCATACATCTATATGGCGTTCTAAGCCTTGCTATCATCTCACAGGCAGGCACCGTAGAGTAATGTTTATAGCCTCCTTACGGCGTGGGCCTCTGCAGTGTAGAAAGTGCTTTCTCTTACCTGATCCCCTTTGACTCTCACAAGGACTCCATGGTGTGGCCGGGCTGTGAGTGATGGGCTTTTACCCTTGAGGAAATGGAGGCTGGGGAGCCTCACTGTGGGCTCACTGCCTGGCCTGGATCCCCAGCCTCTGACAACAGGTAGCCTGTCTGGGTGTCAGTCTGTCATTGCTTTCTTTTCCTGTCTATTTTACGTACCCAGGTCGTAGAGATTACTCATGTAGGGACAAGACAAAAATATCTGAGAAGCATCCAGATTTAATAGAAAGAGGACAGGCTTTGGAAAAGACAGACGTGGGCTAAAACCAGCCAGTGGCCCTCATTGACCTGACAAGTAACATGTCACGCTGAGCTTCACAGTGGGCTTGGTGACCTAGCCCTCCCAGAGGTCTCAGTGCGTTGTGCAGCATTATAACAGCATTTAGTGGATGGTGGTGGTGGTTTATTGTCTTGGGCCGTTTGCTGTATTGAGCTCAACAAAACACTGTCCATCTCCAGGACATCTGGGTTACTGTTGTGCTCGCCCTTGTGAAAAGTTTCATTAAACTGACTACCCATCGCCCTCCAGGCTTGTGCCTTTTCATTTGATAGAATCATAGAACTTGTGACTTAGAGAGAATCTTAGACATTATCTAGGGCAACTTTCTTATTTTTACAGATGAAACTAAAGCGCACATCGTTCTATGCCAAGGGTTCCATAGCTCTGTAGTTACAGAACCTGAAGTAGAACTAAGGGCTCTCTGAACTGTGCTGTCCAGCACCCATCTAGCTACCTGTTCCCTGACCTGGGCAGGGGAACCATTGCTTGCTGTTTCCCCCCACCCCCCCAGTAAATAGCCTTAGAGGTTTTCATTTCAGTTACTTAATCGGAGTGTTAATACATTTTTAATAAAGAATAAAAAGAGGCCGGGCGCGATGACTCACGCGCCTGTAATCCTAGCACTCTGGGAGGCCGAGGCGGGTGGATCACTCGAGGTCAGGAGTTCGAGACCAGCCTGAGCAAGAGCGAGACCCCCGTCTCTACTAAAAATAGAAAGAAATTATCTGGCCAACTAAAAATATATATACAAAAATATTAGCTGGGCATGGTGGCGCATGCCTGTAGTCCCAGGTACTCGGGAGGCTGAGGCAGTAGGATCGCTTAAGTCCAGGAGTCTGAGGTTGCTGTGAGCTAGGCTGACGCCACGGCACTCACTCTAGCCCGGGCAACACAGCAAGACTCTGTCTCAAAAAATAAAAAATAAAAAAATAAAAAGAAAGATTTAGGTTGAATTCCTGGTTTAAAAGTTGAACTCCTGATGTATACCTTAGTGATTATGAGTGTGACTTTATGGTTCCAGAAATCTCTTAACCAGCTTATGTTGCATTTGGAGTTAGAAAAAATATTTTAAAATTATATTGACACACTTGGGCTTTATCTATGTTAGTATACAACAGCCAGTGATCTTAATATATTAATTTTTTAAAGTCAAAAGTGTTTTCTGTATGATTGCACACATCTTTAGTTGTTTTCACTTATTAACCACTGGCTTTGACATTGTGTACATCTCTGCAAATAGAAAGGCCATTCGCTTAGGAAATGTTGACATTTTAGTGAGCTGACAGTTGACTTCATAATTCAACATAGTTAAATGAATAGACAGTATGTAATGCGTTTTAAAAGATCATTATGCAATCAAATGATAATATAAAATGTTTATGCTTATCTATTATTTAAAATTTATTTATGCAGAATTAGGGTTAAGAGACATTAATGTATAATTCAAGTACAAGAATATTTTAGTGGAATGTTGTCATAAAGCTGATGGAGGTATTCCTCATGTGTGTGAATTACACACGTGTTCTTTCCCAGAAACAGTTGATATCTAATTTTCTAAAGTAGTATTCTTTTCTGTTGATTTCAGAAGTGGTGGTTCTTTATTCTAAATTGGTAAGCGGTTGACAGTACTAATAGTACATTCCCCAAAATGTCACCTCTCTTCCTCAAAGAATTAATATTGTATAAACTGCTGCCAAGATGTCCATCCAAGAGTTCTGTTGACTGCACCCCCACTGTGTCCTGAGCCCCCACTTCTCACCACCACTGCACTTTGCTCTCTCGTCCCAGTTGCTGTCATGCTTGGCTCCGTTATTGGACTAGTCTCCCAATTGGTCTCCCTGTCGCTGCCCTTCATCGTGACCTTCCCCCTGACAGCCAGTGATCTATTTTTAAGTAGTTTCATCTTCTCTGCTTCTCATCGTAGTTAGAGTAAAGCCAGAGTCCTTACCAAGGCCTGCAGGGCTCTTCCTGGCCTCATCAGCTACCTCTCTTCCCCTTGCTCTGCTTCTCCAACCCTATGGCCTCCTTGCTGTTTGTTACTTGCCATAGAATCTTTTTTTTTTTTTTTTTGAGACAGAGTGTCACTTTGTTGCCCTGGATAGAGTGAGTGCCGTGGTGTCAGCCTAGCTCACAGCAACCTCAAACTCCTGGGCTTAGCCGATCCTCCTGCCTCAGCCTCCCGAGTAGCTGGGACTACAGACATGCGCCACCATGCCCGGCTAATTTTTTCTATATATATTTTAGTTGGCCAGATAATTTCTTTCTATTTTTAGTAGAGACGGGGTCTCACTCTTGCTCAGGCTGGTCTCGAACTCCTGACCTCGAGCGATCCACCCGCCTCGGCCTCTCAGAGTGCTAGGATTACAGGCGTGAGCCACCGCGCCCGGCCAGAATCTTACCCTAGATTACTACCTTGTGCACTCCCTCAAGTAGTCAGCAAAACAGAAGCAGGCAAGTCCATGTACACACACACACACACAAACATACTCTCACGCACTCCACCTGTTTCTTTCCCCTGCTTCTCCACAGCACTTGTCATCCTCTGACACAGTGTGTATTGGTTTGTTTATTGTCTGTCTCCCCCTACTGGAATGCAAACTCCATGAGGAAAGGGACTTTCTGTGTTCACTGCTACTCCTCTTTTAACACACCTAACTTTATCCTTTTGACTTTCAATTTTCATTACTCACTTTTTATTAAAGGATATTGAAAACACATCATACCCTTTAAAATAAAAGTTACATAATTGAAGCACATGAGAATTTAATTTTAAGGCTTTTCTCCTGTTTAAAGATGTTAGTAGCGAACTTACATGCCTATGGTTAAACTTAAGACCAGCTTAGTTTAAATTCCACATATTCCTGGCTAACTTCATACCTATATTTAAAAATGAGAGCATTGCTAAAAGTGACACATTATCAATCGATGGGAAAATTAATGCTCAGAGTGGGCCTTCTGCTTACCTTTATTTCTCTCAATTGTAGGCGATGTATATGATTATTTACTAGATGTGGGGAGAATGTATGAGGAGGAGGCCAGGGGGAAGTTTCGCCAGGTAGGAATTATTGCATCTTTAGTTTGTTAACTTAATAGAGTTATCATGCTTAGACCCTGAAGCAAAAAGTGTTTGCCTCTGTAGGTGCTTAGGAGGCTCACTGGATGGCAGACGTTGGCCATTCAGCTGGACAAAATCATATTAAGTGCCCTTCGTACCTAAGGTACTGTGCTACTGTGCTAGAGGTAGCCACGGGTTCTATCCTAGCTTTGTAACATCAACATGAATGTCACTCTTTGACTCTTCACTTTTGACTGTTGAGCCTTAAAAATCGAGAGCTATAGATGTAATATCTATGATTACATTAATTAAAGCCATTTCAAAGCTTTTAGCAAGAAGGATGGCACAATCCCAAAATTTATTAGTTTTGTCTTACAGAAGCCAAGACCAAATAGAACTCAATCTATTAATTAGTGATTTTCCTCGTTGCTTGTCTTTACATTGCCTTTAGGGACACGGGTTTTAATCATCAGGTTTTAAGCATAAAGGTGACTTAACTCTTATGTCTTTATTAGTAATAATTAGTATTGTCGATTGACCATGCCAGACACTGGGATGAGCACTTTACCTACATCTATGTAAATCTTGCAGCAGCCTTGTGAGTTAAGAAGCATTATGCCCATTTGCTCCACATAAGACAACTAAGGCATGAGAAGAGGAAATAACTTGCCCAAAATTCAGTGCCTGTCAAGTAGCAGACCTTCCATAGATTCAGAGACCCTGGCCCTCTGACTCCAAACCTCAAAGCTGTAACCATTATGTCCTGCTATCATTTAGACTAGGAATCAGCAAACTCTTTATGTAAAGGGCCACATAGTGAACATTTTAGGCTTTGTGGTCCATACGGTCTCTGTTGCAACTATGTAACTCTCCTGTTACAGCATAGAAGCAACTGTAGACAATACTAAATGAATAAACATGACTGTATTCCAATAAAGCTTTATTTGCAAAAACTGGGATGGGCCAGATATGGCCCATCTGGGCCCTGATTTGCCAACCCCTGATGGAGACGAAGGAAAGGAGCAAGTGCTTTCCTGCTTTTAAATGAACTCTGTCTGCTCCAGTGGCAAGGTCCACATTGCAATGGCAGTAAGGGCTTCCTTTCTCACAGAACCTTTCAGTTTTGTTTTCTTCATGTGTAAATTTGTCGTGATTGATAGGAGACTTCAAGTTTCGCATTTGGAAAGGTGTTTTTAGCTGATTTTCAAGTTTTCTCTTAACAGTGCCTCTTTTGATTTCCTTAGTTGGATGTTTACAGTTAAGGACTCATTTCTAAGTTTCTTAACTTCTGTTGTTGCTTAAATTTAGAAGCTTAAGAAATCCTAATGGTACTTTGAATTAAAATCTATTAAATATCAAAGTTGAAAGTACCTTTCACTATCATTTAACTTCTCTGATCCTCAGTTTTTTTCTAGCTATAAAAAGAGGAAATTCTACTTGATGAATTCTGTCGTCCTTTCCAGTTCTAATATTTGATTAGAACTGTGGTCTATGAAAGGAAACTCAGATGTTTACTAGAAAACCAATCTGGCCCTTTTCATAACTATACTCTTCATTTTTATAAATTAGCCAATATTTTTGCCTTATGCAACTTAATTTCGCTCCTACTCAGATGAATCTGACTTGCAAACCTTTCTGTGAATATGGTTTATTGACCGTGAGGAAAGGCTAATGTCAGCCAGCAAGAGCATGTCTGTGTGCAGACCCTCTCCAAGGAAGCAGTGTGGTGTTTAACCCCACAGCTTCGGTCCTCTTTCATCTCTACCCAGCCCCGTCTGCCACCTGGTGGGATCCAGTTCATCAGAAAGGCTTAGACCTTTACTCACCTCAATCTTGAGGCAATTACTCTGGGTTTTTTGTTGTTTTGGTTTTGTTTTGTTAAGAGACGGGGTCTCACTGTGTTGCCCAGGCTGGATTCAAACTCTGGCCTCAAGCAATCCGCTCGCCTCAGCCTCCTGAGTAGCTGGGACTACAGGCATGTGCCATTGCGCCCAGGTTCTGGTTTTTATTTTAAATTCCCTGCAGAAATTCTGAAGCCTTTCTTGGAAGAACCTATTAGTTGGACCAGGAAAGATGGGGTGTGTGTGTGGGCGTGCACTTTTACAACTAATGGCTGGGTTTACAGTGCTTAGCATTAATGTAATCCCTTCTCCTTCCTGCATTGTTTGCCTAAGACAGCTCCTTTAGACCTGGAAGAAACAACCGTGATATTGGTGCTTCTGCTTTTCTCTGGTTCTAATTGCCATGCATTCCAGGAGCTTATAAGTCATCACTTCTTTGACTAAATAAAAAAAGTTTTCCTCTTTATGACAAGGGTCATAGGCCCTTCTTTCCATATTCATGAGCAGGTGGGTTTTGCTTCACCATTCCCAGCCCAGTTACTGCTTACGCCATTTTAGTCCTTTGGTTGAGCTCTTGTTCTTTTCAGAGAAAAAGAATAGACTCCTGGCTCTGTCTTTTTTACTTACTTCTTTCTTGGAGGGCTGGTAATGTTAGTGCCTCTGTTCTTTCATGTATGACTGCAAGGGAATTAGGCTGACACTCGTGTTTTAACCTGGACAACATCCAGGTTCTCAACCTTCTTTAGAAGTCACTGCTCATAGCTTAAGAACGTGGCACACACCTGTGAGCCCAGCTACCCAGGAGGCCGAGGTGGGAAGATTGCTTGAGCTCAGGAATTTGAAACCAGCCTGAGCCAACATAGCAAGACCCTGTCTCAAAAATAAAAAAATTGATATTAATAAATATACATGCAAAATACCAAAGAAAAGACTAGAAGCAAATGCAAAACAGGAAGAGAAGCTGTCCTTTAGTGGTAACATGGGCATATGTTTGTATACATTTTTCTGTTTCCTAAAGTTTCTATAATGAGCATATAAAACTTTAATGTTAGAAAAGAAAACTGTTTTTAAAAAGTTGGCAGTAGACGTGAAATTTCAGTAAAACAATTGTTTAATTAACAGTGCTTTTCATAGTTCACACACAAAATTGCTCTTTTCGTAGATCACATGCAGCATTCATTCCTCCATTGTAAGGAAGAGGAACCTGACCCTCAGAGAGTGAAGTCAGTCTATTAACTTCCATAGTTGGGTTTTGAGTTGGTTACACAGTCATGGGAAGGTTGCACCGGAGCCATCTGGCCCTGGGCCTGGGGACAGCCAGGGTCCTCCAGATGCAGGCGTTGGTTGCATCCTGGTGTTGGGCTCAAAAACAAGTGGAATGTCAGCAGGAAGAGTCCAAGAAGAAACTTGCAGTTACAACTGGAGAGAACAGGAACGACATCCTCACCTGTCTCTTCTTGCCCTCACCCCTGAATTTCTCCAGATTGCAAAGTTCAAAGCATCAGGAAATTGCTTTTAGAAATCCACACATCGAGGTGCTCACTGAGTGTTTTGCATGTGTGAACATTAACGAAGTTATTTTCATCTTAATTACGAGTCTGCACCTGTGCGAACTGACCCCTCCTCTCCTTACTCAGGTGGTCTCGGCGGTGGAGTATGGCCACAGGGTGTCTGTGGCGCACAGGGACCTGAAAGTGCGTACCAGCGCCCTAAATGTGTGCTCTACTTGCACGTGTTCAGTTCTCTCATCACACAAGTGAGGCGTAGATTAGATTTTGTTATTAAACATAATGAAACAAAAATAAATCTCATGATAATTGGACCATTTCAATTAAGTTCTAGTGGAGCATTTGAAATAAATAAAAGTGAAGTTTATGAGAAGTGTTTTACCTTCCAGTTAAGGTGCTGGTGTTTGATCTCGAGGACAGTCATCACACAGCCAACGAGATGTGTGTGGTGCTTCCTCCGGAAGTGTGTGGTCACGCCTGGACAGTGTCCTCGGGGCCACCTGGCTTTCTTTTCCACTTCTCCAGGTAGCATCGTCTCCTGTTAACAGCAGCACCTATTTGAGACTGTGTCACAGCCTCCACCCCGGCATAGCATGAGGTTTCCTATTTCACAGAGAAAATGGAGACACCAGGCAGAAACCCCCTGAGTCTTCCAGCAGAACCTTGCGTGGATCAGTACCTGCCCCTGCTCGCATCCTTCCCCTGTCCCCATGTTACAGGAAAGCGGGGCACCTCTGCTGCCCCCGCCTCTGTGTTCTGGGTCCTCTCTCCCTCCGTGGGCTGTGCGCTGTCCGATGCCTCTTTTCTCTCCATTTTGTCATTCACTCTCTCTCTCTGCTTGCTTCTCACCAGCAGCGTTATACATGCTCAAGTCCACAGCTTCTTTTTACCTAAAGTCTTCTCCACCTTAGGTCCCCTTCCAGATACACCCTTTGCCTCTCTTCGTAGTCACAGCCTTTGCCCTAAACATTGTCTACACTCCAAGTCTTAGCTTGCTCCTCACCCCTGCTCTCTCCTTACGTGATTGTCATTGACTGGCTCGTTCCTCTCCGTGCCCACCCTCGGTGGCTTCGTGTTCCTCCATTAGCTGCAGTGGCCACCTGTGTGCCGATGACCCCAAGTCCCTTCTTGCAGCCACGGGGCTCTCCCAGGGGCCAGGGGCCAGCTGGCCAAGGGGTGTCTTTCTTCACCAGAGTGTCCCTCAGGCACCTCAGGTACAGCAAGTTCAAAGCCTAAACTCTGCCTTCCTGAACTTGAACCTTCACTTCTCCTTCTCGTGACCAATGTTCCTGAGGTGTCCCTCTGCTTTGCCATCCACTCAGTGACCAGGTCCTTTTCCTGCTGTTTGTTGCTGACACTCGCTCACTCTTTCCTGTCTCTGCTACACTGTCCCAGGCCAGACGCGTCATCTCATACTTGATTGTCACTCTGGTTTCCTGCCTGTTCTCTGCTTCTAATTTTCCCTGTCTCTTTTCATGTGTGTTTTCCACCTTGCGCCCAGAATGGAGTGTTTTAAAACCACAAGTAACACTGTTATTTCTCTGCTTAAACAACTCTGCAGGGGCTTCCCATCGCCCTTAGGATGAAAACCCAAACTTGCTGGGGACAGCCCTTTGTGATTCGGCCCTGACCGTCCTCCCCAGCCATCTCCGCCTGCCTCTCTCTCCCACACACTCTCAGTGTCTTGAGTGAAACCCGCACTGTCTCTGTCACCTGTGTGTTCTCGGACTCTGCCTGAAACAGCGCCCGTCAACACACGCGGCATGACCGGCTGCACCTTCTTGTGCTTCGACATGGCCTCCTCTGGGAAGCAGCCCCTCCCTTTCAGCGCCAGGCCCACAGCCCCCGTTCCCCCTCGGTGACACAGCACTAGGGTCTCAGGGCAGCTGCCTGTCTCTCTGCCTCTCCCCTTCTGAAGTGTGAGCTCCTCAGGGCAGGGCCCTATCTGTCTTGCTTATTATATGTCCAGACACTAACAAATCTGTTGTGTAGTCGCTACATAGTAAATATTTGTTGCAATAAATGGAAGTGGCTGTGATCTGTCTCTTGAATGCAATTTGGGATTCTTCCTTCCCCAGTAATAGCCATTTTACAGCTTTGTAGCAATTATTGTAAAATGTGACTATCGACTTCACCAAGTGCCCAGTTTTTTTAAAAAGCCCCTGATTATTTTTAATGTAAAATATCTGCCAAAGGGTCAGTCATGGTGGCCCATAATCCCAGCACTTGGGGAGTCACAGGCAAGGGGACTGTTTGAGGCCAAGAGTTCAAGACCAGCCTGGGCAACATAGTGAAACCTATCTCTATAGAAAAATAACATTAAAAATTAGCCAGGCATGGTGGCACACGCCTGCAGTCCCAGCCACTCGGCAGGCTGAGGCAGGAAGGTTGCTTGAGCCCAGGAGGTTGCAGTGCAGTGAGCTGTGATTGCGCCATTGCACTCTAGCCTCAGTGACAGAACGAGACCCTGTCTCTACAAAACAAACAAATGAAAAAAACCTCTCAAAACCTTTCTTTATCTTGGGGCAGTTGATACTTAAATTAGTACACGAATTAATGCTGATTATTCTAGCACTCCATGTCTGGTAGTGATTGTTAATGTGATAAAATTAGGAGTTCAAATTTGTCTCCTGTTTTTTTCTTCTAGAAGAAATGTTTTCTCATTTCATTAATTAGGAGATACTACGTTTATATCATTACAAAAAGCTGCTTTATGAAATGCCTAATCGTGCATACTTCTAATTATATTTTGGTTAAATTTTATTTCTGTTGATGTGTTCCCTCTAGCCAGAGAATCTCTTATTAGGCGCCAATGGCGAAATAAAACTAACGGACTTCGGCCTCAGTGCGCACTTTACACCGGGCACTCCACTGACCACCTGTTGTGGGACACCGTGTTACATCGCGCCGGGAATTGTGGAGGGGAAACCATGCCACGCCCCTCTGCGGATGTCTGGAGTCTAGGAGTCCTCCTTTACATGTTTGTCACCAGCACCTTCCCTTTCAAAGGGGACAATCTTAAGGTATTGGAAGCGGTTGTTGCATCCACGTAGTACACAAAACCAGAAGGAGTTTTATAAAATTATATGGGTTTATATTTTTAATGCTCTATCAGTTTAGGGGTTTCTGTGGGTTTTCTGTTGTTTTTTAACCCAAAAGTTGACTCACTAGTTTTCTTTCCTCTCTCCCTGCCCACAGGAGGTAATGAAACATATAAAACGAGGGAAATACCACATCCCCTCCTATGTTTCCAGACAGTGCCAAAAACTTATCAGGAGTTTACTAATAATAAATCCAGGTGGCAGAAGCTCTCTCCAGGTAATCACATAAGTGGAAATAAGTAACAACTTTGGAGGTTTTTAGAGTATTTTTAGAACTTAGCTTGGCTTGTGGGGCATACTGAATATTTATTTGCCTGGGACATTTTAAGCAGGAGTTGAGACATTGAAAAAAATTCAAGTTACCCTTTGGCCTACAGTCAGTGAAATGTTGAAAATAAAGTTTCCTAAACATTGCAATTATCGGAATATTTTATTTTATGCTGCTAATGAACAGTTCACCTTTTCAGAAAATTATGGAGGACGAGTGGCTCAACATGGGACATCTGGAGCCACTGGTGCCACACAGGGGAGTCAAGAGGAACATGCAGGATGAGAAACGCATTCGTAAGTACTCTGTGCTACGTGCCTGCGTGTGCCTGTGCTTGCATAAGCAACAGATTTCTCTCCTGATCCATGCATATGCCTAAAATGTGAATAATGGAACGTTAAGCCCAAGTTATATAATGAATGAGCTTATCTGTTCTGTCATATTTAGAAACATAACTAAATGTAGTTTCCTACAGCAGCACCCAGTAACTCAGAATCAAGTGCTCATTTGTGTAAGAAAATGTGTGATCTCTTAGGTCCAATAAAGAAAATTGTTGTACCTGTAACAGAATGATTTCTTACCCAAACAAAACACATAAACTGTATTTTACCCTTCTCTTTTAGAGATTCTGTTGAGGATGGGGTACAGAAAGCAAGACATTGAGGTGTCTCTGAAAAATCAGCAAACTGATGAAATCAGTGGCACCTATATGCTGTTAAAGGAAACATCTGTTGAGGTAAGAGTCATCAGAGAGGAAGAGTTGAAATACCCTT
Organism: Lemur catta; assembly: GCF_020740605.2. Lineage (NCBI taxonomy): Eukaryota > Metazoa > Chordata > Mammalia > Primates > Lemuridae > Lemur > Lemur catta. Next base: position 86,092,249 of record NC_059137.1, read on the forward strand.
TATGTAAATGATCAGCTTATGTAAACTAGTAGTTTCTTAGTTTTCACTGTTTAGATATGTATAATGAATTTGATATATCAATTTTAAAATTTACCTGCAAATACCAAATCTAACTCCTATGACCATTATAAGCCATGATTTGAACTTCAAAATAATAACCCTTAATAAGTAAATGGAACATTTTAAGTTATTTGAAAAAGCCCGAAAAGAAGAACACAGACACATAAGCTTTTGTGACTTTTTCCAGCAGTGAGAAAAACACTTTTGCCTGAGTTTGTGTGTGTCATTTCTAAACCCTGTGATTCCACATCTCTCCAAATGAACTGTGTGTGAGAGGTCTGTGTGTGAGAGGTGTCACGAGAACTTTAGTTTCCTAAGAAACCCTTTGGGTGTGTGTTGTGGTTTGTTGTTTTTCTCATTTTCTCTTAGCTGCATGCTAATGATTCCAGTTCAAGCAGCAGTCTTTCTCTCGCTAGGGTTAGGCTGAGCAGTGACCTCAACAACTTTGCTTTCAGTAGTCTGTGGATTATTACTTTACTGATTATTATAAACCGTTATCATAGTCGCCCTACGTTAGCTGTTTTTCATGTTCTTTTCTACCAGAAGAGAGGGTAGAGGTTGCTGTCCTTGTTCCCTTTTCTGATCTTTTGGCCATTACTATGGATGTTTTAGCATAGTTTAAAGACTGACTACTCCTGTTTCTGTAGATGAGTTCTTTTTGTCCTCCTTGTACTGTACTTACCAAATAGTTTAAGACAAAAATGCCCTTTTTTTTTATAGAATAACACAGCACCTGGTGGGACGTGAGTGGGAAGACAGCATAGGTACGTTTGCAGTGAGAGAACTACAGATGATAGATACTCAGTGATTCAGAATGTCAAAAAAACAAAAAGTTATAAAATTTTACCTCTTCTCAAGAGAATTTGTTTTTTCAGAAGAGAATGGAAAGATTTCCATTTCTTGCTTTTTAAATCAAAATTCAGATATTCACAGTAAGTATTTTCTGAAGGTAAGGTAAATTTGAGTGCTAAGTTTTAGAAAGATACTAGGATTCCAAATTCTTGTCTTGGGTACCATCTTCCTGGCTGGCTCGCTGGATATGATGATTAAAATATCAAGTTAAACCAGGAAGGTTTCCTAGAGGAGACAGATAGCAAGTAAGCCATGGTTTCATTGTGGAACAGTCAATAGGGAAATAGAGATTGTTTTGTGCACATTAATAACTTGAGCAAAGGCTGGGGGGGGGAGCAGGATGAGGACCTGAGGCAGGAGCCACACCTCTGGGAGACATAGAGAACAAGGTCGAGAGAGGGAGTGTTCAGTTTTAAATAGTTTTTAAGGCTTCTTTAATTGCTTTGGCGTCATTTCCTTTCTGTGTTCCCCCTACAGACGCTTCCTTATTGAAGCTGATGCCTCCAGGTCCTGACCCGGGCCTCCTTGGTTCCCTTACCATGAATGATTGAAATACTTTGCTTTTGAAAGTGTGGTCTTCATCTTTAGCTGAACAGAGTCTCAGTGCCAAAACTTATCAGACAGTGCCCACAGCTGTAATGATGTCTGGATTCTCCTTTATTTCTGTCTGAAAAATGAATTGAAAGACTGTGGAAAATAATTGAATTTGAGGGCTGAACTACTGGTGGTCATATTTTTACCTTCAAATAAGGCACTCGGTGTGACAAGTGGTTGACCCTTAAAAATAATGCTCGTAGCTGTGTGTGGTGGCTCACACGTGTAAATCTGGCACTTGGGAGGCCAAGGCTGGAGGATTGCTTGAGGTCAGGAGTTGAAGACCAGCCTGAGAAAGAGCAAAACCCCATCTCTACCGAAACTACAACAATTAGCTGGACGTAGCAGTGCAGGCCTATAGTCCCAGCCACTACAGAGACTGAGGTGAGATGATCACTTGAGCCCAGGAGTTTGAGGTTGCAGTGAGCTATGATGATGCCACAGCATCCTAGCTGGAGCAACAGAGCAAGACCCTGTCTCTGAAAAAATGATGCTTGAGTCTTCAATTGGATGCATTACGCCTTCTCTGAACAGAATACTTCTCAGGCAGATTATTGCTTTCTCTTCTTCTCTTTGATCTATACATCTTACCTCTTCACTAACTGAAAATACTAGTGAGCTACAGGATGTCGGGAACTATGTTAGTTTCTGAAAGAAGCACATTAATTTCCATTTTTCAGCCTTCAATATGTTGGACTTTTTTATATGTGAGTGTTTATACAGAATCCTAACATGGGAATGATCACGGCTGATAAAAACTGTGCAAAGTTTTCAACCAAAGGCTCTATGTGCTTTAATTGAGCCCTTAGTGAGGGAAAAATACAGCTAATCCTTGGTCTGGGGGCCAGGGTGTCTAGCTTTTGGCAAGTCATTGCTTTGACACAAGCACCTCTGGGTGGAATTCTGAGTAAGGCTCATCTTGAAACCAGACATGCTGCAGGTCAGCCTACTTTCTGTGGGAATCCTTGTGATGCTGCTGTTCTACTTCTGTTACCCATTTCCAAACATGGCCTGATCCCAACCACCAGACTAACAGTCGACATCAACTAGGTTTAGGCTTTTGAAGGTTTGATTACATCGTTAATGGTATGATTCTGTCCAGATGGTGTAGTTAAACAGTGAGTCTTAAACCGTGGAGCACAGGCCTGACAGACAGTGCTCAACAAATTTTAGCTTCATTCTTGATTATTAACTGCTCAGGCAAGAATGTGAAGAGTTTTGTTAGTTTACACTAACTATACCTAATCTCTCAAGTTGCTGAAGGACCTACACAGCAGGGACGCTCTGCCCCACTTTTTCACGTGCTTTTAGATATCTGCATGAGGCCCAAAGCAGTAACGTGATGGTGTTAGGATGAAACGCAACAGGATCTTTTGAAAGAAGTTTGAAGTATGGGATCTCATTGGCAAAATTTTAAAATTGTCAAGTGGCTTTATTATTTTATCCAGGTAGCCACTTGTGCTGCACTGAGCCACAGAGATGGAGCAGAGGAGGGCTGATGACAGTTAACACATGTGTCATCTGGACTACATTTTCTGTTTTTGCCCAATCACTGAGTATGCTTTCAATCGGCAACCAAAACATTTTGTATCAGAATAGACTGATACAGGCTAGATGTTCTAGCTAACAAATCCAGAGTGCCTGTCCTTTAGGAGCTTTAAGTGAATTAGAATTTTAAGAAAGATAATCACTTCTCAATATAAAACAAGAACATTAATAGGAATTCAACTTCATGCAACTTGAATTTTAAGAAATACATTGCTATTTCTTTAAGATTTAAATGTAATACAGCTACTGTTTTGCTTATGTAGATTGCTTATCTAGACTGTGAAATAGAACCATCATATTGGGGGAAGAATATTGTTCAAACTTCCATAACAACCAGCTTGATGAACTTGTAGAATATGGAGCCCATCATGATATTGGGGCTGTCTGTTGTAATTAGAATTTTTGTGAGTGTGGTTGTAGAGACTTAAAATTCAGTGGATATTTGCTGCATTTACTGTTTCCTGCGTCAAGGTGGTAGGCCTACTATAGAAGTCAGAAAAACAAATTGTTTTGCTAATTCCTATGTAGAACCTGTGATGATGCATGAATAAAATTTCTGAAGCAATATTTGGCTTTAAAATTAGCATGTCAAAAAATTTAATAATTTATAATAAAAATACTGATTTACATTTCCTACTTAGAAAGATCTCTTTGATGAGGATCAGTTTTTCACTGTGAGACATCTGTCCATCCCCGCCTTGCCATGCTTGTGTGCCTCCCAGGTCTCCCTGCACCATCTGGCCATTGCCAGTGTGCTGCATGGGGACGGACGGAGCAGCCCCTTGGTCTGTGGGTGCCTAAAATCCTTTCTTTCTCCAGAGCCTTTGGGACCATTTGTATTCACAGGGAAGAAGCTAAACCACTCGTGCCTCCCCTTCCTCCCCTGTTTTATTTGGTGCATCCATTGACCCAGACTCCTTGTTTTGGCAAAAGATGTCAGCAGCTGGGCAGGGGGTACATTTTTTTGACCCCTGACCTGCCCTGAGAAATAGCAGAGCATGAAAGACACTCGTATTTGCCTGTACCCTAAAACTATGTGTACACTTGGATACGTGAGTCCGTGTGCACGTACTGAGAACAACCCAGCATTTCTTCACATACGTAAATCACTTAGGACTCTCTGGTTCAGGTGGCAGAAAACCCCAATCCAAACAGGCTAAAATAAAAAAGGGCATCAGTTAGGGCATACAACTAGAAAAGTCCAGGCCTAGAGTCAGTGTTCGTCTCCCAGTTTTGCCTCCTCTGTGGTAGTTCCACAGCTGATCTCTGCATGTTTACACCCGACGTCTTCCTGCACGTGGCTCTGCCAGAACCGAAGCCTGGGGCTGTCTCCATGGTCTCTGTGAGCTGGCTCTGGGCATCTCTGAGCCTGTTGCTGGCCCCGGTCGCTGTGAAAAGTCTTGGGTGGAGTCAACTTCTTCTGCCGCCCGGGGTCCTAGAGTTGCGTTCCCTACAGCAATATGTAAGTATTGTTGGCACAGGAAAAGAAGCGATACTGAGTGGCAATCAAAGGAAACTGAAGGTGTTTGTTTCCAGTCCTTCTCTGACTCTATGGAGCCATTCTGCAAGGCAGAGGGCAGAATTCTCAAACAGAAATGCAGGGCCAAGCAGCTCTTCTTGAGCAATTTATTTCAAAGACATGTCTCTCTCATGTTGGGGCTATCGAAATCCCTGTGGCTACATTATTAACTGGTCTGTCCTATCAGGAGAACATTTACTGACCACCTACTTTGTTAGGCCTCCCACTGACACTGGTGGAACGTTGACAGGACTATAGCTGTGCTTTCGCAGGAAGCTCCAGTAAGGAGGTGTCCCTACAAGACAATGTGCCATGCGTGAACTAAAAATCATAGCAAGAAGTGATTTTACTCTCCTTGGGAGGGTGCATCAGGGCAGACTTCCTGGAGGAAATCACCTCTGGATGAATTTTGAAGAGCTGAAAGATGCCAGCCCTTCAGGCATAGAGAATAGCCTCAGCAAGGGTTTTCTGACCTGGTGCTTTACCAAGGGACTGCCCATCACCAGGAGGGCCAGAAAGTCTAGTTTCAGGAGCCATAATGGAAGGCAGAGATTAGACTGCAGGGGCCCAAGGATATGTGACTTGCATGCCAAGGTGAGAAATCTGAACTTGATCCTGAAGACTCAACATGCTCTAGAAGGTTGTGAGCAGATGAGCAGCAAAGTCCAGTTGATTTTTTAGGAAGTCCTCGGCAATTGAGTTGGATAGACTGGATGTGGAGGGCAGAGGGAGGGAGCCCAGTGAAGATGAGGCCTGAGGCTCTGCACTGAGACCCTGGCAGTAGAAGTGGAGAGGACGGGCCAGCTGAAAGGCTGGCGGGAAGCTGACACCAACAAGATGTCATGGTTGGTCTGGATATGGGACGTGAGGGAAAGGAAGAACCTGCTCCCTTCCAAGTGTCGATCCTTTGAAAGGATTTCTGCAGAAAGACACTGGAAGAATAAGATCTGAATTCTAAATCCCTGCTTATCCTTAAATGAAAGAAACTACACCTGTGGAATTCCAAGGACACGATGGCTGAGCTGGAATTGAGGAATATTGTTGTCCTGGTGAGAGTCCTGTGGGTAGCTGCGTCCTGTAGGTGTCTGTGCCAGGTGGAACTGCAGACTCCCAGCCACTGTCACTCTTTCTGTGTCTGTAAACAGTTCAATTTTTTCTAACAAGTTTTTTGTTTTTGAAAAAACAAAAAGGCTCTCTTCACCGTGTAGGGATTTTGACTATGCTTTATGAAGGAATCTTTGTAAATTTCCTTTGTGTAAGAAGATTCTAAACTATATTTTTAAAACAACAGAGGATACTGTGTGAAACAACGGCTAACTTCTATACCCCATAACCTTATTATAATAGTTCGTTTAAATCAGGTCAGTGTGTTTTGGGAAAATGTTGAGAGCACATTATGCTCATGTCATATATTCACTTTCCCACTCAGACTTGAACTGAGACATCTCTTAGAGTAAGCATGATTTTATGCACAGCTTGCAGGACATCATCCCTCTCACATAAACAAAGGCTGTAAGAAGTTCCTGCCCTTCTGCTACTTGCTTTCAGCATGTGAAATTTTGTATTCATACCATTTGTGTGCTTCAAAAACTTTTTAGTTGCCTATTCATGAAATATGGCTGCGTATCCTTCGTTTCTGTCCTGTTGGCACGGTTCCCTGTGTGCAAGCAATTTGAAGGGGAAGCAAAGGGGAAAAGCTAGAGTTAGCCAGTCTCTGTCCTAGAATTTCCCAGCATTAACATTGTCCTTAAAAATATATATGTACTATTACCTTAAACTGTAGGAGGCTTTGTCTCATTATATACTATTCTTTTGCTACCCTTTCCGACTTATCTTACCTATTACTCCTAAGTTCTGTGAAATACCAGTTGGATCTGTATTGATTATACCTGATTTTCTCCACTGCGCATAAAAGGTATGTTGTGATTGTGAATTTTCATAGGCTGTGTTTGTAACAGTCTCTAATTTTCTGATCTCTGCAGCATGGATTCTAATCCAGCACCACCAGCTGCTGCAGAAACAAATAATGACTCTGTGACCACCACACCTCAACCCAACTCTCGACCCACAGCCAGTTGGCACGGTTTCACTCTGCAGGCACAGGAACACCGAACCGCAGTGTGTAATGATCGCCCTGCCATCAGGAGCCTTCCCGTCCGAGGGAAATCGTTGGTGAACAGCACAAGTGGAGGCTCCGATATCATCAGCAAATTAAGGACCAAACTGCGGAGGTCAGTGTCAAGTGGTAGTAGTTGTTTTCAAGTAAACACATTGAACATGAAGAGAATTGTTGACTCTCTGTTGCAGGTGGCAGAAAATCCAGTCCAAACAGGCTTAAATAAAAGATGGCATCTGTTAGGTCACGCAACTAAAAAAGTCCAGGCCTCGAGTCAGGGCCCATTTCCTAGTTCTGCCTCCTCTTTGGTAGTTCCTCGACTGAGCTCAGCACCGTCAGACCCGACCTCTTCCTGCACACGGCTCCGCCCAAGCCTGGGCTCGTCTCCTTGATCCGCGTGTGCTGGCTCTGGGCACGTCTGAACCTGTCAGTGGCCAGGGTAGCTGGGAAAGGTCTGGGGTGGAGCGAACGTCATCTGCAGCCCAGAGACTTAGAGCCGCTTCCCCTAAAGTAAAATTTAAGGATTGCTGCCTCAGGAAAAGAATGGACGCTGAGTGACAAGCCATGGAAACTGACGGCCTTTGTTCCCAGTCCTTCTCTGCCTGTGTGGAGCCATTCTCCAAGGCAAAGGGCAGAATCCTCAAACAGAAATGCAGGGCCAGGCAGCTCTTCTTGAGCAGTTTATTTTAAAGCCCCGTCTCCCTCACGTTGGGACGATCAGAATCCCACCGGCTAGTTGATTAACTAATCTGCTCTGTTACCAGGACATTTTCTGAGCACCTGCTTTGGCAGGCTTTCTGCTGACACTGGGGGCACAGTGACAAGATGATAGCTGTGCTCTGAGGGAGCTCCAGGAAGGAAGCGTCACTACAATACAATGTGGCGTGCGTGAACTAAATTCACAGCAACAAGTGATTTCACTCTCTTTGGGGGGTGGTGCATGTGGGAAGCCTTCGTGGAGGAGTTGACCTCTGGTTGAATTTGGAAGAGTGAATGGAAAGGTGCCAGCCCTTCAGGCACAGGGCAACATAGGTCCTGCGAGTGTTTTCTGACTTGGGGCTTTACCAAGGCCCTGCGCCTCATCAGGAGGGCCAGCAAGTCAAGTTCCAGGAAATGTGATGGAAGGCAAAGCCTGGAGAGATGGCAGGGGTCCTGTGACTTGCATGTCAGGCAGAGGAGTCTCAACTTAATCCTGAAGACTCAGCATACTGTAGAATGGTGGTGAGCAGCTGAGCAACAAGGTCCAGTTAATTTTTCAGGAAGTTCTGGGTAGTTGAGCAGATAGGTTGGGGGTGGGGGTAGAGGCGGGAGCCCAGTGACGATGAGGCCTGAGGCTCTGCACTGAGACCCTGGCAGTAGAAGTGGAGAGGACGGGCCAGCTGAAAGGCTGGCGGGAAGCTGACACCAACAAGATGTCATGGTTGGTCTGGATATGGGACGTGAGGGAAAGGAAGAACCTGCTCCCTTCCAAGTGTCAATCCTTTGAAAGGATTTCTGCAGAAAGACACTAGAAGAATAATATCCGAATTCTAAATCCCTGCTTGTCCTTAAATGAAAGAAACTACACCTGTGGAATTCCAAGGACACGATGGCTGAGCTGGAATTGAGGAATATTGTTGTCCTGGTGAGACTCCTGTGGGTAGTTGTGTCCTGTAGGTGTCTGTGCCAGGTGGAACTGCAGACTCCCAGCCACTGTCACTCTTTCTGTGTCTGTAAACAGTTCAATTTTTTCAAAAAGTTTTTTCTTTTTAATAAAGTTTCTGCTGACCCCTTAGGGATTTTGAGAATTCTTTATAAAGGGTAAAGGACTCTTCGTAAAGGATTCTTTGTAAATGTTCTTTAGGTAAGAAGATTTTAAAGTATCTAATTAAAAACAACATAGGGTACTCTGGTATATAATGACGAGTTTCTGTCCCCCTAATCTTAGTATAATAGTTGGTTTAAAACATGTCTCTGTGTTTTGGAAACAGTTTGAGAGCACAGTATGCTCATGTTATATGTTCACTTTGCCACTTAGTCTTGAACTGGGACATCTCTTAGAATAGGCTTATTCTAATAATAGTATTATACTAATAATAGTATAATAGTTCATTTAAAGCATGTCTGTTTTGGAAACAGTTTGAGAGCACACTATGCTCATGTTATATATTTACTTTGGACTTAATCTTGAACTGGGACATCTCTTAGAATAGGCTTCACTTTATGCATAGCTTGGAGGACATCATCCCTCTCCCATAAACAAATATTCAGTCATGTAAGCTGCTATTTTCTTTTGTTCAAGGTAATAAACTTTTAAGATGACTGGGAAAAAGCAGCTACCAGTTAGCAATTGCTCGTGAATCTCCAGAACAGGTTTAGGAGAGTTTTATTCTTCGAAAAACATGAGGTGGTTTGGGAAGGCAGGAATGTGCGTTTCACAGCAGGTTGCTCTGTGGTCACAGCTCCATCAAACTGTTGTTTCTGCCTCTGCCTGAACCCAAACCCCTCCCAGCCTAAAGAAATGCAGCTAGCCCTGCCTCCATTTATACCACATCTTCTACCTGTAGGCTGAGACATTGGATGTTGATGTCCATGTCAACCTCTGGGCACCCCAATATGCTGTCCCTTCCAATAGGCAGTGAAGGAGGTAACTTCGAGTCTATGTAAGAAAAACTGCACATTCCTTGTGAGACTAACATGTACCCACTGATGCTTAATCTTGTGCTGGGCATTATATAGTCTAAGACTTCCTTACAGTTGTCCACAAAGTGTCCTTCCTCATTGTGATCTTTAATCACATCCTGTCTCATGGTGTCCTTGGTCACCTGTGTGTGTCTTTGTGCCTTTGCATACTACAAAGGTGTAAGACGTTCCTTGAATTTCTTTCATATTTCTTTCATATTGGCACAGTCCCCTGTGTGTAATTGATTTGAGAGGGAAGCAAAGGGGGAAAGCTTCAGTTAGCCATTATCTGTGCTAGAATTTCCCTGCATTAACCTTGTCCTTAAAAATATATGTGTACTATTCCCTTAAACTCTAGGAGGCTTTGTGTCATTCTATACTACTCTTTTGCTGCCCTTTCCCACTTAACGTACCTATTGCTACTGAGTCCTGTGAAACACCCCTTGGATCTGGATTGATTATACCTGATTTTCTCCACTGTGTCTGACAGAGATATTGTGACTGTGAATTTTTCTATGCTGTGTTTGTAAGAGTCTTTTATTTTCTGACCTCCACAGGACTCTCCCTCAGGAGAGAAGACGAGCCCCGTCAGACACAATTCCCAGTGGAAGCCCCCTGGGTGATGTCCCCTTCGCTGGGCACACGTCCATTGACACAGCGGCACATGGGCAGCCACAGGACCTTCCACCTGCTCCACCTGACTGCCCCCCTGCCTCTCGTCCCATCCCGCCACTCTGCCCCCTCACCCCCTGCTGTGCCAGCGAGAAGGTCCATTTTCTCCCACTTCTGCTGCACAGCTTCTGATTAACATCAATAAACATTTGTTAAGCAATATATGGCTTTCAGATGAGTATCAAAAAGATTCATAATTTATAAAGAAAATATCAATTTACCTTTCTTATTTGGAAAAGTCAACTTTAATGCGGGTCAGATTTTCACTGATTCTCTGTGGGACGCTCATGTGCCTCGCAGGTCTCACCTGCACCATCAGGCCCGTCCCCAACATACTGCACAGGGACAGGCAGAGCAGCCCCCTGCTCTGTGGGCTAAAATCCTTCCCTTCTCCACAGTCCTTCGGGCCATTTCTATTCACAGAGAAGGAATCAAACCACTCCCGCCTCCCCTTCTCACCCTGTTTTTCCTGGTGCATCCATTGAACGTAGCTCTTTATTTGGGTGAAACAATAGCAGCAGCTGGGCAGACGGATACATTTTGTTGAACCTTGAGCTGCCCTGAAAGATAATAGAGCACAAAAGAGAGTTGGGGTCATCTGTACTTTAAATTATGTGTATACACGTGCATACATATCTGTCTGCATGTGCTGCGATCAACCCGGCATGTCTTAACTACTTGAATCTGTTCGGACTGTCTGTTGCAGGTGGCAGAAAACCCAGTCCAAACAGCCTGAAATGAAAAAGGGCATCAGTTAGGTCATAGGAATAAAAAAATCCCAGCCTAGAATCAGGGTCCAGCTCCTAGATCTGCCTCCTCTATGTTAGTTCCACCACTGAGCTCAGCATGGACAGACTTACCTTCTTCCTGCACACGGCTCTGCTCGAGCCCAGGCCTGGGCTTGTCTCCTTGATCCGTGTGTGCTGGCTCTGGGCATCTGTGACCTGTCACTGGCCAAGGCAGCTGGGAAACTCTGGGGTGGAGTCATCTTCATCTGTAGCCCAGGGACCTAGAGCTGCTTCCCCTAAGGCAAAATTAAGAATTGTTGCCACAGGAAAAGAATGGACACTGAGTGGCAAAGTAAGAAACCCAAAGGCCTTTGTTTCCAGTCTTATTCTCCAAGGCAGAGGGCAAGATTCTCACACAAAAGCACAGGGGCAAGCAGCTCTTCTTGAGCATTTTATTAGAAAGACTTTGTCTCCCTCATGTTGGGGCTGTCAGAATCCCAGTGGCTAGTTGATTCAGTAATCTGTTCCAGTAGGAGAACATTGCCTGAGCATCTGCTTTGTCAGCCTTTCTGGTGACACTGGGGGCAGATTGACCAGATTATAGCTGTGTTTTCAGAAAGCTCCAGTACGGAAGTGTCACTAGGATACTATGTGGCACGCATGAACGGAAAACACTGCAAGAAGTGATTTCACTCTCAGTGGGAAGTGAAAGGAAGTCAGGGAAGACGTCATGGAGGAGATGAGCTATGGTTGAACTTTGAAGACTGAATAGAAAGATGCCAACCCAGTTTCTGGTATTTTGTTATAGCAGCCTGACCAGACTAAGACAGTAACATATTTCTTTCTTTTTTTTTTTTCAGCTCATCATGGGGGTACAAAAGCTCAGGTTATATACATTGTCCATGTCCCGCCCATCCCTCTGAGTCAGAGCAAGTGTGTCCATTCTCCAGACAGTGTGCCTGGCACTCACCATGTAGTCATACCTCCATCCCCTCCCCCCCCACCCCCCACCTCCCCGAGTCAGCACCTTCAACCATGACCATTCCCCAGACTGTGCGCAGCGCACTCATCATGTAGGCATACACCCATCCCCTCCCCCCACCCCCCATCCCAGTCTGATATCCAATTGGTATCATTCCCCAATGTGCATTTAGGTGATGATCAGGGAAACCAATTTTCTGGTGAGTACATGTGATGCTTGTTTCTCCTTTCTTTGGATAGTTCACTTAATATAATGGGTTCCAGCTCTCTCCAGGAGAACCAAAGAGATGTCTTTTCACTGTTATTTCTTATAGCTGAGTAATACTCCATGGTATACATATACCACAGTTTACTAATCCATTCGTGGATTGATGGGCATTTCGGACAGTAACATATTTCTGAATTATTTCCTGTGTGAGCTGTTCCACCTCATGACTTATCCTTGAGTTAAATATTTCCTGCATGTGGCCGTCAGTTTGTTTCCTGCAGCCCTTGTAATGTGCTGTCAGGGACCGACTGCAAGAAATCATTCAGCTAGAAGGGAGAGGCAAGCCCTGCTCCTGACCTGGCCTGGGAGGAGGGGAAACCCCAGCCCAGCCTCTTTGCAGGGTGCAAGTGTCAAGCTCAGTGAGAAGAGAGGTTCCTAGCGCACCAATTTTGCAACTCTTTCATCTTGGCCTTGCTTTGAAAGGACTCATCTATTGTCTTCATGCCTCAGCAAAAGCAGAGATGAGAAGATTCTCATTTGGAATCTTTATTAGTATTTTTAAAAAATTATGTGCATGGTTGCCTCAATAAAATTAGAACTAATAAGAAAGAGTGTAGCTTTGTTTGAGAGTCACGGTTAATGCGGGGACATGTGGGCTACATAAATGCATGATGCTTCTCAGAACCTCCTTAGCTAGCACTGAACACACATGGTGGGTGGTGCACTGGGCATATTCCATGGATAAACAGTACAGGCTAAGTTTCAGACGTAGCCTTTGGAGCAGGACACACCTGGGTGGGATTATTGCCTCTGACACTACTGGCTTTGTGATCTGGATCCTGCAATTTATTTTAACTTTCTCAGCCTCACTTTTCTCAAATGTAAAACTGAAAAACTATTTTATGCTTCACAAGGATTACATAAGACAGATATGCAGAATATATAGTGCTTGATGCTTTCTCCTAAATGGGGCAATAATAATAATTAGTGATCATAATTAACTTTTTACATGTTATCAAATAGAAACTGCTTTCAAAATCTTTCTCTGAAAATTAGCTTCTTTCAAATGCAGTGATATGTCATTTCCGCATACTATGCATGAAACCTCGTTGTCAGTTGTTTCATCCCTGTGCAGAGTTGATTAGGTGTTGTGTGTTGAGTGGCCCAATCTGTCTTTCGAACTCATTTGATTTATACTTTTAACTCTATCATTTCAATAGTGAAAGTGTTTGAGGATAACCTGTCTTTGAGAGAAGTGATGCAGTTTTTCAACATGAAAAGGTCACAAACTAGCACAATTAACTCAACCTGTTTAATTTTCCAAACCTCACAGCCAAGAAAAGCTCAATTCTGCAATACAACTGCGATTCGTTATCAGTTCACAAAATAGGAGGAAGCAGTAAAGACCCACACAGTGAGAATAGCAGTGGTTTTGCCTCCAGTGGCTTCACATCCACCCAGGAGAACCAGCTGGGTTCGCAGAATGTGAAATTGCCACAGTGTGGACAAGACTTCCCATAGTACAAAGTAAAATAGCCTGCGTAGGCCTCAGTTTCCTTCCCTGCAAGGGGAGGTTGGGGCTGCAGAAGACTCGTGAGTTCAAATGTGAGTCGTTCATTCAGTGTTTACTTACTGATTCATGTGTTCATTCAGTCAAGCGAGATTGGCGCCAGCACGGCCTAGTGGAAGGGGCTGGGCCCTGACACACACAGACCTGAATTTGCACCCCAGCTCTCCCACGTATTAGCTGGGTAACTGTGACAGGGCATTATGTTTTCAGTCTGAGCCTGTTTCCTTTTTTTCAATTGAGACACTATGGTTCCAGTGCTGCTCAGAGAGCACTGTGTGATACCAGTGGTTCCCACTGGAGGCCATGCCGCCTCTGAGGGGAAGCTTGGAAATTTACTGGGCACTTAGAGAGCAAGGACTGGGGGTCTAGTCATCCTACAACATCTAGAATCCTCCAAAATCTGGGGTACACCTTTCTATACCCTAGCAAACCATGCTGTGTCCCAGATTCCTTTTGGATGTTTCAGTGAGAATGAAGAGCCTACCCTGCGTTTACTGCTAAGTACGATGCTTTTATGGAACCGGGATACGCGTTGACTGTCCACAAATGGATGTACCACAGAAATTAAGGAGAAAGTACACACTGCTTTGTCTGGCACTTTACTGAGAGTTGTTCGTTATTTTGGAAAAGTGTGTTGCCATCAAGAAGTTCATTCCTGGTATTGGAGTCATCAGTAAAGCACAGTCTATCAGTCTGTATTTAAAGCTGTCCTGTTTATAGTGATTTTACACACACACATGCAGATTTAACACTTATTTAAAAATGTTAACCATAAGGCTAAAGTGCCAAACAATGTTCAGTTACATATTTAATATTGATTTTATCCCAATATTTATTCTGCCAAAACAGAGTAGAAACATAAATTAGGCAAATATTTTCCAAAAGAATATACCAATACAGAGAGATGTCAAGTACCTATTGTACCTCCAAGACATAAGGAAATGACTGGAAAAGAGTAATAATATCACTGAAATATTGATGGCATTTTTGGATCAGAAGGGAAATTTATCACTGCTTCTTAGATGAAAACCATGTAAAAATTAATGTAAAATATGGCAAACTACACAATACTAGAGAAAATGATCTCATTACCTGTATGAGTGACTATTAATACAAAACTGGAAAGAAATTCAAGAGAAATATTTTTTTCTTTTTCACCAAGTAATTCACATGTTAGAGAAGAATTTGGAGGTGGGGAAAGATTTCAAATACAACTTTATCATGCATTGCAGTTCAGTAAGTTTTCATTATATGTGCAGAAACATCTCAGGTGATAATGAAGATTTACTGTTTGCGTACATTAAATTTGTAAGAACTGAAGCGTCACAGAGCAAATGTTATTTTCAAAATTACTGACAGTGGATATGAATAAACTTCCATTACGTGAAACCCTTCAAATTCATAGAGAGCAGTTCATCGCTCAGAGCCGCTGGCTCAGCAGCAGAGGGAGCAGCAGCCACGCCGGGTCAGGGGAGCAGACAGCAGGAGGACTTCAAGAAGCTGCAAAGGTGTTTTAGCAACTGCTTGTCTCGTGCTCCACACATGGGTGCCCAGAGTCACAGTGAGAGGTCACATATCGCCACTGTTGTTACTGTTCCCAGTGACATGGAGAGTGCTGCCCGAAATAATAGATTATTTTGTGATCTGTGTAGTGACAGGGAAGAAGTATTTGTATGTCTTGTTCTGTACAACAAAAGAAGTAGCTCTGCTAAGGAGAATTAAAAAAAAAAATGTTCACTTTTTGATGCTATTAAATAACTTTTATTTGTTTATTTTCCTGGTTTTGTCATGTAATTCCTTTTCAGGTGCATGCAAGTGTTTATTTCCATAATGATTCAATTAACCAATGTTAATTAAGCATTTTTTTGCCAATTCATTACTAATATAAAATGAAACCATCTTATTTAGCAAAGGCAAGTCTCAGAAAAAATAATTTTTAAATGTAGTCATTGAAAAATTATATGTTGAGACTGAAATATTAAGAAAATATGGTATATATTTTTCAGACATATTTAAAATGTTAAATGGATCCTTCCTAGGTTGTAAGGAAATTAACTGAAAAGAGATCATCAATAACTGTATTATACATAACCTCACACACTGAAACTTGCATAAGTATACACATAAAGTTTCTAATTTAGAAATACATTGCTCAGCTAGATACTATTTAAAATGTATAAAGAATTGATTTCTAGTCCTCTCTCCACTTAATCTACTAGACCTGACTACTAATCCATTTAAAAAACCAAAGAATATGTTGATAATTTGCAGGCAGTTAAGTGACTCTGGGACCAAAATGTCTTAATGGTTATAGTTGGAAAAGATTTAGCACTTAAGATTTTCACACCCATTAATTTGAAACAAAGCTAAATTACTTATTTACCCCATTTTCAACTCTGTATTTTGCCAAGGATGGTTTCAGTGCAATAGGGTGTTTACTAAAAAAACCAGTAGGACCAAGTGCAAAAGCTAAGAGGATATTTGAGACTCCTTTTAACAGATGGAGAGTAAAATATTACCAAGTTACTGAAAACAAAAGAAACATAGGGATCTCAGTGGATTTCATCAGTACAGCTTGCTTTAAAGCCATTTTGCATTATTGACATCATATACATGTAATACACACTCATGCACCGAGAGTTGTGTAGCACAACGATAGGAAACACGTGTGGTGAAAAGTGCATTTTGGATCAAGTTAGGGTTGTGCTGTTTGTCAGTCCTCCGACCTGTCCTCCAGGCCTTCCACATTATCTCTCCATATACTCTTTGTTAACTGTTCATTTTTCCTGTACTCCCTCCCCTCACTGAAGGATATGGTCCCCATAGTGTGAACACAAAGCAGGATAAATAAAAACAACACACTTAGGGTATCTTAGTCATACTGCAGGAGACTAAAGACAAACAGAAAGTCTTGAAGGAAAACGAAACCTTACACAGAGAGAAGCAAAGGTATGAAGAGTTCTCTTCAAGGACTATGAAAGCAAGAATAGAGTAGGCTGAACTACATAAAGTTCTGAAATTCTCCTTCAAAGCCTAGAATTCCATATCTGGAAAACATGTCCTTCCAAAGGGAAGGAGAGAGTGCCATCAGTAATATGGTGGCGGAGGAGGTCCCCAGCCCTAGTTCCCTCACGGAAACACCAATTGAGTAAGTACCCATAGATGGGACTGCCTGTGCGAGAGTTGGGGAGCCGAGGCAAGGGGGAGCAGAACACAAATGGAGCACAAAAGCTGCATCAAAAAGGGTAAAGGGAACAGTTTTATTTTGGAGAACTACAAGCTGCCTCAGCAAGAATTCAAAATATTTATTTTAAATAAGCTCAGTGAACTTCAAGAGATCACAAACACAAAACCAAACAAAATTAGGAAAACAATACATGAACAAAATTGGATGTTCAACAGTAAAAAATAAACCAATAAAAACATATATCCTAGAGGTGAAAAATCCAATGACTGAATCAAAATATACAATATCAATCTTCAACAGCAGACTCAATCAAACAAAAGAAACACTTAGTGAATTTAAAGACAAGTCATTTGAAATTACCCAATCAAAGAAGCATAGAGAATCAAACAGTAAAAGTGAAGACTGCCTAGGTGAATATGGGACACCATCAATGAAACTACATGACACCAATGCATATTATGACATTTCCAGAAGACAAACGGAAGAATAAAGAGGCAGAAAGTCTATTTAAGGAAATATGACTGAAAACTTCCCCAAACTGGGGAGGGAAATGGATATCCAGATTCATGAAACCAAAAAACGTCTACGTACCTGAAACTTGAATAGGTCTACACCAAGACCCATTATAACTAATTTGTCAAAAGTCCAAGACAAAGAGAAATTCTGAAAGCAACAAGAGAAAAGCAACTTGCCATATACAAGAGAACTTTCATAAAACTAGCTATGGGTCTCTCAGCACCAACGATGCAAGCCAGGAGAGAGTGGGATAATAAATTCAAGTACTCAATTTATTCTGACAACCAAGGATACTATACCCCCAAAATACCTTCAAAAGTGAAGGACTGATCAAATCTGTGCCAGCTAAACAAAGACTTAGGGAATTGGATACTGCCAGACCTGCTTTTCAAAAAGTGTTAAAGGGAGATTTTGTAGTTGAAATTTATAAAATATTAAGTAATAACACAAAAGCTTATTAAGGTTCAAATTTCACTGGTAAAGATAAATATGTGGACAAACACAGAATATCATAATACTTTAATGGTTGTGCATAAATCACTTTTGACACTATAACAGTTAAAAGGAATAAGTATTAATAACTATAAACCCCAAACTTGTTCATGATACACAACATAAAAAGAAAGAAACTCTAATATCAACAATATAAAGTATGGAGGGGATAGAGAAATGATAAACAAATATATGAAAAGATGCTCAATATCATTTGTCATTAGGGAACTTAAAATTTGAACAAGATACCTAAAATGACTATATTGAAAAATTGGACAATACTGTTGCTAATAAGGATGCAGGGCAACAGGACTCTCCTTCACTGCTGATGGAAATGCGGGATGTGACAGCCACATTGGAAGACAGTTTGGAAGTTACTTAGGAAGCTAAAAATAACTTACTGTGCATTCCAGTAAATGTGCTCCTGAGTGTTTCTCTAATGTGTCTGAAAACTTATATGAGCACAAAAACATTAATGCAATGTTTAGGTTAACTTTCCTCATAATTGCCTAAAACAAAATCACCAAGAAGTCCTTCAATAGCGGAAAGCATAGACACACTGTGGCACACACATACAATGGAGCATTATCTACTGATAAAAAGGAATGAGCTACGAAGACACAGGAAAACATGAGGAAACCTTACATGCATATTACCAAGTAAAAGAAGCCAATCTGAAATGGCTACATGTAGTAGGATTCCAATTATGTCATTCTGGAAAAGGAAAACTATAGGGATAGGAAATAAATACAGTAATCTTGGATTATAACCCAAAGTTTGAAACAAATACCTAGGGGTGCATACGATTATATAATAATATATAAATTAATGTTCGAGTTAACAGATCAGTGGGTTCTAGCTCTGGGCTGATGGGAAGATAGCAAAGATTAATCACAAGGAATTACATAATTTATCCAGGTGGAGAGGGGTGAGGAGACAAGAAGAAAAAGTTTTAGTTGAAAAAGAAACACAGCTCAGGTGTCACTCTGGGGGAAACGTGTCGAGACCCACTGGAGATCACACAGGAAGAAGTTGGGAGCAGAACAAGAAGGAGGAAGATCTCTCTAGAAAACAAACCCCGAGACGCTTGAAGCCTGGTAGAAAGGCCACTGCCCATGTGTCAGGGGCTCCAGCCTGTGGCACACACGCAGCACCCAGCGGTCCCAGCACAGTCACCCAGGGGTCCACAGCACGGTCACCCAGGGGTCCACAGCACGGTCACCCAGGGGTCCACAGCACGGTCACCCAAGGGGTCCACAGCAGAGTCACCCAGGGGTCCACAGCACGGTCACCCAGGGGTCCACAGCACGGTCACCCAAGGGGTCCACAGCAGAGTCACCCAGGGGTCCACAGCACGGTCACCCAGGGGTCCACAGCACGGTCACCCAAGGGGTCCACAGCAGAGTCACCCAGGGGTCCACAGCACGGTCACCCAGGGGTCCACAGCAGAGTCACCCAGGGGTCCACAGCAGAGTCACCCAGGGGTCCACAGCAGAGTCCCCCAGGGGTCCACAGCACAGTCCCCCAGGGGTCCACAGCACAGTCTCCCAGGGGTCCACACCACAGTCACCCAGGGGTCCACAGCAGAGTCACCCAGGGGTCCACAGCACGGTCACCCAGGGGTCCACAGCACAGTCTCCCAGGGGTCCACACCACAGTCACCCAGGGGTCCACAGCAGAGTCACCCAGGGGTCCACAGCACGGTCACCCAGGGGTCCACAGCAGAGTCACCCAGGGGTCCCAGCACAGTCACCCAGGGATCCACAGCAGAGTCACCCAGGGGTCCACAGCAGAGTCACCCAGGGGTCCCAGCACGGTCACCCAGGGGTCCACAGCAGAGTCACCCAGGGGTCCCAGCACAGTCACCCAGGGGTCCACAGCAGAGTCACCCAGGGGTCCACAGCAGAGTCACCCAGGGGTCCACAGCACGGTCACCCAGGGGTCCACAGCAGAGCTGAGTGAGGCCACCCATGCCCCAGCCCCAGCCCCAGCCTGACCAAGCTCTGCCACAGCCAGTTTGTGCCCCCAGTCCCCAGGCACATGGCCACTGTGGGGAAGGAAGTCTGTACCAAGCAAGTTGTGAGTGTGCCTCTCTGCCCAAGGACAGTTTCCCCTATGGCCACCAGCAGGAGTAGGCACAGGGGCCAGCTGCCACCGCCGGAAGAGTTTATCCCGAGGCCTCCATCAGAAGGAGACATCAGGAGGGGCAAGGATGGCAGATGAGAAGCAGCCTGTGAACCCGCAGCTCCCAAGGAAAGAAGAGTAAATAGAAAGCAGGAGCCACCTGCGGACAGCGATTCCCACCAGGCTAACAGCAGACGCCTCAGCGGAAACCCTACAAGCCAGAAGGGAGTGCGGCTCCATCCTCAATCTTCTTACACAGAACAACTGCCAGCCTAGAATTTTCTATCCTGCAAAACTAAGATTTACAATAGATGGAGAAATGAAGTCTTTTCCAGACACACAAACACTAAGGGAATTTGTCATGACCAGACCTAACCTGCAGAAAATACTCAGAATTGCATTATACACAAAGCAGCACAATAGATTTCCGCCAGTGTAAAACCACTGAAAAAAGCTAAAACTCACAATTCTTATAAAGCAACAGCACAAGAAGGGAAACAAAGTAAGACGGTACTACCCAACATGATGAACATAACAGTGTCGCACATATCAATTCTATCTCTTAACATCAACGGTTTGAATCCACCACTCAAAACACACAGGCTGGCTGAATGGATGAAAAAACATAACCCAATTATCTACTGTCTCCAGGAGATACATCTAAACCACAAGGACGCACAGGCTCCATGTGAAAGGATGGAAACAAATATTCCATGCAAATGGAAACCAAAAGAGAACAGGTGCGGCCATTCTCATATCAGATAAAATTGACTTTAAAACTGTAATAATAAAGAAAGACAAAGATGGTCATCATGTAGTGGTAAAGGGAGCAATTCAAGAAGAAGACATAACAATCCTAAATATTTATGCACCTAACACAGGAGCACCCAGATTTATAAAGCAAATCCTACTCAATCTAAGCAAAGGGATAAATGGCAGCATCATAACTGCCGGGGACCTCAACACCCCACTGACAGAACTGGGCAGATCATCCCAGAAGAAAATAAATAAAGAAACCCTGTGCTTAAATGGACTCTACAACAAATGGGCCTAACAGACATTTACACAACCCCAAAAGTACTGGATATACATTCTTCTCATCAACACATGGACTATTCCCCAAGATTGATCATATTTTAGGCCACAAAACATGTCTCAACAAATTCAAACATTCCTGGCGGCACCATGGCTGGCAGGCCTGGCCGAGCTTGGGGTTAGGAAGGAACCCTAAGTCTTCTGAGGCTGGTGGGCTTAGGGGACAGTAAACAGGGACCTTTATGGCAGACAGGACAGTCTCCTTTCTGGGGTTTCTTCCCTTAGGGCTCCTGCCCAGGACTGCTCCATGACAGAGCTCAGGGTGGCTGCCTGGTTAGGGGGCTGCATCCCTAGGGAAGGGGTGGGCTGCCTTTGGTGTATGAGAGACTTCTCCCTGGGCTCAAGAGTCAGTCCTGCATGAAGTCACATCCATGGCCCTGGTGACAAGCAATTTTATAACAATGTCACTGTCTAAATTAGAAAGCTTCAAAAATACTTAGCCGAAAGACTAATAGATCAGGTGCTACATAAGAATACTAACTAAGGGGAGCAACCCCACATAAAACCAAGAAAAAAAGGGAGAGACACATAAACTGCCCTGGACTAACATTTTAAAGGTAGGTTCATTTACTTACATCATTTTTCAAAATTATGTAGTTTAGTTAGCTTTCACTTCCCACTGAGGACTGAAATAAAACTCCTACCCCACTTCAACAGACTAACAGACACTCCTCTGAGCAGATGATCTCAATGTTTTAAACTCCTGGCCAGGACAGGACAGAGTCTGGCCACATTCCATTTGCTTCTACCCCCCTCCCCCTTGCTAATCTTTACCAGACTTTATCAAAGGCTGACTTGAAAAGAACAGAAGCCCGTAAGACTTCTTTCCTTACTCCATCCTCCCCTTCCACCCTCCTCCTGTCTTCGTGGTTTAGACATGACGGCTATTCCAGACCACAAAGAGTTTCTTTTCAATAAATGACTGCCAGCCGCGGACTGGTTCTGGACAGTCTCCCGAGAATGCACAGTTCATGGACTTGGGCCCTACATTTCACCTTTTTCCATATAGGACCTGTTTATAATGCAGTCACATGTTAAGTCTCCACCCCAAAGTGATCATTGGATGTATGTTACATGCGTGTAAACCTAATACACATGTGTGTGGGTCTCCTTCATAAATATTCATAGCTCCTCCTGTACCATGTTGAATATGTACACTTGGCCAACCCTCTCAGGGTGAATGCTTGTCTTACCCCTCCCTCCCTCCAAGTGCCTGTCTTGCTTCCCAGCCTGCCCGGATAGCCACCCTGCAGGTTGTAACCCTTGATAAGAAGTAAAGTCTCCTTTCTAAATGTACTGACTTTATGAATCTTTTCCAGTCAGTACCACTAATCTCATGAACCTGTCTCACTAAAAATTATACTTTCAAGGCAAATTAAGGAGCGCAATTTATTTTCTAGGATTCTATGTTTTGACTGACTTATTTAGCTTATTGGACACAAACTTTCTACGTTCTACTTCTTCGAGGTAGAAATGCTTATAACTCTCCAATCTGCTTCTCTTGAAGTCTCCTTGAGTTTTCGCTTTGGAGAGGGCAGATTCCAGGTCTGCAGTTGTGCGTTCGAGCTGATTTCTTACTGAAGCAAAATGATTCTGTCTCAACTCCTCTAAGTCTTGTTGTGGTGCTGCTTGTGTCTAAAACAAATCAAATGGATAAATTTTAAGTACTGGATGTTTGTTTCCTTTAGTTTTGAGTCAGTGATTCAGAGATCAATTTTAAATATGTGAAAACAGAAGGTGAAAGTTAAAATATGTATTATCAATATCACCTAAATGATTAAATCTGAATGATAAAAAAATTTGACTCATTTTTACTTTAGTACTCATGTAATCTGATAGTTCAAAGAACAATAGAATCAATTTAAAATTTGAAAAATTAAACTACATAACTTAAGAACAATTCACGAATATGGCATAACTTCGAAGTCATAATTTTTCTATTCCTAATAGTCTTGTTTTATGTCAATGAATCTTAATAATCAAATGATTCCCTAAGGAGAATCATTATTCTGAAAGAGCAATGTAGTTATAATAATGATGGAAACTGAAATATTTAAAGGGTGAAAAAGATGACATCTTCCTTTTAGAAATCAACAAAACAAATTGCTAGAAGGGAAGTAGAGGGAACACATATGATATGTATGTATATAAAATGTGTTTTGCAGTGAGATGAGTGTAAGCATATTCCAGATAAACAAACTAACTTGATAAAAAAAAAACTAACCTGTAGATTGCCTTTGTTTAAATTTTTTACTATAGCCATTCTTCCTTCTCCTGATAATACTGTTCTACTTGACCATTTTCTAACATATTCTTTACCATAGGACTTCTAAGCTTGACTGCATCTTGTTTCATCTTCTTTTGATTCTTCTCTAGTTCTTTGCAATTCTTTTGTATTATTTTCATACATAATAACTCTTGTTGAAGAACTTTATTCTTGGTATAGGGAAGTAGATAATTTGAAGATGCCATTTTCAGTTGTGTTGTAACATCATCAAGCTGGGTGAATAAAATTATATCATTTGTTAATGAAGGAAGTAGGCTGAGAATAGTCTAACACAAAACAAATAACAAATTTTGAGATAAATTTTGTTGTGATAAACTGTTATTTATACTGTAATAGTTTCTTCAAATGTGGATCCTTAAATTACACAGAAAATCAAGACCACTGCCTGGCTTTGGTTTCAAGGTGATATTGGCTTCATAGAATCAAGAAAAATTCCCTTCTCCTTGATTTTATGGAAGAGTTTCAGTAGGATTGGTACCAGCTCTTTTTACAGCTGGTAGAATGGTAGAATTTGGCTGTGTTTCCATCTGGTACTGTTTTGTTGTTGTTGTTTTTTGTTTGTTTATGAGATTTTTTATTACTGATTTAATCTCATTACTCATTATGGGTCTGCTCAGGATTTCTATTTCTTCCTGCTTCAATCTTTGGAGGTTGCATGTTTCTAAGAAGCTATACATTTCCTCTAGGTTTTCTAGTTTGTGGGCACAGAGTTGCTCATAGTTATCTCTGATTATCTTTTGTATTTCTGTGGTATCTGTTGTAATGTTTCCTTTTTTTCATTTCTGATTGTGTTCATCTGAATGTTCTTTTTTTTCTTGATTGGTTTAGCTAGCAGACTTTAGCAGCAATTTGGATGGAACTTGAGGCCATTATCTTAAGTGAAATAACTCAGAAAGAGAAAGTCAAATACTGCATCTTCTCACTTCTAAGTGGGAGCTGAATAAGGAGTACACAGGGGCATAGAGAATAGAAGAAAATACATTGGAGACTTGAAAGAGTGAGAGGGTGGGAGGGGGATAAGCAACAAAAAATTACTTAATCGCTACAATTTATACTGTTACAATGATAGTTACACTAAATGCCTGAATTTTACCACTATGTACTACATTCATGAACAAAACTGCATTTGTAGCCCTTAAATCTATAAAAATAAAAAAAATTAAATGAGGAAAAATCAACAGAAAAGAAAAAGAAAATCAAGAACAAAATTAAAGCCACCAGGAATCACAAAAACATATTATTTATTCTCATCATCATTGCCATACAGCATTTGCACTTGATCTTAGACTTTTATTCTTCTATGATTGTTCCATGTCTTTTCTTCTTAAAGTGTCTCCAAATCACATCTTAGTAGAAAGTCTCTTACTCCTTCCCCTACATTGTCACTCCCCATAATATCTAAAGAAGTTTCAGGGACATTATACTAAGTCATTTCAGCCAGAATAAATATGGCTCCCAAAATAAGACTTTGAAAATTAAATTCTAATTAATGAATCCAGTAAATATGAATATGAATTCTAATGCCATAAGCCTTTGTCTGAATTTCAAATGTTTTATGCTAATTTGAATTGCATTGCAAGGAGTAACAATTCTTGGGCTTAAGGTCACAGAATGGAAAACCCAGAAATAAATCCATGTATTTACAGCCAACTGAATTTTGACAAAGCTTCCAGGAACATACATTGCAAAAAGGATACTATCTTCAACAAAGGATGCTGGGAAAACTGGTATTCATATGCAGAAGAATGAAACTGGACCCCTATCTAATACCATACACAGAGATCAACTCAAAATGGAATAAAAACTTCAACATAAGACTGGAACCTTTGAAATTATAGTAAGAAAATACAAGGGAAATGCTTCAGGACATTGATCTAGGCAATGATTTTATGCCTGAGACTTCAATAGCACAGGCAAAAAACCCAAAATAGACAATGGGAACTATATAAACTACAAATGTTCTGCACAGCAAGGGAAACAATCAACAGAGTGAGAGAAAATATTTGCAAAATATTTGTCAGAGAAGAGACTGCTATCCAGAATATACAAAAAAACTCAAACAACTCAACAGAAAAAAAAAAAATTAGTAATGTGATTCAAAAGTGGGCAAAGGATCTGAATAGACATTTCTCAAAAAAAGACGTACAAATGGCAATGTAAATATGAAAAACTGTTCACCATCACTAATCATCAGGAAAATTCAAATCAAGACCACAATGACATATTATCACACTCTAGTTAAAATGAATGGCTACTATGAAAAAGACAAAAAATAACAATGCTGGCAAGGATGCAGAGACAAGAGCATTCATACATTGTTGGGGTGAATGTAAATTAGTACAGCCACTATGGAAAACAATGTGGAGTTTTCTCAAAAAACTAAAAATAGAACTGCCACATGATCCAGTCATCCCATATTGGGTATTTATCCAAAAGAAAGGAAATCATTCTATCAAAGAGATACCTGCATGTCTCAGAACGAAACAGGTATGTGGGGGGAGGGGGGTGGGAAATCTGCACTGGGAAATGTTACTCCCCGTTTTCATTAGAAGCCCAAATCAACCTCAGAGTTCCTCACATATTCAGTCACCTGCCCAAATCCTTCCAACAGACTCCTGCCTCAGAGAAAAAGTAAAATTCCAATGGTCTGGGAAGCCCTAGGTAGCCTGGCCTCCATTTCCCTCAGCTCCTACAACTCTCTCCCTGGCTCACTCCACTCCTGCCAGAGTCTGAAAGTGGGATCTGATGCCAAACTGATAAATCACAGACAGCTACAGTTATGTTTCTACCGGACAAAATTATATCCATTATATATCTTTAGGCATTGAGCCTTGAAATGAAAATGAGGAGCAAATTATTTGTAAATTTCAAAGTAAATTATGAATACCAGTGGAAAGATGAAATCAAATATGGTTTTGCTAAAATTTACCACATTTGTCCCAACTCATGATTTAACAAAAAGTATTAATAGATGCCTTTGAAGAATAGAGTAGTCGTAACAATACACAGTGTGAGGCAGAAATATTTTCAGATTTAAGTCAAATTGACTTGAAGAAAAATAAAAGTATACTAACTAAAATCTATGAAAAAGCTACTAAAGAAAAGCTGTTACAGGATACAGCAATACACTTCAATTCATGTGGGAGATTTGGAGTGAATTGTCAAAAGTAACTCATGTAATTGAATCTTAATTTCAAAATACTCATTTTAGTTACTAGGATTTCCATTTACAGCTTCACCACAGTCTTAAAATATGGTAACATAGAAACATTAAAATTATAATTTCAGCAGTTTAAGACTACATTATTTAGTCTATATCTATTAATAATTTGTAACTTAACCTCTTAAAGTTTTGTAAGTGACACCACGTCTTTACTCACCATAAAGCATTTCTCAGCTCTAACTTTGATTTGCTGGAAACAAGTTATGTTTCTAGCCTGGTATACCAAATACATTGATAATCTAGATATTTTTACATCCAAGTAGATTCAACATTTAGCCATAACCAAATATTACTTTACTTTTCTTTCAGGAAGTTTGAAAAATAATGTATTTTTCTTGATATTTACTTTTCTTTCTTGTTTCCCATTTTCACACTGATGCAGTCTTTCTTTTAAGTGACTGCATTCCTTAATTAATTCATTATTTCTTTCTTCCAGTTCATATCTTTCTCTTTGGAAAGCAAGTTCTGCATCGTTTTTTGATAACTGACTTTGCTCAAGATTGTGCATAGCAGCAGCTAGTCTTGAATGGTATGATTCACCTTCAGTTTCCAGGCTTTTCATATTCTGTTTTTTAATCTCCAGCTTGGCATTTAGCATTGTGTTCTCAGATTTCAGAACACTAAGCTGTCCATCATAGTGGAATATTATGTCTGTTAATGTTTCCTCATACTGTTTTACACTCTTTTGAAGGTCATCATTCTTTTATTTTTCAATTGCAATGTCCTCAAAATATTTACTTTCCGTTTTCTGATTGTCATTTCTTATGGTGTCTATTTCCATGTCTATTGCCTTGCAATTTCTTCTTCCAGCATGCCAATTTGATGCAACAGAGCTTTGTCTTTTTCCTGACTATGAGGAATCTAAGTAAAACAGAGGAAACTTTTAGCTAGCACTCAATAAAATGACATATCATAATTTCCTCTGAAATTAAAGAATAATATGTACATGTATACACTAAAAGGTCACCATAAGTAGAAATCCAACTGGAGAAAAAGTTAGATCAAAACCTCAAACCTTATACAGCATAAATTCCCAAAAGTTCAAAATTTATTTGAAGATAACAAATGCATGAAAGTAAAAATGAAACCACTAGAGAAATCTTCAAGAATCTCAGAATCTGAAAAATCTTTCCCTGAATTACGACAAACCCTAAGGTATAAAATAAAAGATTCACAAATTTGACTGCATTAAAACTTTGGGTTTACACTCTGATGTCTAATCTACACACAACCCATAGTAAGAGATTTGGACAGACAAAATTTCCCAGTGGTCTTTAAGTTAGTTCCTTTTCCCTGAGAATATTCTATAGACATTCTACTTTTTAACATTTTGATAGGCACTTATAAGAATTCTGTTGATTGATAAATTATAAATCTAGTTACTATAGTAAGCATTTCTACATACATCAATGAATTCATTTCATTACAACTCTGAAAGGAGAGGTTAAAATGTAAGCAAGCTGCAGGACTTCCCCCAAGTCTTCTGACCCTGTTTCTAGCGCTCCTCCACCAAATCACAGTTACTTCTGTGGTGTAAATGTCTAAGTACAAAAGAGGAATCTTGTTTCAAAACACCAGTGGTAAATAAGATAAAATTTATAGGGCTTTTCTTGGAAAATCATAAGATTATTTGCCTTTACAATAACTTTTTTTTCCTCTTCATAACACTGAAACAGTAGTATTAATACATGTGAAATAGGGAAAAACACATGGAACTATTTCACTAAGAACAAAATGCTTATCAATAAATTCTCATTAGGTGTGAATACTATGGCATATTATTGTTTTCAAAAGTTCTCTGTACTGAAATAGGATACTCCTTGGATGTCAAGATTTATAATAAATAATTAGAGCTATAAATGCCATAGTTCATTTTTAAGATGAGATAATATTTTTGGTTAGCTTTAGACCTAAATAGTATATATTAAATCAAAGGAATATTTTAAGTGATATAGATGAAATAAAGTTAGACATATGGAAATTTTTACCAGATTAATTTACCTCATCCACATTATTTTCTGCAGTCCTCAATTTCATATGGAGTGCTCTCACTTTCAGTTTAAGTTTTTGTTTCACTTCAACTTCTTTCGTACATTGCTCTTTTGTTCTTCTTAACTTTTCCTTCATTTCTTCATAAAGCATATTAGCATTGCTTCTCTTTTTCTTATTTTAAGATCAATCTGCAGTTAAATATGATTATCTTAAAATTTGTTTTGTTAGAAAATTAAAAGGTCATTTTGTGACCTGGCTCTTTATATATTAGTTTGTTATCTTAACAAAATGTCTATGTTCTTGAATATTTTTCCTTGCTAGTTCTCAGATTTGTAATTCGTCACTTCAATCTCTTCCAGAGGAGATACCTATTTGCAAGGTAGCAATGAAAGAACATTCTGCTAATTGGTAAGTTTCTGTTACTAGTAACTCTGATAAATATTAAGGAAAAGGGTATTGGAAATTAGTCAGTAAAGTTACAAGCTGAAAATTACCTTTTTTTCTCCACACAGTTAAAATTACTCCTCAATTAAGATAGACCATTTAAAGTTAAGCAAATAAAAATAAGTTACTGTTGATAAACAAGTTCATAAATTCACTAGAAAGAAATTTTCATCTTCATAAAATATTGCAGGTATTCTTAAAAATGATTTACAGTATAGGATAGCACCTTCAGATGTCTACTATACAACATATATTTGCAGATTACAATAATCTAAGATCAAGCTAAGGAATCTCATCTCTGTTACCCCATACTTCTTATGTGTCTTTATTTGGTAACACTTTCAACTTATCTTGATTATTATGCATTTCATAAACAATTTTAAGATCCATTCTGGAACAAGGCAGGATCTAATATTTAATTAAATAATGAAGAAAAATATGTGATTTCAACATGGAACTTTGAATTAATTTTATCTGTGTGTGAGGGAAAGATGCTGAATAAACTCATCAGAAATCACTTTCCATTTTACTTTTTATTCCTTGGATATTAAGAATAAAACTATGCACTTTCTAAAAAAAGATTCTGGTTTGATAAAAATAACCATTTCATACTCTGTTGGTTGAATTGTAACTTAATATGAACATCCTTGAGAACAATTTAGAAATACAGATTAAAGACCTTTTCTTTAAAAGTTCTTATACTTTAGCCCAATTATTCTAAATTGAAGAATTTATTCAAAGTAGATAATTAGAAATGCATGAAAATGATTTACATGATATTCCTTTCACATTAACTGTAATATAAGACCATTTAAAAACCTAATACAATTTGTTAAATAAATAATGAAATTTTCATTTCAAAATAGTAAAAAAATTAAAATTAAAAAAGGCAAACAAATAATGAAATTTTCATATTGTGGACTTCCATATACCCATTTAGCCATGAAAATTATGATTTAAAAGAATAGGCATTTAATTATTAGTAGAAGTGTTCACAGTTAAGACAATTATATTATTTCCAAGATTTTCACACTCCACCAGACTAAGAAGTTTTTCCTCCTGTTAAATCCCAGAAGGTAAGTCAGCAATTACAAAAATTCTTCTACATGCCTTTAGTATAAAGTAAATAGTTCAAACATTTCTTGAAAAGTAGGATGTCATAGCTCAAACTGCAGAATTCTTGTTCCCATTTAATTTTTTGATGCGCTAACTGGAAATTTATTGCTTTGGTTTCAGATAGCTCCTGTTGTAGTACACGAATATTATTTTTCATTTTATTAATATTAACCATAAGTAGTAAACAGCAATTATGTTTTTGTTCCAGTAATCTTTTACATGAACGAACTGCATCTTGAATTTTCCCCCTGGGGAACATAATCTGTATCAGAGAGAAAACAAGATAGAGATCTGAGTACTTTTCTGATAGAAAGGACTGTATATTTTAACATTCACTGATTCATACACTGAATATATATTGAGTGCATACAATGTGAAAGACATTACACTCAGCTCTGCAGATAAAAGAGACAAGAGCTCTGCTCTTATTTAGCTTAAAGTATAGTAAAGAACAAAGACTTAAAAAGTGGCAGATGTAAATTCAGATAGATGCTGTAAGAAAACAGAATTCCATGATCACACAAGACAATCTGATCTCTACTAGGCTCAGGGAAGATCTCCCTGAGGAAGAGAAGGCTACACTGAGAAAAGAAGGATGATAAGGAAGCAGCTAAGCACAGGGGGAAGGAAAGCATTCTAGCCGGTCTACAGCATGTGCTGAAGCTCCACTGCAATCTGCTTCTAGCCAAGACAGACTAACAGGTACTGATTTGCCTTCTTACTGGAACCAACCAAAACCAAAAAGATACAGTACACTGAACAATGATTTTCAAGACAGAGGACTTCAGGCAATGAACACTATGACCACTGAAAGACAGGAAACAAATGAAGGAAGCCTTATGAATTCCCTAGCTCCCTGCCTTGACAGACAGACTCTCCAGCCCATGACCCAGGGAAGAAAAGCTGAGGCTGAGTCTACCAGACTCCCTGGGTAGGGGTGATGAAGCTGAGAGTCTAGTAAAACCAAGGCAGACAGAGATCACAGGACAGAACATGGGAGAGGAGAGAGCAGCACAGGGAAAGAACCATGGACACCTGCAGAGATCCCTCTTGGGCATGTAGAAGCATGATGAACGATGCATGGGTGCTAGGAAACTACTCAAGACCAAGGGGGAAAAGTCCTAAAAAATTAGAGGAAACTGTGCCTGGTGCTCACACAGTGCCAGGAAGAGTGTCCCTTCCCATGGGTCATGTTGGAAAGTCTCACACTTCACAGGACAATGAACAATCAGAAAGGTCTTGCCTCAGTGGAGGGGAATTAGCTCAAAACATAAAAGCAAGACAGGAAAGGATCAAGCTGTTTATAAGTAACTCAACTGAGTCCCAAAATGAAGCTCAAGCATGTAAGTAGAGGTATGGAAGAGATTGTTTAAAAACCAAATTGCAGTTGTAGAGATGCCAATTACAATGTCAGAGATGAAAACTACACTGGATGGAAGAAAGCACAGATTACACATCACAAAAGAAAAAATTCACAAATTTGAGACATCAGACATCAAACAGCTAATATTTAAGTCCCAAAAGAGGGAGGAAGAGAGACAGGAAAGAAAAATTAAAGAATGGGCTCCAGCTCCATCCAGGATGATACAAGCAGCACTAGTTCATCAGAAGTCAGGACGGTGGCAGGCAGGAGGAGGGGATGGGTACATTCACACCTAATGGGTGCAGTGTGCACTGTCTAGGGGATGGCTCTGACGTGGGCAGGGCAAAGACGATGTATATAACCTAAACATTTGTACCCCCACAGTATTCTGAAATTTAAAAAAAAATTAAAGGAAAAATGATCAAAAACATTCTAAACTTAATGAAAACTATAATCCCACAGGTCTACTAAAAATCTGGCTGGTAGAAAAGAAATGAAAGTATACTATTGTAAATTTCTGATACTATTTATGATGTTTTATATTATTACATAAAGGTAGACCATGATAAGTTAAAAGCATAAGCTAAAAAACCTAAAGCAAACCATATGATAGCAAAACAAAGAGTTATAGCTAATAAGTGGGAAAAAAGAGAGAGATAAAACAAAATAATAAAATTTACTTGACTAAAAGAAAGTAGAAAAAGAAGAAAAGGGGAACAAAGAACAGCTGGGACTAAGAAATATAATAATAAACATCAAAGAGCATGATGACAGACAAACCAAACTATATCAATAATCACATTACAAATGAAATTGGTCTAAAACATCAATTAAAAGGCAGATGGTCGCACTGGATAAGAAAGCAAGACCCAACCACATGCTGCTTATAAGAAGTGCACTTTAAAGGTAAAAACACAATTGATTAAAGATGGAAAAAGATATGCCATTCTAATGCTTGAACAAAGAAGGCTGAGCAGGACGGGCTATATTACTATTATACCAAAGTAGATTTCACAGCCAAAAATATTACCAGCAATAAGCAAGGTCATTTCATAATGAGAAAAGGTTACATTAATCAAGAAGACATAACAGTCCTAAATGTTTATGTACCCAGTAACATAACAGCTTCAAAATACATGAGGCAAAAACTGATAGAACTGTAAAAAGAAATAGACAAATTCACAAGTATAATCTGAAATTTCTATACCCCTTACCCAATAAGTGATAGAACAAAGAGGCAGGAAATCAGCAAGATCGAAGTAGACTTGAACACCTTTCTTCTCAAGCACCCACAGAAAACTTACCAAATTAGACAATATTCTGGCCTTACAATAAATCTCAATTAAAGAAGTAAGTCAAAGATTTTTAGGTTGCACAAAGTATGTTCCCTGACCACAAAGCAATTGAATTAAAATCAAAGACAAAAATAACTCTGGAAAAGACTCAATTATTTGGAAACTAAGTGTAATAACACACATCTACATAACCCTGGATCAAAGAGGTAATGAAAAGAGAGATGAGAAGATATTTTGAACTGAATGAAAATACAACATGTCAGAATTTGGAGAATGCAGCTACTTAAATAAACAGTACTTCAATAAAAAAAATTTTAGCACTGAATGTCTATATTAGAAGAGTCTCAAATCAATGACCTCAATGTCTACTTCAGGAACTAGAAAAAAAGTAGAGCAAATTAAACCCAAAGCAAGCAGAGGAAAGGAAATAATAAACGTCTACTATAATCTGAATGTCTGTGCCCTCCCCCATCCCCTGACAAGTTCATATGCTGAAACCTAATGCAGAAGTGATGATATTAGGATGTTGCGGCTTTTGAAAGGTAATTAAGTCATGGGAGCCATGCCTTCATGAGTGGGATTAATGACTTTATACCAGAGACCCCAGAGAGCTTGTTCACCCCTTCTGCCATGTGAAGACACAGAGAAAAAAGTTGGCCTCTGTGAACCAGGAAGTCGTCCCTGACCAGACACCAATTCTGCCAGGGCCTTGATCTTGGACTTTGCAGCCTCCAGAACTGTGAGAAATCCATCTCTTGTTTATAAGCTACCCAGTCTATGCTATTTTGTTACAGTGGCTGAATGGAACACAGCATGAAAGATGAAACTAATAAAACAGAAAAGCAATAGGGAAAAATCATTAAAACCAAACATGTTGAGGAGATCAATAAAAGTGATAAACCTTTAGCCAGGCTCATCAGGAAAAAGAGAAGACACAAATCACTAATTTCCGAAATGAGTAATGTGGCATTATTACAGATTCTATAAATATTAAAAGAATAACAACGTAATATGAACCTTATGTGAATACACCTGACAACTTAGGTAAAATGGACAAATTCCTTGAAAAATGAAAAAGACCAGAGCTTAATCCAGAAGGAATAGATTACCTGAATTAACCTCTATCTATAAAAGAACACAAAGTCATAATTGAAAACCTTCCTAGAGAGAAAACTCCAGGCCCAGACAGCTACAGTGGTGAATTCTACCAAACATTTTAGAAAGAAATAAGATAATTCTACAAAAACTCTTCCCCCAAAATAAATATGAAGTATATATACATGTCAATTCATTCTTTAATGCTAGTATTATCCTGAACCAAAATCAGGCAATGATATTCCAAAAAGGAAAACTTCCTCATGAGCATGGATATAAAATTTAACCACGTTTTCTTTCAAGTAACCAAGGTATCTTGCAATAGGTGAATGAACAAATAAACTGTGGTACAGCTGTACAATGGAATATTACTCACCACTAAAAAGACATGAACTATCAAGCCATGAATGGATATGAAGAAACTTTAAATGTACATTAGTAACTGAATGAAGCCAATCTGCAAAGGCTACATACTTCATATTCATATTTGAAGTACATGACATTCTGGAAAAGGCAACACTACAGACATAGTAAAAAGATTAGTGGTTGGAAAGGGGAGAAAAGCACAAACAGGTACAGCACAGAGAATTTCTAGGGCAGTGAAAATACTCTGTATGACACTATAAGGATGGATATACACCATCATCCTATTGTCCAAACCCATAGAATGTACATCAAGAGGGAGCCCTAACATATACTATGGCCTTCAGGTGATCATGATGTGTCAATGTGGGTTCATGTAATTGTGACAACTGTACCACTATGGTGAGGGATACTGATAAAGGGGGAGGCTATGCATGTGTAGGGGCAGGAGACATATGGAAAATCTCTGTCTCTTCCCCTCAATTTTGCTGTGAACTTAAAACTCTCTTTAAAAAAGTCTTTAAAAATTCTAAACAAAATTTTAGCAAATTGGATCCAATGATATGTAAAAAGGATAATACATCATAAACAAATGGGTTTTATCCTAGGAATACAAGGTTGGTTTAATATTCAAAAATCACTGTTATTCATAATATTAACAACCTAAAAGGGAAGAACCAATGATCGTCTCAGTATACACAGGTATTTGATAAGAATCAACATTCATTTCTGATTAAAAAAATAAAACTCTCAGCAAATGAAGAATAGAAGGGAACTTCTTCAACACAATAAAGAGCATCTGTGATAAACTTACCACTAACATGTGTCATGGTAGAAAACTGAATGCTTTCTCCATAAAATCAGGAACAACCAAGGAGTGTGTGCCTTCACTACTTTTCCTCAGCATCAAAGATGAAATAATAAAGCACAGAAACAAGACTCTACCCAGTGCAGTCAGGCAAGAGAAAGAAATAAAAGGCATCCAGGTTGGAGGAAGCAGCAAAACTGTCTTTATTTCCAGCCGTGATAACATAATAGGGATGGGTAATCTCCTACCTGCGGGCCACCTCTGGTTTTTGTAAGTAAAGTTTTATTGGAACACAGCCAGGTTCATTAACTTATGTATGTTCTATGGGTTTTCTCATACTTCAATGGCAGAGCTGATTAGCTGCAACAGAGACCATTTTGCCACAGTTCTAAGATATTTACTATGTTTAGTAAGAGAGTAGTTTAAGAAAGAAAAGTTTTGTCAATCATTGGTCTATATAGAAAATCTAACTCAATCTACTAAAAAACCTCATGAACTAAAAATGAGTTTAGAGAGGTTGGAGGATACAAAATCAACAAAAAGAAATCAATTGTATTTCTACATAGTAGCAATAAACAAATTGAAGTTTTAACAATATCTACTTCAGCCAAAAACTAAATACAGATAAATCTGATCAAATATGGAAATATCTATACATTAAAAACTAAAAAATATTATGAGAATATTAAATATGACCTATATAAGTAGAGAGACACATTTTTTTCAGGAGTGGAAAGATTCATTATTGTTAAGATGTCAATTCTCCACAAATTAATCTATAGATTTAATACAATCCCAATCTAATTTCCCAGCAGGCCACCAGACTTTTGCATTGACAAACTGATTCTAAAATTCATGTGGAAATGTAAAGCATCTAGAATAGCCCAAATAATCCTGGAAAAAGAATAAAATTGGAGGGCTGATGACAACAATTATCATAAAACTATAATAAAAAAGTGCAATAGTGGTACAGGTTGAGTATCTTGTATCTAAAATCCTTGGGGCCAGAAGTGTTTTGAATTTTGGATTTTTTTCAGAGTTTGAAATTTTTGCATATACATAATGAGATATCTTGGACATGGGACCGAAGTCCAAACACAAAATGGATTTATGTTTCATATGCACCTTATATATATAGTCTGAAAGTAATTTTATACAATAGTTTTGATAATTCTGTGCATGAAACAATGTTTGTGTATGTGAGGTCAGGTGTGGAATTTTCCACTTGTGGCATCATGTTGGATATCAAAAAGTTTCAAATTTGGGAGTATTTCAGATTTTGGATTTTTGGATTAGAGATGCACAACTCATATAAAGAAAGCCAAATTCAGACAGTCCCCACTTTAGGATGGTTTGACTTACGTTGTTCTTTTTTTTTTTACTTTATGGTAGCTTTATTGGGGTATTACATGGATCGTGGGTTTATCAGAAGGTAACCCTATTGTAATTCGAGGACCATCTGTAAATAAATGGAACACAATTGAGAGTCCAAAGACAGACCCACAGATGTATACCCAACTTATTTTTGACAAAGGCAGAATGGCAATGCAGAGGAGAAAAGATAGCCATTTCAACATATGGCACTGGAACAACTGGATATCCATACCTAGAAAATGAACTTGAACCCACCCTTCCCACCATATATAAAAATGAACTCAAAATGGATCATAGATACAAATGTAAGACCTAAAACTATACAACTTCTATAAGAAAGCATAGGAGAAAAATCTTTGTGACCTTGTGCAAGGCAAAGATTTCTTATTAATAGATATGACAGAAAAAGCAAAATCCAAACTGGAATAAACAGAAAAATTGGACTTCATCAAAAGTAAAAACTTCTGCTGTCCAAAAGGTAATATTAAGAGAATGAAAAGTCAAGCCACAACTGGGAAAAAATCCTTGTGAAAAACATAGCTAAGAAAGAAATAGTATATAGACTATTAAAGAACTTCTAAAACTCAAGCAATAAGGAAACAAACAACTTAATTTTTTAAATGGCAAAAGATATGAAAAGACAGTTCACCAAAAAAGATATACAGATGGCAAATAAGCACATGGGAAGATGCTCAAGGTTATTACTCATTCGGGTGATGCACATTAAAGACCACAGTGGTATGCACAATACACGTAACCATCAGAATGAGTACAAGTGAAAAATTTTAAAATGGCAATACTAAGTGTTAGTGATCATACACAGCAAATGGAACTGTCGTGTACCTCTGAGGGGAACGGAAAGTGGTACAAAGACTTTGGAGAAACAATGCACCAGTTTCTTAAAGGGGCCTGAGAAGACTGTTGTGGGTGATGGATATGTTAATTATCTTGACGACACATGTGTGGATAGACCTATGGCAAACTGATGAAAATTATTTTGTTTTATTTTATTTTTATTTTTATTTCATTTTATGACAGAGTCTCACTCTGTTGCCCCAGCTGGAGTGCCGTGGTGTCAGCCTAGCTCACAGCGACCTCGAACTCATGGGCTCAAGTGATCCTTCTGCTTCAGTCTCCCAAGGGGCTGGGATGATAGGTGCACACCACCATGCTTGGCTAATTTTTTCTATTTTTAGTAGAGATGGAGTCTCACTCTCACTTAGACTGGTCTCAAACTCCTGACCTCAAGTGATCCTCCCACCTCAGCCTCCCAGAGTGCTAGGATTACAGGTGTGAGCCACTGCACCTGGCCTGTACATATTACATATGTGCAGTTTATCATACGTCAGTTATACCTCACTAAAGCTACTTATTGCAGGAGCAGACATCTAAGCCCGTGGCTAGGACAAAGAGAGAAAGGATATGGAATGATGCTGGATAACAGCAGACGACTGAGATCTTTAACCTTATAGCAATGAGAAGTGATACCTGGGTTTTGAGCAAGGGAGTACCATAATCAAATCTCAAATTTTCAAAACATATAATTATGGTTTCTGAGGAAACCATGATTTTGGCAGGTAGTGTAGCAGGGAAAACAGTTCTAGGGTCCTTGCGGTGTTCCAAGTGAGGGATAACAGTCACCTGACCTTGAATAAGGGCATAGAAGAGAAGGAAAATCAACAAAAACCCTGGGAGTGCCCTTCACTGAGAGTAGCAGAGTGCAATTATCCTAGCTCTTGGGCTGAGAGTGTACGATATACCCTAGTCCTCATTCTCTTTTAACATAAAGCATCTTTCTGAGATGAACATCAGTATAACACATCAGTGCTCTATGGTGCCGTGCTAAGCAATGTGCGCAGACGTCACTGTAGGATACATAAACAGGCTTACATTTATGCAGTGGTCCTACCTTCACGATCCTTTCCAAGTTTTTCGATTTTCAACATAAAATTCTTATAATCAGAGGAAGGAAACCCAGCATCCTCTGAGGCTGGTTCACCTAACTCAATTACATCATCAAGGTCATCCACAGAATGCATTTCTTCTTTGACCTATCAAATAGATAACACTGTTTCGACATGTCTCCAAATATTTATAGCATATATTGAATAAAGTGTTATATGAGTACGAACAGGTACTTCTTCAAAGAACTGATTCCTTTGCCAAGAGCTACTACTTCTTAATCCCTTTTTCAAAGTAAATGTCATTACGACAAAACATTCTCTATTTTTCTACTTTACCTTTTATAACTTTTTTAACAATAATATGTTTGATAATTTATTTTTATAATATCTTGTTCTTTTTCTTAGGTGTCTTCTTTACAGGCCTAAAAAAATATACAAATAATTTCTTTCAGGCATATGGTAAATATGCAAAACACAAAGAATATCTAAAACTATTGTTTCTTATAAAATCTCTGTAATTCTAATTTACTTCTTTCAATCATAAAGTTTACAGGTTTTTTTTACAGATAATGTAAAATACAATAATTCTCTATAAGAGAGATTAAACTATAAACAGAAAGAATAACATTAAGGGACAAAGAAAACATACTACTAATAATATCATAACAAATTTAGATCAAACTTTCTGACAGTTAAAGCAACAGGAAAAACATAACATTACTTACATTATTTGATAGAAATATACCAGGATTGTTTTGCGTGTGATTGTCCTTTTCAATAAAAACAAGTCTTTACTGGCACCAAAACCTACCTGGAAAGTATTACTTACATCCTTACATGGAGGAAACCCCATTTAATGATATTAGTTAGCTTTATCAGAATTTACTATGCAAATGATATGCGTTATTCTAAGTGTGGTATGTGTATTAAACTCATTTTAATCCTCAATTTGGTGAGGTAGGTAACATGTTAAGTATTTTATGAAGGAAGAAATTAGCCACAGAAAGGCCAAGTACCTTGCCCAAGGCCACACAGCTAGTTAATAGCAGACCCAGCATTCAAACCCAAGAAATCTGGCTCCAAAGCATGTGTTTCACCATATGCTGTGAAAGCAGAATTTATTTCCAGGTGTTTTTAAGTACTATGATAGCAGATGAATCAATATTATCATTCTATTTCTGGCTATAATGATAAATAATAATTTCTGAACCTTGAAAATATTTTCTAAAATGAAAACACCATATATCTAGGAAATTTGGGAAACCTACTTTAAATACAGTTAAGTAAAATTACTACAGTGAATGCAGTTCTCCAAAGAAATTCACCTATTCAACTGTTTCTTCCTGCATTCAACAAATACTTACTGAGCACATAATATACGTCAATGACAGTGTCGGTACAGGGAAACATGGTTGTTTTACTTTAAAACATTATAATTCAAACATAATAATCCATGACAGATTGTCAGTAGTTTGCTTTTCTATTGTACATGAACAAAATCCTCCCCTTCAGCCCAGAATCTGAACAACTGTTAAGTTGATACACTTGATATTTTTAGAGGACCTTATGCTACTGGCAAAGCTACGGGAACATATGCACAATAATCAAGGAGTGTTTAAACTCTAGTCACTATAGCCTAAGTGTCTGTATGTTTATTAGTATATAACATTTTAAAAATTTATTTGTGATAGCTTAAATTTGAGGTCATCATTTGCATGTCCAATTACATTAGAATATTCCATTTCTGAACCAATTCTGAATGAATAACCTCCTACCCTAATACTATACAAGAATAGAGGTTCTAGAGATAATTAGTTTAAATCTTCAGAAGATAATGCATCAAATTTTCTAATGCTTAGACATGTAAACAAAATTAAATTTCATAAACATGTCTTTCTCTACTGGGTCATTCTCAACATGATACAAACATACTCTAAAAGCTTCTCTTTTAGAAGAGAAAAAAGAAAATTCCCTTGCACCCTGCATTCTTCTTCAGTTATCACCCGTTTCTCTATTGCCCTTCCCAGCAGAAGTTCTCTCAAGAGCTGTCTACGCTCCTCCACTACAGTCAGGGTCCCATGGTGACCATTTACTGAAACTGCTCCTTGTGCAAGTCACTCGACCCCATCTTAATCAATCATTCAGCAGCAGTGATGTAGCTGAGTATTCTCTAGCTTTGGCAGACTGCGCTATTCTATTCCAGAAAAAGTAATCACTGCTAACATTCCTTCACAGGGAATGTTCATCCTGATGTATTTCACGTAAACTGCTGTCATCATTCACTTGTCACTTAGTCCATCAGTGATCACTCAGACCATCAGTGATGGTCTTAGTGACTAAGACCATCACTGTCACTTAGTCATTCGGCCTTCTCAAACACTGGTGTCATCACAGATTCTGTCGAGGTCCACTTTCCATTTTCATTTTTCTTTACTTCCTTCTTGTGCAAGGTAGGACCACTACTTTTTAAAAGTCCATAAAAGAAGCCAATGTTTTCTAATAATTCTACTGACAAAGAACAAAAAGATAAGTTTTATAAAATTCCAACTCTCTCCATCTGAATTCATTTATGAATTCAAAAAAAAGTTATGAAGTACCAACAACATACAAGGAAATGTATATTCCCTGATTGAAAAACAGGTAAATATATGCATACAGTTATGACACAATGTGATATGTAAGAGTTGATCTATGGAAAGTTCTATCCAAGAAGGCTTCACAGAAGAGGCAAAACAGAAGAGGGGCTCACTAGATCAAGAAGTGGGAGAAATCATTCTACTTAGAGAATAGCACGTGAGCGCCAAGATTAGGCCATGGCATCCAGGTGTCTCCTAGGAACTTGGAAGGAAAAATGTAAAATACATGGACGTGAACAATAAGAGATGAATGCTACCCTAAACTTGAATGCTACACTAAAAGACCAGAGCTCACAGCCTACAAGCAATGACTCTTAGTCATGGGAGTAATAATTAGATCTATACAATATTTTTGGTTTCATTTTTAAATATGACCATGTTTCATTTAAGTGAAGTTTTAAAAATAGCATGAGGCACATATAACATGAAAGAAGAAATTGGGAAAACATGTTGGGGGGAAAATCTCACTTTTAGAATACCTATATGTCATTATATATAGTTAAAAAATATCATATTCTGATGAACTCTGATTCTGTTTGAAAAAAAATAATTGGGTAACATTTGTACACTTTTCGACTACTATCTAATGCTAATATAAAAAGCTGGATTTACCAGTGGAAAATTGTAATTACTTTCTTATGGAGTAAACACACACATAAGAATATCATTATCGTATACCCACATAAATTTTCAAAGAGACTGAAATTTCCCACTGAAGATTATGATGTTATGATTTGAGCAGGAGCACCTAAAAATCCCTGAAAAACCCTAATAATTATTTACAAAATATATAGATAGATAGATAGACAGATAACTCTTCTGGTTAAGACTAAGCACCTAAGAAAAGGGGGAGCTTCCTGAGAGTAGTTGTAAAACAATGCCTCTTGACCCAAACTTCAAAAATAAGTCTACAATTCTAGAATAAGAAAAAGCTTTCATTTTGAACATAGTTGATGGAAGGCAACTATTAAACAGAAAATATCTGGTTAAAGTTGCCAAAGTTGACAAAGGACTGACCTGTAGCTGTAGGAACAAGTTAGCCACTCAGAACCAGTTTCAAATCAAGTCAATCAATCCATCCCACTGCCCTCACTCATCAACAGATCAATGTCAGCCACTTGCTTCTGAAAAACAGCCAATCACAGAACAACTCACTCAGATGAACATGCCTGGGAGTGCCAACCAATCCATGAGAGTCTCACTCAAATAACTAGGCACCTTTGCTTCTGAAAGCTGGCTCATCCTGAAACTCCCCTCTTCCCAGAACTTTACAGAAGAACAGCAGCTACTCTGTGAGAAGAGACTGTGCCTGACCAACATAGCTCTCTTCCTGGAGAAAGCAGTAAATTCCAACCTTGTCTTTTTATTTCAGATATTGAAAGCTCATTATCCTTTGGAAAGAATTTTTTATGTCCATTCAATTTATCTCCCTTATATTTAATTTTTCCTAGTAAAATACAAAGTTTGCAATTCCTTTGATCCATCTTACCATAATTATAACTATCAAAATTACAAGTAAAAGAATAAATAGTGATAACCACATTATTGGGCTTCTCTCCCTCAATGAAAAAAACATACATACAGAGAATGCAGCTTATCAGAAAGAGTCAAAAGAATCTAACAAGTGCATATAATTGCCAGGTAAAATGGCCACAATGAACCATACCAAACTTTTTAAAAAGTGGAATTAATCTAATAGTTGAAACAATACACCGAGGGCAACTCCATTTGCTCACTGAATGAATATTTACTGGGTAGCTGCTTATTATATGTTAGGCCCTTTCCCAGGCACTGGGGCATGACAGTGAACACATGAAAATCCTACTCATGAGAGTGAAGTAAACACACAAAAACAATAAACAGAATACACTGCCAAAATATAGTATGTTAGAGGACAAAAACTAAAGCAGGAAAATGGAATTTTTATGTGTAGAAGGGGAGGCGGGGTACAAATATTAGGATGGCCAGAAAACACTGCTGAGAAAGTGGCCATTGAGAAAAACACTGAAGGCACGGAAGGCGCAAGCCAGGAGGCTATGGGAGGGAAAAATATTCCAGACAGAAGGAACTGCCAAGTACAGAGCTGCGCCTGGAGTGTTTAAGGAATAGTGAGAAGTTCAGTGTGCCAGGAACAGACTGGAAGGGATAGAAAAATAGAAGCTTAAGTCAGAGAGAGAACAGGTCAGATCATGTACTGCCTTTTCTGTACTAGGAAAACCTGCGGCACATACTCTGAGTGAAATGAGTGGCAATCAGAAGGGTTTAAGCAGAGGAAGGACATAATCTGACTTATGTTTCAATAGGTCTACTGGGTTAAGAATTGATGGAAAGAGGATTTAAAACAGAAAAGGAAGCAAGAAGAACAAGTAGCAGTCTATTACACGCATCTAGACAGCAGGTGGTGGGGCTTGGATAGGGAAGATGTGACTGGCTTCTAGATATATTTTCAAGGTAGTCCTAACAAGATTTGCTGACAGATTAGATGCAAAGTGTAAGAGAGAGAGAGACAGGTCAAGGGTGACACCAAGGTTTTTGGCAGAACAACTGGAAGAGTTGCCATCAATGCAAGTAGGGGTAGGCATGAGGAAGACCATGAGCAGATCCATTTGGACCTGATACATTTGTGATACCCAATAGCTAACCAGAGAGAGATGTCAAGTAGGCAGTTTGGTATACAGGTATGGAATTAGGGACAGAAATCTGGGCTGTACATAAATTTGGAAACTGTTAACATATACAAGGTAGTAAAAGTCCTGAGAAAGAAGACCAAGGACTGAGCCCCAGGACACTTCAATGTGTAGAAGGTAGGGCATGAAGAGAAGCACACACATCAGGCTAAGACAGGTGGACTACAAGGCAGGAGGAAACCCAGATGAGTGACTGACATCCTGAAAGCCAAATGAAGAAAAGGGTATGGAGGAGAGAGTCTCCCATTAGGTCAAATATGGCTGATAGGTTCAATCAAATGAGGTCCAGGAAATTGTGTTTAGATTTATTAACATGAAAATCAGTGGTAATCTTGAGCAAAACTATTTTGGAGGAGTGGTGGGAGTGAAATGACTGGAGAGAGTTGAAGAGTGAATGGAAAGGAAATTTGAGTCCACAAGTACAGATGGTTCTTTCAAGGACATCACACCTAAGTACCATGATTGTAGAAGACCTACTTTCTTTTACTTCTTTCAGCTTAGCCATAGTTTTCAATTCTTATATGATTATTTAGTATATTTTAACATTTTAAGGGTTTTTATAATTATATACATATAGCAGTTTTTAAAATGGCAGACCAAGGTATTAAATAATAAATTCATAAAATTATACAACCATAAGACCCCCTCATATTTCTCGGTTATATAAGCTGATTGTCATTTTGCTCTTGCTTATAAATGAAGACCACAGAAAGACTAAAGGCGGTTTCAAGGGCAGTATTTCTTACATGACAAAAGTCATCTAGCCCTAGGATACTTTATACTCAACAAATATACAAAGCAATTATTCATATTAAAATACTGATTCTATAACAGGAATAAAAAATAAAAATGCAAAACATAATCTTACTTTGTAAACTGAATTTTTACAAATTATATAATATAAAGTCATTGTTGAAAAATAGGATGTGGTGCACACTGAAATACATTATCTCTTAAAAGGAAGGAGAACTGCATGCATGCAGGGTATCCTGAAGAAGATTCACTGCATTCACAACACGTTGTTTTTTAGCAAAAGGGTCAGCAAATTAGTGCTTGTGGGCCAAATCCCGCCCACTGCCTGTCTTCCTAAGGAAAGTTTTAATACACCACAGCCATGCCTACTGACGTATTGTCTATGACAGATGGTGCACTACGACAACAGAAACACTATGGTTCATAAAGCTGAAAATATTTACTGTCTGGCTGTTTACAGAAAAAGTTGGCCAACTCCTGGTTTGGCAGGTCAAAGATCCTTTGGTGTATTTTAATGTTTCACCCAAAATACTGAAATGTTTACATGGAAGATGGATAGCCATGTGCAATCCCTTGTCAATATTCAGATTCATTTGAGGGTCCAATGTTTGACCACTCATGAATTGAGAACAAAAACAAAAATTTAATAATTAGCAATGTTGCTAGTAACAAGGTACAGTGCTAAGGTAGAGTGCAGCTTCCAGTTGCAGCTCAGCAGATTA
Source organism: Lemur catta (assembly GCF_020740605.2). Taxonomy (NCBI): domain Eukaryota; kingdom Metazoa; phylum Chordata; class Mammalia; order Primates; family Lemuridae; genus Lemur; species Lemur catta. The sequence goes on from NC_059137.1 coordinate 86,137,234, forward strand.
TACAAGAATTCTACCACAATGTGCTTAAGATGGGTTATCAACCTAAATGCTTTAAATACATCTGAACTGTGAAATAATCAGTACACTATAGATCTAACCCCAACCTCATTTTTTAAGTGGTTACATACTACATTATTTTATGGGTATGACAATTTAACCATTTCCTTCTTAATGGTTATTTAAACTATCTCCAACTTCTTGATGTGACAATTCTGTGATAAATACCCTTAACATCCATATGTATATGTGTAACATATTTACATAAAGATCCTTAACATATATTATATATCCTTAACATATGTTATATATTTTATATCTGTAAGTTATATATATATATATATATATAGGTCTATTGTAGATTATATACAATGTACAATAAATGTCCTTAGCTGTGTGTGTGTGTGTGTGTGTTTATATGAGTCATATTTTCCTGTACGATCTAGTCTAAGAAGTGAAGGTGTTAGGTTAAAGGAATGATATATTTGAAATTTTAATACATGCTACTAAATTTCCCTCCCAAGAGAATTTACCAATTTCATTTAAATGAAATTGTGTACCTTTAAATGTGTGCCTTTTCCTCACATTTGCCAACACTGGTTATTATTTTTTTAATAAAATACCAATATGATTGGGAAAAATGGTATCTCATTGTTTGTCAATTTGCATTTTTCTGTTTACCAGGCAAGGCTGACTATCCCTAGCAGAGTATAAAATGTGTAAATGATGACTATTAGCCCGCACTCGAATGAGTTTTGCAGTAGGATAGCAATGATCGAGTGGTGAATAGAGCTGCAGGCTCACCTATCACACTCGTCCTTCCCAGGGAGGTGCCGATTTCCAGGGTTTCCACTCTTTCTTGCTTGAGTTGCTCCATCCTCATTGTTAGTAGCAGCAGCACCATCATGTAGGTTTTCTGACACCATTTCATTACTTTCGTGAGTCTTACTTGCTTCCTCAACCTTTAATGAAAGTTTGACACTAAGAATAATTGTTATTAATTTATTCAATAAAAAGAACTTTGTTTTAATTAATTGTATTGCTTGACTCTGTCCTGATTTTAGTCATGAAAATATTTTGTGCTTACTTTATCTAAAATTATATGATAAGATATAATTATTATAATTTTATCAGTGAAATTTTTGTAAGGTCTGCTTCATTTCTGTTTGAGTAAATGAAACAGAATTTCCCCCAAACTTGAAAAGGGCCCTTGTTCATGTTGTGTTTTTATTCCCATCCCCTCTTCACCATCTCATATGAATTTTCACCCTGTTTGACAGGCAGAAACAGAGAAATGAAAAGACAAAGACACAAATGTGCCCGCTTCTGTCTTTACCACCCGGACTTTACATTCAACAGCCAGATTTAGAGGATGTGACATTGTGGGGCTTCAGAAACAGAAAGGAAGTTTTCCACTTTCTGCACTAAGCTATTCTTTTCCTCACTGCCTTTTATCATTCTTTTTGTTTTCTTATTTGGATCCTGGGACATGAAAACTGTGAAGGTGCTCACTGAAATATAGGAACCAAAGTTTGCCATGGCACAAGGAACAGAAAGAAAGTGCAGATTTACTAGTGAGGCAGTGCAGGAAAAACTTTGATCATATTGACGATTTTCCCCATTGAAATCATGTATAACGTTATTGTTTGTATCCTAACAGTAAAGGTCCCATGCTGAAAGGCGTGATTCTGTTAAGCGGTGGTTGGGTTGATTTTATGACCCCATTCTCTCCCTGGACACAGATACTGAGGTCAACCAGAGACCACGACGTAGAACGAACCTTTCACCCAGGCATTACTGACTGGCGATGTAAAACTGCAAACTGTAAACCACTGGGAATGATGACTTCTTTAACATGAAGCCAAGTCAGTGGCCATCACTGTTAATTGGTTCATGATTTATATTGCTTAATAACATGAGTCAACATTTTATGTCACCCTCTCTATCATGTAAGGAGGTTATAATAATTCTGAAAATTCCAGAAATGTCTTGCCTCAATTCCAAGGCTAAGGATTAGCTATACATTACTATAGATTTTAAGTTTTATAACTGGTTAAAATGTTTTTAAAATGAAATATTAAATTACATTCCAATGATTGTAAAAGGTTAGACTGAAAGGTAATGCCTTCGGGACTATGCTATGTTACTAAAGCAAAGAAAACATCTTTAAACCAGTTACTTAAATTTAAATTTTTATATACCTGTGGCTGGTTATTTTTATTCCCTTCAAGCCTTTTTTTCTTTTTCTCTGATGTCACTTCTAAATCTTGTTCTGCTGACAAATTCATATGTTGAGTTAAAATGAACAACTTAGAACAGTTACATCAAAGCTATAGCCTTTATAAAAATAGGCAGAAAAATAAACTTTATTTTTAGTTTATAATTTGACAGTTTAAATGGAGCTTAATCTTTGGCGGGATATATACTTCTTTAAGAAATACTTTTAATTATCCAAAACTTCAACAAACCACTTGGGGAGACCCTATGTGTCACCAGGTTCCAGGCATACAGACATCTCAAAGATTCACAAACAAAGTCATCCACCCAACATAAATGAACAAAACCGTTAGAAACAAAACAAAACTTAAATCAACAGTAGAAGCACATAAAGCAATACTGGATACCGTTCTCTACTTCATAATAGTACCTTATTCATGATTTCCAAAATTACTGTTATCATTTACACCTTTATCAGTGCACACCCTGTTCCTTATATCTGAAATGTTTTCCTCTACTATTCTGACAAATTTTTTTTCACCTTTTAAGACCCAGACTATGTGAAATCTTCCTTGATTCTTGCTAATTTCCCCCAGATAAACAGGCATCTCCTTCCTTGGGGCTGCCTTAGTACTTGATCCATTTTTCTACTGTATCTTTTCCACCTGAACTGTAAATTATTTCTTTACATGTGTTTCCCATTTGCTCATAGACTGTAGGGTACAATCTTTTGAATCATCTTTGTATAAACACTCTTTATCTATTTGGCTCAGTAATTGTTTGCTGAGTTTCTGCTAAGTGCTAGGCAGTGCAGCTAAAAGACTGTAAATAAAAGGTGGCAGGGATGGCTTTCCTAGACATCATGCCTGACCTGAGCCTTAAACAGTGAGGTGAGCCAGGTAAAAGGAGCAGAGGTCAAGAAAGGGTTTAGCCAGGCAGCAGCAAGAAAGGGAGAGAAGCCAGAAAGAATGTAAGTATTTGCCTACAATTGAGGAACTGGTGAGGAGGGCATTGCCGGCAGTTCAGGAATGCCAGAGAAAAGGGCAGATGGGAGGAAGGGCTAATGATGGACAGTTGGGGAGAAGTCAGATGATGAAAGCTTTCTGTGTAATTTTAAGGAGTGGCTCATGGTCCTATTTGCACTGGAGATAGATTGCTCTAGATACTGTGGGAGGATGGATGTCAGGGGCATATGAATAAATGGAGGGAAAGCGATTGGAGGCAACATTGCAAAATAAAGACAATGCAGGCCTGAAATGAGGGAATGTTTCCAGAAAGATTTAGGATATAAAATATCAGTGCCCAGTGTAGAATGAATTTTTATTGAATGAATAAATATATAAATATGGGTCCCTGGAGAACTAGATAGACTGCTCATTACTTTACAAGAGGTACCAAATGAGAAGCGCAATGATCTACATGAACTGTTGAAGTTGCTCTTGTTTATTTGTTTGTTTTTCTGTTTCATGTCTTTCTGTGTTAAAGAAACAAATTTAGATGCTTTGTTTTAAAAGTCCTGCTTCTTGGTCTATCAAGCTAATGAAGAAATAAGAGCAAATAAGTTACTTATATAGGTAAGTAACTTTGTATTTATAGCTTGCAGTCACTACTCCAGGAGATAACTGATCATCTTCTCTACAATATAAGGTTAATTCTACAGGTAAGAAATAAAGAAAATAAAACAATAAGGGTGAAAAAATACTGTGTATTTTATTACTATAGTCCAGATCATCTGACTGATTAAGGACACTGCATTTAACTAGTACATAAAATGGAACACATATTAGATGCAGCTAATCTAATATGGACTGGGTGTCCTAGTAGAATTAAGACTGATTTTTATATGTTATTTTTAAATGGTATAGCCAGCACTCCTTCAAACCAATATTCCTAGTGAACTATTATTATTCACTAAAACAAGGTGGACACAGCTGAGGAGATAATATATAGCAAATTCCCAATGATTCCCATTAATACGGGAAAAGCTAATTCTACAATATGTAAAATCATAGAAATTATAAGAAGTCATTTAATATTTGATTTTAGAAAGTGCTTTTCTCTGTTACTTTGCATATATTAATAGTTATAACTGATATTGTGAATTCAGAGCTGCAAAAATAAAGCAAAGAAACCACATTGTGTTTGGGAAGGCAATCTTTAGATGTCTAACCTAGTTTTTCCATAGCGTACCTAAAATCTAAACATAATCCTGGCACCTACTCTCATGTTTATGGTAAATACTAGCCTGAACAAAATGACTATTTTTCATCATTCTCTTTGTTATTTATACTTTCTTTGGTTAAAGGAAGAATACAAATGCCCTACTAAAAGGTGTTCTGTTTGGTTGTAGGTTGCATAAAGGGAGTAAACACAAAGTATATTCTGCCACAAAATGATTTTTTCAAAGTCAGAACTATAGTATTACGAAGCCAAGTGCAGGCACTCCAGGATTGAGTTCCCTATGCTTATTACATTCTTTGCTCTCGTTGTATTCTGATAGCTGTGATTCACCTGCATTATGGAGAGTAGCATTCCCTGATAGAGTCATAGCTCCAATAGTAATCTTTTTTTATCTATTAAGTTCATCTGTCCAAGTTTTGGGGATGATGACTGATTTTTGGTCATTGATGGTGTTATGGATGGAGACTTATCATTGACTTTTAAATTCCTAAAATTTTGACAAATATGTTTACTGACAAATTATTAACAGTAGAATCCCAATTAGAGGAATATGAAAATAAAGTTTTCATTTATTATAAAGTAAATGATAACACAAACTTGGCTAACCTGTATAAATTCTTGCTTCACAGACACAGTCCCATGTCCTCCTCTCCCTCACAAACACACTATGTCCTAGACTTGCCAATGACTCAGCCAAAAAAAAGAAATAACCAAGATCAGAGTAGAACTAAATGAAATCAATAATAAAGGAATTATACAGAAGATTAATGAAACAAAAAGTTGGCTCTTTAAAAAGATAAACAAAATCAACAGGCCTCTTGCTAGCCTAGCCAGAAGCAGAAAAGAAAGGACTCCAAAAAGCTCAACCAGAAATGAAAAAGGAGAAATCACAACTGGTACCATAGAAATACAAAATATCATCTCTGAATACTATAAAAATCTCTGTGCTCATAAACTTGAAAACATGGAGGAAATGGACAAATTTTTGGAAACACACAACTTTCCTAAGCTTAATCAGGAAGAAATAGAAAGCCTGAACAGACAAATATCAAGTATCCAAAATTGAAGCAGCAATAACAAATTTCCCAACAAAAAAGCCTCAGACCAGATAGTTCCACACCCAAATATTACCAGATCTACAAAGAACTAGTACCTATACTGCAGAAATTATTCATTAACATTGAGAAGGAAGGAACCCTCACAACTTATTCTACAAAGCCAATATCACCTTAAAAGCAAAGACAGGAAAGGACACAACAACAACAACAACAAAAAAAACAGACCAATATCCCTTATGAACATAGATGCAAAAACTCTCAGTAAAATCCTAGCAAACTGAATTCAGCTGTACATCAAAAAAAATTAATCCGCCATGACATGCAAGGATGGTTTAACATATGCAAATCTATAAATGTAATTTGCCACATAAATAAGAAGCAAAAACAAAGACCATATGATCCTCTCAATAGATGCAGAAAAAGCATTTGACAAAATTCAGCACCCTTTTAGGATAAGAATACTTAACACAATAGGCATAGATGGGGCTTTTCCTAAAATTATAAAAGCCATATATGACAAACCCACAGCCAACATCATACTGAACAGGGAAAAACTGAAAGCTTTCCCACTTAGAACTGGAACCAGACAAGGCTGCCCACTCTTACCACTTCTATTCAACATAATGCTGGAAGTTCTAGCAGAGCAATCAGACAACAGAAGGAAATTAAGCCTATCCGAATTAGGAAAGAAGACGTCAAACTATCCCTCTTTGCTGATGATATGATCTTCTATCTATGAAACCCCAAAGATTCTGTCAAAAGACACCTGGAATTGATAAATAAATTCATCAGAATCTCAGGTTGCAAAATCAATGTACACAAATCAGTAGCATTCACATATACCAACAACAGCCAAGCTGAGAATCAAATCAAACACTCAATATCTTTCACACTTAGACATTATACAAAAAAGGTTAACTATCATTTTTTATTTTCCCTATATTTTTATTTTTTAATATTACTTACTTTGATTCTATCAGCAATCTCTACTACATATTTTGTTTTCCATGAGAGCTTCATTTATTAATAAAGATTATTCAGAAATATGAACATTTTTAATTAACGAAAATTATGTCTAACCATTCTAAGTTTACATATGTATGACAGAATTGCGTGTCTATATGTTCTAGAGACAAGGGCTTTACAAAAACACTTTTCATGAATATGTTTTAAATAAAAACTACTTTAATTACAATGAAAAAATGGTCTTTTCTCATTGCAGCAGTATCTTCAGAGTTCACTTTTCAAGTCTTGGATAAACATCAGAAATTTATATGATTGCTTGTTATGAAATGGTCTATAGGGTTTCTGCTATTACAAGGGAACAGATTTTTATCTTAGCTGTTAGAAAGCTCAGTATGAAATTTTATTCTCAATGATAATGATAATCCCAGGACCCTTGTTCATATCTACTTTTTTTAACCCATTGTTGTTCTAGTTTCCATCTTAATTGCTACCTCAGGTTATACTTTGTTAATATTTTAAGCACAACAGAAATCAGAAATATAAACACAATCACTTATCAATAAAAGTTCTAACACTGATCTATATGGAGTATTTTTAGCATGATGAAATCGACTTGCATTTTTAAGGGACAATGCCGACGAGACATATACAATGCTGTCTGCAATATGCATAACCTATCCAACTATAACCATGATTGGCCTAAAAAGGTATATAGGCATTCTAGTGGGAGGATGATTGTTTATGGTATATATAAAGAAAAAGAGTTTTTAAAAAAAAACACCACTTGTAAATTCTACAATTCAACACCAATACTAAGAGATTAATATAAAATATAGACTATCTATTATAAACACATATAAACTGTTTTGAAAACATTGAAATCTTTATCACAATATGCTGTAAAACAAGAGTTGTAAATTCAAGTAATTACAGAGGCAAAGTAGGTTACCTGAGCATGTGAAGTACCTAGGTGGGCACAGTAGAAAAGTGGAGAACATGTGCCTCATACAAAGGGGCAGCATCTGTACTGCACACCACACAGTAAGACTGACTCAAGGGACACCACATTTGATTATTTAAGAGACACCTGAAATCCAGATTTCTATATGTCTCCTAAATTGTACACATTAACAGCATTTCTGGAGGCAAACTAAACATACCTATGGCCGCCCATATTTAGACCACTGCCCTTGTGTTTTCATGTTTGCTACAAATGTGTTTCCACATGTTTGTGTATAAAGCAAGGGTTTACATGTAAAATCTTCCCTTTCTTTAGTATCACGTTTTACTGAAAAATCAGGGCCTGACATGTAATACCAATTGTTTTTATGACTCCTAACACTCACTTCATGGATTTTTCCATTTATTCATTTACAGTCTATTCATATTTAATTTTCCCAAACTGTTAACCAAACGGATATTCAGTTCACAGCACTGCTGAAACTAAATTATTCAAAGAATTCTTATCTGTATTCCTACTAACTTCATGGTTTTCAGTTAATCATGGGTATCCTGATTATGCTAAAGCTCTATGAACTTAACAGACATACTGAGATAGTCCATCATACAGTTTCAAGTAAAAAACAGGTCAGGATTTGCTACTATTCTAATTGAGAAAATCCTGCTTGTAATAAACATTTATTGACCTAATCACCTGAATCACAACAGCCATGAAATCCTGAAAGCATCTACCCTTACTTATTGAAAAACTACCCATAAGGAAATTTCTAAAGACCCTCTGAATGGCAGTGAATGATTGATGGTTGGAAGGAAAAAGCTGTTATTCTGTAAACTGATCAATATTGCCAAGAACATTCCTTTTAACTTTCCAACCACAGAGGTAGAGAAAGATAAAACCCAGGCTAATATTATTGGAAAGGAAAGACCTGAAGGAAGTAGACATATCAAACTCCAACTGCTCTAGAGATTTCTGAAGTTTTTGAGACATGTGAATTTATACATCACACTTATTTATGCAGTGGTTCTTAACCAGGAGTGCATCAAAACCTCAAGGAAATTTTTTTCTTTTTTGTTAGATACAGGGTCTCACTATGCTGCCCAGGATAAACTCCTGGGCTTGAGCAATCCTCCTGCCTTAAGCCTCCCGAGTAGCTGGGACTACAGATAAGCACATGTCACCATGTCCAGCTCTGGGGAAATATTTGTAAATATACATTTCCAGACATTATTAGATTTACTAAATCAAAATCTTCAGGGGAGAGCCTAGACTTGCAGATTTTTTAAAAATTTCCCCAGGTGACTGTGATGTGCAATTCTAGCTGAGAGCTAATGCAGTAGACAATCACTTCAGTGTCACCTCTCACCCACATGGCCAGTCCCCTTTATCATCTGGGGACGTGGCAAACAGAAGAAAGAATGAGAGATAGTCATTTACTGAAAACTCCATTTGATTTTCCTGGGTAGGGGTCAAACAGAGACTAATAAACTCAAAACACAACTTGATTTTGCCATTTATAAGCTCTTCCATCCAGACATTCTAGACTAGAGAGCAGAGTTCACACTCTTATGTAAGTGGCTATTTCTGCCAGAATAGGATAATCAGTCAGTGAATTATTTGTTCTTTCCTCTTCTGAAGTGTTTCCCACTTCATCACCACCTGTTCACAGCCAATCTGTTTCCTCAGAGTCCTCCTAAAATTGATTTCTAGGCAAGTTTACAATTCATTAACTCTCTTTCTGAAAATTATTTTATTATCCCCAAACTAAAGAGCACCTTGTGTAAACATTTAATCTAGAAAAAGCCAACCAACCAAAAAATACAGACCAAAAAAACCTCTGGTTGGTATTTTCCCTCAATTACCTAATTTCCAAATTGGCCTGCAGATTTCTGATGTTCTGTTGTCCCCTTTCCATTCGTCTTCTTTAAGCCTTGCCACTGAGAAATAAATCTCTTTCATATAAATTAACTTCTAAGAAAGTTGTCGACAGCACCAAAATTCCCATTTATTGTAAAATGCTTTAGTTTTGTTGGACTTGTAAGATTGAGTCTATGTTGTGGGCAAATTTTGCTTTCCTGTGTTGTTTTACACTAATTAGAGAGAAAAACTTGGGTGGGAAAAAATACTTGGAAAAAAGTTTTACCTTTCACCCAGTTAGTGCTTTCAAAAGTATTTGCCATAAGTGCACAAAAGAAAGCTGTACCCTCTAATGCCGCTTTAAAAATATCAACATGTTAAGAAAAATCTTAGACACTTAAGTCATTCCAAAATATTTTCATTCAGGGAATGAGAGAGGGGCATGGGACACGCCTGCCCTGCCCCCCTTCTCCTCCCTCCTCCCCCCAACTTCTGAGACAGCCTCCTGGTTATAGTTGTTCTTTTCCATCTTAATCCCCTATCCAAGCCCTGGCTGTCCAGGGCCGCAGCCCTCTGGCATCTGGGAGTGACAATCGGAGCATCCAACAGCCCACACTGACCCCGTGCTCTGGACTGTCCTCTCCTGGGGGATCCTAAATATGGGGAGATGGGTCTGGTCTCAAATGAGGCACAGGCAGACACATGGATTCTTTATTTTATTTCAGAATATTATGGGGGTACACATGTTTTGGTTACATAATTCGCTTTTGTACGGTTTGAGTCAAAGTTGTAAGTGTGCCCTTCACCCCAAAGGAAAAAAAAAGACACTTGCACCTGGAATGTTTATAGCAGCAAAATTCCCAATCACAAAGATGTGGAAACAACCCAAGTGCCCACCAATATATGAAGGGATTAATACAATGTGGTATATGTGTAACATGGAGTACTACTCAGGCATAAAAATGGTGATCTAGTATTTTTTGTCACATGGATTCTTCTTAATGGCTTTGCTTTCTTGGGCATGACGTGCTCTCAAGCCCCCAGGGCCCACCTGGCCTGCCCTCATCCGGCCACCCCCCACTGCCCTCCCTGGCCAGGTGGGAGTCCTGCTCTCTGAGGCCCACGCTGCCCCATGGCTGGGGCAAGACGCTGCTGACGTGGTCAGCGGGAGGGACGACCAGGCAGAAGCCAGCTCTGGGCTCAGCACTGGCCAGCGCAGTGGCACTCACCAATCTCAGAAACTGCCCACAGAGCAGGGGATGGCCCAGGGGACCCTCATGCCCACTGGACAGGAGTGGCCTGGAGGGCAGGGCCCCTCTGCAGTCACACAGATGCCTCCATCTGGGTGGGTGACCTCGGCTCCTGCCCAGACAGTCAGAAGTGGGTGAGACCACAGGACAGCCCCTCTCTGGCCCCTGCCAGGTGCTTGGCCGCCCCCACCTCCCACACCTCTGCAGTGGAACATTCCCTAGAATGAGGGGGCAGAGCTTGCAAGCTGGAGTGGCAGCGCCCCTCACTGCCAAGACAGCTCTCAAGCCCAGGGTCCTGGCCGAGCCCTGACCTGCGCAGGGTGGCTGAGATGTGGCCCCTTCTGAGTTATCTGGGCCAGACCATGCTTAGGAATCCGAAGATGGGGAGGGAACAGGGGTGCCAGGACTGGCCTGGCCTGGGGAAAGGTGGGTGTGGTGCCTCCAGCCCCACCCTCAGTGTGGAGGGCACCGAAGAGCGGGGGGCTCCAGACTCTGCTCAGGGAGGGGAGCAGTACCAGGGGGCCACGTGCCCAGCCTCCGGACGCTTGTGTTGGAAGCCTGTTCCCATCTCGGCTGAGCTTGCTGTGTTCATTTGCACATTCATTATGTCAAACCCTTTTGGAATGACATGGGGCTAATTAGACCGATATCAAATTGTACTGATAATGAACGGTAAGGAGAAGGGGCCCTTGTATTTCTATGGGGAGGAAAGAGAGTAATGTGTGATCCTGTTTCTATGACTGCCCGAAAGCCAGTGAGTTTGTCTGTGTAGGGACATGTCTTAAATACACAGGAGTGTAGGAAACCTGTGGTAGACAGCACACCACACACCCCGTAATGGGAGGCCCCAGTGCAGCAGAATGCCGAGGAAGCCATGTTAAAGCTCTGCTGCCCTTATGACATGCAGGGACGTCATCTCCTCAACTCCACCGACACTGAGGTGGCGCAGGAGGGTGAGAGCTCCCCTCACCTCATGAACTGTCTTGGGGTGAGGGAGGTTGGGGCTGGGGTTAGGGCAGGGGTTGGTTGTATCAGTCTCCTCACCCCGGGGTGTCCTCAGACCCTGTCCTGGAGCTGCTGCCTGTGAAGTTGGAGCGCTGCCTGGCAGGGCCCCCTGGGCAGGTGTTGGTCCCACAACACAATCCTCAGAGCCCCACATGTCGGCTCCAAGGCAGCCCTGACCACAGAGGCCGGCACCAGGTGGCACCAAGGTCACGCGGGGACCAGGCTAGGGCTGAAGGCCAGGCCTGCCACTGACGGGCCCAGGGGACATAGGCCCAGGCTGAGTCTGGTCGCTGGAAGGCCACGTGGGAAATCCTGCTCCCTAAGGCTGCTCCAGCCCAGCGTCCAGAGATTGTGACCCTATTGAGACCGTCCCTGCTCAGCTCAGCACTTAACTTCCCTGCGGGGAAGAGGCTCCTGGTGCTCACCTGGTCTTTCGGGCGGTGGCAGCTCTGGCCGAGTGCCCACAGAGGCAGTGTTTCCGCATGTCAGTGATCCTGGGTGTCCTGTGCGACGCCCTCCACCCCCGCCGCTTGCCCCCAGTGTGCTCCCCAGGCACCAAGGCTCCCTGGGCCAGTGCCCAGGCGGCAGACCCCAGCCATGCTCTGCTTGGTGCTTAGGGGGTGCGGCACCCTCACCTCGTACACCCAGGCCCCTGGGGCAGCCTGGCCCTTGGTGGCACAGAAAAACCCGGGTGGGCAGGGCAGGCACGTCCCATGCTCCTCTCTCTGCATTCCAGGTGCCAGCAGGGCAGGGCTGCTGCCTGGGGTCCTTGGTGCTGGCAGGGAAAGGGCCGGGGGACAGAGGTCACCCCAGGGGAATGCCTCCTAGAGGAAGAGGGGCCTGTCGAGGCTTATGAGCTGAGAGCAAGGGGCTTCTCTCCACCAGCTTCCGTCCTCTTCCTCCCTGCCCGGCTCAGCCCGGCTCATCCTGGCCACACCTGCTATCTTGTTCCCCCAGCAATCTGGGAACCGCTCAGGGAATCTAACTTTTCAGAAAAAGGAAAAATATTTTAATTGTTAAATTGTTAAGTAGCCTAAACAGTCCCAACTCTCTGTCTACTTGCTAATAGTAACACACGGGTCCACCTGTCTATTATCTACCTATTTATCAATTAATCAATCAATCTACACATCTATCACCTATCAACCATCTAGGTGTCAAGTAATGGGCCTACTTGTCATTAATAGTTACTTAGTAACCCATTGGGTCGGTAAGCTGTATATCTGCCAAGATTCTTTCTTTTCTTTTCTTTTTTTCTTTCTTTCTTTTTTTTCTTTTTTTGAGACAGGATCTCTCTCTGTCGCCCAGGCTGGAGTGCAGTGGCACAATCTCAGCTCACTGCAACCTCCATCTCCCGGCTCAAGGGATCCTCCTGCCTCAGCCTCCTGAGTAGCTGGGACTACAGCTGCACATCGTGAGTTTTTAACTTTGTATAGAGATGGGGTCTCCCTATGTTGCCCAAACTGGTCTTCAGCTCCTGGCCTCAAGCATACCTCTTGCCTCTGCCTCCTCAGTCAAGGTCAATCCAGTCTGGTTAACCAGGTGCCTGGGTGACAGTGGAGCTGGGTCAGCTCTTCGGTGCCTGGAGTGCAATAATGGCCATCTGAGCCAGGGGTGGGGGGCCAGCTTGGATCCCCAGTTTCTGCAAACACAGCCCTGAACCTGAACTAGGACTGGATCCTGCTGGCTTCTCCAGCCACAGCCCTGACAGGTGGCAGGGACATGGCTGGGGCCCAGCTCCAGGGTGGTGGCACCTGGGTTAGCAGCCCCCAAGGCCACCCTACCTGAGCAGCAGGGTGGGGACTGAGGATGCTCTTCATGGTCCCATCCCTTGGGCTCCCATGAGGAGGGGGGTCATGTTCTTTGTGGGGAACAAACGGGCTGCAGGCCAGGGTCTGTTTTCCTGCCTTCCTGCCCTGGGTGGAGCGGGTGCTTCACCGTAGGCAGGTCCTGCAGGCGGCAAGGCCACCGTTCCCCTCCTCACTCACCCCAGGACCTGGGTGCAGGTCTCACACTGTAAAGAGTCAGAGAGGTCACTGCAGGGGTTGAAGGTCCCAGGAAGTCAGGCACGAGAGGGAGCATGGGGACCAGAGCAGGCTGCAGGGCACATGTACCTACGACAGCCAGGGGGGTGGTGCTGCGTGGCTGCCAGGCAGAGCCCAGCATCCTGGAGACTCACAACACGATCCCACCGTGCCCACAGCTTGCTGTGTGGCTCTCCATGGTAACCTGGCCTCTGTGAGCTCCCTTTCCCCATGGACAAAGCCAGGATGACAGCTCCCCAGACGCCTCCTGAGTGTGGACTCGGTGCTGGGCCTCAGTGCTCCAAGGGCAGGTCCTAAAGCCCCAGGCTGGCTGAGACAAAGCCCGGATCTGGAGGCAGCCACACTCCCCAAACCCCGAGGGGGCTGGAGACTTGGAGGAGCCTCACCTGGGCCAGGGTCTGACTCCCTGAGGAACAGAGGGGAGGACTCTGGAGGGACGGCAGGAACTTACCCAGGTGTGCACGCTGCGTGTGGCTGTGTCAGCCCAGCCTGGGTGCGGGCCCTGACTCTGGGCACAGGGCACAGTCTGTGGCTTCCTCCCGGCCTGGGCAGGGGCTGCGTGCGCCAGGCCGGCACAGGAGCAGGCAGGTGGCTCTGCTGAGGCAGATGTGTCCTGCAGGGCATTGCAGACACAGACCGAGAACTGAGGGGAGAACAGTTCTCTCTCTCAAAAGAAGCAGCAAAAGGAAAAGTGGCAAATGCCCCCCAGGCCCTGGCCACACCTGATGCTCAGTGGTCCTGGGAGTGCAGGAGCCGCCACCCCCCAGTGGCCAGGAAGGGGCCTGAGGGGCAGTGCAGGGCCTTCCCCCGCTCAGGGGCTGGTGGCCCCATTGCCAGCTCTGTGCTCAGTACTGTGGCCTTTGGGGAGGTCCTACTGCCCCCCTCAGCACAGCCCAGGGGTGGCCGTGATGGGGAGACCCCAAGGTCACAAGCTGCCACCTTCCTCTCCACAAAATGGGGATCATAAGAGCACCTCCTCCCAGATTAGCTGTCAGGACTGAGTGAGGTAGCCGGTGTGCCAGGGCTCCACACAGTGCTGGGCACACAGCAAGCCTCCGTGCATGCCAGTCTCACTCCGTGGCACAGGGGAAAGGCTGCCCCACCTCACACCAGGTCTGCGTCCACCTGCCCCTGCAGGCCTGCCTGTGTCCCCAGCTCCCGCTGTGCCTGGGGAAACTGCTGGTCTGGCTCTGCCCTCCACTGGTAGCTGGTGTCTGACAGCAGGGGTGCTGCAGCACAGCTTGGCCCCTCAGGCTCCCACTCCCAGATCCCAGAGGAAATGGCTCCTCCCTACCCAGGAGGCCGGGCTTGGCCCCTGCACTCCAGGGGCTAGACCGGGGGTGGGGGGCGGGCCTTGGCCTTGGCATGCCAAGGAGGTGTCAGCCTTGGGTAGGCAGCAGGCTCTGCACAGCTCCCAGAAATGACCCAGGAGGTTGGTGGTGTCACAACTTCAGGGAAAAGTGGCTGAGAGAGCCCGTCACAGAAATCTGTTTCCTTGGACCATTTACCCAGGACTAGCCCTGTCCCCAGGTAAGGGCCTTAGAACTGGTCGAAGCGGAGGCCCTTGAGGGGTTGTCCCTGGTGGCTCTTTCTCTTCCTTCCAAAGCCTCCCCAGCATGTGTCTCTTGCAGGGCGGGGGAGCTTCCGAGTCCTGGGGGTTGGTACAGAGTAATGGGATAGACGTGAATTTGCCTGGAATGTCACACGGTGGTGTGACCCACTGTTTCGCTGACCTCTGGCACTCAGGGAGGATTGGGAGTCCCAGCTCCTGGGGTGCCTGGCAGTGCTACCTGAGCTCACACGGTGGGACCCCTTGGCCCAGAGCCCACATCCAGTGGGTGCATAGCCCCGCCCCATGGTGCCCGCAGGGCAGACCTGCACTGGGCCAGAGACCCAGAATGCCAGAGCTGGGGGGGGCCTCAAAGGCCACCCAGCCAGGGCCATGGTCAGTGAATGAGCCCAGAGCTGTCGCTGGCTGGGGCAAGTGGGAGTGAAGTGGGAAGATGCTTGTGGCTGCTTCTGTTCTCCATTAATGCTACAAGAAGAGGCACAGTCCCCACTGAATAATAACCTCTGTTTACACAGTAGCCTAGGAATAAATACTTTGTATGTGGTGATTTTCTACCAATTCTAAAGAATTCCATAAGACCATGAAATTAACCATGCAATCTTTCTTTTTTCTTTTTTTTTTTAATTCTTATTTCAGCATATTGTGGCGGTACAAAAGTTTAGGTTACGTACATTGCCCTTCCCCCCCACCGCCCCCCCCTCCCCGAGTCAGAGCTTCAAACGTGTCCATCCCCTAGACAGTGCACATCGCACTGAGTATGTATATATACACCCATCCCCTCCCCCCCACCCACATCTGCCCGACACCTGATCAATGTTGTTCCTAAATGTGCTCTTAGGTGATCATCAGTGAAACCAATCTGATGGTGAGTACATGTGGTGCTTATTTTTCCATTCTTGGGATATTTCACTTAGTAGAATGGGTTCCAACTCTTTCTAGGAAAATACAAGAGGTGCTATATCACGATTGTTTCTTATACCTGAGTAGTACTCCATGGTATACATATACCACATTTTATTAATCCATTCAAGACAAGTAGACCTACCATTTGATCCAGAAATCCCATTATTGGGCATCTACCCAAAAGAACAAAAGACATTCTATAACAAAGATATCTGCACCCCAAAGTTTATAGCAGCACAATTCACAATTGCGAAGATGTGGAAACAACCCAAATGCCCATCAATACATGACCATGCAATCTTCACAGGCAGTAAGAGGACAACAAACCTCTTGCACATTTCATTCTTTTGTTAATTTTTTTTTTTTTTTTTTTTTTTGCCTTTAGCACTTGGTTTCATTAAACTGTTTACACTTGTTCTGCTGCTCCACTGGTCCAGCTCCCAGGTGAACACCTTGTCCTCCGTGGCAGCCCAGGCCCCCTCCCCTTCCCCACTCCTCGCTCGAAGGGTGCTGCTCCCCTCTCCTGCTGCTGCCAGCTCCCAGCCCTACAGCTAACTCTTACCAGAAACCTATAGCTAACTCAGACTTAATGGTGAAAGACAATGTTTTTCCCCTCAGATTGGACACAAGCCAGAGATACCTGTTCTCACCACTTGTATTGAACAAAGCACTGAAAATTCTAGCCAGCACAATTAGGCAAGAAAAAAGGCATACAGATTAGAAAGGAAGAAATAAAACTGTCCCTATTTGCAGGTTACATG
The DNA here is from genome assembly GCF_020740605.2 of Lemur catta. Taxonomy (NCBI): domain Eukaryota; kingdom Metazoa; phylum Chordata; class Mammalia; order Primates; family Lemuridae; genus Lemur; species Lemur catta. The sequence continues at coordinate 86,154,002 of NC_059137.1, forward strand.
ATTGTCTATGTAGTAAAATCCCATGGAATCAGACAACCTACAGAATGGCAAAAAAATTTCGCCTGCTACACATCAGATAAAGGACTGATAACAAGAATCTATTTAGAACTCAGGAAAATCAGTAAGAAAAAATCAAACAACCCTATCAAAAAGTGGGCAAAGGACAGGAATAGAAATTTTTCAAAAGAAGATATAAGAATGGCTAACAAACATATGAAAAAATGCTCAACATCTCTACTCATCAAGGAAATGCAAATAAAACCACAATAAGATATCACTTAACTCCAGTGAGAATGGCCTTTATCAAAAAGTCCCAAAACAATACATGTTGGCATGGATACGGAGAGACAGGAACACTCATACACTGCTGGTGGGACTGCAAACTAGTGCAACTCCTGTGGAAAGCAATATGGAGATACCTTAAACAGATTCAAGTAGACCAACCATTCGATCCAGCAATCCCATTATTGGGCATGTACCCAAAAGAACAAAAGACATTCTATGACAAAGATACCTGCACTCAAATGTTTATAGCAGCACAATTCACAATTGCAAAGATGTGGAAACAACCCAAATGCCCAATCAATACATGAGTGGATTAGTAAATTGTGGTATATGTATACCATGGAGTATTACTCAGCTATAAGAAATAACGGTGATATAGAATCTCTTTTGTTCTCCTGGAGAGAGTTGGAACCCATTCTGTTAAGTGAAGTATCCCAAGAATGGAAAAATAAGCACCACATGTACTCATCAGCAAATTGGTTTCCCTGATCATCACCTAAGTGCACATTTGGGAATAACACCAATTGGGTATCGGACAGATGTGGGGGGTGGAGGCAGGGGATGGTGTATACCTACATAATGAGTGTGAAGCACACTGTCTGGGGAATGGACACGCTTGAAGCTCTGACTTGGGGGGTTGGGGGGCATGGGCAATATATATAACCTGAACTTTTGTAACCCCATAATAAGCTGAAATAAAAAAAAATCCCAGGGAATCTATATAGATCTTGTAGAAATAATAAATTATTTCAGCAAGTTCACAGGATAAAAGATCTACACTCTAAAACCCATCACATTTCTATGTACTAACGAATATGTTGAAACTCAAATTAAAAATGCAATACCTTTACAATTGCTCCAAAGAAAATGAAATACTTAGGCATAAATCTGACAAAACCTGTACAGAATCTGTAGGATGAAGTTAACAAAATGTTGGCAAAAGTAATGAAGAACTAAATAAATTCATAGACATGCCTTGTTCATGGTTTGGAAAACTCGCCATAGCAAAGATGTCAATTCTCTCTGAATTGATTTATACAGTTAATGAAATTCTTATCAAAACCCCAGCAAGACTTTTGTGCACATAGATAAGCTTATTTTTAAATTTATATGAAAAATCATAGACCCTAGAATAGCTAAAATTCTTATTGAAAAAGAAGAATAAAACACATGAATGATTCTATTAGATAATGAGGTTTAGTGTAGTTACAGTAATGATGTTGGTGAAGACGTGGACACACAGATCAGTGGTATAGAGTAAAGAACCCAGAAATGAACTCATGAAAATATGCCCAACTCATTTTTGACAAAGATACAAAAGCAAGTGAAGGAGGAAGGATTTGTCTTTTCAACAAATAGTACCAGAGAAAACAGACATCCATAGGCTAAAACATCTCAACCTAAACCTCACCTCTTATACATGAATTAACCCAAATGGATCACACTTAAATATAAACTGTAATACTATAAACCTTTCAGGAATAAAAATCCTAGAAGAAAATCTTTGGGATCTTGGGCTAGACAAAAGTTCTTGGTTGTTATTTATACATACCTTTTAATAAATTTTTATTTTCAGTAATAGATTACTTATCAGTAATAGTGGTAATAGTAATAGTAATAGTAATCAGTAATAGTAATAGTAAAAAGATCACTGATCTTTTCCTCACTAAAGAGGAGTCCTTTTACACCTGTCTACAATTTTTCGACTGGAATGTCAAATAGCTAGACCACAGCAAGAGCCCACAGATGAATAAAAATATAGCAAGTTCATCAAATGGAGTATTGGCCAGAGCTGAGAACATCCTTGTGTTTTGTCCACTAAGAGGAGTGACCACTTTCATTTTTGGGTCTGCGTAATGGCACTGAGTTTGAACAGTCACAGCATCCCAGTGGTTTCAGCTGGCCAAACTACCAGGGAACCAGGCCCAATTAGAGTCACCTGTATGAACTGAAGACTAAGCCAGCAGCTTTGCTTCAGGCAGCAAAGTGGGCGATACATCTCCCTTGTAAGGGATAGCTGTTATACTACTATTTCATGCTATTCCAGGCCCCAGAGCAGCTTCACTCTGCAATCTTGAACATACCATTTTCATTTCACCAGTGAGGCTTGTTGAGTCCTTTTGATTTTGTTAACTGTTGCATCCAAGATGACACACACACCCCCAAACTGAAATTTTAGGCCAGAGGCCTCTCTCAGGTCAGAGGTGTCTAGTGTATAAAAGAGACCAAGAATAAATTAATAGCTGCTTTTCAAAAGGGGTGAACCTGGTAACCTTGCCAGGGTATCAAGTCAAGCCTCCCTTCCTCCACTGCCAAGGACTGCCTGTTTGCCAGAAGTCTCAATCAACAAGATCACCACTCAGAGATTTGAAGCCCAAAATGGTCATCAGGGCTGTGGGACATCAAAGTTATCTTCTTTACGTGCAACTCTTCCTGACTGGGAGAGTTCCCTCTATGATTTAAGGCGGAGTACAGCATAATATTAATTCCTACTATACTTTCAGATGTACGAGTAACAAAAAGGTTGTATTTGTTTCCCTTCCCTACTGTGAACCCCACCCAAACCTCATTAGCTAAATCTACGTCTCCCCTACACTCAAGTTAAAGCATGGCACCTAAGGTCATCCTAGAAATCATATCCATTTTATTCTGGTAGTTTGTCAGGGAAGTCTTTTACTTTACAAAACTGGATGTGGTATACATCATAGGCATCCACATTCCAGTAGCCACTCACAAAGATCCACTTAGATGAAAGGAACATTGGGATTTAGACTAGTTATGTGCCCATAGGAAAAATGAAATTGTTACTGGCGAACAAATTACTAGCTTGTGTGATATGTGAGGTTATCTAATAGGGCACGACTTCATTCAGAAGGACTTTGCATAGTTCCTTCAAAGAAACAGAAGCCTGTGTGAATTCTTTGATGTACTCTTTCCCTTTTGGACAAAATTTTTCCTACATTCATACTCATATGGTTTCTCTCTTTTGTGAATTCTCTGATGTACTGTGAGGGTTGATTTCTGGAACTGTCTTCTTACACCACCTTCAACTGGTTTTTCTTGTATCTCTGATATTACATGGGGTGTTCTTTTTGTCAGAAGGATTCTCTACAGTTATTGCTTCAATAAGGCTTTTCCCCCCTCCCTGAATTTCTGACATACATTTAGGGATGATTTCTTATATAATTTCCCATATTCATTGCATTCATAAGATTTCTCCCCACTGTGAGTTATCCGATGTATTCTAAGGTTTGATTTCTGGCCAAAAGTTTTCCCACATTTGTTACATTGAAAGGGTTTCTCCCCTGTATGAATTCTCTGATGATCACCAAGGATTGCCTTCTGGACAAATTTTTTCCCACATTTGTTACATTTAAATGGTTTCTCCCCAGCGTGAATTCTCTGAAGGTTGATGTGCGGACAAAAGTTTTCCCACATTCGTTACATTTGTCTAGATTATAATGGTTAGAATATTCAGTTGTCTACATTCTTCCAATTTTATATCCCTCATCAATTCTTCAACATCAAATTAAATTCATAACAGCACCAACTTCCTTATGCATAAATGAAGAAGTTTTTGTTCATGTGCTAACTTGTCTTATAGCTGTGATTCACAGAAATATAAACAAATATAGAACTGATAAAAAGAAAATCCATTCTTGCAAATAAATTAGATTTGCTGCTCTATTCTGGCTGTCCTACCTTTGATTTATTCTATCAGAACTAAATGATAAGTGAACTTGACCACCCCATCCTAAGTTTCCACATTTCAATCTGACATCAGGAGTACAATTTTAAATGGGGTAACATGGGAGGCCTTACTGCAAAGATGACATTTAAGAAATACCTGAATTCTTTGTGCATTCTAAATGCCTTCTTACAGGTTATACTGCAAATATAATTCGTCACTTGCAGCTTACCTCTTAACATTTTAAGTATGAAGTAATATATATCTGCATAAACTTTCATGTGCAACTTAATAGTACTCAGTGAACACTTGTGGAATTAGAAACCATGTTAAGAAACAGAACACAAATGACTCTACAAAAGTCCCTATTTATCCCTGCCAGGTTATAACTTCTTTATGCTTAGAGTTCACCACTCTCCTCATATTTATGCAATGATTTCCTTGATTTTCTTTATACTTTTACCACCAATATTTGAATTCCTAGAAATGTAATTGAATTTCGCCTGTTTCTTTTACATAAATGTAACCAGGTATGCATATTGTATCTTTTGTTTTGTTTGGCTTAATATTATGTTTGTAAGCACTGTATAAGATTTTATGCAGCTGTATAATTCTCCCTTAAAGAATACAACTATTTCTCCATTCTATTGTTGATTAGCCCAATTTTTGGCAAATATAAACAATATTGCCATTAATATTCTTTTATGCATTCTAGAAAATAAAATCTTAGCTTCTTACAGGCAATATGGTTAGAAAGGCAACTGCTTGGTTACAATGTATGCAAAATATTACCTTTATTAGAAAACCCTCCTGACATCACAGTGGTTTTACCAGTTAGTGGTATTTTCCATGTTTCCAGTTAGTGGATAAGGGTCTCTAATATTCCACATCCTCACCAGGACTTAGCATGGCCAAATTTGTTCATCTCACTTCCCACTGATCTCTCATTTTACTTCATACCTCACTTCCTATTTTATTTTGCATGCCATGAAAGCTAATGAGATTGAACACACTTTCAAAGATTTATTGGCCATTTTGAAAGTTCTTGTTCAAAGTCTTTTGCCAATTTTTCAGTTGGGTTGCCTACCTTTTCCCATATTAACTTGCAAAAGTTCTTTACATTTTTAGGAAGCTTAGCCTTTCCAGGTTATACTTGCAGTATCTACATATTGTGCTACTCTGTGGCTTATCTTTTCCACTCTTTTAATGTTATCTCTTATGAACAAAGTGCTTACTTTTAATGGAGTCAAGTTTATTAATCATTTTCTTTTGACTAGTGTTTTTTGTGCTTTTGGGCTTACTAAGAAAAGTCTTGTAACATAAAGTTGTTTGCTCCTAAACTGACCTTCTGAAGTCTAACTACCCGTGCAGAATTCTGTCTGTTAGTGCTAAGTGACTCACTTGGGTGACTCTGGTTTGAGAATTCCTCCTCTGAGAACCAAGGCTCTTCTCCTTGCTCCAACCTGAAGATTACTTCTGGTTTGAAAGCACAGTACCCTGTAAATAGGAAACAATTGAGGACTTAGGCCAGATATATGAGCTTTATGATCTACAAAACAGGAAGAAGATACAGCAGCATCCTGAAGGTGCTCATTTGAATTTATCACTGGCAGTGACAAAACATTCATCCTAGTCCTCAAAAAGGCTTGGTTACTTTAGACTTGAATGAAAAGCCTAAATAGCATTAACCTTTAAACAAAGTGCTCATGTGTTTTGGTACTTAACAAGGAAATGCCTTCTATATGGAGTTACAAGGGTAAGTTATGCTTATATGCTCACCCACTGAGACGAGGTGGCTGTAGTTCTCCAGCATCACATCTCTGTACAGGGTCCTCTGAGCAGGGCCCATCTGCTGCCACTCCTCCCGGGTGAATTCCACAGTCACATCCTCAAATGACACTGATGCCTGTAACAGTACATTGCTGTTCAATCTGAACAGTTCAGAATGAGGTGACATAGAAAAGACCCGTGGAAAATAATTTTTGTCATGTTTACTATAAAGAGCTTAAAAGCAACAAATATAAAAGATGCCTATTTTGGATCTAATTTTATACTTTACTGGTACTCAGTAAAAATGTTTATAACATAATTAATATATATATGCTTATGAGTTATACACATATACTATCAATAGTAAAATTTTTAAATTATTTTTATAGTCAAAAATGTAAATAAACTTCCTGCAATTTTTATTCTCCACCCTAATAGACTACCGTGGACATACTCTAGGGTACAGGTCAGCAAATTATGGCCTGTGGGTCAAATCTGGCTTGCCAGTTTTTTTTAATAAATAAAGTTTTATTGGAACACAGCGTCCCCAATCATTTTGCATTGCCTATGGCTGCTTTTGTGCTGAAATAGCACTGAGACATTCCATCAGAGAACTTATGACTGTAAAAACTGAAAATATTTACTACCTAACCTTTTGCAGGAAAAATTTACTAACCTCTGGACCAAACAATCCAATTGAAGGAAAGTCTGACAGCATAAAAACAACAACAAAAGAAAACACATTTTATATATAGGAATCTATGGTGATTGAAAGTAAAAGGATAGAAAAAGATATACCATGTAATCATTAACCAAAAGAAAGTTGCTGTGGTTCTATTAATATCAAAAACAGTAGATTTTAAGATAAGAATTATAAAAGGTAATGAGTAACAATTTATAATGGTAACACGGTCCTTTCAACAGAAGATATAATAAACTGGTATGCACCTGTAAACAGCTTCCAAATATAACCATTTCTCATTATTCACAGATTACATATTTGTGAATTCGCCCACTCACCAAAGTTTATTTGTAACCTCAAAATCAACACTTGCAGTTATTTTGCAGTCATTTACAGAACTGTACAGAAAGCCATTAATAAAAAATTTGAGTTGCATGACATGCATGTTCCCAGCTGCGATTGAACAAGGTAATGTTATGCCATCTTATTTTAGCTCTAATACTGTAAACAAATGCCCTTTTCTTAGTCTATTTAGTGCCACATTTATTGCATTTTCATGCTTCTTCTTGGTGATTTCACGTTTTTAAACAGCCCACATTCATAGTGCTAAAGTGCAGTCTAATGTTCCTAAACACAAGGCTGTGCTATGTCTCATGGAGAAAATACCTATGTTAGATAAGCTTTGCTCAGGCATTAGTTATGGTGCTGTTCACCATCAGCTCAGTGGTGATGAATCAACAATATTAAAAAAGGTGTCTCTAAATAAAAAAACACATAACACAAGATAATGTATTATGAAAATGTGACCAGAGCCTTGCTGGAACTTAACCCTGTATTTCCCCTCTGAGCAATAGTTTCAATATTTATTAGTTCAGTGCAGTGACTTTATGGAATATTACTACTGAGAATAATGAGAACTAACTGTATGTAAACAATTGTTGACAGAAATGAGATAGACAGATCTACAATCATAATTAGTGATTCTAATGCAACTCTCTCAGCAACTCATAGAAAAGTAGATTGAAAAAACCAATAGGGATACGGTACGGGAGTCGGCAAACCACAGTCCCAAAGGGCAAAACCAGCCCACCACTGTTTTTTAATAAATAGAAAACACCACCACTGTCAGGGTTTTTGTAAAAAAAATTTTATTGGAACACAGCCACATTCGTTTGTGTATTATTACCCATGGCTGCTGTAACATAACTGCAGAGTTCAGTAGTTGCAGCTGAGACTGTATCTCCCACAAAGCCTAATATTCAATATTTACAGAAGAAGTTTGCTGACCACAGACATAGAAGATGTACGTGACATAACTAACCAACTTGACTGACATATACAGGATAACCTCTACATAACAATATTCTAGTGCACTATGTTCGTTAAACAAAAACCAGACAATATGTCTCACTAAAGTAGAAAAAAATGCAATCATGCAGCAGCATAGCTTTGGATCTTAGCTCAGAGATGTAGAGAGCTAAAAAGAGCAATGCTAACATTCTTACCAGAACATAGCTGGGCAAATTGAAAATTAATATCTTCTTTGAGCTTATCAGGAGAGAGAGAGAGGCACCTGCAGGGAGAATCAGGACCTGCTCATTCGCTTACTGAAACAGATGCTACCAAAATCCATGTAAGATAATTAGGAAGATGAAACTAGACAATTTTAATAACTTGCTAAAAGCCAAGTGTGTGCTAGTATGAGTGTGCAGAGTCCCTGGGGGCCACTCATTGGGGGATTTCCACCTTGCTGCAGGACCAAAGGAAAAATCAAAAGAGAAATTAGGAAATACACTGAGACTACTGAAAATGAAAACACAAAATACAAAAATGTATGGGATGCCCTTAAAGCTGTGATTAGGGTAAAATTTATAGCTGTAACACCAACATTAAAAAAGATCTCAAATCAATAACCTAAAGTATACCTTAAAGAACCAAATAAAGGTGGTGATATTAATACTGACCTCACAGAAATAAAAAGGACAGTAAAAGAATAAAATGAACAACTGTACACCAACAAATTAGATAAACTAGATTAAAGGACAAATTCCTGAAAACACACAAACTACCAAAACTGACTCAAAAAGAAAGAAACATCCAAATAGACTCATTCGAGGAGACTGAATCAGTAATCAAAATCCTCCCTACAGAGAAAAGCCAAGACCAGCTGGCTTCACTGGTGAATTCTACCAAACATTTAAAGAACTGACACCAATACTTCTCTAAGTCTTCCAAAAATAGAAGAGGGGGGAACATTTCCTAACTCATTCTATGAATTACGTTGGACCAAAGCCAAACAAAAACTCACCAGAAAACTATAGTTCAATATCCCTTATAAATATAGGTACAAAAGTTCTCAACAAAATACTAGCAAACCGAGTCCTGTGGAAAATAAAAAGGACTAAACACATGACAAAGTATAATTTATTCCAGGAATGCAAGGTGGCTTACTATAAGAAAATCAATGTAACACATCACATTAAAGAAGAAGGAAATAAATCACATGGTTATCTCAAGTGTTGTAGAAAAGCATTTGACAAAACCCAACACCCTATCATGATAAAAACAAACATTTAACATAGTAATAGAAAGGAGCTTCCTCAACATAATTTAAAGCATTTCTGAAAAACCCACAGCTAACATCATACTCTAGGTAAAAGATAGGAAAGTTTCCTCCGAAGATCAGGAGCAAGACAAGGATGCCTGCTTTTGTCATTTCTATTCATGGTACTGGAAGTTCTAGCCAGAGTGAATAGGCAAGGGAAAAAAAGCATCAGATTGGTAAGGAAAAAGCAAAACTATCTCTATTCATAGACCACATGATTTAATGTATAGAAAATACTAAAGAATCCACAAAAAAGATGTTAAGAACTAATAAATGAATTCAGCAGCTTTAGGATACATGATGAACACACAAAAATCATTTGTATCTCTATACACTAGAAATGAATAATTGAAAAATTAAGAAAACAATACCATTTACAATAGAGTAAAAAATAAAATACTTAGGAATAAATTTAACCAAGGTGCACGACTTATATATGAACACTAGAAAACATTGCTAAAAGGAATTAAAGAAGATCTAAATACATGGAAAGACACTCTATGTTCATGGATAGGAGGATTTAATATTGTTAAGATGGCAATACTCCTAAAAATGATCCACAGATTCAATGACATTTGCATCAAAATCCCAATAGCCTTTTTGCAGAAATCTTGATTGTACAATTTATATGAAATACATCGGACCCTGAATAGTCAAAACAATCTTATAAAAAAAGAATAAAGCTGGTGGGATCACACTTCCTGATTTCAAAACTCACTACACTATAATGCAACAGTAATCAAGACAGTGTGTTACTGGCATAAATAGAGACATAATTATGTCTGGTACTGGCATAAATATAGATCTATGGAATAGCACTGGGAGCCCAGGATTAAACCCATACATCAACCATTTATTGGGAAAGTAATTTTTCCAACAAATGATGCTGGGATAATTGAATAGCTGTATCAAAACAATGAAGTTGGACTTCAACCTCATACCACATTAAAAAATTACCTCATAATGGATCAAAAACCTAAATAAACAGCATAAACTACGTAACTTTTAGAAGAAATCAGGAGTAAACCTTCATGACCTCGGATTTGGTAATGGTTGCCTGGATATGATACCAAAAGCACAAGAAACCAAAGAGAAAAATAAAGTGGACTTCACTGAGATTAAAAAGTTTTGTGCATCAAAGGATACTGTTAAGATGAAAGGTTCACTGACTTTGAGAATCAGGACATCACACTCAAATTAGCATTTCAGCCTCACTTAGTTGATATCACTGAGGCACCTAAAGAACTACGGATGAAATTGATTGAGCTCTCAGTAGATGACATTTTTAGAGTCATTGTTTCATACTAAGAAAGATCCAATTGAAATATGGAAAAATATAGTAGAATACCTGTGCCTTTGACAACACATCTGAAAAATACTTTCTTGCTTTTCAACCCCTTATTGCTGTGAACCTACATTCGCCTACCTAACCCAAATCAGGATGCCCTTGGGGTGACAAATGACTGATACCCATCTAGAGGATCAACTGAAACTGTGGACCTCCATGCTGCAACCAAATATTCAATGCTTTCCAACAAAAAGCAGATACAACAAAGTCATTAAAAGGTTAGCTTTAAAATTAGTTTTCATTTTATGAAATTATTAAGTACATAGTAGTTAGATTTTTACAAATAATGTACATTTTTAAGTATATCTAATTGATCTAATTGAATGTGGCCTTATTTGATTACAGCTAAATTAATGTGGCCTTCCAACATGAAAAGGTTCCCCATCCCTGTCCTCGCCACTTGGATTGGCCAGGTCCTAGGGTAGCCTGCTCGTCCCTGTAGCCCCCACTGGGGGGCGCTTGCCTTCCCACTGTCAGTGGGGAAATGCCCTTCCCAGCTGTAGGCCTGCTCCAGCCACAACTGCTGGCTCTCCTGGGCCTTCTTCAGGCCCTGGGGCCTCCCTCCGCTTTCTTCTGTCACACCTTGGCAGTCTGAGGTTGTCGTTGGTTTGTCCCTCCCTGCTTTTATTCTGGTATTTGTGAAGATAGCTCATCACCTAGTTTTGTTGTAGATGACATTCATGGGTTTTTGGTTTTGCTTTCTAGCTTCCCTTTTTTTATGATGAGATTTCCTGACAAAACCTAGGCTGCTGCTGTATTCCTGAGTCTCCCTTCTAAAGATTTCTGGGAAAAGAGTCTCTCGTTTCTCTTTAAAATGAATCCCCCAAGCAAGGAATTTGTACTTATGTGTGAAACAACTAGTTTATTAGGGATCCTGCTCATTTTCTTTTAGTCACCCATCTGAGAGGACTGCAGAACAACAACCTCTCATGGTCCTTAAGGTTACTACACCTGCAGCTAAGTGTACTGACTCCCCATTCCTCCCTCCTGCACCATAAACAGCCTTCACCCTTCCTTCAAGGCTGATCTTGCAAAGCACACTGCTTTTCAGCTAGACTCCTGGCAGAGCTTGAACAGAATGAAAACTCCTACCATTCCCCCAAAGAAGACATGAGTTTCCATTTCCTTAAGAGTTTTGTTTCAGAGAAAAATCAGTTATTTTTCTTCTCTCTTACTGCCATTCAACTTACTTCACCGCAAATGACCCGGTGGATCAACCCTCTCACATTAACATCTCTGGTTTTACCTGACACACCTGTGTAAGACACGTACAAGAAAAAATAAACGTGTTTAGACAGTTGGGAGTTGGCCCAGTTGTTTTCTCTATTTCTCTCCCAGATCTGATTTTAAAAAGAGTTCTGCCTTTGTATATATGAAAGTCCCACTTTTGTACCCAAAGACTGATTTTTCTATAAAGACAGTTTGACAGTCTTTACTGACATTTTTTAACTCTAATTAATGGAAATAGTGGCAAACAAATAGAAGGAATGTGCTTGGTTCTGAGCTCAGTTTATAGACACATTAATTAACACATTGACTTGCCATGTGAGTTGCATTTAACTCAGGCTAGTTTTGAGCTTGGGGCCTTGTGAAGCAAAACCTGCAATTGGTTCATGAAAATCCTACTTGTTGAAGTTCTTATTGTTACAATTAATATCAACAATTTAATTCCAAAAACGTGGATTGTGTTGCATATAACTCACGCACAGAAAACAATAAAAAATAACAAATTGGAAAGGATCATTTTGTTTTAATAAAACATCATAGCCCCAGGGGAAAAAAAATTTTCTAGTGTGGCAATGTGTTAAAGAGATCTAGGGGAAATTTAAATACACTTAAAAATTATTTCTTTTCAAGAGTCATCTTGCAGTCGGCACACATCCTATTTACAGCCTGAAGGCAGTCACTGACATTACTCACTAAACAGAAGGTGAGAAAATGGAAGGAGCATGGGAATCTAGTCTGCTTCTGCACCCTGGTGTTTCTTCCTCATGTGAATGCTAAACATCTTGAAATCCTTGAACGAGCTACTGATTCTGGTCTTAATTTGCACATGAGAAAATGAAGTCAAATGAACGTATGGGCAGAGTAGTGCCTGTGGACGTGTGTGTCCGGAAGCGGAGAAGCTCCCAGAAGGGGAGAAGCTGCTGCTGCTGCTGGTGGGGGTGTGTGTGTGTGTGTGTGCATGCATATGTGTGTTTCCCAGTGGGAATTTTGTCTGGGTCCTAAGGGAAGGCTAAAGTAATATATACACAAATAATACGCCAGATCATTCCATTAAAAATTCCTTTAGTGCGTGAATCAGCATTTACTACATAGCACTTCCATGAAATACACTTTTATAAGTGCCGAGGAGGAAGTGTATTGTATCCCGGGAGCACGGAAAGATGCTCAGTGGAAACGTGGGGGGAACAGGGAAAAACAGGACCACACTCCGCAGTCCGTGAATCCAACGCCCACCAATGACACAGGCACCATACAATATAGGCTGCCAGAGTTTTGACTTGCAGTGATTAGAAAGGGCTTTGAAATTTTTTTTTTTATTAGAGTTGAGGGGTAATGGCAGAGACTTATGCAAATTTGTGCAAAATGCAGAAAGGATGGGAAGCACTAGGAAGACAGCAGGAAAGGAGAGGCCTGCTGCGGAGCACACTGTGGTGATCATTGGGGACTTCTTGAAAATTGGTCCAGATTTTATGTCTTTCTCCTCGTGTTATCTGCATGATAGGCTGTAAGTGCCGAAATGGGCTGGTGATATCTCTTCATCTGACTTCCTGGCACTCATCAGTCAATAGCTGCTTCACAGCCTGCTAACTTAGTTATGTTTCACTTCCCTCTGAAGCCTGTTTCTCAGAGCCACTAGTTCAGGACCTAATACCCAGTCATTTCTAGATGCCTTTGTACAGGGAAAAGAGACATCAATGGGAAACAGGAAATCATCTAATTAAGAGGCTTTCACTTGAAGGTCTAATTTGAATCAATTTGCATTCTAATAGGGAAGTGAATTGTTAAGAATTGCTGCAAGCTTTGCTGTGTCTAAGTCCGGCGGCTGTCCGCTTCTGGCCAAAACTCTTACTTGTCAGTTAAAGAAAGTTATTATGCATTGCTTTCTCCACTTCCTGAGAAGAATGCAAATGTTCCCTATGACTGCCAGGGCAGGAGTAGGAGAGGGGCAGGCAGGGGCTCCCGAATGCACTGCCTGTTGCCCCGGATCCTAGAATCCTGTTTGACACCCTTTGGCACTTTTCATGAAGCATTGTTGAAGGATATTCCACCTGGTGCCACCCCAAGGAACAGCTGTTGTCCTTTCTTCTAGCTAGCTGCCCAGAATGGACTCTGGGTAAGATTGTCCCTCCCTAATTGCCCAACATTGTACCCCATATCCAACAGTCGTTAGATCCAGGCTGCCCCCAGAAAAGGGACAAAGGTAGGCAGAGGGCAATTCCTGGGGAGGGGCTCTGCTCTGAGCCATCAGCAGGCGGGGCTCTGCAGAGCCTCCGTCCTGGAGGGAACAGTGGACCTGCAGTGGGCGCTCCTGGGAAGGAAGTTGCTGTCAGTTTTTAACACATTGACTGCCATGTGAGTTGTGTTTAACTCAGGCTGGTTTGGAGCCCAGAGCTTTGTGAGACAAAACCCTGCAGTTGGTTTGTGACAAACTTATTTGTTGATGTTCTTATTGTTACAATTAACATTGACAATTTAATTCTAAAGCTGTGGACCATATTGCATATAACTCACATACAGAAAACAATAAAAAAATAACAAATTAGAAAGGATAGCTTTGTTTTAACGAAACACTGTGGCCCCAGGGAAAATTTATTTTTCTAGTGTGGCAGTCAGTGTGTTAATCTTGATATACTATGGTCATGTTTACCATCTCAAATCTTTTATTTATCTGTTTACTCTCCTAAACAGTAGGACTAATTAGTTGCCCAATAGAAGTTAAAATCTCCCGGGAAGACTGTTTCTCCATAAGCTATTTCACTTGGGACGAATACGGCAATGTAAGTAGACAAGTCGCCACTATAAGACAACACCGGCCGAGTCTGGCTTTGTGGGATTGCAGCACATTCTGTAGAGCCGTCATCATGAGCTTTTTCCCAGGGCCAGTGCTTGTTCGCTTCGCATCACTCCTGGCATCACTGGTGTGCTGTGGCGGAAGGGCACCTTCCCTGCCCTAACTCTAATCCCATCTGTACTCTCCTTTGGACTCGAGAAGCATGGACTGGGCAGAGGGACTTGCAAATTCTACTTGTGTAAAAGTGACATCCCCCCTTGAAAATCGCCTTCATCAATTTACATGTAGATATTTTGACCTTACTATACTTTGAGGGCAAGATCATGAACTCCCATTTAAAGCCACTTTTGCATTTATTGAGGAATATATGTATATCTATTAATTTGCTAGGGTTGCCATGATAAAGTGCTGCACACCAGGCAGCTTAAACAACAGACATTTATTTTCTCACAGTTCCGGAGGCCGGAAGTCTCAGGTTGAGGTGTTGGCAGGGTCGGTTTCTCCTGAGGCCGGTCCTTGGTGTGTGGACAGCTGTCTTCTCCCTGCATCCTCACATGGTCTTCCCTGTGCGTGTGTCTCTGCGCCCTTAGAAGGACACTAGTCACATTGGATTAGAGGCCACCCATAGGACCTCATTTTAACTTGATTGCTTCTTTAGAGACCCTAACCCCAAATGCAGTCCCATTCTGAGATTCTGAGGGTTAGCACTTCAACATAGTCGATTTGGGGGGACACAATTCAGCCCGTCACAGTGTATCGCCCACTACATCCTTCAGTTTCTGCTCTGTCAGGACCCACACCCGCAAAGAATTGCTTTCAGACCTGTGTCCAGAATGTTTTCTCCCTCAAAGCCTGTTATTTTTTCTCTCATGGGTAGTTTTTAGCTGTGTAACTGTCTTTAGATGTCAGTTGTGGCCACAGTCATTGCGCCTACAGCTACGCTTGCAGCCCATGTTTAGAATAGCACTGTGGCTCTGGGGCCTGAGCATGCACCAGCGTCACCCAGAGGGCTTGTCAAAACACAGATCTCTGGGCTCTACCCTGAGTTTCAGGCTTAGCAGGTCTGGGGTGAGGCCTGAGAATCTGCATTTCCCACAAGCTCCCAGGGAATGCAGATGCTGCTGGGGGGACCAGACTTCCAGAACTGCTCACGCAGCTCACCCTGCCACTGCAGAGGCTGTCCACTAAGGGGCGCCATGGGAGCGCCTCTGGCCTGGGCTCTCACCGGCTTCTGCGGTGTCAAGCTGTTCAGTATTAGCTGACTCTCGCGTGTGGGCATCTGTGCACAGGGACCCTCTCCAACTCCCATTGACGTCCTTGTCCTTGTAGAAAGACTCTCACCTTAAGTTGTCACCACCCAACCTCTGCTGTGGCTTTCAGACTTCAAAACTGTAAGTAAACTGGTAATGAATAAAGCAGTCATGAACTACAAATCTTTATTTAATAAGGGACCTTTTGGTACCAAAGTGATCAGTACATGCAAAATAGAGCCTGGGAATATGAAAGGGTCTTACTTTTGCTTCCTTGTTCTTACACTTTATCTGTCAGAGTCAATAGAAGATTCATTTACTTGTGAAATTAATTTCCTAACCATCTGTCATCTTCCATCTTCACTCCTTATTTTTTGCACAGTGCAGTGTGAGCTATTTCTATTTAAAACTGAAATATGCCTGGAATGGACAGCAAGATAAGCATAAGGTTTTGCATGACTCAGCTAGGTTAATCAAAGAAAATGGTTGATATTTTAGGAGAAGGGAAGCTAATTAAATATGCAACTAATTATATATATTAGACAAAACTAATATAATTAAATTGTAATTTTGAGCGGTATGAGTCAGTCTGATGATTATAAAAGCGAGAGTCGTGACTAAATACAATATATTAACTATACAGGGGACTGCATGATTGAGGTCTTGAAAAAGTTGTGATGGGCTTGGTTATGTATATACCCCATGTGTTTGTGTCCAAGAATTTTAAATGGTCAGCTCAAGCTTTATAATTACATTATAATTTTTTTTAGTGATTTCTAGCATTTTTCCAAGTGATGTGTAGAAAATAATGATCAAAAATGCAACTTTGTGGAGGGAAAAGAATTCTACTAGAGGAAACAAAAGGCACAGGGAGAAAGTATTACTTTGTTACAAGCAGATTAGTAAACACTTGATTAGCAAAGAATGTTGGTCTGAAATTTTTTTTGTTTCATCACACTTCAGATTAGCAAAGGATATTGCCTTTCATCAATAGCAAGATGAGAAATAAATTTTGCATGTGGCAAGGAAGAAGAAAAATTGTGAATAAAAAGCTCACTTTTAAGGGCGATTCTTGGCAGAACCAAGTGGTAACTCACGGAGAGAGGGAGACGGGGACGGGAAGACAGATCCTGTCCACTGCCCCCGGGTTCACCCCTCAGGTTTGTGCTCATCTGTGGCCTCTGTTTGGTCTGGGGCAGAGAGGAATTGAAGGATAAAACAGTAAAATCATTGAGAGAGGCAACCTGAGATCCTCAATCATAGGTTATTTAAGAGGAAAATTGCCTGCTCTTTCAAATGGAACCCAAATTTTAATTTTCACATCTGGGGCATGTGTGCTATTCAGTCTCCGCTGTAAAGAAAAACGTGCGCTCACATAGTGTCTTAGTTTGCTGAGGCTGCTGCAACACAGTACAGCAGGTCCTAGAACAACTTGTTGTGGTATAAGGTTGATGAGAAAAAAAATTGATGCTGGGTGGGGCGGCTGACTGTGGAGTCTGCACGTTCTCCCCAGGTCTGTGTGGGTTTTCTCCTGGCACTCTGGTTTCCTCCCCCACCCCAAAGCTGTGCCTGTCAGGTGAACTGGCATGGCTACATGGTCCCAGTGTGAGTGAGTGTGTGTGTGAGTGTGCCCTGAGCCGCTGAGATAGGCTCTGGCCACCCAAGACCCTGGACTGGAATAAGTGGGTTGGTGAATGAATGAATGAATGAATACAAACTATTGTCAAATAAAACTTTGTCAAGTGTACCATAATCAAAGAGATGCATTACAGTAAATGATGCAGTAGGAAGGCGCTCAGACAGCTACCATGTTCGTGATGGCTGGTTTTGAGCTGCCAGGTGGTGGGAGGTGCTTCCCACGATTTCTGCTTAGCAAACATTTATCCCCTGATTTAACCTACCACCGCTACAACCACCGTCCCTCACTGATTCACCAAAAATTGGTAAATAATTCTCTTATTTGTTTTTGTTACTCTTTCTTAAATGTATGTATTATCTCACATTTATTTCAAAGTTTAATATTAGAAGTGTTTGAGTCTTTATTTAGAAATTTGGTGATGTTTTTGTGACTGGAAATATGCTGTAAGAAATTAACTCTTGTTTATATCCATTAGCCTATGGGGAAATTGGTGCTTCTGGACTAAGTATTCTGGAGAGAGCAGGCACGGGTAGGGCCGTGGTCCAGTGTGGGAAAATGAGCCCTTTCAGCTGGATATAATGAGTATTGAAGTTTAGCAAGCATTAAATGAGCATGTTAACTCACAGCACTTGGTGCCACTGCCTGACAATGGAGAGTTGTATACTTCCCGGCCAAGCAGGGAGACGTAGTGGCAGAGGGGACACAGCCAGCATTCACAGAGTCCCTCAGGTGAGCAATCCCCACTGCAGGGCCACCAGAGACACAGCAATATCATTACACTGGAAGGGACTTTGTAGCAGTAATTTTCAAGGTGTATCCACGGACCAGCAGCATCACCATCACCTGGGAACTACTTGTCAGAAATGCAGACTCTTGGGCCCCACCCACATCTTCTGAATCAAGAACTCTGAGCTTGGGGCCACCAATCAGTGCGTGAACAGGCCTTCTACACAGGCACAGCAGATAAAAATACAGGGCACACAGTTAACTTTGAATTTTAGATAAATGACTTATTTTTTGGTATAAGCATGTCTCAGTTATCGCATGGGACGTGCGTAATACTAAAAAATGGTTCGTTGTCTAACTGAAATTCACATTTAACTGGGGTTTTGTATTTTATGGGGCAGCTCTACTCATTCTGATTCATGCCAAAGTTTGGGAACCCCTGGCCTGGAGGCTTTGCCTAGGTCAAAAGCCCCGTCTGGCCATTTTCATGATGAACTCCAAATGTCTTATTTACTTAGACTCACCGTGACTTTTGCCTCCCTAACTGGCAACTCCATGTTCCACAGCCTTCTCTTCCTGAATCTGAGTGTTAGCTTATCCAAACCAAATAGACACAAGGTGCCTGTATTTTCATCTTGTATATACCAACAGGGTTTGGAAATATCGAGGAGAAGGACTATTGTCCCATCAGCATTTGCAGGCTAAACAGCTCTCTCATTCTCTTCATCTCTGTTCTTATGCACACACCTGAGAAACACTTTGGGTTATGATTTGTTCTGATATTTGCACTGTTGTCTGAAAGTATTACTATTTGTTCCCACCAAGGAAGGACCCAAGAGCATCAGTACACACCCAAAGGTGTGCAAGATCCAAAAACAGGATTGTTGGAGACAGTCATTTCCCAGACCGATCTATATGATTGTTATCAAAATGCACTAGAAAGTTTATAAAGCAGCACATCTCTGCAATGACAGAAATTACAGCCAAGTGTTGTGCTGGAATTTCTTTTACTATCAAAGTGACACTTACCATTTAGGAGGAATGATGTTCTCAGAAGATGATGTGCTGACTTGAACCCTGGACAGCAGATGAACATAAAAAGCAGCGTTGACTGCCCCTACGTGGGAGCTGGGCTTTGAAGGGGGGCCACAGTGCATATATGTCGAATTCTGCAAGTCAGAAATACTATGGTTATTGAGTATATGAGCTTTGTTTCCTAGATCAGTAGCGATTCGGGGCAGCTGAAGAAAAGTGTCTGTGACCCTCACATTTATTTCCCTGCTGCCTTCTCTCTTGATCCTTCTTGTCTGATTCTCTCTGTTCATGCTGTCATTTACTTTTCCCTTGCCCTTTCACATTAGTGGCTTCTTTGCTCCATCTGTGATTTTTTAAAGATGTCCCCCCCCCCAATTGCTTTGGTCTACTATTTATTCATTGTGGCTAACTCAGAAAAGGGTTAGACTGTGTACATGCTGACCAGTGCACCAGCCTGCCCAAGTTCATATGTACATTTACAAAACCCTCAGGAATGGCTCTGCCTTTGTTCTGCACCAGGTTCCATGCCTGCTTATGTACATATTTAATAGGTCTAGTCATCAAGAGCCACTGAACTAAAATGAAAGGAAAATTGCATGCTTAAAAATTATTGAAGGGCATGCTCTTGCATTGATTCCAAGTTGGGCAGAGTGA
This sequence comes from Lemur catta, assembly GCF_020740605.2. NCBI lineage: Eukaryota > Metazoa > Chordata > Mammalia > Primates > Lemuridae > Lemur > Lemur catta. The sequence goes on from NC_059137.1 coordinate 86,173,702, forward strand.
TGGTTAAATAACCTTAAGTATGGGTGGCAGAGGAAGTGGTGTAGTTTACTAACCAGCCCAGGTTAGATTCAAGGTATTCATTGGCCAAGGGCCTAGGAGGGTTATATACTATTTCACTAGCATGTTATACACTGAAAAAGAGATAAAATATATTTTATTCTTATTAGTTGTACATCTGATTGCAACAGAAAACCTTAGCCCCTAACGTCTGATGAAAGTTTTTTAAATTTTCTTTTTCTTAACCAGAATCTGATCAGAGTCAATATAGAGAGGAAACAGTGCATTTTATGCCTAAGAAGAAGAAAATGTAGTACATCAAGATACAGGTTTTTAACATATTTTTATTTAGCACATTGGAATTGAGACAATAATATTTGGTCTGGACAATGATCTCAAGTTAATAATTATTCTTATGGCCTTAAAGTTGATCAGGGTTGTACTGAAAAAAGATTATTGCAAGATCTGGGCAACTAAGATTTCAACCCTGTTGGCAACATAGGGAAAACTAACTTACTGTGGTGATACGGACACTCAAAAATGTCTGTACCGGGAAACTACTTCACTTGGGTTTATAATGATCACTTTTTACATCGTAGTCAGTGTAATGCAATTGTTGCACATTGGTTTTCATCTTGCAGACACAGCACTTAGACAAAATCATGACAATCCCAATATAGACTAGAATGGAAGTGGGCTACTCTCAGCCCTGTCAAAGTCCAAGTGCTGCTGGCCAATGCTGGGAGGGGCAGCTGGGGCAGACATTCCCATGGAAGGCAGTGGCGAGTGAAGCTGACAAGACAAGGAATAGAGTTTGGAGGCTATTATTTAAAGGCGTAAAGATCAGAAATAAAAGAATCAAAATGAACGGAGAATTTATGGAATAGTAACAAAGAGTAAATTGTAAGAAGAGTAACAGAGTTAGCCGCCAGAACAGCATTAACACAAGGGTTCCTGGTGCTGGGAAGAACATTTCTTCTACCGACTCAGGTCTGGGGGAGGGGACAGGGATGCAAGTTAATTGACAACAGGAAGGTTAACAGGAGAAAGTTTGTTTCAACTGTATTCAGCAGCCCTAAAAGGAGTGGCTCTGGGGTGAGGGTTTAGATACCAGCATAATATTAATAAAAGAGGAGAGGTTAGAGCCTGGTGGGACGGTTTTGATAGGGCTTGTTTATACAAGTTTTCATTTTGGTGCTAATGGTCAGCCTCCCCCCTGGCTGGAAGCTCCCCCAGAGAGGGGATTTATAGCATCTTCGTTGACACAAAGCTCTGCCTTTAACCAGATAAAGGAAGCTCAGAAAAGGCTCCCAGCTGCATTTGCTGTATCTCTGATGTCTTCTGTCTAGAGTAATCTCTATCCTGTTCTGGTGGGCTGTGGGTCCTTTCACTGGGAAGCTGTATTCCAGGTGGGATGAGTAGGGCAAAGAGGTTTTCATTATAAACTTTTCTCTCCATGCAATTTGATTTCCTTCTATACCCACGAATTATATTGATAAAAGAGAAAAAGATGGAAGATCCTCCACCCAGGCTGATGCAGTGAGCTGTGGCTCTGGGCAGGGGGCAGCAGGTCCTGTAGGGGACTGGCCAGGAAAGTCACAAGACGGACGATGGATGCCCCAACTGAGGCAGGTGCAGCCGGAGCATCACTCCCTGCCGTCCTCACTTCCATGGACACCTCAAAGGAAGTGTCAGGTGACTAATGAGTTAATAAATTATTAGCAATGAGTAATTACAGTTATTTATGATGTCTTACTGTTATAATTATAATATTAAATAATTAATGGATTATTAGAGGAGTTTTAAGTTATTAGATGCTCTCTAATTCTAGTTCCTGTGGCCCCTGTTCAAATTTCTAAAAATAATAAATTTGGAATTAACTTCCAAATATTATTATGCTTTAAAATTGTATTAGTCAAAGCCCAGAGTTACCTCAAGGAAGATATGTTGTTGAAATAAGTAGAGCACGCACCATCCACCCGCCCATTCAGCAGATGTTCTGTGCCTGGCTCAGCGCTGTGCTGTGAGTGCCACCGAGGCCCACAGGCGCTGGCACCAGGCAGCAAACACACATGGCAGCCCCGGGTCTGGAAGTCACTCTGTCAGCCAACACCTTTAGCTGAGATAGTTAAGGAAAGCCGTCTGCTTGTGTTGGTCCAGGTTCTCCAGAGAAACAGAACCAATAGGATGCTCCATCTATCCATCCATCCATCTGTCTGTCTATCTATCATTTATCTCTCTATTGAGAGAAGTTTATTTTGAGGCATTGTTCTTGTGATTTAGGGGGCTGGCAAGTCTGGAATCTGCAGGGCAGGCCAGCAGGCTGGAGACCCCGAGGAGCACCGACGCTGCAGCTCTGTGCCAAGGTAGTCTGCCGCAGGACTCCCTCCTCCGTGGGGGAGGCCGGTCTTTTTCTAAGGCTTTCAGCTGATTGGATGAGGCCTGAAGGGGAGGAAAAAATTTTCTTTCTCTACACGTCTTAGGTTCATTGGATTGGGACCCTGCAAATTAGACTGACAAAAGACAGATTAATAAGAGAAAAACAAACAGAAGTTTATTAATACATACTTCACACTTAGACTTGGGAGTTCTCAAACATGAGTGACTCAAAGAGGGTAGTTAGAACTTGGCCTAATTTAGCATCTTAACAAAGAATGATAAATTTGTAGAAAAGTGACAAGACAAAGGAAAAAGAGTTCAGGCATTTAGGGGTAGCAAACTGAAAGGTAAATGTACGGAGAAAACAAATGGAAGAAAAGAGTTTGTTTGAGTAGACTCTTGGTGCCGTCTGGTCTTCAGTGATCAGATTGTCATCCCCTTGCTGACATGGGAAGGTGGGGACACCTTCACAAAGGGACACTTATGTTCTATTTTAAGGTGGAGCGTGGAACAGCAGAGAGCACCGTCCCATTTCCTCAATTGCCTTCAGCTCAAAGTAATCCTCAAGCCACAGTGCTGTGTTCTATAGAGTTGCACACTCCAGACCCTTCCAGGTCCCCCTGCATTGTGGAGGATCACCTGCCTTACTCAAAGTCCAGTGATTCAAATGTTAATTTCATCTAAAAAATACCTTCACAGAAAACATCTAGTGTAACATTTGACAAAATATCTGGGTACTGTGGCCCAGCCAACTGGACAGATAAAATTAACCATCACGTTGACCAAGTTAGAATAATGAACATTCCAGGCAGGAGGATGACCTGGAGGAGAAAGGCCAGGCAGGGTCTGTGTGTCCTTCAGGGACACAGGCAACGAGGAGGAGAGACTCCTGGAAGATTAGGCTGGAGCCACTTTGTGTAGGGCCCTGAGGATGTGGGATGACTCGTGTTTATTCTAAGAGCTATAGGAATGAAATTGTTGATTTGTGTAGGGCCCTGAGGATGTGGGATGACTCGTGTTTATTCTAAGAGCTATAGGAATGAGATTGTTGAAGGGAAAAAATACGTATGGTGTTAGGCTCCAGGGGCTTCTTCTATAGAGATCTCCTAGTTCCCTAGGCCGGGTGTCATCGGGTGTCATGCGGGGTGCGCTGAGGAAAGCTGTTTGCCCTACTGAATAGTAACTGACAGATTCTAGTTGCAACAAGGAAGAATGATATTAAATGTATAAGGTAGCCCTTTTCTTACACTGTTACTCCTAAAGGCTTCTTCAACTGTCACTGATCCCTAACTACCACTTTTTAACACTTTTATACTGTGCCTATTTTTATATTATATTTTACATGGAATTGGATTGTATTACAGGCCCCTATCAGTACTGAGGCTATGATAAAGACAAAGTTTCATCTAGAACACAACTGAGGGGTTTCTTTTTTTAGTGTCTAGGAAGTCAGTTTCTCTTTTATTATGGCAATTATTGCAAAAGTTTCCAGGAACCTTTACCATGTTTTCTCCGGAATGTGTCTGGGAGCCCTTACCGATGTATAAGCGGCCGCATGCAGCGTTTCAAAGACAGGAGGGATAATTGGCTCTTGGCTGTCACAAAAGGCACACGGCTCAGGAATGAGAGGCCAGAGCGGAAACATTTACCAGGAGTCCCCTCCAAGGACTGTAAGTGAACATGCAAGAGTCCTGGAGCGAGAGAAGCCCCAGGAGGGGGCCGAGCGTGAGAAGGGCCCACCCAGCCGTGTGCGCTGCGCGGCCTCCCGGGAGGGGCTGTCAGACGGGGCCTCCTTTCTTTATCTGGAATCCCGCGGGGTTTCAAGAGGTTTCTATTCCTAGTTCCTGTTAAACAGCCATCTCGAGCCAGCTTGATCAGCAGGGATGTACTTGAGAAAACAAAAGTAAATGTTAAGTGGATTAAAGACCCGCCCCACAGCCGGGTCTTTAAACTTAGCCGCCCCGGCAGGGCAGGGGCCGCCCCCCGTGGAAGCGCGAGGTGGCTGCTGCGCGCAGCTGGCCCGCGCCACGAGCGGACCGGACGCCGCGAAGGGCCACCTGCCTGGGAACGGCTAGCTTCACGCTGCTCTTTCTTCTCTGGATACGGAGATGGCCGTTCAACTCTAGCAATGACATCCAACCTCAAAAACCAAAACAAATGATGTGGTGCACCAGACGGATTGGAAGGCATTTCTACCCTTCTCACCTCCATCCTCCTCCCTGCTGTTTCTGCAGCCCCCTGCCCGCAGAAGCCAGCACCTCCCCGTGTCCCGGCTGCATGTCTGCCAGAAAAAAAAAGAAAAAAGGAAGATCACATCAGGTCCATGTCATGCCTTCCCTGGGGGCTGTGGCCAGTTTTCCGAGTCCTCCAACAGGGCGTGCATGAGAAAAAGATAACTTGGTTGCAGAGACGGGTCTGAAGTCAGGCCCCAATCACACCTGCGGCCTCCAGGCTTTCTACACAAGACTGAGGATCGTTTCTCAGGACTGTTGTTAAAATTCAGGAGTTTTTTTCTTCTATGAGCAAGAATTTTCTACCGGAAGCTAATTGTGTAGGTGGAAAATTGAGGTGCATGTCAGAATTTTGTTTTTTTCAGGACATGAGAAAAAAGATAATTGAACTAAAAAAAAAGTCAGAGAAATGAGCCCACATCCTTCACCTAAAAGTCATCTTATTGACCTAATGGAAATAAATACATGCTTTCACTTCCTGCAGATTTACTTTCTGTAGAAATCTGCTTCAGTTGAGCAGGAGAGACAAGATGGCAGGTGAGGCAGGGCTCCCTGGAGGGCAGGATGGTCCCGAGGCCACGGCTGGGCACTGGCTTTCTGCACCCATCAGCACCTCAGGGTTGGAGGGCAGGAGAGGACAGCCAGAGCCCTGCGTGGCTCCCCTGTAGCAGAGGCTCCCACAGTCATTGGCAGACAAAGGTGCCATCTCTTTTCATGATTGCATTTCAAAGAAAGGGTTTTTAGGCCCTTGAGAATGATATTCTTGGGTTGTGAAGCTGGCAAGAGGGCAAGAGGCTTTCTTTGCTTGCTTTCCCTCCCTCCCTCCCTCCACCTTCCTTCCTTCCTTCCTTTCTCCATCCCTCCCTCCTTCCTTCCTTCCTTCCTTCCTTCCTTCCTTCCTTCCTTCCTTCTTTCTTTACTTTTCTTTTATTTTTTCTTGTCTTTTCTTCTTCTTTTCTTTTTCTTTCTTTGAGACTGGGTCTCATTTGTCATCCAGGCTGAAGTGCAGTTGCGAGATCATAGATCACTGCAGCCTCAAACTTCTGGGCTCAAGCTATCCTCCTGCCTCAGCCTCGCAGAGTGCTAGGACCACAAGCATGTGCCACCGTGCCTTGCTAATTTTTTAAAAAAATTTTGTATAGACAGGGTCTCACTATGTTGCCCAGGTTGGTCTGGAACTCCAGACTCCTGGCCTCAATCAATGCTCCTGCCTTGGCCTCCTGAAGTGCTAGGATTATAGGCGTGAGCCACTGCAACCAGCAGCAAGAGGCTTTTTAAAAAGATATGCACCCCTTCCCAATCCCATAGGATGCTTCCCTGCTAGTGAGCTCCTCAGCTTCCCCAGGCCAACAGCCTCCATCAGGGCCCACCTGAGCCTTCCCTTTCCCCACAATGAACCTTCCCTGCTCCTTGGCTTGCCTTTGAGTCTCTGCCAAATGCAAGCAGTGGCTGACTCTCTTGCTCTAGCAAGCTTTGAATAAATAGCCTTTGCTTTCTCATATGAGTGGTCTTCATTTATTTCCACACTGTGTTAGAGGATGGGGAATGAAAACATGGTGAGCCTCTGGGAGAAACAGCCTCCTTCCCCTTTAACTGGGTGTCTTGAAGCATTGGCTGAGAAAAGAGTCCTCATTCCACTGCATGGCAGATGGTGGCACTGGGAAGGAGCAGAAGGAACAATGGTTTGGGTCGGGGCTTCTCACATTTGACCTAAACTTCTCCTCCCACTGGTTGATTCTGCATAACAAGGAAAGTGCCAAATGGCCACACTTGTTTGCAGAAACTAGCTGAGCTCCTGGCCTAGGCCAGTTGAGATGCACTGGAATGTGCTCCCTGGTCCTGGACACAGATGCGGACTTGGAAAGGCTGAGCCCTTCCCTGCCCAAGCTGTCTGCACCCTCTGCGGCTGGATGGGAGCCCAGGTGCTGCCAGGTGACCAAGGCCACTGGGCAGTGTCCAGCCTGCAGAAGACCCCTCGCTGGGCCAGATCTCCTCTCTTTTGGTTGGAATAGAATTCAACATCAGCCTTAATGTTAATGGCAACATCTGTGACTGTGATGGCCCCGTGAGGACAGAGCCCAGGTCCTGGTGGCTGGGTGGTACAGATAGGGCCTGTGAGTAAAGCTCAGTGCTTCTGTTATACACATAGGACAAACATGAGTGTCTCAGTCCTGGGCCTTTGAGAGGCTACCTTGCCTCTTTGAGCCTCAGTTTCCCCACATTTGAAGTTGAGCTTGAGCATAGTGTGATTCAGGGAACCCCAGGAAAGACCATCCATCTACTGATTATGACTGTGGATACACAGAGCCAGGGGCAGGAGGTGGGACTTCTGGGGATGGCAGAAGGTCACATGATCCTGGCACCAGGGATGCTGAAAGGGACGGTGGGGAAGGGTTTGGCAGCACTCCCAGAGCCTAGTGCTAGGTACACACAAAGTGAGGTTTCTGGGGAAATGATGTGAGCAGAGAACTTGCAGAGGGCAGAAAGGTGCAGAAGCACCAGGAAAGCTCTCCTGGAGAGAGGGACGCTGCCCCATGATGCCAGGAACATCTGTGGGAAGATGTAGCATGGAAGCTCCTGGTCAAGGGAGGGACCTTGTCCCGGGGCTTCTGTTAAGCAAAGTCAGACCTTCCTGGTCAGCTTCCCAGAGTCTGGGTTTGCATCTCCCCAAGATCCCACCAGTCTTCCCCTTCACCTGGGGTACCAGTCATAACACAGTACCACATACTTGGGGGCTTAAACAACAGAAATTTATTTTCTCACAATTCTGGATGCTGGAAGTCCAAGATCAAGGTGTCAGCATGATTGGTTTCTCCTGTGGCCTCTCCTTGGCATGTAGATGGCTGTCCTCTCCCTGTGTCCTCACATGGTCACCCCTCTGTGTGTGTTTGTGTACTAATCTCCTTTCCTTGTAAGGACACTAGTTACGTTGGGTTAGGGCCCAGCCATATGTCCTCATTTTAACTTGATTGCTTGTGTAATGACCCTATCTCCAAATAAGGTCACATTCTGAGGTGCTGGGGGTTAGGACTTTAATATCTGAATTTTGGAGGGACAAAATTCAGCCCACAACACCAATAATCAAATGCATTAGGAACTCACTGTGTGTTGGGCGGGGCATGGAGCTCCCACATTACCTTGTTCAGTTCTCACAATTGTACATGGTAGGTGGTCTTTATGCTTTAAAATAAAGGGACTGAGGCAAGATAAAGAACCTACCTGTTGCTGCAGAGTTGGCCAGCAATGGCTGGCGCTTGGGTTCAGTCTGAGGCGTGCTCTGAAGCCCAGGCCTTTCCACTGGGCTTCACAAAGAAGCAACAGAATGGGCGTCAGTCATCTCTTGGGCCCCAGATGAGGAGTCGTCGGTGCTCAGAATACATTGCCAGGGATGTGTGGTGAAGTTTACAGTCTTCAAGGCTTCAGAATGTCCCTAAAATATCTGCGGTTCGCAGTGGTCAGTGATGCAGATGGATTTGTCTGTTAGGCTGGAAGGAATGTTAACTTCAGTTGTAACCAGGGACTCTTCAATTAGAAATGACAGCTAATTGTGATGCGAATCAAATCCCTTTAACAACCTGGTGTCCTGTGACTGTTTCAGAGAAACAGCTCCAGGTAAGAGGCTGGTCCCTGAAACATCAATGCCACAGTCTGGCTTTGATACCTGAGCGTGCTCAGAGCCCCTCCAAGATGTGTCTGTGGACGAAGCCGGTATGGAGGAGGAATTCATAATGCTTGGGCAGGGAATGTGTGACATTGCGACCATCCGCAGGGCAGGGACAGTGGCCTTGCTGTCATAAACCCTTACAGGGGCTAATGGAAAGGATGCAGACAACATATATTTGGAAAAGGTTGTAGTATTTATCTAGGAAAACATTTATGATCTAGATAAATATTTGTCTAGGCAAGTCAAATATCAAAGGCCTACAAAGGGTTTCCAAAGACCTCTTTGTTTGTTGAGGTGTTTTGTCTTTGTAAAAAACTTTTATTTATTTTTCTTTCTTTTTCTGCTTTTTCTTTTAAAAGTATTACAGACACTCAGGAAGTTGCAAAAATAATCCATGGAGGTCTCGTGTACAGGTCACCCTGTCTTCCCTGATGGTCAGATCTTACATAACTAGAGCACAGTATCAAACCGGGAAAGTGACATTGGAAGATTTGTGTGTATGGTTCTATGTCATTTTATCACACACATAGATCCACATAACCACCGGGGTAATCAGGATACAGAACAATTCCATCACTACAAAGGTCTCCGTGGTCGCCTCCCCCCAGTCCTTAACTTTTAAAAAATATGAATATTTTTCTCCATCTCTAAAATATTATCATTTTGAGAATGTTATATATATACAGTATTTCCCCATTACCCTCAGGGGATACGTTCCAAGACCCCCAGTGGATGGCTGAAACCACGAATAGTACTGAACCCTATACTGTATATACTATGTTTTTTCTTATACGTACATACCTAGTTTAATTTATAAATTAGCCACAGCAAGAGATTAAAAACAATAACTGCATAACTCCTAATATTAATGAAAGGGAACATTTATAATTAATAAAATTAACAATTGTTTATTAACAATAAAAGGGAATAATGATGCCAACATCATTATTCTTGTACTTTCGGGCAATTATTGAGTAAAATTAGGATTCCTTGAAAACAAGCACTGCGATACCACCACAGTCAATCTGATAATTGAGCCAGCTACTAAGTGAGTATAGGGCAGGTAGTTTATATAACATGGACACACATGAAAAAGGGATGATTTACATCCCAGGTGGGGCAGAGTGAGACACATGAGATTGCATCATGCTATTCAGAACACTGTGCAATTGAAAACTTATGAATTGTTCATTTCTGAAATTTTCCATTTAATATTTTCAGACCATGGTTAACTGTGGGAGCTGAAACTGCAGAAAGCAGAACTACAGATAAAAGGGGGACTATTATAATGGAATCAGATCATAGCTGACCTTTCAAGATTGGCTTTTCTTGGGGATGATGCTGTGGAGAATCATCCATGCTATTGCATGTGTCCACTGTTCAGCCTTCTTATTGCTGAGTGGTAGTCCATGGTGTACCACATGTACCTGCATGTTTAACAATTCACCTATAAAAGAATATTTTGTTTGTTCCTATTTTGGGAATATTACAAATCTGCTATGAACAATTGTGGAATAAATGTCCAGGACTGCAATTGCTGGGTTGTGTCATATTCAGGTTGTCTTTGATTTCTTTCATCAGCATTTTATAGTTTTTAGCATGCAAGTCCTATACATGTTTCGTTTTATTTACATCTGGGAGAAGCATGAAATGTAATCCTCAATTAAGGTGCACCCTCATCACGGGCTGCCAAGATCCTCTCCATTTTATGTTTTCCTCCATCCATGATCACCACTCCTTAGTAGACAGGCACTCAGTCCGATGTGATACATACACGCACATGTGCACACACACACATGTGTTTACCATTGCTTTGTGGTGGCACCTTGGCCTGAGCTCTGTGGTCTATTGCAATGGCTTTTGCTAGTATCATACTACTGTTATTACTGTGGCTTGGCAAGCTTAATATCTGGTGGGGTACTTGTTCTTCTTTTCAATTTGTTCTATTATTTTTCTTTTTCAAAACTCACTCAGCTATATGTGGACTTTTGTTTCACCACATACTTTTTAGAATTAGTTTATTGAAATTGAAAAAACCCCACAAAAAACCTTGAGAGTTTATTGAGATTCTATAAAATGTCAAGATGGATTATTTTGGGGTGAACTGACATCTTTATGATGTTGTTATCCCATCCATGAACATGGTCTATCTCTCCATTTACTAGCTCTTTTATGACATTCCTAGACTTTTAAAATTGACTCCATGAATATTATGTACTTTTTTGGATAGATTAATTCCTACCTGCTTTATAATTTTATACTGTTGTATATTTGTGAAGAAGATCACTAGTGATTTTGTGAGTTAATATTATTCCTGGAAACCTTTATAAACTTTTCTATTAGTTTTAATAGTTTACATGTTGTTCCATTGAGATTTATATGTAAACTATCACATCATCTGCAAGTAATGAACCTTATATTTTTAATTTCTAATCCTCATTTGGATTACAATATTAATTTATTTTTAATAACACTCCCAGTATCACGTTTAAACATAGTGTTAACAATAGGCATAATGTCTTGTTTCCTATCTGAAGGAAATTAACCTAAAAATGTGGAGATTATTATGTTAAGGACATCTCTTTGTATTATTTTCTGAGAGGTTTTTATTTTTACTCATAAATGAGTATTGAGTAAATACACCAAGAAAGAGAAAGGCCTGGAACCCAGGAACCAGGGACTCTGACTCAGGAAGGAACAAAGGGGATTCCCAGGATGATGGCGAGGGAGGGGATAGGGAGCTACAGAGTAGATGGGGCAGCAGCGTGGTGCTGGGTGTGGCACCACTGATTGTCTGGGTTGGTGACGTTTCTGTGGCATGGCCTTGGCTGCATTTCTTCTGCCTCCCCCACTTTCATTCCCAACTACTTGCAGAGCCCTATTTCTCTGGCCTTCCTGTTGGCTTTGGTGGGTCACCAACAGCCTTGCAATAGATTTATTTTGAGCCAGGGGCATTTTCTACTGGTTACACCAAAAACTTGGCTAATACAGAGAGAGGATTATAGAAAACAAAGAAATGTGGGGAATGAGAGATTAGCCATCTGACTTAGTGGTCACAGAAGGCAATGAAAATTCACTTAGTATTTAGTAACACAGCACTGATATGGCTGTGGAAAACTTAAAGAAAGAGAATAAGAAACCTGAGAATCTCAAATTCTAAGATTAAAGCAACAAGTGTAACCCAGGGTCCTTTTGAAAACATGTTAAAGTTGAATCCTGCAGGTTGGTGAGTTATGAAGTCAGATGAGTTTACAGCATCATAATATCACTTACGTGAAAGTTAGAGCATTGCTTGGAACTCCAAGGATTAGAGCAGGGATCTAGGAAAGAATTTGAATCATCCAGACCACTCTGAGCCTCACCTCCCCCTGGCCTCTGGGTCTTCCTTACTAGCCCAAGTCTGTCATTCACGATAAAAGCAGGCTGACCTTCCTGGCAAAAAGACCCTGAAAATCTCTTGCCCAAGCAAGTTCCATTGCAAGGAGGAAACTGCCCTCACACCCCAGTCCTTGCATGTTATTCTATCTAAATTATCTTTAATTAGACTCAGATCTCCACATGTCCAGGGGATCAACTGCAAAGTCAAACCCTGGAATAGAAAACAAACTATTTTTCATCAGCAAAATCCTCAGAACATGTGTGGGAATAGAGTCTGATGGTCTAAGATCAAAAAGAAAAGAATATACAGCAGCCCCCTCTATCCACAGTTTTGCTTTCTCCGGTTTCAGTTACCCAAGGTCACCACAGCCTGAAAATAGATGAGTAAGTACAATAAATTTTTAGAGAGAGAGAGATCACATTCACATAAATTTTATTATAGTATATTATAATTGTTCTATTTTATTAGTTATTGCTTTAATCTGCTGTGTGCCTAATTTAAAAATTAAACATTATCATAGGTACATAGTATATACAGGGTTCAGTACTATCTGTGGTTTCAGGCATCCACTGGGGGTCTTGGAATATATCACCTGCAGATAAGGAGGGACTGCTATAATTTTTAGATTGTGCTGGATTTACCTATTTGAGTGAACTACTTAGAGATTTCATTCTGAGTTCAGTGCGCTACCTCAAGTGGCTCTAAGATTTGCTCAGTTTTTTAGGCTAAGCATACGGATAGGTACATGTTTTGGTTTACATGGACTCCTCAATTTCAGTGTTGGTTCTGGAGAGGCAGGAGCCACACAGCGCTGGTGAACTTGAGTGGGTCATCACAGTAGGCAGCAGGGTTGCTTTGGTAAGCACCCTGCTCTCACCCATGGGGCCCCAGGAGTGAAGCAGACAGGCAGGTCACTATGGCTAGACTTGATTTTAATTTATTTATCTTTTAGATTTAACAGTTTATTTGAGGAAAGAGCAATTCATGAATTGGACAGTACTTAGAACCAGAAGAGCTCCAGAAAGCTCCCCCTTCCTGATTTTTAAAGTGGAAAACTTTCCAGTCTGGGGAACAGAGGCTCGGATTAAACCATCATCATTGGAAGGCAAAACCTCTCAGTGTCTAGGTTTGAATAAAGAGAAAGTTCTCTTGAGGAAGACTATACCATAGGCTCACAATACACACCAAGTCTGCTTCCTTGCTTTCTCAGAAATAAATACATAGATAAATAAATAGCCTATTGCCACTTACCAAAATAACTCTGCATGGGAAAATACTTAGACATGGAGAACGCGGGCTCTGAGGCAAGGCTGATTCATGTAGACCAGCAAGCCCACTGCGGGCCACTGGTCCTTGTGGGGGTGAATGGGAGGCTTATTAATATAGTAAATGGAATAAGGACCCAAGTGGGCTTCATGGGACTCCTGCCATCCTGTAGTCATTTCTGGTAGGTGTCTGTCCTGTACTTACTTCTCCAGTTCCTGAGGGCAGTATTGGTCAGATGGCCTCAGCAACTGGTACAGTTCCCCACTGGGCCTCTCATCCACGGGGTAAAGGTTGTTATGGTAGAAAGTTCTTGATAGCCTCCCTCACCAATGACAAAAATGCCACCAGCAACATCAAGCACCTGCGGGAAGTCAGAGCTGTCGGCTGTGTGGGTGAGCAGACGCAGGATGTCGACTCCGTCTTAGTCTCACTTAACACTCCGGCTTGACCAGCGTGACAAGGGGATGGATGTGGGGTAATAACAGTGGATGAAGACCCACCAATAACTGCAGTTGCTTTTCCAGATGTGGATGTCATAGTGGAGCAAATCAAAACGCCTCCAGTCATCTGGAATGCAGCCAAAGATAAGGAAATTTTTTATCTTAATCCCAAATAACAGAAAACAACAGAGAGGGTTTTTTTGACCAAGAAGCACATCTTCTAGGTCTTGCCTTGGGGGCTCTCAATGCTCTGGCTCCTTTCCACACTCTTCCCATTCACCACCCCACAGGACACCATCTGAGTCACGGCGGGGAGGGCGTCATGCCGACAGGACGCAGGAGTGGGAGGTGTAGCACCATGTGTATTTTGGTAGGGCGCATGGATGTGAAAGGATGGGAGGTGACCACATCCTTCCAAAATTACCAAAGTCTCCTTGGTGGCATTTCTGGAGTCCAGTGTTCTGGGACATTTGGGGCAGCTGTTTCTAATGTGCAGGAAATGTGGCTGTGCGTTGCATTCTCCGCTGCCCGGAAGGGTACACAGAGCTTGGCGGTCCTCCCTGGATTTCGGAGGAAACCTATAACAGGTTTGAGTGGGCTGCCCGAAGTGATCTGAAAGGCTGCCAGTTTTGCATGGGGCCCAAAGCCTGAGAAGGCAGTGGAGCTCGCGGTCCACTTTGCCTGGAAGGAGAGAGGGCTGAGTAAAGATCTGTGCTGGTTTATGGGCAGTGGCTCAGTGTCAGGACTAGAAAGGATGGGTGTCCAGGAAGAAGTGTCATCCGCAGGTGGACAGCTGAGAGAATGCCGCAGCGAGGAAGAGTGTGTTATTACTGACACTGTTTAGAACACCCAGACCATGGTGATAATAATAGCAGACTCTTAGTTAGCTTTGTTATCATTTTAAAATTCTCTCCTGAGAATGTGCCCTCTTGTCATTCCCAACACCCACCTGTGGTATCTCCCTGCAAGTAAGTTGATGCAAGATATATGCGAATGGTCCCACGCTCTGAGAACAGTTTGGGTTTGCCTCACCCAAAAAGAAAAAGTCTCTGCTGTGCCCCGCTGGGGAAGAGCGTGCCTTGCCCAGCGAGCCAGTGCCTGCCTGCCAGGCTCACGGCTGAGGCGGCAAGGATGGCGCTGTCCATCTGGGGTGTTAGCTGTGATCAACTCCACAACTCAGCTTTTGGCTCACAGAGGCTGCGGCGGAATTGTGACAAGATTAGAGCGAGAGAAAGGACTTTAACCAGAGGTCTGGGGGTGGTGCAGTAATTGTTGAGACATTGGCCTTGCTTCTGGGCCAGATGGGGTGAGTGTGCCTTCACCTGAATATGGTAGCTTTTATGTTATTATTTTATTCTGTTTCATTTCATTTGGGGGTGACAGGTGTGAAAGGGAGTATTTGGAAGAACATACGTGGGTGCTGGGCAGGAGCCAGTTACTGGAGGGTACATTTTTGCGGCTCCCTAGTAGAAACGTCCGTCCTATGCTGGGCCATTGCCCAGTTTTGCGAGAAGTGGCTGTTCCCCACAGAGCAGCAGCCAGTGGGCCAGATGCTTCTCCACACGTTCCCTGCACCCAGGCCTGGGCCGTGTCCTCCTGGGACTTGAATCTCTAGGGAGTGGTGAAAAGACGGGGACAGTAATGCTATTCATTTGTGGTGGTGGCTGCCAGGCCAAGGGTCCAGAGCCTGTGTGCCCAACGGTAGCCCATTGTCCCCTGTGGCAAAACTGTGACTGCCTGGCCCCTCCGTCTTCCTTGCTACTTTTTAAACCTTGTCCTCCAACCTTTCCACTTTCTGTGAGCTACCATGTCTCTTTTGAAAAATATTTCTCTTTCTGATTAAGCCAGTTGTCTTCTGAGGTTTGCACAAAAGAACCTTGCCTAACGCATGCTCTGACACAATGTGTATTTTTCTATCTTCAGCATGATATTTCAGAAATTAATTTCTCTTATGAAGAAACTTTTCTTTGACCTACAGCAATTCCTTAAATTTAACTTGTTTCATTTTCTTCCCATAAATGCCAGAAAATTAGATTAGACAATTTTATTTAAAAATTGCATGCATAATAAAATTGATTCTTGTAAATTTTCTTCTGTTCTTCTATCTGTGTTTATGGACACACAGACCGTTGTTAGTTGAGTGCTAGCTAGTATTGTTTTTGGCTGACGGAAGTCAGGATGATAGTTTATGTTCCTTTTTGTGTTTTTCTCTGTATCACCAGTATTTCTTAAAAACAACAATCATCTCACTTGGAAAAAAATAATATTTTAAAAGCATATTCTCAAAAATGTAATAATGTGAAAAAAGTAGATTACAAAACTGCATATTATGATATTGTACAATTATATAAAGAAAAAATATTGGGAGGACATGTATTTAAATATTTCTAGTTATTTCTGAGAATTGAGATAATAGGTGTTTTTTTTCACAGATTTTTTATATTCTAAGTTTTAAAAATTAATGTAGGAATGAATTACACATCTTGAGGCTGCTGTCTTAGAAAAGGGCCTTCTGCATTTCAAAAAAGGACTCCATAAAACTCTTCTTCCAGGGCAGGTGGAGAACAGCCACTGTGGTAGGGAAGGCTGTCTTTGGCAAAATTCACATTTTCACATGTTTTCTAAATATAAATCATATATTAGATCTTGCAACACTACTGCTTTCTTTCATATGGGGACTCAGGGATTTCCCATATTTAGAATTAAATTAAAACAATCTATTCTATCTCGTCAGATGTTTTGCTGTTATGTTTGGTGTAAGGAAAATTGCAGGAAGGATGGAATTTTATGCTGAGTGCCAACACATTTTAAACACTGTAATAAAATAGGCTCTAATTTACCTGAAGACTAGGCTTTTTTTTTTTTTATTCAGCCAGGTAAGTTTTTAGATTCATAGACTAATGCAAAGTAAATAATTTTTCAATAATTTTACCACTGGCTACATTAATATGATTTTTTTTTCTTTCTTTTCTTTGAGACAGAGTGTCACTCTGTTGCCCAGGCTAGAGTGCCGTGGCATCAGCCTAGCTCACAGCAACCTCAAACTCTTGGGATTAAGCGATCCTACTGCCTCAGCCTCCCGAGTAGCAGGGACTGCAGGCATGCGCCACCATGCCCGGCTAATTTTTCTATATATATTTTTAGCTGTCCATATAATTTCTTTCTATTTTTTTTTTTTAGTAGAGACGGGGTCTCGCTGTTGCTCAGACTGGTCTCGAACTCCTGAGCTCAAACGATCCACCTGCCTCGGCCTCCCAGAGTGCTAGGATTACAGGCGTGAGCCACCGCACACGGCCTACATTAATATGATTTTAAACATGTTTTAATGTGTAGCTAGCTGGTAGGATATCCTTCCAGTCTGCACACTTGGGGGTTTAGTAGTTGCACATCTAATTCTATAACAATTTACCTTCTGGACAGAGCCCCACCATCATCCGCAAGGCAAAACTTGTTTATGACAAATTATTTATGACATTGAATGCCACTGTTTTTGGTACTCAAAATTCATGGTTTTGAGATTCAAAAGTCTTCTCTTCTAAACTATTATCTCTGCTGGGACCTTCAAAGTCCATTTTGAAACTCAATGCTGCTAACTTTGCAGGTCTGCCCTGGGCCCCTTCTCTGGGGCAGGAAGTGAAGACGTGTCAGCTAGGAAAAAAGGAATGAATGGAAATGAAAAACATACTGGCCAATGTCAAATTAGACCAAAAGGATTCTTTAAGTTTTATCAATGTCAATGACATTCTCTTTATAATTTCAGTAATAGCCAAAGACTCAAGGTACCAGAAGTGAGACAACTGGGTATACTATATGAAATATAAATGGAAGGTCCTTTGGTTGATTATCAAAGCAGGAATTATTGTAGCATTTATGGATATTTAATTTTATCTGATGCACTTGGATGCAATCCAACTAGTGACCATTTCTGAAAGTTTTAAAATTTAATTTTACCAAGACATTTAGCAGCAGATTCAGCAACAAAAGTCATAGAGATTTAGAGAAATATTTGAAATATAGAAAGGTAATATATCTGTATTAACTAGTTTTGTAAATATAAAACATTCCACATAATCATATTTTAATATTTATTTAAAAAAATAAAAGCATATTTCATGTCATTGATCAGTGTAAATATATGTGTGAATTAATTGTAATTTTACCTTGAGGCTAGTTTTCTTTCAGATTTTACGTCTCACGAAACATCAGAACACTGACACACACACACACCTGTGTACAGACAAGCACACACATTTGCACACATGCATGCAATTTCACATTCATGTGCACACATGCACACATGGACATATACAGACGTGCACATGTGTGCATATGCAGGACAGTATGAATGTGATCTATCATCTCAGTAACTCTTCTATTGAGACAATACCAACTATTACACAAATCCAGGGATACATAAGCTTTTTCATAAAGGCAAAAATTTAACCACTACTATTTTTAGTTTTTTGTCAGGATTCCTTCCAAAATTCAAAATTCTGAATAATAAAGAATATACTTACTGAGGTTCTTTATCAACCTTGATTTCTTTTCCAGTGACTTTCCATTATGAAAGATAAAGGTTTAGCAGAAAACACTCCTTTTCCTCTTCCTCCTAATTTGTTGCACTTATATTATTACAATCAGTTTTCCTATAGGTTAATCATTTAGTTTTAAACAATATTCTTGAACTTGTTCTATCAACTTTAGACTGCAGTAATCGCAATATAACAATGTTCATGAGGATCTTAGCACTCTCTCCCTCTTTTCCCCACACCTTCTGTATCCTACATTCTTCCAGCTAGACTTGTATTTATTTATTTTTTTAGTGTTAGATACTGTTTTTCATTTTTAACAGCTGGTATTCTTTATATGCCATAAAATTCACCCATTGTCTGTGTACAATTCAATGATTCAGTAAATCTATGGAGTTGTGTAACCATCACTGCAATCCATTCTAGAACATTTCCATCACCCAGTATACATTTATTTCTATATTGCCAAAGTAAGTATCATTTGATCCAGTCTTCTAACCATATTTGAATTTTCTGGGTTTTATCTATAAGTTGATTCCATACATAACATAACATCATAGTCCTATTAATACATTCCCCTGGAACGTGTCCAGAAGAAAACTAAAGGCAGAGAATTAATCAGAAAGCATTCTATTTAAATTACTGATCAATAGGGTGAAATTATGCCTCATCAGCGGCAGCCTGTTACCTGCTAACAGCAGGTTGTATGATGACTCGTGAGGTCCTACTGTTGGGGGCCAGGAAGAAATGTTTGGCTAAATCCTCCGAAGAACTCGGCAAGGCGCCGCACCCAGGCTGCGGGACCGCGGATGGGCATCTGAGATGGAGATGAAGCGTCGGTCATTCCCTCCTTCCCTCCATCCCTCCTCCCCGCTTTCTTTCTCCTGATACCATCAGTCAGTCGCTCTTTAATCCCAGAGTCGTGTGGCGCCGAAGCAGACGTCGGCTCGGCCCCTCCCCGGATTCCTTTTTGCCGGCGGAGCCGCTGGGGCTGCCCCTTCGCGCGCGGAGTCTCCGGGAAGCCGCCGCCTCCAGCCCGCGTGCGGCGCCCCGGGACGGCCCTTCCCCGCCGGCAGACGGGGCGCGGGAGGCGCAGTGGGGGCGCCAGCGAGCGGCGGCCAGACCCGTGCGCGTTGCAGCCGGCGAGTGTCCAGCCCTCTGAGCCAGCCTAGAGAAGGGCCTTCCAGTTGCTGCCTCAGATTTTCCAGCCCTCCCCGCCCCTGCAGCTCCTCCGGGACCCTCTGGCCTCACGGTCGGTCCCCAGCAAGCCCAGGGCGCCCGCCCTCGGCTCTCCTCACGCTGCCTTGTCCTCCTGCCCACCGTGGGCACTTCCACACCAGCCTCCCTTCATCCCCCCTGCCAGGCGGGCCTCGCCTCTCACTCCTCCGTGGTCAGACAGACCCTCCCTGCCATCCCTGCAGACTCCACAGAAGTAGCCCCTTCGCCCGGAGCCCTGCCGGCCTGCCCGCCACCGCTTCCCTTGCTGGCGCTTGCAGGAGGCCGCCTCGCTATCCACGTCCCTCTTCTGCAGCCCAGCTCCGCCTCAGGCCCCACCAGGCCACTGAAACTGCTCTCTCCAAGTCACCGAAGGTCTCCGCCTGGCGGAACGCAACAGCCGGCCCAGCCTGCCTGGGTCCTGACTCTGGGGCGCTGCGTCCTCCTCCCAGCTCCATCTCGTCTTGGCTTCCAGGGTCCCTGCGCCACCGTTGCTGGTACAGCCTCATGGCCAGACCCCAGTTTCAAGACCCCAGGATCTACACCTGCAGACGCGCTCCTGCCTGGGGTCCCGTGTTGGTTCCTGGCACCTCCATCCCAGCAGTTCAGGAGACCTGTAGTCACCTCCCAGGACTCTCTTTCCCTCACTCCCACCCACCAGCAGCCTCCCTTCTCAACGCAGAGCTAGACTGCAGCCCTCTCTCCTCACCTCTGCTGCTGCCTGCCAGTTCTGGCTGCCTCTTGGGTCTGGCTGCTTCCCCTGGAGGGCCAGGAATCCTTGTAAATGTGAATAGTGCTGCTCTCCTCACATCCTCCCAGCAGCTTCCATCTAGGAAAAGGCCAATGTTATGGTCTGAGACGCGAGAAATGACCACCTAAAGACCGAACTGAGCCAAATTGGGAGTCTATTAGCTGGCCAGCGACTACCCTCTGCACCGCCAAAGGCGGCCCCACAGAGAGCAGCAGCGAGCTGAAAAAGCAAGAAGGTTTCATACTAATTTGAGTTACGACTGCGTGACTTCTAACACAAGGGTTGGGATAGCATTACATCATATTTTCCATTGTTGCAGGGGCACGGGACCAGCCTCGGACCACCTGTTTCAATAACAATCTTTAAGCAAGCAAGTTTACAGATGCAGAAAGCATTAATCTTAGTCAAAGTACATTCTTTCATATATTCTCCAACCTAAAAGGTCCTAGTAAAATTTAACTACATCTACACAATGTGGTTATACAGATTGAAGCAATTAAAATAATCAGTTAAAGGTTACCCAAGAATTTTCTATTGTCTCAAGAAACAACTCTGTTCTCACAGGTGAAGGGCAGGCTAACTGTTAAAGTTTTTCTCCGGGGCTCCTTTACAGCCAACATCTGGAAGCAGCCTACAAGGCCCCTCTGGCCGGGCTGACCCACGACCTTTCTGACCTATCTCTGCCTACCACCTACTCCCCCCTTCCACCTGGTGCTCACACCACCTGCCCTCCCTGCCAACCCTCCAACCTGCTGCCGGCTTCCCTTTAGGGCCTTTGCACTAATTGCAACCTGCCTCATTCGGCTCTGGCTGCCATAACAGAACACCATAGACTGGGCAGCTTCAACAACAGAAACGTGTTTCTCACAGTTCTGGAGGCTGGAAGCCCAAGATCAAGCTGTGAGGAGATTCTGTGGCTGGTGAGGCCTCCCTCCTTGGCTTGCCTTCTTGCTGTCCACACATGGTAGAGGGAGAGATCTGTGGTGTTTCTTCCTCTGCCTGTATCAGATGACGGCCCCACCCTCCCTTACGGCTTCACTTAACCTTTATTACCTCCTTCCAGCTGCCGTCTCCACATACAGTCACACGAGGGGTTAAAGCATCCGTGTAAGAATTTGGGGGTTGCAGAGTTTAGTCCATAACAGATGCTCTGTCCAGATGGCTCTGCCCTGGATATCTGCAAGGCTGACCCTTTGTCCCTTGGAGTAGGCTGTGTGTCACTGGAGGCCTCTTTACCAGAACCACCTGGATTGAGTTGGGGAAATACCTATCACTGAAGAAACATTAGGCTGCTGCTGTCACAGGAATAGTCAGTGGGCGATGGGTGGTAGCAAACAGGTAGAACCACCGACAACAAAACTAAAAGCCCAGATGGCCACAGGTGCAGTCGCCATTTGTGGCAGCATGTGAACATTGACGTGTCTACCCCACGCCAAGCGTCCAAGGATGCTG
Source organism: Lemur catta (assembly GCF_020740605.2). NCBI lineage: Eukaryota > Metazoa > Chordata > Mammalia > Primates > Lemuridae > Lemur > Lemur catta. The sequence goes on from NC_059137.1 coordinate 86,195,005, forward strand.
TATTCCCAAGCGAGTCGCCACACCAAAATATAGAAGTTATGAAATACGGAGGCACCACGATGAAAAAAAGGTGGAGGAAGGTTGAGGAGTTCTGAAAGAAAGATTTCTTTAGGGAAGTGTGTGCTGTGAGCCCCTCCCCCTGCCTTGTCAAGGGCTTGGGTAGCGGTGCTTGCATCCTCACCTCGGCCCAGCAATAGTGGCTCAACCGAACCTCTGGAGTTTGGGGGGCTCAGTGGCCTGGGGTATAACTCCTGCCCCTGGAAACACTGAGGGCAGAGCAGATGGGCTGGCAAACTGCTGCTGGGAGTGTTTCTAGGCACCAGCATGAGCCAGTTTGCTTCTGGACCAGTGTGAGTGAGATCTCTCCCTGCCCTCCCCTCGTCCCTCCATGTGCTCCAACGAGGAGGACCATGGAGCATCACTGGGGGGCGAGCAGAGAAAGAGCCAGGAAAGAGAGAAGGACCATGCATGGCACCTCAAAAATCATTGTTTTGGGGAATAATTTGTGTACAACAAATTGTACCCATTTTATTTTACTAAAGCATAAAAGGGAAAGACCTATTTTAAGTGTGCAGTGGCTAAGTTTCGACAAATATGCACACTCATGTAATCACCACCTCAGTGGAGATTCAGAATGTCTGCATCACCCCAGAAAGCTACCTGGTCCTCTGCTGGCATAGAGGTACCTACCTGAAAGCACATGCTATGACGTGAAAAATGCCAATGCCTGCCTCTGATTTCAGTGTGCTCACTTCATTTTACTCCCAAGGGTAAAAAAGACTTGGGGTTGGGAGGAGCAGCTTTCAAGGAGATCTTGGTTCTCCAGCCTATTTTCCTCCCCTGAGACTCCGTGGACATTCTTGGGACTTATGTGTTCCTTGCAGGAAGGGGCCGTGTCTGGGTTATTTACCACCGGGTCCCACAGCCTGGTTCTGGCTCTGAGCTTGGTGCTTAAGGTTCAAACTAAGATAGAGACAAAATACCTGGAAAGGCAGAGAAGGAAGTGATGTCAGAGTTGTCGGGGAGAGGCTGGGGTTGGTTTGTAAATCCATATACTTTAGAAAGTGACCCTAGAAAAATAGCAGCTTGATAGGAAAGTGTGAGAAAAACATTGTAGGCTCACTTTTTTTAAGAGTCAAGGAGGCGGTCCAGGTGGCTCACGCCTGTAATCCTAGCACTCTGGGAGGCCGAGGTGGGTGGATAGCTCAAGGTCAGGAGTTCGAGACCAGCCTGAGCAAGAGCGAGATCCCATCTCTACTAAAAATAGAAAGAAATTATATGGACAGCTAAAAATATATATAGAAAAAATTTAGCCGGGCATGGTGGCACATACCTGTAGTCCCAGCTACTCGGGAGGCTGAGGAAGGAGGATCACTTGAGTCCAGGAGTTTGAGGTTGCTGTAACCTAGGCTGACGCCACGGGCAACAGAGTGAGACTCTGTCTCAAAAAAAAAAAAAAAAAAAAAGAGTCAAAGAAACCTGACAGCCAAGTTTATCTCCACAGTGGAGACTAATGACCTAGTTACTTAATTCACTACCCATTAAACAATTATGGTGAATCTGCTCTGTGTCGGGTACTGTTTTAAACACTGGTGATGACGTGGCAGCAGCTACACCTGGCGCCTGCCTCTGCAGAGCTGTCTGGTGAGGCTACTGATAGCAATAAAATATCAGCGCAGATCCACACGGCCCCATCAGCCTCCCCCGTGTGCAGAGGCTTAAAACCACAGCCATTTCATGACTGCACACGTCATGTTAATGTGTGTCATCTGGGCTGCCATTCCAGGCTGGGCCAGCTTGGGTGGTCTCTGCTCCGGTCTCTCCTCTGTCTCTGGTCAGCTGGGGGAGGCCGCGGCTGGCTACGGAGGATGGCCTCACACACACGTCTCCTGCTTGGCAGGCCTTCCGCCCGGGGCCTTAGCTCTCGTGCACGTGGTCTCCAGCATCCAGCAAGCAGCTGAATTGGACTTGATGGTCTTGGGTTTCCAGCCACAGCAAGGGCCCTGAGGCACAAGCACATTTCAGAACTTTTCTCAAATCATATTTGTTCATGACCCACTGGGCAAAGCAAATCACGCAGCCATCTCCCAGGCTTAGACCCCACCTCTTGACGAGATGAGCTGCAAGGTCACATCACAGGCAGCTCTTACTCTGGGGCATAGAGGAGCCTCCCATGTACGTATGTGAGTAGGAGGTCTGGGTGAAAGCAAGTGGGGCTTTCAAGGAGGAGCATTCGAGGCAATATGTGCAAAGGCCCTGAGGAAGTAGAGAGCATGTTGTACTCAGGAAGATGACGAAGCTCAGGGTTGGGGAACTAGATACATCATAGGGGACTAAACCACACGGGGTCTAGACCAAGCTGAGGACTCTGCATCTTGACCTCTGAAGGTTGGAGGCTGGTGATTAGCAGATCTGGGTTTGTGCAATCACCTTGCTTGCAGGGCAGAGAAGAGATTGTGGCTGAGCAGTGCATAAGAGCATGTGCAGGGTGAGTAGTGAGAAGGATATCAAGGTAGTCCAGGTGAGAGAGGATGGTTTGGAGCAGGGCGGTGATGGAGAACGAAAGAAGTGGGCCCAGAGATGTTTAGGAGGTCAAATCAAGGGCATGTATGAGACATGTGGCAGTTTTATTAAAAGGCCACAAATGCTCTGCAGCCCCTCCTATCAGGTGGTGGGGTCTATGTTGCACCCTTTTTCATCTGGGCAGGACTATGGCTGCTGTAACCAACAGAGTATGGCAGTGGTGACCCTATGTGACTTCTGATCCTGGGCCATAGAAGGCCATGTAGCTTCTGCCTTCACCATCAGCCACTCTGGGCCCCCGTTTGAGAACCCACACCCACCTGAAGTGGCCATGCTGGAAGGAAGCCCAAGCTTCGCAGAGAAGCCACATGTCAGAGCTCCAGTCCTGGACGAGTCCAGCCTTGGAGTCATCCCAGATAAGGGAGTGAAGAAGCCTCGGCTGTTGGAGTCCTCCTCGTTGTGATCCCAAACCCCGTGGCACAGACAAGCTTTCCTCTCAAGGCTTGTCCAAATTCCTGACCCCAGAATCCAAACAGCATAATAAAATTGATGCTGTTTTACAACCAATGCCATCGATGACCGTCCGTGGAGCCCTGGGTGGAAGTCTGGTCTGCAGTAGGGAGTATGATAGCATAGCTGGATCATAACATCTTCGAATTCAGGACAGGAAAGAGGTCCTTATGAAAAACGTAGGATTTAATTCTTTATCTAGACTGTTTACCCTTCATTTGTCTTTCCACATGAATAAAGACAAATTCCAAAGAATATTCATTGGTTTTAATAATTTTTCTAGTTGGAAATTTGGCATTTAGTTTCTAGAGGAATGAAATGTGCATGCCTGAAAGGGCTTTTCTCTCCTTAAAAAGTGTGATTGGGGGCTTACCCAGAACGCTGTGCATTGCATTTTCCTGTGGCTTTCATTACAGCTGCTCCTTCCTCAGCAGGTTCCGTAATTATACAAATGTCGAAGCCTTTCAAGTGTTTCATTACTCAGTTGTTACTCACTGAGAGCACCTACGGCCTATTCAGCTGCAGAGAGGGTTGCTCAGTTCCCTGGCTGTAGCTTTAATTTTTGATTTGGGTCTTTTAGTTCCATAGGAAAGATGAAAATGGAAGATAGCATTTTGTGCTTGCAGACCTGGCTTTTATGTTTTATAGTCTTTACATGTGATCCTACAGGCTGTTCAATACTTGCTTGTAGTTGTATGCTATTTGCTTGCAAACTGTAGGTCCCAGCACTGTGATCCGCTCACCTGCTTGAAGCATTGCCTTTGCTGTCACTTCCTCACTTGGGCAACAGTCTGCTTCCCACTCTCTCGGGCTCATGGCCATGGTACCAGCTACTTCTTCTACTTAGCTGTTCTGTAATAAAATGTTCAATGAAAACCATTTCAGAATCCCAATTTTGAACAAATGTTGCTTCTATACAAATTTTTAAAACGTTATACAGTACGTCTCACTCTATGTCTTTGGTGATATGTATACAGAGGAATGATTCAGTCACATGGAATGTGTAGAAAAGATAATACTTTTGACCAACAACAAGAAGCTAACGTCTTTTAAGTGGTTAATTAATCATTTGGCCTTTTCATTGCCATTTAGAAATGTTCAGAAATTCCAGTGCCTGCGGGGGCAATGGGGACAGGCAAGTGAAATAAATGCCCTGGGGAGTGTTGGGGACAGGAAAACAAGAGGTAATGGAATGGGAGGGGCAGAAAAACGAGAAGGAGAAAACAGTTAAAGGAAAACAATGAGGAAATAGTCACAAAAAAAATAACCGGGGAAACAGTTATTTCAGTCTTAAAGAATGGGGTGATTAGACCGTGGAACAGTGACCACCAATCAGAAAATAGAAAAACACTGTACATGGTGACTGTCCCCATCACATGTATAGGAGAAAGGAATGACTGAAAAAACCTTTAAGTTATGTCCACACCTGGATAATCCAGACCCCAAAACCCATGACATATAGTCATAAGTAATTATAACTGACCTTTACATCAACATTTAAAAGGAGGAATTTTAGAGTTAATTATGGTCTTCTCCACTGGTGGAGACAGACCTGCTTTCCCTTAGGAAATGTCTTTCACTTTGTACCCTTAAATTTTCTTTACAATAAATTCTTCACGTGCATTTGCTGAGTGTCTGTCATCTCTCTCTGTCGCATAGGCCAAGGCTAATGAACCTTCCAAGCCCAGAGCCCAAGAACTGGGTAATACTTCAAAGTTCAGCCATGAACTGAACCGTGACAGGCTGGGGTATGTGAAACAGTAGGAATGAAGTCTAGCACACCTATAGTTACATCATATTTTTAAAAAATTAACCTTTCACCTACAGAAAATTGTACACTCACTTGCAGTTTCAGTAAATAATATACAGAGATCCCAAGTACCCTTCACCCAGCTTCCCCCAATGGTAACATCTTGCAAAACTGTAGGACTGTCTCGCAGTCGGGATATTGATGTTGACACGGTCAAGATACGGAACATCTCTATCACTCCAAGATCCCTCCTGTGGATGTTTTTTGGCTCCTGTCCTCTCACCCCTCCCTACCCCTGGACAATAACTAATCTCCACTAGATTGTTCCCCATTCCTGTAATTTTGTCATTTCAAGGATGATATATAAATGGAATCATACCATACATAACATTTTAGGGTTGGATTTTCTTCACTCAGTATAACTCCCTTGAGATTCATTCAAGTTGTTGAGTGAGTTGTTTGTTCTTTTCATTGCTGAGTAGTATTCCATGGTATGGATATTCCAGAGTTTGTTTAACAGTTCACACATTAAAGAAAATCTGGTTTGTTTGTAGTTTTTGGTTATTATGAATAAAGCTTCTTTGAACATTCTCTTGTAGGTTTTTGAGTGAATATAAGTCTCTATGTTGCTGGGATAAATATCCAAGAGTTTACTTGCTTTATCATAGGTTACTTGCATGTAACCTATGTTTTGTAAGAAATTGCTAAAACACTTTGGCAGAAACTTTCAGAGTGGCTGTACCATGTTACATTAGTGATCCAGTTTCTTAGCATATTCACCAGCACTTGGTGCTGTCACTATTTTTTATTTTAGTCATTCTGTTAGGAGTCTGGTGATATCTCTTGGTGAGTTAAACTTGCATTTCCTTGATGGCTAATGGTGCTGAGCATCTTTTCATGTGCCTAGCTGCCACTCGGATATCTTCAGTGAAATGTCTCTTCATGTCTTTGCCCATGTTCTAATTACTCCATCTTTTAAACACGGGACAGAGGAGGGTGGCACATCCTGGTTCATGGAGAGCTTGCTACATAGATGTTCATCTCACAGTGACTAAAAACAACTAAAGCTTTTTGCTTTGAAGAATTTGACTGTGTCCTAGTGAATTACTAATGTACTCAATTTGTTAATCACTGACATGTGCCCAGAGACAAAAGTAGTTCTTTTTCTTTTTTTTTTTTTTTTTTTTTGAGACAGAGTCTCACTCTGTTGCCCAGGCTAGAGTGAGTGCCGTGGCGTCAGCCTAGCTCACAGCAACCTCAAACTCCTGGGCTTAAGCGATCCTACTGCCTCAGCCTCCCGAGTAGCTGGGACTACAGGCATGCGCCACCATGCCCGGCTAATTTTTTTCTCTATATATTTTTAGTTGGCCAAATAATTTCTTTCTATTTTTAGTAGAGACGGGGTCTCGCTCTTGCTCAGGCTGGTCTCGAATTCCTGACCTCGAGCTATCCACCTGCCTTGGCCTCCCAGAGTGCTAGGATTATGGGCGTGAGCCACCGCGCCCGGCCAAAAGTAGTTCTTATCTGCCATCAGCAGGACTCTGAAATTTAGAGTCAGGATCTCTCATGGCAAAGAAACAGAAAACTCATTTTCCTTTATCGAGCTCTGCTCATGTTCTCCTTGCTGTAAACAGACAGGGAGACCTCTGGCACCCATGAGAGACAGAGGGAGATGGGGGAGCACACAGAAGCCCAAATTTCTTCTCTTCCTTCTTCATACTGAAAATTCAAACCAGAATGGTTGCTCAAATGAGAGTTCCCTGGCTTGGGCCCCAAATCTGCATTTTCAGCCAACATCCCAAGCAATCCTTATCGTCTTCTCAATTTGGGAAACAGCGCTGCCTTCTACTGTTTCCGTGCATGGATCACCCCTCTGAAACAAGGTCAGTTCTTCTGGAGATGCACCTGGGCTATGCGGCTCCCCAGGGAGTCTATCAGGGCCACATGGTGCACACGCTGGGGCCTTGTGTGCTCCAAGGTTGCTGGCTGTGCCACATCCATCAGGGTCCCTATTAAAAGTGTTCCATCAGGATTTTCAGGAACAGTCACAGAAGACAGGCACGAGCTTACCTTCTTCAGTCGCACATGTCTGATTTATCTCATAGAGTCTAACTTTCTGCTTCCTTCTTCCTGACTGGGTTAGGACATTTTATAGACACAAAATGGAGGGGAGACATAACAGATTTTGTTAATACACAGATTCTCCAAAAAACATTTCTAAAATAATTTGTGTGAGATACAACCAAATATCCTGATCAAGAATCCTTCTGCCCGTGCTTTAGGAATAGATTCTAAAAAGAAAGACGAATGGTCTCTCCAAGTCCTCACTGGCCAAACACACCAATGAAACCTGCTGCACCTTGATCCATGTTCCACTGCGGCCAGTGTCCATCACAGACAGTTTTCATGTCTGTCCTGAAGGGTCTGAGACATCACCAGTTCTACCCCCACCTCCTGTTTTACCTCCAGAGCTCGGCAAAGGTCTCTGTTGGTGGTAGCGCAAGGCCGAGGACCCAGGTCTCCTAATATTAGGCCTCGAGAAGTTTCAAATTGCTTTCTCCCTCTCTCAGCTGGTACACAAAGTTTCAGATAAGAACTTCCTAGAAGGTAGAACCCAAACAGGTCACAAGGGCAGGGCTTATCCAAAGAGCTGTGTGTGCCATGGTAGGGCAGGGCCCTGTGGCAAAAGGGACTATCTCCAGAAAAATTCTTCCATCCTCCAGAATAAAGAACCTCCTGTCCAGGGGCCTGACCTTGTGACTCAAGAGGCAGGAACAAAGCATTGAACAGGCTTGTTTCCGGGTGATGAGACGGAATTTCCCTCTATATTCTATGCCACTCACATTTTATGCAACGTGCTGAAAGCTGGCTTCCCCCAGCCCTGGCCGCAGCCGCCCCTCCCCTGTGGGCCCCTGCACCAAGGAGGGGACGCTCCACAGTGATTGCAAGTGCAGGTAAGAAAAGATGACCGCGCAGGGAGAGGACCAGGTCACAGGGTCCTCGAGAAGGATTAGGACTTTAATAAAAAGCATTAAAGATAAGTCACTGGAAAAACTAGGGATCCTAAACTGCCTTTGGCCTCCTGCCTGCCAGCAGCCCTCACCGCAGTGGGACTAGGTCAGGAAGCAGCACCTGGACTTCCAAAAGCCCATCGTGACATCCACTGAGCAGCCTCATTCCCTCCTTGCCTGCATTTGAAACGAACCTATCCCCAGCAAACTGGCATTCAGGGCATCCCATACGCCAAGGGTAATGCTAAGACTGTCGTGTCAGCATTACCGTAGGTCCGTGAAAGTTGATTATCCAAATGGGGTCATTCTTGTCATACCCAACTAAAACAGAATTGAGAAGCCAGGGGGAAAAACACCCAGGGTACAAAACATTGCTCCAGGAGTGTAGTTCTCTGCAAGCCTGGCTGCCGGAACTGCTTGTTGTGACCCGAAACCAGTTTTATCTACAGTTGCTGAGATGACTCGCTGCAGCTCCAGGACTAATTTTGTCCACGACAGCGGCTCTCCAGCCAAAGCTGGCCAGCTCCCGGGCCCTCACTAGTGCCAATGAACTGCCTCAAAGAGCAATATGTAATTTCTCTCCTTTTTTACAAAACCTCTAACCATCTCTTTGTTCTTCAGACATACTGAAGACCACCCCTCAAATTGCAGTTGCCCCAAATTGCAATTCTTTCTTCCCAAATAAAACATTAAATTTGGAGATTCCTCTCTACATTTTAATTTTGACTTTGATAGGCTCCATGTATTAATATTTCACATTTTTACCATTCCACATCAATTCCTCTGTTTCTTGGGTGGGGTTAAATATTTAAAAATCAAAAATCCAATCCTTTAAAAAAAAACCCAAGAAACAAATTAGCAGTTTGATACAAAGATGAGTCAATAATTTACAATTCAACCCCTCTGAGACAGCGTCTGCCAGAGACCAAGAGAGTGCCTGGGTGTATCGGGAGCACAGCCTTGCCAGCTGTGAGCATTTTTAGGTTTCCAAATTATGAAAATTCGCATTGTCATTGTCATGTTTGCCACCAGATGTTGTCACCTGAACTTTACCCATACCCACGCAAACATTGTTTAGGTCTCAGCCAAGTGGACAATCACAACTCCATTAATATGATATGGGAAATCTTTCAATTTTAGTTACTATTTTGATTTTCCCATCCAATTTTTCTATTTTATGATATTTCATATTATAAATATGAGCCTGTTCTCTGAATCTCTGAGTGTATCTAAACTTCTCATATCTTTGAAGGGTGTGAAATTCTAATCAGTTTTGGGAATTTCCTCATGTTGTCACTTATTTGACAAATACTGTCTCTGGAAAAGTCACTTTATGTGGTTCTGATTTCTCTCTCTTTTCTAAATGCCTTTGATAAACTTAAGCATGTTTTTCTAGTCAACCATATCAAATATCATTGTAATAGGCAAGGGACAAATGAAAAACAAATACTTCATTCTCTCAATCACAGGTCAGCAAACTTTTTCTGTGAAGGGCCAGATAATAAATGGTTGAGGCTTTGTAAGCCTCTGTCACAACTATTCAGTTTTGTTGTCATAGTGGGTAAACAGCCGTAGACCAGGCCTAAAGGAACAAGCATGGCTGTGTTCCAATAAAACTTTATTTTGGACATTTATTACAGACACTGAACCTGGTCTGGTCAGTTTGTCCAGTGGGATTATGTTTCCTCTAATGCAACCTAATTTTCTAATAAAACACTCAGTATTACACATTGAGGAATGAGAGATCTATAGTTTGTCAGTTTGGCATATTGTAAAAGAAATACATGTGTGATGAAATCACTTTGAGAGAACTGTCTAGAAGAACTATTTTGTATAAAATGTTAAAAATTCAATGAAAAAGGAAAGCATTTTCGACAAATGAAGGGCTGGGAAAGTTTGGGGAACTGTGATCATTACTGTACTGAGTTCTTCATTTCTCGCATTGCTGCTGACGCTGCAGCTCAGCTTGATAGGGATCCATGAGAGCTCACGGCACTCGTTGCATACATTCACCCATGCAGAGCACTTTTCATATTGCTGCTAGCATTTTGAAATGAATTAAACTATAATTTTGATAATTTTCAATAAAATTTGTGACTTAGCTTGTTTCAAAGGGAATGGGGGTCTTCATGTTATAGTAAGTGTTTCCGTTTTGATTTGTAATTCTGAAGGAGATGTTTGCCTTTGAATGTGACACCCAGGAGACAGGCGGCGGGTGCAGCACAGTCACTCCACCCTCACAGCTCTGGTGAGGAGAGGCGGAAGTTTAGGTGCCGGCTGTGGCCTTGGCTGTTTCAGCCAAAGCTCCCCTGTGAAGTAAGCGGCCAGCTGTGTGGTGGCTTTGGAGGCATGTGCCACTGCACCCAGGCCAACCCTTCCCTCCAAGATCTTAATCCTGGCCACGGTCCTGGCTCTTCCTTGCATATGTGTGGCTGCCGTGGTTGGTGGTCTGTGGACATAACTCCCAGCCAGGCTGCTGTTCTCACCGCTCTCACATCAGGACTGCCTTGCTCCACATCTCCCCATGAGCTAGAAAATCACCACTGTGATATCCATGCTCAGGACTGCTCTTCTCATGAGAAGGGACTACCCACTTCATGAGAGTTGTGCCACATGGTCACCGGTCAAGACATGGAAGAACAGAGGTCAAAAACCCTGGCAAGATGCCAACCTTCAGATAAGCAGGCCCAACCTTAAACACCCAGTAGAACCTTTATGTTGAGTAACTTTAGGTCAAAAATGAAATTTGCCAGGCACAGTGGCTCATGCCTATAATCTCAGCACTTTGAGAGGCTGAAGTAGGAGGATCACTTGAGCCCAGGAGTTAGAGGTTGAAGCGAGCTATGATCATACCGATGCACTCTAGCCTGGGTGACATAGTAAGACTTTGTCTCCAAAAAAAAAAAATTGTGGCCTAAATTAAACTACATTTTTTCCTTGTTGTTGAAAGTACTGAGACGTTCATGAAATGTCTGTTGTTTGATTGAAAAAAGTTTTATGGAAAGGTGAGACAAAGACATTCAGGAAATTTCATCTTTGGATAAAATGTTTTCCAGTGAAAGATGATTTGTGGAAAGGGTCTTTGGTGTGCTGCTGGCGGGCTGATCCTGAAATATCCAGTGATTCTGAACAAGCATCAGTGTTGAAGCTTTGACCCCACTGTGATGTGAGAGAGGCTGCCTGCTGGCCACTCGGGGAGCACTTTACCAGAAATTGCCTCCTTGATGGCGTCTGTACTTCAGAGTAGTGTCTACAGTTATTTTCTGTGAACTCATAGCTATAAACTCAAGTTAACCAAACTCTCGAGAGACTGATGTATAACAGTAATTTCTTAATTCTCAGGGAATAAAAGACCAGAAGCTCAGAGAATGTGCTGAGGAGCAGAACTCAATATGTGAAGTCAGTTTTCTCAGGAGGCTGCTCAAGAGTGGAGAAGAGAGGGGCACATGAGACTCCTTAAAGGCATCTTGCCAGATGGAAGCCTTGGGAAGCATCTATGAATCCCAAGCCGGGAGCTGTGTTCCGTGTTGTGTGGTGGGCGATGCAGCCATCACTCCCATACGTGGACTTCAAGTTCCAGAGTAGCTTCACTGTGCGTGTGGGAGAAACAGTGAAAAATCCTTCCTGCAATTTGTAGGGCCCTTTTGTCTTCAGTGCCCCCAGATTGTTTCTCTTTCATTAGCATCTCTCTATCAGACAAGGTGCAATGTGGGTCTTATGATTTCAGCTTCCAAGTGACAATCATATTTTAGTCCTAACTGTCATTTCCCCTCCACAGGAGTTACACTGGTTGATCATGCCTGGATAGTCCCTAAATCCCGTGACATACAGTGATAGATGATGTTTCCGCATGGTTTAAACTTCACTTTAAAAGGATGACCTCACTTCTAGCTTGTGTGAGCACCTTTCCTTGACTCAACGATGGGCAGCATTGATGGTATTTAGCTGTACCTTTACTTTTCATATTTTGGAAGTTGGCTCTTGTCAGACAATTTGTTAATTTGTTTTGGTATACTGCTGCTTTTGTTTCAGCGTTGTTTTGTTCTTGGTGGCATGATATTAAATCCTAGAAGGCAGTGTCTGTATTCAGTCAGGGCTAAAGTAGGGAAGAGACAACAGAGGGAGGGGAGAGGAAAATAAACAGAAAAAGCGTTCGGGTGTGAAGCCCACACACAGGTGAGAAAGATTTCTCAGGCATTGAGGGAAGGAAGGGAGGAAGGCAGGCACGGAGGGAGGGAAGGAAAGGCAAGGAGGGAAGGGAGGAAAGGGAGGAGAGAAGGAAGGAAGGAAGGGAGAGAAGGAGTGAGGAGAGAATGGCTAGGTCACACAGGGAAAGGAGTGAAAATGCTGGCTGAGGAAAAGTAGCTGGCATTTTAAAGGGTAAAGATGGCTTTTTTCCCCCTCTGCTCTATCAGAGTGATAACAGGAGCAGCTGCAGAGTGGTGGTGTTTGCTTTTTCTATTTTTTTTTTTTTCCTTTTCTCTGTGAAGCAAGTTTATCTGAGTCCTTGAAATGTGTTTCTTGCAGGAGCTGAGACAGAGAGTTGGAGCAGGAAGTTTCGGGCTCTTCAAGGCTGAGAAAACAAAGTCTTAGAGATAATGAGTTAGACCACAGTGTTTTAATTAAAACAAAGTGGGTAGTTGTTTTTTTTTTTTTTTTTTTTTGAGACAGAGTCTCGCTTTGTTGCCCGGGCTAGAGTGAGTGCCGTGGCGTCAGCCTAGCTCACAGCAACCTCAGACTCCTGGGCTTAAGCGATCCTCCTGCCTCAGCCTCCCGAGTAGCTGGGACTACAGGCACGCGCCACCATGCCCGGCTAATTTTTTCTATATATACTTTAGTTGGCCAGATAATTTCTTTCTATTTTTAGTAGAGACGGGGTCTCGCTCTTGCTGAGGCTGATCTTGAACTCCTGACCTCGAGCGATCCACCTGCCTCGGCCTCCCAGAGTGCTAGGATTACAGGCGTGAGCCACCGCGCCCGGCCCAAAGTGGGTAGTTTTGAGTCGGGTTTTTTTTTTTCCAAAGCGGCAATTATGTGCTAGGAGTTTCTTTCTCTTTCATTTGATAGTTCATTTTCCTCTGCTAGATAGGTTATTAGTAAAAGCACCTTTCAAAAACCCAGCATACTAATCATGACGTTCTACCTGCCCACCAACAAACTTACTTATATAAAGTGGGCCATACACAATTAAAAACACTTTTATCCCAACCCACAGAACATTTGGTGCCTATTCAAACTGAAGCTTGAGTTCTGGGGGCAGATCCAGTGGGAATAGTTCTGGGTCTGCTTCCTAGAATTGTCACACATCTTGGATTCCCACTAGAGTGTCCACCTTGGTATTTCCTACCTGCCAATCAAATCTACCTTTACTTATGGTGTTACTCTGAAAAATAATTTTAGTATGAGTTCTTGATCTCCTATCATCTGGGTAGTAATAGAGGTTTTATTGTTATTTTTCTTGACTTGTCATGCTTTTGAGGCCACAGAAACCTTAGCATCATCCTATGTGGACATTGTCTCTTGGCAACTTTTATAAGAAACACACTTTACTTGTTACTTTCCATCTGCACCAGCAGGGTAGAGCTCACTTCCTAATGTGCTTGTGTATTTTTATTTCAAGTCTGACCCCTGTAGGCTGTAAAGTACCAAACTTTTTTTTTTTTAATACTGGCAATTACTTTTCTTTATTTTTTCTTTAAGTAGGGAGTTCTCCCTCTTTGCATTTGTTGATATAAGGACCATTTTCTATCCTGCTGTATCTCTGTCCCTGTGATTTGCACATCATTTGCTTCCTGCCAGGTGGCTTCCCTTTGCATTTTGTGAGAGGTCGCTCTTACTGACTTTTTGGTAACTTTCTTCATGGAGTGCAGGGTAAAGAAATGCAAAAATTCGTGTCATATTCCTCAAGGAACTTCATCTATTTTTTGGAAAAAAATATTATTCACTTGCATCCCTCTAACTTTTTGGTTAGAAAAGTCTTGGCCTGAAGAAAAAGTGCCTTTTCTACTGGTGGTGCCCATCCTTTGCTTTTCAAGGGGGTGCTGCTGCCCACACCAGGCCCAGGCCTTCTCAGGCTCCTGGGACTGAGGTTGGCAAGGGTGGGCCAGCTTTGGGGACAAAGGAAAGGAAGAAAAGAAACAGAAAATGCATCTCTTTTTGCCACATCACTCTTAGTTTGGCTCCTCCCCTATCTTGCATTTGGATCATCAGCGGTAGTGGAAGCTGAAATGAAGTGATGCATAAACAACTCTCGAGGAGGGCAGCGTGGGGAGTGGAGGGCAAGGGGATGCTTCTCCATCTGCCCCTCACCGTGGTCCCTGCCACACTGTGCAGACATGCCAGAGGGCCTCGCCTTGCTTCCAGATCAGCTGAGAAGTGGTGTGTCTTGCTTCTAGCTTTTAGCTGATAATTCTTAAAATGCAGACTGATTTTGACAAGAGCAACTCCTCGCCGTGTGTTGGAAGGCAGGATTCCTCTTAACCAGGCTGTTCAAAGCACATTTGAAAAGGAAAATGCTGTTGCTAATAGCCCACTTGAATTTAATGGCCATAAATTTCAAGTAATTAAGTACCTGCCAAAAACAGACAATTATGCATCCAAAGAATTAACTTTATAATTTTTGTTTCCACCAAATTGACTGGTTGACAACTATTTTGGTGTCATAGGAATTTCCTGAAGATCATTGAAGAAAAATGGTATTCTTTTGTCATTATTAGTTAAATACCAACATCTAAGAGAAAATCTTGAGACCATCACATTATAATCTTATAACAGTTAGGACATTTTGATACTTTTGCAACTTCCTTTTTAAAAATGAGGTGGTAGAAGCCACCCTAGAACAGAGTCCATGAGGAGATTGGCACCCCTGGGTCTTTGAGGCACCATCTTGGGGACCACCCTGTGAGGGAGTGAGGGTGGCAGGACTGGACAGGGGCAGGGTTGGGCTGTGAAGTGTGCAACAGCAGCTGTGGAGGACCATGAGGTGTTCTGAGGGACTCAGCCGCCAACACTCCCAGAAGCTAGAGGATGAAGGCCTTGGTCCTGAGGGGAGATCCACCACAGCAGTCATTAAATCACTTATTTTCTCCTTCTCTTGAATATGGATCATAAGAAAAGGAAGGAAAAGGCTGGGCACAGTGGCTGATGCCTATAATCCTAGCACTCTGGGAGGCTGCGATGGGAGGATCGCTTGAGGCCAGGAGTTCGAGACCAGCCAGAGCTAGAACAAGACCTCACCTCTACAAAAAATAGAAAAATTACCTGGGTGTCATGGCACATGCTTGTAATCCCAGCTACTCAAAGGCTGAGGCGGGAGGATCACTTGAGCCCAGGAGTTTGAGGTTGCAGTGAGCTGTGATGAAGCCACTGCACTCCAGTCTGGACAACAGAGCAAGATCTTGTCTCAAAAAAAAAAAAAAAAATGGAAAGACTGGAAGGTATAACCCAGATGGTTGCCGGAGCCTGTCTGCCAGTGAGGACTGGAGAAGGGTTTATTGTAACCACCTCCACTCAGCAAACAGGACTCATCTGTGCTGTATCTCATACCTACCTGGTTTCACCTGGGCAGAGACTTGCCACATTTTTTTCACAAAGTTTTTCTTTATTCATTCAACAAATATTTACTAAACCCTTATCCTGTGTCAGGTACTGTTCTAGACTCGGGGGAGACAGTGGTGAACAAAGCAAACATTCTTGCCCTGGCTGCAGTGCTAGTGACTGATTTCAAGGAACTGGTTCGTGCAGCTGTGAGGACTAACAAGTCTGAAATCTGCAGGGCAGGCCAGCAGGCTGGAGACCCAGCAGGAGTTGATGCTGCAGAATTTCTTCCCTTTTCCACATTTTTTAAATGACAGTTTTATTTGTGGTCTTGCTGAGTCCAGAATAAGAAATTATTATTTTAACAGTTTATTCAATCCTTGTTCTCATGAACCCTTGAAGAGACTTGAGTGCGTTTTTTTTTCTCTAGGAAAGATACTTTTGATGTATCAAATTAAATCTCAAAATAGTCTCTAGAAGAGAAAAAGCAAGTGAAAAAAAAGTGTTGGTGATTCAGAACTTCAGCAGATTATATTGCCACAGTCTCACACAAAGGTAGATATCTGGCAGACACTTAATTACTTTTTTCATGCTTTGCAATTTTCTGGTTCTCAGAGGCTTATTTAGAAGAAAAAATTTTAATTAACAACAAAACAGAATCAGTTTAATAAGTGAATTGCTGTTAACACCTGTCTTCTCTCTTTATAAACAACAGAGAACACATATTGGTTTTTCAGAACCTTTAATGTGATGAATAAAACCTATAAAATAATCTAATCTAATCAATGCATTTAATACCTCCTTTAACAATAACCATTTGTATTACTTTGCACATAAGAAATAGCTTTACCCTAAAATTATGGAAATAGTCAAGCTAGTTTTCAGTAGAAGAATATTTGACAAGAAACCATAGGGGAGGAAAAATAATTATTTGTCCTCTACCCATCATTGGCTGGGCCCTGCAAATTTGACTGACAAAAGACAGATCAGAAAGAGAAAAACAAGCAGAAGTTTATTAACATGCACATCTTGCTTACACATGGGAGCAGCCAGACACTTAAAAGCGTGGTTAGAACTAGAGCTTATAAAGCATCTTAACAAAGAACAATAAATTTATAGAGAAATGACAAGACAAAGGAAAAAGACTTTGAGCTTCTAGGGGTGGCAAATTGTAGGAAGGTAAATATACGGGGAAGCTAATGGACAGTAAGTGCTCATTGGAAAGGTTTGTGTAGACTCATTCTTGGTGCCATCTCATCTCCAGGGGTACTTTACAAGGGGAATTTTTATTTTGCTTTCAGGCAGAGAGAGGCGAGAGTTCATCTTGTGTCTGCTGTTTCTCAATTGCCTTCAGCTCAAAATAATCCTTATGCCAGAGTGGCATGTTTGCAGGTGACAGACTCTAAACTCCTTCAAAACTTTACATTTCTTGCTTTCTCCTAATGTTTATAGCTGAAGTGGTGTCAGTAATTAAACTCTGTGATCCAGGTATACATGCCCCATTGACTTATCAGAGAACTTTTTAGAAGTTGACATCTTTTACTCAAGACAGTGTGAATCCCAACTCAGTTGATTTTTCTGGAGAAGTCAGGAGTTATTTTTAGTGTGAACCTTCTCAGTTTTTACATGTCAGGAACTATGTTTTTTCAAATGCACAGTGCAGACCAGAGAAAACTAAGTGAGGGCTCCAATGTGCAGTCTCCTCTTAGCCTATCCTTCCCCCTGCAGCTAAAGTGGGACAGAAAGAGGGTCCACTGGCTGGGAAGGGCCACCCATCCACCAAGTCCCATCAAACTCAGGGAAAGGGCCCCTGTCCCCAGCTCATCTCGGAAACTGATGACGTAGATGAAGATTCTAGCTATTCTGCTGGCCAGACTCATAACAGATATATTTTCTTTCTTTCTTTCTTTCTTTTTTTTTTTTTTATCCTAGAGACAGAGTGTCACTCTGTCTCCCAGCCCGGAGTGCAGCAGCACGACCACCACTCACCAAAGCCTTGAACTCCTGAGCTCAAGCAATCTTCCCACCTTAGCCTCCCAAGTAGCTAGGACTATAGGTGCACACCACCACACCCAGATAATTTTTCTTATTTATTTATTTTTGAGAGGGTAGAGATGGGGTCTCACTATGTTGCCCAGGCTGGTCTCAAACTCTTGGCCTCAAGGGATCCTCTGGCCTCAGCCTCCCAAACTGCTGGAATTATAGGTGTGAGCCACCATACCTGACCTATTTTCTTTATATAATTTTAGGTCATTGACTTAAACTTGAATTTCATGGAAGCTTTCTGAAGTGGCTCTTAAAATCCCTCTGAAAACACCAAGTGGGTAAAGCCCCGCAGCGGCCCTCGGAGAGTCTGCGTCCTGGGCGCGCTCGCACAGGGAAGGCTGGCCAGGGGGGCAGCTCCGCGCCGCAGCACTGGCAGCTGCCTGCCTGGGGCCTCCTTCCGTCTACCCTTCTCGCTCCTCACATTTCCACAGGCATCCATGGTCCACCTGGGGGACAAAGAAAACCACGAAGTGTGTGGATGCCCATCGGCCTAGATGCCCACATAAAGGGCAGGGTGTTCGTCACCTTTCCTGCTCCTGCTCCTGCTGCTGCCCCGCACGCTGATGACGACGTTCGCAAACCGGACGTTACAAATGCGTCCAGATGGCCCCAGCATGACTCTATCTGCTGCCACCCCCGTTTACCGTGGTGGAGAAACGAGATTGTCTCCGGTTCTCATCGCGACCCAGTCCCTTTCCCCGCCCACAGGCAGCTGTCGCAGTAGCGCCTGCTTCCCCTGCTCTTCCAGGTGGGACCCAGCGAGCCACAGCGCCTGTGGGAAAGCCAGCCACATTTTCTGAAATGACAATGCCTGCCTGGTGCCACCGTGTGGTGACAGTCAGAAGCTGAAAACTAAAACGAAATATTAGGAAGTTTTATTCTCATCTCCTTGCACTCAAACCTACAAATAATTTCTCAGCGAGTCCATTGAACTGGAAAACTCCTAATAATTTCAAGTGTAACCTATCAGAATGACGGAAAAGAGGTGCAGTGGATCAAGGCTGTCTCACATTCTTTATCCTTGAAAAACTCTTGTTTATTTGTCAAATATATAATCTAATTTTACTTTCTACCTAGATAAGTTACCACACATCACCATCACGTAAGTTCTGACTACATCATCTTTGCAGCATTGATTTGGTAGAAGGTCTCCCTGGACAAGAATGTTTAGCCCGTCAGGAAATGAGCACATTCATATTTAATTGCCGCATAAGCACTTTCAGCTCTTTGCTGCTGCTGCAAATTACTCCAGCAACATAGAGCAAACATCCTGCAATAAGACTAATTCTTCTCATGCCATGCTGCTGTGGCGCTTGGTCTGTAAGGGTGCCATATATACTTTGGGAGCCTCACTGCAGGACTTTGTAAAGACAAATGTCACCATAATTTGCATCTGCCACCAGAGGCATGTATGAGTCTGGCCTGGGGAGGTCCCATCTGCTGGGCCATTGGCTGGAAGAGCCAGGACCAGGCAGAACACTCCCACCTTCATATCACCAAGCAAATTTGAAGATGAACTTCTGAGTCCTGTTAGGGAAATATCCTGTTTATTTTAAAAGACCATGAAGGGAAGAGACATTAAAAATAATTATAATTCTTATTTTGTTCATCTCTTTACAATATTTCAAGGCACTCCTCTTAATGATTTTCTACTCAAGCCTGCAATGACATTTCTGTGCACAATAAGGTGACATGGGCATTATTCAAAGGACCTTATTATTGCTGGTTTGGGGATTTTTGAAAACTCAGCACATAGCTTATACTGGACCATTTTAATGAATGGTTTTACTGGGGTCACAACAGAACAGAAACTGTTTTCAAAGCAAAGAGCAAATCAATGTAAAACATAATCCAGATGGTTCTCAGAGATAGGATGAGGGGATATCAGTTTCTATGCCTCATATTCATTGCAATTTTGTGATTTATGCTGAGAAATATATATTTGGTCTTTGTCCTTGTTTCCTGGCACACAGCTCCTAATCCCTAGGAATCTCCAAAATGATGTGTCTTTTTGTGTGCGAATGAGATGAACAAGAGCTGAGAGCTCCTGGATAGCCTCAGGATGGGCTGCTCACCAGAGGAACTAACTATAGTTCGGTGCTACCCACCCCCACCTCCAAGGAGGGGAAAGGGGCTAAAGGATGAGCTGACCACCCATGCCAGGGATGTATCAATTGTGCCTATTTAATGAAGCCTCTGTAAAAACTCAAAAGGACAGGGTTTGGAGAGCTTCCAGGTTGTTGAGCACATGAAGGTGCCTAGAGGGTGATGCGCCCAGAGCAAGCATGGAAGCTCCACGCCCCTTCCCACATGCCTTGCCTTATGTACTCTCCCATCTAGCTATTCATTTGTATCCTTTGAAATATCCCTTATGATAAATGGGCACGTGTAAGTAAAGTGTTTCCCTGAGTTCTGTGAGCCATTCTAGCAAATTATCGAACTTGAGGAGGGGCTCACGGAGACTTCAATTTATAAGTTTGTCAGAAGTGGAGGTCACAACCTGGGATTTGTGATTGGCATCTGAAGTGGGAGGCAGTCTTATGGGACTGCAACTTTAACCTGTGGGGTCTGGCTCTAACTCCAGATAGTGTCAGAATTGAACTGAACTATAGGACACCTTGCTGCTTTCTGCCAAAGGATTGCTTGATGTGTGGGGAACATCCTCCTCCCCAGCACCTGGTCATGGAAGTGTTCCATACTGTGTTGAGTGTGAGAGAAGGAAAATAGTTTGGTTTTCTTCTATCTCATAGATTTCTGTAATGGAAACTGTAAATTACATACTTTTTGTTTGACTATTTATTAATAAACGTCAGTTAATAGAATCAAAGAAGGACCAACAGATGTAACAAGGGCAGACAATTTCAAGAAACAGTTCAAAAAGTTATTGCCTGGTTTCTTCTGGTTTCATGAGCTCGTCAAAATAGATCCTTTGGAAGATTTCTTATTATAGTAATTTCTTATTTAATTTGGCTTCTTTTTGATTTAAAAAAGTGTAAACAATATATTCTGTAGATTCTTCTTTGAATCTATTAGTTTTTTCTTACTGAAATCATTAGAACTTATTTTTTTTCCTCCTCAAGGCGCATGTGGATAACTCCTATATCACCTTTCCATTTACAAAAGCCAAAACATGTGAACTTGAATTTGATATTCAGTACAGTGGTTGCTTATTTAAAAAAATAAAAAACCTAAGACCATTATGACAGTCAGTATTTGTTTGAAGAGGTGTGCATTTCTAGAAGCTACACTTTTAGTTTGCCTCAATTTCAAGGGGATGTGAGAGTGGGCACTGCTGGGTCTCTGGCCACTGTCTCACCCCTGCCTGGAGGAGCAAGTGGTGTTTGCAAAGTCTCATCTGTTACCCTGGCCTTCCAGGCCTCACCTTGTCTTTAATTACCGTTAGCTGCAAATTGTCTCCTGAGCATTGCCCGGAGATCATTCCCACTGTCTTTTACAGAATCCCAGGAAAGTACCTCATGAAAATATAGTTGATTTCCTCCAAAGAAAATATTAATGGTAAAATAATGCTAATTAATAAAATATAGAGAGACTCATTTTATGAAAAGTGACATTTCTCTGGGTTTCATTTCATAATGAAGAGTGCCATGGTTTGAATGTGTCCCCTAAATTCATGTGTTGGAAATTTAATTCCCAATTCTACAGTGTCGGGAAGTGGGGCATAATAGGTAACTGGGTCATGAGGGAAGGGCCCTCATGTACGGATTAATGTTGTTATTAATGTAGGAATAAGGCAGAAAAAGAAGGTCAAGAGAGCCTGAGTACAGCCATTTTTACTGATACCAGACCCTGAACAAGCACGTCGTCAGCAAGTTGCCAGCCTGGGACCACCTGAGCATGGATGAATTACTAAGCTAGATGCCTTAAAAATTGTTTGAGCTTACCTTTTTGTGACAATAGTTTATGATTAACCTTTATGGCCTGACCACAAGACAGTGCTGGTCACATACAGCTATTTCGCCAATGGGGTTTTCAAACATTTAAAAGTATTACCATTGCCCCATAAGGGGTCCTCCTCCCACTTGGAGAGGACCCCTGTTCTATCTTTGGAGTAGGATCTGTTTTCTGTCTCTCTAGAGAAACTCTCTGCTGCTAGTTGGCTCATTCTTGAAATCTTTCCCACATGAAGCCACAAACCCACTTGGCGAGTTCAGGGGGCTTTCCTCCCTTCACTGGGACACCTCCTGCATTATGATCATGGGAGTGGGTCAGTTATCTTAAGAATGGGAATTTATCCCACATGCTTCCTCTCTCTTATGCCTGCTTCCACCCTCCACCCTTCAGCCATGCCATAACCTTCTCAGATGCAGGCATTATGCTCTTCGACTTCCCAGCCTCCAGAACTGTGAGCCAAATAAACTCTTTTCTTTTTTTCCTTCTTTGTGAGCCAGAATCTTGCTCTGTCACCCTGACTAGAATGCAGTGGCACTATCATAGCTCACTGCAACCTCAAACTCCTGGACTCAAGCAATCCACCTGCGTCAGCCTCCCAAGTAGCTGGGACTACTGATGCTTTTCCTGTGGCCCCAGAGCCCCACACACTCCCCTCCTTCTTGGTGGCTCTGTTCCAGTCTTCCTCCCTCTTCCTCCTCATTTTCTAACCGAGATGTGAAAGTGCACAGGACCAAGGGCCCAGGTTTTTGTCTTCTCTATTTGCACCTCTGTCCGCTGAGAGAGCTCATTGAGTTCTGTCTGTAAACTCATGAGCCTCAGATTTTACCCTTAGCTCAACATATCTGTGAACTGCTTTCAACTTGCGACTCCATGTGCCCATCCACTTTTCTAAAATCTAACTGTCCAAAACCAGACTTCTGCTCTTGTCTCTAAAGCCACTCCCACCAAGAAGCCCAGTCTCAGACAACGGTACTGCCATTCACTCTCCTCTCAGGCCAAGACCCTGCGTCATCCTCCACATGTGTCCTTCGTCCACACTCAGTGTCTAGCCCATTCACAAATCCGCTCAGCTTTCTCTTCAAGTAGAACCCGCCATCTCCTTTCTTCCCCTCTTGCCAGCTCCCAGGGTGGCATCATAGTCTGTTCTTTGGTCTTGGCCCTCTACATGGTAGACAGAACAATCCAAAATCTGAATGTGATTGTGACACTCTTCTGTTCAGAACTTCCCAGGAACTTCATTGCACTTAGAATAAAGGCAGGGTCCTCACTGTGGCCAATGTGACGACAGGTGTTCCGTGACCTGGCATGGCTTCCACCCTGGCTCCGTTACTGATGCCTCAGCCCTCGCTCTGCTGTAGTGCACCGACCTCCTCCTAGGGGTCTGGCAGATGCCACCTGTGCATCCACTTCAGGACGTTTGCACTGGCTGTTGCCGCTGCTGAACAATGTTTCTCCTTGATCTCAGCACGTGCCGATCCTGGGTCTAGATCATTTTTTTCTCAGACATCTGCATGGATCAACACCTACACTACATGCAGAAATAACTAACGGAAAGGTCTTTCACTACCACCCTCTGTAGGACAGCACCCCACCAGTCTCATCATTTTATTCTGTTGAATTTTTCTTTAATATTATCCCCTGATGTTGCTTATATATTTTATTAAATAAGAATGTAGGGTACAGAAAACAAAAACTTCAGTCTGTTTTAACATATTTCTATAGTGTCTGAAAAAGTGACTGATGCTTAGTAGGTACTCAATTGAAATTTACCTTAATGAAAGAATGGCTTTCCCTTGCCCATCTTTTACCCCGTACTGGCAGTGGACTAAACAAATAGGAAGATAATGCAATGGTCAGAGGTGGCAGCAGGTGGCACTATAAAGAAAGGGTGAGTGCTAAAATTTGGACTCAAAATTTGTAGGGGCCACTACTTTTGCAAAAAGCAAGGGACTGCAAGTTGTGTGAAAAGCAAGAGATACTTGCTATAATATAAGACATCATCACCCCCCTGCTCTGCTCTCACTCTCAAACTGCAGGAAACCCTAGTGTGAAGGCTTAGTTCCAGCAACCAGGAAAGCTGAACTGCTCTATTTCCTATAATCACACCAAAGAGGGAGAATGGTGCATCATATCATCAGCCTTTCCTACCTAGATACTTCATAAGAAAATATCTACCAAGTTTTAAAAGGGTTGTCCTGGAAAGATCTTACCCTAAGAACTCTGCAAAGCCTTTGTGAATTTGGGTACAGAGAGAATGGATGATGCCAGCATTTTAGGAACATAGATACCTTAGAGTTCTTCTTCATAATGAAGATGTTATATCTTCATTCAGGTTTTAAAACTTTTTTGGTTAGTCTTTTTGGGGATAAATTGAAGGAGTATGTGTTTGGGATGATATTTCTCCTTTGTAATGCCATTGTTTTATAGCATCTGGAGACAATTTTGTATGCTTTTTTCAAATGGAGAATGATGTGGTGGGGGAAGGTGATCTGCAGATGATCTTGTTGTTTAAAAAAACTCACCTCCCCAGCATGACTTCTCAGGAAACCACCAGATGGTTTGCTCCAAAAAAAGTGACTGCGTAGGGCAACAACAAGGAAATACACAGCAGGTTAGAAACAAGGAGATGGAAAGACAGTCAAACCCTCGTTTTCACTAGTAAGACACAATAGTTGATACTTGGGATAGAAAAATCAAGAGATAGCAACATAGGTGTGTTATTATATTAATATTTAGCAATATGGAGACGAAGACCAAAAGAACCAGATAAGAGATCTGAGATTACCTACCTCTGCCAGAGCGACCAGGTTTGCCCAGAACTGTCAGTCCCACATCCTGGGAAATTCCCCAGTGCTAGGACATAAGAGTTTCCAGTTTTTCATGATGGGTGAGGAAGGTTGAGGGAAAAGCACAAAACCCGTGGGAAATCCCAAAAACATGGGCTGAAAGCAACACTGTCTTCAGCGTCGAGCGAGTGCAGAATAGCTCATCTGCCTCCCACGGTCCCTGCCCACTGACGTGGGCACCTGTGACTTGTGGTTCAGTCCTGGGTCATTGAGTGGCGAGTGAGTGATGTAATTTAAGTGTGCAGCAGTTTACGGGAGTATTTAGGAAAAGGAAACAGAAAGAGCAAAAATATCTTTCAGTATCCTGGGACAGAAAAAAATGTCATTGTTATTTGCTATTAATTATAGGTAGTATCTGTCTAATTAGTCTTATTGTACATTCTCCTTTTAAAACACTGATGTGTATATCTTAAGATACACAATAATATGGCCTACAAAATTTGTTCAATTTAATAAAGAGTTAAAAAGGATTAAAATAAATTGATGTATCAGAGAATAGAAAACCATTATGAAAATATTGTTATATTTTTCTCACATACATTATTTGTTTAATTGGCCCTACTACTAATTGCCACTGGTAACAAGTCCTATTGTTTTTGTTTAAATAATAGAATTTATGGTTTTTTGTTCCATTTAGATATAACAAAACAATATAAACAAAATAGTATAAATAACATTTATGTAAAGAAAAGTAAATAATATAGAATAATATATAACTTCAAACACATACCCATTTTTCACAATTTTATGTTCAAGTGACCCATATTGGTCCTCTAAAAATTTGGTCACCCTCCTCTGGGGAGGGAACAGAAGGATGGAAGGGATGGAAGAGAACTTCTGCTTCTTTTTTATTATGTACAGAAATTATCTTGTTCTAACTTAAATTTTTAAAATATACTATGATTTAAGAAGGAAAATTTATAGAGCCAAATATCACTAAAAGTACTATACTTCAAAATGTGGAAGATGCAGATAAAGTGAATGAAAATGTATTTGTTCACACACTAAAATCAATGAGATAGTCGCAGCTAGAAAATAAAAATACATAATGCTAAAATAAGGAGAAGAAAGAATTAGTAAATATAAGAGTAGAAATCAGAGAAAAGTAAACCAACAAACCAAGCAGACAAACCAAACTAAAAGATGATTCTTTAAAAGAACTGATTAACTCATGAAAACAAAGTTTGACTACATGAAAATTAGTAAGTTGATAAATTAAAAATTGATAAATTTGACTGAATCAAAATTTTAAAATTTAATGCTACAGAAGACATGATAGACAAACAATATAGGAGATAAATTGGGAAATAGATTTGCAACATCTACAATAAACAAGAGCTTAGTATCAGAAGACCTGAAGAATTCTTACATATCAATGAGACAAAGGAAGTCCAATAGAAAAATAGACATTTCAGTCTCCAAAGAGGAAAGCCCATGGCTCAGTGATTGAACAGAAACTCCTCAGCCTCACTAATAATTGGGGAAATACAAAATGAAACAAAAGGATATCCATTCAAATCCCCAAAACTTGGCAAAATATTTAAAGGATTTTGGAATATCCAGTGATGACTAGGATCTCAGGGAGCAGGAGCTCCCATCTTGCTAGTGGAAGAATAAATTGGCAAAACACACAACAGAGTAATTTGGTCACATGCAGAAGAGTTAGAAAGGTCCTTTCCTTATGACCAAGAAAATACCCGGAAAAAATTTTTGCACATGTACACAAAAAGACACATAAAAAATGTGTTCATAGTAACAGTACTGCTGCTGGCAACATCCAAAAATGTCCAGAATGAGTAGATGAATAAATTATATTCATCCAAAGGAATATTACAGTAGATAAGAGAAATGATCTAGAGCCATATGCATCAACATGCATAAATTTTACAAAAATAAAATGGATAAAAATGTAGCTTCAAAATGAAACATAAGGCATGATACTATTTATGTAAATTTTAAAGTAAACTTTTAATTGAAGTGATCTGTGTAAATATTAAACTAGGCAAAATAATATTTTGCAAACAAACAAAATAAGGCTAGAAGAAAACACCAAATTCAGGACAGTGGCTGCTTCTGGGGATTAATGTAGGGGAATTAACTAAAACTAAAACAGAGTGCAACTTTATCTCTAGTGTTCTCATGTTCTTTATTTTTCTTAAGTTCATATTTTTTTTATTATTTTTTTTCTTTCAGTATATTACAGAGGTACAAATGTTTAGGTTACATGTATTGCCGTTGCCCCACCCGAATCAGAGCTTCAAGCGTGTCCATGCCCCAGACAGTGCACACCACACCCATTAGGTGTGAATATACCCACCCCCTCCTCCCCCCATCTGCCCAACACCCGATGAATGTTATTCCTATATGTGCACTTAAGTGTTGATCAGTTAAAACCAATTTGCTGGTGAGTACATGTGGTGCTTGTTTTTCCATTCTTGTGATACTTCACTTAGAATGAGCTCCAGCTCTATCCAGGATAATACAGGAGGTGCTAGATCATCACTGTTTTTTGTGGCTGAGTAGAACTCCATGGTATACATATACCACATTTTATTAATCCACTCATGTATTGATGGGCACTTGGATTGTTTCCACATCTTTGCAATTGTGAATTGTGCTGCTATAAATTCATGTTCTTTTTTATACATATCTGAAATAAAATGTCTAGATTTATTTTTCTGTGTAACGAGCACAAAATCGTTTATGACATTTTCTGTATCTCCCTAAAATTTTTAATTTCTCAAAATTAAATATACATATATGCAATGTGAAGTACTATGAGATCCCTCAAAATGCTAAGACTATAAAAAGCTAGTAAGAATTTTATTAGGACAAGCTTTCTCTCTAGTGTGAAAGGGTGAGTTAATTTACCCGAAATCAAACTATGATAAATAACTAGTCTCTAAAAGCTGTAAAAAATATACACGTGCTGATGCCGGGTGTATTAGGCTGGATTCTCCCCAAAAGCAAAGACTGAGACAATTGGCAAATGATTCTGGAGAAGAGAAGTGGCGGACTAGAGACTGCCACAAGAAAGGAAGGGAAGACAGGGCAAGGGCGAGTTTTCAAGTTCTTCACCGCGGCAGCGAGGGCCAGATCGTGCCGGGACCCTGCGGAGCCAGGAGAAATACCCCTGGTCTCCATCCGCTGTTCTTCAGGGACCCGGGGCATCAATACTCCGTAACATGCTAACGCCCTCACATTCCTGGGGTGCCAGGGAGGTTCCACAGTGGCCTCGAAGCCCTGGGGCAGAAGGCTGGACACGCACCCTGAAGTGGAGGCGGAGAGCCCTGGGCTCGCACCTGCAGCCGGAGGAAAGCGTGGGAGGGCGAGGGGCAGGCCGAGCGCCTAATCCAAGGAGAGCGTCTCCGTTTGTCCAAACGGACAACCGACCCAAATTGCAATAGTAAGGGTAGAAGCTAATGGGTTAGTGACAGGTGTGAATTAGTGATGAAGAAAGGGTGACTGACTTTCCTGGAGACTTTAATGGAAAAGTTCAAGAAAGATCTTTCTGCAACAGTAGGCCTGAT
The DNA here is from genome assembly GCF_020740605.2 of Lemur catta. NCBI lineage: Eukaryota > Metazoa > Chordata > Mammalia > Primates > Lemuridae > Lemur > Lemur catta. The sequence goes on from NC_059137.1 coordinate 86,222,669, forward strand.
TGGAAGAAAAAGGAGAATGTCCCAGATTCTTTCTTGACGTAGCAAAATTCTGAGAGTTTGATTCTGTTCCAACACTTTTCCCTCCCTCCTTCCCTCCCTTCCTTCCTTCTTTCCGTCCTTACACATCTCTTCAGTCCTTTTATATCACAGTTTTCTTTTCCTGTTAAGCTGTATCCTGAATCTTATTCAATGTAAGCTCAAATTCATAGCAGAAAGTAGTCCAATACCTGAATATTTGTTCTTAATAAATAATTTGAGGCAGGAAGGCAGTTATTTAGTTTGATTCCTTCACCAATAAGTGGTACTGAAAAAAAAATCATTGGTAGAAAATCTGTTTTCTTTATCTTCATAGAGACTTTTTTAATGTGAAATCTATTCCTTTTATAATTATAAACCATTTGAATTTGACCCATTTATTGATCAAAGTTAAGTAAATATTAACATCTCTGATGTGTTTTTTAATCCCATATAATTTCATGATATTTTCCACATACTAAACTGTCTCAATCCATCTAATTTGGATACATTTTGAAACTTCCCATGTAAAATGTCAAACATGAGTTTTATTTATGAATATGAATATGTTTAAATATCATCATAATCTAGAGAAACAAGTAGCAATAAACAATGGGGTATAAGAAAAAGTAAAACAAATCTATGGACACAAAAGTGCAAAGATTCAAACTCAGTTTTAAAAATATATTCTGCATGGCTAAATAAAACAAAACAACAAAACCCCCAAACACCACACATGCACATTCTGACTTTCATAGTTGATCCTAGTGAACTGGCTGAGATGGATAGCCTGAATAAATCAGGCATTAATAAGCAGCGCTTGCCACACTCAGCACTTACTTTATCTTTCCTTTTGAAGTGGGAAGGGCTTCAGCACGAATAGTATAGGGACATGCAAGATGCGTAAAACTGAATGAATTTGTGAGTTAGGTAATACATGGGAGGGAACTGTGGAAAATGTCAAGGGTTTTAAAGACAAATGCTATTACACAAGACCTCTTAAATGAAGAAGACCACTTCATTTTAAGAGATACCTGCTAGTCTTCGAAGCTTTAAAGGTTTCATAATCCAGTAAACAATAAGTGAGTGATGAATTAAAAATATATTTGCATTCAGTTCTAGCCCAGAAGTAAAGCTCGGGTATAATTATCCCCAGCAACTCTGGAAGGGAAAGAGCTTTTCAAATCTGGGTCTGGGTGTTTGCTGTCACTAAAGGCCAGCATCTTCTCTTGTCCTCATAACCCACTTCTCCAGCCACATCGGGTCCCCTCTCCCAACATTCTGGCTTCTGTTTAACTTGTTTCCAGAAAAGTCCAGACATGATTTTACCTGCAAAATGGAGAGGAGAGGTGAAAACATCATATGTTTGGAATATTCACAGAAACAAGACGATTTTATTTCAGGCCATAATTCATTTGAGAACACAAAGGGAACTTGGACCTTAATCCATTTGGTCTGTTTTTTTTTAAAGGGGAGCATCTTATGCTTACTCTGAAGGTGTTTCTAACTTCAGGCTTCACCTAATGTGACATTTTGTTCCTGGGAAAAAGTCATTTAAAAGGTGGCTTGGAGCAGGGCATAAGACATCCCTGGGCTTGAATCCGCTGTCAACCACTCGCTACCACTGTGGCCTTGAGCTGGTTACTTTTCCTCACTAAGCTTCAGTTTCTTCCTTTATAAAATAAGTACCTCAACACCCTTTTTTGGTTTCCTTAGCCTTGCCTGCACTTCTGCAAATAGTTCTTTTATTACTGGTTTGTAACCTTTGCTGGCGCTCAGAATCACCTGGGAAGCTGAGCCCCACTGTCAGGCAGGGATGATTCATGGACAGCCACAGCCGGGAGTCCCCTGTCTTCTAGCTCTTCAGCTGAAGCATCTGATGTGAATTCTATTTTCTGCTTGGATCCTAAACATAGATATTAGTTTTTAAAATTATGTCTTACATGTATTCACACTTAATACTCATTGAATACTCATTGAATGCATACATCCACAGAAATTACCTGTTTTTAAGAATTTAAAGTAATGTGTAGAAAATGCATTTAAAACTTATTTTTAAAATCGTTTGGACCTTGGCTTAAAGTATGTGCACTGTTATCTGTAATCATATTCATAGTTATCTATTGCTCTGAAAATACACTGTAGACAAGACAAGACAAGAAAATAAAAGGCATATAGGTTGGGAAGGGGGAAATAAAACCATCTTTGTTCACAGATGACCTGGTTGGTCATGTTGAAAATCCCAAAGAACTGACAAAAACAAAACAAATCTAGAACTAATAAGTGATTATAGCAAGGTTGCAGGATACAAGGTTAATACATAAAAGTCAATTGCTTTCCTACACAGCAGCAATGAACAACTGGAATTTGAAATTAAAAGCACAACACTGTTAACATCAGCAGACAGTGAGGGAGAGCAATATAGAAATATTTAGGTATAAACTAAATAGGTAGAAGATCTATGTGAGAAAAACTCCAAATCTCTGATGAAAGAAATCAAAGATTTAAATAAATGGAAAGATAATCCACGTTCGTAAATAAGAATACTCAATCCTGTTACAGTGAGAGGGAGGGGCAAGATGGTGGATGAGAAAAACTGCCAGCCAGAGTGTCTCTGCCAGAAAGACAGATTTTAGAAGAAAGTGAAAAAAAAAAAATAAACAGGCAGACAAACATAGATCAGATGAGGGTCAGAAGGAAGGGTGCCTGAAACTATAGGAGACTTCATGGGAAGAGGTTGCAGAGGAGAATTGGAAGGAGAGAGGCTTGGAGACCAGCGACAAGGGTAGGTAGAGCAGTTAACTTTCCCCTCCCTTAGATCTCGGACTGCAGGTGGGCTCCTGAGCAGTTGGAGAGACCTGTCTACACCAGCTCAGAGACGGCCGCCACCAGTGCGCAGTGAGCCTCTTGTGGACAGGGCACCAGGCTCCCAGCTACCCTGGGACATCCCCTGCCCACAGACCTGAGCCAATTGGCAGACGCCATATTGCTTCATTCTCCCCTTCCCCTCCCCTTCCTGCAGCTGCCGAGAGAGACAATTTAGCCACCACCCGGAGGCAACTGCAGGGAATGGGACCTTTGCTTTTGGGGCCCTACAGTGGACTGACGGGCACTCAGACTGTGAGCTCCCTACCTGCCACCCTTCCCAGATGCTGCTTGCCTGGTGACTCCAGCAGAGCAGGGCAAATCCCGAGGCAAAGAGACATCCATTCAGCTTGGGCACCCTGTGGGTGACTTGAGACCAGCACTCTTCTCCCTGGCAGGTCAGGGATTGATCTCCAGGGCCCAGGGGACAGGCCTGCAGACCAGATCCCATACACCCAGGTCTCCATTGCGTTGCCTGGGAGCACAGAAGGGATATTTGTAAATGAGCCTACTGAGGTGTGTATGCCTTCAGGGGCAGATCAGTGTGCTCCAGGGGGGTAACCTTCCTCCCATGGGAGGGCCATGCTCTCAGCCTAGGCTGGGATCCTGGGCAGCGAACCTCCCAGCCTACATTACAGCCAGGGGAATTCCACTGGCTTGAGGTCCTGCCTGCTGGCAGAGCCCCAGGAGAAACCATAGAATAGGGGAGGGTGGAAAGGAGTCAGGTCTGCTCCAGACTGCAGGTCTCAGACAGCCCCACCCCCACATGCAGACTTTTTGGCTGAGTGGAGCCATTTCTGCCCCTCCCTGGCAGCTTTGCGCAGAAGCAGAGAACAGACCTTTGACCCCTGCTAACAGCATCTGTGGAGCTTGAAGGCAGGCTCAGCCAACTCAGCTTTGCCTAGCCTCACTCTGCTACCTGCCTCCACTGAAGTGCAGAATAAGGACACACTTGGAAGTCCCAGGGTCCCACCCACCACCTGAGGCACTAGAGTGCCTCTCCAGAAGAAAGAGAGCCGGTTATGGGACCCCAAAACAACACTGCAGCTTGCTCCTCCCAGCAAGCACCACGTACTGACAGGGAGGTCATTCTGCACACCCTTTTACTGCATCTACTGACTCATCATACAGGATGTGGTCGAATCTCACCCACAAACACCACCTACTGGCTCAGAGACCAAATAGGGTGTGTCATTATCCAAATGAAAATCTAAAGGTAAGAAGCAACAGCTGATCCAGATGGGAAGGAATCAGCAAAAGAACTCTAGAAGTATGAAGAATCAAATGGAAAGCACACCCCCTAAGGCAAACACCAGCTCTCTAGCAATGGATATCAACCAAATTCAGAATCCTAAAATGTCAGAAGAATTTCAGACATGGGGTTGTCATAAAACTCAATGATATGCAAGAGAAAATGGATAACCAACACAAAGAAACTACAAAAAAAATCCAGGACTTGGAAGAAAAATTCACTAAAGAAATTGAAATTAAAGAAAAATAAAACAGAACTTCTGGAAATGAAGAATTTATTCAAGGAATTACAAAACACAGTGGAAAGCCTCAAGAACAGGGTAGATCAAACAAAAGAAAGATTCTCTGGGATTAAAGATAATATCTTTCAATTAAATAAGTCAGTCACAGAGATAGAGCAGAGAAATATGAGAAAAGAACAAAGCCTAGAAGAAATGTGGGATTATGTGAAGAGGCCTAACGTGAGAATTATAGGCATCCCTGAAGGTGAAGAAGAAAATACACAAACATTGGGTAAGCTATTTGAGGATATAATGGAGGAAAATTTCCCAGGCCTTCCTAAAAATCTAGATATCCCGGTACAAGAAACTGAAAGGACTTCTGGAAGATTCATCACAAACAGGAAGACACCATGAGACACAGTCATCAGACTGACCAAAATAACCACCAAAGAGGCCCTGCTACGAGCTGTAAGGTGAAAGAAGGAGGTAACGTACAAAGGAAAACCCATCAGAATAATGGCAGACTTCTCAGCTGAGACCTTACAAGCAAGAAGAGACTGGGGCTCCAGTCTCACTCTCCTCAAACAGAAAAATGCCCAGCCTAGATCTTGTAACCTGCAAAACTAAGTTTCATATACGAAGGAGAAATAGAGATCTTCTCAGACAAACAAAGACTGAGGGAATTCAGTAAGACAAGATCTGCCCTCCAGGAAGTACTCAAAACAGTGTTACACATGGATCAGCACAATGAAATCATGCAAAAGCTAAAGGTCAAAGGCCAGATACCACAATGGCTCAAGAGAGAAAATAAAGCAACAAAGTTCAACTCAACAGGATGAACAGAAATCTGCCCCACTTATCAATTCTCTCAATAAATGTGAATGGCTTGAACTACCCACTAAAGAGACATATGATGGCCAGATGGATAAATATACACAAGCCAAGTATCAGCTGTCTTTAGGAACACATCTAACCCACAGGGATGCATTCAGACTCAATGTGAAGGGATGGAAAGCAATGTTTCAAGCAACGGAAGCCAAAAGAAAGCTGGCATGGCAGTTCTGATTTCAGATAACTTAGTCTTCAAATCAACAAAATTAATCAAAGACAAAGATGGACACTATATAATGGTGAAGGGTACAATTCAACAAGAAGACACAACAATTCTAAATATTTATGAACCTAACTCAGGTGCACCCAGATTCATAAAGCAAACCCTACTGGATCTAAACAAAATGATAAGAACGAACACTGTAATAGCAGGAGACTTCAACACCCCACTGAGAGAACAGGACAGATCCTCCAAACAGAAAATAAACAAAGAAACAATTCACTTAAACAGAACTCTAGAACAAATGGGCCTGAAAGACATTTACAGAACGTTCTACCCCAAAACCACTGAATATACGTTTTTCTCATCTAAGATTGACCATATCCTAGGCCCCAGAGCATGTCTCAACAAATTTAAAAAATTAGGAATTATACCATGCATCTTCTCAGACCATAGTGAAATCAAGTTAGAAATCAACTCCAACAGAAACTCTCATCTGTATACAAAGTCATAGAAACTAAAGAACCTTCTGTTTAAATGATTATTGTGTTAAGGAGGAGATCAAAATGGAAATCAAAAGATTCTTTTAACTAAATGATAAAGGAGACACAAGTTATCAAAAATCTGTGGGACACTCCTAAAGCAGTCCTGAGAGGAAAATTTATATCCATAAATGCCTACATCCAAAAGACAGGAAGATCACAAATAAACATTCTAATGAATCATCTCAAAGAACTGAAAAAGGATGAGCAAACTGACCCCAAACCCAGCAGAAGAAAAGAAATACCAAAGATCAGAGCAGAACTAAATGAAGTTGATAATAAAAAACCTATACAGAAGATTTATAAAAAATGTTGGTTCTTTGAAAAAATAAACAAAATTGACACACCTCTTGCTAGATTAATAGGAAGCAGAAAAGAAAGGACTCTAATAAGCTCCATCAGAAAGGAAAAAGGAGAAATTACAATTGATGCCAGAGAAATACAAAATATCATCTATGAATACTATGAAAACCTCTATGCACATAAACTGGAAAATGTGGAGGAAATGCACAAATTCTTAGAAACACACAGCCTCCCTAGGCTCAATAAGGAAGAAATGGAATTCCTGAACAGATCAATATAAAGTACCAAAATTGAAGCAACAATAAAAACCCTTTCTAAAAAGAAAAATTCTGGACCAAATGGTTTCACACTTGAATTTTACCAGACCTACAAAGAACTGGTGCTTATACTTCAGAAATTATTTCACAACATCTAGAAGGAAGGAATCCTTCTCCACACATTTTGTGAAACCAACATCACCCTGATACCAAAACCAGGAAAGGATACAACAAAAAGAAAAAACTACAGACCAATATCCCTTATAAATATAGATGCAAAAATTCTCAACAAAATCCTAGCACACCGAACTCAGGTGCTTATCAAAAAAATAATCCATCATGACCAAGTGGGCTTCATCCCAGAGATGCAGGGATGGGTCAACATTTGCAAATCTATAAATGTAATTCATCACATAAGTGGAAGCAAAAAAAAGACCACATGATCCTCTTAATAGACACAGAGAAAGCATTCAACACCCTTTTATAATAGGAACACTTAATAAAATAGGCATAGACTGGACTTAACTAAAAATGATACCAGCCACATATGACAAACACACAGCCAACATCATACTGAATGGGGAAAAATTGAAAGCATTCCCACTTATAACTGGAATCAGACAGGGTTGCCCTTTCTCACTGCTTCTATTCAACATAGTGCTGGAAGTCCTAGTCAGAGCTATCAGACAAGTGAAGCAAATCAAGGGCCTCCAGATGGGAGCAGAAGAGGTCAAATTATTTTTTGTTGATAATATGATCTTATAGCTAGAAAACCCCAAACATTCTGCTTTGAGACTACTGGAATTCATAAACAAATTCAACAAAGTCTCAGGTTACAAAATCAATGTACAGAAATCAGTAGCATTCTTGTACACCAACAGCAGTCAAACTGAGAACCAAATCAAAGACTCAATGCCTTTCACAATAGCAACAAAGAAAATAAAGTACCTAAGAATATATTTAACTAAGGAGATAAAACACCTCTAGAGGGACAACTATGAAACACTGAGGAAGGAAATAGCAGAGGACATAAACAGGTGGAAAGCCATACCATGCTCATGGGTTGGCAGAATCAACACTGTTAAAATGTCTATACTACCCAAAGTGATCTACAGATTCAATGCAATCCCTATTAAAATACCGAAATCGTTTTTCACAGATCTAGAAAAAATAATACTACATTTCGTATAGAACCAGAGAAGACCCCATGTAGCAAAAGCAATATTAAGCAAAAAGAACAAATTGGGAGGCATCAATTTACCAGACTGCAAGCAATATTACAAGGCTATAGTACCTAAAACAGCATGGTGCTGGCACAAGAACAGAGACATAGACCAATGGAACAGAACTGAGAACCCAGATGTAAAACCATCCTCGTATAGCCATCTAATCTTTGATAAAGCAGACAAAAACATACACTGGGGAAAAGAATCCTTATTCAATAAATGGTGCTGGGAAAATTGGATAGCCACATGTAGAAGACTGAAACAGGATCTACATGTTTCACCTCTCACAAAAATCAACTCACAGTGGATAACAGACTTAAACTTAAGGCATGAAACTATAAGAATTCTAGAAGAAAATGTTGGGAAAACTCTTATAGACATTGGCCTAGGCAAAGAATTTATGAAGAAGACCCCAAAGACAATCACACCACCAACAAAAATAAATAAATGGGATCTGATCAAATTAAACAGCTTCTGCGCAGCCAAGGAAACTATTACGAGAGCAAACAGATGACCTACAGAATGGGAGAAAATATTTGCATGCTACACATCTGATAAAGGGCTGATAACTGGAATCTATATAGAACTCAGGAAAATCGCAAGAAAAAAATCAAACAACCTTATAAAAAAGTGGGCAAAGGACACGAACAGAAATTTTTCAAAAGAAGGCAGACTACTGACCAAGAAACATATAAAAAATATACTCAACATATCTAATCATCAGGGAAATTCAAATCAAAACCACAATGAGATATCACTTATCTCCAGTGAGAATGGCCTTTATCAAAAAGTCCCAAAACAACAAATGTTGGCATGGATGTGGAGAGATAGGAACACTTATACACTGCTGGTGGGATTGCAAACTAGTACAACCTCTGTGGAAAGCAATATAGGGATACCTCAAAGAGCTACAAGTAGAACTACCATTTGATTCAGCAATTCCATTACTGGGCATCTACCCAAAAGAGAAAAAGACATTCTATAAATAAGATATCTGCACTGGAATGTTTATAGCAGTACAATTCACAATTGCAAAGATGTGGAAACAGCCCAAGTGTCCATAAATACATAAGTAGATTAATGAAGTGTGTATATGTAGACCATGAATTTCTACTCAGCCACAAAATACAATAGTGATCTAGCACCTCTTGTATCATCCTGGATAGAGCTAGAACCCATTCTGCTAAGAGAAATATCACAAGAATGGAAAAACAAGCACCACATGTACTTACCATCAAATTGATATTAACTGATCACTTAAGTGCTCATATAGTAATAATATTCACTGGGTGTCGGGCAGATGGGAGGGGGGAGGGGGGAGGGGTATACACACACCTAATGGGTGCGGTCCACACCATCTGGGGAATGGACATGCTTAAAGCTCTGACTTGGTTGGGGCAAAGGCAATATATATAACCTAAACATTTGTACTCCTGTAATATGCTGAAAGACATTTTTTTTTTAATCTTGTTAAGTTGTCAGTTCTTCCCAACTGGATCTAAAGTTTATATGCAAAGGCAAAAAAAAAAAAAAAAAAACCCTGAATAGCCAAAACAATATGAAGAAGAACAAAGTCAGAAGACTTACTTTACCCAACTTTCAGTTCTGCTATATAACCACAATAATCAAAATAGTGTGCTATTGACGAAAAATAGGCAAATAGATCAAAGAAATGGAATAGAGCACCCAGAAATAGACCCATACAATTGTAGTCAATTGATCTTTGACAAAGGAGCAAAAGCAATTCACTGGAGAAAGAGAACAGTCTTTTCACCAAATGTTTCTGGAATAACTGGAGAACCATATGTAAAAATAAATAAATAAATAAAAAGAATCTTGACAACTGACTTTACACCTTTCACAAAAATTAACTCAAATAATGTATCATTGACCTAAATGTAAAACATAGCATTATAAAACTTGTAAAAGATCACATAAAGGAAAATCTAGGTGACCTTGGATAAAAAGATCAATGGTTTCCAGGGATTTGGGAAGTTTGAGGGAAGAGGAGATGTTGGGAAAATAGGCTAAGAGACATGAAAGGCTTCAGGAGTTTTGCAGGGCTTTGCCTTGAAGGAATCTGTGGGTGTATTAGTTCGCAGACTAGAAGCTGCTCCCAGCAATGGAGGCATTGTCAGAGGATGTCTGCAAAGCAATGTTTCTTTGATGCTACAGGCCATTGCCTTGAGCTTTTTTGCACAGCAGAAGCTCGGTTTGGGCCCTGGCTGAGAAGCTGAGTAAAGTGCCTGCCAGCAGATAATGTGCAGCTGGAACTTTCTTAAACTTCAAGGCTATTCCTGCTTCACTCCTGACCACATGTCTGTGTATTTAGAGAAAAAGATTAGATTAGTATACAGACTCAGCGTTTCTACTTTATACATTTTTATCTTTAATATATATGCTCAGCTAAGTCTGTTTCTAACTTAGGGCTTAACATGTTTATCTTAGAATAATTTTGTAACCATCTATTCTTATAGACAGAATTAGGCAAGGGTCCCTTAAAACCTTTGGGAAGCCTGGAAACCTCAATGAATGAGCCATATACATAATTCTTTAACCAAGGACTACTAACTGCTGTAACAATAAACACTGATGTGGGATTTCACTTGGGGCCTCACAGCTCACAGGAATACTGGAGGACCCCTGACTCCCCCATCACTTTAATCTGCACTTTGTCTCTCTCTCTCTGTCTGTTATTTTTTTTGTCTCTATTATTTCCAAATCTCTTGCGACGATCCTGCCTGGGAACTGTTTTGCTGGGAGAGTAACTAACTTAATTTTCTATGAACTATTTTATAGTAAACAACTATTTGACATTAAGTGTTCAAATGCTCAAATTCTAAAAGTAATCTTTAGTCCCCAACTGAACTTTGTACTCTAAGACTTTTTAAATTTTAATTATATTTATGTAATAAATATAATTTTAATCACTAAGTTCTTCCTCATCACTGAAATATTTGCTTTTCTTTATCACTGGCATCTTGAATCATCTGATGTTGAGGAGCCCCCTGAACTGGGTTTTCGTTTCTCGTCTGTCTTCAGTTGTGTTCGGCTGGGGGCTGTGGCTGGGCTAGGTCGTCCAGAGTGGGATCTTCCCCTTCATCTTCACTTTCTTCTACTTTGTCATTTTCTTCTTCTAGTTCAGGAATTTTCTTTTTTTCTTTCTTTTTTGGAGGTTCACGTTCTCCAAGCATGTTTTTAGGACAAGCATAACTTAAGTGACCACTTTCCCCACATTCATAACACTTAGTTTTATCAAAGTCATTTCACCTTCAGATGAGCCTGGCTGCTATTCCACTGTCAATAGCAATGCTTGTTTTTCTCACTTTACCAAATAACTGTTGTTTATTGCCCTGGTACAGTTTTGTGCAGTCTTTATTGAAAAATAAAATAAATGCAACCCCTTTACTCTTCCTGGTATCTTTATCTTCCATTACAGTAACCTTTACAACTTTGCCATACTTGGAAAAGATCCTGTGTAAGTCATTGTTTGTCAAGGAGAAGGGCTAGTTGGATACATACACTGTGCTCTCACTTGGAGCCAATCCACCACTCATTTCTTCAGGTGGGGCAGGTCCAGGAGACCAGAAGAGCATGAGCCAGAGCCGTCGGCTTAGCTTGGGGCTCAACCCCGACTCCTCCCAGCCCCTCTCAGCGGCCTTGGCTTCGCGCGTCCTGGGAGGGGTTAGGCATGGAGGTGAGATCGTTGCCTTTGCTGGCATTTTGATAGGAATTGTGTTATATCTACAGATCTGTTTGTGGATAATTGACATCTTTACTATGTTGAGTCCTTCAGTTGATGAACACAGTATGTCTCTCCATTTAACTAGGTCTTTGATTTCTGTATTCAGCCTTTTGCAATATTTAGTATATAGATTCTGTACATTTTTTTTTATATTTATGTCGCTTTCATTGAGAGGGCACAATTATAAATGGTATTGTTTTTTTAATTTTAGTTTCTACATGTTTGTTCCTAGTATATAAAAATGTGGTTGATTTTGTGTGTCAATCTTTTATTGTACAAATGTGCTGAACTCACTAGTTCCAGGAGGTTTGTTTGGCAAAATTCCTTGGGATTTTCTGTGTAGATGATCATGTCCTCTGTCATGTCAATAGACATGTGTCAATAAACACATGTCTGTGCCAATAGACACAATTTTATTTTTTCCTTTCAAATCTGCATGGAAAGGAAGAAATTTTTCTTGCCTTATTATACTTGCTGGAACTTTCAGTATAATAGTGAATATGAGTAGTGAGATTGGACACCCTTGCCTTGTTCCTGATCTTAGGGAAAAGCATTCAGTCCTTCACTGTTCACTGTGATTTCAGCTGTAGTTTTAATTGGGTAAATGCTTTTTGCAAGTTCAGAAAGTTTCCCTCTATTCCTGATTTCCTGCAAGTTTTTATCATTAGTTGATGGTGGATTTTGTCAAATGCTTTTTTTGTGTCAGCTGACATGATCATAAACCTTTTTCTTTTTTAGCCTATTGATGGATGGATTGATTTTTGGATATTGAACCAACTTTGCATACCTAGAATAAATCCCAGTTGGTTGTGGTATATCATCCTTTTTATTGTTGGATTCAATTTGCTAGGATTTTGATGGTTTTTGTATTTAAGGTCATAAGAAATATTGGTGTGTAGTTTTCTTTTTCTTCCTCCTTCAACTTTCCTTTTCTCTCCCTCTGTCTTTTTTTTCTTCTGTCATTGTCTAATTTTGTTATCAGGATAACATTGGCCTCACATAACAAGTGGAGAAATGTTCCCTCCCCTTCTATTTTTCTGGGACAGATTGTGTAAAATTGGTACTAATTCTTCTGTAAATGTTTGGTAGAATTCTCCAGTGAAACTGTGCCTAGGGATTACTCTTCTTAGAGGCTTTTTAATTGTAAATTAAATTTTCTTAATGGTTATATGACTATTCAGACAATCTGTTTCATCTTGGTTGCATTTTGATAGTTTATGCTTTTTCAAGGAATTAGGCCATTTCTTCTATGTTCTTGAATTTATGAGCATAAACTTTCTCCTGTTAGCCCCTTGTTTTCTCTTTAACAGCTGCAGGACCTGTAGGGACATCTCATTTTGTTCTGATATTGGTGATTTGTATATTCTCTCTTTTTATTTTATTGTTATCAACTTTCGTAGAAGTTTATCAACTATTGATTTTTTAATGGGCCAGCTTTTTGTTTCATTGATATTTCTCTATTGTCTTGTTTCAATTTCTTTGATTTTTGCTCCTATTTTTATTATGTCCTCCCTTCTGCTTGCTTTGATTTAATTTAGGTTTTCCTTTCCTATTTTGTTGAAGTGAGATTATGAATTTGAGATCATTTCTTTTTTCAATCAAGCTGTTGGTACTGTAAATTTCCTCCTCAGCACTGGTTTAGCTGCATCCCACAAAAATGGATGTATGGTATTTTCATTTTTATTTACTTCTCTGAATTTTTTAATTTTTAAATTGACAAATAATAATTGTACATATTTATAAGGTACATAGTGATAGTTCAATATACATAATGTATACTGATAAAATCAGGGTAATGAGCATAGCCATTATCTCAAAGACTCATCATTTCTTTGTGTTGGGAATGTTCAATATCCTCCTTCTAGATATTTGAAACCATATAAACATCTCTGTATTTTTAAATCTCCTTTGAAACTTCCTGTTTGGCCCATGGATTATTTAGAACTGTGTTGTTTAATAGCAGAGTTTTAGGATACTTTATTGGCTTTCTCTTATTGATTCCTTATTTGATATTTTATGGTCAGAGAACATACTCTGTATAATTGTCAGTTTATGTCTTCCTCCTTTCAGCTCTATCAATTTTGCCTCAATATTTTGAAGCTCTCTTGTGTGGTGCATACACATCTAGGTCTTCTTGGTGGATTAACCCTTCTATCATTAAGTAATGTTTCTCTTCATCCCTAGTATTTTTCTGTGCTCAGAAGTCTACTTTATCTGATATTAACATAGCCAAATCTGCTTTTTTAAAAATAATGTTTGTATTACATTTTTACATATTTTTCTTTCAATCTATGTTGTTACTACTTTTCAAGTGAGTTTCCTGTTGGCAGCATATAGTTAGGTTGTGTGTTTTTTACCCACTCACCCAACCTCTGTCTTTAATTAGTGTATTTAGACCATTTTGCTTGATGTAATTATTGAAATGTTAGGACTTAAGTCTTCCATTTTATTTTTTGTTTTCTGTTGTTCTCTCTGTTTTTGTTTTTCTGTTTCTATTTTCTTGCCTTTCTGTGAATTTCTTGGCAGTTTTTCTATTTTAATGAGATTTCTGTATAGTTTTGTTTCTTTTGTCTGTTTGTTTTCAATATATTGCTCTGCATAGTTTCTTACTGATTTTTCTAAGTATTATATAACTTGCATATGTAAATGCTCACAGTCTACTGGTATTTACATTTTACTACTTTAAGTGAACTGTACATACCTTACTTCCTGTTAGTATCTTTTACCCAACCCAGTTTTTAAGTATAACTGTTTTCAGTATTTCCTCTACATATACTAAGCACTACATTAGATGGTGTTATACTTTTTGCTTCACCCATCAAATATGATTTAGAAACTCATAAGGAGGCTAGTCTATTTACTCCTGTTTTTGCCCATTCATTTGTTTTTATCTTACTGATGTCCAAGCCTTCTTCTCTTATTGCTTCCTTTCTTTTGGAGAACTTTTCTTAGCCATTCTTTAAGGGTCAGTCAGCTAGCAACAAATTCTCTTAGTTTACCTTCATCTGAGCATGTCTTTATTTTCTCTTTATTCCTGAAGGATACTTTTACCAGACATAGATTCACAATGTATAGTTCTTCTCTTCCAGCACTTGAAAAATGGTTTCCACTTCCTTCTGGCATCATGATTCCAGATAACTACTTTGATAATTGTTTTCCTTTGTCTTCAGTTTAATTGTAACATGTTTTTGGTATGGGTTTCCTTGGGTTTATCCTATTTGGGGTTCATTTAGCTTATTTAATCTGTAGATTTAGGTCTTTTGCCAAATTTAGAAAATTTTAAGCCTTTATTTCTTTGCATACTTTTTCAGCCCCATTATGAATGCTAGATCTTTTGTTATAGTCTCACAGGTCCTGCAAATACTGTTCTGTATTTCTTAATTTTTTTCTCTTTGTTGTTCAAACTGGTTAATTTTTATTGTTTATCTTCAAATTCACCAATTTTTTCCGCTGTCATAGTGATTCCACTATAAAATCCATGCAGTGAGTTTTTGGTTTTCTTTTCCCCCAGTTATTATACTGTTCAATTATGTAATTTCCATTTGGTTCTTCTTTATGTCTTCTATTTCCTTGGGTGAGACTTCCTGTTTTTTCCTTTGTAAAGTACATTTGTAATTGCTTTTTTGAAGTATTTTTATGATGGCTGCTTTAAAATCCTTGCCAATTAATTTCAGAACTTGATTCATCTTGGTATTGGCATCTGTAAATTGTCTTTTCTCATTCTAGTTGCAGTTTCCCTGGTTCTTGGTAAGCCAAGTGGGTTTTCATTGTATCCTGACATTTGGATATTATGTTAAGAAACTTTAGATCCTACTTAAATCTTCTTTTCTAGCAGACAGTCACCCTATTTAAGTCTAGTGCACAGGTCCTGGTCTGCTTTTGTGGGCTGTGATTCTAATGACTGGAACCACATCTGTGCTGCCTCTGTCTCTGCGGGGAAGGGAGTGGGGTACATGGACTGGGTCACCTTTTGCCACTGGTGCAACAGGTATGAACAGGAAAATTGAAAGTAAAAAATCAAGATGTATTCAGAAAATGAAATTTTCTTCTTTTTCTTCTCTCTCTCTGTTCAGAGGAATCAGTTTTTTATATAGCTCCATTTCAGGTTCTCTAGTCACTCCCAGTTTTAAAATCCCATCTCCTTCAGGAAACTTTTCCACAAAATCTAATCATCACCCCCCACCCCCATCCCTCCTCTGGAAATCTCCCACTCTCCAGTCCTTCGCTTCCTTCTTGGCTGCATGTCTCGGGAATCAGGGTTGAAAAGGCCCATTGCTCGTCAGCGGTGGGCAGGGGGACCATCGGCTCCCATGACTGAGCACGTGTCTGTGGTTCACTACCTCAGCTGTGCTCCCCATGCTGGCTCCTTTGTGTGGTTTGCTGAGTGATTTTGGGGCTCCCTCATGTCTGCAGGTTCCTTCCTGCGTCCTGCCCCATCCTCAGCACTCCTCAGTCTCTTCCCCCCTTTCCTTCTCTGAGTGACCTGTTGTGGGGCTGGTTTATGGGCCCCATTCCCAGCCCTCTTCTACCCCATCCTTCAGCTCATAGGATTACAGAAATCTTTGCCCTACCACGCGGACATACGTGGGTACTTCACTTACCATTTAGTCGCTCCTGCCACGCATCTCTCTCCTGACTGTCTTTCCTGGTAGGCACTTCTTGCTTAAAGATTCACATCCAAGAAGCAATTCCCAGCCCCTCTTCCCATAATCTTATGTGCTCCCCCCTCCCCACCAAATATCATTCTACCTCCTTCTCAAAGACCACAGACTCATTCTCTTTCCTTTCTACTCTCATATCTTGTCCCTCCTATCTCGAGGCCCCTCAACTACTAGACATTGTCTGGCAAAGATCCGACTTGGTAGATCACTTGGGGTCACTGCCACATTACTTCAGAAGTTGCCACCCAGGTCCCCACTAGCACTGAGTGACCAGCTGCTCCTAAGGCCTTTACACTGTTACTCTTAAGCCAGCTGTTCTGCCATCTCCACTCATCACTGCTGAGGAAAGAGTCCTCCTGGGTCTCCGGCATGACTGCCCATCATGCCAGGTATCCGAGAGTGCAGAAGCCTGGTTGTGCTTTTCCCACCTTTCTCAGGGCTATTCGCAAGCAAGCAACCTGGAGAAGTGGTGTGACGTTTCTCTCTGGGACCAAGAAGAGGCTTGTTCACTGCTTGCTATTAAAGCAGTGGATTCTTCACATTCACGTTCTTCTCATAAAACTCACTGTGTGTGCAGATGTCATCTGGGGCTCTGGGTCTGCCCCAGGGGACTTGGGGGACAAGAGGAACCAACACAAACATGGGAATGCTCTGGCTGCTTGCTATGCTGTGAGTAATAAACATTTTTGTCTCTGACCCAGGAGTCTCTTTTCTTCTGTCAACATCCATGAAATAGTAGCAGGCTAATTTATTAGATCAAAATTTAAAAATCAGATGTGTTCAAAAAACAAAATTTTTCCCTCTACCCACTTTCCTTCCCTCCCTCTTCCTCCCTATTTCTCTGTCTCTTTCTCTCAAATTCTAGACCTGACACTTTGCTACCCTTAGGACTTCTATCCTCTGTCGGCTGCCTACAGCTACCCCCAATTCAATTCTTCTTTGCCTTAGGCAAAAAGGCATGATGAATCTGATGAAACATGATGAATCTGATCACATAGCCAGAATTCATCTCTCTTCTCTTCTTTAGGGCAATTTAGAAAATAATAAACTGTTGTATCATTTAGTTTTTGCAGTTGTCTCTTACCAATATGGGTGGGGCTGATCCCTGTCCTTGCAGAAGCACTGGGAGGCTCCTTGGGCTTGCCCGGTCCTCAGCCTGCTCCGCAGGGTGAAACGTCATTTGAGCCCAAGGAGGTTTCTACTTACTTTCAGGTACCAGTGTTATAATTTCCCATTCGATAACCCAACTTCCCAAGCAATGGAAAATCTCCCTCTTCCTAGAAGAAGCCCTGGCCTATGGCCTCTCCCCCGAAGCACATGCACAATAGAGAAGGCCTTCTGGGCATCTTCCATATTCCCACTGGGTCTGCACCCACCCTCAATCAGAAGGAAACTGCTTAAGGTCCACTGGTCAGTGGGAAATGGACACGTGTCTGGAATTGTTCCTCACCAGGGAGAGCTCAGACTTCCCCTAGAGCTGGAGGCTGCCATGCACATGAGCTAAGCCCTTTCTTTCGATATATTAATATGTCATTTTATCAGCTGGGACTTGTTATATGTAACAAGAAGGTGGTGACTTGGAAAATACATTTTTAATCTGTACTGATAAAATGAAGCAGAAATTCATGAGATTAAAATGAACACTTCCCTTCACCTGAGTGATCCCCACTGGTGACCTCCTGGACTTCACCAGAGGCATGGGGCAATTGCTCACGCCCTCCCCACTCTCTTTCACTTTGATTTGTTTTTAGCTTAAAAGTCTTCCACTGAGGAGAACAAAATGGCATTAGGAAGATTAAAACTTTGAAGTGATAAACACTTGGGACTTGAGACCTGTTCTCAAAAGATAAATCAGCTCAATCCAAATTGCCCAGAAAGTGTCATACAATGATACGAATTTTAGCATCTCTTACAATGCCTGCTCTTGTGTTTGGTAATATAAAGAAAGCTGTGCCTAACATAACAAGGTGCTTCCTTTTCTATCCCTGCCTCTTCCCAAGGGAGGTGAAGAGCTGCTAGAAAAATACAGGAGGGAAAAGAACCTTGGCTCTGAGCCAGGGCTGAGAAAATAACATGGAGTGGAAGAAACCCTGGAAACAGGTATAAGGACCTCAGCACTCAGCACACCATCTTTAAGCCAAGTACAGAAATGCAGCAGCAATATGCTAAGAACATTACTATAACATTAATAAGGAATGAGAACCCTATGGAAAATTATATATATTTTTTCTGCTTGCGATATAGAACCAAGGCAAACCGATGTGTAACTTACAATCATATAAGCGCCCGTAGGGAATTAACCAGTCACAGCAGATGGTCTGCTGTCCCCTTGTTAATTGCCGCAAATGAATGAATGTTTTGTCCTTTAAGATTTTAAATTCTGGCTTGTAATCACCATATGGTCTCCTCTCATCTGCATAGTTATCTGTCATTTGAACAGTGACTTAATTATCATATGGCAAAATTATTTGCAGAGTGAATAATGAATTGGTACTAGAAAAAATACTCATTAGAGGCCTTTTCTGAAAGTGATTCCTGAGCATCACCTCATGTCCCCAAAACCTAACCACTCAGAAAGTAAAGGTGTGTCATGGTGTGAAGTGTGAAGTAAACCCACTTTTATGTTTCAATGTTAGTTTCATAACAACCAGAGCTTATTAAGTTTTAATAATTTTGCACAAACTGAAATGAAAACTTAGCTTAATTATCAAAACTCGTGTGGTCTCCTGGCCTCCAGCCTCTCACCCTCATCCCCCCGGAGCACGCTGGGTTGCTGCTTGGCTGCCCACCTGCCCCACAGAGTGCAGTGGCCAAGTTCCAGAAAAGCTGTTTCCTTTTCCTTCCACGAATGTAGCTCTCTTACACCGTGGTTTTGTGTTTGTTTTATCATTTTCTTTCCTGGAGTGGTGGGTTTGTGAGAATCAGTTGCAGCTGTCCCCGACGGTCCTTACATTAGGATGTTGAAAGTGGAGGGGGGGGGTGTCCTCTGAAGAAGCAAGTCACATCTGGCCTCATTTGGACAGCAAGATGCAGACACAGGTACTTGCAAAATGATTGTGCCACACACAATTTCTTCTCTTGTTTGTTAAGTAAAGGGGCAATTGCAGCTCATTTTCTTCCCAGAAGTTTTTACCTAGGACTGGTTTGTCCCCTGAGGTAATGCTAACTGAATTTGGCTATGGCGTCTCTCTGTGTTGCACTCCTTTGTGTCATTGAGTTTCTCCACTTTACTTCGAGGAAAAGAGTAAGGGTGGGAGCAAGGATAGGGGGAGAGAGAGAGAGAGAAAGAAGAAGAAATTGAAAAAGCCGGCGTCACATCAAGTGTGGCATCTTCCTCAAGTCAGGCACGGAAGAGGGCCAGGCGTGTGATGGCGTCTGAGACACTTTCACAGGCTGGGATGGGACCACGGCACTTCTGGAAAAGAGAATAGCCCCTTAAAAACATTATCTAGGAAATAACATTTACAACTTCCAGGGAGAGGCGGCTGCGGAACGCTGATCATCCCTACCAGCACCTGAGGGAGTGAACAGCAAGGGGACAAAGCCCGCGCGCAGTCGGCATGCCAGGCGAGGAGAAGGGGCGTTTACAGCCACAGCCGTAACCTCTGTGGCCTGATGGTCACAGGAAGAAACACAACAGCCTGGCTTGGTTTGGAGAACTTTTAACCTCAGAACACTTCCCTAAATAGAGGGAAAGAAGTGTGCAAACAGAATTTTGAGAATGCTCATTAACACTCCTGTTGCGGCCGCATGTTACTGAGAAAAGGGGCCGGGGGTGGGGGGCAGACACAAAGGAAACCTGAGAACGGTGATGCCCCCCTCTGACTGCAGGGTTGGGGTGGGGGCAGAGGCAGCTGGGTCTTTTGAGCCCACCGTTTTTGTCCCTTCAGGCTGGGAGGGGAGTAAAGGCAAGCTTGTTAAAGTAACAAGAGTCTAATAATTCTCACGAATAGGCAGAAACGTAAAAGAAGGGAAGAGAAGTGGGAAGCAGAAACCGTGAGGTCCCGGGAAGCAGGAGACGGGAGGGAGCAGGGCAGACCCCGGGAAGGAGCCGGGGTCTCAGCCCCGGCCCTGGAAGGCTCCCACGGTGGGCGCAGGAGGCCGAGTCACCCCACGGCAATAAATGTCTCTGGCACATGATGGAGCCAAACTGCAGAAGAAATAGGAGCCGGGCAGGCGGGTCAAGGGTGCGCCCGGCCCCAGCTGAGCTCCCCCATCCTGAAGGGGCCGACCTAGGAAGGCAGAGAGGACAGCGAGGTTGTGCCATGTCTCGTTAGTAAAATAAGACAACGCCTCTAATGCCAAACTCCAGTATGCTTGAAGCAGGGCAGCTGAGGGCAGGGGAAACTCAGAAACCGCGGGAACAGGACAGCGCCAGGCTTGGCGGCTGCAGGAACAACAGGACAGGGTGAGTGGCGTCCCCTGCGCAGCGCAGCCCCAGCAAGGCCGCCAAGCTTCACAGGAGTCCTCGATGAGGAAGCTTTAGAGGAAAGGATTAAACTGATGTTAAGTCCTTTGGGAATTTACCAACGCTGGTGGCTACTACAACTACCAGCAGCAATGAAGTAGAGCAGGCTGGAGAACATTCCCTCCTGGTTGCCATGCGAGCGCAACGATCAGAGACGACAAGTCAAGCGCGACGGGGCTTGTGTGCAGTTCGGCTGCAGCCTTATCTTCAGCGTTTGCAAGAAAATTTCCCAGGTCAGTGGCTCTCAGTTTTGCTCCGGACCATCGGTAAGAAATACATTTTTAATCACACACACACACCTTTAGATTACTAACATATTTTTTATTTGAAAGTATATAGTTTTATTACATGTAATCCATTCCGGTATTTTTTATATACCCCTGTGCTATTTTATTTTATAAATACAGATGCAGTGATAAGACCCTAAGGCGACCCCCAATGATTTGCACCTCCTGTTTGGAGGCTATAGATAGATAACCCCTTCCCCTAGACTGTGGGCAGGACCTGTGACTTGTTTTCTAACCCATAGAATATGGCAAAGGTAACCATATGCTACTTTCACAATTTTGTATGTTATCTTGACTTCCGTCTTAGCAGACTGGAGTGAGAGATTCTCCTTGCTGGCTCAATTTAAAAAAAACTGCCACGTTGAGGAAGCCCACATGATAAGGAACTGCAGAAGGCCACTAGCAACACGGGTAGCCCCTAGGATGGAGGGTGGTCTCCAGCCAACAGCTGGCAAATAGCAGGAGCCCTCAGCCATACAGCCACAAGGAAATGAATTCTGTCGACTACTTGAATGAGCTTAGAAGTGGATTCTTCCCCAGTGGAGCCTCCAGATGAGAATGCAGCCCAGCTGGCACCTTGATCACAGCCCTATGAGACCCTGAGCACAGCACCCAGGAAAGCCGTGCTCAGATTCCTGACCCACGGAAACTGTGAGATAACAAATATGTGTTGTTACAAGCTGCTAGTTTTGTGGTATTAATAATTGGTTATACAACAATAGAAAACTAATTCAGCAGATCATAACTCACTTAATAGATTTCATGATCCATTCATGAGTTGCAGAAAAACATAGATTTAGTCATCTGAAAGCTACATATATTTTTGATTCTGCAGGAATGTGACCTTATGATAACAATACATCTTGTAAGTATATCTGTTATAGGAAATTGAATTTATGTGCTGACAAAAGAAAATTAAAGAAATGTGGCCTATACATATTTAAAGTGATGACTCAGAAATTTTTTTTCTGAAATGAAACAAGAATCAAATCTGCAGATTTAAAAAGCACACCACATTATGGAGAAAATGATATAGAAAAGTCACCACTGAGCCATACCCTGGTAAAATAATTAGACTTCAAAAATAAAGAAAAGATAACTTGGGCATCTACTAAAAAAGATCAAGTGACTCAGAAGGAGAAAAATAATAAGACCTGATTCAGATGTCTCCTCCGCCACCATGGCAGAGCCTGCCAGCTGTTCAACAAAACCCTATTTGTCTGCTTCCTGGGCACACGGCTCTTCAACATTCCCCAACCACTGTGCAGATAGGTGGGCCATTGGCCAGATCTGGCCAACAGTGACTTAGTGGAAGTGGTTGTGCCATTTTGGGCCTCAGGTTAAGAAAGCCACTCTGCCCTTTCCAGACACTGCTTCTCCTCTGCCAGCTGCGCACCAGAAGAAACCAGACCCTAGGAGTAGGTGGGTCCACATTACAAAAGAAGCCTAAGTTACTGAAGGACCACAAAGAAGAGTGCTTTATTGCCAGTCAGAACCATCCCTTTCACAGTGTTTTGTGGTAAGAAATACATTTTTATCATATATGTACCATAATATCTTCTGGGTCTATTTTTATAGGTGTGAGCATTACTGCAACTAATACATGAGCATTCAGCATCAGAAAGGAGCCAAGCTATGCTTGTGAGGAACTCAAGGGAAAAAACATGACCCAAGAATTTTATAGTCAACAATTAGTTTTCTAAGTATATAGGCAACAAACATGCTCAAGCATGCAGTAACTCAAGGAATATGATTCTCTATAAGGCCTTAAAAAATAATCTACAGGGGAATGATTTTTAAGCAATTAAATGCTAACAGAGAAATTGTAACAAAAGGATTGACCATAAGCACTCAATATATATAAATGTAGAATAAACTTTTGCAACAAAATATCAATGTCATAAGAAATGACAATTCATAAATAACAATGTAAACGGCAAAACCTTGGAGGTGAAGTTGTGGAGATGGTGGGAAATTGTTTAGATGTGCTGCATCATCATCTTTTACGGTAGGTGACTTAAAGATTTTTCAAAGCTGATAACTCAAGCAAAAATTGAGGTATAATTTTACCTATAGGCAAAAAATAAACAATAGAAAAATGAGGAGTAACAACATGATAAAAAATACATGATGAAAAGGAGGAATAATAGTGGGAGGAGGTAGGAGGCAATAAGAATATATTAATTGTCTCATTGATCATACAAAAAAGTCTGTTTTATGCCAGCAATCCCCAACCTTTTTGGCGCCAGGGATTGGTTTCATGTAAGACACTTTTTCCGTGGACCTGGGGTGGGGGATGGTTTGGGGATGATTCAAGTGCATTATATTTATTGTGCACTTTATTTCTATTATTATTACATTGTCACTTGCCACTCACTGATAGGGTTTTGATATGAGTCTGCAAGCAATTGACTTATTATAGTCTCTGTGCAGTCAAATCTCTCTGCTAATGACAATCTGTGTTTGCAGCCGCTCCCCAGCACTAGCATCACTGCCTCAGCTCCACCTCAGATCGCCAGGCATTAGATTCTCATAAGGAGCACAACCTAGATCCCTCCATGCACAATTTACAGTAGGGTTCAAGCTCCTATGAGAATCTAATGTCCCTGCTGATCTGACAGGAGGTGGAGCTCAGGTGGTGATGCAAGAGATGGAGAGCAGCTGTAAATACAGAGGAAGCTTCACTCACTCACTGGCCACTCACCTCCTGCTGTGCAGCCCTGTTCCTAACAGGCCACAGGCCAGTACAGGTCCACAGCCTGGGGGTGCAGGACCATAGTTTTATAATACCTAAACAATGAATTAAATAATTATACAAAGTTATTGTTACAAAAGTTAATCTATAAATGGGTGCAAAAACACAATTAGATAAAATGAACAAGATCTAATATTTGATAGCACAATAGAGTGCCTATAGTCAACAATATGTTAGTGTATATTTTTAAATAATTGAAAGAGCTGGAATTGGAATGTTCCCAAAACAAAGAAATGATAAATGCTTGAGGTCATGGGTACTCCAATTACCCTGATTTGATTATAGACATTATATGCTTGTATCAAAGCATCACATGTACCCCACAAACTATCATGTACTCATAATAATTAAAATTTTTAAAAAAATTTTAAAAAGCACAGAAAACAAATGGCTGATGTCTTGGCTTTGAGTTCCAAAATAAAATCTTGAAATTTACAGTAAAAAATATAAGAAAATCTATAATTAAAAAGATATCACAAACTTTCTAAATTATCAAAAAACATTATATATAAAGATAGCCAAAGAAAACAAAGGCCGTAGAGAAAAGGTTTTTTTAAAGAAACAATATATAGGAAGGCTTAGCATAAAATAAGATGACAGAACTGAGACCAAAGATATTTGCCATATCATTAAATGCTAATGGAACAAACTTACTAATTTAAAAAACTTCAGATGGGTGCTAGGAAAACTGGATATCTGCATGCAAAAGAATGAAGTTGGACCCTCACCTTACACTATATACAAAAATTAATTCAAATGGATCAAAGACCTAAAAGTAAGACATAAAACTATAAAACTCTTAAAAGAAAATATAGTGGAAAATCTTAATTACATTGGGCTTGGGAATGATTTCTTGAATAAGACTTTAAACTTCCGTGCATCAAAGGATGTACAGAATAGGGGAAAATATTTTCAAATCATGTATCTGATAAGAGGTTAATATTCAGAAGATATAAAGAACTACAACTCAACAAAAAAAACAAACAAACAATTTTTCTTTTTTTGGAGAAAACATCTCACTCTATTGCCTGGGCTCGAGTGCAGTGGTGTCATCATAGCTCACTGCAACCTCAAACTCCTTGATTCAAGCAATCTTCCTGCTAATTTTTCTATTTTTTGTAGAGATGGGTACTTGCCATGTTACTCAGACTGGTTTTGAATTCCTGGCCTCAAATGATCCTCCTTTCTTGGCCTCCCAAAGTGCTCAGATTATAGGTGTGAGCCACTGCACCCCAGCCTACAACCTTTTTAAAAAATAGGCAAATGACTTGAATAGACGTTTCTCCAAAGAAGACATGTATTTAATAAATGGCCAATAAGCACATGAAAAGATGCTCAGCACCACTAATCATCAGGGAAATGCAAATCAAAATCATAATAAGATACCACCTCATACCATTAGGATGGCTACTATCAAAAACCCAGAAAAATAACAAGTGTTGACAGGATGTAGAGAAATTGGAGCCCTTGTGCACGGTGGGTAGGAATGTAAAATGATGTAGTCACTATGGAAAATAGTATGGTGGTTTCCAAAAAAATTAAACAGAAAATTACCATATGATCCAGCAATTTCATTTCTGAGTATATACCCAAAATAATTAAAAACTGGATCTTGAGGAGATATTTATATACCCAAGTTCATAGTAGCATTATTCACAGTAGCCAAAAGGTGGAAGCAACCCAAGTATCCACTGAAGGATGGATAGATAAACCAAATGTGGTCTACACATACAATGGAATATTATTCAGCCTTAAGAAGGAAGGAAATTCTGACATATATTACAATAGGAACAACAACATGGATGAACCTTGAGGACATTATGCTAAGTGAAATAAGCCAGTCACAAAAAGACAAATAGTTTGATTCCACTTATATGAGGTACCTAGAGTAGTCAAATTCATAGATATAGAAAGTAGAATGGTGGTTGCCAGGGGCTGGGAGAAAAGGAATAGGAAGTTAGTGTTTAATGGAGACAGAGTTTCAGATTTGCAAGATGAAAGAGTTCTGGTGATTAGTTCCACACAATATGGATGTACTTAACACTACTGAACTGTAATCACTTAAAAGTGACTACAATGGTAAAATTTATGTGTATTTTGCCGTAATTAATTTTTTGTAAATCTCAGATGAAATCACAAAGCAAAACTCAAATGTATATGTTATATGTAAGAGATAATAATAAAGCAACTAAAATACTGAAAGTAAAATATGGGCAAAAGCATACTAGGCAAATGCGAACAAAGAGAAAGTGGCAGTTATAATGTTGATATATAAGAGATTGCATTTAGGACAAAAAGCATAAAATGTGATAATAGAAGGCCATTTATAAATGCTAAAAGTTGCAGCCTAATGTACCAAATAGCTCAGAATCAGAAAATGTTATCTAAGTGCTACAAGAAATGTTATCTAAATGCTATAAGGAGACACTGACAGAAATATTTTGGTATTAGGAAGCTTTTAATTCACCTCTCTTAGTCCATAGTAAATCAAGTATGAAAAATAATAATAATTGAGTCTAAAAAGGCCTAAAGGACATAAAAATAAGGTATATCTGGTTGATTGATATAAACCCTGTACACTGTATCAAAGAATAATTTTTTTTAATTCCTATAAGATAGTCAAACAAATTAACCATATATTCAGCTAGCTCATCAATTAAAAATTTTTATTTGTGTAGTTTATCAGTTTAAAAAACTTTTTCCACAATATATAACTATTTATTCATGTTGGGTACTTGTACTACTAGCAATTTTTAATTTAAAAAGTAAATACAAAAAGTTTTAATGTTTTCTTTTTACTTCCAAGTATTCATTGTTTGCACTGAACCAATTTTGAGTTGAACTGCAAAGACATCTTTAGAAAAAAAAAAAAGGCGACTTTTGGCTTTCTATGATTGGAGATCAATAAATTAGAATTAATTTAAAATACTGGGGAAAAAACCTGCTACCTGTATATTTTTCTAAATTCTCTTAAATTACATTTGAGTCAAAGAAGAAATTACAGTAAATCACCAAGTTGATGATAATAGCATTAATACTAAAGTTAAAGCATTGCTCAGAGAAAAAGTCAGAGTCAAATATTAATTTCAACAAGCAAAAATAATGAAAATAAATAATTTAAGCATTGAACTCAAAAGGTTAGAAAAAGAGCAATATAAAAGACCCAAGGAAACCAGAAGGAGCAAATTAATATAGAAAACAGAAAAATGATAATCCTAATAAATCTAAAATCAGCTAAAATATAAAAAAAGGATATTTAAATATCTAGTAAATAAAATAGATTATTTTCTAGGAAAAATATAAATGGAAACTATTTAGAAAATATAAATAATGCAAGTATCAAAAACTAATGAGAATGGTTGGTTTCAAAAGGCTACCCCTATGAGTAGATAGAAAAGGGCACAGAGGGCTACACAAATGAAGTCTACGGACCTTAAAGGAAGAGATAAACCAAAGATATTCAAATGGTTTCCAAAGCACAGGAGAAAAAGGGAAAAATTATAAAATTTTTATGTAGTCAGCATAATGCTCTGATGACTACAATCTGCAGTGGATACCACTGAGAAATAATATTACAGGCAATCTGAAGTAGAATTACTAATACAGAAGTCCAAAGTAAAATATTAAGAAGTAGAATCCAGCAGCTGTTTATATCACAATGAATTGTTATCATAAGTGGAATACAAGGATGGCTCAATATTGAAAATGCATTAATAAAATTAATCATATTTATAGACAAAACTGGAAAAATATGTGATCATTTCCATAGACATTAAAATGAGATTTGATCAAATTTTGAAATCTATTCCTTAAAACCTCTTAATAAAAAATGGAAAAAAACTTTTTAATAATTGGTGTAAAATTCAATATTACATGTAATACAGAAATACTGAAAGATTACCAATAAGGTAGAAATATGACAAGGATGTTCACCACTATTCAGCATTGTTTTGGAGACACTAGATGACAAAACCAGAGGAAGGAAGGAGGGAAGGGAGGAAACTGAAAAGGCATATAAGTATTCTTTTAGCGCGGGTTACATGTTGTATATCAAGGAAACTGAAAGGGATCAACTGGAAAAACACCACTAAAGAAACTAAGAGAATTCAGTAAGGTGGCATAAATACAATTCACATGCAAAGATCAAAAGCCTTCCATAAAAATGTAAATAAACCCCAGATAACTTAAAAATTTAAGTGTGAATAATTAAAATACAAGAGTCAGGAAAAGGGTTTTAATTTTACAATATCAGTGAAAAACAAAGACTTGGTGATTACAATACAAAACCCAGACATCATTAAGACTTTTTTTCATAAAATTCAAAAAAATTGCTCAGGATAAAGTTTAAAAGACAAATATGATGAGGGAAAGTACTGAATTCATACAACAAAGGACTACTTCTTTAATGTATGAATAACCTCTACATTTCAATATGTAGAAGACCAAAAACTCAATTGTAAGGCTGGCGGCGACAAAATCCCTTCCCCAGAAGTTCCCTTAGCGGCGACTGCCAGCCCCTTTCCGCCCCTTCCCGCGACACAGCCAAAGCTGAAACCGCATCCTGTCACTGTCACTGTCACTGCTAGCTGAGCATTCAGTCGGCGGCCAAGCTACATCCTGTTGCTGTTAGGACCAAGTCTGACGCATCCTGCCTGCTGGGACCTCAAGCTCGGACCAAAAAAAAAAAAAAAAGAAAAGAAAAGAAAAAACAGCAAATGCTGCAATTCTCAAAGGAGCCCCCTCCCCTCGCCTCATATAAATCCCCTTGCTTCAGTCCCCTGGCCCCACTCTGTGGGACCCGTGCGCCTCGCCCGGGAGCGCTTAATAAACGCCACGTTTGTTTGGCTCCCACTCTGTCTGACTTTCTTTTCACTTTCGTGGCCATAAACCTTACACTTAAGAACAAGAATTTTCAGCATGGAAGAAAGAAGATATAGATGTAACAGAGAAGTTGAATGAAAATCTATTGCCCTGAATTTGAATTGGAAATACAAGTATAAATTCATGAAGTATTTTTTCTTAAGAAACAGAAACAGCTAAACTTAGGTCGTAGTTGTGTCTACCAATAAATCTAGAAATGGTGACCAAGCGCAAAGCAAAGAGCATTCCTCACCCAAACTGTGATCTGTGTTGGAATGAGTCAGGGCTTCTTGAACAGATGACTGAATCCTGGTCAGGGGCAGAAATGGCCCGAAACATCTGCTCACACCAGGTAGCAAAGAAATAATAGTGTATCCAAAGGACTCAGGAGCGAACTTCAAGAAGCCCCCACTGACCAAGGATGGGACAGTTTGATGATCAGTAACTGCAATTGATTGAAGCACGTGGAATATGTTTAAACATTTTGGCTCATAAAAATACTAAATACATAATACTATATAACACACACAACTCCCCCCACATACATACATACACACACACACACACAAAGGGAAAAAAAGAGAGAAAGAAAGCACATTGTCTCATCGGTCACCTGTGGACGCTAACGGTCCCGTTTAGACGCTAACGGGAAATAATCAAGTTTTTACACTTTTCTCTTGAGTTTCCTTTACAAATTGAAGCAGATTAGAAGAAGCTAATATTCTAATAAATGAACATAAAGGCTGATACAATTAGAATATCGCTATTTTGCAATCCCTACTGAATAAACGGATCTAAGTCCTGCACATCAGTGGTTGCGGACATCACAAAAAGAGAGATAGCCAGACGCTTCGGGCGTGTGGGTGGAGGACAGCATCTGTCAGGTGGCCTCCAAATACTCGTGCCTGAACCCAGCCAGGTTCCTAGATCCCACCACTGATCCAGCAGAAATACAAAGGGCAGTGGAAGGTGTTAAACGTGATCAAGAGAACTAGAGACTGATCTTACTTATAAATATTAATGCAAAAGTCTT
This sequence comes from Lemur catta, assembly GCF_020740605.2. Lineage (NCBI taxonomy): Eukaryota > Metazoa > Chordata > Mammalia > Primates > Lemuridae > Lemur > Lemur catta. The sequence goes on from NC_059137.1 coordinate 86,252,209, forward strand.
AATATCAATAAGTAGAGCTCATTAGTGCATTGTAAAATCATAAACCAAAGCCAAGTATAGGGCTGTCTCAGGCACCGTGAGGAGGGTTCAATACCAGGAAATCTACCAGTATAATTAATCATATTAAAAAGCAAAGAGAGGCTGGGTGCAGTGGCTCATGCCTGTGATCCTAGCACTCTGGGAGGCTGAGGTGGGTGGATCGCTTGAGTTCAGGAGTTTGAGACCAGCCTGAGCAAGAGCAAGACCCCATCTCTACTAAAAAAATAGAAAGAAATTATATGGATGACTAAAAATATATATAGAGAGAAAAAATTAGCCGGGCATGGTGGCACATGCCTGTAGTCCCAGCTACTCGGGAGGCTGAGGCAGGAGGATCCCGTGAGCCCAGGAGTTTGAGGTTGCTGTGAGCTAGGCTGACGCCACGGCACTTTAGCCCGGGCAACAGAGTGAGACTGTCTCAAAAAAAAAAAAAAAAAAAAGCAAAGAGAAAAACTATATGATCATATCAAATTTCATGCTTAATTAAAGCCCTTAGTATAATAGAAACAGAACATTTCAATTATTTAATAAGACATATATATATGTAGTTGTATATATCACTTAATAGTAAAATATCCCATTAAAATCAGGCACGTGTGGTTGTGCATTATCTCTATTATTTAGTTATTATTGCCAGTTACTAAACAAAAGAAAGAAATAACTATAATTACAGGAAAGAAGGAGGCAAAAGTATCATTATTTTTAGATTATATGCTTATATGCCTGGAAAACCTAAAATAAAAAAATTTACTATAAGGAAAAAAGAATTCAGCAAGATTGCTGAAGAATCATCAGCAGCAGCTAACTGTGTGCCAGGCACTATGCTGAACGGCTCACCTATGTGCTCATTTCATTCTCACAGTAAACCTGTGAGGTAGGCACTATTGTTATCATCCTCATTTCAGAGATAAGGAAACTGAGACACAGAGACGTTAATAATTTGTACAAGTCATAAATTATTAAGTGATAAGCCAATATACAGAAGTGATGATATTCATATTTTATACAGTAACCACTTTTTGAAATTTCCCGTGGATAATAACAACATAATTTAAAATATCTAGAAATATGCCTATCAAGAAATGAAGAAGACCTATATGATTAAAACTTTAAAGGGAAAAAAAAGAAGATGAATAGTAGAGTTGCCGAATTCCTGATCTCCACCCTTCCTGGTTGTCTGGACCAGCTGTCTCCAGACCATCACATCTGCCACTGGGGTTGAGTGTGTATGCCACCTTGTCACAAGGAGGCTTGGGGCATCTGAGAAACAAGCAGAAGTTCTGTCATGACAGCGGCCCCCACACTCATTAGTTTCCTTTCAGCTCGCTGTAGCACCTGACTATCTGCCCACAGCCAGCTAAGTGAATTTATAGGTATTATTATTAAATTGAGAATCATCATAATGACACAGGGAACAATCAGGAAAGTCTTTGATATTCATGGTAATTTGCAGATTATCTCATAACAAAATATTTAAGCGAGATTTTTTTTTTTTAGCTTAAACATTACAACCCAAAAGTGCCAGTGCTGCTAAACTTTTCTATAATTAGAAGTGTCTCAGTAGTTTTGTTGCCTGAAAGATATTTTTAAAAAATGAACAGATATAATCTACCCCTTCAAGGTAAATTTCAGGTTTTAACAAGAAGAAAAGATAACCCTTTTTTGAAAGAAAAGTGCTGAGATGAGAGTATTCTTGCTGCTGATAGGTAATTCTGTGTCATTGTGAAATTTCTTATAACAACACACTTAAAAATTGAGGAATAGAGTTTTTAAAAAAAAATGTGTTTTGAAATCTTTCAAATGAAGAACCCACTTGATACAAAATGTAAGTAGAACATCTTCTAATCAGTTCGCAAGGCCTCCTGACCCACACGGAAGATGAACCCGACGCTCTTATGTCTTTGTAGAGTCAGCAGGTGGACTTGGACGGCAGCCGGAGCGTGGCTTCCATCTGCATTCATGAGTGTTTCAAAGAATCCTTTTCAACAATGATGGAGATGAAAAGCAAGTATTAAAATAAACAGCATCTAGAGCTGGAACTTCACATGGCTGTATCAAAAGATTCAAACCAAAATTTTCAAAAAATAATGATGCACATTTAATCACATTGCTCTATTATTAATATTTTGCAGTGAAAGTAAAATAGGTTTTTATATCATTAAATAGAATGAAAAACTTTTAAAATAATGCTTATTTCGGCCGGGCGCGGTGGCTCACGCCTGTAATCCTAGCACTCTGGGAGGCCGAGGCGGGTGGATCGCTCGAGGTCAGGAGTTCGAGACCAGCCTGAGCGAGACCCCGTCTCTACTAAAAATAGAAATAAACTATCTGGACAACTAAAAATATATATAGAAAAAATTAGCCGGGCATGGTGGCGCATGCCTGTAGTCCCAGCTACTCGGGAGGCTGAGACAGTAGGATCGCTTAAGCCCAGGAGTTTGAGGTTGCTGTGAGCCAGGCTGACGCCACGGCACTCACTCTTGCCCGGGCAACAAAGTGACACTCTGTCTCAAAAAAAAAAAAAATAAAAAATAAAATAAAATAAAATAATGCTTATTTCATCTTCAATTTATCTCTTTTAATTTTTATTTTTGCATATATGTTACAATTACCACAGTATTTTAATGCAATGGTGTACCTAAATACTTTAAAGATAAATATATATAAGCCCATAATAATATAAATAACTATGGGGTGCATGCTAGCCTTTTTTAAAAAACCTTTTAGGGCACATGTTAGAATTTGTAGACTTCTATATTGACTTTACTAAAATGATAACTGATAATCAAATAATCTCCTTTGGCTACACAGCAGCCAGGAAATTGATTATTATAAAAGTCTGCCCCCTGCTGAGACTTTGAAAAGTGTTACTTGTTGGGTCGGTTGATAAAAGCAAAGTACGGTATTAAAATGCACACACACATACACGTTCCACACAATCTTTGCTGAGACATTTGCATTTGATAACAGAAAAAGAAAGATCTCATGGATCTAATCTCAGTTTTTCCAATAAAGATTCTTATTTTTAAATCTCTATTTACAGATTAAAAAATCAATTTCTTGATAGCTTTTCTCAGATTAGCAATACTGAAAATATAATGAGATTCCTGTGTGAGGCCACCTGACATTAAATATTATTATTAACATTTTGCTTCTTCGCCTTTGCAGCAGGCCACTAAAGAGGCAATTTCCTGAAAAACTGAGTTTCTGATTTGTCTGTCAGAAGAAATTACTCACCAGCAGAAGAACAGCAAAAAGTCAATCACATACTCTGTAACTATTTTCTGTAAAGGGACAGTTTAAATCACAACTCTCACCCTCAGCTGCACATTGCAATCTCTGGGAGTCTTTAGAAAGTCCTGATGCTCTGGCCTCCCCCTGCCCCTGGGGGTCTGAGGTCAACAGTCTGGTCATGGGGCCTTTCAAAGCTCTCCCAGTTAAACAAATGGGAACAATAGCCTGAGAGCCTGGTGGCATGACTGTAATCACAGGTAGCAAAGGTGTCAGTGGCTGAAGGTCAAACCGCATCTGTCTGTCCACGTGGGAGGCAATCACTGTGGGAGCTGAGGGTCCCATTCGATGCCAATGGCCCCGTCTGCCTGGCACCCTTCAACACACGCATTAGTTCCATTTTCTTCCTATCACTATTTTCAGTTGTGTTTTTTATCTGGACTCTAAGCTCTTCACAGGGTTTTAAATAGTTGTTCAGGGTTTACTTTTTTTTTTGAAGCAGAGAAAATATCACGAAGTGCTTTCATGATGCACCAGAAATCATAAAAACAAAGTTGCATGTTAGGCATGTACAGATCCTTGCTAATAGAAAAAGAACAAAAGATCTATTGCCTTCCATCTCCCTAAAAATAGTAAGCAGTTAAGACTTTGGAAATGCAGATAGAAATGAGAAAGAAAACATGTGGCTAACGAACACAGGTGCCTTGAATCACTTTAATTTTGGAACAGAAATGAACACTATTTACAGAGGAAGGAGATGCAAAAAGGAACTGGGATCTTGACAAGCTGTGATTTATTCACTTTCATGTTTTCAGCTAATAAAGCAAACAATTTAGAAAATTGTCACATTCTTGGAGTCTCATAACTTGAACATTCTAAATTGCATGCTGTAGCACGGCGGGGGGCGGGGGGTGCTAATGCTACTGGTTCAGGCAGCACACTGAGCTGGAACCACTGAGCTAGAGGGTTATGGCATTAATCCAGGTAAAGGAAGATGAATCTGAAATAAGGCAATGGTGAAAAAATCACGATAAGTCTAAGAAATATTTAGTAGTGTTATTAGTCAGGGTTTTCCAAAGAAACAGAACCAATAGAATGTGTGTTTGTGTGTGTGCATGTGTGTGTGTGTGTGTGTGTGTGTGTGTGTAAAGACATTTATTATGAGCAATTGGCTCACATGATTATGGAGGCTGAGAAGTCCCATGATGCTGCAAGTTGGTGTAGTTTGAAGGTTTGACAGCAGAGAGCCGATGGAGTAGGTTCCAGTCTGAGGTTGAAGGCCTGAGAACCAGGAGCCCTTAGGACGGGAGAAGATTCATGTCCCAGCTCAGAGTCAGCCAGAGGACATATTCCTCCTTCCTCTGCCTTTTTGTTCTCTTTAGGCCTTCAGTGGATTGGATGCTGCCCTCCCACACTGGGGAGGGCCACCTGCCTTCCTCCATGTACCAATTCAAATGCCAGTCTCTTCTGGACACACCCATTATATATTAAATATAGTGTTTAACAAGATACCTGGGCATCCTGTGGCCCAATCAGTTGGACACATACAAGATTAACCATCACAGGAATCAAGTTTTAAATGGCCGGATGATTAATTTGAGATTGGTGGGTTGGCTGCCAGGTTTTCAAGTTGAGTGACGTGATGGGAAATACCCAAACCAGGAATATTGGGATACAGAGAATAAGTTTGATGGTAAGAAGATATGTGTCTTTGGACAGAGTCAAGGTGCTGATTGTGATTTCTGGTGTAGATATGCAGGAAGCAGTCTGGAATATTGGTCTGGAGTGCTGAAGAGAGATTTGTCTAGACAGACACTTGAGGGTCATTGGCATTTGGGCCAGATGAAGCCACAGATGTGGCCAGATTGTCCAGAAAGAAAGAATGGCCCCAAGAAATGACAATTATTTGGCAAGGACAAAGACCAGATCCTTTGAGGAGAAATGCTGGGAGACTGGGTGAAGGAGGGAAATCCTGAACATTCGAGTCACAGAACAAAGTGGCAGAGGAATGGAGAACAGGACTCCCAGACACAGAACAGCGAAGAATGAAGCGGGAGTGGATATGGGTCCCAATATCAACAGAAGGACAAGTGAGAGAAGGAAAGTGCCACTAAATGTACTGTTTTGGAAAATAGTAAGAAGAGCTGAAGTGGAATACCTCTATCTTTATCTTTTAAGGTGAAAATTGTGCAATCATGTGTGTATCTCGAGAGAAACGCTGTTAGAGGAGGAGGGATTGAGGGTACAGAAGAGAAATCACACCTCTGCCCCGTGGGTCACACTGGCGCGAGGGGCCTGCTGAAGCTGGTGGGAGGAAGGGGCTCTGGCAGACAGGGAGGTGGACGAGCCGGCAGAGCTTCCCTGAGCAGCTGCGAAAGAAGGAAGTCAGTCAGGGTCCAACAAAAGAGAGAAGTGCACTCAAAAGGGTTTAACTGAAACGAGTTTAACCAAAGGTATGGGCAGAGGGAAGAGAAACAAAACCCATGCTGAAGGAACCTAAAGACTAGCCACAAAGGAAGGTGTTACACCTCAAAGCCTGGAGGGGTGAGGGAAAGTAGAGAGAAGAGAAAGTGTTACTGCAGCCTCGAAGGCCAGAGCAGGAGGCGTGGCTGTGGAGGGTGCAGGAGGCGTGGCTGTGGTGCAGGAGGCGTGGCTGTGGAGGGTGCAGAAGGCGTGGCTGTGGTGCAGGAGGCGTGGCTGTGGTGCAGAAGGTGTGGCTGTGGAGGGTGCAGGAGGCGTGGCTGTGGTACAGGAGGTGTGGCTGTGGAGGGTCCAGGAGGCGTGGCTGTGGTACAGGAGGCGTGGCTGTGGAGGGTCCAGGAGGCGTGGCTGTGGTACAGGAGGCGTGGCTGTGGAGGGTCCAGGAGGCGTGGCTGTGGTGCAGGAGGCGTGGCTGTGGAGGGTACAGAGGCGTGGTTGTGGAGGGTGCAGGAGGAGTGGCTGTGGTGCACGAGGCGTGGCTGTGGAGGGTGCAAGAATATGTTCTCTAAAGACACTGTGAACACTTTGTTAGCCAATACTGAACCACTGCTCTTGGAGAAACACAGCCTTAGGTTCTAAGCCTAGGGTCACTACATTTTTGACAGCAGATCAGTACATGTCCTTGTTTTATGTATGTTTTTGTTTACAGACACTTTGATACATATTTCTTATAAATCACTAATTATATGTATTATTTCTTTATAATCAAACACGAGCTGAGAAGAGTTTAGCATTTTCCTGACCTTGGGTAATGTAAGTGGAAACTTCTTAGGCTTTTAAACTCATGACAATGCTGTTTACTACCCTTTTTATGTCTTCTCATGAATCCACAAATTTCACTGCTTTTTCTATGGAAAAAACATAGCTTCATCATGCACTATAGATGTTACTTGGGCACTCTTCAAAATGGTCTCACACAGAGATAGGTGAATTTCCTCCTCCTTTTCCTGGATGTATCATATTGTTGATTTGTTACTATTGAATTCGCCATCAACAGCACTATAACTCATACATGAGCCAAGCTTATCTAACACATTTATTTTCTCTGTAAAGCACATCACAGTCTTTCAGCACTCCAGCACTATGCTTGTGGGCCATTTACAGTTGATCAGCTAAATCACCAACAAAAAGCACAAAAGTGACAATACATAGACTGTGATAGGGACATTTGTTTACAGTATGAGAGCTGAAACAAGGAGGCAGAGTGAATGTCACCTTATTTGACCTCAGCTGAGAAATGTGCCTTGAAAGACTCAAATTTCTCAATGCTCTGGGCATGTTTGTGAATGACTGAGAAAGCCCCACAATGACTGATTTTGCAGTTACAAATAAATGTTGTGAGCAGACAAATTGGAAAGTATGGAATCTGTGAATAATGAGAATCTCATGAAGCTACTAGAGAATGTCATTTTGCCCAAGAAGGAAATTTAGCACAAAAGAAGAAATTATGTGATACAGGAAACAGAAAGAAGATCCAAGCCAGGAAGGATTGGAGCAAAGACATCTTCAGAAACAGGAAATTGATAAAATACCTATTGCACCTGATTATAGTGAGAAGACATTTAGACAATTGGTGGAGAATTATACTTGAATTAGTGACAGTTATATTTGCAAAAAAAAAAAAAAACCCAAATTAATAAAAATGAACACTATCTCAAGGCAAAACAAAAAAAAATTTGAATAGAAAAGGAAAAGTCTATATAGTCTTCTACAAAGCTCAGCTATAATTAATATTTCTGTCATCATAATAATGTAAGGAGTGAGTACTGATCTAAGATCAGGATGTAACTATCATGGCGTCATGGGATGGTGAGTGGGGAGAATGAACATCTATGATGGGGCTGGGAAGGCAAAAGAGGATCCAACATAACCTTGTCATTTGCAGATCAGCAAGTGAATTCCCCAAAAGAAAATCATGCTGGGTGTGTAGGGAATGGGGCATATAAGGGAATGCTATATTTTGCTGCAAGCCATCTTAAAATATCTCTTGATATATCTATAATAACATTCATAAAAACAAAAATTGAGGGAAGAAGATGACTTTTTGTTTGTTTAATTTTTGTTTAGAGATGGGATCTTTCTATGTTGCCCAGAGGTCTCAAACTCCTGGGCTCAAGTGATGCACCACCTTGGCCTCCCAAAGTGCCGGGATTTGAGCCACCATGACCTGCCAGAAGATGGATTTTGATTGATGAAAGAAAAATTGAAGTATCTCGATGTGGTAGTCAGTGTTGTTAACAAAGTCCTTGGGAAATTCCAGGCTTAGAGTCAACAAATCTAAAGCCCTGGATGGGGCTCAGGGACATTATCCATGTAGCTGCAGTACTGTGTTCGGGGCTATGGGGATACCAAGTCCCTCCACCACCCTGTATGTAGAGCAGCTGATGCAATGGCTTTGAACCTAAGTAATAGACTTTCTGAAGAAAGAACGAACCCTTCCTGAGCAGGGAAGGAGAATCAAAATGGAAGCCTAAGAACTCCCCACTTTTAAAGCAGACCCCTAAGCCAGGTTCTAAGCCCCCAGGTAAGGACAGGAATGGGACACCAAACTCAGAAGGCAACCTTCCCACTCCTCGTGCTGGAGGAACACACAGCCTTCTCACTCCCAGGCTTACTGGTGTCAGATTTGTCCCAGGAGAATCCCAACCACTGAGAGCTCCCCTGTGGGCTGAGGAAACCCAGTGTTTAATGTAGATCCTCAACTACACACAGAACAGACAACCAAGAATAAATCATTTGAGGAAACAGGAATAGCCCTCAAGAAAACAAAACCACTGTGACAAAGAGGAAAGGATTTTTATCATACTCTGAGAACAGTTTAAGTAGATGCTGCATTGTTTTCATTTAAAGCATGCTATGAAAAAAAAAAACAGATGTATTGGAAATTAAAATGATTACCTAAACAAAAATAGGCCAACGGATGAGAAGGATAGCAGAATGGACACAGCTGAAGATAAAATTGGTAAACTAAAGACTAAGAAATTCTCCCAGAATGCAATACAAACAGAAATATAGGAGACAGGAGAGATAGATCCAGAAAAAGCAGTGGTCATCTACTAGGAATTCTAGAAGGGAAACATAACCTTTATAATTTTGAGGTGAGGGAATACTTTCTAAGAATGATACAAAATCCAAAGTAAAAGATTGTCAAATGTGACATTATAAAAGTCAAAATGTTGGTACTGCAAAAGAAAAATGAGCAAAACTAAAATGTAAGTGACAGTCTTGGAGAAAATATTTGCATCATTTATAACATGTGAAAATGTAATGTCAAAAATCCAGAGAGAACTTCTGCAAATTTGCTAGAAGAGAGGGGGAAAGAATAGAAAAATGCACAAAGAAAATGACTTGAGAGTGGGGGAAGGAGGTTGGCCGGCGGGGGTGGGGGGGGTGTTGATAGAGGTTAGTAGTTGGGTCCAAGGTATAGGTTCCTCCCAGAGGACAGTGTCTGGTGTGGTGTGAATCTCCTGCCAGTGCCGGTGCTGATGGAGGGAGTGCCCAGGCTTTCTTACTGGCCTGTCCAGATGGGGGGCAGAGAGGAACAGAGAGTGGTCAGGCTTCAGAGCGGTGATTAGGCAGACATTAGAATGGAGTCAGACTTTGTTACAGTTCTAACACCAAGAATTTGATTTTCTCTCAAACCTCAAAATAATCTCTCATCAGAAAAGTAAATGGATGGCATTACTGGGATGTTTTAAAAACCATATTCAAAAGCCACCATGAAGTGGTAAATACATTCCAGCCAAAATGTGTAATTATAAGGAACTCAACCATCGTCTCACACCCCAAACAGTCACCCTCCCAGCTTTTAGTGTGCTTATCAACTGGGCCCAGACGGAGCTCCTGAAGGCTTTAGTAAGAAATAAGACAGTTCTATGAGTTTATGGGTCCAAGTGCATTAAGAACATCCAGAACTTTCTGACAGAGCCTTTAAACTCATACTGCCATCGTCACAGTCTATCCCTGTGGGCTGTTTTCCAATTTAGTAACTGAGGAATCAGCTCCCTGCCTGGCTGCCATTCAGAGCAGGGTCTAGACTCATCTTCCGTTTCATTGACACTAAACATGAGTCATCGTTAATTTCAAATATTTTATTCAGACTTTTGTTTTGCATATGGCAGGGTAAAGATGTTTCTGCACCTGTCTCCCCTTGATAATTAGTTATAAACTAGGAGAATGGGAGAGAGAGAGAGAAGAATGGGAATGAGATGGAAACACAGACTTTTTTCTTTTTATTGATGAGGCTAAGACATACCTGTTCAACAAACATGAACAGACTGAAGACTGGGAACTGCTTTAATAGAATGTGTAGCATGGAAATTAAATGCCCACTGAGAATTGACTGATCCTGCAGGACCTGGAAATGCTCAGGAATTGAAGATATGGATACCATGAAGGCAGAAGTAAGATGTGGACCAGAACATGGTGGGAAAAGATGAAAGGGTGCCTAGAAAACTATGAGGAACCCTGGACTAGTAGCTGACCACACACACAGGCATGAGCTGAGGCTGCTTGAGACCAGACAAACTGCCCAGCAGAGTAGACCTACAGGATCTTATGCCAAATAAATTGTGTTTTCTTTAAAACCACTAAGTCTGGGGGGTTGTTTTAATCAGCAAAAGTTAACTGATTCATCTTCATGAGAAACTAGAAGTTTATTCTCTGGAGAAATTGAACCAGAAAGGCTCTTGACTCAGGTTCACCAGGTAAAGCAGTGAGTAGGAATGAGTTTTGACCTGAAAACAGAGAGATTAATGAGAGATGTGTACCTCTACCTAGTCCTCTTCCATTGTCTAGAATCCAGATACCCAACATCTGGGCATGTATCTCCCAGGAAAACAATAGAGCATCCTCTCTGGAGAAACTGAGTGAGCTCAGAGGACCCTATACAAGGACATGATGTGGGAGAATGACATAAACCTGCTCCCAGTGAGGTCTTGCATTATCAGACCTGAGGTAGCCTTCCAGTTATAGCAACAAGAGCCACGGATATTAGAAAACCTGGCTTTCTGTCCAGTCCTTCAACACCCGATGAAGAAACACCAAGCAACTTTTAGGCATATTACTCCCAAATATTAAAGAACATCCAAGTGTAGCAGAGAAAAAACTCCCCCTCTACCCTCTTAAGTTCACGGGCTGGGACCCATGAATCACCCTGGTAAAAGGCAACTTAAGAGGAAAAAAAAAAAGAACAGAGTTTATTTGTACATGCAACATGATAAACACAGGAGAGCTCAACCATGAGTAACTCAAAGGGGTGGTTTGAATTTGGGGCTTATGTGCCACCTTAACTAGGGTAATAAATTTGTGTAATAAAGGAACTGAATTCATGATACATGACTTAGCAGAGAATAGTATTTACATGTCTGCAGTTGTGAACGCACCACAGACCAACTTACTCAAAAAGATGTTTAACAAGGAAAATAGGAAGGGGGAGGATATAGGAAATCTAAGTTCTCATCTCCCACAGTGGAAGCCAATACAGAGAGGTGACACAGATGAATCAAGACACAGCAGACCCATTATGGAGTCTGCCAATGCTGAGAGTTTGAAAAAAATGTCCCCATGAAAAGTCCTGAAAACAGAGCAGATGGAGAATGATGATATACTTAGGGCAAAAATATTCCACCTAACAATAGCTGAGAAAAGCTTTCATTAAGATCTGATGCAGCTATAAACATTCAGGTACAGGTGTCTTTGTTATAGAATGACTTTTGTTCTTTTGGGTACATGCCCAATAATGGGATTGCTGGATCGAATGGTAGGTCTACTTGAATCTGTTTAAGGTATCTCCATAATGCTTTCCACAGGGGTTGCACTAGTTTGCATTCCCACCAGCAGTGTATGAGTGTTCCTGTCTCTCCGCATCCACGCCAACATGTGTTGTTTCAGGATTTTTTGATAAAGGCCATTCTCACCGGAGTTAAGTGGTATCTCATTGTGGTTTTGATTTGCATTTCCCTAATATCTCATTGTGGTTTTGATTTGCATTTCCCTGATACAATTCACAATCGCAAAGATGTGGAAACAACCCAAGTGCCCATCAATCCACGAATGGATTAGTAAACTGTGGTATATGTATATCATGGAGTATTACTCAGCTCTAAGAAATAACGGTGATACGACATCTCTTTGGTTCTCCTGGAGAGAGTTGGAACCCATTATATTAAGTGAAGTATCCAAAGAATGGAAAAACAAGCATCACATGTACTCACCAGAAAATTGGTTTCCCTGATCATCACCTAAATGCACATCGGGGAAGGATACCAATTGGATATCAGACTGAGACAGGGGGTGGAGGGAGGGGATGGGTGTATGCCTACATGATGAGTGCATTGCGCACTGTCTGGGGAATGGTCATGCTTGAAGGTGCTGACTCGGGGAGGTGGGGGGAGAGGGGATGGAGGTATGACTACACGGTGAGTGACAGGCGCACTGTCTAGAGAATGGACACGCTTGAGGCTCTGACTCGGGGGAATGGGAGGGACACGGACAACGTATATAACCTGAGCTTTTGTACCCCCATGAAGAGCTGAAATAAAAAAATAAGTAAATAAAAATAAAAAAAGATCTGATGCACTGTGACTATGGAAATTAATGGTGTCCGCTAATGGTGGACAGCAAAATGTCCAAACGGTCACCCAAGAAAACACTTGGGCAGCATAGAGAATTTCTACATGGAACAGAAACTAGTGCATTTCTCTCATTTATCTGAAGACTAAAACAAAAAACAAACAACACATGCAGATATATGTAAACAAACAAAACTGCCTCAGAAATTCTTGGGGGTCATTCCCCCAAAACTTAAGCTGCTTCTTCTCTACCTGTTAGCGATGACTCTAGTGGTAGACTCACTTTATCTGTAGGAGCCATAAAAGTCTGCATCTATGACAGAATGAGGCAGTAGTTTGAATTATAATTCTCAATTCTTTAATCTTTCCTTCTGCAAAGTGACCTTGCAGTTCAGGAAGTGTGCTTCCATGTCCCACTAATATTAGGTTTTGCCATATGACTTGCTTTGACTAATATTTTTGTTCATAAACAGGTGTCTAATGGTTGCTTGGGGTGGGGTGAAGGCTGGTATCTTCTATTTAGCCATCTTGCTGATATGACTGCTCAGAACTGCTCCTTCATTTTTGAAGGATAGTTTTGGTGGATGTAGAATCCTTAGTTGGCAGGTTTTTTTCTTTCAGCACTTTGAATGTCATTCCACTACCTTCTGACCTCCTTGGTTTCTGAAAAGAAATCAGTTGATCTTATTGAGGATCACCTGTACTTAATGAGTTGCTTCTCTTTTGCTGCTTTGAAAATCCTCTCTTTGTATTTTAACAGTTTTGATTTTGATATTTCTAGGTATAAATCTCTTTGAGTTTAATCTTACTTGGAATTTGTTGAGTTTCTTAGATGTGTTGATTATTTTTTTTTACCTAAAATGTTTATTTTGGGAAGATTTTGGCTATTTTTCTTCAAATATTCTTTCTCTCCCTTCCTCCTTCTCTTCGTTTTTTTGAACTGTCATGTGTATGTTGGTGCAGCTGATGTTATCTCACAGGAAGAGTACATTCATCTTACAATATGACCTCCAGTTCTGAACCTTGACATTGTAAGAGCTGGGGTTCAGCGCAGTGTGAAGTAGAATTATTCTTCAAGCCATTTCTATATGCAGAATGGAAAACAGCAACTTAAATGCACACAGAAATCACAGCAAACAACATAAGCATGTTATTATATTCCTAAACTAACATCCTCAACTCAACAACCCCTTAAGTAAATCTCTAAAATGCCCACAGCCTCTCCAAAATCACCTAATAGGAGGGTAACTGTGGCATCTTTCTGAACAGGTGGAGATCCAAATATCATATTGTTGTGAATTTTACAAAAACATATGACCTTGTGAACACGATAAGCCAGTGCAGGGGAAGGGCTATAGAGCTTTAAAAACGCAGTTGACTTGCTAGATATCTACTTTAGCTTATTTAACAGTAGTGAGAAGAACAGAAGGAATCATCTTTTATGAATTTCCATAGATTTTGACAAAAGGACAGGAAAGTCAAGGGTGAGAAGGGTGATACAAAGGGAAGGACCTAGTTCCATGAAACTCATTAAGCATAAAACAACTTCAAGTGATTGATGCTTCTGTGCCTCAGATGTTTGTGTTTGAGTTAAATAAACTTTTGCTTTTGCTATCAGGGTAATGCTGACATCATGGAATGAATTAGAAGGTATTTCAACATCTTCTATTTTCTGAAAGAGATTGTTCAGAAGTGGTGTTATTTCTCCCATAAATATTTCATAGAATTCACTAGTGAAGCCATCTGTGCCTCAAGTTTTCTTTAGGAGAAAGTTTTAAAGTAGAAACAATTTATTTTATAGATACAGGCCTATTTAGGCCTACTCCATTTCTTCTTGGATGAGATTTGGTAGTTTGTATTTTTCTAGAATTTTGTCCATTTCATCTAAAATTTCAAAATTATTGGCAAGTAGGTGTTTATAATATTCCCCAATTATCCTTTTGGTATCTGTAGGATCTGTAATAATGCCACTTCTCTCATCACTGATATTGGTACTCTGTGTCTGCTCTCTTTTTTTCTCATCAATTTCCCTAGGGGGTTATAAAACCCTTACAGTTAATCATGTAGTTACCATTTCTGAAGCTTTTCATTCATTTTTGGAGATCCACATTCCCACTCAATAGCATTTGTTTCTGCTTTGAGGACTTCCTTTAACATTTCTTATAGTTGGGGGTCTGCTGGTGATGACTTTCTTTCAGTTTTTGAATGTCTGTATGCAAAGAGTCTTTATTTCATCTTTTTGTTGAAAAATATTTTCACTGGGTAAATAATTTGGGGTTGACAGATTTTTTTCATTTAGTACTTTAAATTAATTTCTACATAGTTTTATTTCTTGCTTTGTTTCCAACAATAAATCCATCATCCTTATCTTTTTTCCTCTGTACGTAATATGTCCATTTTTTTCTGGCTGTTTTTAGGACTTTCTCTTAAGAGAAAAGTTTTAAGGTATTTTATTATGATGTATTTTGGTGTAGTTTTCATATTTCTTGTGCTTGGGGTTCAATGAGATTCTTGGATCTATGTATTTACAGTCATCAAATCTGGAAAAGTTTTTGACATTATATTTTCAAATTTTTTCAGTTTCTCCTCTACTTTGGGGACTCCAACTACATATATATATGGCCACTCTGTTAATTTTTTTAAAAATGTTTTTTCTCTTTGTGTTTCATTTTAGATATCTTCTAATGCTGTCTTTGAGTTCACTAATACTTTCTTCTGAAATTTCTAATCTGCTGTAATTTTCATCTAACATACTTTTCAACTCAGCTATTGCAGGTTTCATCTCTAGAAGTTTGATTTGGGTTTTCCATGTTGCTACTTAGCATTTTCAATCTTTCCTCTAACTTCTTAGCATATGAAATTCAGTCATAATAACTGTTCTAAAATCCTTGCCTATTCTATCATCTGTGTCATTTTTAGGTCAGTTTTTATTCATTAATTTTTCTCCCCATTTTGGGTTGTATTTTCCTGCTTCTATGTATGCCTGGTAATTTTTTATTGGATGCTAGATATTATTGATTTATTTCATTGGTTGTTGAATATTTGTGTATTCCCATATTTTTGAACCATGTTCTGAGATGCGGTTAAGGTACTTGGAAACAATTTGATCATTTCTGAGCTTGTTTTTAAGCTTTGTTGATCAGAACCAGGTCTGAGCTTAGTCTAGGGTTAATTTTTCTCCACTACAGGGGCAAGGTGGCCCTTAGCACATTAACTGATGCTCCCTGAATTACAAGGTTTTCCATCTGGCTTTTGGGAATAGGCACTATCTCTGGCCTTATGTGCTCTTTGAGCAACTGTTCTCTTTAATCTTTCAGATCATTCTTTCCTCATCCTTGCATAGTATCTTCACACATATGCACTGATCATTGCTCTGCTAAAGATCCAAGGGGAACCCTCTGCAAGTCTCTGCAAGGGTTCTTTTGTGTAGCTCTCGTCTCTTCAGAACTCTGGCTCTCTTGGCCTCCCCAGTTTCCAGTTCCATCTCAACCACGTTCAACTTCGTTGCCTCTCTTTGCACCACAGCCTAGAAGCTTTCTCAGAGCCATAAAGTGGGTCAATCATAGATCTCATCTCATTTTTTTCTTGCTTCTTGGAGATCACTGTCCTTTGTTGCCTGATGTCCAAGTTCTTGAATGTTGTTGTTTCATGTATTTTGTCCATTTGTTTTGCTTGTTTCAAGCAGGAGAGGAAATCAGGCCCTTTGAGATGTTATTCCATCTCAGCCAGATTTAAAGTCTGTTTTAAAATCCATTTGGTTTTACATTTTCTTCTTCATTTTCAGAGGCATCAGATAAAATTTCTTCGACTTTCTACAGTCTTTCTTTGAGTAGTAAACCGAAAAAATACCTATTTTTGGATGTCTCAAAGATTTCTCTAGTTATTATAGTAGAAATAAATTTTCACATTTCAATATCAGGCTTTCATTTTAATAACAATATTATTTCCTACCTTATACTAACTCATGTTACAACTTTCCTTAAAATGCCCTGTGAAGCCACTCTTAAATTTGAATCAGGAGGCCAGGTGTGGTGGCTCACACCTGTATTCCCAGCACTTTAGCAGGCTGAGGCAGGAGGGTTGCTTGAGGCCAGCAGTTAAAGAGAGGACTGGGAAACATAGTGAGACCCCCCATCTCTACAAAAATAAATAAATGTTATTTTTAAAAAGTTTTAAGTTGAATCAAGGAATTGTCTAACAAGAGCTGAGAATTAGGATTATGGCTTTATTATAGAGAAAAAATGTTATTATTAATGTTATAATTATTGTTATAATTATTAATTTTATAATGTTATTATAAAGCAAAAATGTGATCAATATTGTGACTGAATTTTTCACACTAGTGTTTTCAAAAGTGAAGTAATGAGTACGTCACTTTTTTAATTTTTTTAATTTGCACAAAAACATGCCAAAAAAACTATCATCACTGTTCTTCAAGTTTCCTTGAAACCTAACATATATAAGAACATTTTCGGCCGGGCGCGGTGGCTCACGCCTGTAATCCTAGCACTCTGGGAGGCTGAGGCGGGTGGATCGCTAAGGTCAGGAGTTCAAGACCAGACTGAGCAAGAGCAAGACCCCGTCTCTACTAAAAATAGAAAGAAATTATCTGGACAACTAAAAATATATATAGAAAAAATTAGCCAGGGATGGTGGCACATGCCTGTAGTCCCAGCTACTCGGGAGGCTGAGGCAGTAGGATCGCTTAAGCCCAGGAGTTTGAGGTTGCTGTGAGCTAGGCTGATGCCACGGCACTCACTCTAGTCGGGCAACAGAGCGAGACTCTGTCTCAAAAAAAAAGAACATTTTCCATTATTCTGATTGTGTATAATTATATTTCCACTGTTTTCCTCCATTATAGAAATGGTATATTTTTCTTGCTTTTAGTTAAGTTTTTTCTTTCATTGCTAAAGTATCAGTAATGATATTTAATGATTTCAGTGACTGGGCCACTTCTTATCACCCCACTCTTTCTGCTGCACCCAAACGGAAGATTCTGAGCTCCTCACAGGCCACACTTGACTGCCCCCACTCCATGTTCTCCCTTCTCCTAAGACGAGCCCCGTGCCCTTCCCAAGGTGCACCATCAAACCCACTTCCTTGAAGAGCCAGTCCCAGTACCCAATCCAGGAAGACTTTCTAAGATTTCCCTAGGCCCCTACTCAACTTTCCCTCTTGGAAACTCCACTGTATATTGTTTATATTTGTTTTTAACCTTGTTTTAGAGTCTTTTGTTTATTTATATTTCTTATGCTTCTGGAGTAGTGATTCTCAAACTTCAGTGAGCATCCAAATCACCCAAAGAGCTTGTTAAGGGAGATTGCTGAGCCCCACCCTGCGAGTTTCTGGGGCCCAAGAATTTCTAGTATCCTCCCAGCTGATGCAGATGCTGCTGGCCAGAGCAGAACACTTTTAGGCCACAGGTCTGGATTAGACATCCTGTCTAAACCCATTGAAAGTGTGATCCATTTCTCATGCATCTTTCATTCCACATAGTATCTATCCAACACAGTGACTTGCAAAGAGCTCTTCAGTAGTGTAGCTTTATTAGTATTGAATTTCTGAACTTTGAAGTTGTACCATAGAAAATTTCATATGTATCAATGTTCTAAAGAAGAATCACAGTTACAATGAAGAACCCAAAAGGAATGAAAAAGAGCACAAAATCTATTTATAAGTCTGCCTGCTTCATAGTGACTAAAGCAAAGGAGGAAAGTGTAAAGTTGAATGATTCCAACATCATTAAATGTATCAAAGTATCTGGTTAATTATTCAGTTATTGCACAAAGAAGGGATTTTTTCTTACTATAGCATAGTTCTAGTGATTAGTAGGTTTAATATGGGTGTTTTATTAATTACTAATTGGGAAAACCAATAGAATTAATGCCCTGTTAAAAAAAAGTCAGATGCAGAATTTAAAACTACGGCCAAAAGACATCTATGGGGAAGTGCAGAGCCTTGAGGACAAGGCAGCTTGGGCTTGAGTCCAAGCTGTGCCTTCGATGCTTATGTGGACTGGGGGTCTCTTCTCTGTAGAAAGGCTCTAAAATAATCACACCTGCTTCAAAGGGTAAAGTCTTCAAAACAGTGCCTGGAATACAGTAAGTGTTTGTTAAAAATAAACTAGTAGAGAATCTGCTTAGGTTGGAGAAATAAAATTTTAAGCACCCCAGCAAACTGAATGGACCCCCTCTTGGCCAAGGGGACTTTAGAAAAGCATTAAAAAACTGAATTCTCAGTCATGACAGAACAAGAGGTCAGACACACATTATAAACCATCCCTTGCTAACTGCCATTGAACTTTCTTTCCTAAGGGCTAAACAGAAGCCAGCCCTTCCAATAGACATGCTCCACTGCTGGTTTCAACCAACATCTGACGCTACTGGACTCCCCTCCCATTTTGTGGTTTCAGCATGGCAACTGACCAGCATTCCTTCCTAATTAGAGATCACAGACCAGGGAGTAGTTCTGGCCAGTTTACGGAGGCTGCCACTAAGAGACTTCATGTCCACTGCCTCACTTTTTGATGTATAGAGTCTAATTGTAATGCATTTAAATGTTAAGTCTCCACCCCAAAGTGAACATCAGATGCATAGAGCATGCATGTTTGCTTACTACACATGCATGCTCACCCCTTCATGAATATTCATAGCTCCTCCTATAACCTATTGAATATGTATACTTGAATATGAACATACTGACTCATTCAGCATAAGTTATTGTCTCACTCTTCCTTCGCTTGGACTGCTTGCTTTGACCTCTGCTGGAGGCTGTACCTCCTAGCATGTCAGGATGGCCAGCCTGCAGTCTATAACCCTTTATAAGAAATAAAGCTCTCCACTCCAAATTTATGAACCTTGTAATTCTTCAGTTGACAGGTTAGTCTGTGCTTTCAGTGACCATATATTTTCCATCTGAAATTTAGAGCAAGAGTGATACTTGGGCCACTTCTGGGAATAAGAGGTTTTAAAAATAATACTGTGATTCCTCAGACACTTCTAGGATTTATAGAGGCCAAAGGCAGTATATTTTATAGAAAGAATGTTTTAGATCCCCGCAGGTCCTCTAGTGTCCATATCTGTATATTCCCAGCTCTTATCTCCCATTCATCCCAAATATCCTCTGTCCCCCGGGAAAGGAAGCATCCTCATCCCTAAGTAAAACTCACATCTTCACCAGTTTTTCCATTCATTGTGTGGACAGACTGGCCTGGAATGGAAAGGATTCCTTGTTAACAATTGTAGGGAAATTTAAATTTAAATTTTTTCCCTGAAGGTTTGATCATTTGAGTCAATAAAATAAATTGATAATAGACAGATTAATAAGAAAAGAAGGCAAATGTTATCAATGTGCATATGAGTACTGTAGTCATACAAAAAATAAAAACTCAAAGAAATGGCCAGATGGTTGATACTTTTTCATCTCAAAGTTATAGAAAGCATGAGTGCTTGAAGCATGGCCAAAACCAGTTTGTGGTGGTAAATGAGGTTATGAAGGGAGAGAAGAGGAGGCCTGGGTAGTCAAGGTGGCCTTCCCGGGTAGATGAAACCTCACAGGTAGCAGTCCTCAGAGAATAAATGTTTCTTTCAGACCTTTAAAGGTGTCAGGCTCTCAGTTAATCTTTCGTAGATTGGACAAAGGAAGTCCTGGCTGCAGCAATGCAGATTTTCTGCAGATGCAAATCTCTTCCACAAGACAGATTTGCAGGGCTATTTCAGTTTGCAGGCCTTCTGAGCAGCCAGCTCAAAATATGCCAAAGAATGGTATTTTGGGGTAAAATATTTTGGCTTCCATCATCATCCTCACTGGAACCCACGATAGTCTACATCCTGGCCCTGAAGTTTTAGGGTGATGACTAATGTATATAAACAGAATAAGCCAAAAGAAAACCAACAAACAAGTGAGCAATTTCTCAAAACTTTCTTCCTCTTATAATAGGTTACTAATTCCATTAAGAGCCCTGGAATTTACCATAAGTCTTTGCCTTTGTTTCTTATAGAAGCAAAGGGAGTTACTCACCAGTAAGGGACTAATAAACTATAAGAATCACTTAAAGATTGTGTTTATCCAGCTGGACTTCCACAGCAAGAAACATACCTCAATAACACCACCAAAGGCAGAGAGCCAGTGCCAAATTATTGGTGAGAAGATTAGACAAAGTGGGCAGAAGAGAAAAAGATGATATGTCAATCAGACTGCTAGACTTTTGGTTACTTCTCACATCTGGCAGTATTAAGATATTTCTCAAGACTGAGACATCCATGGAATAACAGCCAGCTCTTACCAAGAATCTTCATAAGCTCACTGCAGCCTCCTTGCTTCTACACACTTAGGCACATTCTCTTCCTTTCTTTCTTTTTCTCTTTCCTCCCTCCCTCCCTCCCTCCCTCCCTTCCTTCCTTCCTTCCTTCCTTCCTTACTTATTTTCTTCATTTCTGTCTATCTTTCTTTTTCTTTCTGTGTCTTTCTCTCCTTTCCTTCTTTCTCCCTTCCTTCCTTCCTTTCTTTCCTGAGTCAAACCCAATTGTGTGTTATGTCTACAAACATTTTTTTAAACATATGATTTTCAAACATACACAAAAGTAAAGAGAAGCATGTAATGAATCTCCATGTATCTATCACCCAGCTTCAAAAATCATCAACATGGCCGGGTGTGGTGGCTCACGCTTGTAATCCTAGCACTCTGGGAGGCCGAGGTGGGTGGATTGCTTGAGGTCAGGTGTTCGAGACCAGCCTGAGCAAGAGCGAGACTCCCGTCTCTACTAAAAATAGAAAGAAATTATCTGGCCAACTAAAAAATATATAGAGAAAAAATTAACTGGGCATGGTGGCGCATGCCTGTAGTCCCAGCTACTCAGGAGGCTGAGGCAGAAGGATCGCTTGAGCCCAGGAGTTTGAGGTTGCTGTGACCTAGGCTGACGCCACGGCACTCACTCTAGCCCAGGCAAAAGAGTGAGACTCTGTCTCAAAAAAAAAAAAATCATCAACAATCTGCAATTTTGTTTCATCTACCCTCACCCCTTCCTCCCCCTGCCACCCAATGATAAAGGTGTCATATGTCTCTCTAAAAGATAAACACTTTTAAAAACCCTAACCACAAAACATTATCACACTTTCCAAAATTAATAATTTTTTATATCATCTAACACCCAGTTTTTAAAAAAAATTCCCAATTTTCTCAAAAATAACTTTATATAATTTCTCTGTTCAAATAGGCTCTGTACAAAATCTACATCATGCATTTGATAAATCTCTTAAGCTCTTTTAAGATGTGATATTTCCCCTTCTTTCTGATTTTCATGCCATATGTTTGGCCTGTTCAATTTTCCACAGTCTGGATCTTGATGAATCGCATTCTCATGGTGCAACTAACACATTCTTTTGCTTCTTGTATTTCCTGTAAGCTGGTGTTTACACTTACAGACTTGTTTAGACTCAGGTTTGAATTTTTTTAGCATGATAATTCCATAGTGGTCCTGGTAGCTCCAATTGCACCACAGAATGTCTGGTTATCCCAGGTTTAAGATTTTTGAGGTTGATCAGTTAAAAAGTGGTTGTGCGGAAGCCAGGGCATGCGTCAGTTGCTCCTGTATGTCCACTGCCAAACACAGCAGTGCATACAGAACAAGACTCAGGCACTGTTTACTGAATCAAAGCCACTGATGAAGCCCAGATTTTCAGGACTTCAGATACAGATCTGCTTGCTATTCTCCACCGAGATGCCCCAAATTTTATTAATTCACATCTGTATGTTGTAAAAGTTCTCTGTTATGACCTTGGCCAATTTTGGCCAGTTCACTTTAGCTCTGGTATTTTCTGTTTCACCTTTTTCTCATAAATAGTGTCAACCTTAAATGATGAAATTCAGAAAATATGATTATATATAGACTTTATTCGAACACAAAGGTTGAGGATAGCCACCCGGAAAACACTGACTCCAAATGAATGGAGTCAGCATTGCAAAGTGGAGAAGTTAAGGTTTCACTTACATAGGCACAGACAGACAAATTTTAGTGGAATTACAATATTTTCCACACAAGACCAATGCACACATTACAGCAATTTAATTGGTTACAGATTGCTGCCTTTCAAGGAAGTTTACCTTATTACTTCATAACAAGGTGTAGCTATCTGAGGGGTCTTATCTCTGGTACCATTTGGTCTTCCTAATTGCTTAAAGAAAAAAAGAAGGCAGAGGTTGCAGCTACCTGCGTCATGACTCATGCCATATAGCCACATTCCTCTCAAGGCTCAGAATAATTTAAAGTTCCAACAGCTTTAAGTTTGAATTATTCAATTTCACAATAGAAATTAAAACAAGAAAAATTTTTAAGATTTTAACATTTCTTAATAAGAAGAAACAACATTCATGTGAATTGTAAAATTTCTAAACTAAATATATTCAAAAATTAGTAATTTACTCAAACAATTTAGATATTGTTTTAAAAATTGGTATCTTGAGTGTCTACGCTTGTCATCTTCCATAATGAATGGTCCTTGCTCATTTGCAAAACTTGCTCCTCTGCCAAAACTTTATTTGCTATGTAGGTAGAATGTCTGGGAAAGTAATACTTTCTTTTTGATCAAGTCAAGTGTAAATATTTTTAAAACAGGATGCATTTTTTTTAGGGAAATATCTTTAGCAAATCTAAGATTGAAAATCTAGGGGTTCATTTTTCCCTCATTTCTTTTCTATACCCTTAAATAATTGCCCTTGGAGACGGAAGCAGAAGGGGTAGGGCCCAATGTCACACAGGGACAGGAGTTGAGATGAGGAGAGCCACGTATTCAGGGCCTGAACCAGATGCAGGGCTGGCCTGCTAGGAGAAGGAATACCTCTGCACCAGGGTCACAGGTGGGAATAGGGGCAGGCACATGAGCGTGGCTGAACCAGCTTCACCCACAGCAGCCCTGAACCTCATCTTTAACCCACAGTCTGGGGAACCATGTACCCTCAGGGTCAACTTGAAATTACTTCATAGGGAGGCAGCCACGACTCAGGGCCCCCAAGAAATA
Source organism: Lemur catta (assembly GCF_020740605.2). NCBI lineage: Eukaryota > Metazoa > Chordata > Mammalia > Primates > Lemuridae > Lemur > Lemur catta. Next base: position 86,275,548 of record NC_059137.1, read on the forward strand.
AGATTCCCACAGAAGATAAATTCACACATAAGAATTGCAAAAACATATGAGAAAGTACAGTATTGGGAAAATAGTCAGAAATCCCAAGCTGCTCCACACTGACTGTGCAATATAGGTGTGCCATTCACATTAACCACAGTTACACACACATACACACTCCCCAGGCAAAACCTTAGGGTGCGCATTCTAGTGTAATCTGATAAAGATATTGAATCTTCAAACTGATAAAGGAATGCTATCCATGGAACAAAAATGCTCAAAATAAAAACATGTTATTATGGCAAAAGTACAGATGAGTATGAAAAATAATCAGATATCTTGACAATTAAAAATATCAGAATATGGATTAAATAGAAAATATGTCCAGATACAAAAGAATTAGTAAATTAGAAAAGAAAGCTAAGAAAATCCCATAGAACAGAGATCAAGAGATGGAAATTAGAAATAAAAGTTCAGAGAAATGGTATAAATTTAAATAAATGAAAGAGAGAATAAAGTGAATGGTAGAAAGGTAACAATTGACAAGATGAAAGCTGAGATTTTTCAAAACTGAGAGACATGAGTCTTTACATTGAAAAATACTACCTAATGTTAAACAAATAATAATAGTAAACTCCTAACCAGAACCATTACAGTAAAACTTCAGAACTTTAAAGATAAAGAAAAATCTTTAAAGCTATTGGGGGTGGGAATGATACATAAATGAAAGAAGTAACAATAAATGGAGAACAGATTTCTCACCAAACACAATAGATGTCAGAGCATATAGGAATAACAAATTCACAATACTGAGACAGAATAACTAACTTGAGAATTCTGTGCCCAGCCAAATTATCACTCAGGAGAGGTGACATGCAGAATAAGCACCATATTTATGCCCTCTGTCTCCAAGATATCACTAAATAACTACAAAGGATTAGGAAGCTATAACTCCACAATGGGTTACATGTTTTTCCAAATTTTGAAAAAATAAATATATTTTAACTCCAACTTGTTAAGAACATTCTTTCCACTCTAACATCTGCTCTCACCTGAAGCTTCTAGCAATCTTTCTTTTGTATTTCACACTTAAATATGTATAGAAAGCCAAGGAAAACTAGAGAAAAGCCTTCATCATGAAATACAGAGACCAAGTGAAACAATCAGAAAAGAGAAATAGAGGCAAGGCAAAAAGCAAAAGATTTTGGAAAACAAATCTGTGATTAAACATCTTTCAATATAGAAAATATTGTATCCCTAAAAAACAGAACATTTTCTATTTCTCAAGGAACCAGCAGAGAAAAACAAGAACAAAACATAGTTGAAGAAATTTTTTAAAAATTAGTAGAAATAGTTGAAGATGAAGTCAAGACATATCTGGAAAACAGGATAGAAAAAATAAGGAAAAAATTAAAGGTCAATTTTAGTGGTCCAGATAATAGATAATAGGAATTGTAGACAGAACAGAGTGCATCAAGACTAAGTTATAAAAAAGAAATTCAAGAAAGACTCCCATAACTTAAGGATACATGTTTGATTGAAAGCCCCCCACTCAAACTCCAACACGATGAATAAAACATACCCACACCAATGGATATCTTTGTGACATTTCCAAATCACACACAAAAGATGAAGAATCAGAATGGCATCCCATTCTCAACAGCAACATTGAAAGCTAAAAAACAAGAGAGAAATAAGCTCATATTTCTGAGGGAAAATTATTTTTTACTCAGAATTCTGTATCAAGCCAAATGATCAATTATACATGAGGCTAGAGTAAAGACATTTTAGCTATAAAGGGATACAAGCAATCTAGTTTCTATTCAACCTTCTTCAAGAAGCTAATAGAGCAGTTGGTCCGAGTGCAGCAGAGTTTACAACTGATTGATCACAACCACTTACAGATTCCTCTGTTCCTTCTCCACTCCCACTGTTTCACCTGATCAGCCAAAAAAAAGTTAATAAAGGATATACTACACCAAAAGGAAGAACTAAACTAAGAAAGAGGAAGACAAGTGGCCAGAAACAGGGGTTTTAACATAGGAAAACAGTGAAGAAACCCCAAGTGACAGATAATGGCAACAGAATGGAGGCCTTCAAGACGTAAAACAAACCACAAATGTTGAAATTAGGGATTATCTGACATGTTCAACTATGTGGAAAATAGTATTGAGAGGTCTCTTAATATATGGGATTATTTGAGAAAAATTATACCCATACATTCATAGAAAACTCTGCAAATTAAAAAAAGACAAATATTATTAATAACTCTGGGCCCAACAATTTAACAAGGAATGGTCAATAACTGTAGTCACCATTTTGCTCCACATTGAGTGACAACTACACAAACATGATGAAATATAAACACTGAGTGTTGATTTAACCAAACATGAGGTATGCCATGTTAGGCAAGATCATAACATACTACATTAGATAAAAGAGTACATATCGTATGATTCTATTTATAAAAGTTTAGGAAATGCAAACTCATCTACAGTGATAGAAAGCACATCATTTGTTGTCTGGGGAAGGTGATAGCGTGCTGGAGTGAAGGATTCCAAACGGGCACAGGTAAACTTTTGAGCATGGTGAGTGTGTTCACTATACTTCATGATCGTGACAGTTTCATGGGTGTATACATATGTCAAAACTTTTCAAATTGTACACTTTAAATATGTTCATTTTGTTAGATGTTAATTTTATCTCAATAAAGTATAATGTTTTGAATGTAAGAAAAAACCATTATTAGAATGGCGAACATTTTTTGTTTAATCTGCTAATACCAAACACCAGTGAGCATACAGAGCAACTAGAACTTCCATGCACTACTAGTTAGAATGCAAAATCGTACAGCCACTCTGGAAAACTGCCTGGCAGTTTCTTATAAAGTTAAACATACGTATGACCCAAGAATCCCAGTCCCAAAAGAAATAAAAATGCATGTTCACACAAAAGCTTTTACATGGATGATCACAGGAGCTTTATTTATAACCATCAAGAACTGGAAGCAACCCAAATGTCTTTAAACAGGTGAATATATAAGCCACTATACACCCATACGATGGAATACAACTCAGAAGAAATTAGTAATACACATAACAACACAGATGATCTATAAAGCATTTTGCAGAGAGAAAGAAGCAGACCTCAAAAGGTTACACACTGTATCATTTCTTTTTTCGTGACATTCTGGAAAAGGCAAAACCACAAGGAATGGAGAAGAGATCGATGGTTACCAGGGATCAGGGGGGTGTGACCACAAAGGGACAACTTATACGAGTTTGCTTTTTAGACTGTGGAGCTCTCTTGCATCCTGATTGTGGTGGTGGTTACAACAGTCTGTACATGTGTTAAAACTCAAAGAACTGTAGACCCCAAAAAAGGCAATAGATACATTTAAAAATTAGTTAATTTTTAAAAATCAATGCATTTTGAGTGTGTGTGGTAATGAAAGGACAACACTGGATGATGTAACTTAAAATCAGTAATTGATGGTCTCTTCCCGCAGAACCTGGAAGTCACAGACCACTCTGATGGCCAATCAACATACAAATGCTGGCCCGGACAGGAGAAGGGGTGCCGGGGGAGGGCCTCTAAAAATTGCTTTTCCTTAAACATTCACCACACTAAGAACACACTGTAGAAAAAAAACATTTCTTACATCCTCTAAAGTTCTCAAGTACCAGAAATGGCAATTTGAAGTAAAATTTTTTATTAAAAGTTATGGTTAAATGTAACAAGGAAATGATAACCTTTCTAACAACTTTCTTAAAATGATTTGTATCACAGAAGATGCAACTGAATGAGATGGAAATAAGTGTAAGCATATTAAAAGCTATGTAAATATCTTTCAACCTGAAAGTCAAGGATCCGAAGAATTTGAAAGGCATAATTCTGTGCCTTAAATTACATATAAGGAAGGACCAAATTTGCATAGACTCGGGCAAGCTGTTTACCTTAAGAGTACACATGAACACCGCTCACGGCATTTCCGGTACACCTTTCCTTCGTTTATACTGAGTTGACACGAGGTGGAGCACTGGACCCCACGGCGCCCAAGGGCTTCCAGGCTCAGTTAGGGAGAGGACGTCTGCGCGCAGCACGCGAGGTAGTAATCCCCGCCTCGCCGCGCTGGCGCCGCAAGCACAGAAACCGACGCCGGGCAAGTTAGCAATAAGGGAATAATCGGGAGCATGCAGACTCCCCAGAAGGCTGGAGAACCGAGGTCAGAAACCAGGGCAACCAGGGCAGCAAGAACAACTCGGCCCCTTCTCACGCTCCCTTTGGAGTGATGGGCCCCAACTCCTTCCTATATTTGCATTACTCCAGGGGAGGTAAAATCCCAAGGGAGGGCCCAGGTGGCCGCCTTTATGGCAAGTGCCCACCATTTGAATGTGCCTGAGGCTGTAAGGAAAAGGCTCAGCTAGAAGAGACCGCTGGTTTCCGAACGGGGAGGGCAGAGAATTTTGATTTACAGTCCGATCAAGGCTTCACTCGGGGGAGGACCGGAATTCCACATATGGAAACCAGGAAGCCTACAGGGAAGGAAGGGTGGTTATTGTGGCAGCTGAAACAGCCAGACCCTGCCCACTATGGCAGTCAGTGGGGTGTCTACACTGTCAACCGTGGGCTCTGAGAGCTGGCAACGGCGGGGATCCTTGTCTTGTACTCAGCAGTGCGCTCTCCCCTTCCATTCCTCAATCCACTCCCTCCGCTTGCTGTGCTGGCTGGGAGCAGAGGGAGGGTGAGTGGGTGCGCAGGTCCACCCAGGTTTCAGAGCTGGAGAGGGCTGGAGAGATTCCTAGCCCAAGCCCTGCAGGGAGGGAGTGGCCGGCTGAACCGGACCCGGACCCGGTAGGAGAGAAGAGCAAGTGAGGAATGAACGCTCTGCCTCAACATGGGAAGATGGCTCGGACTGCACCCTGGAGACCAGCCTGTGGGGCCCAACGTGGGCAAAGGAGGGACGCTGGTGGGGACCCCCTGGCGGGCTGGGAGAAATGCAGCGGCCGGCAGGAGGGTGGGAGTGCGACATGGGAGCGGTGCCCAGCGTCTGGTGTATCCTGAAGGAGAGGTGGTGGGTCGAAGAAGAGTCAGGGAGTGCCCCGGAGGGGACCTGCGTTAAAAGAATATCCACTCTGAGCATTCCGGCACCTAGGTTGCTTTGAGAGTTGTTTACACAACCTGTTGTCTCTGGAGCAGAATTTCCAACAGAAATTTTCAACAGAAATTTTTCAAACAGAAAATTTTATCCCGTAAGACTAAAAACTTCAACAATCCATTTGTTTGCTTATTCTTGATCATATTCACATTTGACGTTCCTTCTTTCTTTTGCAGGTTTTGTTGATTAAGAACGAAATTAAATATGCGGTCAAGGAATTACTGTGCCCACTTACAACATAACCAGTAATTTTTCAAATTTAGCAAACAAATATGTAAAGCATTATTGGAAGGGAAAGCCCAGACCTAAGGAAGAATGAGAAAAAAAATAGAGGGAGGAATAATGTTTTTAAAATAAAAGAGGGCATTTCTATGTATTGTGATGCTAAAATATTAACAATAATTGGAATAAAAAGCTAGATAGTTGCCATTAGGGTTCACTCTTGGGGTTGTACATTCTGTGGGTTTGGACAAGTGTATAAAGACATGTACCTGCATTGATAGTATTATACAGATTACACTCACTGCCCTAAAAATCAGCGTGTTTATCCCTCTTTCCCCCTGAACCCCTGGCAGCCACTATAGTTTTGCCTTTTCCAGAATGTCATATAGTTGGATTCCCACTGTATGTAGCTTTTTCACATAGGCTTCTTTCACTTAGTAATATGCATTTAAGTTTCCTTTACATCTTTTCACAGCTTGATAGCTCATTCTTTTTATCACAGACTAATATTCCATTGTCAGGATGAACCACCGTTAGTTTAGCCATTCACCTTCTTACGGTTTTGGGCAATTTGAATGAAGCTGCAACAAACATTCACACACAGTTTTTTGTGTGGACACAAATTTTCAACTCCTTTGGATAAATACCAAGGAGCATGACCACTGAATCATATGGTAAGAGGATGTTTAGATTTGTGAGAAACTGTCAAACTGTTTCCAAAGTGGCTGCACCATTTTGCATTCCCACCAGCAGTGAATGAAAGTTCCTGTTGCTCCACATCCTCACCAGCATTTGGTGTTGTCAGTGTTCTGGATTTTGGACATCCTTATAGGTGTAAAGACCTATTTTTAGCAGTAGAATCACAGTATCCCAATTATGGGCATAATACAAGTTGTTTTAATCTGTAATGTAGTTTTTATGATTAAATATCGAGAAACATCTTTTAGTTTAGTGGAATCACTTGCCATCATGAGACCTTAGTTCCCTCATGTAAATTTAGAAGGTAAAATCATCCTTTCACTATAAAACAATCAGTACTCTTATTACATGGAAATAAAGCATTACTACAAGGGATATTGTTTTTTCACATCAAAGTAAGTGCAAAGTAAACTTCTTAGCATCATCTTTCCCTTAATGCATGTACTGCCACATCCTATAGTGCAACAGCAAAAATCAGCACGCACAATGTGATGTTTCAGGAGCTAAAAATGTAAGAAGAGGAGGCTGTGATAAACTCATCAAGAGGCGATGAGAACTCTAAGAGATTCCTTTGACTCCTACTCAGGGAGAAGGAGAAAGTGTCAGTTATCTCCAAGATTGGCTGAGGTTTCCACGGATCCATTTAAGGGTGCTAAACGGCATCTACGGTGTCTTGGAAAAGAGCCCCAGGTAGAAAACAGAAACCTCTACCACCTCCGGGCTTCAGTTTCCTTTACTAAAAACAAAAACAAAGCAGAATTGAAATTGGTGATGGTACACATTAATTTTACTTCCCTGTTATATAAAAATGTAATAATTTCTTATCTAGAGCGAGGCATGACACTATTAAGGTACTTGAGAAAACAAAGAATGGCCAGTTGAGCCTCAGGTGCTGGTGGAACACAAGCTAACACTGGGTGGGGAAGGAGGACGCAGGAGCCCCGAGGTCACCACATGGCAGGGCCAGAGGGTGGATACCAGATGCCCCTCAGGATGCCCTGAGGCCCTGACAGGCAGCACGCCAGGGTGCTTCAGCCATTCCAGGGGCCTCTAAAAAGTAAGTGTTCCAGCATTTTGACATGTTTATTTCAGAGATAACCTGGATGCCAACAAGTTTTTGAGGAACATTTATTTCCACATAATCATGACTCCATCCTGCTATTGCCAATCACTTTGGGGAAATTGTGGCAAATATGATTTTTTCTTAAACGACCAGGCAAGCTATGGGGAAATGCTCATTCCATCATGATCTGCTTATTATAGTGTCTTTGTGAGGTCCCTTCAATATCAAGAACATAATAAAAAAATTTAAGTAATGACATTATATCCTTCTTCACCCTCAACCCCTATTAAAAATAATTGGTATTACTTTCAAATATTTCCATTCCTACATAATGAACTTTTGACAAAGTAATTTTATGACACTTGAACTAGATCAATAAATTCTGGTCAATACCAATGAGAGTGCGTTTGCCCCACATGGGCAGCCACATAATGGGATGCCAAGTGCCACCTGAATCGATGAGGCCACACATAGTGCACCTTTGTAACAACGATTAATTTCTCAAAGAAGTACATCAAGACAAAATCATTTGCCAAAGCCACATATTGGGTTTTTTTTTTTTTTTTTTTGAGACAGAGTCTCGCCCTGTTGCCCAGGCTAGAGTGAGTGCCGTGGCGTCAGCCTAGCTCACAGCAACCTCAGACTCCTGGGCTTAAGCGATCCTCCTGCCTCAGCCTCCTGAGTAGCTGGGATTACAGGCATAAACCACCATGCCTGGCTAATTTTTTCTATATATATTTTTAGTTGGCCAGATAATTTCTTTCTATTTTTAGTAGAGACGGGGTCTCGCTCTTGCTGGTCTCGAACTCCTGACCTCGAGCGATCCACCCGCCTCGGCCTCCCAGAGGGCTAGGATTACAGGCATGAGTCACCGCGCCCGGCCCACATATTGGGTTTTGAAAAAAATATCTAGTGGTTTTCTAACACTGAAGCTTCACTTTCTAAAGATGTTAATTTTACTTATTAAAAAACCAATGAAATTTAGAGCTTAAGGTAAAAAGTCTAACATAACAATATGTAACTGGATATAATCTATTTCATTACTTTTTTTACTCATGAGAACACCCAGGAGATTATGAAATCTACCTAAGAGATTTACCAGACACCCAGTGTTCAGTCTTTGATATATATTGCAGAGTTATGTAACTCCCGTCTGGTTATAATAAAAATAAAAGTTAAAAACCTGGGGTTTTATTTTTACTTAAAGAATAAAATATTTTCTTTAAAATAAAACAAATAAAGCCAATTTAGGGAGGAAGTCTGATATTCCTGGGGCAAATGTGAATTTCTTTCAGTTTGGAAATAATAATAAACTGGTATAAGAGCAACGGTAACTCCATGACAGGCTAGGCTTCCTGGAATAGGCCTAAGTTTTGGTTTTCCCAGCGCGGGCCCTCCCCTTCCCCGAAATGACGCCGATGACCACCAGAGGATCCCGAGACTTGGAGCCGACCAATTAGGAGTTAACGCGACCATGGAACCGACCAATCAGGGGCCGACACAGTCAGCCAGTCTTGAAGGAACAAATTAACTGAGGGAGGGAGGGGGGATGGTGTGCCCAACATATGTAACCTACTGAAAAGTATAAAAGCTTAATTTTTACCCCAGGGCAGGGTCCTGGTTCATGGAGAGGCCACTGTATTGGTGCTCCGGGACTTGGACCCTAGCTCGAGCTAGCCAGTAAACTCCTTTGCCTTTTGCAGCCTCGGTGACTCTGCCTCTCTGTTCCTGGAGCCCAGGGAAACCGGTTCTAACACTGGGACATGTGAAAGATACAAATGCCTTCTTCCTTTGCAGAAACTGTAACATTTCCACCCACCTCCCAGGTCAAGCCTATGTCTTTCTGCTGTCTCTCCCCATAGCCTGGAATCTACCTCTCACAATGGCCACCCTCAGTTTTCTTTAAACTTCAACTTCCGGAATTGACTTGGAAGTCTTGTTCATCCTGCCCAAGGTATAAGGACATAATGTAGTTTGCTTTCTGGAGAAGAATTGTCCATGTTGCCCAGAGGACAACTACCTAGCCATCCTTTAAGTTTTACTAAACGCATCTGAGGTTGATGCTTTTGAAGGAGTTTGTGTATTGGGCCAAATTTGTATTTCATAGGGTTGCTTAGGCTGAAATGCTTAGTTTATTCTCCTTAATTTATCCATACCAGAGTATAAATGACCAGAATTAAGTTAAATTATTACCTCTCTAAAGAGATCTACAAATTGAAGGGTGGAGGAAATTATTCATTTTTTAAAAGGACTTAAAAACCTATAATAAATGTTACGCTGTGCCAAGTTTTAGAAGCTGTATACAGAATACAAGTTCTGTGAAATGACAAAAGGCAAAAATTATAAGACATTTAGAAAATTTTTTCCGCATGGTCAATTAAGTTGGGAGAGAATGGGTTAAACAAGATTTAAAAGACTTTTTATCAAGAACTCAGATTCCTCTGCACCCACCCAGCCTCCCAACCTACTGAATCTGTCACCATGTGGGGAAAGTGGGAATCTGAATATTCAGCCAAAGACCCAAAGATGAAAACATAATGGTCAAGAATCATGATGACAGTCGCAGACCTTCCCACATTCATTCATGTAGGAGAAATTATAAGAATTGTGAGAATAGTGAGCACAAAATAATTAATAAATTAAGGAAAGAAAAATGATGCAGATCTTCAGGTTAAAACATATTTGCCCTGACCTACTTCATGCTGAGACCCCAAAACACCAATCCTCAACGCTTTCTGAGAGAAAAGAACAGATTGGTTACAAAAACACAAGAATTGCATAGAAAACCCATATAGCAATAATTTGAAGTTCTGGAAGTAAAGGATTTTAAAACTAGATTCTATTCCTGACCAACATTCATTCAAGTGTGAGACACATTTTCAGACCTGCAAAGACTCAAAAAATTTGACCGCTACAAACCTCTATGAAAAATAAAGTGGCTGTACTTCAGAAAAATAAAAATGAATCTAAGAGAAATTATATGATACAAGAAAGAGCAGTAAGCAGAGAAAACAGTAAACTATGTAGTTAAGGGTAAGTACTTGATTGCTTAAATGAATGAATAAACAATAATCTGGAACTAAAATTGAATTTCATCTCAATATGACAGGTGATTGAGGGGAGGTAGAATAGAAATAACTTCCCTACATATCATTATTAGTCAATTAGAAATATCAATATAATAATAGTACCACAATGGCAAAAAGTTATGCAATATCTAAAAATAAACCTAGGAAATGTGAAAGACATACATCACCTCTACTGGAAATTCCCCAAAAAACATGGAGAGATAGAAAGTTGTACTGTGGCTTTCTGGATAGAAAATCACTAAAAGGATGAAGATGTCAACTGCCCCTAAATTAAATGATAAATATAGTAAATCTCAACTACAATTCTAACAATTTTTTTACTACATGTGTTATGTAAGTGAATCAGTGAAGTTTCTGGGTTAATGGATATAAGCAATATTAATTTTGATAGATGCTTTCAAATTGCTTTCCCTGAGCACTGCACTGGGGGAGAATACGTGTTTCTGCAGATCTTCTCTCCTTATGTGCGTTATCAACCTAAAACACACACACACACCTCTTTGCTAATTCTAATAAAGTATAAATTATCTCATTGTGATTTTAATTTTATTTCATTATATGTGTTCCAAATGATCATGACATGATTGTAATAACAAAAAATTGAAGACATCCTAAATATATATTAATATGTGGACAAGGTAAATAAATTGTGTTATATCGATAAAGTGGAACACAATGCAGCTATGAGTAAGATAGTATAGACTTGGGTGGGCAGAAATGGAATATTCCTCAAAATATGTTAAGATGAAAAAAAGTATCAAATACTATTTACAGTATGTTCCTAATTATGTGAATATGTCTACATTTTATATGTATGTATGATAGATAGATGATACACATACAGACACACATAAGGACACATACCTGAAATATTTCTAGGAGGATAGTAAGATCTTTTATGGGTGTTTGCCTCTGGAAAGCAGGACTGGAGTAGGAGAGATGATGACTTTCATTTTTACTTTTTAGTACCATTTTAATTTGGTTAATAAATAATAAACTAAAAATAATCATAATACAATAAAACAATTCTACCTTAATATGCTGATTGAAAAAAATGCCCAACACTAAGTAACAATATTTTGAAAAAAACAGGTACAATGAATGGTGATTTTCTCTGTAAATATTATTTTTCTTTTATTTAAAAAAAATTTTTTTGTAGATGCAAGATCTTACTATATTGCTCAGGCTGGTCTTAAACTCCAAGCCTGAAGTGATTCTCCCGCCTTGGCTTCCCAAAGGACTAGGATTACCTTCATGAGCTACCATGCCTGGCCAATATTAAAATGGCCTATAAAATTACTGAAAATAGCAGAGTGAAACTGTACAGGAATAAACAAATTAATTAAGTAGAACAGAATAGAGAATACAGAAACAGCCATGTTAGATTGGAAATGCAGTCTCTTTATTAACTTATTCTACGTATGTTCATTGAATGATAGGCATTTTACATAGCATAGCAACCAAAATAGTCAAAATCGTTGAGTTCCCAGAGGTTATAGCCTAGTGAGGGGTGGGCAAGAAAATCAGCCAAAATAGATAGGTAAATGTCATAGTAGATTAGAGGGTGAGAAGTACTATGAAAAAAATAGGAAGAAAGAGAAAGATAGGGCAGGCATACAGTTTTAAATAGGTGGTGTGCATGATCATCTCTCATCAGAAGGCGTGGTACAAAGGCTTGAAGGAAGACAGAGCATATCCTGAGCAGACATTTCAGAGTAGAACATTCCAGGTCGTGAGACCAGCAGTGACATGTCCCTAGATGGGCCAGTACTTAGCATGCTTGAGGAAAAGTGAGAACTGTGCTTCTGCATGCAATGAGGGTAGCATTCCAAACCAGTGGAGAGACAATGAACAATTCAACAAATGGCTTTGGAAGAAATAAATATCTCTGTGGAAAATACATATAATCTTATATTCCTAACCCATGTACTACACACAAAAAAATTAATTCTTGACCAGCCTGAGCAAGAGCAGGACCCTATCTCTCCAAAAAAAAAAAAAAAGGGGGGGAAAAAATTAGCCAGGCATGGTGGTGCATATCTGTAGTGCCCAGCTAGCAGGAGGCTGAGGCAGGAAGATCACTTGAGTCCAGGAGTTCAAGGTTGCAGTGAGCTATGAAGACACCACTGCACTCCAGCCTGGGCAACAGAGTAAGATCCTGTCTCAAAAATTAATTAATTAGTTAATTAACTAATCAATTATGGACAGATTAAGGAACTAAATGCAGTGGCTTCCAGTTAAAGATGGTGGATTGAGCATCTCCATCAACACTGGTTCCTTTCCCAAATCTCAATAAAATGATAGTTAAGGGATTTTTGAAGACATAAAGCTACAAAGAGACAACAACAGAATTTTTAGAAGTTAGGAAGCAGAGCCATGAGTAGAAACTGACTTAGAACCTGGAAAGCTGAATCTTAAGGCAGTTACGAGAGGCACCTGATTTACAACCCAAAATGCCCCAGAAGCTCAGAAACTATGAGCACTAGGGACCTGCAGGAGTAAAGCAGAAAAGTAGGCTATAAAACAGAGGTTGGTTTTCAGATCTGTTTAAGGAGCAGTTGGACATACAGCTTCTATCACTCTTCCTCACATAAGAGAAACTTCTCCTTCCCCTCTCTGGCAGAAAACTGGAGGTTCATTCTAAGGACAGGATAGAGAAAACCTTAGCCATATTGGAGGACTCCAGCTGGTCTGAACCAGAGATACTCATCCTTCTACCCCAATGTGGCCCCCAAGACTCCAGAGCCAGGGTTTTATCCTCAAGGAGAAACTGAACATGTATCCTTAGGTGAATTTGAACCAACCCAAGATGACTGACCTAAATACATGAAAAACAGGGATTCTGTCCACAAGACAGTTCATCCAGACCACCATACAGTGAAGGCCACTGTGCACAAAGGACTTGCAAATATAGCACACTGCCAGGAATCATGGGTGATTTGGAGAAACCCACTAAGGTGAGTACGAAGCACACAGGAAAGGATGACTGGGTAGGAACAGAGGCTGTACAGGAAAAACAAAATCTTAAAAAATCATTAATATACTCAGAAACAAAAACAAAATAAAAAACCTCAGAAATAAGCAATAAAAAGGTGCTGCTAGAAAACCACAAACTTAAAATATGATATCAAAAAGTTACACTGGATTGACATATTTGACAACATTAAAATTAAGAACTTCTGTTCAAAATACATCATCACAGGAATGAAAACACAAGCCACAGAGTAACAGAAAATAGCTGCCATTTTATATCCAGTGAAATGCTTGTCCGCAGAATATATATGGAATGTGTACAAATAAATTTTTAAAAAGATGAAAAGCCAATAAAAAATTGGGCAAAAGTTTTGAATAAGTGCTTTACAAAAGACAATATTCAAATGAGTATGAAAAGTGCTCAACTTCAGAAAAATGCAAATTAAAAGTCACATGGTATGCTATCAACCAGAATTGCTAAAGTGAAAAACAAACGTTTGGTACCAAGTATTAGAGTATAAAAGCAACTGGAGCCCTCATACACTGCTGGAGGGACTGTACATTCATATAACCCCTTTTTGGAAAACTGTTTGACAACATCTACTAAAGCTGAACATGTGAATACCCTATGACCCATTAATTCTACTCATAGGTATATGTGCAACAGACATACACACATGTCAACCAACAGACACATGCAAGAATGATCACAGCAGTACTATTTGTAAGAATCAAAAACAATTGTCTATCAACAGTAGAATGGAGATTCAAATCAGTGGCGGGAGGCTCTGAAACGTGCGTCGTGGTCTGCTGGCTCCTGGAGTGCGCCGGCCCGCTGCGCTCACCGATGGATCCGATCCGGAGCTTCTGCGGGAAGCTGCGGTCTCTGGCCAGCACCCTGGACTGCGAGACGGCCCCGCTGCAGCGAGCGCTGGACAGAGAGGAAAGCGATTTTGAAGATTATCCAGTGAGAATTTTACATGACCTTCATTCAGAAGTCCAGACTCTAAAGGATGATGTTAATATTCTTCTTGATAAAGCAAGATCGGAAAGTCAAGAAAGCATTGGTTTCATAAAGGCAACAAAAATATTGATGGAAAAAAATTCAATGGATATTATAAAAATAAGAGAGGTTTTCCAGAAGTATGGATATAATCCACGTGTCAAGAAAAATTCAGTGTGTGAGCAAGAAGTCATTGACTCTACCCCAGAGTTGTCTAACTGTGAAATTTTTCAAAAGCCTGATGTGAAAGATGATCTTTGTGATCCTACTGTTGCAAGCAGTTCTATTTCTGAGAAGTCTCCACGTGGTCCGCAACTTTCAGATTTTGGACTTGAGTGGTACATGATATCCCAGGTTCTACCAAAACCTTCACAGGCAGTAAACAACCAGAAGGAAGAGCCCAAAATTATAACTCCAGCTACCAGACAATCACCAGTTACAGTACTAAAAACTCCAAAATGTGCATTAAAGATGGATGATTTTGAGTGTGTAACTCCTAAATTAGAGCACTTTGGTATCTCCGAATATACTATATGTTTAAATGAAGATTATACAATGGGACTTAAAAATGTGAAGAATAAGAAAAGTGAGAAGGCCATAGAAACAGAATCCATGACTAGTGATAATTATTTTGCTACTCCTGGCCCCATAATCCAGAGGTTGGAAAAAAGTGATGCTGAGTATACAAATTCTCCCTTGGCACCTACATTCTGCACTCCTGGTTTGAAAATTCCTTCTACAAAGAACACCACAGCTTTGGTATCCACAAATTATTCACTATCAAAAACAAATAGTTCATCAAATGATTTGGAAGTTAAAGATTGTACTTCAATAATTTTAAATTCAGACAAGTGCTTTGAGAATTTTGCAGATCCCTCTTCTCCTACGATTTCTTCTTATGAGAATCTGCTCAGAACACCTACACCTCCAGAAGTAACTACAATTCCAGAAGATATTCTCCAGATTTTATCAAAATACAACTCAAACCTAGCTACTCCAGTAGCAGTTGAAGCAGTGCTACCCGGCAAAGGGTTCCTTAAATATGAAGGACAGAATATCCGAGATGTTGGCAACAAAGAAAACTGAAATTCTAGTGCATTCATCCATTACAGAAACTGAACAGCATGATATGAAACAGTTGGACTTACTTTGTTATTCCCACTTCCCTACCTCTTTCCCCCTTTTTCAAACCAACTCATTTCAGAGAAGAACATGGATATTGACATAATCATATGCTTTTTGTGATGTTTTGATTTGGCTTAACCTCAGTCTTGTTGACATGTGGTTTATTTAGTTTTGAGGATTATTACTGTTTCATTGTTATTAAATTATTCTTAATTAATAATTAAGAATTATTAATAATTATATAATTATTAATTATTAAATTAATCTAACAGAATGGTTTAAGTAATATCAGGAAGTAGGACAAATAACTGTAAAAGTATAAATGCTGCTGTTTGCTACTCAGATGCGGTGGCCCTGACCTTCCCGTAGCCAGGCAGTCACTGCTGCCTGCCAGCTCTGCCTTTCTCTCATCTCCCCTGGGAGAGTCCCAGAGCCTTTCACACCTTTTATTTCAAGACTCTTTTAAGACTCTGTTGCTATTTGCAAGTGACAGAAACACAGCTTACACTTAGGAAAAGAGGGGAATTTCTGGGCCAGGGTAATGCACTATAACTGTTGGAGGTGAAGGGAGGCCCCAGGCAGTTGGAATCGGGGACTCAGTGTTGTCAGCTTGTTTGTTTTTCTTCTCTTTTCCCCCAGCTTTTTACTATTGGTTTTGTTCTCTCCCATCAGTTCCTCCCACCCATGGCTGTTGGCCTCTCAGCCTCTGCTCTGCACCTTGGCCACCCCTCTGTGGAAGCTTTGATGGCTTGTCCTGGGTCAGGGGCACTCCGGCGGACTGTCAGCTGTGGCCAGGAGCCTCTGGAGCTCCCTGGCAACTTCAGACTGCCTGGTCCATGGAGCCCAAGATCCTTCCAGTTTAAGTACAACTGGAAAGTAATTATCTAATTAAGTTCTGTTGGAGAACTTGTCAAATTACAGCCAATGGGAAAATAAGGATCTAGCTCACTGTGGAGACCAGTTTAAAATGTGAGAAGAAACTGATAAGTATCATGACAAAGTGCTTCAAAGGCTTAGCTTTGGGAAATTTGATGCAGTAAATAAAGATTACCCATTTAAAAAAAAAAAAACAAAAAAAAAAACCAAAAAAAAACCAGTAGAATGGACAAATAAATTGCGATGTATTTGTACAATAAAATCCCATGCAGAAATGACAATGAGCACAAGTGTCTTAGTCTGTTTTATGCTGCTATACCAGAATAACACAGACTAGGTAATTTATAACGAAATTTATTTGGTTCACAGTTCTGGAGGCTGGGAAGTCCAAGATCAAGAGGCCACATCTGGTGTGGACACACTTGCTGTGTCATAACATGACGAAAAGCGTAACATGGTGAGAGATTGAGCAGGAGAGAGAGGGAGTAAGGAAGGGGGCCAAACTGGTCCTTTTATCAGAAACCCACTTCCACCATAGCTAACCGACTCCCATGATAACAAGATGAGTTCATTCATGAGGACAAGGCCTAATCACCTTTAAAGGTTACCCTTCCCAACATCGTTGCATCAAGAATTAAGATTTCAACACATGAACTTTGGGGGCGTATTCAAACCACAGCAGCAAGATAAATAAATTTTATAAAGATAGTGTTGAGTGAAAGAAACCAGACACAAAAGAATATGATTCTGTGTGATTTCACTTGTATGAAGTTTGAAAACAGGTAAAACTAATTTATAATGTTAGAAATAAGGATAGCTGTTTCCCTGGGGAAGGGTAGTAACTGAGTGAGGGCACAGAGGGGGCACCTGGCAATGTTCTCTTTCTGGAGCTGGGTGTTGGCTACTTGAGTGTTTTTCCTTTGTGAAAATCCATAGAGTTGTACACCTGACTTGTGCACTTTCCTATTTGGATAAAATACTTCACTTAAAAAGTTACTTCATAAAAACACACTAGAAACGTTGGAAGATGGCACTCTCTCAGAAAGTAGAACACAATGACCATAGATTAAAAATAGAGGAAAAATGATTTTAAAAAAAATTAGATGAACAACTTCAGAAGGGCTGACTTCTAATAAAGTGAATTTCTGAAAGAGTGAATTGGAAAGAAAAATGGCAGCAAAGGGAATCAAAAAATAAGTAAAGAAAATATATTATAGCTGAAAAATTTGAGTTGCCAAATTAAAAAGATGCAACAAATGTGGAGCACGTGAAATTAGAATTGTCCTCCACCAAACACAGCATTATTAAATTTCAGAATCCTGGGAAAACAAAGGTGATTTTTGCAAGTTTCCTCAGAGCAAATGTAGGTCAAATATAGAGACTGGGAATCAGAATGTCTTTGAAATTCTCAACAGCAACAATGGAAGCTAATAGACAATGGAGGAATGTCTCCAACTTTCTGATTGCCAACATATTATTCCATAGCCAGCCAAAGTATGAATTAGATGTTAAGATGGAACAAAGACATACTTAGACATGAAAAGTTTGTAAAACTTACTTTCTACTACATTGTCTCAGGAAGCTGAGTGGATGTTGTTGACCAAAATGGGGAAATAAAACAGAAAGAACATGACTTACCTTCAGGAAACAGTAGGTTCCAAACAAAAGAGAGGGGAAGGGAATCCCCGAGGCAGTGGAAGGGAGATTCCAGGATGCCAGCTGTAAGCAGGCCCAGAGAACAGAGAGCCCAGGACTCTAGAATATATTTTCAAGAAGACGATATTGTTACCAGCTTCCGAGTGGAGGTTTCTCTAAGTTCTTGGTGATCACTGGGAAAAGAATTTCAAAATACACCACGTACGCCAAGCAAACAATCACTTTTTACTGAAAGCAAAAGCACACTCTCAGGTAAGATAGTGGCCACGCGGAAGAGAGCAGCTGCACTGGGGGAAGTGGTTTTCCATCTTCTGTAGTTTTACCTATTGAGGGGAGGAATATTCAAGGCTAAGGGGTTGGCTCTTACTAAAAAATTGAGTAATAATTCCGAGAATTGGGTTCCTTCCCATTTTCATACTTTATATGGTTGTCTTGGAACTGTCATAATGATTTCAAGGGTGAAGAAATTTTAAAACTCCAATGTAAATGATATTATAATTAGCCAAAGTTCATGTAAGGTGACAGAGACAGCTGAAAAACTGGTTGAAGCCAGTACTTGCCTGCAGTTATCAGCCCCTCTAGTTAGCTGCTGCCTGAGGGTTGTTCACTTTAACACCTGCACCCGCTCTGCCAGCCCCTCTCAGCCCCATCCCCAGTCTTCTACTCTGACACTATTGTGCTAATAATGTGCTTGAACACATCCAGAGAAGCTTCTCACAACGCAAGTAAAACTTGAAATTAATAAGCCATAAATATATAGAAAAATAAGCAAACAATAAAAGATTATTATTAACTGGAGAAAAAACAAATATGTTAGGGACTCTAGGTGTAGTGGTCGAGAGTACAGAATATAAATCCAGAGTGCCTGGGGTTCAAATTCTGGTTTTGCCACTTAAAAGCTGAATTACCTTGGACAAGTCACTCGACCTCCCTGGTCCTCACGTGTAAAATCACGATTATTACAACAGTCTTATATGAGTTTTGTGAAAATTAAAGTCCTTGGAATTTTCCTGGCCCAGAAAAAGCACCATGTGAGTACTTTTTTGTTGTCGTCACTACCACCACCACCATCATCATTGTATAGTCCGTAGTTCAGCTGTGAAGGTGAAATTCTAATAGAAACACTAATTACTGAGCTTTAAAAAAAGTTTTATTTAATTATGTTGGGAGAAAATGAAGACAGAAATTGCTTGTGAAGGCAGGGAAGGGAAAGAGAGAAATTATCTTCCACATTGAGAGGTCTTAGATAACTTTTTAAACTGAAAAATCAAGAAGTAACAGTATAGGCATCTTTGTGTGAGATATGGAAGAAGATACCAAAAGATTAGCTAAGAGAGTTGAAAGATCTGCTTTGTGGGAGTGGGAAATAGGAGAAGGAGACACAGGGAGCTTGATACTTGTTGTAACAATCTTTGTCAATTAGGTGTGTATAGACTCGAATTTTTAAGATGAAAACCAAGGTTTTTCTTAAAAAAACTCTGGGCCAGATTGATTCACTGGATAATTCTACTAAACATTTAATGAGGAATCAACATTAACCATACACAATCTCATCCAGAAAATATAAGGAGAGAACATTTCCCACCTTATTCTGTGAAACCAGTATTACACCGATACCAAAACCAGACAAAGAAGTACCGAAAAAAGAAACTACGGATCAACATACTTCATGAACATAGACATAAAAAACCTTAAACAAGTATTAACAAATAGATTTTAGCAATTTATAAGAAGAATTACACACTATGACCAGAAGATGTTTACACCAGGGACACAAGTTTGGTTCAATATTAAAAAAATTAGTCAGTGTAATTCACCACATGAACAGAAGAAGATTCACATGATCATATCAATCGATGTAGTAAAGCATTTAACAAAATTTATTTATTTATTTTAATAAATTTTATTGTATTCATTTCAAGTACATAACATGATGTTATAAGAGAGAGAAAGAGATACACATACCACAGTTTGTTTATCCATTCATCCATTGATGGACACCTAAGTTGTTTCCATACCTTGGCTATTGCAAGTAGCACTGCAATGAACATGGAAATGCAGATATCTTTACAAGGTGGGATTTCATTTCCTTTGGGTCTGTACCTAAAAGAGGAATTACTGTTGCATTTGACAAAATGTAACACCCTCTCATTATTTAAAAAAAAAAAATAACCTTCTCATAAAAGTAGGAATAAAGAGGGAACTTCCTCAGTCTGATAAAGAATACCTGCAAAAACATCTTACATAAAAGTGAAAGACTGAAAACTCCCCTGTAAAATCAGGGGGGAGGCAAGGATGCCCACTCTCACCACTGCTATTTAACACAGTGCTACATGTTCTAACCAGTGAAAAAGGCAACAAAAGGAAACAAACAGATTTAGTTATAGTCTATCCTCCTTATTTGTGGTAGTTATGTTTCATAAAGTCACAGCAAACACCGAATTAGCAAAAGCTGAACCACTAGGGTAATACGGGGTTAGATTCCTCTGAGGCTCCGGTCATAACATTTTCATCACCTGAAATGCTATTTGTGCTATAGAGGTTTGTTTGCCAATGTCCTTATAAGTTTGTTTCATCAACACTGAAAATTTGCTCTTTCAAATAACTCCTTTTTTATATAACACATACCCTTTGTTTTTAAAATTCTTCCACAGCCCCCCATCTATAGAACCTGCCTTGCCTGCGAGTTTAACATTTTTCACACCATACTGCCTTTTGAGACATGGGAGCCTGCCAGCACTAGCCAAGAACGGTTTAACATTTTCTGACCCTGGGTAATGTGACTGCAAATTTCTTTGGCTTTCAGCCTCACAACAGTGCTGTCTACTATGTTTTGGGAGTGGGGTTTTGCGGGGTTTTTGTTTTTTTTTCAAAGTTATCAGCTAATGAATCTATAAATTTAGCTACTTTCTGTCTTTTTCATAGTTTCATCATGCACGATAGATGTTACTTTAGCATTTGTTGGAGCAGCCTCAAGTGCAGATTGGCAAATTTCTTCTTCCTTTTTTTGATGAACCATATTTTTGATTCATTAACATTGAACTCACAACCAACAGCACTATATATAACTCATGCCTGAACAGAGCTTATCTAACACATGAATTTCTCCATAAGGCACATCACAGCCTTCCTGTACTTAGGAACATTAGACAGCACTTCAGCATTATGCTAGGGGCCCATTTTAAACAGTGACATCACCAAGAAAAAGGACAAAAATGCAAAAAATGTCCACCAATGAGTCCCCCTCAACTCCACAGGGGACCGTATATATCCCAGTGTGTTTAGCAAGGGCCACAGATACTCCTACAGCTTGAAGAGGCAAACACTTGGTGCCTGACCTTGCTGGAGTTGTTGCCAATGCCAAAAATACACAGCAATTCAAGAGGAAACAATGTGCCTTAGATTTTTTAAAAAATTTTAATGGGCGTGGTGGCTCACACCTGTAATCCTAGCACTCTGGTAGGCTATGGTGGGGGTGGAGGGGGTGGGGGGGTGGGGGGCAGGGATTACTTGAGGTCAGCAGTTCAAGACCAGCCTGAGCAAGAGCGAGACCCTGTCTCTAGAAAAATTAGCCTGATGTGGTGGCACATGCCTGTAGTCCCAGCTACTTGGGAGGCTGAGACAGAAGGATCACTTGAGCCCAGGAGTTTGAGGTTGCTGTGAGCTAGGCTGATGCCATGGCACTGTAGCCCGGAGACTCTGTCTCAAAAAAAAATTTTTTTTTTAATGTTTTGTAGAAACCAAGGAAAGAATTTCATTAGACACAGTGGCCTTTAAATGAATGAAGTAGAGGGTCATGATGCATTTGCCTTGAGGGGGAAGAGAAGTCAAATTCATTAGAAAGCTGTGAGCAGGTGGGAGTGTAGGAAAATATATGCTATGTATTTGTAAGTGCATTTTTGAATCCATGAGTTGTTTCAGTCAACAGGTATTTCCTGAGCCTCCACGCATCTGCTACTGCCTAGAGCAGAGCTACAAACATGGGCAGGTCACTCCTCCCTTCAGCACAGCTCAGTCCAGTGGCAGGGACACCCACGGAACACAGGCTCAAGCTCTCCACAGGCCTACACTGCTGGTTTGGGAAGAGGCAAAGGAATTCTCAAGGATATCAGAACCACCTGGTTATGCTGGGGCAGTGAGGCCGGATTCACACGGGAGACGGCATCTCAGCCGACTTAGAAAGGCCTCCCAGGTATAGAAGGGAATTTACTGGCTTGAAGAGCCAAAAACTCAGGGCAGATTCAGTCAGACACAGCTTGATCCAGAGTCCAAATTGTGAACATTATTATTCATTTCCTTGTTCATATATGTGAATTTTCCTTCCATTATAGATATGGAGACCTGGGACAGCTGGACCAGAAAGAGAACCTCCTCTCATCCTAAGAAACACCACACAACTCTCCTCCTAACGCCTAACACCCACTGACCCCCACCAGCGACATGAGGGACCGTGTTGTCTGCAGGATCCTGCCTCGTGCTAGCAGGCCTGGCTCACTGGCTCTTTCTCCCTCTTCTTGCAGACACAGGGTCTCCCTCTCAGGGTAGTGTGACCTCCCTCAGGGCAGCCCAGGGCTCCAGGAGCCCAAGGCGGGCCCTGCCGGTCCTCTGCACTGGCACAGTGTTAATTCTCTCATAGTGTCTCTCAAAGCAGTCAGAGGCCAGGCCCCCGATTTGAAAGGGGCGGCCTTGCAAAAATAACAGGAAAATACCTAATCCTACAATTTCCCCACTAACAGCTAAGGATCAATCCTATGAGTTCTCTCACTAACTGCAGGAGTTCTGCTTTGCACAGCTTCTGAAAAAAACTGAATGGACGGAAAAGAGATGTAAATCTCTCTCTTTCAAAATTGTTTTCTGAGACTCCTCTTTCACAGAGTTCCTGAGTAAACAGGAGAACAAGCTACAGCCTTAACCACATCTCGAGGACAGAGTCCCATCTCCTGTGATAGTCCCTTCTCCAAGGAAAGGCGGAAACGGAGTCTTGGATTTTGACATCTTTTGTTATGAGCTGCCATCACTATTTTTTTCCCTTCATTTCCCTTAAAATCAGCAAGCCACTTGGCCTCGCTGCTGGCACCCCTTCTCTTTCTTTGGGATGCCTCGCGTCTCTCTGCTCTCTTTCTTCCCCCTCTCTTCCCCTCTCTTTTACTCTATCTCTCTCACTCTCTCTTCTAAGGACAAAGTAAACTTTTTACTTTTATATCTTAATTTCTGCATGAGACACTTTCCCCACCCACGTGGTGAACAGCTACTAGGCTTTCCGCCCTAACATGATTCAAGAAGGGAAGCAGGCCCAGCGCTTCCTGGAAGAGTGTTGAAGTGTCTGCAGCCGTCAGGAACGTGGCCTGGGGCATGTACGTGCAGGTACACGAGGTTAGCCCACACTATCTGGAAAGACCCTAAACGGCTGCAGAGATACAGTCTTTGCAGTCTGATGACCCAAACCAAGTGACGGGGGCAAAGGTCAATCAATGGAGGTTTATTAGGCCAAAGTTTGAGGATGAGCCTGGGAAAAACACAAACTGCAGACACATCTGTGTCTGTTTTTCCAAAGCAGGATCTGGGAACTCAGTTTTTCAAGAGGAGTGGGCACACAGAAAGAAAAAGGAGGAGGGGGTGAGCATGGAGGCTAACAGTTACATTCTTATGAGGCCCAGGAAATCTACATTTTACAAAAGGTAAGGTGAATTTTAGGACAGAAAAAGGAGTGAAGAAGATCAATTACATAGGTGTCTCTGGGTAGGCGGAAGAATGATTGATGTCGTCTTATCTCTGTTCTGTACCTGGGAAAATAAACTTGTAATCAACAATATTAGTACAGAATTGAAGAGACTTTAGTTTTAGGAGCTATAATTAGCCTGGAGACATAAAGTTACAATTTGCATGTTTCCTTATGAGTGATCTGTAGGGACAGTCCTCGTGGGTGTCTGAGGCCTGTTCCCTTTCCCCGAGGAACTGGCTAATGCATAATGTCGGTAACAGCTGTTCATCTGGAAGCACGTGTTGCACGACTCGCCCTCCAGGCTTGTCCTTCCCTTTTGCAAAAGGAGTTGGTACGGTGGTTGTCCTGAGATTTTTATTTTCCTTTATAGGTCCTTCTCAAACATTTCTACCAGAATACTCCTACTGATAGCAAGCCCACCTGTGGACAGTGGCTGGGAACATAACCAGAAGCCCTAAGTGAGAAACATATTTAAAAATTCATGCCATTTGTTTTTGACAATAGTATACAGTAGATATTTGTTTTACTACAAAAGCAGTATTTCAGTAGCTTGACACTGGGTAGATTCAAAGTCTAGGGCATATGCCCGACCAGTTTTCCCTGTGTTTCAGGATTCTGCCTTGGAGTGGCAGTTCACTGGGAGCACAGCAGGGGAAGCTGTTTAGGGTCCTCAGAGGTCCTGGGTGAGGGGCTCTACGAATGCTACTTAGACAGAGGTGTGCAAGGCAGACAGTTTGGAGCCTGGAGCTACTCACAGACAGACATATATTGGAGAATTAGTAAATGACCACATTTTTATCTTTCTTTTAAATTTTTTTTCTGATGATGCAACTAATATATGCTCATTAAACATTTCAGACAATTATTTAAGCATAAGGGAAAAGTCTGAAATCCACCAAACTGTTAACCATATTATTAATAACGTGTTGGTTTCCATCCTTGTATATAAATCTCTACACATTTACACACACATGCTTAATTTTACAAAACTGGGATCATAGCATAGTTGCTCTTTCTATCATAGATACTTTTCCTTTTTTAGCCACTTTTTGGGTAACCTCCTTTAATCTTATTGAACCCCATTCTCTTCTGAGTAAGCTCGTTACTTCCATGTGCATATAATCATCTGCTAATGGGCCAGGCACGGTGGCTCACACCTATAATCCTAGCACTCTGGGAGGCCAAGGAGGGTGGATCGCTCGAGGTCAGGAGTTCGAGACCAGCCTGAGCAAGAGCGACACCCCATCTCTACTAAAAATAGAAAGAAATTATATGGACAACTAAAAATATGTAGAAAAAATTAGCCAGGCATGGTGGCACATGCCGTAGTCCCAGCTACTCGGGAGGCTGAGGCAGAAGGATCTCTTGAGCCCAGGAGTTTGAGGTTGTTGTGAGCTAGGCTGACGCCACAGCACTCTAGCCTGGGCAACAGAGTGAGACTCTGTCTCAAAAATAATCATCATCATCATCATCATCTGCTAACATCTTAGAATACTTTTATGTTTTTCTGTGGGGTTTTTTCCAAAAAGGATTAATATTTTACAAATTATTCTTTATCTTGCTTTTCTCACTTACAGTTTGGAAATTCCTCCACACCACAGTGTGGCTCTTATACATCCCTTCTAAATGTTTATAACAGTTCATGGAATGTGTATCTCACAATTATCCTAGCATTGCCCAACTGATGGATGGACAATTACTCTGTTTTCAGGTGTGTTACATGTAGTGTTTGTAGAATGACGTTGCAATAAATATTCCTATGTAGATGTGACTGTTGGTGCTTCTACTTCTGTTGCCTAGATTGTCAAGCGTGAGATGGCTGTATTACAGCATGTGTATTTTTAATATTAACACATTTTGCCATATTATTCTCCAAAGGGCCACAGCTATTCACAGTTCCACCAGCAATGAATGAATACCCTTTTCCACACATTTCTACCAGCAATAAAGCAAAAATTTTTTATAATTTTTGTAAATTTGCATATCTTAGTTTTAGCATACCCTTGATGATTATTTGTTTCTATTTAATAGCTATTCATATTTTTAGCCATCACTTATTTTTCTCATTGTTGCTTAAGTGTCTTTTGTATATTATTGCATTAATTATCTTTTATATGCATTGCAAATATTTTTCCAGTCTAACATTAGTCTTGACTTCTTTTGCTATCTTTTTAAATTTATATTGTGTATGTCACACAAAGCATTTTTATGAATATAATTGTTATGGAATTAACTATGTCTATTCAGAATTTCTGGGTTTTAGTTTGGGATTTAAAAGGTCTATCTGACTCCTGGGTTTACACATGTTTTCTTAGATTTTTATCCTAAACATTGTATTATTTCACCATTTACCCTTGCTTTAGTGCCTCTGTAATCTGTACATACGATGTAAGAGTAAGACCCACCTTTATTTTCTTCCAGATGTTTAATTTATTGTGCCCAACCCATTTACTGAATAAAACACCTTTTCCTGTGAGCCGACAGAGGCCCCTGTGGGACACACTGATTGCCAGAGAACACCAGGGTCTCTTTCTGCCTCACGACCTCTTTGTTCATGTTCTAGTTTTATTACTGGACTGCCCTGATTACAAACTCTTGTCCTTTTTTCCCCCGAATTCTGCACTGGGGCAGTAACTGCGAACTGTTGCCTGAAGTCTATTCCCGCCTTCCCCCGAGCACAGGTAGCCGGACTGGGGTCGCACGCGGTGGGCGTGGCCGAGGGGAAGCAGGTGGCGAAGGGGCGGGCGCAGTGGCCCCTCTGCTCCTTCCGCACGACTGCCCTCGGGTCTCGCCCCTCCCCGGGGCTGGGGGACGGCGGCAGCGCCTTTGCTAGCCCGGGCCTCTGTCGCCCTGGAGCCGAGGCCGGCTCCCCCAACCTGCACCCTGGCTCTGCGTGAGGAGGAAAGCCCGTCCAGGGTTCTAAGCCTCTGGATACCAGAGTTTCTTGTTGCTGCAGCCCCGCTGCCCCTGACGAATGCCAGTGTGGGCACGAGACCTAGCAACCCACACCAAACAGCTCAGCCACCTGCGAGGCGCGACAGAAATGCGGCATCCCAGGCCTCGCCCCAGACCTACAAACCCAGAGCTCGCATGCACCTCGGTCTGCAAGCCCCTCCGGCTCCTGGCCGCGGCCCATGGGAAATGCACTGCGGGAGGGGGCGAGGGGGTGTTGCTTATTTCGTCAGCTTCATGTTTATCTACTTCTTTTGCCCTTCTTTGATTCATAACATTGAGATCCTGTCTATTGGATCGGTTAAATATTAGGCTCATTTACACTGATCCGAGTCTCCTCCCAATTCCCTTAGCCTAGGTCCTCCAGGTCCCTCCCCCAAAGCCTGGCAAACACCTGCTGTCTGCATCCGAGGAACTGGCCGCGGGTCCGTGGGGGTGGGGTCCCGGCTGGCTGGGCAGGTGGGTGCTCCCTCCTCCCGTGCCCTGCGCGTGCAGTTGGCTCCTTTTCCTCCAATAACGCCTCTGACCTATTTTCCAGCTTCCAAAAATCAACTGAAATTTCCTCATCTACTATTAACTTCCCTTCCCATTCTCTTCACTCTGAGTGGATTTTTTTCTACAGAATTATTTTTCTTTGCATTCCAAGTGCCCTGAACCATTTGGTAACTGAGTCTAGGTGAACCAAGCAGTGTTTAGAACACTGTTTCCCAAACGTATGATAACCCAGCGGCTGCCAGGAGCGCCTCCAGGAACTCAACAACGATGACAACTCCCAGGTCCCCTCTTTAGGAGGTCCTGAGTGAGCTCTGGAAACATGGTGTTTTAAGTCCGCTGGGAGACTCAAAGCCCCTCTCTCCTTGAAGAGCACAGCGTGAAGGCACCAGTGTTAACAGACACTGTTGGTGGCTGCAGTGTGTCCCCCCATCCCAAATCATGTTAAATTCTTAACCCCTAGGACGTCAGAATGTGTCTGTCTTTGGAGATGGGGTCTTTAGAGAAGTAATTAAATTAAAACAAGGTCATATGGATGTGGCCTAATCCAATGAGACTCGTGTCCTTGTAAGAAGAGGAGATGAGGACACAGACACACGCAGTGTGACGGGAAAGAGACGGCCATCGAGGGGAGAGGCCCCAGGAGAAACCAACACTGCTGACTCCTGCATCTCAGACTTCCAGGCTCCAGAGCTGGGAAAGGATGTTTCTGTTGTTTAATCTGCCCAGTCCGCAGGGTTTTGCCAGCAGCCCTGGCAGGCTGACACGCTCCGGTCAAGTGTTCCCTGCAGCGCGCTCAAAACTGCAGGGCTGGGGCCTCGGCCCTGAGACATTTAATCCTCTGATGGAGGGACCAGCCTTCCAGATAAAAGTAATTTATTCAGCTAGCAAAGCTCCGGCCACGCAGTTTATAAAGCTCTCACATCAATGATACTTGAAAACACTCATCGCTCATAGGCAAACTGGATGGTCTCCAGATGAATATGGTTAATTATTTCAACCTTGAGACAGATCATACTCTTGAGCTGGAAGCTTTACTGGCTTTCTACTTTTCAAGAGGATTTTGCTATGGGGTGTGGTGCAGACTCTCACTTACCTTAGCAATTTAATTCCACGAGTGAACGTTGGGCTCCACCAGCTTTTTAATCACTCCACTTACAGAAATGATTTAAATGAATCTGCATCACCCCTGGCCACCTGACATGTGGTCATCAGACAGACCGGCAGTGCCAGGGGCCTGCTGGGAAGAGCGGGAAGGACCACAGGGGCTCTGGTCAGAAGAGACTGCATGGAAGCTGCTTGGCCAAGCGACAGAGAGAGGAAGGAACAGGCAGTGAGACTAGCTGGCCCCCAGTAGGCGCGTCACAGACATGGGACTGTCAGCTTGAGTGTGTGAGCGTGGGCCATTGGTGAGGCCACTGGGGCAGGTGGCCCAAAGCCTGGCGGACGGTGAGGGCTTGAGAAGGTGAGGAGAGGCTCCCACTGCCCCAGCCTGACTGCAGGTGTAGCGAGGGCAGCCGCACCCCAGCGCTTCCTCGGCCTTCCCTCTGCACAGGGCAGCTTGGATTGAGCGCTGAGCACTGAGTGCAGCGCTGGGGACCTGTAGGTGTCTGAGCATGTGCATGATAAACACATGCGGGCTTCTAATGAGGTCAGCAGGTTAAAAATACACTAATGGAATGAATATCAGTTCCGTCTGTCCAGTGGAAACAGCTCCGCCCCCACCGTGCCGACAGCATGCTTTTGGAGAAGTGCCAGTCACCAGTTCTAAACCTCTGGCCATGTTGGTGTTTTGGTAACCCAGGCCTTATACCCCGTGGCCATGGCCACAGAGGATGGCCCAGGGCAGTGCAGTAGGGACCCAGATCATTGGGACCTCTCAACGTGGCGCTGGAGGGGAAGGCCCTGGCCTCGTGTCGCAGAGCCAGAATGAAGGATGCTGGCTCAGCCGCAGCCGCACCCCCACCGCCGCCACAGTTAGGAAATGAAAGGAGGAAGGGACATGTGGAGATGGGAGGGAGCCTCTAGGACATCCCCCACTGCGAGCAAGTGAATTCCTGATTTGGCTTAAGCTGGTTTGAGCTGGCACAGGATCGGGTACTGGAGTGCACGGTGGCATGTGACAGACCCTAAAATAGAAGCGAATGGATCAAGATGGGAGAAGATAGGGGCTCTCTGTTAGCTGTCCTCTTGGGGGAGCAATGCTGCTGGGAGACCCTCACCTTCCACTGTCTGGGGGAACCACACCCCTGCTGAGCTTTATCTCGGGGGCTGGGTGGGAAACGCCAGAATATCAGGAGGGCATCGGCTTCCAGCTTCCAACTGTGAGACAGGCTTCCCTTTGAGGGGCAGAAAGATGATTGAATTTGGTGTGTTTAAAAAACAAAACAGAAACAAAAACAGAGAGAAGAGACTTTCTGACTGAGACCAAAGATCCAATACAGATAAGTCAGTTTTGGGGTTATAAAAGGCTCTACCTGCCCCTACCTGGATCAGTGGGCAAGCCATGAGGAGTCTAATTGCTTGGGGGCTGCAGAGAACCTAGAAAGCAAAGTGGCTCAGTGTTGACGGGGGTCAGGCCAATAGCCGAGCTTGCGGGAGCTCAGAGGCTGGGAGGAGAGTGAGATCCGGGTTTTATGTCCCAGGCCTTTCCTGGACCAAAACTGTCCTCAGCTCCCACCCAGTGGTTGCCACCTACAACTGCAGCTTTCTCTGAGGACCCCCTCAAGCCCAGGGAGGTAACAGATCCCCTGTTCCTAGCCTCAGGGGTGCACCACCCCTCCATGGCTTCCCTCGACCCTGCCCTTGCCTCTGTGAATAACCCTTTACAGTTTCCACGTCCAGGGTGTTGCTTCCCACCAGGGTCCTCACTGACACAGGGGCACGTTGGGGACTTTGGGGCCATTTTTGTCATCTAGTGCAACTGAGCCTGAGCACTCACATAGTGAAATACAAATCATTTTATTACAAATTGTCTTTATCTCTTTCATATTTTTATTTAGAAAATTAGGTTGATTATTTTGAACCATGTGCATAAATTGATTATAATATCAATGAATTTTATTTTAGACAGTGAATAGAGTGTTTCAGAATATCTTTTTAAGGGAGAGGTTGGAAGTGCGGCTGGGTCTAACAGAGTTGGGAACCACTGCTTAAGGATTTGGCCCCTTGCCTTCCCAAAGACTCCTAGGCTCTTTACAAAATTATTCACCCCCTCCTAAATTCCAGCTTTCTGCACCCAGGAATAAAACCACTTTGCTTAGGTACCTAAGGCAGCCAAAGTCCTTTCACCCTTTTCCTGGGGAAGGGTACACCTGCATGCCATAGGCATAACCAAGATTTGCTCAAAGATGACCTGTACCAACAGGGGGGGAAACATAATTTTTGGTAGGGCAAAGAAAATGATTTATCACATTACATTATGGTTATGGGAGGAAAGGAAGGAAGGCAACCTTCATTGAGCAGTCCCGGGCTGTGCCCCTCATATATACCATCCCACCAAATTCTCACAATAGCGGCCTCTTCTTTTCCTTCCTAGCATTTATCAATACCTGACAGTTTACCTAGTAATTAAAGTTCCTTTCTCACCATCTCCCAACCTGAGCTCCATGCAACAGGGAGCTGTTTTGCTCACTGCTGTGTCCTAAGCACTGACAACTTTCTGGACCACAGGGGATGTTGAAAATGTTTGTTTAAAAAATGGTGTTATGACTTAGGTATTACCAACTCGATTTGATGCTTAGGAAACTGAGGCTTGGCGAAGTTACCAAACTGTCTGTGATGGTTAATTCTGTGTGTCAACTTGGCTAGGCCATGGTACTCAGTTGTTGGTCAAACACGGGGCCAGATGCCACTGTGGTATTTTAAAGATGTGACTGACATTCGTTAACAGTAGACTTTGAGTGAAGCGGATGTCCCTCATAACTGAGTGGGCCTCACTCAATCAGGTGAAGGCCTTAAAAGCAAAAGCTGAGATTTCCCAAAGAGTAAGGAATTCTTACTCAAGACTGCAGCATAGGAGCTTTGCCTGAGTTTCCAGCCTGTGGACTTCTGACTCAAGACCGAAGCACCAACTCTTAACCTGAGTCTCCAGCATGCTGGCCTGCTCAACAGATTTTAGATTTGCCAGCCCCCACGTTGTGTGAGCCAATTCCTTAGAATAAATGAGCTAGATGAATACGGTAGGGGGTAGATGTGATAGACACAGGTGACAGATAGATGAGGTGAATGGATAAGATCTCTCGCTCTCGTGTTGGGCTGGCCTGTCATTCTGTCTCTCTGGAGGGCCACGACCAACACACCACCCGAGCTCACACACCTGCTCACTGTTGAGGGGGGCTAATGGCTGACATTTATTATATGATTCAGTCCTTACAACTATCATGCATTGTATTCCACAGATGAGAAAACTAAGGCTAAAAGGATAAGAACCTTGGCCCAGCTTGCACAGCTGGAAAGAGCCAGGCTTTGCACACAGAAGGTGCCAACTCTGAGCCTGACTCTTCACTGCTGGACTGTTTGCTCCCCTGAAAGGAACAGTGAGAGCCGGTCCCACTCCATCACTGAGACCTCCTAACAACATCCTCGGGAACACCTAGAAAAGAGAGATTGACAGTCCCCATAACGGGGACAATGACAACTAGAGCCAGCACTCCCTGAGCCCAATAATGATAATGACCACAACCAGAGCTCTGTTACCTTCCAGCACCCTTCTGGCACTTTCTGCATATGAATATGTCTCCTCCCCACACCAGCCCCATAAAGTAGGTGCTGCTTTTATCAAACAAAGACGCACATGGGTTGTATTGCTTGTTCAGGTTAAAGTTGAAGTTATGTATAGAGATCAAGGTCTTTGGATTATCGCTAAGGGCTTTCAATAACCGCAGACTTTTTCTGTGGTGACGCTTGTCACCATCCACTCAGGTGCCGTGGGACAGACCTCATTAGGCAGGAATTCAGCTGCCATCAGTTTTGCTCAGGGTCTTCAGGCCGTCCCTGAAGGGCCTTGTGAAGCCCTCTGTTGCATCGCACCCCTCCGGGAAGTTTGCGGGAGTTGCCCAGCGTGGGTGGTGATGAGGTGCAGGGGCTCTGTGCGGGAGCATCGCCGCCAGTGGTCCACAGGCCTGGAGGACAGCTGTCACCACCCCCTCTGCTGGAGGCACTCCTGCTGGGCCAGGCGCAGATGCACCTCACACTGCCGCTGTGCCTACCGTGCGCTGAGACAGCTCTCGGGGCTGTCTGGGGGCTTCAAGGGCAGGCTCACAAAGGCATGGCCTCACCCTTCACTCAACAAATGTTTACCAGGGGTCTACTAATTGTTCTGCACAGTGCTAGGACTGTCGCGGGGGGTGAAGGGTGGCCTGGGAGCCCACATGTGCTATCAGCACACTCTGGACCGAGCGGAGACTGGACTTCCAGAAGGCGCCACTGGGGCAAGCCAGGCCCGGCACAAAACCGTGTGCAGGGGTAACAAGATCAGCTCTGTGTGGGGGTGTGAGAAACGTTCACTGCCGTGCTTAGAGTAGTTCCTAGCAAGCCAGTATCCCTCTATAATCAGAAAAGACACGTAAGGGTCTTTGCCTACCTGCCGTCCAGGCCCCGAGTCCCAGCGTTCTCTGTAAGCTTTGCTCGTCTGACAGGTCAGGAGAGACACAGAGACAAATTCAGACAGAGACGGTGACTGAGACAGATTCAGAGAGAGACACACAGAGAGGATGAGTCAGACAGATACAGACACACAGAAGGAAACAGAGACAGAAAGAGAGAATTCTTTTTGCTTTGCTTATCTGATTACGAGTGAGGCTGATAGTTTGGCACTTGGCTGTTAGCTCTTCGCCTTTCTTTTTTGAGACTTAGTTATTCCCGGTTACACCATCTTCTCCCTTGGGCTGTTTCTCTTTTCTGACTGATGTTTAACACGTACTTACATATTAATGTTTTTAAACCTTTGTCTGCTGCATATGTTGCAAATGTCTTTGTCTTCAACGTTACTATTTTATCACAGGGAAGATACACTATGGGACAAATCCAGTGCTCTTTCTGTTTGTGATTTCTGCCTTCACTGTCAGGCTCAAGAAGTTCTTCTGCGGCTAAAAGATTGTGTAGATATTGAGACATGCTATTCTCATAGTTTTCATAGTTTCATTTTTGCCATTTGCGTATTTAAACCATGTGAGATTCATTATGATGTAAGATATGAAGGGGTCTCTAACGTCATTTCCCCTAATAGTCTTGGTAACAACTGCAGCTGGCGACTCTCTCCCCGCTGGTGTGAGGTGCTGCCTGACTGTTCATAAAGTCACACATAGTGCTGGGGACTCCAGACATTCTTGTTTTGTTTCACTATTTGTTGGCCCAAATAGAAGTACTATATCATTTTAATTTTTTTTTTTTTTTGAGACAGAGTGTCGCTTTGTTGCCCTGGCTAGAGTGAGTGCCGTGGCGTCAGCCTAGCTCACAGCAACCTCAAACTCCTGGGCTTAAGCGATCCTACTGGGATTGCTGGCACCAAGACAAAAGTCCCAGCCTCCCGAGTAGCTGGGACTACAGGCATGCACCACCATGCCCGGCTAATTTTTTTCTATATATATATTTTAGTTGGCCAGATAATTTGTTTCTATTTTTAGTAGAGACGGGGTCTCGCTCTTGCTCAGGCTGGTCTTGAACTCCTGACCTCGAGCGATCCACCTGCCTCGGCCTCCCAGAGTGCTAGGATTACAGGCGTGAGCCACCGCGCCCGGCCACCATTTTAATTATTGTAAATGTTATAATATATATTAAAATTTGTTAGGAAGAGTACCCTCCTTATTTTTGTTTTTTAGAATTTCCAAGCCGTTTGTCTACATTTATTTTTTCTGAATGGATTGCAGAAGGCTTTGTCAGGCTCCCGGGCTGCCTCACAGGACGGCTGTGCAACTTCAGCGAACGACTGTTCGTCGGGTGGTTAGAATAACGCCTGGCGCATTCTTAACAGATGCTAACTTTTCTTATTTGCTACTTTCTTCTTTTACTTTCCTCACTCATATTGTGTAGTCTGCTCCATGCTGGCTCCTCACAGGAAAGCTGGGAGGATTAGCCGTGTCGGCATGCAGAAATACAGAGCAGCGGACGTGCCTGCTAGACACTCAGTTACACTGGCTAAGCCACTTCCTTCTACCCCGACCTGTCACCTCTCGGGGCCACTCCAACTTCAGTACTGTGGGAAATACTGAATAAACAAATCAAGTAGAAACACTCATTTGGACAATGGTCCATATCTTCTGCACATGAAAAAATCACTCTTTATGTGCTTTTCTGTAATTCAAGCCAGAGATCAAGTCACTGTGAGACTGTGTAGTGCTGGTGGGTGAGAGAAGGGGATAGGCCTTTAGCTATTTTATTTTGTTTTAAATTTCATTCCCAGGCTAAGACTAGTTTTTATGAGTTTCATCTGGAGTGGGGTTTTCCTGTCTCATTACAAATCTGTGAGTATGAGCGATAGCAACAGAAAGGCTCCAAAACCTTCGTGGACAGTCACTGCAAGGAAGTCACAGCATTAACCTGAATCTCTTGTGGCTCATTGAGATCAACAAATGGCAGCACTTGACGAGTGAACATTTGAGTCAATGCAAGGTCCATGCACCTTCCGGCCACCCACTGTGACCACAGGGGCTTTACACTCCAGTCTCGTTATCACAGTCTTCGGCAGATGTTTCCTGCTCCACATTTCCTTTGCTCGTCCTCATTCATGGCTTTTAGGGGTTTGTTGGAATATAATTTAATGGGCACTAGCAGCCAGCCACACACACCTGAACTGCCATGAGATTTTAAAAAAGACTTTTTCCTCTCATTCATTTCAAATAAAAATGAACAGAAATTCACACACACAGAAAAGGTGGCATAGGTGCTAAACTCTTGCAACTCTAATTTCTAATGGCAGCTTTCTCATGGATTACAGACTTAGTTAAGTCAATCTCCTTGAATCTACTTTTCAGTCTCTGAAAAGGGTCATAATAATAATCTCACAGCAGTTTTGACATTTTATAAATGCAAATAATTATGTAAGCTTTTGTCATTTTCCGTAAGGATTGTATTAGTTAAATATGACTGCACAGCAAATCGCCCTGAGACTCATACCGTCTCTCCAGTCAGAAATCCAGGGATGGCTTGCCTGGGTTTTCTGACTCCAGGTCTCCCATGAGGCTGCAGTCAAGTTGTCTACGGGGCTGTCATCTCATCTGAAGGCTTGGCTGGGGCTGGAGGTTCTGCTTCTAAACTCACTCACGTGTTGTCATTAGGCATCAGCTCTTTGCTGACTGTCAACTGGAGACCTCAGTTCCTCACTGCATAGGCCAACCCATAGGGCTGTTCACAAAATGCTAGCTGGCTTCCCCCAGAGCAAGTGATTCAAGAGAGAGAGGGAGAGCCGGCACCAAGACAAAAGTCATGGTTTCTCTTATTGCCTGATCTCGTGGTGACATGCCATCACTATATTGTGTACTGATGATCACATAGACTCACCCTGGCACCATGTTGGAGGGGACTCTATAAAAGCATGAAAACCAGGAGGTGAAGTTCATTAGGGATCATCTTAGAAGCTGACTACTGAAAGTACCATAAAAATGCTAAACTACACAGGGAGATGTAGAGTACACTAGCTAGTGTTAAAGAAAAATCAGAATTAATTTCCTTGTTTTGAAAATCAGACGTCAGTTATAATTTACCTTGGAAACTTCTTCATCAGCATCCCAAATTCTCAACAGTGACCTGTTGCCTGCCTGGCCTGGAAAATTTGCTGGCTATGACCAGAGCCATGCTTCCAACAGTACAGAAATATGGAAATGCACCTGGATCCCTCACCAGTCTGCTGGGCAGGCCACTTTTAGTGTTGGTCACCCCAGTAGGTGCTTGCGAGTGGGCACCTCCAGGACAGGGCATATGGCCTCCCAAACAACCCCAGGCAGAGTCTGAGAGCCAAGGCTCTAGCTACAGGAACAAGCCTTCAGATTTGCCTGGCTGTGACTGCTTAGAGCATAGTCCTGTGTCATTAGCCTACACCACATCTTTGTTTTCTGTCCTGCTATGAAGGTGATGCTAAGAGGGGTGAAGGGGAATGTCATTGAGCAAATAACACAGGAGAGTTAAAAGCAGTTTGGCCTTACACCCCAAAGGGAGGAAATGTCCAATGGCCACATGCAAGGGGGCCTCTATGTCTTCAAAACCATAGTGGAAATGTGCTCAGGTGTATGCGACGTTCCATAGCCACACGCCGAGCAGATCTGAGGCTGCAGCTCCAGCACTGGGGTATGAAGCCGAACCGGGTATGGACAGGGTCTACCCTCACCTCCATTTACAGAGAGAGACAGGTAAAAATTGCACACAAAAAACTGTCACACAAGGCAGAATATGCTAAATACTGATGGAGAAGTCAAGATGAAATAATCTAGGAATTTCAGAGGAACAAGCACCTTTTCATTATTATAATTACTAGGAAATTACTAAATTAATTATTAATCGGGAGGATTAACTTCTTTTACACACGTTTGTTTAGATCTGTTGTGTGGCCAGCAGTGTGCTGGAATACAAAGAGGAAAAACCGCCATGGGAAGGACCTAGACCTAGAAGAATCAACAGCTCACGAACATGTGGTTGCAGCACTGTGACCTGCACAGCAACACATCTACACGGATGGTGAGAGGGTAGTAACTGTGAGGAGCCAGTTCCCTCCAGGGGGTTAATCAAAGTCTGCCAAAGGAGTCATGCTCAGAGGGAGTGTGAAGGATGAAGGGGAAACTGGCAAGGGACAAAGAGGCTAAATGGGGAGAACATTCTGAAAGGTACACCATGCATGATAATATAAAACCATAAAACACACCAGCATATTCTAAGAATTACAAGTGCTTTGGAGTTGCTGGTTTTACAGAATACAAGGGAAAAAGTGAGGCAGTGAAAGGCCCCAAATTGTGGATGAGCTTACACTCGTGGGCAGGAACATGGACTCTTTTCTCTGGGCAACGGGCCTCAATTAGGGGTCCCTTGAGTAACCAGCCTCTTTGAGAATCTGAACGAAGCTATGGCCACATCCCTTATGACAACGCACACACAGGTACCATTGTGTCTACAGTTCAGAGGGTCCCTGGAGCCCCTCCATGGACTCTGGAATATGAGCATAGGAACCCCCGACTTGGCCGCAGGGACCCACTGCTGGAATTCATGTCGGCATGAGATGCCAGACGCCCGCTTCAGAGTCACACTCCAGGCAGCAGAGTGGAGGACGGGTCTGCAGGAGAGAGCAGAGGCAGAAGCTGTTGAATGAATCTCAAACATGGCCAAGGGCCTAGAGCCCATTGTGTGTCTACCAGTATGACATCACCAATTAGTAACAGCTATTTAGGGAGAAGAGGAATTCCTCATTAAATAGATAAGCTTTTGTAACCTAATTTATCCCATTTAGGATTTTTTGGTTGTGGGGACCGTGGAGACCAACTCTGATTAACTTAAACATGACGGAAATGGGGATTTACCTAAGAGCACCGGGCATCTCACAGAGCGACAGAGAGACGCGCGCAGCCAGCGTCAGGGGGTGGGACACGGGGCGGGAGCCGCAGCGCCGCAGGCAGCTGACTCCGCGCACGGGACGCGGAGGCTGATCTTGACCACGGCCTCCCTGTGCTTCCACCCACAGCTCTCTTTCTCCCAAGACCGTGTCTGGCTATTGTATTTGGGTCCAGTCTGCAACCCCGTGATGGCAGCTCCCGGCACCAAAGCCGCGGGCACCGCTGCGGAGCAGGCCGCAAGGCAAAGGGGGCAGTCAGTCCTGTTATCAGAAAAAATAAAGAAGGAAAAGATGGTGGCCAACCAAAAATAACAGATTTGTGCTAAACTGATAAAACCATATATTTCTCAAGACACATTTTCCTCTTCATCAGACCTTCACTCAGTCAACAAATATTTATTGAGCACCTACCATGTGCCAGGAACTGGGGATTACAGCAGTGAAACAAAACAGACAAAAATCCCTCCTGTTGCCCGCCTCCCATTCTAGTGGAGGTTTGGCGCTGAGCCTTCAAGTGCGGTCTGGCTACTTTGGCGTTGGCAGCTTCACCTGGTTAAGTGACGCTTGTCATAACCTGCTCGGGTGGGTGCGCTTCGTTGCCACCATTCGGATCGACAGTGTAATTTTGAAAAATACCATATTGAAGACTACCAGAGTTTTATTTATTTTTCATATTCTGTTCAGCTTAAAGTCTTGTTATTTCTTTATATGAATCTCCTCTTGCTGGAAGTCGCCTGGGAGTTTCTGGACAGAGGGGATTTCCACTCCCAGGTGTGGCACTGGAGGCAGGCCCGAGAGATGTGCCCTCCACCTGGACTCGCTGTCGGGCAGCGCAGACCCCAGGCGCCCTGCACACCTGAAACAATGTTTCCCTTCAGTGGTGCATCACCATGTGACTTTTTCAGTAAAAATCAGGGACAAACAAATTTCAGTTAAACTTTACCTATTAGTGTCACCACCAACACAAATAACAGAGCTACTGCTCCTACAATGACACCACAATTCACCTCCTGGCTGCTGGTGGTGTCTGGGTGTCAGAAGTGTTAGACCGTGAAAAGCTGTGTGTCTTAGCATGGACAACACAGTACCGTCACAGACAGCAAGAAGAATGTAGCTGAACAGGCTGACAGAAATGTTCAGGGTGGCTTTTTGGTTTACTAATAAATGGCTGTTTGAACAAAGTCTTAGACGAATGCATCTCACTGTGCTTCTCCCCATTTGGCCAGAGTCAGGGCAGTCGGGTTCCCGGGTTTCCAGGTTTACACAGCTGCAGACATCGCAGAGGAGGGAAGTGAGCGGTCCACAAAACCACGCTCAGGCCGGTGAGCAGCCGGCGTCCGCCCTGCCCCAGCCCCGACGCAGCGCAGACAGGCGGCCTCGCGTTCTCCAGGCGCAGAGACGCCGGTGCAGGGGTGGGTCCAGGCTGCACCGCAGGGTCCCTCGGGAAACACAAGGCCCCCTCCCGGAGCTAAGGTGCACTGCAGGGCGACAGGGCCGGCAGCCAGACTGGTATTCAGGGACATTCCT
This sequence comes from Lemur catta, assembly GCF_020740605.2. Taxonomy (NCBI): domain Eukaryota; kingdom Metazoa; phylum Chordata; class Mammalia; order Primates; family Lemuridae; genus Lemur; species Lemur catta. The sequence continues at coordinate 86,314,618 of NC_059137.1, forward strand.
CCCACTCCCATGACGGCTCTGCAGGGCTGGAGGAGAGCCATAAATATTTGTCCAGTTGCATAGTTTGGGCTCGTGAAAATCTGGACCGAGAAATAAGCTCTTTATTCTCTTTCCAACAAACGCTGCTTGAACTCTGACCTCTGGCGCTCTCCCTCCCCCACGCTCTGCTTGATTTTCAATCTGTTCTCTATTATTTCACTTCACATCCTTGTGCAGACTTTGCTAGAGAGGCAGCGAGCCCAGACCAACCAGCAACTCGCACATTATCCTGAATGTACCCTGTTGTGTGAAAATCTACTCCTTCTGGGGACCCAGCTGAGCCACTCCTGGCCCTGCTTAGGTGCTCCTCCCCCAACAGAGAAAAGCCAGGCCCTCAGAAGTGTGTCTGGTGTCCTGGAGTCACAGGCATATCCCTAAACAGGGCCCTGTCCATGCAGCCAAACATGCTGGGCCAGTTCCTCAGCGCCGTGGGCAGCCGCCTCCCTTGCCTGCCTGTCTTTCTAGACCAGCCCTCCGCACAGTGGCCGCGTGAGTCTGTGCTGCTCCCTGAAAAGGGAGCATTTCCCACCAATCTGAAATTCTCGATTATGCATGCATCTGTGCGTGTGAAGCCAACCAAGTCGCTGGTACTCTTCACGCTGTTCCGACCAGCTGTTTCTAATCTGTCAGGGCTTCAGCCGGGTGGCTAGTCCTTCCATCCTGGACGCGCAGTGCAGCCTGTGCCAGCTGACCCTGGCTTCTGCTTGTTTAGTCAAGACCGGAGACACGTGGGAAGATTCGGGGATGACCACGGTGGGCCTGTTAGGTTGTATGGGCGCCAGCAGGGCCTCAGGAGGAACTGAGTCTTCATGGAAAACAGACAGGTGCACCTGCACAGGGTAGCCCTCCTCAGCGAGGGGGCACGGCGAGATTTTGCCGCTGTGCAGTTGCGTCTGTGTGCCCTGGTCACTCCTGCATGGGCCAGAGCTTCTCGGCCTCAGACCTGTGGGCATAATTCTGAGCCCCAAGAACTTGGATAGGAAATAAAAGTTCCATCTTTATTTTCACTAACTTCTAACTACAATTTAGCATTTCCTTCCACTACAAATGTAGGTAAAAATCACAGTAGCATCAGCACTGCCTTTGTAACCTCGTCAAGGGAAGAAATCTCAGTTGTTTTCCTATCACCTTGAATTAGTGCTTATGCTCGTGACTGTTTCAGAATTCCAGCCGTCATCAGACCACTGCCAGGGCTTATTCATTGCATTAAGAAAAAGCACCCATATTATGACATCACAAATGTATTTTTTATACCTTAATAATTACTTTCAATAAATGGATTTTCTTTTTTCTATTCATTTGAGTTTTTTTAGAGATGGGGTCTTGTTCTGTCTCCCAGGCTGGAGTACAGTGGCGTGGTCATAGCTCACTGCAGCCTCAAGCTCCTGGGCTCAAGCCATCCTCCAGCCCCAGCCTCCCAAGTAGCTGGGACTGCAGACAAGCATCACCATATCCGGCTAATTGGGGGGTCTCAATATGTTGCCCCAGCTAGTCTCAAACTTCTGGCCTCAGGCAATCCTCTCATCTCAGCCTCCCAAAGCACTGGGATTACAGGTGTGAGCCACCACACCTGGCCTAAAATTTCTTTATAATCCCCATGTTTTGTTTTAAGCATCATTCTGAAAAAGAGTCCTGCAGAGGCCACTGTCAGAGCCTCCCCCACATCTCTGGTGCTCACCACCCAGCTTCACCTTCCAAGAGGAGGAGTACACCCTGCAAACCCTGGCAACCCTCCCAGCCTGTGAGTTCAGAGGGCCAGAGTACCTGAGAAGTAAAGCATCCACCCCTAGCAGCCACAGCCAAGGACCTGTGGGGATTGTTTAAACTTCCCAGGTCCCTCACCTCTTGGGTGGGCTTTGCACCTTTCCCAGAGCTTCTCCCTGGGATTTAGCTCCATCCTCTCAACTTCCCCCACTGCCTTCTCATCCCCATTTCACTCTCCACCGCTGCTGTTGCTCCCTGCACCTCCCAAATAAACTACCTGTTCTCAATTTTTTACCTCCAACTCCACTTAGGGGGAAATGCAGACTTAGTGTGTGGGTTGCAAAGGAGTTAATGGCCTCAGATAGGTCAATGACCCAAGCTAGAAGTCCCCTCTCCATGCTAGTTAGCCTAAAAACCTCACCTTTCCCCAGGGGACTCCAAGGTGGCATTTCTGGAACTGGGGTGGAGAGATTCTCAGAGATTCTTAAGTTCTCCATAAGAAATTTCAAGATTTATGTCATTTAAATGATAATCTTTGAGAAAAGTATATCATAAATGCATTTTAAATAATTTTCATGATTCCTTATTACCTGGTGCTATTAAGAGGATTTTGAGTCACATTTGCATTTGTGTTTACGATTGAGTTGCCACCAAGCAATATCCCTTGAACTATCTATCACAAGAACAGAACAAAGATAGATACAATGTGCAAATGATGCATTCTGGCCAAGAAAAGACCAAGTGAAAAATCACAGCTGGGTTGGAAAAGTTCTAGTAGGAAAAAAAAAATCCGTAAACAATTGAGTTGTCCCATGATCCATTGTAGGTCAGGTGTTCAGGCTCCAAATCAAGGCTGTAGCTGCCTGGACCACAGTCATCTCTGGAACTATGACTGAGTTGGAGCAAACGTATCATCCAGCAAATCAAAATAGTATTGCTAATTTAAAGTTTACTTTTCTCATTTTGTTTCTATTTAATTTACACATGTTGTAGGGTTTCATAAGAACTATAAGCATAAGGTGTTCTACAAATTGTTTTATATTTGTTCCAGTTATTATTGCTATTTAACAAATTGCCCGGCCGGGCACGGTGGCTCACCCCTATAATCCTAGCCCTCTGGGAGGCCGAGGCGGGTGGATCACTCGAGGTCAGAAGTTCGAGACCAGCCTGAGCGAGACCCCGTCTCTACTAAAAAAAATAGAAAGAAATTATCTGGCCAACTAAAAACATATATATAGAAAAAAATTAGCTGGGCATGGTGGCGCATGCCTGTAGTCCCAGCTACTCAGAAGGCTGAGGCAGTAGGATCGCTTAAGCCCAGACGTTTGAGGTTGCTGTGAGCTAGGCTGACACCACGGCACTCACTCTAGCCGGGGCAACAAAGTGAGACTCTGTCTCAAAAAAAAGAAAAAAAAATTGCCCAACACTTGGTGGCTTAGAACAAACATTTCATTTTATACTTGGTCCTGCGGATCAGGAGTTCAGAAAAGGCTCAGCTGGACAGTTTTCAGGTGGGGGCTGGAGCCACCTAAAGGCTCCACTGAGCTGGATGTCCAAAGTAGCTCACTCACGTGGCTGGCTGTTGGCTAGGAGCTAAGTTGAGGCTGCAGAAATACCTACAGATCCTTGCCCAGCATGGCAGGTTCAGGACGGTCAGATTTAGACTATGGCAGCTGCTGTCCCCAGAGCAAGCATCCTCAGAGACCAGAATGGCAACTACACAGCGTTAATGACCCTGCATCAGAGTGGACAGCACCATTTCCGTCACACTCTACTTGTCAAAGTAGTCACAAGTCTGCCTAAATTCAAGGGAGGGGACATAGATTCCACCTCTTTATGGGACAAATATCATGAATTTGAGAGGTATGTTTGTAATGCTACAATATTTAATATTATAATAAACAAAATTCAAGTCAACAATGGGAACCTTAAAGGGAATCCTTATATTACTCAAATTTGGAAACACGGACTGGGGACTGCAGGCAGCAGACAGGAATCCCACGTGTTCCAAAAGCTTGGGTCTCCTGACACAATCGTGCTGAAGACCAGTGAGCTGACCAACTCTCCAAAAGGTTCCTGTTGATGCTCTAACACCTAAAAGTGTGGAACAAAAAGTAGTTGAGTAAAAACAAACTGCAAGGGAGGAGAAAAAAGATATACAAAACAATTGTTTGATTCTTAATTCTAAAAATTGACATGTTTAAGAGGAAACCACTCCAACATTTATCTGAAACTCTAAAGTTTATTAAATATTTTCACGTAATTTATTTCATCTGAGGGTACTTTATATATGACAAAGTGTACCACTAAAAATGGATGTGCATGAAAACCCCTTGACATGAATTTTCTTCCTAATATGTAAGAAAATGAGAGGGGAGAGAAACTAACCAGGAAAAAAAGAAAGAAGAAAGAAAGAAAGAAAACTTACTGACTGCCAAACAAGAAAATGAAGAAAATATGCATAACTAAATGCACCAAAACTTGGAAACCACAGGTCATGGAGGAGAGGCCAAAGACTAGAGTGTGGTCTAGAGCAGAGGTTGATAGACTTTTTCTATAAAGGAGCAGATAATAAATATTTTAGGCTTTGCAGGCCAAATAGAAAATCAAAGATATTATTTTGGCATTTCTATAACAAGAGAGAAAACAAATTTCCACAAATATCTTATTGATTAAATTTAAAATATAATAATAATAACTGAATGAAAATTTTTCATAATACAGGTATACTAATGAGAAGAATGGAATTCTTTTTGGAGAAAATAGCATTTGCCTTAATTGGGGTTCAAAGTTGGTATCTTCTATCATCAAGTCAATTGTAAATGTTCACCTTGTAAAAACCATTCTTAGCCATACACGTTATCCAACAGTAGGCCAGCGTTTGCTGTTCTGGTCATAGAAGAGCTCCTAACTTTGCTTTCCTCCCAATGTGTTTCTTGTGAGTTAAAAATACTGCAAATTTTTATTTGCAGACATCATTGCCTACATGGAAAACCCAAGGAATCAAAAAAAAAAAATCTAAGACTAATGAGTGAGTTCAATAAGTTCACCTGATACAAAATTAACACAAAAATCAACGGCATTTCTATATACTGAGAGCAAAGAGGTGAAAACTGAAATAAAAAAACACAATAAGATTTACAAGTGCTTCAAAGAAAATGAAATATTGAGCTATAAATTCTTTTTTCCCCATTTATTTTTTATTTGTATATATTCATAGGGTACAAGTGCAATGTGGCTACATTGATATATTGTGCTGTGGTGAAGTCAGGGCCCTCAGTGCATCCATCACTGAAGCAACACACATTGTACCCACCAGGCAACCTCCCGTCACCCACCCCACTTAGATATAAATTTATCAAAACATATATGGTATACGTATGATAAAAATTATACAGTGTTGATGAAAGAAATAAAAGAAGACCTAAATGCTTAGAGAGACTTACCATGTTCATGGATTGGAAGATCAACATAGTAAAGGTATTAATTCTCCCTTAAATATTGTATACATTTAATGCAGTTCCTATCAAAATCCCAGCAAGTTTCTTTGTAGACATAGAAAGGCTTATTCTAACATTTATATGGAAAGGGAAAGACTCTGGAAAAGCCAAAATAATTTTAAAAAATAAAGAATAAAGTAGAAAGAATCATGTTCTCAATGTTGCCGTACTGTTGCCTTAATCAAGACAGTGTGATATTGGTGAAGGGATAGACATATGGATCGATGAGACGGCCCCAAGAACGGAGAAAGAGACCTACGCAAACATGCCCACTTAATTACTGACAAAGCAGCACAACAATTCAATGGAGGAGACAGACTTATCAATAAATGGTGCTGGAGCAACTGGACATCCATAGACAAGAAGGAGGAGGAGGGGAGAAGAAGAGAAAGAAGAGGAGAGGAAGAGAAGGGAGAAGGAGGAAGAATAAGGAGAAATAAACCACAACTTAAACTGTACACTTTATATAAACATTGACTCAAAATGGATCATGGACTTAAATGTAAAAATGTAAAACTATAGGACATTGGAGAAAATCTTTGGGATCTAGAACAAGGCAAAAAAATCTTAGAACTAACACCAAAAGCATGCTCCATAGAGGAAAATATTATATATTTGACCTCATCAAAATTAAAAACTCTTTCTCTGTGAAAACCCTGTTAGAAGAATGAAAAGACAAATTACCCACTGGTAGGAAATAGCTACAAATCAAATATCTGACAAAGATCTTATATCTAGACTATATAAAAAAGACTCAAAACCCAGCAATAAAAAAACAAACAATTCATTTAGAAGATGAGAAAAGGCATGCGCAGACATTTCACCAAAGAGGACATACAGATGGAGAATAAGCACATGAAAAGATGAACATTGCTGACTATTAAAGAAATCCAAATTCAGACCACAGTGAGACTTTATTACACACTTACCAAAATGGCTAAAATGAAAAACAGTGATAGTGCCAAATGCTGGCACGGATGTGAGCAAACTGATCACTCATACATTGCCGGTGATAATGCAAAATGGCACAAGCACTCTGGAAAATAGTTTGCCAGTTTCCGACAAAATTAAACATGCATGTACCATGTGACTCAGCCACTGTGCTTTTGAACATTTATTCCAGAGAAATGAAGACTTATTTTTATGCAGGAACTTTTAAACAAATGTTCATAGCAGCTTTATTGATAATAAACAAAAGCTACAAATTACCCAAATGTTCTTCAAAAACTGAATGGTTAGGCCAGTCATGGTGGCTCATGCCATGATCTCAGCACTTTGAGAGGCCAAAGTGGGAGGATCACTTGAGGCCAGGAGGTCAAGACCAGCCTGAGCAACATAGCAAGACTCCATCTCTACAAAAGATTTAAAAATTATCTGGGTGTGGTGGTACACTCCTATAGTCCCAGCTACTCTGAAGGCTGAGGTGGGGAGATTGCTTGAGCCTGGGAGTCAAACTGTAGTAATCTATACCGTGGAATACCAATCCGCAATAAAAACAAACAAACGATTGATGCACATGCTGCTTAGATAAACTTGAAGGGCATTACTGAGTGAAAAGAGCCACTCTCAAAGGATTCGTGCTATCAATACATGATCCCATGGATGCAACGGTCATGGAATAAACAACTCTGAAGATAGAGAACCGACTGGTTGATTCCCAGGGGTCAGGGATGGGTAGTGCTGGGTGGCTGGAAAGGAGTCGTGTGAGGGAGTCCTGCAGTGATGAGACAGTTGAGTACCTTGATTGCAAGGCTGCAGAAAAAATTGCACAGAGCCATGCACACAAAAATTGAATGTATAACTGATGAAGTCTGAATAAACTCTATGGATTGCACCAATGTAAAAAAAATACTATGAATTTTTAAATCTAAAGCAAAGAGTTGCTAAGCAGGTTTCCTTCTTTTTTTCCTTGTACTTGAGGACCGTTAGAAACAGCTGCCAGGGAAAATAAGGTAGGTGCACAAGTGAAGGCCCAGGGCCATATACTACACTGGGGGAATGTGACATAATAAGAAATATATTCTTGGTCTCTGCCATTGGTTCCTGACACAGAGCTCCCAAATCCCTTGGAATTTCCTGGGTGATAGGAGCACCTTTTGTTTCAGTGAGGCTACTCTTGGGATGGGGCTGGTCACCAGAAAGACCAAGCCATGATTAGAAGCTGGAATGTCCAGGCCCCCCTTCCATCCTCCCTGGAGGAGAGAAATGTGGAAGATAGAGCTGACAGCCAATCATGCCTACGTGGTGGCGTGTCCATAAAAGTCTCTAAACTGTGAGATTCAGAGCTGCCAGGTTTGCGAACACATTCCTGTGCCTGGAAGGGGAGTGCACCCCAACTCTACGGGGACAGAGCTCCTGAGCTTGGGACACTTCCAGACCTCTTATGTCCTCTTGATATGGCTGTTCTTCTGTATCCTTTGTAATATTCTTTATACAAAATCAGTAAACATAAGTGTTTCCTTGAGTTTTTCTAGCCATTATAGCAAATCATTAGAGGGGGTCGTGGGAACCCCTGATTTATAGCCAGTTACCAGTGACTCCCTGGGACTTGATATTGGCATCTGAGGTGGGGGCATCTTGTGGGGCTGAGCCCTTAACTTGTGGGGTCTGATGCTAACTCCAGGTAGTCAGTGTCAAAATTGTGTGTTAGTGTCAGAATTAGTTGGAGTTCAGAAAGTTGGAGAATTTGTTGGTATGGAAAACCTACCCCCTGACTCATCTGGTGTCAGAAGCGGTGTTAGTACAGAAAAAGATTTTCTTTTCAGTGTTTTCCTTTGGGGAATCATGCAAAGACCTAAAGTTGTGGTTCTCCAACTTGACTGCACGTTACAATCAGCTAGGATCTGCAAAAGGTACTAGCATCTATTCCCACCTCCAAATATTCCCATTTAATGGGCATGGGGTACCACGTGGGCACTGCAGGTTTGAAAGCTTTGCAGGTGATTCTAATGTGCACCAAAGTTTGGGAACCATTGCCCTAGGATATTCCTCCCCAATCCCAGCCCAGAATTAGAACATGTGTCAAATTGGGTGGAATGAACCCACTATACAAACTCTAGAAAAGTGGTTAGAGCACTGTCCTCAAGCTGTCCTCAAGCTGTAACATGACAGGCAAAGGAGGAGAAGGATGAATCGGAAGCAAATATGACAGCAAAGAAGATACCCACATTGTAAGGGAACAATAGAAAAGCCTCTTTCTAAACAGGGACAAAATGAAATGAAACCACGTGGTAACAATGTAGTCATTTACAGCAGTAGTGTAAAAGTAGGCAAATAAAGAAAAACAATTCAAAAGACACCCAGAGAATCCAACAGAAGCAAACATAAGGTCAGAAGAAAATTCTGCAATTCCAATTAGTTTATGCTTTTTAAAAAACTCAATAAAAAACAAATGATGATCAAAACTGAAAGAAATGATTTTTTTTTCAAAAAACAAAACAAAAAGGAAATTTAAACATGGGGAAACAGATTAAGAACCAAAGCAGCATTATTGCAGAACTAATTTAAATTAAATTAAAGCAGAACAGAGTTGACATCATTGAAAATGGAACTACTGATACAGAGGAAATCAGGACATTGAATGCAGATTTTTAAAAAAAGAATTGAAGCATTTAGAAAGAAACTAATAATCATGGAAGAGAGACAGAGACAACCCAACAAAGAAAAACTATGTCTCTGAAGTAGAGACTCCAAAATAAGTGTAACAGAAGATGAAACCAAAGTTAATACAAAAAAAAAATCCCTTAGACAGAGGGGAAGCCCTAGATCTGCAGATCAAAGGACATTCCATGTTCCATGAAAAACTGTTAAGTATACATTGTGCAACAATGACATACACCCTAGGTAAAGTATTGTACTTCAAAATATATACAGTATTTTTTCAGACACCCAAGAAAAGAAACCGCATCATCTGCAAAGGGTAAAATTGGGCATGCTTCATACCTCTCTAGAACAACTTTCAGGGACAACACTCAGCAGAGCGATGTCCACAGATTCTGTGGGAAAGAATGTGTAACCCAAAGATATGACAACCCACAATGAAGCCGTCCCACAACAATGGCAGATGTTCCCCAGGGAACGTGACACTCGTGAACCCACGAGTCATTAAGGGCACCACTTGGCAACTCATGTTCAGTAGGTTAGGTATATTAAATGCATTTTCAACTTAGGATTTTTTTTTTTTTTTTTGAGACACAATCTTGCTCTGTCGCCTGGGCTAGAGTGCTGTGGCTTCAGCCTAGCTCACAGTAATCTCAAACTCCTGGGTTCAAGTAATCCTCCTCCCTCAGCCTCCCGAGTAGCTGGGACTATAGGAACACACAACCACGCCTGGCTACTTTTTTCTATTTTTAGTAGAGACAGAGTCTCACTCTTGCTCAGGCTGGTCTTGAGCTCCTGACCTCAAGTGATCTTCCTGCCTTGGCCTCCCTGGGTATTAGAACTACAGGCATGAGCCACTGTGCCCAGCAACTTATGATATTTTCAATTTCCAATGGGTTTTTTGGGACATAACCCCCTCATAAGTCGAGAAACATCTGTATTTTCTCACAGTATGGAGACTGGAAGTCCAAGGTCAAGGTGCGGGCAAGGTTGGTTTCTCCTGAGGACTCTCTCCTTGGTTGCAGACAGCATCTTCTCCCTGTGTCCTCACATGGTCGTCCCTTTGTGTGTGCCTGTGTCCTAATCTCCTCTTCGTATAAGGACACCAGTCAGATTGAATTGGGGCCCACCCATATGACCTATTTCAATTTAATCACCTCTTCTCCAAATATAGTCACATTCTGAGGCACTGGGGGTTAGGGCTTCAACATATGAATGGGGAGGGGGGAAGGGGACTCAACTCAGCCCACACGTAAAGGATACCTGTGGAAGGTGACATTAAAATGAAGTGTTCACGATGTTGGCCCTGTGCACGTACCCAGACTGAGACAGAACCCAGGTCCTGAGCCGGGTCCTCAGCTTTGCAGAGTCAGAAATTCAATTTTGTACATGCTCAGTCTCCTGGGAGAGTCTCGTGTGACTGAACTCACCAACGCTGGGAGCTCACTGCAGGCAGAAGGCCAACTGGCTCTTCTGTGATGAGAAGTAGATTCCAAACAAGCAGAAATACTCACATTGGCTGCTCTGTCAGTTTTCTCCCTGGAAGAAAATGTCAGGAGGCACAATGTTCTACTCAGGGATGGGACTGTCAGAGGGGGACAGTCCCATCAGAAAGGGACATCAGAAAGGGACAATCAGAGCAGTGTTTTTCACACTGCAGGTCACAGCCATTAATGGATCCTGGAATTCATTTAGTAGGTTAACAACTGTCTTTTCTCACAGAATCTAGCAGGATAGAATAAATTAGAAGAGAAAGAAAGGGAAAGGAGATGCAACGTCTCACACATAGTAAAGGATTTGGTCTCCCCAAACACCCACAAAGGGTTTTGTGGATTCATGTGTGTGTGTGTGTGTGCGTGCATATAAAAAATAGTTCCCAGTGCAAAATGTATTTCTTTCTGTGGATTGTGTTCAAAGATAAAAATTTGAAATGCCCTATTTTGGACGAACTTGAAAGCTGGATCCTTCCTCCCTGATGTACTTATCTCACTACAAGATTAGGTTGTCAAATGGACCAGATAGTTTGCCTTGTAAAAATATTGCATGTGCAGCACTCTTAGTTGTAAGGGGGAAAGTGGACATTAGTGTAAGGGAAAGGGCCAAGTCACTGTGAGGATGTGGAGGAATTGGACCTCTCCTGGGAACCGGAGCAGAGAAGTGGGCTCGGGGAGGGACAGAGGCCTTTCCCAGAGCCTGGCAGGGCCCCGAAGCCTCTGCTTCTCTCTGCAGGGCAGTGGCCTTTTCTGGTTTGGGGAACTGGATGCTCTGCTTTCCCAAGCCACAGGCAGACCCTTCCCCAGATGAGCTTCCTTCCAGTTGAGAAGTCCTGGGCCTGCATGCCACTGTGGGGGCTGCAGGGGGCTCCTCTGGGCTGCTGCTCTGAGGCCTCCAAGGTGCTCTAGCCACAGCTCGGATGTCTTTGCCACGTTGCGTGTAAGAACCTGCCGCTCTCGGCCTCTCTGCCTCCAGCACCTTCTCTCCCCCCAAGCCTTGACCAAACTTCTCCCAGAGCAGAGCCGCCTGCTGGTGGCTGCAGGGGCACAGCCGGTTCTCTGCGAATGAGTGGGACCCGGCACATTCCCGGGGGTGCCGCCTTGGAGCGGTAAGTTGTTCCCATCTGTTAGGTTAAGACGACGTGTTAGCTTGAGAGTTGTATAATCATCAAAAAGAGTAAAACCTATTAAAGTGTCTATTAAAGTGTTTGCATTTGTCAGAAAGAAAACTAAAATAAAGTGTAAAAGTAGATGAAGAAATGGTTTTTAATACACGTATAACAACACCTTAATGTTTGTCAAATTACAAATTTAAGTTTATGAGTGAAACATGAAGGGCAAGGAAGAAAAGTAGGAAGGAAGAAAGGGAGGGAGGGAGGAGGGAGGAAGGAAGGAGGAAGGGGGTGAGGGAGGGAGACCGGAGGGAGAGCAGGAGAGGGAGGGGAGGGAGAGAGGCACACTGGGCGGAAAGGACTCCAAGGACCCTGGCTCCTGAACATGCACAGGAATCACAGGGATAAAGTTAGTTTTTTCCATGTCCCCTGCCCGGTTACCTTAGTCATTTCAATTAGAAATTATTAGAAACAAACATTCTTAATTTTATTTCCCTTGAGTCTGCCAAAGCCGCTCAGACACATATTTACAATCACGTCCACTAGTTTTACGTTACTATACAGTTGCGTCTATTTATGTTACTACACGAAACACACGTGTTCTTGCAGAAATCACAAGTGCTAGTGAGAATCCAGGCAGCGCCACAGACTGATGTGCGAAGGGTGTGTCGCTGGTGCCCTCATTCCCGGCCCCCATTCCCACCCCGTTTGGTTCACTGCCCAGATGTTCCTGGGAATCCTTGTCAGCTTCCTCTGCACTTAGTGTCGGGATTTTCCCCACTCCAGACATTCAGAAGGGTGATAAGAGAAGGCACAGTAAACGCCAGGGTTTGTCGTGGCCAGTGCTGCTGACTCAGCTGTGTCTGCACTTGTGCTCATCAACCCGCCCTGGGGGCGCTGTCTTCAGAGTGGAGGATGGTGGGTGCAGACGGGCGCTGCGGCAGGGCAGGTCCCTCTGGTGGCTTTCAAAGTAAAACCTTTCACTGAAGCGTAACATACAGGAGCGTGCACCTAAGTGCACAGGGGGTGGATTTCCACAAAACGAGCACCCACAGAAACAGAGCCACAGCCCAGCAGCCCCTGGAGTCCCCGTCTGTCCTTGCCCCATAAATAGCTAACCACTCTCCTAGAGTCTAGCAGCAGAGATGAGTTTTGCATGTTTGCTTGTTTATTTGTTTTAAAATATACATAGAATCACAGAAAATGTGCTCTTTTGTGTCTGGAGACTCATCAGGCCGCTGTGTGTAGTTGTCACTGGTTCCATTGTACTGCTGTGTAGTATTCCACTGTGCAATATCCCACCATTGATTTATCCATTCTGCCATCGATGGGCATGACAGTAGTTTCCGGTTTGAGGTTATGTTCATTCTAATGCCTTCAGGTTTTTTTAAATTGTTCTTGACACTGTAGATAAGTACAATTTGATTTGGTAGTATGATCCTTGAAAGAAGTGTATGATGATGCAACAAAGAATAAGTGATTGTCTTAGGAGCCACATCTTTCCTTTTCAAAGTTGCTCATCAAACACCAATAGTTTTTCCTGGTATGGCAAAGGCTTCCCTAGTGCCAGCTGACCAGTGCTAATCAGACACCATCTTTGAATCTTTGTGTGGGTGACCACAACAGACCATGGACAAGAACCCCCTGTTCTGTCCCCTTTGTGTACCACACAGGCATCAGTTGGTCTCCCCTATTCAGCTACCTTTCTAAGCTGCACATCCCTCTGAAGACATGGATTAATATATTACATAGCTCTCCGCTAGACGTCTTGGCTTAGCTCACCGATTCTAGAAGGAGCACATCACTTGGTAAGGGGCTGCCCAAACTGGTCCCCGTGCACCTGTGGCCATCTGCAGTCCCAGGCATGCAGTCGTCTTTCAGCTCTTCCTTGGCACACAACCCCGAGCCCTTGAAGTAAGATCTTCTCATTCAGGGGGCACACATCAAACCTCGCCAAGTTTCTGTTGTGACAAATTTATGCTCTCATAGATGTCCAAGTGCCAAGCCAAGTGCGACTGTCCTCCTGCACCACTGTCTGGGAGGTGCGCACGGCCTCTGTGGGTCCCTCCGTGCTGTCAGACAGCCAGCCCTCAGGAGCACAGAGTCCATCCTATTCATGGTTCTTTGAACGGGCAGGACCTGGGAGAGGCTGTAGGTCCAGGGAAGAAGCCCTCCATTGGAGAGGTGTCCCCTGAAGGAGCTGGCCCGGGAGTCCCCACCAGCACCTGGTGGAAGGAACTGCAGCAGCTCCTGCAGGATGGGGTGACTTCGGCCCCACTGGAAGGAATCGACCAAGTCCTGCATACCAGCCCTTGCCGGGCTGGCTGAGGACAGACCATCAGGGTGCTAATGGGATGTCTGTGCTCCACACAAGCCACAGCATTGCAGATCTTTAAAAATTTCTATGATTTTTTTCCTTTGCCAGAAATTCTGTCCTCCCCCTCTCCCGTGTCTACCTGGTCGGCTCGCCTCCCTAGCTCTGTTTTCAGAGCCTCTGCTCAGCCCTATCTGATCGTGTTGCTGCTGCCTACCTCCTGTCCCTTCTAGGCTGGGGGCTCCTACAGACAAGCACCAGGTGTCATTTGACGGATGCAGGAATCAAAGTGGGGCACAAGAAAAAGCATTGCAATTTGCCCTTGCGCTGGAGGAACTGGACGACAAGCACTGATGAATGACCAAAATCATGTCATGCTAGTGGTTCTCAAAGTGTGGCCTGGGGACCCCTGGATGCCTCTAAGACCCTTTTGAGGATCCAGGAAGTCAAAACTCTTTTCACAATAATCTAAGATAAGAGTAAGCAAACTTTTTCTGAAAAGAGTCAAAAAAATATTTCAGGTTATATGGTCTCTGTTACTAGTACTTAGCTTTGCTATAGTAGGGGAAAGGCAGCCATAGACAATAGGTAATAATCATGATTACCATCCAATAAAGTTTTATTTACAAAAACAGGCAATGGGCGAGATTTGGTCCCCAGGCCATAGTTTGCCAGCCCTTGATCTAAGACAGTCTTTGCTTTCTTCAAACTGTTAGGGAGAAAGATAAGTTCTCCTCTACCCTCTTGGCATCTTCAGCTGGGTTTAAGAATGAAACTGGCACCAGACGGAGTAACAGGAGACAAGGAGATTAACAGGCACCAGACAGATTAACAGGAGATTTGCTGATTTTTACGTGTATGTGGGGACTCTCACAAGACAGTGAAGATCTAAAGAAAGGAGAAAGCAGACAGCTTTTGTACCTTTCAGACAGAGAAATGACAAATTTGTGAAGAAATGAGAAGACAAAGGGCTTTGGGCTCGGGGCAGTAAATGACGGGGCAGTGACCAGGAGCACATGAGGGGCAGGTGTGAAGCTAGTGGAAGAGAAGGGCTGGTTAGTTTGGTAAGTTTATTTCCACAGATCCCTTGCAGCACCAGCGCCCGGCCCCTGGTGACAAGGGCTACTTTTCCCCTCGTGCAGGGCAGGCGTCTTTCTCACAGAGGAAAGGGAGCCCGCAGCCCTTTCTGCAGCCACTCTCTCGTGTGCCTTCAGCTCAAAATAACCAACGTGCCAAACTGGCCTATTTGAGGGGGGCGTGTCCTTAACTCCTTCAACACTCATTTTCTCACAAATGTACAGCGGAGTTTTCCAGAAGCTAAGACATGTAATACCAGAGGAGACTGAAAGTGGAAACATATTTAAGAGTCCAGTTGTCTCCTTTTAAGCCAGATATTAAAGAGATCTGCAAAAATTCAAAACAATGCCACTCTTCTCAACTAAATTGCTTTCTGTTTTAGAAAATATAATTACTTTTAATAAAGTATGTATTTTATGTTAACATTGAATAAGCTTATTACTGCTATTTTAAAATGAATTAATAAATATTTTAACATTTCTCAATTTGAATTCTAATATGGGAAACAGCTATAGATACAGTACACATAAACACAAGCTTTATAGGATCCTCAATTATTTTAAGGATTAAACTATAAATAGATAGAAATAGAAGGCTGTCCAAATCCACAGAATATGCCTCTTCTTGGGTTTCTCCTAATTTTATTTCCTCTTCCCCTTCCTCCGTGGTCTCCTTTCCCACAGGCCTGGAGACCTGCTGCACCCTGGGTGAACCCGCTGCTGACCTTGCAGGCACCGTCCTGGCCCCCGGTCATGCGTCCCTGTAGGCCTGGCCACCTCGCCCCTGCTGGCCCTCACACAGCCTCCTGAGGCAGACAGGTGACAAGACTGAGGCCGTGAGATATCTGCCCCAAGTCCCGCAACTCCAATGTGTCATGATATGTCATTGGCTGCAAGTCTTAGACCCCAAGGCCACGCTTTGGATGTCGTCCCAGCCCCCACCTTCCCCTCTGCTTTCCAGGAGCTCCCTTTGCAGCTGAACTGCTCGTCTTCAGCTGGGAGGGAGCCAGGGGTGCCTGGTGGGGAGTCTTCCTGAGTGCGGACTGCAGGAAACTCAAGTCCTTGTTATACCATTCAGGCAAGGATACTTTTCTATGAAAAGCAAAAACACAAAAGAATTGCAAAACAAAACAAAAAAATCCAATTCTTTTATCAAATGCCTGGGTATTTGATAATGACCGGTCGCCAGCTTTGTCTTTCTGGCCTCCCCAGATCCCAGGACAAAGGCATTAAAGGATCAGTTAATACGTGCGACGGGAATGAAGGGGTCTCAGTAAACACAGAATGTCAGGGTGTTTCTAGAAGATGCAAGGCAGTTGACAGAGCCCAGAGGGTAAGGTACTTCCCAGAGAGGCAGGGGGGCAGGGGCAGGGGCAGCAGGGCTGCTGGCTGGAGGGGAGGCTGCAGGTGGAGCCGAGGCAGGAGTCGCAGAAGGAGGCAGGAGGCACTCTGGGGAGGTGCGCCACAAACACCACCCACTGCGGCCAGGCGCTCCGCAGCCCAGCACTGCACCTGCAGGAGGCAGTGGGCATTCGCCTGCTAGAAAGTGGAAAACTGCCTACAAATAACACAGGAAAACCTCAGAATGGGAGTGCTGAATCCAGTCCTCCTCGATTCTGACATTTGGCCGGGATCACCACCTCCCCGCCATAAAGTGAAACAGGTCAACTGCACGTCCTGCCCCAGACAGAGAACCCTGGCCACGGCCCCACAGGGGTTGGGGAGAGCTGGGTGGAAAACAGAGGAGGAAGGGCACCCAAAAATCATCCCAGAAAACAAAATAAGATAAAACAAATAACCTCAAATGCCCTTTATAAATAGAAACTGACAATTCCCAACTTGAAAACAATCTAGGGCAGGAGAAAGAGGACCAAGGTCGATAGAGCTGACAGGAGGAGGCAGAGAGGGGCCGGGAGGACGGTGCTTGAAGAACTGCAAAACCATCGACAAGCAACCAACTAACTGGACACCCTCTATCAGCATCTTCAGAGCCATGTGGGACAACACAGTGTCTAAAAGTAAGAACCACATACCATGAAAAGATGAAAGAGTTCTTGGGAAATTAAGCACACAATTGCTTAAATTAAAAAAATAATAATAATAGAAGGTATGAAAGTTGAAGAATCTTCAAGGATACAGAGCAAAAAGATGAGCAGCTGGAAAACTTGGAAAAAGATTGCCCTGAGAGAGGAGTAAAATCTGTCTAATAGGAACTTTAGAAAAAGACCAGAGAAAAATGTTTTAATTTAAAAAGTTTTAAAATAATAATAAAATAAAAATGAAGAAATAATGAAAATTAAATTTAGTTAATTATTTTTTTGAAAATTATAAAGAAAAAAGCAGAAAAGATTTAGCCCTTCGGTCCAAAGGTCAAGTAAAAAAACTCACTTACAGAAATGTCCCCAAGAAATGTCAGAACACGGAGGATAAAGGGATGATTACAAGTCTCTGGAGAGAAATGGCAACAAGCCACCCACAAAGGAGCACGCGGCTGGCATCGGCAATGTTCAATGCGGTAACAGAAAACAGGGGCACGGTGCCTTCCAAGTTTCTCTGAACTAACTCTGAACCTAGGATTCCACGAGCAGCTAAATTAGCAACGCCAAGTGAAGTCAGAAACTATGCAACAGCGCGATGCAGCTGAATAATGAAATGCTGGGCAAAAGACACCAGACCAAAGGGTACCTCCTGGGTGCTTCCATTTATAGGCAGAAAACAAGTCTGTGGCGGTAGACGGCAGAAGAGTGGTTGAGTTCTATCCCTTCATCCGGGGGGTAGTGAAACAGACTTACGCATGTGTAGAAGTCCATGAGCCATATGTTTGAGATCTGGGCACTTTATGTAAGTTACGCTGCAATTTCCCTTCTGACCCTGGCCAGGCTGTGACTGATAATACTCCGTAAGCTCCCAATCCACGGGGGACCTCTCTTATCCACTGCGGGGATAAGAGGACACAGCCGTCAAACCTCCCAACAACCTATGAAGGGTTCGCAGGGTTCCTATCTGGCAGAAAAGGACAATGAGGCCCGAAGGAAGCAACACCTGCAGGAGGCCATGAAGACTGTTTGCATCATTCTCTTGACGTCAAGTCTGAATTCTCTTCACCATACTGCCAACCCCACTCTGTTAAATGAGATTTTGCCAGCTTGGCCAATCTCAAATTATCATCACTTGATTATGACATTCAATCTAGAAATGTTGTTTGTGATTTAAAGTACTGGACAATATCAGATTTATATTTGCTCAGAGGAGTGTGGGCAGCAAACCTGAGAAAACAAAAATGAGAAAAGTCCATTGCCAGTGGGGGTCCCCTGGAGCTGCCCTGGATGTTCAGTTCCAACCACAAGTCCTCGCTCAGCTCCTCCAGTATAGCGGAGTCCTTGGGGTGCCCATGGGTTCCCCAGGAACTGACGTGGGTTCTAACCTGATGGACTGAAGCACCTTAATGTCTTAGAGCAGCGATCCCCAAACTTTTTGGCACCAAGGACTAATTTCATGGAAGACAGTTTTTCCATGGATGGTGGTGGGGGGAGGAGGGATGGTTTGGGGATGATCCAGGTGCATTACATTTATTGTGCAGTCAAACCTCTCTGCTAATGACAATCTGTATTTGCAGCCGCTCCCCAGCGCTAGCATCACCACCTCAGCTCCACCTCAGATCATCAGGCACTAGATTCTCATAAGGAGCACAACCTGGATCCCTCCGTGCACAGTTTACAGTAGGATTCAAGCTCCTACAAGAATCTAATGTCCCCGCTGATCTGACAGGAGGTGGAGCTCAGGCGGTGATGCGAGGGATGGGGAATGGCTGTAAACGCAGATGAAGCTTCACTCACTTGCCGGCCACTCACCTCCTGCTGTGTGGCCGGGTTCCTAACAGGCCACAGACCTCAGCCTGGGGACTGGGGACCACAATCTTAGAGTGTTAACTAAGGTAACTTCAGGAGCAAACTTCTCATTGTGCAGGTGAGGAAAATGAGCCCAGAAGGGTGGGTGCTTTCTCCATTGTCATGCAGCCGGCTGGGAGTAGTAGAACTCTCTAGCTCACATAGCTTCCTATCACAACATGGTCTGGGAAACAGTGCTCCACCAGGAGGGGCAGTAAGCGATGGAGAGTGACAGGGACGAGAGAGAGAGAAGTGGGGCTGTGTATCAGTCTGGAGTCCAGGTGACATCTGTGGGATGCCTGCCGGGTAAAGGGGGGAATGTGGACAGCTGAGGGGGTCCACATTCTATGTGGACCACATAGCTAAGGCAGCTGACTGGTCCACAGCCTTCGGTGCGCTGGATCCCCAAGTGTTCCTGTGGGCTGGTAATCTCTCCGCTCAGGATGTACACAATGACAGTGCAAGACACCTGAGAAGTCAAGGTGAGATTTTTTTTTTTTTTGCCTCAGGTGTCTGCATAACAAAGTCAAGGCACTCTTGACTGTGAACACCAAGACCCTCGGCGAGCACCAGTGGACATCTTGAGTCACTTACCCGTGTTCCATGCGTTGCTGGAATAACCTTGCACTCTCCCTGCGTTTGGCAACACGAACCACACAAGATTGGAAATAGGCTTTTCCGCCGACTATGCCTGCTTGCTTTCTGTGCAAAGGCATGACCATACGGCATTCAAAAGTCACCCTTTGGTTGGGATTCAGGAAACATTTGCTTTCCTAATGCTGATGCTGCATTTCCTGCTGAAACTGAGCTCTCAACTTTGAGCAGTCCCGCTAAAGCTGGGCTGCGCCGACGGGATCCCCCGTGGGTCAGGAAATGAGAGCCAGACTTCCCCGTACGTCCCTGTGGACGCCGCAGTCGGCTTCCCTTCCTGGGAAGATGAAAGGCTGAGGTCATCGCACATGATTGAGTGGCGAAGAAACTCAGCCTTCTAGAAACTAAGACCAAGCATCTCTCACAGGAAAACACTTTGGAAGCCAGGTTTTAATCAACAACGTTGGATAAATCACTGATGTTTAAAGACTGGTGAATTCCAATGGCAGTCTGTCTGGATTTGCTCTAAAACTTAAAGTGTAAGTTTTGCTTGTAAATGAGAACCTCCTGCAATGCCGGCGCAAAAGGCAAAGCAAACCCAATGTTAGTCACAGGACCCACAAAAAGGAAAAAAAATTAAATAAATAAAACACTTCATGTTTATCCTCAGCAATTTTGTTTAAAAGAAACAAACCCTGCAACTGCTCAGCATCCTCCACAACGAAGGTGTGTCTGCAGGCTCCCAGAGGAGGCTCTTGGCTGGCGGGACCTGGCCCGGCTCCCGGGGAAGAGCCAGCAGCGGGAGCTGGACTTGGCAGGCGCAGGCTTCGTGCTGCCCCGTCGGAGCGGGCAGCGGGCTGGGCAGCTGTCAGAGCAGACAGCTCTATCATCCTGCAGCCTGCAGAACTAGGGCCAGGGCCACCCTGACACCACGATCCCTGCCCTGCAGCCTCCGGTTCTCATCTGGGGGTGTTGCCTGTCTCATCTGCTTTGGCCAAACAACCCTCTCGTTGCCATGCCCAGGCCCTCACTGGGGCACTGTTGTTGTTTTTTGCAAGACTTTATTTTTCAGAGCAGTTTCAGTAGGTTCACAGTGAAATGGAGCAGAAAGTACAGAGATTCCTGTGCCCCATACCCCCCACACACACAGCCTCCGCCATTGGCGACACCCCCACCGGAGGGTGCATGTGTCACAGTCGAGGACCCCACATTGACGCATGGTCACTGCCCAGGCCTGCAGTTTACCTTAGGGTTCACTCTTGGCGCTGGACATGCTGTGGGTTTGGACAAATGTCTAATGACGTGTGTCCACCAATATGGTATCGCACAGAGTAGTTTCACTGCCCTAAACATCCTCTGTGCTCCAACTTTTCATCTCTCCCTCCCCTTCCCCTGGCAACCCCTGGTCTTCTTACTGTCTCCATAGTTCTGCCTTTTCTAGAATGTCAGGGAGTTGGAGTCACATAATGTGGAGGCTTTCCCGACTGGCTCCTTTCACTTGATAAACAGTCGCTTTCCTTTTTGGAGACCATATTTCCATCTCCCGGTAAAGAGCAGGACTGGCGACATAACTTATGTGGCCCAGTTCAGGGTAAAAATGCGGAGCCCCTTGTTCAAAATTAGTGAGAATTTCAAGACGGTGACAGCAGAGCATGAAGCCAAGTGTGGGGCCTTCTGAAGGCGGGGCCCTGGGAAACTGTGCAGGTGGCGGCCTGTGAGGCCGCCCTGCTAAAGAGACGGGTTCTAAGGCAAGTGCCCAACATGGGAGTGCATCCTTTGTCTTGTTCGGATTCCAAAAAGCTGGGACACGTAAACAAAAGAGTTCATTATTTTTTGTTTCCACAATGCTTTTACAGTTGCCAAGAGCCTCAATGCGCAAGCGCTTTCTCGAACAGCACAGCTCCAAGGACAAGAGGGACAAAGTCAGAGGCTCTGCTGATTCCTTCCTTAATTTCGTCAAAACGCCGTCGCGTCTGCACGGAGGCACTGAGGCTACGGCACGAAGCCCACAGTGCCCACGAGCTGGCAATGAATAACACTTATTGGTAAAAAAAAAACAAAACAAAAAAAAAAAACAAGCACTGCTTTCAATGACAAAACCTTGAATTGTCTTACTGATGACGACAAGGCAGGCTTATGTATGCCCAGACAACAAGATGTTAATTTAGAGAGCCCTGTGGCCCGGTGGTTAGCCGGGGTCCCGCTCACGCTGGGGAGGTATGCCGGCCCCGGGAAGCAAGGCCGAGGCAGGCGGGTGCAGTCGCCGTGCTGAGAGCCAACTGCTGTTCCGGTTCCCACGTTATTATTGTAAAGTCAACCGTGGGCACCATAGCTGCCACTGCCCCTCCCTTTCTCCAAAATGCTGGTACTTTCGAATTCATGCAGCAGTGCAGAAAACTGAGAATGTTCCATCCCACACGCTGCACACACAGACCGGTAGGGCAGAGACGGGGTTGGGGGAGGGCTGCAGAGAGGATGAGGAGGCTAAAGCAATTGCCCTCGGGTGGGCTGTGCCTCACCAGCACATGCGGATACAAAGGGGACTAGTGTTCTAGGGCTGCCGTGACACAGTCCCGCACACTGGGCAGCTCACAACAGACATTTATTCTCCCACAGTGCTGGGGGCTGGAAGTCTGAGATCAAGGTGCGGGCAGGATTGGTTTCTCCTGAGGCCTCTCTCCTTGGCTTGCAGACGGCATCTTCTCCCTGTGCCCTCACGTGGCCGTCCCTCTGTGTGTCTGTGTCCTCATCTCCCCTTATAAGGAAGGACCCCAGCCATATTGGGTCATGGCCCACCCATATGACCTCACTTGAACTAATGACCTCTGTGAAGAACCTGTCTCCAAATACAGTCGCATTCTGAGGTCCTGGGGGTTAGGACTTCAACACAGGAATTTAGGGGACACACAATTCAGCCTGTAACAGAAGGTAATGTAAATTTTCCCCAGAGCAGGTGACCAAGGATGCATGGAAGTGTTACCAATGACATTGCGTATTTCTGTAATTGTGTGTTTTATAAAATGTGTCCTTTATTTATTCTATGGTTCTTTTACACAGCTGAACCATCAAACCACTTCTTCAGTTTTTGTTTGTTTGATTTACTATTTTTCTTTTTTTAAGAGACAGGGTCTCCCTCTGTCACCCAGGCTGGAGTGCAATGGCACTCCTGGGCTCAAGCAATCTTCCCACCTCAGCTTCCCTGAGTAGCTGGGACTACAAGCACGCATCACCACACTCAGCTAATTTTTTAATTTTTTTTGTAGAGATGTGGTCTCACTCTATTGTCCAGGCTGGTCTTAGACTCCTGGGCTCAAACAAATTCTCCCGCCTCAGCCTCCCAAAGTACTGGGATTACAGGTGTGAGCCACTATGCCCAGCCCAATTTACTTAGTGGTTCAGAATACAGAGAGACCTTAGTATAGTTAGTAGAGTTAAAAGGTAAGAATCTCCAAATTCTTTGTGAGTTTAAATCCCAGCTCCACCTTTCCTAGCTGTGTGCCTTTGGGCTCATAACTTAACCTCTCTGAGCTTAATTTGTAAAATGGGACACATAAGGGTGCTCACCTCTCAGCATCATTGTGAAAATTAAGTGAAATAATACACATAAAAGGGTTTATTTTAGAGTGTTTAAAGATTATTATATGCTATTGTAATACCCAGATGTTGTACTACAAAGAATACATATTGCGGAATTGCTTTGAAGAGTGGTTGTGCAAAGTTGCCAAAAGCCGCATGTGCTTTTATCAAGTTTAACCCATCAGCGTATCAACATAGACTATTATTCTTTACAAACAATGAGCTAACTGAAACGGTGTGGAGCAGCATCGTTAGGTACTCTTTTTTTCCTTCTTTGTGTACTTTAAATTTGTATTATTTTGTTTTCAAGGGAGGTTGCAATTTTTTCCCACGTTCTCTGGGAAATTTTACTAATTATAGTTCATTGTTTTTTTCTGTTTATCCCTTTCTTCACCACAAAAGGAAATATTTTAAAACTTTTTGTCTCTATCAAAAGCACTATTTACATCATGTGAGAATCTCTTATTTCGTTCTTCTGTGAAATAGAATGAATGTTTCCATGGTCTATCTATCCATTACATGGGAAAGCACATGGAGAACTGGGAGTTGACGGCCCCAACTAAAGCGTGGGAGGCCCGCAAACTGTCCCTGGGAATCACAGAGCAACGGAGCGGAGGGGTCGCTCACGCACAGGGAGAGCCCCACTGTCCAGGGAGGCCGCCAAGCAGGGTCTGAGTCCCCAGCATGCGTGGCCAGGTGCACGCCACCCCCGCCACTCGGCCACCCCGTCAGTCCTGGGCACAGTGGCATTACATCAAGCACATACTTCACTTGTGAAAATGTGACCACTAATGTTGCAGATAAAAGAAAAATACTAGGTAGAAGACTGCCTTTCCTTACTATCCCTGGCTTTTGTGCTGCAAGGAGCCTGGCCTTGGTGATTCAAGCCCGATACAGGGATTTCAGCAGTGATTGTATTCCACATGTTTTCTAACGCGTGCTCACTTGCAGCACAGATCTGTGAGCCCCAACTCTGCTGTACAGTCACTGCTTATTCTTCAAGATGAAATTGGAATGATTTTCCACTGCCCAAGATTGCAGGGCAAAAACAGAAATGAAAAAAAAAAAAAAAAGAAATTGAAATTATGTTGTCAATTTCTTTAAAAAAACATCTCCCAGTGACCTTCTAGAGACCGTACTGAGTGAACACATGGCTCCACAGCCGGGCTCTGTGGCCTTGGGCACATCCCTAAGCCTCTGTTTTTTATCTGCAGTGTGAGGACGCCAGGGGTGCCCACCTCCCAGTCCGTCCACCATCAAGACCGACCACAGTTACGTAGATACCAATTTCCAGCACAGTTTCTCCCGCCCCTTCCTCCCTCAGGGCTCTGAGCCCGTGTCCTGAAGCTGCACAGTGTACTTTACTCCCACAGGAACTGCTCTGGGGTCCCTTTGCCCAGCACCAGCCTTCCTCGCAGACCACCACACTGGCCAGCCCGGGCTCCGGCCACCTGCTGCAGACCTGTGCCCTGTGCCCTGTGCCCTGTGCCCTCCCCAGGAGCTGGGATGCCCAGACCTGCAGCTGCACCCCGGCCTCCCGGGAGCCGCTGGGCAGCAGAGTTTAGACCGTCCGCAGCAGCCTCGCCTCCAGACCAAGCCAAGTGTACTGCAGTTTAGAACTGCTTTTGCCTTGTGGTGAAGCCCAGGGGATGGCCTGTCCCTGTTCCCTGTTGTCTGGCACCTTAGCTGGGAGGACTCAAATGGCCAGAGGCTGGTGTGGCGTTTCTTCACTAGCATGCCTGCCGCTCCAAGACTGGCTCCTTCAGGACTGTCCACTGCAGCAACCGCCTGCGGCTTCTCAAAGCCCGCAGCCCCACCCAAGGAAGAGTGAGTGTACCAAGAAAACCAGGAGAAAACTCTGCGTGTTTTCTGGCCTTGCCTCCCAAGTCAGGTGCCGTCACTGCTCCCACATGCGGTGGGTTATGAGACAGTCACTAGGGCCAGCCTGACCAGGTCATGCCAAGGTCACGTGCAGAAGAGCTCGGGGGTTGGAAGTTATTGCTGTGGCTGTCTCTGGGCAATACAATCTGTCACCGTTTCCATCTCAGAATAATGTTTTTAATGAATAAATAAAATACACAGAATTACGAAGGAAATCAATTACAATTTAAACACATCATTTGTGGGCTAGTAATATGTGTGTGTCTTCGCTGACACATTAGGAAAGCAAGACCCAGTTCTGGTCTGATTGCCACTAGTTACGAACTGCTCCGTTGTGACACGCTTGGATGATATTCGGGCAAACCTGCCACGACTGTGACGTGTACGTGTCTGTGGTTTCTATTGGTGACAGAATCACAGGTCCAGAGAAGCCTCGTGGTTTATGGCTTACATTCATAATTGAATTTTCTTCTTTTGTAAAAATTGTATTGGGATTACAGATAGAGATTAATTTAAGGAGAATTAGCAGTTTAAACTCTTCTGTATTTGACCCCAGAACATGATATATCATCCAAGCTATGCAAATTCAAATCTGGTTTTGCTCCTCTTGTGTGTCTCTGCATATATATTTTATACACTTCTGTTAATATTCCTTTTAAATGTTGTTGTCTGTGTGGCTATCATAAATGACATCTTTTCCTTCAGTATATTTTCTAATTAGAGATTATTTTTATGTAGAATATCTATTGATTTTCTTACACAAACTTTGCTTGCACTGTGTTTTCCTGGGCCTTCCATGTGTGCTATCAAATATTATCTGCAAACAGTAGTAATTTAGTTGTCTCCTGACCAAGTCTCACATCTCCCATTTTATTCCTTGGTAAACTGGATTACTAACAGGACAATATTAAATAAAGATGTCATTTGAGTTACTTTCTCGTTCCTGACTTTTCTCATTTCTCGAGTCTTAGCATTAAGCATCACACTGGATTCTGACTAGAGATATCAATAGTGAGAGACTGAAAATAACTAAAGGACAATGGCCAGACTGTATATAAAAACAGAGCTCTTCCCCACAGCCTGCAGCCCAGCCCCGGAGCCCAAACCACTATGTGCAGGAAACCAGCCTGCCACGCGTTGGACTTGCAAGCAGTCAGGCCGCTGTCTCCCACAGGCAGCCCAGGAAGCCAGATAGTAATGTCAGTGATCCAGCAATTCCACTCCTGAGCATTTACCCAAAAGATCTGAAATCAGTCTGTCAAAGAGATGTCTGCATTCCTGTGTTCACTGCAGCACCATTCACAGTAGCCAAGTTATGGAATCAACCTAAGCGTCTGTCAACAGATGAATGGATAAGGAAATGTGGTATGCATTCACAATGGAATACTATTCAGCCTTAAAAAAGGAAGAAATTCTGTTATTTGCAGCAACATGGATGGAACTAGAGAACACTATTCTAAGTGAAGTATGCTAAACACAGAAAGACAAATACCAAAGGTTCTCACTTGTTTGTGGAAGCTAAAACAATTGAGTTCATAGAGACAGAGTAGAATGGTGGTTATAGAGGCCGGGGAGTGGAGGGACAGTGGAGACGATAATCAAAGGGTGCAGAGTCTCAGGAAGAAAACATGTATTTATTTATTTATTTATTTATTTATTTATTTGTTTATTTATTTATTTATTTATTTGAGATCTTATGCATAGCACGGTAAATGTAGCTAGTAACTGAGTACTAACAATCCCTAAGAGAATAAATCTCAATATTCTCATCACAACAAATGTCAAATATGTGAGGTGCTGGATAGATTAATTAGCTTGGTTTAATTATTCCACATTGTGTTCAAAAATCAAAACAGCTCTTTGTACCCCATAAGTACATACAACTATAATTTGTCAATACGTATTTCAAAAATAAAAATAAATGAAAATTGTGAAAACTGACAGCTTTCCTGACTTTTGTCCCCACTTTCAACATAGAACCTGCCAGAGAAAGCCAAGCCCTCAGCCAATCACACCGAGAACGCCCTTAGCGAGCCGCCCGGCGTTGCCAGGCCAGCATCCTCCTGCGCAGGGCACATGGGGGCCTTCCCCGTCTTCTCCAGGGGGTTCCTTGCTCCCGAGCCTGCCTTTGAGGCTCTGTCGACCGCAGCGATGGCAGCTGACTTCGTTGCTAGAGCAATCTCCGAATAAACAGCCTTCGCTTACTCTCTTTTGGGTGATACTGATTTATTTCCACAGAAAATAAACAATAAAAAAACCAACATCCCAAAGAGACACGATTCTTAATTTTAAACTTATACATAATTACATTTATTTTTTATGTTTAACAAGGGTAAAAGGGCCCTGTGATATTTAATGTATAACTACAAAAGACGCTAATCTATAAACTCAAGGGTAATCTATAAATTGCCTTTGTTGGAATGTTAGAATGTTTGTTATAGAAAATTGTATTTATTCAGTGAAATTTAGAAAGAATGTTTGTCATAGAAAACTGCATTTTGGCCAGGCATGGTGGCTCACACCTGTAATCCCAGCACTTTGGGAGGCTGAGGAGGGAGTTCGAGACCAACCTGGGCAACATAGCAAGACCTCATCTCTGTTTAAAAAAAAAGAAAGAAAAAGGAAAAAAAACTGCATTTGTTCACCAACATTATCATAACCTACTCATCAACTCCTACCTCCTTAATCTTATGAACATTATCCATACCAATACACAAAAACTATAAATTATGTTGAAAATTAAGAAAAATGCATCTAGATATTTCTTCCTGCTGACTTTTTAAAAACACATGTAAAATCTTGTTCTCAAATAATTTCAAACTTCTGTAATTTAATCTATAAATTTAAAACAATTTCACAAGAATATTTTATGAAACTTAAGTAGGTAATTCCAAATTTCATTAGGAAAAGAAAATGCAAAGAAGTAGCCAAGAAAGTTTTTAAAAGATGAAATGATAGAGAAAATGTTCCTGCCAGATATAAATGCACGCATCACTGTACATACATGACACGACAGATTGCACACATCCCAGCAATGCAAATATTGGCATAGAGTCGGACACATAAAATGATGGCATGAAATAGAGATTCTTGGAACAGTTACACCAGAAACTCAGATCTCTATCTCACATTGTGCAAGTGTAAATTCCTCACGCAGTAAAGCATAAACATAAAAATGCCATAAAAGTATAGGAGCACATTTTACAAAGTTGGATAGAAAAAAGCTTCTTAAGCAAGATAAGAAAGCACAGGAATGATAGGAGTGTGATAACTAACTACAAACAATTTAAAACTTCCATACAACAAAAGATTCTAAACAAAGTAAAAAGATGACAGAACAAGTATATCCACCATGTCTATAAAAGGTTTATATTCACAGTCTATATTTCCTTCAACTCTGATAAATGAATTTTTAAAATAGGCAAACAACCCAATAGAAAATTAGACAAATGGCCTACAAGTATATAAACATAGTTTTACCTTTAGTAATAATTGTGGGAATTGGTTAAAATATCTCTGATGGAACATGTTATCTTTCTCAGATTGACTTTCCCCGTGTCATAATGCACTACCGAAAAGAGAATAAATTGGTACAGCGATTTTTTGGCAAGCATCTACTGCTCTTTGTAACGTGCACACCTGAACAGAATGCATTATTGCCTGCAAGCATTTACCCCTCTCTGCTGGGAGGGGAGTTCTCATGCCAGTCCTCAGCCATGAGCCTTTCAGGGCCTTCCCCCAGGACAAGAGTACGTTCTGGATTGTAAGGCCTAAAATCTCAAGTGCCACCTTGACAACCTTGAGCCTCACAGGGCCACAAAGGCCTAACGGTGAGTTCTCTTCTCTCACCAGATACACCCACCCCTCCCCAGTGGGAAAGGCTCCCTATCCAACTGGTTCCAGACCAGCTGCACCCCTGCTGGTCCTTAACCTAATGGGTGTCACCTCACTGCCAGCCTGCAGAATTAGTCAAAAAGCCAATCACATTGTCCTGCAGGAACCCGAGGGCACTGCCTCCTCTTGTTACTACAAAGCCTCCACCCACAGCCCCTGCTGGTTCGCTCTGCTCCTGAGTGCAACCCCCCGTTGCCCTGCATGGCACGGAGTGTGGGGTCCTCCTCCCCAGGCTGTGAGTCTCATCTACCCAGTGTGGGTGTTGTGTGTTGGCCACCTCACACTGTTTAGGGTGGAGGACCCCTCCTGCGCAGACAGGGTGACCAGGAGGTGGGCCGTGTGACATGCAGCACATCCAAGAGGCAGCATTAAGGGGTATATTGGCTCCCTAGAGAAGACCCCAATGCACTAACTTTCCTGGTTCACATTCTAGAGAAGAGGGAAATCTTTCTGCTACACCATCACTTAGGGTATTTTCTTCATAGCAGTTATGTCTACCTGAAGTGATCATTTTAAAATGAATCTGCTGATCTCTTTTTTGTCCCCCACCACAATAAAGGCACCTTTTTACCTGGGCCTTCTCAGTCTCCTCAGCTCCTGGGACTGTACCTGGGGCATCCCAGCTCTCCAAGAGTATCTCCTGGATCATGAAATGAAGCTTTACACCTTTGGAAAAGTGAAATTAAATTCTTACTCACAGAAAGGACCACTAAGGAGAAAATGTTGGTTGTTCTGAGAATTTGAATTTCACCTAGGGTGTAGTCCTCAATGGGTAATGAAGTCACTTTTTGTATTAGGAGATTATAAATTGCAAAGCTATAATTGCTGTGGGGATGGGAAGTGTTGGAGGCAGGCTGGGCTCTTGCAAAGCCACAAACACGTCGCACCTGTTATCCGACTCGAGGGACAGGAGCAGGCTGAATTCTAGGTGGACGTGACAGTATCTGCTGCTCTTCCAAGGAAAGGCCAGGGCCGTGTGCCCCTTCTGCCCCTGCGGCATACTCCAGCGTGAGAGATCTTAATTGGGAGACCTAGAGCTTCCCCACTCCTGAGAATTCCCCCAAAATGGCATGCACATTTTTCTGGAGGGTGAGTCTGTAGCTTTCATCAAAATCTCAAAAGGGCCTAAGACCAAAAGAAGGTTAAGACTCACGGTCTAAATGTTTATGGCTGAGGAAGAATAGTTCAGTACAGTAGGTCAGCCCTCTGAGTGGCTGGATTTTTCTTTCCCTAGAGCAAATCCACAATGAAAACTCTCATGAGGACAATGGTCCTCTCTTCAGCCAAGGCAGTGGAGAACAGAACAGGAGTCTAAGAAATGCCAACTTTCTCCCTAGGCCTGAGATTCCCAGGTCTCCCCTTCTTGCTCACACTCCAGGGAGAAAGCAAAAAGCACTGGAGGACACCCCTCTTCCTCCAGCCAGGGCATACACCTCCTGTCGGGGCACCTCCTTCCCGGCTCTGCATCCCTCCCTTAGGGAAGGCTCCACACGTCTTCCCCAACTACCCGCGCCACCCGGGGCTTCCCTGGCT
This sequence comes from Lemur catta, assembly GCF_020740605.2. Lineage (NCBI taxonomy): Eukaryota > Metazoa > Chordata > Mammalia > Primates > Lemuridae > Lemur > Lemur catta. The sequence goes on from NC_059137.1 coordinate 86,344,818, forward strand.
CCTCTGCAGGCCAACGTCCTCTGGCTAGTCTAGCGTCCCCGTCATTTAGAAACATACTCTCCCTGGCCTCACACCCGCTGTGTTTCACAACACAAGACGTATTTAGTGTCTGTCTGCGCTTGCATCTCCATCCCGTAGGGGAGGAAAATGACTTTTCCCTCTACCTTCCTCTGTTCTCTGGCTGGGCCTGCAAATTAGACTGAGAAAAGGCATTAACGAGAGAAAAACAAGTTTATTCGTGTGTGCATCAAATCTGTACACAGGAGCACTCAGAGATTAGTAACTCAAAGGGGTGGTTAGAACTCAGGCTTCTAAAGCGTCTTAACAAAGAACAATAAAATTATGGAGCAGGGATGAGACCAAGGAACAGGCCCGGGCTTCCAGGAGGCAAACTGTGGGCGGGTGGACACACAGGGCGGCTGATGGGGACGGGACGGCTGTTCGGGAGGCCTGGCATGTAGATTCCGCTGTGCCGTCTCCTGTGATTAACAATTAACTTCTGTCCCTCCTGGTAGAGAGAGGAGGGTGTCACCTTTACCAATTTCTGTCCTGCTTTTAGGCAAAGAGAGGAAAGGCAGAGAGCTGTTCTTGAGCTTGTCTTCTCAATTGCCTTCAGTTCAAAATATTCCTTATGACAAAGTGGCAAATTTGGGAGTGGCATATTCTGCCACCCTTCGCTACTCTGTCATACCCTTCAACTACTTCAGTTAGGCTTCCAGCTCAAGCAGGCCACTGAAATCACTCGCCCGGTGATCCCTGATGCCCTCCCTGCTGGCACATCCAGCGAATGCTTCAGCGTCCTCATCCGCTCAACCCAGACAACCTTCCCTGCTGCTTGGAAACCTTCTCAAAGCCCAGCCTCAGTTGGGGCCCCTCTGCCTTGCAGGGGCCAAAATGGCCTGCTGATTTCTCTTCCTCCTTTGCTAGCTTCATCCATTCCCCTGATTTTGAATAACACCCAGATGCTCCCAAACTCATAGTCAGCCCAGAATCCTTCCCTGGATTCCAGACCCAAATTTCCACTCCTTACTATTTTAATACCTGAGTCATCACAAAGTTAAATTTCAACAGAGTTCTTCACTTGCCCTTTTCTCCTATCCCAGTAAACAGAGATTTACCCAATCTCAAGCCAAAGGCTGAGAATTCATCCCGGATTCCTCCCTTCCCCGCAGGTACCATGTGCAGGAAATGCATGTAAGACATAGATTACGTCTACAACATGACCTATAATATAATATACTAGATCTGACCCATTATAATAATGTACATAAAATACAGTAACCTCTATATAATATAATAATAATCTACATACACAACAGTACTCTGCAGCAGCGTGGATCTATCCGGGGCTCTCCCCTGCCCGCGACTGGGCAACGCTGTCGCTGCCTCTGGCATAGAATCCAGGCTCTCGGGAGGCTGCCACCTCTTCTGCCTGGTCTCTCTCTGTCTCAGCTCTGGCCAGCCGCTGGTCCCATCTGTCCCCTCAGTATGTTCAGCCCATCCATCCTTGAGGCCTCGGCACTGGCTGCTTCATTCCCACATCCTTAAAACTCAACCTAGAAGCCCCTTTGTCAGACATGCACCCCCCCCATCATCCCATCTGAAGCTTCAAGCAAGCCCCCAAACCTGAATTATCTTGTTTACCTGACGTATTTCATTTCTTCCCCGAGTGTCTCCCGTTGCTTGATGACTTTCCACAATGTGCCACACAAAACTTCTTGAAGCTGCTGTCTACGCTGGCTTGTCAGCCCCCTACGCCTCCAGGACAGTGAACACTGTTTCTCCAGTTCCTAGCGCAGAGCCTTGGATGACAGGCACCCCACCCGACACACACCAACAGGCACCCAGTGATTATTTCTTTACGTAATGGATGACGGAACATTCAAATAAATGAGCAAATCCCATGTCCTAGAACTGGGTTAGGTAAACCACTGGTTCTGGATATGCAAATTGAAAAATAAAATGTTTAAATACAAATTTACAAAGAGCAGAAGAAAATAAACATCCTTATCCATTTTCTGGATGGGAAGAAATGTTTAAGCTTAATATCAATGGAAGAAATTACAAAAGTAGAAAGTTGATGTTATAGACTACATTGAAAATGTAGAAAATGCAAAATTAAAAACATTTTTCATGTTTAAAATTAAATACAACAAAGAGGGAGTATGTAGCAAACAGAAGAAATTAGTACCCTTAATATTCATGATTTGTGCATACTGCTTAGAGAAAACATGACCCTCCCCCCACAGTGAGGACAGAAAACATAAGCAAACTGTTTATAAAAGAAGATTAATTAAGGAGAAAGTATATTCTATCTTACTAGAAATAAAAAATTCAAGCCAAAACAATAATATCCATTTTTGCCTATCAATTTTTTGAAAAGGTTACATATATCATAATGCATCTTTAGTGGCTAAACTATAATGAAACTGCTGAAGGGAAAATAATTTGGTACAATTTTGTGATTTTAAAAAAGTCCCTTAAAATGGTGTTATGACCATCAACCCAGTAATACCACATCTCTGAATCAATCCTTAAAGATATAATCAGAAAGGGCAGAAAGGATTTAGGCACACAATTTCATCTCTGTATTACTTAAACAATTTAAAAATTTGCCTTAGAAACAATTTAAGATATTAGAGTAATAGTTAAGTAAAGTGTTGCTCATTTATGTGATACACTATAATGTAGCCAATAAAACATTTACAAAACCTGTGTAATAGCATGATAAAATTCCTCTAATGTAACGTAAAGAAAAAAAGAAAAAATACGAGATTATACACACACACACATACATGCATGGGTGTGTACCAAAATTTAAAGAAAAATGGCCAGGCACAGTGGCTCACCCCTGTAATCGGAGCTACTAGGGAGGCTGAGGCAGGAGGATCACTGGAGCCCAGAAGTTTGAGGCTACAGTGAGCTATGATGACACCACTGCACTCTAGCCTGGGGGACAGAGACCTTGTCTCTTTAAAAAAAAAAGAAAAAGTTTATTTCTATCACATGAGATGACACAAGTGCAACAAATTCAGGACTGTTTTAAAATGTAGGTTTTATTATTATTCAGGTATAGTAAGGCCAACAGAAGACACAACTGCTGTTGAAAAGATAGTTTGCTCCTCACAGACCCAAGAGGCCCAAGAGGGGCAAGAGGAGGGGACATGTCATGCCACGGGGCGGGTCACGGGGGAAACACCAGGGTCAGTCAAGAGCCAGAAGGGGTGAAGGAGAAGTGTGGGCAAGAGGCTTCATTGTGTTTTTTGTGGGAAGAAATGAGCAACAGAGGTAAGCAGGCTTAGGATTGGCTCTGTCCCTAGTCGTCTAGTACCTGTCCTGGGGTGGTGAGAGCAGATGGACAAGTAGCCCAGAATTTGAGAGCCCCATGAAGGAGGCGGTGCGGTGTGGGCTGTAGAGTGTGTGGTTTGTATTTGAAAAGCACACTCTTGTGTGAGTCGTTTACTGTCTCCATACACTGGCTGGCCCGGGGGGCGGGGGGCAGGCCCTCCAGGGTCAGCAAGGCCAGGTGTCAGAGCACCCCAAACACAGACGATGAAAGACCTGTAAATACATGAGGGAAGGAGGGCAGTTTTTCTAAGGGTGAAGGGTAATCTGAAAAATGCTTTTCAGATCTTGGAGGCAGAGTAATAGACAAAAGAATGAAAATAGGAATTAGAAAGATAATAATATTCCTGAATTTAAATGAAAGATCTTTATAAATTTCTTTAATTCTCCCATTCATTTATTTATTCATATAATTAATTTTTTGGTAGTTTCTTAGTCTCTGTCAATTTCTGGTATTGGAGTAAGAAGAGGCCATCTAGAATTTGCTCTGTTGGGAACAATATTGCCGTTGGGCCCTCACCCAGAATTACCTGGGGAACTAAGTAAAAATATACAGGATAGGAAGGTTTGGGTGGGGCTTGGGCATTAGTATTTAATAAGCTTCCTTGTTGATCTACATGTATACCAAAATTAAGAACCATTGGCTTAAACCTTTTCTTCCTCCTGTGCTCAGGGAGGGCATCAACGAGAATAACAAACTGCTTGGATTAACCAGGCAGGGTGTGGTAGAAGCAAGTGAAATATCTGTTACCAGAATCTCATATCACAAGTCTAACCCTGTGGTTCCAGCCCCTGCCTTCCAGCCCCATTCTGAAATAACCTCCCAAGCCCATTCTATCTCTTCCCCTTCAGGGTTTCTCTCCAAAACGCAGATCTGAGAAAAAAGGAGATCTTCGCCATGGGATGACCTTGTGTTAGGGAAACGGGGCTGGAAGCAGGTTCCTGACCTGGTCTCGAGGAGTGCGGGGGCCGGAGGCTGCCTGAGGAGCAGCAGTGGGGCTGAAAGGGGCAGGGCAGGGTCAGAAGGGCCCTAAAAAGAGCAGTGGCAAAAATAACACAAAATCTCACTGTGGTTTTGTCTGGGAGCCTCCAGGTTAAGCTCAAAAATGCTCCTGAAACTTACATATGGCAGACAGCAGAGATATCAGACTCGTGCACAAGCCTGCCCAGGGTCTCTTACAGGCTAAACTGAGGAAACCAGGTCTGGTTATAAAAAGAGAGTCTGTCATGCTCCCTCGGAATTTGCTCTTCCCAGTGACACTTCTGGAAAGCCAGTCCTAGGCAAAATGCACTGATTCTCAGAGCTGCAGCCTGTTCAGGGCACTGCAGCAGAGAGCAGCGTGCAGCCCGGCAGGCAGGGCTTGGTGAGCAGAAGAGAGGAAGGGGAAGAGGAGGGAAGGAGCCGCCAGAAAGGGAAGATGGAAAAGAGGAAAACCAGGAAGGAGAAAGGGGGAGTGAACTTACGAAGCTTTACCATGTCCCAACTGTTACCAGAGTACTTCTAATACTCAACAGTATAACAACTGGGTATTTAGCAAGTTGCAGAGAAATATAAGCCCCTCGCAATACACATATATAGAACGCAGCAGATCAAAGCAGCGATGTATAGAGCCAAGACAGAGACAGACGGCACACCCCCCCGGCCCGGGCTGGGAACCATTTCCAAAGGATGCTGCTGAGAAACTGACAGTCAACTAACTCTTCTCGACCTAGCACATTTGTATTGGGTTCTAGCTACTATTTAATTTAAACATTTATTTCTTTTGTCCACAAAAGGTTCCTGATGGTAGTAAAGAACAGAAACAAGAAAATAGAGAAATGAGTATAAATAAAACACTAAGCCCTGGCCTGCTTTAAAGTGGCATCAAATGCACTTAACTCATTCCTGAAATCCAACCATAAACACACAATAGGGATTTAAACACAGCAATAATAAACCATAAGCCCACAAAGATAAAAACATAAGAGCAACAAGAATAGCAACATACTTTTAAAGCTGGGAAGCAGTTGGATGAGTGAAAATTGACTCCGCTGGCTTGCAAAGGCCAAAGACAAGATGACAGAAGGACAGCTGGGAATTAGGGAAAGCCGAGAAGCCTCCCACTTGTGCACCTCATTTCTGAAAAGGCCCCTAGATTGGGGATGGGAGGGAGTCATATAAAGGGGACTCCCTTGAAAGGGATTTGGGAAGCAGATTGGTCCTGAGATGCCCTCAACTCTAATCTTCTGAAGTTCCCCTCCTACTCCAGACAGAAGTCTGGGTGTTTATTCAATGGAGAGAGTTGTCAATGCAAGTTGTCACAAAAAGGCACATCTAAGATATGGAGAATTGCGTCAAAACAGGAGGACTGGCCAGGTGTGATGGCTCACGCCTGTAATCCCAGCACTTTAAGAGGCCAAGGAGGGAAAATCACTTGAGGCCAGAAGTTGAAGACCAGTATGAGCAATATAGTGAGACCCTGTGTCTACAAAAAAAATAGAAAAATTAGCTGGGTGAGGTGGTACACACCTGTAGCCCCAGCTACTTAAGAGGCTGAGGCAAGAGGATTGCTTGAAGCCCAGGAGTTCAAGGCTACAGTAAGCTATGATCACGCCACTGTACTCCAGCCTGGGTGATAGAGCAAGACCCTGCCAATAAATAAATAAATAAATAAATAATTTTTTAAAAAACAGGAGGACTAAGTAACTGTCAGCACACGGCTTACCGAACACAGAGATACTCAGCTCACTTCACCTTCAAGGCTCCCAGATCTATTGGTGTCAAACATTTGCTCTCTAGCCAGGAGAGTAGACAAATTCTCAGTGGGGTAGGTATCTAACCTTCCCCAGAGGAAAAACTAAAGATACTGGCCTCATGGTTTCCCCAAGAAATATAAGACCAACTACAATCATTTTACTGTGAAGTTCAAAATCATGAAGCCCACCCAAATGCCCAGAGCTTCCAACACCTTTTTCTGTCCCCTTTTCTTAATCTAGGGAGCCAAAAATTACCAGACATCTGAGGAAACCATCTAATATGGAAGAAAGTGATCAAAAACAAACAACTAAATGCACGAGCATGTTTAAGTAACATAAAATAAACACAAATAATGCAAGTTTTATGGAAAAAACAAATCATTAATATCATCAGAGATAAGAGAAACAATAACAAGAAACTACAAAATATAAATGTTCAGAGTGTTGGATTTTTGTAATTAAAAACTTAAAGCAGGAATTTAAAAACTTAGAATAAGTGTTAGATTTAAAAAAGTTTAGGAAATCACCAAAAAAGTAAACAAAAAGACAGATGGAAAATAGGAGTGAAAAGAAAAGAAAATCACAGGATAAGGCCTAGATCTGAACAGAAGTTTCCGAGACAGAAAAAAAAAGAGTCAAGGAAATCTACAGAGACATAATTTGAGAACATTTCTCTCCCTAAAAAGCATGAGTTTCCAGATAGACAGGGTGCCTGGCACAATGGATGAAAACAGTCCCATATCAAGGCACTACACTATGAAATTTCACAACCCAGGGACAAAGAGAAGATTCCATAAGCTTTCAGATAGAAAATACAAGTCACTCACACAGACTATGAATCAGAATGGTGCCAGATTCTTCATAGCCAGAAGACAGCAGAGCCATGCCTTCAAAACTCACTGTGAGAATGACATCCTGGATTTCTATGCCCAGCCAAACTATCAGTCAAATATAAGGGTAGAGTAATGACATCATCAGATGTGTAAGGTGCTATGCACCCTTTCTCCAGAACCTCCTGAAGGCTACGTTCAACCACAGCGACAGTGTAAACCAGGAAGCCAGAGATGCAGTAATGAGCAGAAGACAAGGGGGTCCCCAAGATGAAGGGAAAGTGTGCCCCAGGACAGTGAGGAACCTCAGCATAGCTTGCAGCCAGTCCAACCATGCTGGACCAAGAGAAAGGAGACGCATCACCACCAAAACCCCTGTTGCTATTTTGTTATCCTTTTAACCTCAGGACTCAATCATAGTAGCTTGGCTCAGATTCTTACCTATATTTAATTTGTTTTGATCATGAGATTTCTGACATTCCTTCCATGTCTGCCTGGGGGTTAGGACTTCAGCAAATGAACTTTGGGAGGACACAATTCAACCCGTAACAGTATTATTATTTTCAGACTTTTACAATATAAGTATTAAAGAAAAAAGAAATAAAAATTTTAATAGCCAAAAAAAAAAAAAGAAAATACATATTACAGTTGAAATTTTGGGGTTTTTTTTGAGACAGAGTCTTACTCTGTCAGCCCAGGTAGAGTGCAGTGGCGTCATCATAGCTTCACTGCAACCTCAAACTCCTGGGCTCAAGGGATCTTCCCAAGTAGCTGGGACTAGGGACCACAGATGCATGCCATGACACCCAGCTAATTTTCTATTTTTAGTAGAGACAGGGTCTTGCTCTTGCTCAGGCTGGTTTTGAACTCCTGAGCTCAAGTGATCCTCCTGCCCCAGCCTCCCAGAGTGCTAGGATTACAGGCATGAGCCACTGTGCTTGGCCTACAGTTGAAATTTTAAAGTGCTAGGGATTTCCTAAGAACAAAAACATTCTCTACATAACCATAGTACAATGATCAAAACCAGGATATGTAACATTAACACAGTGAATGCTATTATCAAGTCACAGACCACGGTCAAATGTTGTCCATTGATAATTGTCCCTTATGGCTCTTTTTTGTCCTGGTCTGTGATCAAATCCAGGATTGCCTTTAATTTCACGTCCCTTTAGTCTCCATCAATCTGGAACAGTTCCTCAGCCTTTGACTTGCAGAACCTTGAAATTTTAAAATTACAATTATTTTGTAGGATGCCCCTCAATTTGGGTTTACTGAAGTTTAATCATAGATTTTAAAAATGGTACTATCGAAGTGATGTTTTGCTTTCCTCAGTACACCTGATGTCAGTTTATCCCAATTCTGGTGATGTTAACTTCAATGACTCAGTTAAGGTGGTTTCTGGCAGACTTCTTTTTTTATAAAATCACCTTTTCCCTTTATTAATTAAAAAGTAACTCCTCAAACTTTCACTCAGTAGTTTCAGCATGCTTTGGTGGGTTTCCTAATTCCATCATTCTTTCTATATTTCTTAGTAGGCATTCTACAGTATCAATAAGTTATAATACATTATTGTCATTAATTATTCTCATATTTAATTATTTCAGATTTGGCTTTGGTGTCCTTTTGATATATCTCCATCATTCTTTGAAAACACAGAAATATCTAGGAGTAAGCTGCATGCTGTCTTAAACTTACTCTGAAATGGCTCTGGAAAAAAGTGAGTGTGTATGTACACACCACACACAAATGCACGCATGTGTAGTCATGCATTGCTGAACGACAGGGATACATTCTGAAAAATGCATTAGGTGATTTCATCATTGTGCAAACATCATAGAGTAACAAAACGGTATTTGTGTTATCTAAACATATCTAAACATAGAAAAGGTACAATAAAAATATGTATTATAATCTTATGGGACCACCGTTGTAACGCAGTGAGTTATTGGCCAAAATGTCGTTTCACAGTATGTGATCGTATGCAGACAGAGATAAAGACAGGGGAGGGAGAGAGAGAGAGAGGGAGAGAGACATAGAAAGAAAAAGAGACACCAAGGGGGGAAATCACAAACTGGGTGGCTTAGAACAACAGTCATTTATTCTCTCCCAATTCCAGAGGCCAGAAGTGTGGAACAGGGATGAGCAGATCCGTGCTCCCTCTGAGGGCTTGGGAGGATCCTTCCAGCTTCCGGTGGCCCCGGCATTCCAGCCTCTGCCTCCGTCTTTGCCCGGCCATCCTCCGGCGTGTATCTCTCGGTGTCTTCTCCTCTCCTTATGAAGACTCCAGTCATGGGACTTAGAGCCCCCCTAAATCCAGGATGAGGTCGTCTCGAGGTCCCACTTCCTTTTCCAGGTAAGCTGTCAGTGTTAGCGGTTTCTCTTCTCTCTTTAGCCATTAATGGTGACAACATGTAACAGTGGAACTAAATGTCAATTGAGGCCATTCCTCCTCCGTGATAATAAGAACACAGAGGCATATAAGCCGTTAAGTTAGTGGTGAATTCAGACTGTCCGTGAGGCAGCTGAGACCGAGCCTTAAGAGGCGAAAGAGGCAAAACAGCTCCAGCGTGGCTTGGCAGACGTGGCCCGTGGCCTCAGATGGCAGCAGCTGCCTCCGATCGCTCCCTGCAGTGCCCGGTGCAAGTCTGAGTAGACCTCCTGCCGAAAGTTTCTGTTTGGCTCAAGCAACTTAAACCTCAGCTGGTTTCTCATCACAGGATCGAAAGTTGTCTAAAGTTATCAATAAAACAACAAACAATTTTATATTTTTTCTTGACAGATTTCCTCCAAGGTGCTTGATATGACAATAATCAGAAGTTCCACATTTCTGAGAGTCACTTGTTGCTTGGGCAAATCTTTGGCTGGGAAAACCCGAGCAGGTGACTGAGTGGGAGGTGACTTCCAAGCAGGGCCACCGCACAATCCGTCACCCGAGCCTGGGCACGCTGCAGCAGGTAAGGTGCTGGGCAGACGGGACATGGGAAAGAGATGTAAACTGACCAGCCTGGTCCAGTGGGTCTGTATCTGCAGACGTGAAGGGTATGTTTTGGGGAAATGGGTAACTGCTCTTGGCTCCTAGGGGCTGCTCACTGCCCCTGCCACTCTGCCCAGCTTCACGGCCAGCAGCAGAGACTCCTCTTGCTTTGAGTCCCTGTCGCAGGTAAATCTCATTCTCCAAGAAGAGCTCCAGCCCTTTAAAGGGCTCGCCTGAGTACTTCAGGCCCACCACGGATGAATCTCCCTGTTAGGGTCAACTGATTTGGGACCCTAATGACATCTGCAAAATCACTTCATACAGCCCTTGAGTGAGTGTTTGATTAAGAAACTGAGAGGAAAGATGTGTCCACCAGGGGCCAGGAATCACAAAGGTCATCTCGGAATTCTACCTACCACAGAGGTGTTTAGCAAACAGTTGGGTAAAAATTGGAGCTCGCTGGAGGATCAGGCTCTGAAGAATTTGACTATAAGAAATTCTTTATCTGGTACATCCTTGAATTAAGCTTTTTATTCAAACTAAATGTTACTATTGATATAATACTTATTTGGGAAATTTATTGTTACATGGCTATCATTGTTGTATCTATCTCGAAAACACCCTTTTATTCAAAGCCTAAATAAACCTAAAATCAGGCACCTTGTTGATTTTGAGTCCCGGACCGGTAGCTGCAGAGACAGAGCAGGTGCTGCTCTTGGTTTGGCCCAGACTCGCACTTGGCCGGGGAGGCTGAGCACACAGGGAGCAGCTCCTGGGCTCCCTGGCTTCCAGCTGGGCTCAGCCAGGGCGAGACAGCAGCCAGGACGATGTCGGGGAACCTGTTCTCTACCTCTTCTCCTCCCTTACTGCAGTCTGGGATCTGTTCCAGGGGGCCCCGTCCCAGCTGGAACCCCTCGCCAGCCTCAGCTGTCAGGGAACATTCTCCTTGCCCCTCAGGGCAGTTGCCGGCCACTCTTCCAGTCCCTGGTGCCTCCCATCCCTTGTTGGTTCTTTACCTAACTCTATAAAGAATCTCTTCATTAAACTCTTTTCAGATAAATTATTTTTAGTGTGTCCTGCCAAGCTGTGACAGATACAGATAACACTTGATTGGTCTCCCTCTATCTTTTGATTCCTGAATGTTATGTACATTTTCATGTATTTAGAACAAACAAACATACATACATGCAAAAATCTAACAACAAAATGACCTGACCCGAAGCACTAGGAACTTGCTGGGGAATTCTAGAAGGTCCTAGAAATCAGACACACAGAGGCCTGTGATGGTGAAGATGTGAGAATCCATCTCCACTCTCTGTTCCCATCTCTTAAGACATCCTGAAACGAAAGTGTCTAAAAAGACACACAGAGTTGCTTCCAGTTATCTGCTGCTGCATAATAAACCACACCAACGGTTTCTTTAACGCACAGGTCTGCGATTTTGGCCTGGCATGGTGGGACGGCACAGCTCTGCTCCACCTGACTCTGTGGTGGCTGTGAGTACCCGGGACCACTGCTCCAGAATAGACAGCCACTTGGACAGCAGCTCACGGCTCCAGAGCAGGGTCCCGAGAGACAGCCAGGCTCTGAAGAATCGGACCAGCCCAGCCCCTATGCCACCCGGGCGCTTCACTCGGCCACAGGCACAAAGGCTCTGCCTGGTTAGAGGGGAGAGAACAAAGATGCAACCTCTTGGTCAGGAGTGACCAGGCGCCAGGAGAGCCCATGGGGCTAGAAATGCAGCTGAGGAAACAGAATCTGCCACAGAGACATTAAGGAAATCAGTAAAGTGTGAGAATGAACTCCTGTGCCCTGGATCGCCCTGTGTGGTCGTGATGGAGTGCCCTCCCTCCCCACCCCGCCTCCCAGCCCTGCGGGGCAGCAGCCATGAGGCAACCGCACACCAGGCTGCTCTGGAGACCTGTCACCTGTATGCATCGCACGAAGGCATTTCTGTATTGTTCTGCACCGAATCCCAGATGTCACAGTTCTGCACTGGTCCCAGTGGGCCAGTTACATTTCTTCTCAAAGAAAGGTTCATTTTTTTCCTTTGTTAGTGACAAATCACTTTCCTTTGAATCATGCTTTGAAACACGGAAGACTGTGATGCATTCATTTTCAAAACCTTGCATCAGTGACAGAAAATAAAACAAAGGGAGATCTCAAGCACCCGTCATGCCGGATGCTGAGCGCCGTATTCAATCTCACAGTTTCCGGAATTCCAACCTGCCTGTGAGTACACAAGAGCCGTGCACCCCGACGTCACTCTGAGGGCAAACCTTTGTCCCCTCCTTCAGTGGGTCTTCACCAAAAAATCATTTCTGAAGTAACCTACTCTTCCTTGCTCAAGAACAGCCCAGAATGTACTCTGGGTCCTGTGGTGGCAGCCCTGGCCCCGTGACCACTGCATCAGGTAGGAAAAAAAAATACTGAAGTGTGTTCACTTAAAAATCACACCATCTATAAATTATATAACTTTGGAAATTTTGTTTCTCATAGCCTGCAAAGTGGCCACTCTGACAGGCTGGGACACACAGCCTCTGGCATTAGCCCAGGGACAGGCACTTCAAGGGAAGGAGGCTGAGACAGGAGTTTAAGCTGAATGGGTTGGCCAAGCACAGGTATTCAAGACGTTACAGGAGGAGCTGTGAATATTCATCAATGTGGTCCTGGCACATGTGTATTGAAGAAACATGCATGTTGCATACAGCCATGCTCACCTCAGGGTGGAGACTTCACATCTACATGTGCTACAATTAGGCCTATATATCAAAAGGTCTTTTCAGGACAAAAGGCACTCAATATGCAGCCTCCACAAAACCAGCCAGGACCCGGCCACGGTCCACGGCTTCCTATCAGGGGAAGGTTACTGAAATCAGTCTCCTGCCCAATCCGACCCGCAGCTGTGGCTTACGGAACAGGGGAGTGACTGGCAGCGACTGCAAACTGCTTTAACGTTGCCTGTCTCAAGGCCAGCGCTTGTTTAGCTGCTAGCAAAAAAGGAAACCTTGTGGCAGTTAGAGCGTAGCTTATTCTTTCAGTGTGGGAGTGTGTGCCTTAACCCTTGTCTGGCATGGCCCTAGGTCCTGTTTGTTTATAATTTGCTATCTTATTGACATAAAGAGTCCTTTCTGTCAGCCTTATGATCTCTATTTTAATATTAATGCTGCTCAGTTGATGTTTCTAAAGCCCAAAAGGGCGGGGGTTTAAGACCCACGTCTGACCTCCCATCCCCTCATGGCCAGGAACTCAGTTTTTCAGGGTTCTCTGGGGTCCCCTTGGCCAAGAGGGAGCCATTCAGTCAGTAGGGGGCTTAGCATTTTATTTTTAGTTTACAGGTGATATGGAGAGGAAAGAAAAAATACTGAGTATGAGCCTTATGCCATCATACTCTTCCCTTGGCAAGAACTGTGTCACACCACTGTCATCCCCACCCTTCCCCAGATCCACCAGGACAGACGAGCAGTGTCTGGCAGGGACGCCTCTGCAGTCCCCTCCTGGCTAGTGTGAGCACAGGCTCCGGCAGGCACGGCAGCCTGCCCCCGTCTCAGCTCCCCCGCTGTGGACAGCCAGCGCTAAGTTGCGGGTGCTCTCTGTCATTCTGCTGCTCCCAGGGGTCTCTCTCCGCCCGCGGCCGGACGTTGTGGCTGTACCATGTGTTCCTCAGCCTGAGGCCATGATGGTCGGCTGTCTAAATCTGCGCAGTGTCTCCTGTTCTGGTGTTTCTACAGCACGCTGAGCATTTGCCTCTCCCCCCGGGGAAGCAAAGCCCAGTCCAGAGCCACTGTCTGGTTCTGTCAAGACCCCTCTGAGGGCCCCCAGGGCTCCCACATCCGTCTCACTTGCCAGCCGGGGTCAGGGCCTTCTGCAGGGAGCCTGCCCCATAGCCTTCGGCAGTCTCTGTCTCTCTTGCCGGAAGACAGAGCAGCTCTTACTGGCATTTGGTGCCTGAGAAGGTGCAAGAGGAACATGTCTAGATCCAGCCTGTCTCCGCACCGCTGCAGTCCCTGCCCCGCAGCCACTCATGTCACGGATCCAGTGGTCACCCTGAGGAGCACACGGGGATTTCTGCTGGTCGATTCCAGGTACCTTCCAAATCTGGAAGTTCAAGGTGGCCATTCTTCTAATGGCCTCATGCCCTTCAAACCCCCATAATGAAGCTGAGCGTGGTGACACACACCTGTAGTGCCTGTAATCTCAGCTACTCAGGAGGTTGAGGCAGGAGGATTAATAGAGTCCAGGAGTTCAAGTCCAGCCTGGGCAACACAGTAAGACCCTGTCTCTAAAAAAGAAAAAAGACTGGGCACGGTGGTTCACACCTATAATCCTAGCACTCTGGGAGGCTAAGGTGGGAGGATTGCTTGAGCTCAGGAGTTTGCAACCAGCCTGAGAAGGATCAAGACCCCATCTCTACTAAAAATAGAAATATTAGCCAGGCATTGTGGTATGGCCTGGGGTCCCAGATGCTCGGGAGGCTGAGGCAGGAGAATCGCTTGAGCCCAGGAGTTTGAGGGTGTAGTGAGCTACAGTGATGCCACTGCATTCTGGCCTGGGTGACACAGCAATACTCTGTCTCAAAAAGAAAAAAGAAAAAGAAAAAAGAATAGTTTAAAAATTCCCGTAGTGATTTCCATAGGAAGATGGCCCCTGCAAGCATCCCTTTAGTAGGACAGGTTCCCACTTCCCTGCTGCGTGACCTACAGCCATCACCCATGAGCTGGTAAAAACTGAAACATACAGACTTTCACCACTGAAGGGTTCTTCTGTCACTGCTGGAAATTGAGCCCTTTGAGCAGGTTTGTTTTCACCTTCTTCAATCAGAGTGGCATCTTCCCAAGCAAGATGTTTTCCATTCACCTTGGCACTGTCATCTACACACCAAGCAGCTCTTTTTCAGTTAGTCAAGAGCTGTTTACAGGGCACCGTCCAAGGGATGATAGGATCTGGCAGCTCCTAATGTAATTTCTGAGTCAGGCCTGGGGGAAATAGGCTCCCTGTTTGTGAGTATCTCCTCCTCCGTTCTCCAGGCAGCTTGATCCGATACAAATCACCTCCGCGTTACTATGGATCTCTTCTGGGCACCGCTGTCCCCACTAGAGTGTTTCTCTACCCACTCAAGACATAGTGGGCATTTGAGGTTTCAAGATTATATTATGACCTTTAGTCACAGGGATAGCTTCAATTAATGTCTGATAGCAAACCTGTAAGTGCCCCTTAAGTGGAAAATAACTAGTCCAAAGTCCCAGAAGATATTGCCAGGAGGCACTCACCGGCTTTTGCCATACGGGGCTGTCCCACGGAGAATCTGTCCCCACAGCACTCCAGCTCTTACTCTACACTGTGGGCTCGGCAGTCTTTCTGTTCCCATTCGGCATGTCCAGTATTGCTAGAAGGGTGGATTTACACACCTTCTGTCTTACGGTACTAGGTAGGGGACATCCCCCAGGCAGATACAATGTCCATCCCCACAATGTGATCAGGTAAAAGAGACACAACCACTTCAAACAGAACAATTTTTGTCCCTACTTCCACCTTAACCGTCAGCCCTGCCGTTCCTAACTGGAGCCTGCATTAGGATGTCACCAGGCTCCGGTTTGCAGTACTAGGCAGGCAGGCCTTCCGCACCAGACACGATCGATAGCCATTCCCACAAAACTGCAGGAGAAGAGGCACAACCTCTTCACATAAAGCCTGTTTGAACATTCCAGTTTGCACTCCATCTTTCACCTTAATCCTACATATCTTTACATTTCTATATTCTCTATTTGTAGCTGAGCTAGGGTGTCACCAACAAGTTTCAGTACCCCATGGCATGGGGCTCCCATATCAAGTAGTCTCTAGGGGCCCCTGATGCCTTTCCTCATTCTCTTGTTAATTAGCCTAATGTTTTGCATCTATAAGGCCAGTGTGAGAAAGCTGAGACAGCAAATTTGATAAGGCTTCTGGAATTTTCGTTTAGTTTTGCAGCAGCAAGGTTAGATGGGAAATCCACATCAAAGGGGCCCCTTAACCACAGCATATACCACGGCCTGGGTAACTGGCATGTTCAGTGGGTGATCATCCCGGCCATCACAAAGCCATCCACATGGTCTGCGTACAGAGCACGTCAGCTGCTTCGTCTGGGTGCTCCGTTTGGCATTTATAGGTGGAGTCAGGAAGTCCCCCTTCTCAGGGTAAGCAGACCTTACAGTGGCTTTTGTCCAGGCCACCAGGCTGGCTGTTCCCTTGGGAATAACCTCCTGGTCTCTGAATCCTATAAAGCCATCTGCAACTGTTCCATGGTGAGCTGTGGGCCCTGCACCGACCCAAGCCTGCTCTTGCACTCTGCAGCACTCAAAACCAGAGATGCTGCCCCTGAATCAGTTCTCTCAGAATCCATTTCAGTAACAGCTCCTCAGGAAGCTGATGACAAGATCCACAAAATGGGACAATTCCTTCGCACTGTACCGCTTGGTTTCAGTAGTCCTGGTTTTGCCTCCCCACCACGCTTACTACCTTCTTGGAGACCAGGCATCTCGGAGGTGTGTCCCGACCAGCGGGGCATACAACGCAGGGGTGCGAGGAGGACTACCTGCTGCTGGTGAAAGAAAAGAGACAAGAGACACACAAAATGGGGGCAAGACAAAATTCTGATCAAGCCTCAAAATTTTATTGCTGGGTGGCTGCTTATAGCACTGTAACGGGGGAGGGCAGGAATAAGAACACGTGGCAGCTTCTGATAGGAGGAAGGGCGGTGATGTGATATGAGACGAGGGAGTGGGAGGGGTGTTACAGGCTTTGCGCGCGCTTTCTTTGTGCAAGAGGGAGGAAGAAGAAGTATGTAAGCTTAAGATGGCGCTTTGTATAAGATGGCGTTTTGCATAAGGCTAAGCTGGCTCCCAACATCTCCTCCCTTTCTGTTTTAAAACAAGAAGGAAGGTGAGCGTTAACCGGGTGAGGGAGCAGGGGCCTGGCTCCTCCCGTGGGTCGTCTGTGCCCACCAGTGATGGCTCTTGGTATCTTTTGGGGAGGAGAGGCAGAGCCGAACTTATTCCAGAGAATAGTAGATACCAACCTCTATGCAAGCCAGGCATGCTCTCAGGGATACCCAGAGAAGGTCGAAATTTTTGTGACCTTCCCTTGCAATACTTTGTTTTGCACTCATCCCGGTACTCATACCCCTCTCCTGTGAAGGGAGGGGGTAGACATGTCTCTGGTTAGCATGTCGTCCCCGTAGGGAGGGAGCCGTAGCAATCTTCACCAAAACCATCTTCTACTGCCAGTCGTTGGTAATGAATTTGGATAGGTTTAGCAAGGATAGCATCAATTTGTCCTTTTATGAGATCTGTAAAATGGCGAAATGCCCAGGGTCCAAAGGTTATAAGCAGGAGGAGGCAAAGGAGGGGGCCCAAGATAGGGAGAAGGTAGGGGAGAAGTCCGTTAAGTCCGGTCCAGAGTGGGTTTTCAAATAATTCTTTTCTTCGTTTGATGAGATCTTCTTGTAATTTTTTGATCTTGTCCCGGACAATGCCAGACTTGTTGGCATAGAAACAGCACCGTTCCTGCAAGGCTAAGCAAATTCCTCCCTCCACCGCAGTCACAGGGGTTCCCATAGAGGAGTCTTATGAGTTCTTGCGGATTTGGCGGGGGTCCGAAGCCGGCGTATATACAGGAGGAGCATATGAGGAGGATAAAGAGGCAGAGCTTCATTGCCTGCAAGGAAGAAAACAAGTCTTCTCAGGGACTTGCCCCTGGATTGGCTGAATTAATTTTTCTGGGGGAGGTTTATAGGCTTGACTAGGCGTTCAGGTAGCCATCGAGGCCCTCCCTCTTGAGTATCATAGACACAAGCGGAACCGCGTCCCCATATGAGGACCGGGTCAGGACCCTGCCATTTAAGGGTCGAGGGATTTTTCCACATAACCTGAGCATATTGATCATTTGTCTTTTGATGCCAATGACGATCGGCGGCTGATTTCCCTTGTATATCGAGGTGTAAAAAATTAAGAGTAAATAGAGCATGGTTAAGGAGGTTACGTGGAGAACCTTTGGTGGGGTAAAGAGTGGTGGTTTTTAGCTTGTTTATGGTATTTTTAAGGGTTTGGTGAGCCCTTTCCACGATACCCTGGCCTTGGGGATTATATGGAATTCCAGTAATGTGTTTAATTTGTAGCTGGAAGCAAAAGGTCTTGAAATTTTGAGAGGTGTATCCAGGGCCATTATCTGTTTTAAGAACGTTAGGCTTGCCTAGGACAGTGAGGCAATGGAGGATATGAGCAATTACATTTTTGGTGGCCTCACCACTTTGGAGAGTGGCAAGGATAAAGCCACTGAAGGTGTCAACCGTGACGTGAACATATTTTAGGTTGCCAAACTCTGGGACGTGTGTGACGTCCATTTGCCATATAGCATTTGGAAGTAGACCTTTAGGGTTAACGCCCAGGTGTGGCGAAGGTAGGAAGGTTACGCAACCTGGGCAGTTCTTAACAATGTCTCTAGCTTGTTCTCTGGTAATCTTAAAATGAAGACGCAATGTGCGTGCATTCACGTGGTGGAGGTTATGAAATTGCTGGGCAGTTTTAAAGGGGTCCTGTAGTAGGGCAAAACAGGCTCGGGTCAAGGAGTCGGCCTGTGCATTTCCAAGAGAGAGAGACCCAGGAAGGTCAGAATGAGCTCTCAAATGCCCAACAAAAAAGGGCTTAGACCATGACAGGATCAACAACTGTAGCTGTTGAAACAAAGGCACCACATTGGTGGAGGGTTTAATGAAGGGAACTGTCTCTAATAGGGGAACAGAGGAGGCAACATATGCACTATCAGTATATAGATTGAAGGGCTCATTGTTCAAGAGCTTAAAAACCTGTATGATGGCAAACAATTCAACAAGCTGAGCCGAGCGAAATGGAGATGAAAGAACATATTTTTTATCATTTATAACATAAGCAGCCGTGCCCGAGGAGGAGCCATCAGAGAAAACTAAGGCTGCTCTATCCAGGGGTTTAGATGAAGTAACCCTTGGGAATGTAAAGGGGTGCAGCCGAGAAAATTGGAGTAGCCGATTGGCAGGGTAGTGATTGTCAATCTGGCCTTGAAATGAGATCAGGGAAATAGCCCAAGAGTCGTCATTCTGTATCAGCCAATGTAATTGTTCCTTAGTATAGGGGAGAACAAGGTGGTTAGGATCTTTCCCAAAGTGTAGACGACTCTTTTCTCTTCCCAGTCTTATTAATTTTGAAACTAGATCAGTATAGGTGGGTAAGACCTTACTTGGAGAAGAGGGTAAGTGTAACCATAATAAAGGGCTTTGTTGCCATAGGACCCCAGTAGGAGTGTACGGGGTGGCACAAATTATTAGGGAAAAGGGTTGACTATAGGTCAAAAATGTAACCTGCTGGCTTTGTATCGCTGTCTCTAAGAGTTGGAGTGAATGCTGTGCCTGAGGGGTAAGAGTGCGTGGAGACAAAGGGTCAGCATCGCCCTGAAGAATATCAAAAAGAGGTTTAAGTTCTCCTGTGGTTAGTTTTAGATAGGGCCGTAACCAATTAACATCTCCCAGGAATTTTTGAAAATCATTAAGAGTACGCAGGTGATGGGTTTTTAACTGCACCTTTTGAGGAGTGATGGCAGTAGTGTTGAGCTCAAAACCTAAGTAATAATAGGGATCTTTTAACTGTATTTTATTGGGAGCAATTTGTAACCCAAGGGCAGTAAGGGCCTTTTGCAAGTGGGCACTACAACTGAGTACCTCAGAGGTAGTTTTGCCTGCTAAAAGAATATCATCCATGTAATGCACAATATAAATGTGAGGCCATCGGTCCCGAAGGGGATCTATGGCTTGTGCAACATATTTTTGGCATAGAGTAGGACTGTTGGCCATGCCCTGCGGGAGCACTTTCCATTGAAACCTTTGCATTGGTCCCTTGAAGTTAATTACAGGCAGGCTAAACGCAAAGCGTTCCCTATCTTGGGGGTGTAATGGAATGGAAAAAAAACAGTCTTTGAGATCAATGATGATTTTGGGATAGTTAGATGGAATAGCCACAGGGGATGGGAGTCCAGGTTGTAGGGCTCCCATGGAGAACATCGTTTTGTTGATCTCTCTTAGGTCTTGGAGTAACCTCCATGCTCCGCATTTTTTCTTTATGACAAATATAGGTGTGTTCCACGGTGATGTGGTGGGTTCAATGTGGCCAGCCATTAGTTGTTCCTGCACTAACATTTTTGCTGCAGCCAACTTAGTTTCAGTCAGTGGCCATTGGTCTACCCAGACGGGGGTATCTGTTTTCCATTTTATTTTGTCCGCATGGGGTGCAGGAAGATCAACGGCCATTAGGGTAAATTTTGGTTGCCTAGTCCTTGTCGATTGATATTGGGTGTGACTACAATGGGTTTTGTAATACCTTGGTTGTTTTTTTTTTTAGCCCTTGGCCGGGAAGGAACCCTTGATTTAACATTTGATGAGTCACCACCTCATTTGGGCTACACATGATAACTTTTAGTTGTGATAATATATCTCTCCCCCAAAGATTGACGGGGATCCCTGGAATGATGTAAGGCTGAACTTTTCCTGTGTTTCCCTCAGTATCAGTCCATGTTAGAATTTTAGAACTTTGTTTAGGGTTGGTGGACTGTCCAATACCTTGGAGATGGGTATAGGAGGTCTTAGAAGGCCAGGAGGAAGGCCAGTGTGTCTCTGAGATAACGGTAGCATCAGCCCCTGTGTCTATCAATCCCTCAAATTTTTTGCCTTCTAAAAATAGGGTCAATAATGGTCTATCGGGAGTAACTTGTTGGACCCAATAGGCGTTGGAAGAGCCGAAGGCGGAATGAGAGCGGGGATAGGGAGAACAGCTACTATTCTGAGTATTTAAAGGTAATATGAGTAGTTGAGCCAGTCTTTGACCCCTCTTAATGGGGACTGGACCCGAGGATGAGGATATTAAAATCTTGATTTGTCCCTCATAGTCATTATCTATGACTCCAGGGACAACAGTCAGGCCAGCGAGGGAGGAGCTCCCTCTCCCAAGGATTAGACCAAAAGTTCCCGGGGGCATGGGGCCAAAAACAGTTGTGGGGAGTATTTGCACACCGTATTCAGGGATTAATATTGTGTCGGTGGCGGCACAGAGGTCCAGGCCTGCACTTCCGGGGGTGGCTCGCTGGAGGACGCTAACTCCTGGGCGGGGGAAGCCTGCCTCGGGGGGACGAACCGTACTGCCCCTAGGTTCTGTCCCGGGGATGGGGCCAGGGGCTGGCCCCTCTTGGAGTTTCCCTGCGTCTTGGGGAGAGGGTTCCCATCTATATCAGTTTTTGAATAACAATCAAATGCCCAATGCTTTCCTCTCCTACAGCGAGGACAGACAGAGGAAGGAGGGGGTCGGGGTTGCCTGACATTATTTTGGGAAGTATTTTGAGGTTTTGTTGGACATTCTCGGGAGAAGTGGCCAGGCTGTTTACACGTGAAACAGGTCTTTGTTTGTTGGGGTTTATGGGTGGCAGCGGTGACAAAGGGTTGTAGGGCCGCCCCGATGGCAACACCGATGGAGTGGGAGGTCCCAACTCCTGAACACAATTTGATATAGTCAGCAAGAGAGCCGTTACGGTGTGGGCGAATTGCTTCCTGACAGGCGGGGTTGGCGTTCTCGTAAGCTAGGTGTTTAAGAAAAACACTTTCGTTTTCGCCTTCCCCAACCAGTCGTTCTGCTGCATCTGTAAGTTTACTGATAAAGTCACAGTATGGTTCATCTGGGCCCTGGCGGATTTTGGCTAGGGATGTGGTGGCGGACCCCTTAGGCGGGAGACGGCGCCAGGCCTTCAAGCCAGCATTTTGAATTTGGGCTAGTAACCCCGGAGGGAAGGCGGCTTGAATTTCATTAGTCTGGTAAGGGGGTCTTCCTAAAAGTTTGTCTCTGGTCCAGGTCCTAGAAGTTCTATTTTCTGCATTGCGCTGTGCTGTCTCTCGGCAATTTTCTACAAAGTCTGTACGCCAGAGGACAAAATCACCCCTGGAGAGGGTGGCACGAGCTGGCATGAGCCAATCATTTGGTGTTAGCCATCGGTCGCTAAGGCCCTCAAGAAGTGCCATGGTGTAGGGCGCAGTGGGCCCGTATAAACTGACCGCAGCCTTTAGATCTTTAAGATGTTTAAGATTGAGTCTGCGATATTTTTGTCCTGAATTATGGGAAGAGTCACCCTCAGGCTCCTCTGTGTCAGAGGCCTCGTCCGCAGAGGGCGGGTCCTGGGAGTCAGGGTTTTCTTGTTCCTCTCTCCCTTCCTCATCTATGTTGTCTTGATCAGGGGGTCTGGGGGCGCGACTTCGTGTAACTGGAAAGGCTAGCAACGGCCGATCGGGAATTTTTTGTTTCTTGGATGATGTACTAGAGTTGCCGAGAAGAAGTGAGCCGAGCTCACTCTCGAGGGCTCTAAGCTCTTTAACTAAGCTAATGTGTTCCCGTTTTTGTCGGAGTGTTTCCCTAAGGGAGGAAATTTGTTGGGTTAGAGAAGAATTTATTTGTGGCGGGGGGTCATTTGGAGGATGTGCCTCGGGCGCAGGGCGTAAAAGGTTTTCAAACGGTGGAAGTGGTTGAAGGAAGTGATAAGGGGGGGGGTTGTGGGGAGCGGAGGGTAACGGATGAAGAACTGGCGCAGTAAGCCGCCAGGGGTCCTCCTCATCATGGTAATGAGCCGCCTGGTCGTCTAAGACTTCCTGGTCCTCAGGAGGGAGCTGATCATCGTGAGGAGGGGAGGAAGTGAGGGGAGGGTATAATTTTGGGACCTTTTTGAGAGTTTCTTTGAGGGGTTCAATATTGGAGTTGTCAGGCTCTTCCGGCATACTTATGGTAACCGAGTGGCAAGCCGAGGGGCGGCGAGAGCTGGCTTTAAGAGCCGCTTCGCCCGTCTGGATTATATGTTTAATGTCCGAATCTTGAGAATGAATTTGTAAAATATCATTAATTAAGTTCCAGTAGGAAAAGGTAGACACAGGGACCTTGCTAGGGCCAAAGGTGCGATAATAGTCATTGAGGCAGTCACCAACCCGTCTCCAGCACTTTTGATCAATGGTGCCCTCTTGAGGGAACCAGGGACAGACATCAGCCAGGAAACTAAAAAAACTACGTAAATCTTTCTTTTTAGCCTTAATTCTGCGTGCCTTGAGGGAATCCTTAAGACCATTAAGGAAGAGCTCATGCGAGCTCAATTCTTGTCCCATTATGATCACCTACTCACCGTTCCGATGTCCGCTGGGGCGGCCAATCCAGCGACGATCAACGCGGAGTCTTATCCCGTGGGCTGATGGCTCACGGGCTCCAAGCGAGCTCTCGGGCTCAGGGGGTGCCCGGCCGGGGCGTCTTCCGAGTAGGTGCCAACAGCGCTGTTCCGTGCCTCGGGCCCCACGTTGGGCGCCAGTTTATGTCCCGACCAGCGGGGCATACAACGCAGGGGTGCGAGGAGGACTACCTGCTGCTGGTGAAAGAAAAGAGACAAGAGACACACAAAATGGGGGCAAGACAAGATTCTGATCAAGCCTCAAAATTTTATTGCTGGGTGGCTGCTTATATGCACTGTAACGGGGGAGGGCAGGAATAAGAACACGTGGCAGCTTCTGATAGGAGGAAGGGCGGTGATGTGATGTGAGACGAGGGAGTGGGAGGGGTGTTACAGGCTTTGCGCGCGCTTTCTTTGTGCAAGAGGGAGGAAGAAGAAGTATGTAAGCTTAAGATGGCGCTTTGTATAAGATGGCGTTTTGCATAAGGCTAAGCTGGCTCCCAACAGAGGTGCTCTCTCTGTCCCCTCTTATTTTTCCCTTGGGGGTGGCTCTGAGGCTGGTGGCCCCAGCTCAGACCGACCTAATCTGAGCTTAGTCCAGCCTCAAGGCCCCACCTAGCACTTTTACTTTCATTGTAGCTATTACAAATAGCACTAACCAAGGGATTGTATATTTCTGTGTTTTCTTATTAATTTGCATTCCTCATCACCCAGTGAACCAACTCGCTGTGAGTTGGATCCATCTCTAAATTCCCTGTAACTTTCACCTTGAGCACGCGATTGCAGCATGGCCGTGGCTCCACGCCGTGAGTGACCACATGGCCCCCAGGAGTCAAAGTTTCCTCATCTCCCACCCTTTTATCCTTTCTCCTCCCAAACCACATGTTTCTGTGAACTGTGGGGTGAGGGGAAACTTGCCCTTTCCCCAAAAGTTCGCTGAAAGGTCAATTAACAATGAAGGCAGATTAATAAGAGCGAGAGGTCCATTTACAGTGCACACAGGAAGAATCTCAGAATGATTATTCAGCATCCCAGTGGGATCCAGACATTTTTATACCTGCCTTTTAGAGTGGAGAGAGAGATGAGCAGTATAGGTAATTCTGTTTCGGGGCAAACAGTTGCCAGGGAGGATGAATGGACAGGGAAACAGATTGACTTGTAAATGATTCTCTTAGCAAATTAAATTAACCTGAGAGGCAGGTATTATACTTAAAATGATTTGGACTAAGTCTGCTTGCATTCCCTCATTTTTTCCTGCAATATACTGAGATAACAGGGAGGAGAAAGGAAATCAATTGTTCTTTTGACTGGTCAGTCTGGTTTATGTGGCTAGAAGGAAAGCTCCTTCCATGCTTTTTGATCTTGAAGGGCCTTTAATTCACAATATTCTTTGTACCAAGGAGTCATATTTTGGGGTGAAATTTCCTGAGCTCCTTCAGAGCCAAGGTGGTTCTAGCAAATCCCACATTTCTGACACCAAACTGCGTGAGGGTCTTCCTCTCAACACTCCTGATACCAAATGCATGGCGTCTTTTCCAGCAGCGCTTCTCCAACTCTCCGCAGGATTGGGCATCTTACAATTTCACCCAGCTCTGAGACTATCTACCTGGAGATGGCATCAGACCCCACGAGTGTGGGGCTCAGTCCCACAGGGTTGCCCCTACCTCACATGCCAGTCGCAAGTCCTGGGCCTTCTGCACTTCTGACCAGCCAGCTATAAATCAGGGGCTCCCACGATGCCTCCTCAGGTTTGATAATTGTCTAGAACAATCCACAAAATTCAGGGACACTCTTCCTAGTACTGGGTTGTTATAAAGGATACAGTCAGAGAAAAGATGCATAAGGCAAGGTATACGGGAGGGGCAGGGAGCTTGAAGTGCCCCACCCTCAGAGCACTTCCTTGTGTTCACCAGCCCAGAAGCTCCCTGAACCCCATTGTTTAGGGTTTTTTTTACAGAGATTTCATTCCACAGGCATGATTGATCAAATCATTGGCCATTGGTGATTGACTCAACTTCCGGCCTCGCTTCCCTCCCTGGAGGTCAGGGGTGGGGCTGACAGTCCCAGCCTTCTAATACTGTCTTTTGACCACCAGCCCCATCCTAAAGCTCTCTGGAGGCTCTCAGGCACCAGTCAGCTCCTTGGCACACAAGGACACTTCTGTCACACAGGAGATTCCAAGAGTTTTAGGAACTCTGTGCCAGGAACTGGGGACAAAGATCAATTTTTTTTAAGGAGTTACAACTGAGTACTTTTTATTTTTATTTTTAACATTTATTTATTTATTTATTCTTAGTGGCAAAGTCTCACTATGTTGCCCAGAGTGAATTCAAACTCCTGGGTTCAGGTGATCCTCCTGCCTCAGCCTCCCGAGTACCTGGGACTACAGGCACATGCCATGGTAACTGAATTCAATTTTTTTTTTCGATCGCAGGACCTGCCTCTGTCCTGTTTTCCTTGGCCCCACCTTAAGTTTGTAGATTAATGTAGGGGGAGGGACATCTTGTAACACTCAGTCTTCGTGTCTTGGGACTGGAAAGGTCTCTCATCTACTTGAGTTCCCTGTCCCTCTGTCCATTTGAAACTTGTCTTCACCTACTTCTGTACATTTCTAGGTGTACATTTCTTCCCTTTGGGCTGTGCTAAATAAGACCCTTTCTCCATCACATGTTCCAAGGACTGCTGCTAATTTATCTGTGAATGCAAATTTAATTTGTATGTAAATATAAATTTGGCCAGAGCAAACCAGAGGGCCCCACCTCAGTGAAGAGTCTGCCTGCCGCTCACCCTAGAATCCTGCGTGCTCAGTCTCCTGTGACCCCCTTCTTCTTGCCACCTAGTCCCCATGTGGGGGGAGGGTGGTGACACAGCTGCTCTGGCCTGTCCAGGGGGACCCTCCTGGATGACCCAGGACACGGGGCTGCTACAGGCCCACCTGGGCCTGGCTTCTCACAAATGCTTTTCACCTTTCCACCAACTGCTTGGTAACCTTTCTGGGTCAGGCTGAAAAGGGAAAACCATATTTCAGGGCTACAAAGTCCCATTTCTGAGGGGAATATCTTAAAAGTCTTTTGTTATGCCTTGAGGAACTTATCCAAATATAAACCCTTCAACGAATCCCTGACAACGCTTAGATGCAATCTGTAATTAATAGTGCCACTGAATAAATCGTAAAACTTGGTTGTGAAATCCTTGAAACTTTCCTAATATCTATCTCATTGGCATAAGGTATTCGACTCTAAAGGTCTACGTTATAAAGATTGAATTTGTAAACTCAAAGGTGCATTAACTTTAAGATGAGTTAGAAGGCTTTTTCATACAGCTGTCTGGTCTGGTTGGGACAAACATTCACTTCTACAAATATTTTCAGCATCTTTTTATCTTTCTTTTAGTGACCACTGCCCTTACCTGGAAACAGGCACGAATCTAGGCCCCTGCTCCTCTCTGTGTAGACTCTGTCCCTTCATGATGCCCAAAGCAGGCTGCATGTTCCAAAGATGGCCACAGAAATATCTGCTCCCACGTGTACTCCTGCAACGTGGCCTGGCCACTTCTCCCCTTGAGAGGTGAGGTCTGGGTCTCCTCTCCTGGAACAGTTCCTGTTTGCCCAGAACATTCCCGGTTTCAGCAAGGAGAGTCCTGCAAACCAGCGAAGAGTCCCAGGCAAACTGGGATAGCCGGTCACTGGCTGCAGCTATGGGTGGCTTCAGGTTTGCTTTAACCAACAGAACACGCTGAGAGACGCTGTGATCTCCAGAGTGGGTCACAGAAGCCTGGATGAGGCTTCCTCCATGTTCTCCTGTGTGTTAATGATGGTTTTTGTCTTCTGTATCTTGTAATGTTTTGACATGTTAAAAACCTGGCTGGCCTGGGAGAGACTGTCCCTCCAGGGACTAGTCAATTCTTAGAGCCACCCAAGGGTGGGCTGGGAGCCTGCCTTTCACAAGCAAACCAACCAATTCCACGTCTGCATCTCAGGGACTCCCTTCATCTAACTCTCACACACCAAGCCAATATTCCCTCTGCCCAAATCACCCCAGGGCCAGGTGCCAGGCAAATAGAGACCACCCCTACAGCCCAAACCCACAGAAATTGTTCGATCCGGCCCATTCTGAAGTGTTTCCCCTGCTCTGCCCGGCTCTCCCACGAGAGCCCCAAGAAAGGCTCTGGCCTCGGCTTGGGCTTTGCTCCTGCTTCTGCCTCCGCACCTCGGCCTGGCGCTCGGCTCGGGCCTGCTGCGAGCAGTGGAGATCGGACCAGAGCAAGGCTTCGGGCATCTGGAAAAGCCCGTTCTCCTGACATCATCCAGGGGTTTTTAAACTGTGCTGTTTTAGGAACTAGAGGTTCTCCCAGCACTCAGGACCACACGCGTAGAAAGTGGGGGGGAAACGCCCGCCCCCACCACCCTCCAACCAGAACAGCCGTCGTTTTCATGTTTTGGTTATTTGACTTCCGAGAAAAAAACTTCCCGTGAACAAAGAGATTCTCTGGGTTCTGAGCATTCTTAAGCTTCAGCAAACCTAGAACACTCCTCAGTTAAAGAAAGAAAAGATGAGTAAACTGAGGCCCAGCGAGGGGAGGTCCCAGACCGAGGCGTGAGCCCAAGAGAGAGCATCCACGAGCTAGTCTGGTCCCCTCACAGTGTTGGCTAGCTCAGGCCCGGGTGACACATTTTATCCCACGGATCAGGAGAAGAAACAAGCTTCCTTTAACATCTATGCTTTGTTCCTGCGTTCTAAATTTAGCCTTGCGGCTGGCAACTAAACTGCGTTCGGCGGTCTCCAGGCAATACACCTGTGCCTGTCATCACAGCTTCATCTCCATGGTTTCGGTACCTTCCCGCTTTTGGAACCAATTTCATTATCCTGTCTGAGTGACTTTACTGGTGAGCCGAAAGACAACCGTGATATTTACACTTAAATTCACAGCACTCGGGATCTAATTTAATTATCTCCTTGTGTATTGTTTTTCCCAAACAAGAGGGGGCCTATTTGCAGGAGACCAGCACAGATTGCTTAATACAGGGTGTTAGGCTTTTCCCAAGATAGACACCGTGTTTCAAGCGCATCATAGTACAGCTGCTGTATCCATCAGTGTAGGGGTACCCCAAATGCTTAAAACCGTTAGATCGCGCAGGTCCCTGAAAGCGTACCACAACTTTGTGTTGAAAGCCGGTTATGTCCTAAGCGGGATCTATAAGAAGATGAAAACAGTACAGTGTTTGGCACAGAAATACTCAAATATTAAACATAATCTACCCTTTTGCTACATCTCTGGGTCCTCCTTTCAAACAGCTGTTGTTTCTCTGTCACCCAGTGTGACGTTCTCAGAGACAACAGAGGTTTCTTTGTCACCTTCAACTTGCCGTGGGGACAGGAAGCCAGTGAGGAAGGGAAGGTCGCGTCTGGCAAAACAGAACACGGAGCGACGTCCGAGACAGAAACCGGCCTGGCTGCCAGGAATCCTCACGCGCATCAGCGGGACACGCAGCCTCCTCTCTGCCCGGGACCCCACATCCTCATGCAGAAGCCACCATGCCTCACTCAGGGCCCGGGAACGTTGTGGTGCATTTACTAGTCAATATTTGTATGCAGACAAGTCCCCACAAAAAACACTCCCCAGAGCCTTGGACCCTGGAGTAGTTCTATGTGGTGGTCGGGCCACCAAGAGGAGGCGAAGTCAGGCTCGCTGCCTTTATGCTGTTAGGTGAGGCACCAGCCGGTCCTCACTGCCTCCCTCTCGTAGCTGACGTCCCTCACTGCCTCTCGGTGGCAACAGCAGGCCAAGCGTCAGCCCACCAAAGTGCCTTCAGCTATTTTGTCCCTTCATCCTTATTTTATTTTATTTTATTTTATTTATTTTATTTTCTTGAGACAGAGTCTCAATCTGTTGCCCGGGCTAGAGTTCCATGGCGTCAGCCTAGCTCACAGCAACCTCAAACTCCTGGGCTCAAGCAATCCTGCCTCAGCCTCCCGGTTAGCTGGGACTGCAGGCATGCGCCACCATGCCCGGCTAATTTTTTCTATTTTTAGTTGTTTGGCTAATTTCTTTCTATTTTTAGTAGAGACAGGGTCTCGCTCTTGCTCAGGCTGGTCTCGAACTCCTGAGCTCAAATGATCCACCCACCTCGGCCTCTCAGAGTGCTAGGATTACAGGCGTGAGCCACTGCACCCAGCCCCTTAATCCTTATTTTAAATTTGTACAATTTCCTATCTTTATAGAGCAGACATTTAAATTGCAACCTGTAAATGATTTCGGTTTTAAATTTTAACTTGTTTTTATCAAGTCTTTAGGTATCATGGGGAAATTCAGCCTTTGGTCTTGTTAGCTGGAATTCATTGTGATTCTACAATTTACTTATTTGTCCCCAGATCTTTTTATCTTTTCCTTTTTTTTTTTTCTCTCTCTCTTTATCAGGGCATCTCCCAGGACTAGCATTGCAAAGATTCAGGAATCATGTGTCAGGAATCACTGGTTCCAAACAAAGTCCTCAAATCGCTGTTCCTCCACAACCTATCAGGACCTTCCTAGTTCAGACTTTTGCTCTCTTTCAACCCCAGCCTCCCTTGACCAATGTCTTTTCTAATGTCTTGTCATATATTTAGCCTGAATTTACGACTTCCGGAGGCACTCTCCAGCTCCCAGGGGTGCTGGACCTGTCAGTTCAGCAATATTCTTACTTCCATTAAGGCAACGATCACTTGGCCCTGCATTCAGATCACCAATAAATATCAGTTAATTGATTGATCCTATGAGGTCTCTGCACTTAAGGTAAAAAATATGAAAAAACTTGATTTATGTGTCATATGATCACCGTCCTTTATTGTTCCAGTTGTTTCTAAGATTTCGCTGTGCTGACTCCAATTTTATCACCATCCAGTTAAAGCAGTGAACTTGGCCTCTGATCTAGCTATGGAGGAAATTTCAATATTGCAGCCAGAGGTCCTCAAGACCTGCGTCTCTGCTTTAAACACCATGACAACACCCAACTGAGAGTGCGATGCTGATGTTTAACCACTCATTGGGGATTTTGCCTTCCACTGCCCTTCCTTCCACTGACCTGCTATTTATCTTTCGTATGTTGTTGTTACATCCTCTGACAATGGTCTCTTCTCCTTAGTTAAATGGTAGATTTCTTGAGGCAATGCTATAAACCTAGCACAAAGCCCAGCACTAAGTAGGTCTTCAGCAAAGAGTGGTCAATAGAGATGTGATTCACAGTATTTGGATTTAAAAGGCAGCACTAAATCAAAATTTTGTTCCTACAAACAGCAGGCATCCAGAGTCAGTGATGTTTATTTCTGTTGAAGCCTCAGATTTTAAAAGACAAAACTAAACCAGATTTTCTCCTTGACACACCAGGCATCCGTACCATTGAAGTTTATTTCTGTGCGCAGAGCCTCCCGCTTGTGCCCGGCACGCCACGCTCCCTGAGCTGCACGCACACGGGGGAGATGTAGGTCACCGCTCACAGTAGAAGTAGAAAAATGAGTTAACAGGTTGGCATAATCAAGAAATATGACCCTAAAATGCCACTAATGAGAAGTACTCTAAAAACCATTATCTGGAAAAACGATAAACAATATTTTATGCTACAGTGATTCAGGAAAACGAGTGTCACCTCCATGGGAACATTGTCCTCGATTGCTGAAGCCATCACATTCCAAAAGCATGTCCCTGTCAGGTTGCACCTGGGAGCAGCCAGTCCCACTGAACCACTGTCAGACCCTCTGGAGGGTCGTATATGCCTGATCTATAACACAGCAGGGTTTTATGTTTGGCCCCTCCCAGACGGTCACTCTTGATTTGGCACATCTGGTGAACTGGAGAAGAGGAAATTGATCTGCAAGACAGGGGAGGCCCACGCAGGATTTTGCAAACTTTTCAGATGATGGACAGAAGAATATACCACCCCACAACAAGCCGCTTTGGTTTATACCAAAGTCAGGATTATTTTGAGCTGAAGGTAACTGAGGAAAAGTGGGAACAGGAAGAGCTCTCTGCCCTCCCCTTCTTTGCCTAAAAGCAGGGCGTAAACCTGTACCGGGAGGGCAGAAGTTAGTACAGGAAGCAGCCTGCAGTGTAGGCAGGCACCAGAGGAACCTGCCTCCCAAGCCTTCCTAACCAGCCCTCGTCACCCCCGTTAGCTCCCCCATCTATTTGCCTTCCCACAACCTGACACCCGTGGGAGCTCACAGTCCTTTTCCTTTATCTTGTCACTTCCTACAGATTTACTTTTCTTTGTTAAGATGCTCTTCTGAGTTACTCGTCTCTGGTGCTCCATGTGTGATCACTGTGTACTCGTTAATGAACTTAGGTTTGTTTTCCTCTTGCTAATTTGTCTGTGTTCGGTCTAATTTGACTCCCAGTGAACCTAAAGTGGATAAAGGGAAAAAAAGGCTTTCTCCTCCCATACACAGGGAGGTCCTGACAAGGGGCCAGGGAGCAGCGCTATTTCTGGCTCGGATACCAGCCCCACCCACCCCTTTGGACCTCTTGATGTATGTGGAGAGAAAATGTGACTCTAGTTTTAATCTTTTGTTTAAGCCAACAGACCGGAAAAAAATTTAAGCTAAAAATCTCAGCCAAATAGTAGTATTTGGAAATTACTATAAAAATATATTTCTCTGTATTTAAATTGAATTTAAATTGAAATTGAATTTACACTGTATTTAATCTGACCAATTTTTAGAACATATTTTATTTATGCATGTAGTGGACCAAATGGTGATCTCTAAAAAGTTATGTCCATGTCCTATCCCCAGGAACCTGTCTGTGGATGTGACCTTATTGGGAAAAGGGTCTTTGCAGATATGATGAAGGATCCTGAGACAAGATCACGCTGGATTATGTGGGTGGGCCCTCAGTCGACTGAAGAGGTCCTTATAAGAGACGGAAGAGGAAGAGGCACAGACAGAGAGGAGGCAGAGATTGTAACAGACCCCTAGATAATCCTCTCCCCTAACTAGCTGACCTTTTGTGTTGATTCCCAGAAACCGTGGATTTTCTGCAAGACAGAGGAGCTGAGATTCGGAAGGCCCTGGGGCAGACTCCCTGACAACTCACCATCCCCGGCAACCTGCCCCAATGCACATGGCCCTTTGTTAGTTACACCACGACCTGCGTCAAGACTCACGGCCCCTCCTTTAAAAGCCCATGATCTCCCCTAGTCACAGAGACTGGATTTGAGGCAGCTTCGCCTGTTCCCTGGCAGGACGTCTGTTGTATTTAAAAATTCCTTTCTTCCTTGGCAATCCTGGTTGTCTCAATAATTAGATCTTTGTGCAGTGAGCAACTGGACCTAGACTGAAAGCCCCTGACAGTTTCTACAAGATTAGTGTGATGCAGCCACAGGGGAGACTTGGGGCCACCAGAAGTGGGAGGAGACAAGGAAAGGGCCTCAGGGGGAGTGCAGCCCTGCCCACACCTTGACCTCAGACCTCCGGCCTCCATGACTGGGGGAGAGTAAGGCTCTGCTGTTCTGAGCCACGAGCGTGCAGCACTTTGTCACAGCGGCTGCAGGAAACTAGTACAACCTATAAGAATTTTTAATTTGGGGGAGGGACAGGAAGAGATGGCAGCAAAGTTTTATGGCTTTGGGGTTTTGTCTTGCTTTCCGAGGTGGTTTTCTAAAAACCTCCGTGTACGTTTGAAGAGAAGGTGAAGCCTTTTTTCTCTGGGCAGGGAGGTGGGGCCGCACCCATGGCATCGGGTTCCTCCTCCCGTTCCTCAGCACCTGGCTCTGGCCGGCTCTATGCTGGGCGAGCGAATGTGAGCTCAAGTCTGCAGGACGGTCTCTGGTCACGTCTCCTGGAACTCCCTGCAGGGTTCACTTTGTGGTTTTGTTGCATTGAAATTCTCACCAGGGATTGTCTCCTTCACTTTACAACAGACTCACCTTTGCTTCTCTCATTTCTTTTTTCTTGCTTGCTTCTCCCACCCCTTTTCTGGTGACTATTTATTTTTGAAGACAGTCAACTCTGTCTGTGTCACCGTTCTGTGTCCAGCCAGGGAAAATCAAGCCTGAGTGCAGGAGTTTCTCTCTTTTTGGAGAGGAGGGACTTCTACTCCAGAGGGACATTACTGCGTGTGTGGGGTAGGGAAGTGGCAGGAGGTACTGGGAAAAGATTCTTCTTTTCCCTAAGTGCTCTTAGAAGGATAAGAACTAAGTCTGCCAATCTGTCTCTGGGTGGGACTTTTCTAACTCACATTACTAAGAGACAAGCAAACGACATGCTCTAATGAGGGAGGGATGATTGGTACAAGGGGAGAAGACCAGGGTCCTAGACTCAAAACTTGGGTCCAGTGTTCACTGGGGAACAGTGGACGAGGGGAGTTAACAAGCCCGAGGCTCAGTTTCTTTGTATGCAAAGTGGACAGCAGTGGCCTCACGTGCTGACTTTATCTGTTCTCGTGTCTGCCTCCCTGCCACCCTGGGCACCCTTTGAGCGTGAGCTGGGACTGGCCCACAGACAGGGGCTGACCAGGCACAGCCCCATGGGGTGGCTCTGAGAATCACTCCTGCTCCCTCTTCCCCTCTAGGAACCTGTGTGGCTCACTGGCGCAGGACAGAAACAACAGAGAGAGGGGAAGGATCAAGAGAGGGGGAAAGGCTGAGAATTGCTGCCTTAACACTCCAAATGCAAATTTTCATTCAGAAGTTCTTCCTTCATTATAAGGTAGAACTTCTACAGATACGGAAATTCAACCTAATTTTTTCTTTTTTTATTCAAATTCTACTTAAAGGTTTTTTATCTTTGTACGATGTTTGATGAGAAAGCATTGGAACATGGTATGGTATGTAACCATACCCTCTCCCACTTTAGGAAAAACAACCAGTGTGCCTTGTGCTATCTAAGTAATCTCACAGGTCCCCCTTGTCGTGGCTGGCACAGCACCCAGCTGTCTGAATTACGGTGAGTTTGGGTTTGTACCCAGGTCTCTGGGATGACCTGCTGGTACCCTCAACCTAACAGTGAATGTCCATCCGGCTGTGCTATATAAACCTAACACCACGAAGCTCCTCCTGTCCCAAGGGCTTGCCAGGGAGAATTCACTGTCACAGCATCCTCAGTTTGTTATTACTTAAGCTTAACTTATCTGTACAAGGAGAAATATATCAGGCTGGACGTCATCTGTAGATTTCACACATTCTCTGTAAGGCTAAAATGTTTCCAGCTGCTGACACTGTTTTTTAGATCGTTCCCTCAGACTGATACAGCAAGGGGACGATCTTTCTTTGTAGAAAAACCTTCTAAATCATTCACTGAAGGCTTTGCTATTTGCTGTCTTTTACCTCTTTGATAAGGAAGGCTGTATTCTTTCTGTGCCTAAGGC
The DNA here is from genome assembly GCF_020740605.2 of Lemur catta. NCBI lineage: Eukaryota > Metazoa > Chordata > Mammalia > Primates > Lemuridae > Lemur > Lemur catta. Next base: position 86,379,285 of record NC_059137.1, read on the forward strand.
CGAGGAGTAGCAATGTGGGTGTCTTCTGCCGGGTACCCGCCCAAAGGACAGACCCTTTCCCCAAGGCCTCCCCACCTCACCTATTACCCTCCCATTACCCCGGTGGTTCACAAAGCTATGGCACTTGCCTCTCATTATTTTATGTGGAAAATAAAAAGATTTATTTCTGTACATCTCTCTGAGCTAAGTTTATTTCTTGGAAGACAGGGTATGTAGTGTACATTTCTGGTTATAACAAGTAATGTTATTTCTTTTATGCCCATCTCTGTCTTAAAGTCCCCTGATACCTCCAGTCTGGGAGAATAGATGCCTAATTGCATATCTTTTATTTTAAATAACATTTGCACACGTTCCACAGGGATTTTGATATGCTCCTATTTGGGAGAAGTAAACAACAATGAAATTGACCATAACTTTTGAAGCGAAATCCTAGAGAAAAATGCTTACCAAAACAAAACCTTTTCAATAACCATTTTTCTTTATGACCAAACAACATTAGGTAAGAACAACATTGTCTAAACATTTATTTGATAATTTAAAAGGCATCTTATCATCTCAGGACTTGGTGAGGCATAGCCACATTCCTTATCGTGAACTGAACTGCCTCAAAGTGACCAAGGCCAACATCTGGGCTCAGCCACTCAGCCGCTGGTCACTGAGTTCACCAGTGTTGGGGTCTAGGGTGGTAGATTGTGTTTCCAAATACGGCTGCAGCAGCATCCCTCACTCCAGCCCTTCTGCAGCGTGACCTTGCTACCTCTCAGGCTGACCCGGGATGGGCTTTGACCAAGAGCATGCAGAGAAGTCACTCGGTGTGACTGTCAAGACTGGGCCGTGGGCGACCTGCAGCTCTTCTTGCCTTCACCTCCTTCACCGTCATCCACTGCCCCTGCTTCACTGTCATCACCTCCTTCACGGTCGTTCCCTCCTTCACTGTTGTCCACCGCTCCATTGGTAGGAGCACGGCCCTGAGCACCACACAAAGAGCCCAGCTTCCCTGAGAAAGAGACCATGTGGAGTGAAAGAGACATCCATCCAGCCTCCAGCTACTTCAGCTGTCCTACCCTGGGCAGTTTTGTAGGGGAAGCCATGATGGCACTGCCAGCCCCACGGGTCCCAGCCCCCACCCGTCTGCCAGCCCATACATCGAGCCCTGCCCCAACTCTTGATCTATGAATTTTGCACCAATAAAATGACAATTGTTATCTTAAGCCACCAAGTCCCTGAGTGGTTTTTAATTCAGTGAAAGAGCCAACGGACAGCTGGGATCTAGTCAGGGATCGCAGCCGCCTGGCATTGAATGGTGCAGGGGACCCGGGCACAGCAGAAGGTGAAGCGTGGATGGCTGGGCCATCGTACTACACGGGCACATCACTAGTCAGCACTGGGGGTGCTGGGGAGGAGGAGAACAGGAATGTACATCACAGGGCCTCAGCCACGGAGGCTGGTTTCTAAAACAGGCCGAGATTCAGCGCACTGAATCTCTGAGGTCAGAGCTACCGCCAACTACAGATTCAATTCCACAGCGTTGGAGGAAAAGCACTTACAGATGCTGCATGGGGCCAGAATGTGTCTTAGCAACTGAATCATGATTTGTTTGCAGATGGGATCAAATGCCCAAAACAATCCAATATGTTAAATGTTTTCATAGGAATACTTGCATCAGAACTCTCTGTTTCCGCACTTGGCTCTATGGGGTTTGTTTTGTTTTGTTTTGTTTTGTTTTTTGTCTTCGTGTCTGCTTTGCAATGGGCTGGGAGTCACCCATGAGTGAAGGGATAGGTCAGGTGTAAATGAACACACAGGTAGACAAGGAAGATGCTGATGATGGCACCTGCAGAGGGAAGATGACAGCTCATTTCTGGAGCACTGAATGCAGAGGGGAGAGCGTTGATGGAGGAAATAGCAAAGGAAACCACAGCTCAGAGGAAACCACAACTAGACGACCCGATGCAGTTGGTGTGGGATGAGGGGAGGGTGTAGCCATAGAGGAAACTGCTGTGCCCTACAGAATGTGAGATGGGCCCAGGGCTCAACAGTTAGGGGCAAGAGAGCAGAAAGGGGCTAAAAACTAAGCAGCGTTAAAGATCTGTGTGTGTAGAAGGGTCAACACGCCCATCCCCGGCCCATGCACAGAACTGCAAGGACCTCCAGCCAGGCACTAGCTCCAGGCACAGAGTGACGTGTGCAGTCTGGAAGGACAGGGCAGCTGCATGCCCAGGGCAAAGTCTTCCCAGTGCTGGAGTGTTTGGGGGGCAGAGCGCCCCTTAGCATAGCCGGTTCTCTGCTCACTCCTGCTAATGGGCAATCTAGCGCCAGCATCCAGTTCATGGGCCAGAGTTCCAGTCAGCCCTCGTTCTTACAGAGGAAAGGACAACTAAGGCTCTCCAGGGATTAGCGGAAACTTGTGCCTTTAAAGAAAGCCACCAGGATTCTAAAAAGAGAGAGAAAGACAAAGACAGAAATTTAGCCCTGGAGAAAACAGAGAGAATTCAGAGACATAAGAACATAAAACAAACAGCATGAAGGAACAAAACTTCTTTGATCAGCATCCTCAGAAAGATTTTGGGAAATATTGCCTGCACAGAGCAAGAACGCGGCGTGTGAAAAATGAGCTGTGTGAGAAGAACCACAGCAAAAGCCCCTGGACATTAAGATTATGTTTCACAAAATATAAAATAATAACTACGGATGGACAATACCATCTAGGAAATCTCGGAGAACACAGAGAAGGAAAGACAGAAAATATGTCAGAAACAGTAAGAGATGCAGATGACACCCCCGAGAGGTACAACACCTGCCCGGTAGGAATTGCAGAAAAAGAAGGAAGGAAGGGAAGACAGAGGGAAGGAAAGAAAGAGAGCATAAAACAAAGATTAGAAAACTGTCCGATAAATAATTACCTTTTCCAAGAGCTGAGGAAAGACACAATCTTCAGACTGAAAGAGGCATTGAGAGTATCAGTTAGTATAACCACTTTGAAGAGCATCTTGACAATAATTCATGGAGTTAATTGTCCACGCGCGCCCAGTAATTTCCCTGTCAGGTCTGTCCCCTCAAGGCAGTGCTTACAGACTGGGAGCCCCTTCTGAGCCAAGAGTTGGTGTGGACCTGCCGAGTTTAGAACCTCCGTCCTCAGGGTGTCTGAGCAGGGCCAGGAGCAGCCAGACTGCCAGGGAGCAGCGCCTCCTGCTGGGAGCAGCACATCCATTCATTGAATTAACTGCATGTGCCGCTCCGTGTGGCGCCATGTCCAGGGTGCACCATGGCGTGGACAGGCTGGGAAGCGTTTGCCTGGAGAGACACCCTTACCGAAGCACACAAGATGTAGGTAATCTACTGTAGCATTGTTTGTGGGAGCAAAATAAAAGGGAATAGCCTAAATAGCTACCCATGGAAAAGAGATTAAACAACAGTGCGTTGAGGAGCTTCCAGGTTGGTGAGCACATGGAGGAGCCTGGAGGGCGGTGCCCTGGAGGGGGCGTGGGAGCTCCGTGCGATCCCCCATCCCTTGCCCTACACATCCCTTCATCTGGCTGCTCCTGAGGTATATCTTTACAATAAACTGGTAATCTAGTAAATACACTGTTTTCCTCAGTTCTGTGAGCCATTCTAGCAAATTATCAAACCCAAGGAAGGGGTTATAAGAACCCCAGATTTATAGCTGTTCAGTCAGAAATACAGGTGACAACCTGGTTTGAAATTGGCATCTGAAGTTTGGGTGAGGGAACTGTTTTGTAGGACTGAGCCCTTAACCTGTGGGATCTGGTACTGTGTCCAGGCAGACAGTCTCAGAACTGGGTTAAATTGTAGGACATGTAGTTGATGTCTATCAGAGAAATGAATTGAACTTGTAGGGAAACACCCCACACACTTGGTCCCAGAGGTGTGTTTTAGCAGCGTTCCCCAACCTTTTTGGCACCAGGGACCGGTTTCATGGAAGACAATGTTTCCGCAGGAGGGGGACGGGGTGGGAGGCAGAGCTCAGGCGGCTGCAGAGATGAAGCTTCGCCCCACCCCCCACCCTCGCCTCCTGCTGCGTCCCGCCCCACCCCTACCCCCAACAGGCCATGGACCAGTACCAGCCAGTCCACGGCCGGGGCTGGGGACCACAGTTCTAGAATAAAGGAGAGTTGAGAAAAAAAAGTGGGCTTTTTCCTTTGTGTCAGAAAAGTGAGATTTGCTAGAATGGGCCCTGACTTGTGGAAACATGTGGTTTGGAAAGAGAAAGGCTGAAAGGGTGGGAGATGAGGAGTCTTTGACCCCTGCATGGCTCCCTGGTCGCCCCTGGTGTGAAACTGCACCTGGCTGCGCTCAGTGCCTGAAGGTAAAAGTTACCAATAGAATTTAGAGACCTTGGTAGACCCTGCCCCTGAAGAGGTAGCCTATTGGATACATAAGGAAACACAAAACACTAAGAAGCTTGCTAGACATGTAATTCCTCGGTTACTGTTATATATAATAGCTAACATGAAATTAAAAGAGAGGGCCCGGCTGGACCTTGAAGCTCGACCAAGCTCATATTTGGGTCCATCTAAGCTTCAGTCACTAGTCTCGAAGCCACCCCCAAAGGAAAAAGCATGTGGAAATATTTAATAACAGACAGTGCACCCAAGACCTCTGCACTCCAAGAAGGCAGTCCAAGTGAAGGGACCGCAAAACTAACAAAGACTGAAACTGAAAGGGACAATGTGAAGGAATTGTCTCACTTTGTGGATCGTGTCATCAGCTTCCTGAGCGGCCTTTACTAAGATGGATTTTGAAGGAACTAATTTAGGGGCAGCATTTCTGGTTTTGAGTGCTGCAGAGTGGAAGAGCATCCATGGATTGATGCAGGGCCCATGGCTCGCTATGGAACAGTCACAGATGTTTTTACCTGATCCAGACACACAGGAGGCTATTCCCGAGGGAATGGCAAGCCTGGTGGATGGGGTGAAAGCCACTGTGAGGTCTGTTTGCCCTGAGAAGGGGGCTGTCTGACTCCCCCTACAAATGCCCAGCAGAGCACCCAGATGAAGCAGCTGACGTGCTCTGTATGCAGACCATGAGGGACTGGCTTTATGATGGCCAGGGTATTCATCTGCTGAATACGCCCATGACCCAGGCCATGGTAAATACTGTGATTAAGGGGGTCTTTGTGCATGGGTATCCCATGTGACATTATTCCTGCAGCATCAAAGAACAATCCAAGAATTCTTATCAGATTTGCTGTCCCAGCTTTCCCATATGGATCTTACTGATACCAAGGACATTAATTTAAAAGAACATAGACAGAGATAGAAGCAAGAGTCAAAGAACTCATCAGGGTGGGAGACCTTGGAGGAAAATGGGATGAATGCGGCCAATATTGATGATGTTAAAACACAGGTGTTGATGCAACACTATCAAACATTAGGTGAACCAATGGAACCCTCTGCGCATCTCCTTCTGTCAAAGGGCTCTGCCTTAGTCTGTTTGTTCCACTACAACAGAATACTGCAGACTGGGTAATTTATAAAGAACGAATATATATTTCTCACAGTTCTGGAGGTTGGGAAGTCCAGGATCGAGGGGCTGCATCTTGCAAAGCCTTACTGCTGCCTCATGCCATGGCAGAAGGTGGAGGGGCAAAAGGGTGCACAGAGCGGGCAAGGGGAAGTGGGCTGGACTCATTCTTCCATAAGGAACCCACTCCCCGGGATTAACAAAACCATTCCTATGATAATAGCAGTGATCCATTCGTAAGGGCAGAGCCCTCATGACCTAATCACCTCTTAAAAGTCCCTCCTCTCAACACCATAGCATTGGGGATTGAGTTTCCAACATATGAACTTCGGGGCGGGGGGTGGGGGGTGGGGGGGACATTTAAACCATAGCTCTGTCAAACCAGGAATTTTTAGGCAACTCAAGAATGAAATATATCCATTTATTTCACTGCACAAATATAGATGAATATAGACGGAAATTTTTTGCTGGAATGATGGGGGCAAGCTGGTCCATGCCCCATGGAGCTTCCATTCCACAGCAGGGCCAGGTGTTGCGATAGATGACTGGAATTGAAGTAGAGAGAGCTCTGGGCACCCACCAGGAGGGTCTGGCCAGCCTGGGTGTTGGGAGAGCTGCCCTGATGAAGCGGTGGGCTGAAGCACTAACGGGGCTAAGAGGTCAGGAGGGGCAAAAGAACCTTCTGAGTGAAGGAAGCTCTGAGGTATGAAGCCAGGTGAGGACTTAGTGCATAAAACAGAAATCTATTATTACAAATAGTAATGTTGTCAGACTGCTCAAGAACTACTGATGCCATTTCCACACCTTAGAAGGGATTGGTTCATGGGATCCTGGGAACAGCATACTGATTGTGGTCATCTCCACAGTAAGCAATCTGGTAGATTCCACAGTTTTACTTTCTGAAGGTTATGTTTTATCTAAGATGAGTGCTCTTTTTGCACTTGCAAAAACACAATATTCAGCTGCTTTTGTATAGCCATGTAGCTTCATATAAGATAAATTTCCTATATCCCAATATATTGATTGAGTTTTGTATTGTAGGGAAATATTTTTGCCCTGAGATGTTATGAATTCCTTTTTATCAGAATTTAGAATGTTAAACATGGGGGGAGTTGGAAGCCTTTTATTGCCAACGAAAAATTATATGATATTCCAAATTTGAATGTGTTATTTCATTAGTGATGTATTGATTTTGTCTTTTGTTGTTTGCAATGGCTAATATTTCAGAGTTCGTAATTACAAATTTTATTTTGAAGACTTTGTAAAAAATATAATTGTCTCCTTTAATTTATAATATTGAATTTTCAAATAAAATAAGAAAGCGAGGTGGTTGAGGTCCTGGCCAATGCAATAAAATAAGGAGAAAAACATCTAAGGCATATGAATAGTGAATAGATGATTGTCTTACACACAACATTCATAACAATCACAGAAAAACTAGTCGAACTGATAGAAAAGTGTTAAGCGCCAAAAGCTTCAAGACTACTGACTGTTATAACTTTTGGCCATATAATGTTAAAAGCTGAAATTTTAACATTGTCAAAGCTATTTCTATAATGTCATAATGTGAGTTTTGTGCCGAAAAATCATTGACCTGCTATCTCGCTTCTGTAAAACTGCTTGCTAAAGACAGTGCCCCAAGTGTGGGAATACAACACCCATGTTCTGCAAGACCAAGCCCTAAACTGCCCAGATCCTGTTGCACCAGGACATGAGAGTGATGTAATGCTGCTTTTTGCCCCTGTAATCATGCTTGCTCTGCCCCAATGATTTTTCACTCACGATAAAAGCTTTCTGCTTCAAAAGTTCACTGCTAAAGGCGGCGGCGCAGGGAGAAGTCGCTGGCCAGTCTTTATTAGACTCCTAATTTGGCTCAATTCGGTCTTTAGGTGGTCATTTCTCCCGTCTCAGACCATAACAAAAAGTGCCATAAGATGGGCAGGTATAGTAACAAGAAACAATAACCACTAGCTGTTCTATAGTCAAAGAACACCCAGTTAGAAAATGTAATGCAAAATAATCCCTACCAAAACTATAAAAATTTTACCCAACTCAATCTACAGATTTGACCAATCCTAAGCCTAATGGAACTTGAAAAGTGAAATCTAGAATTCTTATGAAAAATAAAATAAATAAAATCTGCCACGAAAGTTTTGAAGAAGAGGAAGAATGACAACATACTGTCCTAGCACATGCCAAAGTAGCCAATGACTTTGAAATAAAAATTGTGTGGCTTTGGCACTGATGAAGGCAACAAGGGGATTTAGTACATGTTAAAGGCCACAGTTCAAAAAAGTAGATAAAGAATGGATTGCTTTTTAAATTATACTGAGACAACTATCTGTCCATGTGGAAAATCTGCAATGTTTTCCTCACATCACACATGTTTAAGCGTTTTTGTATTAAGTTAAGGTCCTAAATGTAAAAAATAAATAATAAAAGTACTGAAACAAAGAAGGGAGTATATTTTTATAATTGTTAGATGGTACAGTATTTACTAATTAGGACATGAAGCTATAAAAGTAAATAAATTGATTGGATTTGGGCCATTTTAAAATTTAAACTTCTGTATAATAAGACATCATATAAAAGTTAAGCAAATAATGCCAAAAAAATTTTGTAACATAAACAGGGAAGTACCAATACCCAATGGGGCAAAAATGTACAAAGGATGTGAGCGGACAATTTAGGTACTGAAAAATACAAATGGTCAATAAAAGATGCTCTCCCTCAGTAGTTATCAGAGAAATGTACATTAAAACAGCGAGATATCATTTAAACTAATTAAGTGGGAATAAATATTAAAGATTAGTAACATCCAGTGTAGATAAATGCATACGTACACAGCTGCAATGGGGAGGAAAACCAGGCCCCCACACAATTTTGGTATGAAATTGGTACAGAATTTATAGAAAAACTGTTTGGAAGCATCTATCAAAATTTACAATGTATATGTACTTTATGGCAGCAATTACATTTCCAAAAAGCCATCCTATACAAACACTCACACATGTGTACACAGGTATTTGTAGAAGTATTATTCATCACAATGAAAAATGGAAATCTTATATAAATAAAAATCAATTTTAAAAAACAAAAAAAAATTTTGAAAAAGAAAAACAAATACTCTTCCACAGGAGGCATACACGCCGCCGGTTGTGCTGCCGCCATGTCTCTAGTGATCCCTGAGAAGTTCCAGCACATTTTGCGAGTACTCAACATCAACATTGATGGGCAGCAGAAAATAGCTTTTGCCATCACTGCCATTAAGGGTGTGGGTCGAAGATATGCTCATGAGGTGTTGAGGAAAGCAGACATTGACCTCACCAAGAGGGCAGGAGAACTCATGGAGGATGAGGTGGAACGTGTGATCACCATTATGCAGAATCCACGGCAGTACAAGATCCCAGACTGGTTTTTGAACAGACAGAAGGATGTAAAGGGTGGAAAATATAGCCAGGTCCTGGCCAGTGGTCTGGACAACAAGCTCCGTGAAGACCTGGAGCAGCTGAAGAAGATTTGGGCCCACAGAGGGCTGTGCCACTTTTGGGGCCTTCGTGTCCGAGGCCAGCACACCAAGACCACTGGCCCCCGAGGCCGTACCATGGGGGTGTCCAAGAAGAAATAAGTCTGTAGGCCTTGCCTGTTAATAGTTTATATATGTAAAAAAAAAGAAAAAGAAAAACAAATAAAAATTGAAACAACCTACATATCCATCAAAAGGGAAATTTAAATAAACTATGGCACTTTCATGCTATGGAAAACTACATAGTGGTTTAAAAGAATATTAGGAATTACAACTCAGGATGGCAGACTCATCATGCTTCCCTGCCTCCCACCTCTCTGAGGCCTTCTGATAGAAAATCCAGAGGCAGAAGAGTGAATAAACCCACAATATTGAAGCAAGAATGAGTTGGTGCTGGGGTAGGAGGAGTGGTGAACAACAGATGAATTTCAGTAAACTTCTGGAAGACATCCCAGCTGACAGCACGTTCAGCTAACACGTGACTACATTACGAATTAGGTGCAAGCCTGAGTAGGTAGGGTGGAGGACAGAAGCGAGGCCTGAGGCTAACTGGGGGAATTGACTGCTCAGGTTGTGTCTCTCCCTTGCTCCTGCACCCTTCTCCCCGCCAAAAAAAGAAGATAATGGCATTTTCTCAATGCAAGAAACAGAAATAGATACGTGGATGATAGACAGTTGTTCTCTAAAGACAATGAGTCAACTCTCCAGGACAAAGGCAGGGCTCCAAGGGTATGAGCCCATCTTTATTACAGGGCTCCCAGGTGACATACCCTAAAGTGAAGTCCACTAGTCAGTACACTCAGTGTGTGGCTCCTTGAGCTCCAAGTCAAAGCCCACTCTGGAAAGATGGAGGCTTGGGGGACATGACCTGCTTCCAAGACAACAGAAAATAGGCCAGGCGTGGTGGTTCATGCCTATAATCCTAGCACTCTGGGAGGCCAAGCCGGGAGGATCCCTTGAGCTCAGGAGTTCAAGACCAGCCTGAGCAAGAGTGAGACCCTGTCTCTACCAAAAACAGAAAAAATTAGCTGGGCTTCATGGTGCACACCTGTAATCCCAGCTATACGGGAGGCTGAGGCAGAAGGACTGCTTGAGCCCAGGAGTCTGAAGTTGCAGTGAACTATGATCAGGCCACTGTACTCTACCTGGGGCAACAGAGGGAGAATCTGTCTCAAAAAAATAAATTAAAAACAAAAATAGGAAAAAATATTGGCGGGCTAATGAGCTCACCTTTAACAAACAACCAAGGATCACCATGCACTAAAAAGGAACCAGCAGTATAAAGGAGAAATATTTATACAGTCATCCATCCTGTAACTACCGGAATATATTCTGAGAAATGCGTTGTTGTGCAAACATCATAGAGGATGCTTACACAAACCTAGATGGTATAGCCTATACACGTAGTCTGTCGCTCTTAGGCTACAAACCGGCACAGCACGTTACTGCACTGAATACCATAGGCAATTGTAACACAGTGGGAGGTGCTTGTGTATCTAAACATATATAAACATAGAACACAGACAGTAAAAGTGTGGTATAAAAGATTAAAAATGGTATACATCTGTGTAGGGCACTTACCACAAATGGAGCTTGCAGGACCGAAGTCTTTCTGGTTGAGTCAGCGAGTGGTGAGTGAAGGTGAAGGCCACTGCTGTAGACTTTATAAACACTGTACACTTAGGCTACACTAAATTTATTAAAAATATGTTTTCTTTCTTCAATAAAAAATAATAAACCTTAACATATTGTAACTTTTTCATTTTACAAACCGTAATTTTTTTAACTTTTTGGTTCTTTTCTAATAACACTTAGCTTAAAACACAAATACATTGTATAGCTGTACAAAAATATTTTCTTTTTCTTTTTTTTTTTTTTGAGACAGAGTCTCACTCTGTCACCCAGCTAGAGTGCAGTGGCATCATCATAGCTCACTGCAACCTCAAACTCCTGGGCTCATGAGATCCTTCTGCCTCAGCCTCTCCAGTAGCTGGGACTACAGGCGTGTGCCACAACACAACACGGGGCTAATTTTTTCTATTTTTAGTAGAGACAGGGTGTCGCTGTTGCTCAGGCTGGTCTCAAACTCCTGAGCTCAAGCGATCCTCCCGCCTCGGCCTCCCAGAGTGCTGGGATTACAGGCGTGAGCCACAGCACCTGGCCAAAAATAATAAATTTTAACAACAGAAAAAAACTTATAGAGTAAGGATATAAAGAGGGCCGGGCACGGTGGCTCACGCCTATAATCCCAACACTCTGGGAGGCTGAGGCGGGAGGACCGCTTGAGCTCAGGAGTTGGAGACCAGCCTGAGCAACAGCAACACCCTGTCTCTACTAAAAATAGAAAAAAATTATGTGGACAGCTAAAAATATATATAGAAAAATTAGCTGGGCATGGTGGCGCATGCCTGTAGTCCCAGCTACTTGGGAGGCTGAGGCAGGAGGATCGCTTGAGCCCAGGAGTTTGAGGTTGCTGTGAGCTAGGCTGACGCCATGGCACTGTAGCCCGGGCAACAGACTGAGACTCTGTCTCAAAAGAAAAAAAAAAATTATTATTTTCTATTTTTTTTTTTACTTTTTAAGCTTTTGTTTAAAACTAAGACACACACATACATTAACCTAAGCCTACACGGGGTCAGGATCATCAATGCCACTGTCTTTCAGCCCTGCATCTTGTCCCACTGGAAGGTCTTCAGGAGCAGTGACAAGTATGGACCTGTCATCTCCTGTAATAACAGTGCCTTCTTCTGAAATACCTCCTGAAGGACCTGCCCGAGGCTGTTTTACAATTACTTTTTTTTTAAGAAGTTATTTTAAACTCTAAAATAACAGTTAAAAGTATAGCATAGTAAATACATAAACCGGTAACAGTTGTTTATCATCATTATCAAGTGTTATGTACTGTACATAATTATATGTGCTACGTTCTTATACAACTGGCAGCACAGTAGGTTTGTCTACACCGGAATCACCACAAACAGGTGAGTGATGCGTGGCCCTGTGATGTTAGGCCAGCCACAGCTGCAACACCACTAGGCGACAGGAATTTTCCAGCTCCATTATAATCTCACGGGACCACCATCATATACGCCCTCTGCTGTTGACTGAAACGTCCTATGTGGCATGTGACTGTACAAACAAATGGGGGAGGGAAGCAGATGAGAAAAACTGACAATTTGAGGGAACAAGGGACAAATTTACAAATCTTTAACACACTTGGAAGATTTTTTTGTTTACCATAAAATGAAGCCGGGATAAATGGGGGAGTTATTGTTTAATGGGTACAGAGTTTCATTTGTAGGGGATCAGAATATGCTACCCCAAATATGCTTGTTTGGCATAATTATTATTTTGAACTGAAGACTCAATAATTGTGAAACTGCAAATACCACAAAAGCTCCCTGCCCTTCCCATCATTTGTCAAAAACCAGACTTAGACTTTTCTTCTTCCCAGAAGAAAGGTTTAGACTCTTAATCACCTAAGACTCTTACCAGCCCAAAGACAGCACCAGAGAGGAATCTACATAGCAAACATTAAAAAAAAAAAAAAAACTTTATTATTCATAGTTTCCTCCACATATTTACCTTTTGCTACCCCTAAAAGCCTAAATAAATACTTTTTCCTTTGTCTTGTCACTTCTCTACAAATGCATTATTCTTTAAGATGCTGTAGAAGCCCAGTTCTGAGCACCCTTTGTGTTACTCCTCTCTGAGCGCTCCCCTGTGCATGCACAAGGCACACGGTAATGAACTTCTGGTTTTTTTTTTGTTGTTGTTAATCTGTCTTTTGTCATTTTAATTTCTGGGGCCCCAGCTGGAGAACCTAGCAGAGTAGAGGAGAAACTTTCCCCCTCCCTTACAGTTGTATTAGATGAAAAGAGTTCTGTGGACAGGTGGTGCTGACGATGTCCTTAGTGCCACTGGACTGTAAGCTTAAAATACACAACTGGGAGTGGTGGTGCACCCCTGTAGTCCCAGCTAGTCAGTAGGCTGAGGCGGGAGGATCCCCTGAGCCCCGGGGTTCGCGGTTACAGTGAGCTATGATTGCACCAGTGCACCCTGGCCTCGGTGACAGAGCAAGACCCTGCCTCTAAATAAGTAAGTAAATAAACAAATAAAATGGTCACAATGGTCAATTTTATGTTACGTGTGTTTCACTACCATTTTTTAATGTTTTAAAAAATAAGCTATTATGAAAAATTAATAACAAAAAACAAAGAAAGGGCTCCTTACTAATTACTTGGCGGTACCTCTTCGCACTGGCGATAGCAAAGCAGATGCACATGGTAGTTGTTCAGTTTCACTTCTGGGAAAGCTGCTTCGCAGGCGAGCACGGGCTGGGATGCGCCCTTCTGTGCTCTTCTGTGCTCACCTTCTCCTCCTGCCTGTCTGTGGAGCGGCTGCAGCTCGACAGCTGAGCTGTCTGGGGACCACAGGGAAGGCAGGTGGGAAGCACTGAGGCCTCCACTCCGGCACCCAGCTGAGGATCTCTGACAACCACCACCGATCCCCCATGTTGCTTTTTACAAATCCTTCGAATTTGTGCCACTATTATTTTGGGATTGCTGTTCTAGGCAGCCAAAGGCAATCCCTCACTGATACATTCTTGTTATACCACATTCCTGTGTTGTGTTCGTGGCAGTACCCAGCAGGAAGATTTGCAGAGCATCCTCTACACAGAGACTTGTTGAACAATAGAAATAGACTCAGGGTTGTTACAGCTTACGTCAAACAGAGAACAGCACCACCAAAGGCATCGTTGCCCTGAAGACCTAATCAAGGAAAACAGAAGCCTTCCCCAGGGAGAAGCAGGAAGAACTAACAACCCTGCACCCCTAAGTTACCTTCCATCAGTCCTGTCTAGGAGGAAGGCGGATGGATGATGCCCCAGAAGATGAGGTAACAAGACAAAGCCCCAACTGCGAATTTATGTTCTTCACTCCCTTGGGAAGCAAACTGCCTAAAACCTGGCATTAGTGCCAGCAAGCAGGTGACAAATCACCGCTTGCTCCTTATAAACCAGGAATGCCTTAGCTCTCCGGGAGGGAGGCATTAACCCCTCACCATGCTCTCCTGTGACGGGGAATTTCATGAAGACTGGAAGAGAAGCATTTAACTTCATTCTTGGCAGTCAATAAAGATCATTTATTCTATGGAAATGGGAGACAAAAGAATTCTTAGCCATCCTCATTAAGAAGACTGTTAAACCATAAATCACACAGGTCGTGGGAGCATAGAGCAAATATCCAAGCTTCTTGTCCCCCTCTTTCATTGTTGAGGTAAGAAACTTTGGGCTGGAAAAGCTAAATATTTAGCAACTAATTTGGGGACTTAAATCCATGCTTGGCAAGCTCTTAATAATAGAAGAAAAATGGATAATGTTGATTTTTCCCCAAATAACTACGCAATCACTATCACTCCCCTCCTCAAAAAAAATAATCTGGATGCTCAGTTGTATTTTGTCTTGTTTGTTCTTAACTGATGTGGTATTTATAGTTCTAACTGTCTCTCGCTTATGAGGCCTGTGATTTCAAGGCCACTGCCCCTCCCACATCCACCACGACTTCCCTTTCTGGTTTTTTTTTTCCTTGACTGTTGGGCCCTTTACTCCAGTTTCCGGGTCAAGAAGAAATCACACTCTAATAAGAGGATCTAAAATGTTAATGTAAAATTTTATACATTCTCTATCCTGGATTTCTTTTTTTTTTTGAGACAGAGTCTCGCTCTGTTGCCCGGGCTAGAGTGAGTGCCGTGGCGTCAGCCTAGCTCACAGCAACCTCAAACTCCTGGGCTTAAGCGATCCTCCTGCCTCAGCCTCCCGAGTAGCTGGGACTACAGGCACGCGCCACCATGCCCGGCTAATTTTTTCTATATATATTTTAGTTGGCCAGATAATTTCTTTCTATTTTTAGTAGAGACGGGGTCTCGCTCAGGCTGGTCTCGAACTCCTGACCTTGAGCGATCCGCCCGCCTCGGCCTCCCAGAGTGCTAGGATTACAGGCGTGAGCCACCACGCCCGGCCAAGTATTCAGTCTTAAATGTGAAAATTAGTTGAGATAGATGGAGTGATCTTGCAGCATCCACATGCATGCTACTTCAACTCGGGGACATGTTATGCACACGATCCCCACCCCCTGCCCCAGGCCTTTCCCCTGTCTCAGGGTTTCCCACCTCTCTTTCCTGCAACACCAGAGACTGACTGACAGGCATGGCAGTTTTCTCTAAACCCTGAGAATGAATAAGTAAACACTTGATTTTATTCTCCACTTTGTACTTTCCTACCAACCCCCCAGAGAATAACCAAATCTGCTCTCCTGAGCATACTCTTTCCCCAGACTTTGTTCTTCTGTGGTCAGGGAGTAAAAGATAACAAGAATTTGAGAACACTGTCCACTCTCTCATTTACCAAATCAAGAAAATGACCGCTCTCTCCCCTAAGTCACACAGGCCACGGTCCAGTTATCTGTAGGAAAAGCACCAGGAACAATAACCAGGCTACTTCTCTATTTCCTTCTCAACCACGTTAAAGAAAAATTATGCTGACATTTGTCAAAATGATAAGGAAGACTTTATTCAAGACTACTGAATTCCAAACAATGGAATATTATTCAGCACTAAAAAGAAAGATCTATCAAACTATGAAAAGACATGGAGGAAACTTTCTGCTCAATTTTGCCATGAACCTAAAACTACTCTATTATTTTTTAATAAGGTCTACATTTTTTAAAAAATGCACTAAAGATGTAGAAGGATAACTTTATAGCAAATAAATTTGCTCAGAGCTCTACTAAAATTGCTTCTTTACAATAAAATATTCAATCAAATAGCATTAAAAATAGTGCAAGCGATTGTGCCAACAGGATGAACTTGTGTCAGAATCGTGCTTATTTGAAAGTTAGTCTGATAGTGAAATAGACACGCACTGACAAGAAGCACTGCTTTTGTACACTGTTCCCATGACAAAGTAGGGGAAAGATGAGAAATCTGTGATTCTGAGGAAAATGTTAAAAGAAGGAAAGAAGATGCTGCTGCGATCATTTTTGGAATGGTCCTTCAGCGCTGTCTTTTGCTTGACCCTTCGCTTGGACCCCTCTGGGTGTATAAGAGCCACCCTCCAGGTGTCCATCACGTCACAGAGAAGCTTTCGTGTCACCACTCTCTAATCTGGTCGGGGCATCGGTCTGGGGTGGAGCAGGGGCTTGGCAGCTGCCCTCCTGAGAAGACTCCGGATGCCGTGTCAACATGGCTCTGTGTAGACAGCGAGCGTCACAGCCATTCCCCATAAGCACCCAAGACCTTTCCGGTTGTTGATTTTCCAGACCCAAAAAGATGAGGTGATAAAAAGAACATAATGACTATCTTTCTTTAAGTATCTGATGGGGCTTGGGACACACTATCCCACAATATGGCACCTTGGCATTTGAGAAAACAGCTGAGCAGGAAGGTCATTCTTACCTTTCCTTCTGCCTCTCCCCTGAAGCAGGTCATAAAATCTTCTTTCTGGAGGTGCCCTCCCTGCTCCCAGAGGAAAGGAGAGTCCTTATCTCTGAAGACACAGGGACACAGAGGAGAATCTAAGCAAACAGGCCTGGCTAAATCCCCCCAGTTTATAACCATTCGGTCAGGTCACACTTCTGCATGACCGTTGGCTCTTCATCAAACTTAGCATAAAAATGCACAGGTTTCCCAGTTTCTTTGGGTCTTTATTTCTGAAGGCTCCTGTATCATGTAAAACTTAAATTTGTGTGCTTTTCTCTTGTTGATCTGTCTTCCGTTATGGAAGCCTCGATTACAAACCTAGTGATGGGGAAGAAAGGATATTTCTCTTCCTTTCCATCTCCCAGCACTGTGTAGCTTGTTTCAAGGCTCTCCGGGGCTCCGAGAGCCAGGTCTGGTGCTTATTGAACGGGAAAATTAGAGAAGGAAAAGGGTTTGTGGGATGAAAGAAGTTGGTGCCACTTTGCTTGTTTTAAGAGATTTTTCTTAAGCATAGGAGGACCTTTCACCAGGACACTTGGAGGCTTTCTTTCTCATCAACTCCTTCCACTACAGGAGAGAAAACAATGCTCGCCCTCACCAAAGGCTGGGCGTGGGAACATTGCCACTCCCCGGCTCTCCAGCCGGAGGGTGCCCGAGAGCAGCCAGGGAGATAAGAACACCCGGAACCCTGAAGTGCAGCCAGGAGCATTAAAAATCGCTTCTATCCTTAAAACAAACTGCCGGCTTCTGACTCTCGGTGATGTTGAGCTTGAGGTCAGGCAGCTGGCACCCTGCAATCCTTCACCCAGAAGCTTCTTCTCAGTCATAAAGGCAGCCTGATAGGGTGCTGGGGCCTCGTGAAGCCCAGAGTTAGGCCACAGTGAGAGCTCTTGCTCCCAGCCCTGCTTTGTCAAGCCCTGGGACAATGACTGAGCTGCCCTCTGACGACAGCAATGAGCTGTGCATTCCGCTAATATGTCAGCTTGGTGGCTCAGTCAGAGACCTGTGGAGAATTCTGCGGGGGCCTTCACTGGCTTCTCTGGGGTGGAGCCTCTCCCTGGGACGCCGGTGAGTGAGCCTGTGTCCAGCACAGCCCCGGGGACAGGCACACAGTGGGTCCTGGCTCATGGTGCAAAGGCACACACAAATGAAAAATAAGAGGCCTAATTATTCCCATGGAAAATAAGGGAAGAGACCACACACATACCTTTTCTTTCAAAATCCTTCTCTGTACTTTGCAAATGTATATAAATCTTTTTAATGGCTAAATACGCCTCACAACTCCAGGAACGTTTCCTCAAGGACGCAGCAGATAACTTTTTGAAATCCCATCATCAAGGAAGAGAACATCCCATGTTCCAATTTCCCGGGGAGGAGATAGGCCTAACTTGCCCCCTGACTCTGCATTGCAAACCTACCTACCTGCTGCAGTGGGTTGTAGCCACTGAGCTGTACAAAAGAGGGAAATGTTTTTCAGTCTTGGCAATCCCTGTAGCAGATTGCCTGTGATGCACAACACATTCTATCTGATGCTTATTCAATAACAAAATTGTTTTCTTTCTCTTCTACCTTTGTGGAGAGGTTTTCTGGGTTGGAAGGAGATTTTGTTTTCACTTCTATTCTATTTCCCCAGCACTGGCCAGGAACAGCCCCAGCAAACCTGCTCCGGAGCACCTGTGGTGGGCAGACCCTCCCCGCCTCCTTGGGCCTCCGTAGGGTTCCTTTCCCTTCTGTATCCTAAAGCACTAGGGAGCTCCAGAAAAGACCACAGCCCAGAGGGACCCTAGACCAATTACCGTCAATCGGAATTTCTGGGGGTAGAGCTGGGAAATCAAAAATGTTTTTAAACGCCCCAGGCAATTCCAGTGTGCAGTCATAGCTGAGATTTACTGCTCTGGGGAGACCAAATAAACCCAGCAGATGCCCGCTGCCCATGCAACTGGCGCCTAGAGCAAGCAGGCTATAAAGAGACCAAAAATGGCCCCAGCAAGCTTGCACTGAGGAGACTTCCCATCTTCCTGCTTCAGGTCCCATGAGGCTTGCCTGCTTTTTTGTCCCTTCTAAGCCTGGTTCTCTAGCCTTTCTTTTCATTTTTGGAACAATATGTGCCATTAAATTTCTTTTTGCATACGTTAGATTACAATGTTAAAACCCAATATATCAATTGTTGGGGCTCAGAAAAGGCACCCCCAAATGAAGGCCTTGGCAGCAGACTCAGAAATAAGGTTTCTCTGACCTCTCCTGCCCTCCTATCTCTCAGTCCCATTTTCCCCTGAGGCTAGCAATGGAAATTAGAATCCATCCGTCCCAAGCCCTCTCATGGAAACCAGAGCCACTTTTCCTGAAAGCCAGCCATAAAACCTGAAATTATTCAGTGTAAAAACTGGCCATAAAGAAATTACCTGACCCACGCTGTTTGACTGAAAGCCATAAGACCCCTACTCCAGAGAGGACCCTGCTCCATGCCCAGAAGGAGGGCTGCTGCTCTGAGGCGTTGCAGGGTTTCCCCACTCCGTCTATTAGCATTAGATCACACCCTTTTTGTCCAATCATATTGCTACACGGTTGTCCATACTTTGTTGAACCTAACCATGAAAATGGACATTTTCCCCTGTATCTTTGGGTCTGCAATCTGAAGGCTCCCATATATACACATTAAGTAATTTATATGCCTTTTCTCAAATTAATCTGGATCTTGTCAGTGATTTTTCAGCGAACATTCAGAAAGCCAACGGTCTTCTATGCCCCTAAGCTATCCCAAGTGTGAACTAAAATAAAACCTTAAGCTCCTCAGCTGACTGAATGGAGTTACTCTTTGTAACAATAAGATACTAAATCACCAACAGGCCTAAGGCCATGCAAGACAAAGCTTAAACTACACCTACAGGTCATCAATTTACTTAAAAGATCACTTGAGTCTCAGTAAACGTCCAGTGGCTTGTCTCTCATTAACAGACATCCTCATCTTAAGTTAAAACATCCCAAGCCTTTAGACAAAGCTTCATTTCTTTAACTAATTACAAATCAAAGAATCTTTAAACCCACCTATGACCTGCGTAAGCACCCCTCTTCCAGATTCCAGATTCCTGCCTTTTTGGGCCAAACCAATGTACACCCTCCATGTAATGATTTATGACCTTCCCCATGATTCCTGTCTCTGTGAATGTACGAAACCACAGGTAACTCAGCTACCGCAAGTGCATTTTCTCAAGACCTCTCGAGGGAGGTTTCCCCAAGTCACAGTCACACACACTCAGCTCAGAATAAACTTCTTTAAATTATTTGACAGAGTTTGAGTTTTTTTCCGTTAACATAAGGAAGTAATCATTACTTTGAGCCTTATACTGAAAAATCTAACTGTGGCTTAGATTTTTTTCTAACCTCTCAAAGCTTAGAAAATTCAACTCAAACTTCTTAGGGTCATGTCCCCGTTAAAAGAAAAATTATTCTGACACTTGTTAAAACAATAAGAAAGACTATTCAAGACCATTGCAGGCTGGGCGCAGTGGCTCACTCCTGTAATCCTAGCACTTGGGAGGCGGAGGTGGGTGGATCGTTTGAGCTCGGGAGTTCGACACGAGCCTGAGCAAGAGCGAGACCCCGTCTCTACTAAAAATAAAAATAAATTAGCTGGGCAACCAAAAATATATATAGAAAAAATTAGCCAGGCATGGTGGCGCACGCCTGTAATCCCAGCTACTCGGGAGGCTGAGGCAGGAGGATCGCTTGAGCCCAGGAGTTTGAGGTTGCTGTGAGCTAGGCTGACGCCACGGCACTCTAGCCTGGGCAATAGAGTGAGACTCTGTCTCAAAAAAAAAAAAAAAAAAAAAAAAAAAAGACTAAGACTATTGCAATAGGTGTCAAGACTGTCACAATACACCTGATAAACAAGGAAAATAGGGGAAAAAAGACTATCCCAATAGGGGAGAGAGATTAAGTTCAACTCTGAGCACAGCAAAGACAGCGGGGTTTATAGCCACCAGCAGCAGAGTGAGGAGTCAGGGGATGGAAAATTGCTAAGGGCAAGGGTGGGGGGCTGGGGCCACGGTAGGCAAATTCTTGCTAAACCTGAAACAGCCCTTTATAAAATTGATAAAAGGCCATAAGGTGTGGACTGTTGTAGGGGCCCAAACTCTGCAAAGGTATAGGCACAGTTAAAATATATACATATATAACCAGCCGTTGTTCCCCAGCTTGCTTTCCTATAATTGCCTACCACTCAGCAGTCACAAAGCTGATGGTCATGAAGATCCTCAGCTTTCTTCACGGCTCCGTAGATAACAACACCCCTGTGAAACCTAAGGCTGGTCTTCCAGATGTCTTCCAGGCCCTGCATTCCAGTGGATCAGCTGACCCCACCAGACCAGTGGCCCAGACCAAGGAACCAACTCAACTGGTCATGCGACCTGGGAACTGACTCAGCACAAGAAGATGATTTCTGCTTCGTGACCCTATGAGTTCATCCCCAGCCACTCAGCAGACCCAATGCCCTAGCCCTTCGCCCACCAAACAAGCTTTAAAAACCTGGCTCCACATTCTCAGGGAGACGGATTTGAGAAACTCCCCCCACCTCCTCCAATGGAGCCTGTGATAATAAACTATTTCCCCTCTGTGACCCCTGCTGTCTTCAGTGTACTGGCTTCTTCCAGAGCAGCAAGCATTGAACCTGGTTGAGTGGTAACAAGATTCTTGCTGAAGGTCAGTCAGGGTGATCAGATATCTTCAGTGAGAGACTGATTTTCTCCAAACTGATGTAGTAGGATTTTTGCTACCACTGGACTAGGCAGGCTGAAGCCAAGGCCAAGGACAGGGCCCATTGAAAAGAGGATTTAAAGGCAACTGATCCCCATTTGGCCTCCAATCTGTTTCTACCACTTCTCACCCTTTATGTTCCCACAACAAATAGCTTGTGTGTACACACATGCATACACTCCACATCTTTGACTATGTGCTTTCCTATGCTTGAGGTATTTGTCTTTTAATCTATAACCCACTTTCAAGAGTTAACTGAGGTTAGATAAATAACTTAAAATTAACAAAACTGACAGCATGAAATAGAACACATAAAGAGCCACACATCTATTAAGAAGTTTAATTCATTACCAAAAATCTCTCTACAAGTAGAGAGGCCTAGAGGACTTTAGTGGTGAATTCTATCAAACAATTAAAGAAGAAATAATATCAATACTAGATAAGCTCTTTCTGGAATACAGGAGGACAGAATGCTTCACAACTTGTTTTAGGAGGCTCATGTGATCCTGGTACCAAAATGTGACTAACAAATTATAAAAAAATTACAGATCTCATGAATATTGTATGGAGCAAAGGTTCTTACGCCCCTAAAATTTGCTGAAAAATCACTGACATGAGCCAGATTGATTAATAGGAGGAAGAAGATACAATTTTATGTTAACATTTATACAAGGGAACCCTCAGAATGAAGCATCAAGTCCTCAGTGAGGGCCATTGGTTTGTAAAGAATGGGGGCTTGACAGCAGACAAACTTGACTAGCTGGCAAAGGTGATCTTTTTATGTAAATAAAACCTTATAGGCAGCAGCCCTCAGAGAGAACAGATGGTAAATGTTTCTTTTCGCCCTAAAAGGTGTCGGGCTCTCCGTTCATCTTTTTAGGTCAGGAAAAGATAAACCTGGCTTCATTCTCTACAGGCGTAGGGGTCCCCACAAGACAGCTTCGCGGTGTCACTCCCATCCGTGAGACTCCCGGCAGCCATCTCCAAATATGTCAAGGAAATGTATTTTGGAGTAGAATATTTCTAATTTTCTTCAATATAGATGCAAAAATCCCCGATAAAATATGAGCAGGACTTTCCTGGCAATATATACAGAATCGGGGTTTATCATGGCCACGTGGGCTTATCCTAGAAATACAAGAATGGTTTAACATTCAAGAGTTTATTAATGTAATTCTCTACATTACATTGAAGAAAGAAGAAAACCATTTGATCATTTCAAATAATGTATAAAATACATCTGACAGAATTCAACACCCATTCATGATAAAAATTTCAGCAAACTAGGAACAGTAGTCATCCTCAACCTGATAAAGACTACCTGCAAAAATTTTAGAATTAACATACCCAAACAGGACAAAAGCTAATTCAGATACTACTTCCAGTTTGGGCTCAGTGCCTCCACCTGGCTGTTATGTCTGCACTCAACTCAGCATTCATTGTTTTGTAGTGACAATATATGTTTACTTATATTAGCCTTGCTTCCAGCTTCTGTGAACTTGTATGGAGCATCTTCGCTACATGCATGTGCTAGACACATGTTGTTCTGGACAACCTGATAACCTGATATTAAGCCCAAGTCCCCCTGATTTGACCTCCTGCCTCCCTCATTGCCCCCACCCCCCTTCAGGAGGAGCCCACCTCCCATAAGCATACTTTTCAAATACAAACTGATAACTTACAGGTTACACTGGACAGTTTTCTTTAGAAGTAAGTAGGCTTCCAAAGCAATGTGCCTTGGGGAGGTCTTGCGACTCCATGGCAACATTCTGTCTGTGACAAGTAGACGTAAATTCTCGTCTCTCCAGTTAGGCGGAAGGCCAGAATCCACCCCAGATGCAGAGAAAAGAAAGAAGGTCTCCTGATTATTGACTGTGTTGATGATTATCTGCTAGCATAGTACTATGGGTGAATAATCAAAGTGACCTAAGGCAGGTCCTAGGTCCAGGGAAGGGAGAGTCAATTTAACAAATACTGCCCAGCCATATGAAGCTAAATTTTACAATGCTTATTTAGGGGGTAGGAAATTGTACTTTGTTCTAACCGATGCTATCTGCTTCTGTGAACCTGCTTGCTTTTTACTCAATTGTTTAAAATAGTTAATCAGATAGGACTGGAGGGTCTTTAGATGATCTCATAACCTTAAAGCTGGAAATTGTTGCCTAAGATGTCCCAAGATGTATATGTTTAATGTTCCATATGGTGCAGTGGTGAAGGGTATATAAATTGTCACAAAACCCGTGCTCAGGGCCGCACTCCCAGCTCGGTGGGATTCGCTGCCGGAGAGCGTGCCGCTGGCCAGCTAATAAAGACTCACTAAATTTCAATCAGTCTCTTGTGGTTGACTTTCTCGCTCTGGTCCATAATACTGTCTCCAAGTAAAGAATCTTATCATAAGCTGATGTACTGATCAGTGTATAACCTGCTGTCACTGAATAGGATGCTCATTTGTTTTAAGGTTAGCTGCTGCATGGAGTTATACCAATTGTCTTGCAGGTGGAATGTTTTAGCCTATATGACATAACCTGTAGCTGACAACTGTAACTTCTGTATTGTACCCGCCAATGAAAAGGGGATAATCCTGGTATAAGTGCCCCTCCCGTTTTTAAACTTTCCTATAAAAGCTTTCTCCTTGTGACAGACTCCAGAATACCCCCAACTTTGTTGGTGTATCTTACCGGGTTGATCCTCACATTTGGCTTTTAATAAACCTTTATAAAATTATTTCTGACTCTTGGTACCAAAGTTATCAAAAGAAAAAAAATTATTTCTTCCTCAACAGATTTAATTTCAGACGACAAAACCAACCAATTCAGAGCTCCAACCACCCAGCCGACCCTAATCAAGCTTTCACACTGTGGATCACGGCCTTAGTGCCCCCAGGGCCAGGCAGCATACAGTCAGGAGACAGCCCTGTGCCCAGCACAGTGAAATGATTTGAACTGGCCAATCCTAAAGCAGCTTACCCTGCCTTGTTTGGTCCTTCCCACAGAATCTTAGCCACAGTTCCCCATCTCTTTCTGCCTGATGCTTCCCAGTATGTCCCCTCCGTGGCACAACCCCTCCTCCTAGAAATTGTATTATGTTATAAATAAAATATATCTGGTCTTTGTCCCTGAGTCCCATCACAGAGCGTGTAAAACCCTTGGAATTTCCTGAGGGACGATAGTGTCTTTTGCTATTCATCATAACCCCTTTGGATCACATCTGAGTTTATGCTAATGAGGTCACTTAGTGTGAGGTCCCCAGGCAGCCTCAGGATGGGGCTGGTCACCAGAAAGACCAAAAACTGTAATTAAAGAGTGGGAACTCCCAGCCCCACCTACCCACCTCTGGGGTGGGGCTGAAGATTTGGCACTATAAAACCCCCTGGACACCAGGGCTGGGAACGCGTGGAGGTACGCGGAGGGCGGCACACCCAGGGAGGGCGTGGGTGCTCCTCTGCCCCTACCTTGCCCCGTGTGTCCCTCCCATCGGGCTGTTCCAGAGTTGTATTATTTATAACAAACCAGAACATGTAAGTGAGTGTTTCTCTGAGTTCTGTGGGCTGTCCTAGAAAATAAATTGGATTGAACCCGAGGAGGGGTGATTGAAAACCCCCAATTTAAAGCCGGTCAGTCAGAAGCACAGGCCACTGTGGGGCTTGCAATTTGTCTGAAGTGGGAGCAGTTGTGGGACTGAGCCCTCAGGCTATGGGATCTGGTGCTTCTCCAAGTAGATAGGTCAGAACTGAATTGATCAGAGGACACCCAGCTGGTATTTGCTGGAGAAATTTTAGTTGTACTTAGCCTGAGGAAGAGGGAAGCTGTTACCATTCACCTATACAAAATAGATAATTTGAATAGCTGCATAACTACTAAAGAAATTGAATTCATAATTTAAAAACTCTCAAAAAGGAAAAATTCAGGACCAGATGGTTTCATTGGAGGTTTCCACCAAATGTTTAAAGAGTTAACACCAATTGCGCACAATCTCTTCCAGAAAATAGAAGAGGAGGGAACACATCCCAACTCACTTTATGAAGTTCGTATCACCCTAATGCCAAAACCAGGCAAAGAAAGCATGAAAAACAAAAGCAAAACAAAAAACTACAGACTAATTGAAAGGGCAGCCTTGCAAAAATAACAGGAAAATACTTAATCCACAATTTCCCTGGTAACAGTTAAATATCCCTCCTACTAGTTCTGTCACTCACGGGCACTCTGCAGTTCTGTTTTGCACAACTTCTGAAGAGCTGAACGACAGAAAAGAGATGGAAATCTCTCTCTTTCAAAATTGTTTTTTTTAGAATCCGCTTTTACAGAGCTCCTGCGCAAACAGCAGGAGAACGAGCTACAGCCTCAACCATACCTCAAGGGCAGAGTCACATCTCCTGTGATAGTCCCTTTTCCAAGGAAGGCAGGAAACCAAGTCTTGGACTTTGACATCCTTGCAGTTTTTGTTATCTGTCTGCTGCTGCTTTTGTTATCAACTGACAACCATCACCATTTTTTCTTCTCTTCATCCCCCTTAATATCAGCAAGCCACTTGGCTGTGCTGCTGGCACCCCCTCCCTTTCTTTGGCTGCCACGTCTCCCTGCTCTCTCCCTCCCTTCTCCCCGCCCACCCACCATTCTCTCTGTCCTTCTAAATGATAAAACAAATTTTATTTATATATCTTAATCTCTGTGTGAGAAATCTTTCTCCACTCATGCACTGAGCACCTACTAGTCTTTCCACCCTAACAATGATATCTCTCATGAGTGGAGATGCAAAAATCCTTAATAAAATATTAGCAAATAGAATTCAACAATATCTTTTTTAAAATTATACACCATGACTGAGTAGAGTTGATTCCAAGAATGTAAGGCTGGTTCAATATTTGAAAATCAAACAATATAATCCACCATATTAATGGCTTAAAGAGCAAAAATCACATGATTGTATCAATTGAGGCAGAAAAAGCTTTTGATATCATTTAATACCCATTAATGATAGAAAGTCACAGAAAAAAGAATAGAAAGGAACTAATTCAATTTGGTAAAAAGCATCTAAAAAAACGTACAGTTAATACTATACTTGATAATGAAAGACTTAATATTTTCCCTTTAAGATCAGGGACAGGGAAAGGATGCCAACTCTCACAGTCTTATTCAACATAATGCTGAAAGTTCTATGCAATGCATAAGGCAAGAAAAAGAAATCAAAAGCATACAGATCAGAAAGGAAGAAATAAAATTGTCCCTATTTGCAGATAACATAATTCTCATATGTAGGAAATCCCAAGATGTTTTTTTTTTAAACTTCCTAGAATTAATACAAAAGTCAATTGTATTTCTACATACTAACAATGAACATGTAGACATCAAAATTAAAAACAGAAGTCAGGCACTGTGGCTCATGCCTATAATCCCAGCACTTAGGGAGGCCAAGGCAGGAGGATCCCTTAAGCCTCAGAGCTTGAGGCTGCAGTGAGCTATGATTGCACCACCATGCCCCATCCTGAGCCACCAAAGGAGACCATATCTCTGAAAAAAACCAAACCCCCCAAATTAAAAATTCAATGCCATTTAAAATCACCCAAAAATACATAGGTATAAATATAACCAATATGTACATGTAATTTGTATGTTAAAAGCTATACAATTTTGAGAAAAGACAGTGAAGATCTAAATAAATGAAGAGATTGATAGATTAGAAGATTGAGCAAAGTAAAAACTGCAACTCTCCCCAAATTGATTTACAGGTATAATGCAATTCCTATCAAAATCCCAGCAAGATTATTTGTAGATACAGACAAGATCATTCTAAAATGTGTATGGAAAGGCAAAGGAACTAGAATAGCTAAAGCAATTTTGAGAAAGAATAAAGTAGGAGCAATCAGCTTACTTGATTTTAAGACTTATAGCTACCGTAATCAAGACGGTGAGGTATTGGCAGCAGAACAGACACATACAGATGAACAGAATATAACATAACAGAGACCCAGAAATAGACCCACATAAATAGACACAACTGATTGGGCAAAAGCAATTCAACAGAGGAAAGATATATCTTTAACAGATGGTACTGAAACAATTGGACATCCATAAGCAAAAAAATAAATCTCAACCTAAGTCTCATGCCTTGTAGAAAAATTCATTCAAATGAATCACAAACTTAAATGTAAAACTATAAAACATTTAGAAACAGATCATAGGAGAAAATCTTCAGGATCTAGGGCAAGACAGAGTTCTTAGACTTAGTGCCAAAAGCATGATCCATTAAGGGAAAAATTGATTAATTGCTATAACAGTCTCTTAGAGCTGCCATAACAAATGGCCACAATATAGATGGTTTAAAACAACAGAAATGTATTCTCTCACAGTTCTGGAGGCTTGATGTCTGGAATCAAGGTGTTCACAGGGCCACGCTCCCTCTGAAGGCTCTAGGAAAGAATCCTTCCTTACATCTTACAGCCTCTGTTTGTTGCTATTAATCCTTGGCTTTCCTAGGTTTGTAGACGTATCACTCCAATCTCTGCCTTTGTCTTCACATGGTGTTCTCCCTGTGTGTGTCTCTGAATTTCTCTCTTCCTTAAGAGACACCAGTCATCAGATATGCACAACCTTATCTTAACTTGATTGTATCTGCAAAGACCCTATTTCCAAATAAGGTCATATTCATAGGTGTCAGGGGTTAGGACTTCAACATATATTAATATTTTGGAGGGACACAAATCAATCCACGCAGTTAGACCTCAGAAAAATTAAACACTTTTCATCTGTGAAAGATCCTATTAAGAGGATGAAAAGACACACTACAGAGTGGGAGCATATTTGCAAGTCACATATTTAACAAAAGACTAATACGAAGAATATATAAAGAACTCTCAAAACTCAACAATAGAAAACTAAAAAATCCAATTATAAAATGAATAGAAGTCTTCAAGAGATATTTCACCACCAACGGCAAACAGCACATGAAAAGACACTGTGATGATTGATTTTATGTATCGACTTGGCTGGACCATGTTATGGGCCGAGTGTCCCTCTCCTCGTTCACATGTTGAAGTCCTAACCTCCAGTACCTCAGAATGTGACTGGATTTGGAGACAGGGCCTTTAAGAGATGATCAAGTTAAAACAAGGCCTCAGGGTGGGTCCTAACCCAATGTGATTGGTGGCCTTGTAAAAAAGGAGATTTGGACTCACAAAGAGATACTAGGGATGTGTGTGCACAGAGAGAGACAGTGAGACAAAGACACAGTGAGAAAGCGCTCATCTGCAAGCCAGGAAGAGAGGCCCGACAGGAAAACAAACCTGTCAATGTCTACATCTTAGACTTGTACCCTCCAGAACTGTGAGAAAATAAATTTCTATTGGTTAAGCCACCCAGGCTGTGGCATTTTTTTAATGATAGCCCAAGCTGGCTAATATACCACCATGCCCAGATATTACCAAATATGCAGGATTGAGGGTGATCTGGCTGCTACATCTGTCACCCCAGTGATGGCCAGGGTGGATTGCTGATCTGGCTGCCTCGGCAGGTGTTCCCTTCCTGCCTCCCTACTGCTCCATGCATGTCCCTCCCAGAGCTGCATGCTCAGGTGATCAAAGGACAACCTTCCCTGCTAGAGGAGGATGGTTCTTTGGTCAGAGGTGTATGAGTACCTAAGCTCCCTTGGTAGGAACTTCAAATGAGCTCTCAAGGCCCATTTGTAGAAGAACATAAGACTCCAGACACATCCAAATAAAGCACTGTGTGTGGCAGTCTGTCTTTGAAAACTGAAACTGTCGCGCCCGCCTCGCCAGCAAGGAAGACGCGGCAACAGGAGTTCTTCTACAGTGCTTTATTGGGGATCCCTCTAAGCTTCAAGATGCGGAAGACCCTGAGCACAAGCTCTCACACAGTAATATACTCTCAGGGAAACAGGAAGTAACAGTGATAGGCCACAATCAATCACAAGCGGTCACCAATAGGCCAAGCCAGAAAACCTCATATGCATACTTATGCAACAACCCTACAGATGTACTACGCATGTGCCGCACTTGTTTACCTCAGCCAGGCCACCGGAAATCGGCGCCATCTTGCAATGGCGTCCGCGCTCCCCACATCTCCCCCTACTTTATTATTTAAGAAGGCCTGCCAGACTGGAAACCGCCTCGTCTCGTGCAATGAGCGAACTCGGAGACGTGCAGAGGCCGGTTATAAAGGCGGCCGTGGGTAAGGCCTCTGTCTTAGGCTACGCGGGCTGCCTCCCGGCCTGGCACCAACTGGTGTGCCTCCAGGCGCGGGACCCACGCATTCCCGTCATGGAGGTACCTTACAGCCGAGAGAGGGGGGAGAGCAGGCAAGTCGCGGAACGCCTATAACCTGGCCATCCACACGTGGGGGTCCTGGCCGAGTTGCAGTGCGGCAAAGGCTTGTTGCAGCAACATTTGGTTGCGCCGATTGCGACGCGCCATACGGGTAAGGGCCACAAATCCTATCAGGGCCACAGTCGCGAGCAAGGCTAACAAACAGCCCATTCCCGCCCACTCTTTCACATGGTTAGCCACTTGCCACACCCAATCCGACAGTCCTTGGGCAAAGTCCACGTCGACTCGCGTAGAGTTGACGTGAACTATACTAGCCTGCAGCTGTTCCATCAGAGTCTCAAACTCATTGGACCATGCACCCAACAACTGCTGTGACAGGGTTCGTGATAGGTTAGCTGCCCGGGAAGCGTTCTGAAAAGGGATAGAAGTGACACACATGCCAGGCAGGTGCCACTCGCATCCGAGCTGCATGACCTGCATCAACAAGTCCACTTGTTCTTGAACCAAGTCCACTCTTTGATTGAGGATCATGATGCCCCCTTTCAGCTGAGCGTTGACGTTGGATTGGGTCGCCAGGGCGGTCGCCACCCCCGACGATAAGTTGTTCAAGGTGGTGGCCGTATGCACCGAAGTGGTGAGCGCAACTGCAGCCGTCGCCGCGGCAGCCACCGCGGCCGCTATGGCGGCAACTATGGCTGCGGTGACGCCAAAGTCGCGTCGCCGCCGATACAGCATCGTGGCCGAGGGCGCCTCCACAGGGATATCAAACGGGAGGAAAGGTAGTTCTAGAGACTCGTTGGTGGTAAAAAAGCGGGGAAAAACTGTGGCGTCATGCCGGACGGGCATCGGCAGAGGGAAGACATCCATCAGAGCCCAGCGCGCTTCCGGTACCGCCGTCGCCGTCGTTAGGACTCCCGCCAGCATCAGCATCTGCAGTGACGCCATCCTGGCCCGCCGGACGCTCGTCCTCCTCAGCCGTGGTGTGCACCGAGCGGGTCAAGCGCGTCGGAACCCAAATAGGGTCCTCGTGATCCTGCGGGAAAACACAAACAGCTCCCCTGGACCTGGCTATAACCGGATCCGGGCCTCTCCACTGGCTCGTTAAGACGTCCTTCCATTTTACCGCCTCGCGGTGAGCCACCGGGGGGGACGTGTGTCTCTCTGCCGCAGAGCGGCCGGACACATCCAAAGTCAAAAAATTTAAGGTAAAAAGGGCAAGGGAAATGGTACCTTTAGGGGACCTCTGTATGGCCTCCAGGGCATCTCCCCCTTTCTGTTTTTGTAGATAAGCCTTGAGCGTGCCATGGGCACGCTCCACAATGCCTTGTGCCTGAGGATTGTAGGGGAGGCCAGTGAGGTGTTTGACTCCGAGGCAAGCACAAAATTGTTGGAAAACTCTGGAGGTATAAGCGGGGCCATTGTCTGTTTTAATAGTACTTGGCTTGCCCCAGGCAGCCCAAGCCTCCAAGCAATGGATGATGACATGACTGGCTTTTTCCCCCGTTAGTGGCATGGCGTGGAGGACACCAGAACAGGTGTCTATGGACACATGAACAAAGGAAGTTTTTCCTAGAGAGGGAATATGAGTGACGTCCATTTGCCACAATTGCAATGGTCGCAGACCCCTGGGATTTACTCCCGTATGTGCGACATTGCGAAACGGAGCACAAGCGTGGCACTGCAAGACAATCTCATGCGCCTCGGCACGCGAGATGTGAAATCGGAGACGCAAGGTCTCAGCTGGCACATGGTAAAGTGTATGAAAATCTTTGGCGGCAGCAAGGTTATCAGCCACCCAAAGAGTGCGGGTGGCCTGGTCTGCCATTGCATTTCCCGCCGCCATGGGTCCAGGCAAGAGGGAGTGTGCTCTGATATGCTGAATAGAGAATGGGTTGGTCCTACTCAGGATGATGCTTCTGAGGTCCGTGAATAAGGAGAAAACTGTACTTTTAGGAAGGATATAAGGGGAAGTTTCCAAAACCTTCACTGCGTTAACCACGTAGCAAGAGTCTGAGATGATATTAATGGGATCGGTGATGGTGCTGAGAACCAGGCCAACTATTGCACACTCCACCAGCTGAGGGGAGGCGTAAGGGAATTGCTTAGTAAACACCTGGTCCCGGACAACATAACTCCCAATGCCTGTTTTAGAGCCATCAGTATAGACATCCAGGGCATTAGGCAGTGGGTGTGCCGAAGTCACCTTCGGGAAAATGAGGTCATTTCTCATAGCAAATTGTAATAGGGGATGTTTGGGGTAATGATTGTCAATGCCTCCTGGGAAAGCGCACCGCAGCACTGCCCATGCATCAAGAGTGGCACATAAGATGTCTATCTGGTTAGAAGTGTATGGACAGATGAGGCTCTCTGGGTAGCGCCCGAAGTGGGAGAGAGCCATGTGAAGGCCCTTTAATGCGAGGTCAGCTACACAGGTCGGGTAGTGACCAATCACCTTTCCCGGAGAGGCTTGAGGATGTACCCAGAGAAGGGGACCATCCTGCCAGAGCACTGCTGTAGGAAATGTAGGAGAGGGGAGCAGGCAGAGAAGAAAAGGGTCCTGGTGACGAATGCGTACCAGATGCGCACTCTTAATGGCTTCCTCAACCCTATGCAAGACCTTTAGGGCTTCCGGAGTCAAGGTTCTAGGGGATGTGATATGAGGGTCTCCCTCAAGAATCTGAAATAAAGGCTTTAGTTCAGCGGTGGTAAGGCCCAAAAAAGGCCGAAGCCAATTGATGTCTCCTAATAATCGCTGGAAATCATTTAAAGTTCTCAAAGCATCTCTTCGAATGGACAGCCTTTGAGGTACAATTTTATCGGGAAGGATGCTACTGCCAAGAAATGAGCCCACCGCCCCTTCCTGCACTTTATCGGGAGCTATGGACAGCCCCCTTTCCTTTAACTGAGCGTGAAGGAAGGCGAAGACCTGAAGCAACAACTGGGCATCCCGATGGCATAGTAGAATGTCATCCATGTAATGGATGATTCTTACCTTAGGGTACCTCTGTCGAACAGGCTGGAGAGCCGCGCTCACATAAATCTGGCATAGAGTGGGACTGTTAGCCATGCCCTGAGGCAGGACCCGCCAGTGGTACCTTTCATCAGGCTGCTCATGGTTCATGGAAGGGAGTGTAAATGCAAATCTAATTTTGTCAGATGAGTGAAGGGGAATAGAGAAAAAACAGTCTTTAATATCCAAAATGATCAGATTCCAATGCTTGGGCAAGGCAGAAAGAAGGGGCAACCCTCGCTGGACAGGCCCCATTAGGCGCATCTGGGCGTTGACTGCCCTTAGGTTCTGCAGTAAGCGCCACTTTCCTGACCTTTTCTTAATCACAAAAATAGGGGTGTTCCAAGGCGAGTGAGAGGGTTCAAGGTGCCCAAGAGTGAGCTGTTCCTGTACCAACTCACGGGCTGCAAGCAGTTTGTCGGAGGGTAACGGCCACTGAGACACCCACACCGGGTCCTCCGAAACCCAGGGAATGGGCAAGGCAGTGTCAGCGGCCCCTAGGAAAAACCCAGTCCCTGTCTACCGGGATTGTGACTAGGCCTAAGTGGTGTTGTCCTGCCTTGCAAACTCTTTCCTAATCCTTTACCTGGGACCCATCCCATGTTACTCATCATGTCTTGGCTCTGAGCAGAATACTCATTTGTTAACTTAAGGTTTAACTGTCTCAGGACGTCTCTGCCCCAGAGATTCACTGGTAAGGGGAGAACAAAAGGCTTAAAACTACCCCTACCGCCTTCAAGATCACTCCAAGACAGAGTTCGGGCACTCACGGCTGGGGCCGAAGCGTAACCCAGGCCCTGTAAAGTTGCCTCTGAGCGGGTGAGCGGCCAGCCTTTAGGCCACCACCGCTCAGATATGATACTAGTGTCTGCTCCCGTATCCAGCAAACCCTCAAATTTCATTCCCTGAACAGTCAATACAAGGGTCGGACGGGTGTTTAAATCCAAAGACAGAAAGGTACAAGTGCCTCCGGACGACCCGAACGCCTTACTACCACGTGGCTCCTGCTTGCTGGGGAACCAAGCGTGAAGGCTAGGGAGGAGCAGAAGCTGAGCAAATCGGTCTCCGGGGTGGATGGAGATAATTCCCCGAGGTGATGAGCACATGACCTTTATTGGCCCCTGGAAGTCTGAGTCTATAACCCCCGGGTGGACAATCAGCCCTTTTAAGGTAGCCGATGACCTCCCAAGCACTAATCCCACAGTATGATTGGGCAGAGGTCCTTTAAAGTCTGAAGGGATAGGTTGACATCCTAACCCAGGTGTCAAAACTGTGAGGGTGGTGGCACGGAGGTCCAATCCTGCAGAACCGGGGGTGGCCCTCCTAGGTTCCCCCCCGGTAGCGCCGGATTCAAGGAGGGACGAGTCCCCGGGGTCAGCAGAGACGGGCCCGGGGGCCCCTGGGGGCTGTCCTGCGCCAGCATCGCCCCATATGTTTGCGGGCCCTGGGGTCGTGGGCCCCGCCTCCCGTTTTTTGGCAGTGCAACCATGCTGCCACTAGGCCCTCGGGAGATGGGCCGGTCTTCCTTGTCTTTAACGGATCGGCACTCTGCGGCCCAGTGCCGACCTTTCTGGCACACGGGGCAAACCCCCGGCTGGGAAGATGATTGCTTCACCTTACTTGGCGCTCGGCACTGTCTTTTTAAATGACCGGGCTTGCCGCAGTTGTAGCAACAGCGTTGTTGCTGGGCTTGTGTTGCTATGACCACGGCCGCCAGGCCTTGATTAGTCAGAGGACCCCCAATCTCCCTGCAAGCCTTCAGCCATGCATTTAATCCTTTACTTTTCCATGGCGTAATAGCATTCCGACATTCCGAAGTGGCCTGCTCAAAAACCAGTTGCTCAACCAACGGCAAGGCCGTGTCTACGTCCTCAAAAATCTTTCCTGCGGCATCCATCATGCGAGCCACAAAATCCGAAAACGGCTCTGCCGGAGCCTGGACAATTTTTGTCAGATTGCCACGCACCTCCCCCCGTTTGGGCAAACACTTCCAAGCCTTAATGGCTATCTGATTTACCTGGACATACACCTCCTCCGGGTAGGCCGTTTGATTATTGGCCCACTGTCCCTGTCCGGTGAGCATGTCAAAAGTCCACGCTGCTCTGCCGCCTCCCTGGGCTGCATTCGCACGGGCCTGCGCGGCACACCCGTCATGATACATGGACTTCCAGTCTAGATATTGGCCCGTGGTTAGCGCCGCGCGCACCACCTGCTGCCAATCCGTGGGCGTTAGGGCACTAGCGGCAAGCCTCTCCAGCAGTACTAAAGTGTAGGCTGCGCTATGCCCCCAGTTGCGGACCGCCTCTGCAAATTCCTTTAATTCCTTATGGTCCACGGGTTGCCAATATCTCTGCTGATTATTGTCCACATACACAGGGAAAGCAAATCCTAGCTCTCTCCGTGCTTCTGGGGGGAGGAGAGACGCTCCACCCCCCGGTGCGGGCCCAACGAGGGGCGCTGTAGGTGGGGGCAGGGAATACGGGGGAGGCCAGGTCTCTATATCGAGCCTGGGCGGGGCCTGCCTTCTCGGCTGGACCACATCCTGTTTTTTAAGTCCCCGTATTTCCTTTCTCAACTGCTGAAAAGAGGGGGTAGCTTCTTCCCCCACCGAGGGGGACGATTCACCTTCCGCCTCGGACAAATGCAAATCTGCAAATTCTGGCAACAGCGGGTCGTCACCCGTTCGCCGGTTCTCTACCTGACATGACTGATCGTCCTTAACCGTTGCAACTCCTTCCCCTCTCCCTCCTTCTGAGAGCTGAGACTGCACTTCCGCAAGCTGTTCTGCCGCGCTCCGCGAACCCTGCGGATCGCACTTTAGGCAATCCATAACTAACCTATGAAGTATCAAGACGCCAGGCCTTAAATCTGACGCCTCGCTTAGATCATGACCCACCTTCCTCCAAGATGGTATGGTGAGCGAGCCGGAGGCTAGGAACCAAGGGGACACCCGGTCCACCTCCCTCAACAATCTCTTTAAGTCATGATCGTCAACATGAATCTTATTTTCAGCAAGCAGGGTTTTCAGAGGCCACAGGAACCTGCGTAGTGGTATGTTGCCCATGTCTCTCTTGGGGGCGGGGAAGTTGGCCGTCCCACACTGTAGTTCTGAACTCACCTCACAAGAGGTCGTCTCCGCTGGTGCCCTGGTGGTACAGTTCCCGGGTTTCGGCACCACTTGTCGCGCCCGCCTCGCCAGCAAGGAAGACGCGGCAACAGGAGTTCTTCTACAGTGCTTTATTGGGGATCCCTCTAAGCTTCAAGATGCGGAAGACCCTGAGCACAAGCTCTCACACAGTAATATACTCTCAGGGAAACAGGAAGTAACAGTGATAGGCCACAATCAATCACAAGCGGTCACCAATAGGCCAAGCCAGAAAACCTCATATGCATACTTATGCAACAACCCTACAGATGTACTACGCATGTGCTGCACTTGTTTACCTCAGCCAGGCCACCGGAAATCGGCGCCATCTTGCAATGGCGTCCGCGCTCCCCACATGAAACTAAAATTTAAAAATTATAAATATGCGATGAAGCAGGAAAATATACCTTGTGACTAATAGGAAAAATGATCAATAGAGACAGATCCAGAAATGAAAGAGATGTTAGAATCAACAGACAAGGATGTTAAAACACCTGTTAGAAATACTCTCCTAATGTTCAACAAGACAGAGAGAAGCATATATACATACATAAAAAGAGATATGGAACATACAAAAAAGACCCAAAAAGAACGTCAAGAAATGAGGAATACAATGTCTGAGATAAAAAATGCACTGGATAGGATTAACAGCATCTCAGACAATGCAGAAGAAAAGACTAGTGGACTTGAAGATCATGCAATAGAAATTATCCAGAATGAAACACAAAGACAAAGACTCAGAAAAATGAGCATAAAAATGAACCAGTGGGCTGTGTAGGATAGGTGGAAGGAGGAGAGACAAAAAAATATTTGAAGAAATAATTGCCAGAATGTTTCAAGTTTGATGAAATCTATAAACTCACAGCTCAAACTAATGAACGACAGCAAAACCCAACAACAAGCAGAAAGCACAGGAAGAAAATCACACCAAGGCACATCACAACGAAATTGCTCAACATGGGTAATGAAGAGAAAATTTCCATGCAGCCAGAAAGCAAAGGATGCAGACAAGGATGCCAAAGGGAGGAGCTTGGGGTCAAAGCGATGCTTATCTCTCCTCCATCCTCCTCCTGGACCCAACTCACAGACGGGCTCCTGTGAGGGATAAATGGGGATACAAATGGGATAAGAACCATCCCCTGACTGCCAAGTCAATTCTTCTGATCTGGCAGGTAAGAAGGGTGTCACCTTTTCTCCCCACGCTGCGTGTGTGTGTGTGTGTGTGTGTGTCTGTGTGTGTGTGTCTTCTCAAACTATATTGAAGAGATTCCTGCTTGGAGGACCTTAGTTTGTTTGTTTGTTTGTTTGTTTTGAGACAGAGTCTCACTCTGTTGCCTGGGCTACAGTGCCATGGTGTCCACCTAGCTCACAGCAACCTTAAACTCCTGGGCTCAAGCCATCATCCTTCTGCCTCAGCCTCCTGAGTAGCTGGGATTATGGGCGTGCACCACTGCGCCTGGCCAGGACCTTTGAATTTGTCGCTGTAGAGTCAGACAGAAGCTCAGGGAAACACCAAACCCAAGAAAAGTCATTTAAATATCTTAAGAATTGGCGGGGGGGGGGGGGGGGGGACGAAAATTCTCAACGTAAGGAGGTTAGTTACTATCTTAAATGGTAGGCAACAGAATGCAACAGAATGATCGGAGGTGACAATTAGGTAACACATAACGTGAGGCATCAGAGCATGGACTGGAAGATCCCTTGGCCTACCAATATGTCCCATGGGAAGGCTCCTCCCTGAAACATTCATGTGTGATCACATGATTGTGTCTTTGTTGTGTAAATGTGTTTTAATCCAAGAAGATTTAAAAGTAAGTGTAGCCCTGATGAAGTACATCAAACATATAGTATTAATATTTTCCTATTAAAGAATAGCTCATCTACACTTGATATTTCAAGTAATTTTAAAATTTAAGAGATTTTTGGGCTCCATAGTCTTATGATTTCAGTTTCTATTGTGCAATTAAATAGCTGATTAGACATTTTTATTTTAAAGGAAATTTTACTCTCCGTAAACACTGTTCAAAGACCATTCAAAAGAATTTGCAAATTATTAATTTGTGAAGATTGCTGACTCCTTGGGAAAATTTTGTTTGCTAACCAAACAAAGGAAGTTCTTGCAGAGGAAATCAAATACATTATAAAATGTTTAAGGGCACTTAAGCTGTAAAAGTCCCTCCTTAAAATTGATTTAAAAGATTCACTAGTTATACAAATAGAATAATAACAATTATACGTTTAACTTACAGGAGAACTAGGATTTTACATTCTTTTTCTTTTTTTCAGCCCTTCCGAAAGTGGAATTTTACATTTTTGAATTCTATCATTTTAAATTTGTAACTTGGACAAAGCAAATATTGATTTCAAAAACAAAATCTGCCCCCACAGAGTAGCCCGAGTATGCAGAAAGAGCTTCTCTCAAGGACATCCAAAAATGGACTTTGAAATGAACAAACTTTCCCATCAAAAGAAGTACTCTGTAGGTCAATAGTGGCTGTCTCTAAACAGTGAAGGGGCACAGGGAACTGATTTTGTATATTTCTGGTGTCGTTTATATCTTTTACAACAAATATGTATCACCTGTGTAATAAACAAAACAAATTCCATTGTCCCTCCTTTCCTCCCCAGGATGTCTCCAAAGCTCAGCAAGTCAAGTTGTTTCACTGCAGTTGTGGGGCAGGGACCCAGAACAACCTCCTCCCACTGTGGAGTCGGCTGGAGTACAGGAGGTGAGTAAGGGTCATTATGCAATGATTTGCCTTTTACTGCTCCAAGAAGAGCCTCCAGGGCTCAGTTGACATTTGTCCTTGAGAATTAGAATCCATTGCTCAGGAGATTGACAAATTCTTTCTCAAGGCTCCTCGGGCCATCCATGCAGCTTAATCATTAGCACAAAGGCTCCACAGGCACTCTAGCCAGGTGGCTCCCTCCATGCCTGTGCTGTGAAGCATCTGTGAAGTATCCATTGATGTTTACCACGATAATCCCCGGACCTCCGTGTTCCTGGGCAGGAACTCCCAGCTCCCAATGTAAGAGCAAAGGTGACTCCATGACAGGCTAGACTTCCTGGAATAGGCCTAAGTTTCAGTTTCCCCAGCGAGGGCCCTCCCCTTCCCCGAAATGACGCCGATGACCACCAGAGGATCCCGAGACTTGGAGCCGACCAATCAGGAGTTAACGCGACCATGGAACTGACCAATCAGGATCTGACACAGTCAGCCAGTCTTGAAGGAACAAATGAACTGAGGGAGGGAGGGGGGATGGTGTGCCAGCGTTTGTAACCTACTGAAAAGTATAAAAGCTTAATTTTTACCCCAGGGTGGGGTCCTGGTTCGTGGAGAGGCCACTGCGTTGGCGCTCTGGGACTTGGACCCTAGCTCGAGCTAGCCAGTAAACTCCTTTGCCTTTTGCAGCCTCGGTGACTCTGCCTCTCTGTTCCTGGGGCCCAGGGAAACCGGTTCTAACACCAACTCACTCTCAACTCACATTGCCTACAGCCAGTGACTTCTAAATTGTGTGATTTGAGGGAAAAGAATGCTGACATATTTAATTTGACATCTAAGGTGGAGAAAACCAACTAAGCTTTGCTGTTTTTTCATATATGGATTAACAGTAATACACCCCACCCCCCACCAACCACATACACATTAGAAGTACATTCACATATGGGGATGCATGCTCAACAGGTTTTTAACTGCCAGATCAAACACATTTGGAATTCATCTATGTACAACATTCCAATGCTCCTGCCTCAAAGGAGGGTTGATCAGAAGACTGAAGATTACAGACAAAATTCTTGGCTTTTGGTTTACAAAATAGGCTTCTGAGATTTCAAGGCAGAGATTTTAGTTTGAGACAACAATGTTTTGAAGTCTGCAATGTCTGTTTGAGACTCAAATACCAAATTCCTGCAGATATATTTACTTCAGGGATATGGAAAGAATAGATGAGACTAGCTCTGCCCTGCCCTCCTGTGATAAAAATGCCATCCTCACCCAGCAGGAGAAGATTTGTGATAGTATGAAAGGTAGAGGGCTTTGGGTCAGGGCTTGTGAGTGATCATTCCTGGTGGGAGTCCTCTCTGGCCATTGGCTGCCATTGTCCGGGAGTCAGTGTCTTGGCTGAGTCTCAGGTGGTATCAGTTCAGTCCTGGCCTGGCTGCTCCTCTCTAAGTATTATCCAGGATGTGTACTATCTGCTGGAATGTCAAGGCCCCACTGCCTGTGCCCCAGGCCTAGCACTCCCCTGAGGCTGGGTGCTTATCATGCACATACTCACTAAAGTCAGGAGATGACCCAGCCTTGGAAGAAAGCTGTGAAAATAAGCACCCCCCAGGGTCATTGTTTGAAAGCACTGTGGCTTCACAGATTTAATCTACTATGTAACAGGCTGATTATTTCTAGTTTTCATACCAGAGAAGTGAGCACTTATACTTTTATACTCTTAGCGCAAATCTGGCCAGGGTTGGTCTTTGTACCATAACCTCCTAAGCAAGTATGCAAGTGCCCACAAACAGGCACATGCGTGTGCACACACACACAGAAACAGACATTCTCAAACACAGATGCACATATAGAACTAGTAACCCTTCGGAAAACTTGTCTTGAGTTTTTGGGAAGTCATCTGTGGACTGACTATATAGATTAATATTTAAACTTGATAGAGAATGAAAGTGGAAGATTTTGAACATTTGACAAGGTGAGCTACATTAAAAACATGTGAAAATGCTAAAATGACAAAAATAAAAATCAATCTTTTCCAGCA
Source organism: Lemur catta (assembly GCF_020740605.2). NCBI lineage: Eukaryota > Metazoa > Chordata > Mammalia > Primates > Lemuridae > Lemur > Lemur catta. Next base: position 86,419,723 of record NC_059137.1, read on the forward strand.
CTTAAAGCTATATCTTATAATTTTGTTTTTAAACAGCAAAAAACGTTTCTGAAAATGAGAGGGAAAAATACATTATCTCAGTATAGGGAAGACCTTTCTAAACAGGGTAAAAAATGAAGAAGCACACAAGAAAATAGTGACAAATTTGCTCATATAAAATTTTGAAACCATTGCAGGAAAAAAAATGCAATAAACAATAATCCAAATGAAAAATTGGGTAAAAATTTTGCTACACATGTGATGCCAAACTCATATTGTAAGGAGTTCCTGCAAATTAAGGAGAAAGAGAAAACAAAAATCTACATAGAAGACCAGATCACAATACGGACAATGCACAAGAAATAAATTTCAAATGACTTTTTTGTGTTTATTTCTTTTTTTGAGATTTGACTCATGTTCTATATAATTTACTCATTTAAAGTATACAATTCAACAGCTTTTAGTATATTTACATTTCATAATCAATTTTAGAATATGTTCATTCCTTCAAAAAGAAACCTCTTAGCCATCATCTCTCAGTACCCCCAATCCCAGTCCTAGGCAGCAATTAATAGACTTTCTGGCTTTATAGATTTGCCTTCCAATCCATGAACATGGGATGCTTTTTGACTTATTTTGGCCTTTAATTTCTTTCAACAATGTTTTGTAGTTTTAGGAATATAAGCTTTGCACTCCTTTTGTCAAATTTATTCCTAAATATTTTATTCTTTTGGAATCTATTATAAGTGTAATTGTTTTCTTAATTTCACTTTCAGTTTGCTTATTGCTACTGTGTAGAAATACAACTTTTTTTTTTTTTTTTTTTTTTTTGAGATAGAGTCTCACTCTGTTTCCCGGGCTAGAGTGCTGTGGCGTCAGCTTAGCTCGCAGGAACCTCAAACTCCTGGGCTCAAGCGATCCTTCTGCCTCAGCCTCCAGAGTAGCTGGGACTACAGGCAGGTGTTACCACACTCAGCTAATTTTTGCTATTTTTAATGTACATGGGGTCTTACTCTTGCTCAGGCTGGCCTCAAACTCTGAGCTCAAACGATCCACCCACCTCGGCCTCCCAGAGTGCTAGGATTACAGGTGTGAGCCACCTCGCCCAGCCACAACTGATTTTTATATATTGCTTTTATACCTTAAAACCTTGCTGAACTCATTTATTAGTTCTAACAGTTTTTTAGTGGCTATCTTAAGATCAAATGATGTTTAAACACATGAAAAGAGATAAACTTCTCTTATAATGCAAGAAATGCAAACCCAAACCATCATGATAATTTCACCTACTAAATTGGCAAAGATCTCAAGTCTTGATATCATTGTGTTATCGAAACCACAAGGGGGTTTTGGCCTAGATCAAGTTGCTCACTGTTGGGAGAACAGGGGAAATAGTCTCAAATTCATCTCCCCAACCAACCGAGATCATGGGTTATTTAAGGAAGGGCCATGTGCACTAGGGCAGGTTGTGGGGGATGGTGATTCTTGGCATGAAGAATCTTGCTCAGAGGACTTTAGAATCTCAACTCCTTTGTCTTGTAAAAATTCTGCTATTTCTGGGAAACAATGTAAAAAGTTCAAGTAATTAGTTAAGGGAGGAGATTATAAGAAAACACATAGGGATCATTGAAATTTGTTCCTAGAACCAGTTACAACTGTATGGGTGTGGTATCTATTAAAACACATACTCACACACTTTATTCAGTAATTTCACTTCTAGAAATATATTCTACAGCAGTGGTCTTCCAGTTTGGGTACAGTATTCCTAGGGATACATAAACAATGTTGAAGAAATATGTGATATGCAGGCAGACCACTGCTTGATTCCATTTATATAAAGTTCAAGGATAGGCAAAGCTAATCTATTGAAAAAAATCAGCACAATTTATCATCATAATGTCATTTAATCAAAATCCTTCAGGTTGTTTCTCTAAATGATGAAAACTTCCTTCTCAACTTAACCATAATGCCACCATCATCCCTCTCCCCAATAAAATGATTATCCATGATCATCAAGTATCCAGTTTGCTTTTTGTTTGACAGTTATTCGTATATTATCCTTTTCATGAGCACATCATCAGTTCAAATCCTGTCTCCAAAAGGTTATTAGAACAGCCTTCTACATGGTCTCCTATATTTTAAAATACCCCCTCTACATTCTCGAGAGCGCACAAGATCGACCCAACTAATTTCACTGCCTAAACTTGACCAAACATCTTCAATGGTTTTCTACTGTATGGTGAAACTCCTTTATACATGTGTTGCTCTGCATAGAACTTATTTTGATCCTTGACATAACTGTAAGAGTGGGTAAGGGCCCAGGCATGGTGGTTCACACTTGCAATCTCTATAAGAAATGCAAAAATTAGCCAGGCATGGTGGTGCACTCCTGTAGTCTCAGCTACTCGGGAGGCTGAGGCAGGAGGATGACTTGAGCCCAGGAGTTGGAGGTTGCAGTGAGCTATGATGACACCATTGTTCTCTAGCCCAGGCAACAGAGCGAGATCCTGTCTCAGAAAAAAAAAAAAAAAGAGTAAGAGGAGTTTAAATTCCCCTAGTGTATTGGTATTCAATAATATCTTGGTCCTTCACAATCTCAATGTCCTAATAAATCCACATGACCCAGAAGTCTCAGAACAAATTGTGCATGCATTTATGATAAATAGTTGTTGAACTCTTACTGTGCTCTAAAGGGTATATTGATAATGAAAACAGATCTTGTCTTTGCCCTCTGGACTTTATAATGGGGTGGGGGAACAGAGGATACACAAGTTGACAAATCAATATTGGTATAATTACAACGGGGAGCAGTGCTGCAAAGAAAAACAAACAAGTGTGGGGGGTAAGAGGAAACATTCGCCTTCAATCCAGAAGGTTCACTAAAAGATCAACTCATGATAAATCATATTAATAAGAGAAAGAGATTTATTTACTGTGCTTATAGGGAGAATCACAGAGTGATTACCCAATATCCCAGTGGGGTTGAGAAATTTGTATTCCCTCATTTTCAAGGCAAGGGGGGATGAGGAGTATAGGTAATTCTGTTTAGGGACAATAAATGGTTACCAGGGAGAATGAATAGATACTTGGGAGAATGAATGGTTGGAAGGAAACAGATTGGTTTGTAAATGATTCTCTTTGTGAATTAAATTAACCTGAGAGACAGGTATTATATTTAAAATGATTTCGGCCAGGTCTGGTTGCATTCTTGAACTTCTTTCCTGCAATATACTGAGATAACAGGGAGGGGAAGAAAAGTCCATTGTTCTTTTGATGGGTCTGTTTTTTTATGAAGAAAGAGGGAAAGCCCCTTCTGAGGACTGTTGATCTCTAAGGGCCTTTAATTCAAACTACTCTTTATACCAAGGAGTCATATTTTAGGGTAAAATTTCCTAAACACCTTCACAAGGATGTAAGTGAAAGAGAGTAAGAGTGGCCAAATTTGTGTGGATGGTCAGCAGAGGCTTCTCTGAGGAGGCAGCATTTAGAAGCATTTCTGTACCTGCTGTGCAGATAAAAGACCTGGAGGGAGCCAGGAGTGAGCCCAGAGAGATGAGAAGAGTCTGAGTGGCTGACCAGATGGCTGAGCTCTGCGGCCGCTGTTTCTCTCTTGGAGTCCTTAATTCAGTAAACATTTCCTGAGCACCATGTGAAGTTCCCTCCACGCATGTAAACATTCTTGTGTATGTAGACTTTGTGCCCCCTCCAGAGGCTAATGCATAATATCTGTGGAACTAGGGAGTGGAAGGGTGTTCTAGTTGTATTCATTCAGACAGAGACAGTTTCCATTGTTTGAGAGAAGCCTGAAGGGGCATGGCACTGTAATTCGAGGACTGGTGGAAGCCTCAGGAGCAAGGCATTAAGCCATAGTATAAAATGAGTGTGGAAAGAGGGTGCCTTTTGAGAGAGAGTGTTCCTTGGAGGAAGGGTCTGCGTTGCCCCTGTACCCTGGTGCTAACTGACTTCCAGAGAAGGGGACAGGCCAGCGTAACGTAGGAAAACATAATTTTCCCTCTACCCTTTCTGAGTTTGTAGTTGAGATGGACCTCTATAACAATAGACAGATTAAGGAGAAAAATAAACAGAAGTTTATCAACTATGGCCAGGAAGCAGTGGCTCATGCCTGTAATCCTAGCACTCTGGGAGGCCGAGGCAGGTGGATCACTGAAGGTCAGGAGTTAGAGACCAGCCTGAGCAAGAGCGAGACCCCATTTCTACTAAAAAATGGAAAGAAATTAACTGGACAACTAAAAATATATAGAAAAAATTAGCTGGGCATGGTGGCACATACCTGTAGTCCCAGCTACTTGGGAAGCTGAGGCAGGAGGATCGCTTAAGCCCAGGAGTTTGAGGTTGCTGTGAGCTAGGTGGACGCCACGGCACTATAGCCCGGGCAACAGAGTAAGACTCTGTCTCCAAAAAAAAAAAAAAGAAGTTTATCAATCTCATGCATACATGGGAAAGAAGCGGGAGAAATGAGAAAATCTCAAAGGTAGATCCTGAAGAGGTGGCTTTGACTTCAGACTTGAATCCTCATTCCCTGAAACAAAGAATAAAGGGTATGGGAGAGACCACTCCACCCTGTGGCAGGTGGCCAAGAAAAGCTGGGTAAACCAAAGCATGGCTTGTTATGCACATTTAAGTCTGTGCTTTCTCTACTGACAAAAGTTCTCAGTAATTTAGTCATCTCTCCCTTTCTCTAGCGGTACAGAGAGGGAGACACCTTTACAGATGCAGACTTTCTTTATAGATATAAATTTCTCTTACAGGCCGGGCGCGGTGGCTCACGCCTGTAATCCTAGCCCTCTGGGAGGCCGAGGTGGGTGGATCGCTCGAGGTCAGGAGTTCGAGACCAGCCTGAGTGAGACCCCGTCTCTACTAAAAAATAGAAATGGAAAAATTATCTGGCCAACTAAAATATATATATACAAAAAATTAGCCAGGCATGGTGGCGCATGCCTGTAGTCCCAGCTACTCGGGAGGCTGAGGCAGGAGGATCGCTTGAGCCCAGGAGTTTGAGGTTGCTGTGAGCAAGGCTGACGCCACGGCACTCACTCTAGCCCGGGCAACAAAGTGACACTCTGTCTCAAAAAAAAAAAAAAAAAAAAAAATTTCTCTTACAAAAGAGTAACTTTTACTATTTACAGAGCTGCTTCTATGTCTGCTGTTTCCCAAAATAATCACCTTAGAGTAATCCAATGCCAAAGAGGCATATTTGGGGTGGCACATTCTGGTCTCCTACAGTTATATTTTGGGGTGGTGTGTCTTGAACCATAGACTCCCTCCCCCTTTAATAGGAATGTTAAATACAGTTTCTAGGAGGCCATTGTTTTGGACTGGGCTCCTGCACTAGGCCCCAACAGATCAACCAGATGGAGTCACCCACGCTTTCATCCCGTGTCACCAAACTGAAATTAAGTAATTCATCTGACCTTCCAGGAACTCAGGAGAGATATAATAGCCAAATGCCCAGACAGCAGTTTTAGCCAGCATGATAAGGGCAGCTTCTTTGCTTAACTTTGAAACTACCAATCTGCTTTTTGTTCCTTGGTTGTGCTTTTTTTTTAGCCCCCTCCCCCCTATAAATACACTGCCCCCATTGTGGAGCAGAGGTCTCTTGAACCTCTTCTGATTCTGAGGGTTGCATGATTCATGAATTGTTCTTTGCTCAAATAAACTCTGTTAAATGTATTTTGTCTAATGTTTTTCTCTTATCAAGAAGAAGCTTTAGTGTGGCATCCAGTGGTCTGAGGCTTCCCGGGAAGTGAGCTGCACAGGCCCTGCCACTCAGGACTCACAACCCAGCAAGGGGATTGGGATGGTGGGAGACAGGGTCAGAGGTGGGGGCTGGGCCCAGGACTTGGTATGGCTCCTCTAGAGCACACCCGGGTTTATTTTTTAACCAATTACTTCCCCTGGAAGAATAACTTCTGTGTTGGAGTTGTGGTGTGAACAAAGGCCCTGAGTGGTCTTCTGCTGTGTCTCTAATGAACCCCTTCTCTAATCTGGCTGTGGCCTGGGCAGGGAGATACAGTAGGGAACACAGCAAAAGGGCTGCCCTCTGGGAGTTTACAGAGAAGGGATATGATAATGTGACAGAGGGCAGTATGAGGCATGGAGCATATTCTTGCCATCGCCAGCCTCCTGGAACGCCAGCAAGTGGGCAGACACCTGGAGAGGCTCCCAGAAGGGCTGGGGTGCTCTGAGTTTCTGACCCTTCTCTGCCTGTGCTCTCCTTATCCCTCTCCCTCTTTATGGTCTCACTGCTGACCATCCAGGCAGGTGCTGGTCACCACTGCCCTGACCAACAGCCCCAGTCCCCCATGCTTCTCAACTGTGGCTCTCAGTGAAGAATCTAGCCCTAGGGCCTTATCAGAACCAACACAGAAGAGCGGCCTCTGTCCCACTAAGGCCACCATCTTATCAGGATTCACACAGTAGGTGTCTTATTCCATTTTCTATTGCTTTTAACAGAATACCTAAAACTGTGTAATTTAAGAAGGAATTTATTTTTTCCAGTTATGGAAACTAAGAGGCCCAAGGTCAAGGGGCTGTGTCTGGTGAGAGCCTTCTTGCTGGTGGGAATCTGCAAAGTCCTAAGGTGTGCAGGGTATCACAAGGTGAGGGGACTGAGCATGCTCAAGAGCTCAGGTCTCACTCCTTATAAAGCCACCGTCCCACTCCCATGACAACCCATTAATCTGTGAATGGATTAATCCTTTTATGAGGTCAGAGCCCTCATGATCCAATTACTTTAAAGGTCTCACCTCTCAATATTACCACATGGGGATTAAATTTCAACATGAGTTTTGGAGGGGACAAATATTCAAACTATAGCATTAGGGTTGCCCAATCAGCATATCCATAAACCTAAAGCCACAGGGGGGTGGGGGAGGGAATGGGAGATTCAGCATGAACCCCAATCATATTGACAGCCATCACCAAGTTTGAGAATCCTGAGTGGTCCCAGCTTAAGGACCCTGGGACAGGTCAGAGGCAGACTGACTGATCTGGGAATGACCCAGGTAGCCACTGGGGAGAGAGTATCCTTACCTACAAGGTACCTGGTGGACCTTCAAGCTGACCCCCCTAGAGGTTAAGCCAATGCAAAGAATTATTCATGTGCTTGGTGTATACACTGAGTACTGAATACACTTTGTTGTGCTGAATAATTCTATGATAAATATAACTAATTTGATAAGGATCCCAAGGTTCATTTTCCAATTGTTATATCAATACCAGTGGGGTGAATATATCAAGTTTCACTTTAGATTTAACCCCTGCCCCCAATACCTTTGACATCTCTTCCTTCTCCCACTACATCACATCACAACTGTATTCATCCTTGGGGCAGAAATCCTTCTCCCCAAGTAGGAGCCCAGGAATCCTGAGTTAAAAGAGATATATATAGGTCTAGTATAGGCCAAGGCTTTTAAATGTCAATTTGTATTTAATAAGCTTGCTGCAGGAGAAAAAATATATGTAGGCCCTCTGACCCAATTTCCAGAAGTAGAGTGTGGTTGAGAAAGTATTTAAAAAAATTATATATTTGAGTTTCTGGAAATATTTGGTTAGCAAGTTGGAGGAGAACTGGGGCTGCCTGGGAAGTTGAATCAATGTGGTTTAGTACCGTAGAAATTCATAAAATAACTTGGACTCTGTCCAACTTTTTATTTTGAAAAGTTTCAGTTTTTCAAAAAAGTTGAAAAAACTGCACAATGAACACACATAGTACCTATCACCTAGGTTCACCAATTAACCTTTTGCTACACGCTTTATTTCCATATAAAATACCTCTGTTTCTGAGCCATTTAAAAATAAGTTGTACCCAGCAGGACTCTTGACTTTAAATGATTCAGTACTAATCTCCTAAGAACTACAGCATTCTTGTAAATAGTCATTGTCACACTCAAAAATTTAATGCTTTGATAATACTAACATATAGTGCATACAAAGTTCACCGATCCTCTCTCAAATCTCTTTCATAGCCTTTTCCTTCAATGCAGTGTTGGATCAAAGGTAACTTAATGGATTTAGTTGTGGTTTCCTTTGTCTGGATCAATTCCCTAGCTTGACTTTTTGAAGAGTCCAGACTCCAGTGGAATTGTTTTGTTGAATGTCTCTCAATCTGAACTTGTCTGATTTTTTTTCCCACTTTGATTAGACAGACATCCATTTTTGACATTCAACATACTAATAAGCAAGGCCTTAGATGTGGTTGAGATATTTATAACCCTGGAGCATGGCCCTTTCTGATACAGGGCTGGGTGACATTTTGGCCTATGGATTTTTGATAGGTCCCAAAGAGATCATCACTAGAGGCAAAATTTAAACCAGGGGCTGAGGAAGCGGGAAGGAGGTGTAGCAACACATTTGACTTTGGAGACATTTTTGGTTGCTAAGGTTGGGGGAGGAGGTGTGCTACTGGCATCTAGTGGGTAGAGGACAGGCATGCTGACAAACATCTGACAAAGCACAGAACAGCCTCCTTCCCTCCCTCCCCCGGAGCTGAGTTGCCATGTCCAAAGAATTATCTGTCCCCAAATGTCAATATCGCTGAGGTGGAGTAAACCAGGGGTCTCACCAATAACACTGAAGTGTTTCAATCAGGGGACTCTTTGGCACCTGCCTTCTTCCCATCGCTCCTTGTTCCTGAGATGCTCCACTATAGAACATTAAAGAGAGAGTATTTCTCCTCACCAATAACCCACTCTCTCCCTGCAAAATAACTAAATAATAAAACATTAAACACAAAATTGAAAACTAATACTTCACAATACTTGCAAACTGGTTAAGTGCAGTGATACACTTTTATATCTCCCTATTGAAATTAGACCTCTAGTTGGCTTGTGAACGTCCTGTGCCCACCAAGTGTGTCATCTGAGACAAGCACTTCAATTTGAGCAGGCACGTATCAATCTTTTATGGAAAAAAAGGTGCGAGTGAAATCCCAAAGAGCATAATAATTGTGCTGCAGTGTGAGTGCTTTCCAATAACATGTTCTGAAATTTGACCTGACAACACTTTGGGAGGCGGTTTATTATGACGAGGTTGCGCTGTCGCATTCGAGGAACCAGGTCGGTGACCGGGTCGAGGACACCGGGCTGGGGGAGGGAAGAGCGCCTGGCTCGATTCAGCCTCCAAGGCCCGCACTCCGCAAGAGTACAAACGGTTCTGGATGCTTCTCTCCCCCTCCTCTCCAAACAAAACCAAAAAAACACTCAGAAGGCATCTTAACTGAAACGGAAGTCAAATGAATTCACGTGCGATCATGGGAATTTCTGGCTCCTAACCTCGTGAAAAGCGCAGGCCGAGTTCTATTTGCGGTGGAGGTTGGAAACAGAACGTTTCTGGCCTTACTGAAGCCACATCCCGTCCCCACACAACCTGGGACAGGCCAGGTATTTGTAGGCGAGGCTTCGGAGTTTCAGCTAACCTGAGCCAGGCGTTCCTAGGGGAGGCAGCCTGCGGGTGAGCGGGGTGACGCCGCCAGTCTCCGCGCAGTGCGGCGGTGGAGGAAACGTCTCTTGAGGGAGTCACAGGAAGCAAATCCATTCTTTGAAAGGGTTGGCTGCTGCAGCCCTGAACTGGCGCGTTGGAGCTGGGCTGCGGCGTCCTCCGCGGTTCAGAGTTCACGGCCAAGCCACACGGCCCGGCTTCGTCAGTCTCCGCGGTGTGCGCGCCTCAGGACGACTAGCTGCTGAGGTCCCGGCACAAAGGGGGCCTGTCCTTTCTCGAGAGTTCTCCTACTGCACGGAAACGAAACCATTCCCAGACTGCCAACTTTCCGGGAGAAGCTGCGCCCCCACAGGCTCCAGGACTCCTGAGCGCAGCCCTCCGCCCAGCCCCGGCGCGCACCTGGCGGCCCCTGGCTCGCGCCCCGCCCTTCCGCGCGCCAGGTGAGCGGCGCCAGGGCTCGCCCTCTCAGGCCCCGCCCCTCCCGTATGCGCCTGCGCAGCGCCTCGCGGCCGGCGGCGCCGAACGCCGGGGCGGCACGGCCGTCGCAGTTCGGCGGGCGCAGTGCGCGTGCGCCCTGGCGGCTGGGGGGCGGGCGGCGGCCGCGGCGAGGGAGCGGGGGCGGGGAGGCGCCGTCTGGCTCGGGCTGGGGCCGGCGGGAGCTGGAGCGACCGACGGTGGAGCCCGTGGGGCCTGTGGACGGCGGCCTTAGCGGCCGGCAGGTGAGGCCCGTTCGGGACGGGCGTGGGCCGTCAAGGGCAGTGAGAGGCGGCGACGCGGGCTGGGGGGTTGGCGGGGGGTCGCGGCGGGCTGGCCAGGGGCGCAGGTGAGCGCGGCCCGCGCGGGGCCCGGCGGCGCATTGTCCGGCGGGCGGCGCCCGCATAGCGCCCCCTGCCGGCTAGGCCGCGGCGGGGACCGGGGCGGGGCGGGCCTGGGCCTCCGGGCGGGCGCGCGCTCCTTTGTTCGCCGGCCCCCCCACTCCTCCGTCCCCGCATTCCCACCGCCCCCCGCCAATATGGCCGCCGCCGCCCTCCGGACCCCGGTCCCCCGGCCGCCGCTGGCCGTTTAGCGCGCGCTTTGTTCGGAGCCGGGCGCGGAGGCCCACGGGCGGGGGGCGGCGGCGCTGCGCCGTCGGGAGCGGGGAGGGGGCGCTGCGCCAGAGCGCGGGCGAGGAGGGGGAACGTTGCATAATCCCCGGTCGGCGACGGGGGCGGGGCGGGGGGAGGGGCGGGACCCCAGCGCGGCGGGGCGGGTCGCCCCGGGGACGCGGGGCCTGCCCTCGGGCCACCGGTCCGGCGCTGAGGGGTGCCGCGGTCCTTTGCCAGTTGCGGGCTCCGCGGACGGGCGCGTTTCCACAGCGCCGGAACGCCCACCGGTAGTCCTCGCGCCCGCTCAGCCCTCTGCCCGGGGTGCCCACCTCCTCTCCGCCCTCCTGGGGGGCGCGGTGGGCCGGGTGCTTGCTTTCGAGAGAGACACGCACTTTCCCTCTCCATCATAAGTGACCTTGGATGTGCTCGGCAAGGAATGTGTTGAGATGAATTGTGCGATGCGGGAACTGCGCAGCGCCTCGGTTTGGCTTTCTTGGGCAGCTCCTTGCATTGACTGTGGGTTCTCGATTTTATAGAGGTTCGTTTTGAGTAATGGCTTCAGTAATAAATGTTCCCTACGCATCTCAAAGTTTGTTTAAGAAATTGTTTTTATGTTTATTTGCTTTTTATAATTTGTGAATTGGACTTCAGATTTTGGAGATTGTCCGTACACGTTGAAGGGTTTTTATTCTTGGTAAATACAGATGGTTTGGCTATTTTAGCGTGTCCATCAAAAAGCAATACAAGGTACATTTAAGTGTTTTAAAGGATTTCACTGTATAATGTGACTTGTGCCAAAGACGACATAGGTACTAAAATGCAAATACCTGTATGACTTTTTTTCTGTTCGAATTTTCTGGAAGGACCTCTGTGCAGTCTGAAAGGATTGATGGAGAGTACAGTAATTGTTTCCTACATAGCTTTGGTTAGGCAGTGAAAATTAAACCTAAACTTGGGGGTTTATACCTGTGTATATTGAGTTTGTGAACACTCTTTTAGAGGTGAAATTTTGGGTAGGACAAGTGAAAGGAAGCTTCTTTGAACCTCCCCACCCCACTCAGCTTTAGTTAATGGGCAAACACAAACAAATTGTAGTAGCTAGTAATTTACAGAACGGTCATTATCAGATTTGATAATTACATTTTAAGGTTGCACGGTATGTTTGTGTCAAAATTATGGGCAGTAGGTATATTCGTTTCTTATGAAAAATAAAGTAGGATTTTTAAATTTATAATCTTTGAGTAGCTGAATGGTTACTGTTAAAATGGTTATGAAATGGGTCAGGCAGAAGGGCCAGTATATGCCTTTAGTTATCTCTTCGTGCTTAATTTAAGATTTTTAAAAAAAGTTTTTATTGATATCCAGAATTTGACTTGTACTGACAGTGCCTTTAATTACTAGTTCAGAACAGAATAACAGTATAGGATGTCAATAACTTAATTTGGGAATTTCTGAAGCAGTGTTGCTTAAGGTGGCATTCTTTGTGATACAAGTTTAAAGAGATGCTGTGGGAGGAAAAAGGGTTCCTTGCTCACATAAGTTTGGGAAACAGTGCTATGGTTTTTTTTTTTTTGTTTGTTTGAGACAGAGTCTCACTAACAATGCTATATTTTTTCCTTCTCCCCTTAGGGTCACAGTTCACATTACCATTGGAGGCTCTGAGAAATATTGCCCTACTGTTTTCCATATTTGGTCCCACAACCTTTTTTGTTTTGTTTTTGGTGTGATTTCTATGAACACCATTGAAATCCAGGAAACCATAAAGTTGCCTGGAACAGCCATTTGGATATTTTGGTCATTGGTGTCTTTACAGTGTATCTTAGGTAATGGTGCCTCTGCCTTACTTGTAAACTGAGGTCATGATGTTGATGTGGTTTGTGTGTGCTTCTGTATTTTGTGGGTAGTACCTCAAATCTGGCTTTTTAGTGATAAGAATTATTAATTTGGAGTCTTAACTAGAAGAAATTTAATTACACTGTTTTCACTACGCAGTGACTTAATCTGCTTGTGCACACAGATACAACTTTACTGGCTTCACTCCCTAATTGCTAGCATCTTTTTTTCTAGTATGTTAGAAATACATGAAAAGGATACTACTGTTTCTGAATAGTTTATCATGTGGACTATTTAGAGGTTGAAAATTATGTCCTTGGGCATTTCTTTGATTTAACCTTTAATGGAATCTTAATTTGCTAAGGGTGTTTAAATGTAAATACTGTACTTTATTGTATTCTTAATTAAATGTTTTCTTTCCCTTTCCTTGAATGAAAAGACATTGGAAGAAGAGAAGCGACCATTTTGGCCAAATATTTTGTTCAATTTAGAAGACATAGTATTGTGAAAAGAATGTAGGCTCTGGAGTTAGACATGGTGTCGGCATGGCCTTCCAAGTCAGAACAGAATGGGTTGAAATTGAGCTCTACTCCTTACTGGTGCAAAGCCACATAACTGATTCATCATGCAGCCTTTTTAAACCTCAATTCCTTAGCTGTAAACTGGGATGAAACCTAACATATAATGCTATTCTGAGAATTAAATGAAACGGATTTGTAGGGTTCCCAGTACAGTTCCTGAAATATAGCTGCTGGTGCCAGTAAATGATTTCCTTCCCCTTTCTACTTTTGAACTTTGCTGTAGTTGTTAGTGTTTTTTTCATGTTGAAGTTAAGTTTTCTTTGTTGTGCCTCAGTATTCATTCCAATTTAATTTTAAATTAAAATCTCTACTGGGTGCCTATGTTGTGGCCTTAAAATTTTGCCATAAGCCCTTTCTAAACAAGTCACATTTGACTAAATATGTAAACAAAGATTTATCCTTAAGGACCTTACAGTCTGATAGGGGAGATACATGTGCATATAATGAGGGAATTCTGTACTGAAGAGTGTCTGGGAAGAGTTGATGCTACAGTAGGGTCAAGAATATTAGAGTAGGCAATGAAGGAAGTCTAGATGGAGGGGACAGCAGGGGTAAAGGCATGGAAAGAGAATCGAAGAGACCATCCGGGATTTGAATCCCAGCCAAAGGATAACCTTGTGTTACCTTTTACTCTTCCTGTGTGAGTGTGTTTACCTGTAATGGGGGATGAGAACACCCACTTCATCAGGTGTAAGCTTAATTGAGGTAAAGTGATCCTTAAGGCTCCTGGCATGTAGTAAGTGTCCAGTTGATGATGATGATGTTGCCACTAGTAACACCACCTGTAGTTTCATATGGCTGGTCTGTCCAGGATGAATTTGGGGCCACATTTTAAATTCTGCATATGACATTAAGATGGTTGGTGTTTATGGGTAGGGGGAAGTCACTAAAATGTAGGAATAGAGTTGGACCTGTGTTTTAGAACAGTATGGAGGGTGCATTTGAGGAATCTCCCAATGTAGGCTTTCTAGTTTCCAGAGTCTAGCCTGTTAAAGATAGATGCAAACGATATCATTTGAGTCAGGGGAAATTGGTCTGGACTCAGAATATTAAATGTTACTGTAAATGTTAATATGCTTTTTTTTTTTTGGAAGGAGGAGGGAGGAAGTTCTATTTAACATGGATATTATTTTATCCAAATGTTGAGTGAGTAGATAAAGAGACTAGTAAGGCATTTTTATATCATTTGAGATTTTCTTTTTTTTTTTTTTGAGACAGTCTCACTGTCTCCCTGGGTAGAGTACCGTGGCATCAGCCTAGCTTACAGCAACCTCAAACTCCTGGACTCAAGCAGTCCTCCTGCCTCAGCCTCCCAAGTAGCTGAGACTGTAGGCATGTGCCACCATGCCCTGCTAATTTTTCTATTTTTAGTGGGTGCAGGGGAGGCTTGCTGTTGCTCAGGCTGGTCTCCAACTCCTGAGCTCAAGTGGTCCTCCCGCCTTGGCCTCCCAGAGTGCCAGGATTACAGGTGTGAGCCACCACACCTGGCCTTGAGATGTTTTTAGATTGTAGTAGTATTTTTAAAAAAATAGGCGGAACCTTTTTTTGACCTAGATTATATTTGTTTATAGTTGTTTAGTTTGCCTGTAGTTATATCCTTATAACTTAAGTTTAATGTTTGCACCTGTTTACAGATGGTTTAACTAATCATATCATATATCTGAATTACCAGATAATTAGCCTGAGATGGGTCCTGATAGGCAATAAGGAGAGAAAAGAATGTCCTTTTTCTTGCTTATGGAGTTTTGTGATGAGTGGGAACAGGGAGCGAGTTGAGTTACTTTCTCTTTGCTTTCTCTCTTTTGAGGATCATTGTAGGCCCATGGATTTTTATGTATGCAGTGTATTTCATTTTAATCAAATAGTCATTGTTTTTCCTTAGCTTGTCACAAGTTAGGCATATTGAGGTCCTTTCAAGCTAGTGCTCTTTCCTTTGACATATGACATATTGATCTTTGAAGCATTTCTGGCTTTCTGACACAAGATGTCTGAGGTTTGCTTTGTGCTTTTCCTGCCAAATACCTATCAGCCATCTCTTTCAGCTCCTTTTGTTGAGGAGTGGAATTTATATACCAAAATTTGGGTGCTGTGCTTCCTTACTACTACTGCGATGCCCCTGCTTTCATTTGACAGACTTGGGACATACATAATTTTGATTTTGTATTGATATTTCTAATTAAAATTTAATATCACTGGATTTTTGAGTTTATCCTTTTTTCTCTAACATTAAAAATTTGTGTTCTTAGCAACATTAATATAACTGCTTTATCAATATAAATGTAGTAGTTTGAAAATAACACCAATAACAATAAAGCAACTGTGGGTTCATATTTGGTTATGGTTCTTTTTGTCCTCACAGTGTACCACATAAGGATGTGCAGTTGATATTATGAATTACAAAGCAATTTGAAACTATTTTCTCTCTGATTATGTTACCAGTTTGATAATTAATTTGGTTTATTTGCCTGAAATTCTTAATGATTAAAAATTGCTTTAATTTATTTAATTTTTCAACATGTAGAACATTTATGTAGTTCAAAAATCAGAAATGTATTAAAAAGTTATGTTCACAGCCTCACTTCTGTCCCTCCACTGGTTCCTCTTGTAAAGTTTCTGCTTTATTCTACCAGTGCTTCGTTTTTGCAAATGTAAGCACATGGGTATATTTTCGTTTTTCTTTCTTACACAATAGATAGCAGGTTGTATACACTGTTCTGTTTCTTTTTACTTAATATATTCTGGAGAGCATTTCACAGAAGCCCGGCATTCTTTTGTGCTTGCAACTCATCTCCTAATGGTGAACATTTGGGTTATATTCTGTTGGTTGTTGTAAATATTGCTTTAGGGAATAACCTTGTGCATATATTGTTTTGTATTTGTGCTGATACAGCTTTAAGATAGTGAGATTGTTGGGTAAAAGGTAACTACATTTGTAATTTTGTTAGTGTCAAAAAATTACATTTAAAAAAGGCAGATCTGATCATGTCATCCTTTTACTTAATTAAAACTCAGTGGCTTCCCAGTGCTTTAAGGACAAAACTTCATAAGGTGATCTCAAGGGTATACATATGGTCACGCGTCCCTTAACGATGGGGATACGTTCTGAGAAATGTGTTAGGCAGTCCTGTCATTCTGGGAATATCGGGGAGAGTGCTTACACAAACCTAGATGGTATGGCCTACTACACATCTAGGCTATGTGTTATAGCCTATTTATTGTACCTAGGCTACAAACTTGTACAGCACATTATTGAATACTGTAGGCAATTGTAATACAATAGTATTTGTATATGTAAACATAGAACAGGTACAGTAAGAGAATGTCATAAAAGATAAAAATTGTACACCTGTGTAGGGCACTTACATGAATGGAGCTTGTAGGGCTGGAAGTTGCTCTGGGTGCGTCGAGGAGTGAGTGGTGAGTGAATGTGAAGGCCTAGGACATTACTGTACACTGCTGTAGACTTTATAAACTCTGTACACTTAGACTACACTAAATTTATAAAAAAAATTTTCAATAATTAACTTTAGCTTACTGTAACTTTCTTAGTTTATAAGATTTTAAGTTTTTAAACTTTTTGACTCTTTTATAATAACACTTAGGTTAAAACAGCCTCATTATAATCTTAGGGGACCACCTCATCAAGCAGTGCATGACTTTTTCCTTTTGGGCCTCAGCCTCATACCGTATTTCCCCTTGTTTTCTTTGCTTCAGCTGTGTGAGGCTTCCTTCAGTCTCCTGAGCTCACCATCTTCACCAGGGATCTTGGCACTTGTTCTTTTCCTCTGCCTGGAATGCCTGTCTTTGCTTGTTTCAGTTGCTCCTAGTCTTCCTTTAGAGTTTGGCTCAAGCATCACTTTTTGATGAAAATTTTTTGGTGTGTGTTTGCAGATTTTCAGAATAAAAGTGAAGATATTGGTCTCTGCTGATATCCATCATCCACTACAACAACCATCAGTTTTCTGAAGTTCTTGAATTTTTTTATTGACCTCGTTGTTGTCAGGTCCTCCTGGTGCTTATCAGAATCATAGCCTTATATTAGTTTATATAATTTAATTTTAGTTTTCCAAAAAGCTGAGATTTATGAAAGCAAAGACTCTTCCTTTTTTTGCACATAATTACTTTTCTGTTACTAGCTCAGTGTCTGGATGGTGAGTGCTCAAACTACCCTGTGCTGTAACTAGAATTAAATAATGAGGAAATTGAGGCTGTGCAGCTGGTTAAATGTCTGGTCTTCTCTGCAGGTGTCTATCATATAGTGGTTATTAAGTAAACATTTGTTAAATTTAGTTTTTTTTTTTTTCAGGATCACATAGAGAAACAGAACCATTAGGATGGATAAAGAAAAAAATATATGAGGGTGTGTGTATATCAGTTATGGGATTTGTTATGGGGATTTGAGTTCACACAGTGTAGGAGCTAGCTAAGCAGTTTGCTGGTGCTGGAGTTTGAAGTTCAGAGGGCAGACGTTTGGGAAAGGAAGATGGATGTAAAGTGGGGAACAATAAGAATAAGCTGGAAGCCACAGGCAGGATGAATGGATAGCCATGCCATTTCCAGTTGCCTGTGACCCTGGTTGTGTGAGTGGCCTTGACATGGAGCTGACACACACATTTAGTTCAGGAGGCAGAGAAAGAAGCTCAAGGAGCATCCAGAGGAAGGTGGAGTAGCTGCAACAACAATTGCAGGCAGCTACTGCCTCACATGAGTAAGGTGAGCCAGAAGATTAGAACAGCAGTGCATGCAAGCTATAGGGGTGGTTGCTCCATCTCCTGCACCCTCCAACTGCTGCACGTTAATCTTTTATGGCCTACGTAAGCCAGAACCATATGGGAACGGAAATTCTGGGGAGGCCAGGCTCAGTGGCTCACACCTGTAATCCTAGCACTCTGGGAGGCTGAGGTGGGAGGATTGCTTGCAGTCGGGAGTTCAAGACCAGCCTGAGCAAGAGAGAGAGAACCCATGTCTACTAAAAATACAAAAATTAGCTGGGTGTGGTGGCACATGCCTGTAGTCCTAGCTACTCAGTATGCTGAGGCAGGAGGATTGCTTTAGCCCAGGAGTTTGAGGTTGCAGTGAGCTATGGTGATGCCACTGCACTCTACTGGGGTGACAGAGCAAGACTCTGTCTCAAAAAAAAAAAAAAATGCTGGGGAATGTACTTCCGTTCAGCCAAGTTAAAACATTACAAAGCAGGCCAGATGTGGTGGCTCACACCTGTAATCCTAGCACTTTGGGAGGTCAAGGCGGGAAGATCCCTGAGGCCAGGAGTTTGAGACTAGCCTAAGCAGGAGCAAGACCCTGTCTCTACCAAAAAAAAAAAAATAGCCAGGCATGGTGGTGCACTCCTGTAGTCCCAGCTACTTGACTGGGTGGGACCAGCTGAGGCAGGATAGCTTGAGCCTAGGAGTTTGAGGTTGCAGTGAACTGTGGTGATGCTGATGCACTCTAGCCCGGGCAACAGGGTGAGACCCTGTCTCAAAAAAAAAAAATTACAAAAATACAATAATGAACTTAGGGTTTTAAACTCAGGTTCCACATAAGGGACCTGAAAGTTTCTGTGTCTGCTCAAAAAGACAGTGTAAATGGAATTCCCAATTTGTGGGTGAGGCCACTGATTGATAAGGAAGTTGTTAAAATTAGGTTGAGGGCATATGATCAGATTCCAAATAAGCTGAGACCTTGAATCCTTAAATGCTGCTGAGCCACCTTTGCCGTTAGAAGCAGCCTTTCCAACTCCTGTCAGAGGAACTTAATCTCGCTTTGCCTGAAAACCCTGTAATTGGCCTCCTCCAGGTAGTTGTCTTGAAAGGTACTGTCTTGCTAAGAACTTGTCCCCCCATCGCTGTTTCTTCTTGACCTGTAGCTGGACTCAAGTTGCAGCAGGCCCCAGAGGATGCAGTGACCCAGTGCAGGTACAGTGTACTCCAAAAGATTGTTTTGGTGACATATAGACACAAACCTGGGGAGTATTTGTGGGAATAGATCTTAAGGGTGTGGTCTAATAGTGGAAGGAACATAAAGTTGGATCAGGCAGAATTTATTGATAAGTGGGTTCACTGAGTAGAAATTCTGGATTCAGTGTTGTTGATCAAGGGGTTAGAAAGGGCTCTAACAGTTGGGTTGATTGGCTGAAACATAAACCAGAAAGTGGCATGTGCTAATTGAAGTTGAGTTGCCAAAACTGCCTTGTTATACCACAGAGGAAAGGATCCAAAGACTTAGATTGAAATGTTAGAATGGATTTATCATGCACCACCTGCTTATCCACTCTGGGGGAATTCGGAGCTCTACTGTCCTTGAGATCTCAGTGGTCACTCTTCTCTGAAGGTCAGAAATTACAGTGGGAACTGCTGCCACTGAACTGGGGTCTTTAAATGCAGTGTGCATAATTGGATCCCAGGTGGCATGGCCCAAGTGGCTGCACTTAACCACCAAAGATAAGGTGGGTGAAGTTACTGTACTGGATAGCTGAGCCAAGGCAGCAACCAGCATACCGTACTGGCCTATGGCATTGGCTACTTGATCATGGTGTCCCTAGAACTGAAATGGAGGGGCAAAATGTTGAAGTCTCAGTTGATCTGTATAAGTAGAAAAGCTCTAGATCTGGTGGACAGAAGTGTAACTTGAATTGTCAAAACAGAGTTCCTGGCCCCTCATTTGGCAGACTTGAGTTGGTTCACAGACCTAGAGCCCTTTGAATGAAGGGGAGACAAGCCAGATCCCATCAAAGAAGGACCTTTTTTTCTGCTTTAATATGTTTTCTGCTTTAGTATGTTTGAAATTGGGATGGGGAGAATACAGCGTGTTGTTTATTAAGGTTATTTCATCATCCATGTACTCTATTCCTGTCTTTGTGCTTTTGTCTATAGGGGACAGTTTTTTTCCAGTTATACTGCTATTGATAACAGTATGCTAGAAATGTATCAGAATTTCACCTGATGGTTCCAGATAACATTGCTAATTGATTTGGTAAGGTAATACTATTCTTTATATTAATTCCTAACTTCTTTTTGACCATGTTTCTTTGAGAAAACCAAAGAAAGATGCATACGTTTGTGCATATGATACCAGTAGGAACACCTGCATTAGCCAACTTTTTGCTTATCTCAGATGGCAATGATAATACATTGATGATGTCTTCTAGATTTAGCATTCTCAGTTTTATTATATATGCTGGCAGCCTGATAGTTTTTGGCTTTAAGTAACACTAAGGCCAAATCAGAAGAACTTTAAGATGGAGTTTTGGGAATTAGAGCAAGGAGAGGAAAGGCTACGCTGAGAAATATGATCACCAACAAAGATAGTACACATGGTACAAGAGTAAAATCCAGTGATGGATGAGGTTATAGAATTTGGTAATATGAAAGTCCTTGTCTGATGACATTGTGGATCATATTTCAGTGGGGTAGCACAGGGGAAGGATTGTTTCTGTTTGTTTAAGGATAATGGAAATTTGAACACAGTTTAGGTGGAGGGAAGGAGTAGAAAAGGAGAGACTAAAAACACCCTCCTTCAGTGCTTACTTAACAAATAACTTAGTTGCTACCTCTTAGCTCTCTCCATGTCATTGTTATTTATGGGAGAAATGACCATGCTCTGCAGAATGCTGATTGATAAGCTTAACTGAGCAAGATTCATGTTCTTTGTGGGTGATTAGAAAGTACTATATGTAATATGGACAGGCTGAGAAAGTAGGCAGGAAGCTAGAAGTCCTGTCTCCTCACCCTGCAGCCCCAGTGCCACCAATGCCTCTTCTTCCCCAAGAGGCTTCTTGTCTCCCTCTGCTGGGAGGGTTCTCTTTTTCTCGTTCTCAGTGTTGACCCCATATTCTTAAATTTTGGATCTGCCTGGTTTTTCTTCTGAAAACTGTTCCTAAAAATACATTGTTTTGAAGTGTAGCTGTAGATGAAGTTAATTAGTAATTACTATACAAAATATTTTGATCAACTCTGCAGAAATCACAAAGAACGTAAACTCCAAATTAACCCAGATCATTAGATTATAGTGGCTTTGGTGCATGGCGTTCCCAGATCACTGCTCCTGCCCTCACCCCTTGGTTTGGATAGATGGGTGCTGAAGCTAGGGGCATCATTTCTTTATTGGTGAGCTTCAGATGAGTTTATCAATTTTTAATTTCTTTTTTCTTTTTTTGAGATAGAGTCTCGCTCTATCGCCCGGGCTAGAGTGCAGTGGCATCAGCCTAGCTCACGGCAACCCCAGACTTCTGGGTTCAAGCAATCTTCCTGCCTCAGCCCCCGGAGTAGCTGGGACTGTAGGCATCTCACCAGCACACCTGGCTAATTTTTTCTATTTTTGGTAGAGACAGGGGTCTTGCTCTTGCTCAGGCTGATCTTGAACCCTCCTGAGCTGAAGTGATCCTCCCGCCTTGGCCTCCCAGAGTGCTAGGATTGTAGGTGTGAGCTACTGTGCCCGGCCAAATTTATCAATTTCTTGTACCCATTTTTAGGTTGAGTTTTTAAATTCTTTGTTCCATTTTGGTAAATTTTTGAAGGTTAATTTTTGTTCCACAGTTTTAGTTGTAACAGTAATCCACAAGTAAATGCAGCTAATGTTTAATTAAAAGCATCTCATGCAGAGGTCTTATTCAGTATTTGTAGTATGACTTAGTCCCTTTTGTGAGCAATTTGAATTTTTAAAATTTTTTTTTAAGAGAGACAATGTCTTGCTCTGTCTCCCAGGCTGGAATGTGGTACCCTGATCATAGCTCACTGCAACCTTGAATTCTTGGGCTCAAGCAATCCTTCTGCCTCAGCCTCCCAAGTAGCTGGGACTATAGTCATACGCCACCATGCCCGGCTGATTTTTTTCTATATACGTTTTTAGTTGTCCATATAATTTCTTTCTATTTTTAGTAGAGACGGGGTCTCACTCTTGCTCAGGCTGGTCTCGAACTCCTGAGAATGACTTTTTTAAATTTAGAATTAATCTCTGGGTAAAACTATTGGTAATTTTTTGGTTTATTCTGGTATTATTGTTTAATCTTATGAAATTTTTCATTTCAATTGATTCAGTGAAAGGTAAAAGTAATTTTATGTACTTTTCACTCACAATTATTCTTCCCCACAACTTTTAGAATATTAGTCCATAGAGTAAGGTTCACCTAAAATGTATAGCCCTTAGATGAATAACTTGTGTCATTGGTGGGACTGTAATTTGTTAGGACCTCTTTGGAGGCTTCACTAAAGCAATTTAAAACGCATATACCCTGTTTACCCAGCAGTTCCACTGCTAGGGATATATTGTATAGATGAATTTGCAGAGGTGTACAAATACATGTGTGTAAGGTTTTTCATTATAGCAGTGTTAGTGATAGAGAAAAATTAGAAACTTTAAATTAAAAATGCTATTATTGTCAAATAAATAATCATTGTATCCATACACCAGAATATTCTGCCACAGTTAAAAATAAGAGGTTGATAGGGAAAAATTTACTGTATGGCCATCCTTTGGTATCCTCAGGGGATTGGTTCCAGGACCCTCCTGCGGATACCAAAATCCAGTTGCTCAAGTGCTTTATATAAAATTGTGTACTTGCATGTGTCCTCCCTCCTGTTCTCTCCCTCCCATACACTTGGAATCATCTCTAGATTACTTACAATACCTAATACAACGTAAATGCTATGTAAATTGCTAGCTATACTGTATTGCTTAGGGAATAATGACGAAAAGCTCTGTGTGTTCTATACAGATGCAGCCATTAATTTTTTTTTGGAATTATTTTCTATCTGCGGTTTGTTGACTCCACTGATGGGGAACCCAGGGATACCAGGGCCCACTGAACTGCATGGGAAACATAATATTTAATAAGAGAAACAAGTCGTGGAACTCTGTGTTCCCACATGTGTTGGGATGTTTATATATCTATATTTATTGTGCTTTAAGTATCTGCGTAGAAATACATCAGTAAATTTCTGGCAGTCTTAACAGTGGTTACTCTCGGGGGTGGGATTGATGGAGCAAGGTTGGGGAGGAGGGCATTGTGTAAAGTGGTACCAGTGCACTGTTTGCTTCGAAATAATAGCAAATTCTCCTTTGGTTTGAGCACTGTTGACTTCTCAGAATCTTGCTTTTCCTTAAAAACCGTTGTTTTAAATTGTGAGAAATATACTGCAAGTACAAAAATAGTTACAGATGTATGTTTTTTGACAGATACGATGTAACTGCCACTCATTTGGTCATGAATTTCATCCATGGGTTACATGTAGTTGTAGTTTATCTATCTGTGATTACATTATTCTCCTGCTGATAAATACTGAGCAGGTTCATCCTTCGAGACCATGTTATTCTCCAAGAACAAGGAGACAGCAGTTTGAGATTAGAATTAGATTTACTGGGGAAATACTCAGGGAGCCATCAGACCCATGCCA
This sequence comes from Lemur catta, assembly GCF_020740605.2. Taxonomy (NCBI): domain Eukaryota; kingdom Metazoa; phylum Chordata; class Mammalia; order Primates; family Lemuridae; genus Lemur; species Lemur catta. The sequence continues at coordinate 86,443,051 of NC_059137.1, forward strand.
GTCTAATGCTTGTGGAGGAGGAAGGGAAGGAGGAGACAAAGGGAGGAAAAGCCTTAGGACTCCAGTGAAGTTCTAGGAAAGTTTACGTAAGGCAAGGCCTTTGAGGAGTCCTTCAGCCAGTTGCTGATTAGAGGGCCCCCTTGTCCTGCAGAATTGGGTCAGCTTTAGTACCCTGCCTACAACAGCCAGTCATTGGTGAGAAACAGCCTGTGAGGGTTGTGGGGCCAGAGGGAAGGCATTAGTATATTCAGAGCAGAGGCCCATGGTCGGTGACTCAAGAGGCTCGTTTTCATGGCCGTCACAGGGCTAATGTGAGTGGTCTTGCTGTAAACATTCATGCACCAGTGTCTTGCATGATTTTTTGTTGGTTAGATTTAGGAGTGGAATTACTAGGTCATATATTATGCCGGTGACCAAATATTAATATAGGTAGATAATGCAAACTTTTCCAAAGTGGATAAACCAGTTTCCATTCCTACTGCAGTGAATACCTTCTTATAGCACCACACCCTCACCAATATTTGGTATTGTTAGTCTTTCTAATTTTAGTCATGGGGGAGGATGTGGGTAGTATCTTACCATGGTTCCTGCCTTCTAAGTTAGTGTGGCCATGTGAATTGCCTTATCCAGTGAAATGCAAGCAGAAGAGACTTGTCACAAAAACTTTTAAGAGCAATGGGGAGATGTATCTCCTCCCCTTTCTTCTGCCAGAGTAATCATGTTTCCAGATGGAGCTTCCTGTATTGCAGGTCTGGAGTCTATGGTAGGGAGGAGTGGATAAAAGGAGGAGGGAGGGCAAAGGCAAAGGTAGGAAGGGGAGAGGGAGGTTAGTAAGGGGAGGAAGTTGGTGGAATTTTCTTGGTCTTAAGTAACTGAGATTTCTGGAGTTGTTTTTAGCCATAACATTCTTACTAACCTATCCTGACAGAAACTTTTTTAAAAAAAATAGACTTTTTAAATTTAAATTTTATTTTTATTTTAGAGATGGGGTCTTGCTATGTTTAATCCAGGCTGGCCACGAATTCTTGGGCTCAAGGAATCCTCCCTCCTCAGCTTCCTAAGTAGCTGGAACTCCAGGTGCCCAGCTTTATATTTTATATTTTAAGAGCAGTTTTAGGTTTACAGCAAAATGGAGCAGAAAATACAGAGAGTTCCTTCCCCCTTTCCCCGACACATGCACAACCTCTCCCACTATCAATATTCAGCAGCAGAGTGGTACATTGGTTACAATTGATAAATGCATGTTGACACATCATTGTCACCCAAAGTCCATATTAGGGTTCACTCTTGGTGTTGTACATTCTGTGGGTTTTGACAAATATATAATGACATGTGTCCACCATTATAGTATGATACAGAATAGTTTCACTGCCGTAAGAATCCTCTGTGCTCCGCTTATTATTTAATTCTTATTACTGGTTTTTTTTTTTTTTTTTTTTCTGACTTCTATCAATTCCATTCTGGTCAGAAAACACTATGTATTTAAAAGCTGGTGAAATTTTTTAAAGCTTGCTTCATGGCCCAACATATGGGCAATTTTTGTAAGTGTTGTGTGTACTTGGAGAGAATGTGTTTCTGCATTTGTCAGATGCAGTGTTCTGTATCTGTCAGCTCATGTTGGTTAATCATGTTAAATTCTATAACTTTTTTTTTCGTTTTGGTCTGCTGGTTCTTTTGGTTATTGAGAGAGATGTATTAATACTCTTGCTTTTTCATTTGTCTATTTCTCCTTAGTTTTTTTTCTTTAATCACTCCTAGGAAGATATATTTCTCCTTAGTTCTGATAATTTTTGCTTTATATACAGTATATTTTGAGGGCATGTTATTAGGTGCATACAGTTTCAGAGTTGTAGATGTTTGTCATCAATTGAGTCTTTTAAAATCACTATTGTTTTTCTTTAAGGCAGACGTATTAGAGGTAAGTTTACTAAGCTTGATATTAATGTTGCTGCAGTATCTTTTCTTTGGTTAGTATATGCAGGGTATTTTTTTTTTAAGCCTTTCTTTTCGATCTTTGTATATGCAGTCACGCATCGCTTAATAATGGGAGTATTTTCTGAGGAATGTGTTGTTAAGGGAACATCATAGTGTACTCACACAAAACCTAGATGGTAGAGCCTACTACACACTGAGGCTGGCTGGGCGCAGTGGCTCACACCTGTAATCCTAGCACTCTGGGAGGCCGAGGAGGAAGGATTACTTGAGCTCAGGAGTTGAGACCAGCCTCAGCAATAGTGAGATCCCCATGTCTACTAAAAATAGGAAAATTAGCCAGTTGTGGTGGTGTGTGCCTGTAGTCCCAGCTACTCGGGAGGCTGAGGCAGGAGCATTGCTCAAGCCCAGGAGTTTGAGGTTGCTGTTAGGCTGACACTACAGTACTTCAGTCCAGGTGACAGAGTGAGACTCTGTCTCCAAAAAAAAAAAAAAAAAACAAACAAAACCAAAACACACCTAGGCTATATGGGATAGCCTATTGCTCTTGGGCTACAAACCTGTACAGTATATTACTGTACTGAATACTGTAGGTGATTGTAACAAAATGTTATTTGTGTATCTAAACATATATAAACACAGAAGTACAGTAGAAATGCAGTATAAGGGATAAAAAATGATACAACTGTATAGGGCACTTTCCACAAATGGAGTTTGTAGGACTGAAAGTTGCTCTGGGTGAGTGAGTGATGGATGAATATGAAGGCCTAGGACATTGCTGTGCACTACTGTACACTCGGGCTACACTAAATTTATTAAAATTTTTTTTTCTTCAATAATAAATTTAGCTTACTATAATTCCTCTCTCCCCCCCAATTCCTCTATTCAGTCTTGGCTGCCACAGGGAGCAGGCACACTTTTTTATTGCGTCTATAATAGAAACCATGTAACTTTATTACTTTATAAACAACAGAATTTTTAAGCTTTTTGACTCTCCTGTAATAACACTTAGCTTCAAACACAAACACATTGTACCGCTGTACAAAATTATTTTCTTCCTTTATATTCTTATTCTGTAAACTTTTTTCTGTTTTTCTTTCTTTTTTTATTTGATTACAGGATCTTGCCCTATTGCCCAGGCTGGAGTGCAGTGGCACAATCATAGCTCACTGCAGCCACTAAACCCCAGGCTCAAGCCATCCTGCCTTCTCAGCCTCCTGAGTAGCTCGGACTACAGGTGTGAGACACCACACCAGGCTGATTTTTAAAATTTTTTGTATAGATGGGTCTCGCTTTGTTTTCCAGGCTTATTTTTAATTTATTTTTATTTTTTAAACTTCTGTTAAAAACTAAGACCCAATATCAATCATCAATATCACTGCCTTTCACCTTCACATCTTGTCCCACTGGAAGGTCTTCAGGGGCAGTAACATGCAGGGAGTTGTCATCTCCCATGGTAACAGTGCCTTCTTCTGGAATACCTCCTGAAGGACCTGCCTGAGGCTGTTTTACAGTTAACTTTCTTTTTATAAGTAGAATGAGTGTACTCTATAAAATAATGATAAAAAGTATAGTAAATACATAAACCGGGCCGGGCGCGGTGGCTCACGCCTGTAATCCTAGCACTCTGGGAGGCCGAGGTAGGTGGATCGCTCGAGGTCAGGAGTTCCACACCAGCCTGAGCAAGAGCGAGACCCCATTTCTACTAAAAAATAGAAACAAATTATCTGGCTAACTAAAAATACATATAGAAAAAATTAGCCGGTCATGGTGGCGCGTGCCTGTAGTGCTAGCTACTCCGGAGGCTGAGGCAGAAGGATTGCTTGAGCCCAGGAGTTTGAGGTTGCTGTGAGCCAGGTTGACGCCATGGCACTCACTCTAGTCTGGGCAGCAGAACAAGACTCTGTCTCAAAAAAAAAAAAAAAAAATACATAAACCAGTAACATAGTTGTTTATTATCGCTATCAAGTATTATGTACTGTACATAATTGTATGTGCTGTATACTTTTATATGACTTGCAGTAGGTTTGTTTGCAGTGCAGTAGGTTTGTTTACAACAGCATCACCACAGGTGAGTAATGCATTGTACATTGTGCTATAATGTTAGGATGGCTGTGATGTCACTAGGCAATAGGAATTTTTCAGCTCCGTTAAAATCTTAGGGGATCACCGTTGTATACACATGTAGTCCATCCTTGACTGAAATGTCTAGTGGTGCATGACTGTACTTAATGTTTTGGTAGAACAGTGTATGGTAGAATTTAAAAAATCTTGTCCGACAGTGTATCTTATGATTGGAGCATTTAATGTATTGACATTTAACAAAATAACTGGCATCATTGGGTTTAGATCTGTTAATAAGTACTTTCTGCTTATCATTACCTATTTTATGTGTCTTTTCCTGACCTTTCTTGCTTTCTTTTAGATGCTTATTTTTCATTTGTTTTTTTTCCTATCTTAAATTGGAAGTTACTTAAATGTGTCTTTGACTTACCAAAATCTAATATTATTTGGTACTTTCCCCCTCTTCCTGGGTACTTAAACTCAGTTTATCTCATTTTTATTAGGTCATTAAATATGAAATGTGCAATTTTGAATCAAAAGTGTAATTTATTATATCTCAAACAAGAAGCAGCACAATTAAAGTATGTACCTAAACTCTCAACACAGTTTTAACGGTAGCTTGCTTATGCCAGCAGCAAAGAAGCCTGGAGAGTGGGTGGCGATGAAATAGTGAAAGGTATTTTCCACAGCTTGTTGAGAATTGAATATTTTTCCTTGCAAAAAGTGGTCCAAAGCCTGGAAGAAGTGGTAGTCAGTTGGTGCAAGGTGTGGTGAATGCGGTAGATGACAAAGTTTCCAAGTCCTGCCTGTGTAGTTTGTGTGACACATGGTTGGGGGCTGTCTTGCAAGAGGATTGGCCTGTCTCTGTTGACCAATCTTGGCTGCTTAATAGCAAGCATCCTCGTCATTTTGTCCAGTTGGTTGCAGTAGACATCCACTGTAATCGATGGACCACGTTTCACAAAGCTTTAGTGGATAAAACCAGTGCTGGACCAAGCAGACACCATTAGCTTTTTTTTGATGCATATTTGGTTTTGGATTGTGTATCAGCACTTCATCTTTGTCTAGTCATTGTGCAAACACTTGGGATTGTCAAAAAGAATCCATTTTCCCTTACACGTACACGATACAGTATAGAAATGGTTCACCTCTATGTCGGGACAGCAAAGAAAGGCAAACTTCAAGACAGTTTCTCTTCGACATTCATGCAGTACCCATCTGTCCAGCTTTTTTACCTCGCCAGTTTGTTTGAATGGTCCAATATTGTTGGAATAGTACTATCAAACCTTGCTGCTAATTCATGAGTAGGTTGAGGTGGATTCACTTCATTACAGCTTTTAGCTTCTCAGTATCCACTTTGGCCTCAGGTCGCCCATATGGCTCATTTTTAAGATTAAAATCACCAGAACGGAACATCTCAAACCATAGACATACTGTGCGTTCATTAGCCACATCTTTCCCAAACACTTTGTTGATATTTTGAGTTGTCAGTGCAGCATTGGTTCCATGACAGAACTCATATTTGAAAATAACACGAATTTTTGACTTATCAATGGTTTCAAAAAAGTTGCTTTAAAAAAATTTTCAAAGATATAACAAGCCAGACCTTGTGTTTGAAAGACTCAGAATGTACCTTCACAATACAAATAAAATAAATATCAAAGTGAAATATCAGAAATATCTACTGTCAAACTTAGTACTTAAGGAAATCGGACATTTCATAGTTAATAACTTAATACTTGCCATTATTGTGCTGTTTTAATTCTGTATGTATTTTATCTTAAGACATTATTAATTTGTATTGTCAATAACCATTTAGAATTTCCCACAAAATTTAAACTTTTCATTGACCTTTACTCCTTGTCATGATTTGATACTGCATTTGGAATATTTTTCTTATGCCTGAAGAATAATAGCCTTTGTTTCCCACCTGTTGTGTGACTTCTAACAATAAATTCTGTGAGTATGTATTAGTCCAAAAATGTCTCAAGTTGATCTTCCTTTTTGAAGGTGTATAGAATTCTAAGTTGTCACTTTTCTTCTAAGGTGTTAAAAGAAGTTATTGAATTGTATTTGTTAAGGTGTGTGGGGGGGTCTCATGAGGAGCTCACGGCACGTGTTGGAGAAAGAATTCTCAGATCAGGAGTAGAATAGTTTTAGGAAAGAAAATTTATTTTATTTCCCAAAGGTGGAAAGGGCACGACACAAAATTAAGAAAGGAAACTATTGGTGTGGAGGATAGAAAGTTTGGGGTTTTTGAGAGCAAAGAGAAAGAAGAAAGTGATTGCAGCCAACTGATAGCAAAAATGGCTATGAAACTGCTGTGTGTGCCTTTTAATTTTTTTCTTTTCCCTGTGAGGCCGACTTTATCAAAGTTCTTGGAATCTGGTTTTGGCAGGAACTGAGGCAGAGAGCTAGAGTGGGAGCTTTCACCCCTGTTGTCTGCTTAGTGCTCTTCAAGCCTGGGGAAAGGAAATTCTTAGAGATAACAAGGTAGGTTTGAAGACAAGTTGAGCCCCAGGTTTTTAGTCAAACAAAACAAAGGTCAGTTGTGCTGTGAGTTTCCTCTTCAAAGGGGCAATTATGTGCTGTAAGTTTATTTCTTTCTATTTGATAGTTTATTTTCCTCTGTTAGCTACTTACTAGTAAGGCCACCTTTCAGTATCTGTAGCTTCCATTCTTTCTGTAAAAAGTAAATTATCAATTTAATATTTGTTCCTGTGACTGGAATCTTTCTGCAAGCCTCATGTTTTTTTTTTCTGTCTTTGGTTTTCAACAGTTGTACTCTGATGTGTGTAGGTATATATTTATTTTCATTTATCCTAATTGAATTTTTAGGTCTTACTGGATCTGTGGGGGTATGTCTTTCATTAGTTTTGAAAGTTTGCAAGTATTGCCTTTTCAAGTATTTCCTGCAGTTTTCCCCTCACCTTTTGAGAGTCCATGTAAACGCGTGTTAGACCTTCTCAGTCTCTTACTGTCTCCATGTTTCATTCTAAATATTTTTGTCTGATCTCTTTGTTTACTAATTTTAAACAAGATTAACCCGATGTTAATCCTGTCCATTAAGTTTGTTCTTTTTACTTCTGGAATATCTGGTTCTTTGACAGTTTTCTACTGAAGTTTTAAATCTTATGTTTTATGTCTTTGAACATAACGATTATAGCTATTTTATTTTTTATTTAATAATTTTATGTGTGTACCATTCTCCCAGCTCTTAAAGTATGATTTTGCAGTTCCAATTTTGGCAGCTCTGCAGGGTTGTTTTTTGTTTGTTTGTTTTTGGTTTCTGATTTTTATTCATATTATTTCCTTGTGGGCTATGTGTGTGTGTGCACGCGTGCATATCTAGTAAATTATATTTTAAATACTGTTTGAATAATTTGGGGTCTAGGATGATATCCCCAGTTAGGATTGATGCTTGCTTCTGCCAGGTATATGAGGGAGTGGGCAGTTCAGGGATAAAGATGAGCTGAAGTTGAGCTACACTTATTAGGGCCTGGCTACTTCCCTTTTTCCTCAGGTCCTAAGTGGAACGGGATTCCAGCTCAAAGCGTAGTGGTTTGCCAGTTCTTGTCTCCTAATCTTGCCAACCTGTTAGCTTCTCGGCTTCTTAACAGTTGCTGTTGCTCTCAGGGATAAAAGTGGTTCCAAATGCAAGGTTTCTTTGCCTGTGTCCTGCCTGTGTGATGCCTTTCTGTCTTTTAGGTTCTTTGATGCCTTCATGCATATGTTTAGTATGTGCCTTCAAGTTTTTATCATGGAAATTTTCTGTTACATACAGAAGGCAAGAAAATACTGCAAAAAAACTCCTCTTTTTGCCTCTCTAACACAACTCCAGTAATCTTTTCACAGCTTTCATCAATGGAGAAGAACCCAAATTCTGTAAAATAACTTAAAGAGGTTTAATCTGCACTGAATATGTGCAACCATGGCCCAGAGAGCCACGCCCAAGAAACTTAGAGCAAGTGGCTTGCCATGGTTGGGTTACAGTTTGTTTTATATATTTCAGGGAGTCAGGAATTACACGTAAAGTTGTAAATGAGTACATGGAAGGCATACATTGTTTTGGCCTGAGTATGCAGGACAAAGTGGGGCATTACAGTTTATAGGTGGGTTCAAAGACTGTTTGATTTGTAATTGGTTAAAGAAATGAAGCTTTGTCTAAAGGCATGGAATGTTTTAAGTTAAGATAAGGAAGTCTGTTAATCAGAGATAAGCCACCAGGCATATACTGGACATATACCCAGACTCAAATGATCTGTTGAGTAAATTGATGACCTGCAGGTGTGGTTTAAGCTTTGTCTTGTACAGCTTTAGGCCTGTTAATGAGTTACAAAAACTATCTCCAAGAAGGGTAGAGGGCATAATGAGGCATGTCTGACCTCCCTTCTCATGGCCAGCAACTCAGCTTTAGGGTATTTCTGGGGTTCCCTTGGCCAGTAGTCCCCCATTCATTGGCCTGGGGGACTTTATTTTAGTTCACACTTCCTTGCTTCTGGTATGACAAAACATTCCAAGTTCTTCATATATTTCCTTCCCCTGACATGGTGTTGGCTGTTTCTGTGTGAAACTCTGGTTTCTGATAGTGTTTGCTAGCAATATCCTTGTAAATTTTATTTTGATTTTGTAGGTGTTGGGAGGATTGTTTGATTTGTCCATTATTACCACGAGTTGGCCATTTATTTTGATGCTTGGAGGTGGCCTTAACAAAGCAATCCAAGACCCACAGGATTGCTTATTGTCCATGGTTTTAGGCAGAGGTTGTTGTGCTATGGACCTTTTGCCAACTTAGTGAAACCTATGGATACCATTTTGGAATGTTTCTGGACACAAGAAGGTACACAGGATCACAAAGGAAACGAATTCTATTTAAATAGTTACAAAAATATTACTACATTGTATATTGTAGTACTGTGGCCTCTTTATTAGTAGTTTAAGTGACAAGGTTAACATAAATAATTCAAATTTTGTTTTTTAAGATACTAAAATGAAGCTAAAATCAATACTTTCTTCTATCTAATATCTAGGTCCTGTATTCAGATTTTAGCTATATGCCCCTAAATATTTGTGAAAATGTACATAACTCCCACTATGTTATAAAGGAAAAACATTCTTTTTCTCTGTACTCACACTCAACACAGAACACTTCTGTGATCAACTGTTTGGAGGTTTTCCCCACACTAACCATGTCTCTCTATGTCTGCAGACACCAATTTTTTGTCCTACAATTTAACTCAATTCTGAGACTATCCACCTGGAAATAGCATCAGCTCCCACAAGACTGCCCTCTGCTTCAGATACCAATCAGAAGTCCAGGTTGCCATTTACGCTTATGACAGACTAGCTGTAAATTGGAGGCTATTGTGACCCCTCCTCAAGTTCCATCATTTGCTAGAATGGCTCACAGAACTCAGGAAAACACTGTTTTTACCAGATTACTGATTTATTATAAAGGTGACAACTTAGGAACAGCCAGATGGAAGAGATGTGCAGGGCCAAGTATGGAGGAAGGGTGTGGAGCTTCCATACTCCCTCTGGGATTACCACTGTCCCAACACCTCCATGTCTTCACCAACCCAGAATCTCTCTGAACCTGTCCCTTTGGGTGTCCCTGGAAGTATGCATGATTGATTATGTCATTGGCTATTGGTGATCAACTCACCCTTGAAGGAAATTAGAAATACCTTACCCCAAAATATATTTCTCTGACATATTTTGAGATGGCTGCCAGGAGTCTCACAGATAGAAGTAACACTGCAAAGCTGTCTTGTGGAGAGGAAATTTACGTCTGTAGAGAATCTGCGTTAATACAACCAGGTCTGACTTTACCTGACCTTGGAAAGATTAACTAAGTTTCTGCACCTTTTCTGTCTTTTTTTTTTTTTTTTTTTTTGAGACAAGAGTTTCGCTCTGTTGCCCGGGCTAGAGTGCCATGGCATCAGCCTAGCTCACAGCAACCTCAAACTCCTGGGCTTATGCGATCCTTCTGCCTCAGCCTCCTGAGTAGCTGGGACTACAACAGGCATGCACCACCATGCCCGGCTAATTTTTTTTCTATATATATTTTTAGTTGTCCAGATACTTTCTTCCTATTTTTTAGTGGAGACGGGGTCTCGCTTCTGCTCAGGCTGGTCTTGAACTCCTGCCTCGAGCGATCCTCCCGCCTCTGTCTCCCAGAGTGCTATGAGCCACTTCCCCCAGCCTCTGCACCTTTTCTGAAAAGAAAAATTTACCATCTATTCTCCCTGAGGGCTGCTACCTGTAAGGTTTCATTTACATAAAAAGACCACCTCAAGCCTGTTTGTGTCTCCCTCTCCAAAACCTGTTTTACTGCTTCCAAGCTCCATTCTTTAGAAACCTCTGTATCTCCTTGAGAAGTTGAATCTTCATTCTGAGGGGCCCTGTGTATACACATTAAATAAAATAAATTTGTATCTTTTTCCTTCTGTTAATGAATCTGTCACATGTCAGTGATTTTTTTCAGCGAAACTTAAGAAGGTAAGAGCCTTTGCTCCGCCTCCAGCCTTCTCTTCTCCCTGAGGGTGGGGCTGAAAGTTCCTATGTTCCACACTGGTTGGTTCCCCTGCCAATAAAGCCCCATCTGGATGCTGTCCTGGAGCCATCAGTCCTCTTGTTAGCATACAAAAAGACACTTATTCTGATATTTCTAGGGTTTTTGGAGCTGTGTGCCAGGAGGTGGAAGAACAAAATATGTATTTCTTGCATCACATGTTTAATTTTCTGTGGCAGCAATTTTAAGATAACTTGTTGACAGCCCAAGCTTCAGTTTATACTTGACATGTTTGTCTGTTAGTGGGTCTGTATACATTTCCATTACTGATCCTGGTGTTAAGATTTTGGGACTTAGTATTTTTTGCTTAAAAGGTTTTAGAAATCTGTTTTCTTTTTATAAATAGCACTGTTTGGTGATACCAGCTGACAAATATTTTGATATATAGAATCTATTCTGTGGTTATTACTGCTTTTATATTTGAAATGTTGAAATATTCATGTGTTAGCCTTTTTGGAGACAGAATACATTGTTATTGATTTTGTGGTACTCTATTCTTTTATGGAAGCAATCTATGTATTTATTTTTAAAATAAGAAATGTAACTTAGTAATGCTACTTGCAGTCTTTATGACCTTGACTAAGTTATTTTAACTTCTGTGCTGCAGTTTTTTAGTTTTCAAAAAGGAATAGTAGTAGTATGCACCTTCCTCATCGTTGTTGCAAGGAATATATGAGTTGTTAATGCAAAAACCAACTCTATAAAATAACAACTTAAATGGGTTTATTCTGAGCTTATGAGTGACTGTGGCCCGGGATACACTAACCCAAGAAGCCTTGAGTAAGTGGTCCTGAGATGATTGGATTGCAGTTTGGTTTTATACATTTTATGGAGACAGGAATTACACATAAAGTCATAAATCAGTATATGGAAGGTGTATATTGGTCTGGCCTGAAAAGGCAGGACATCTAGGAGCAGAGGATTGCAGGTTACAGGTAAGTTTAAAGATTGTTTGATTTGTAGTTGGTTAAAGAAATGAAGCTTTGTCTAAAGGCTTGGAATGTTTTAAGTTAAGGAAGTCTGTCAGTCAGAGACAAGCCACCAGACATACACTGGACATTCACGGACTCAAGTGATTGGTTAAGTAAATTGATGACCTTTAGGGGTGGTTTAATCTTTGTCTTACATGGCCTTAGGCTTTAAGTGTTTTTTTGGTGGGGGCAGGGTCCCCTTGGCCAAGAGGAGAGTCCATTTAGTTGTTGGGGGGGGGCTGGCGGTGGCGGGGAAGGAGGGGATGCTTAAGATTTTATTTTAGTTCATACAAGGCATGACTTAACCCTTGCTTGGCATACTCTTAGGTCTTGTTTTTGAATTGGTATATGATTGCTGTAACGTTTGTTTTGTCAGTCTTATCTCTGTTTTAATATTAATGCTGGTAAGTTGCTGTGTCTGAACTCCAAAAGGGAGAGAGTATAACACACTTCCATCATGGCCAGGAACTCACTTTTAGGGTTTTTCTGGGATCCCCTTAGCCAAGAAGAGGTCTGTTCATTTGGTAGGGAGGCTTAGGATTTTATTCTTAGTTTACAGAGTTAATACATGTGAAGCACATAAAATAATGTTGGACACATAATGAATGCTCTGTAAAGATTTTTCTGGTGAGTAGTTGGAGAGTTTTGTAATCTCCTTTGAGATTATTACAGAGGATGAATTTTGAGTTTCAAAACTTAAGTTCATGGCACATTTTTAAGACTATTTAGCAAAATTGCAAGCTTGGACACTTAGCTATATTTAATAAAGATTGACTTAGCAAAGGAAGATCCAGGATCTTTTTTCCCCTTTTTATTATGAAAATTTTGAACTGAAATAAAAGTCCAAAGGATAACATTAGTGAACACTAATATGCTCTTCACCTAGATTAAAAAATAAATATTTTGGCATATTCATGTTAAATAAAAATTATAGGAGACCATTGTTTTGAACCAATCTCCTGCACTAGGCCCCAAGAGACCAGACTAAAATTCAAAATGGAATGAATCGCTTATGCTGATGTTCCTTGTCACCATACTGAGTTATCTGACCTTTCCAGAAATCTGGAGGGAGAGATAACTGGCTAATTTCCCAAGCTAGCCAGTTTCAGTTGGCATGATAATCAAGTTCCTTCTCCTTTAATACTTACCAAAAAAAAAAGTTACCTGAAGTAACATGATGTTAATCATTCCGTTATTTCTCTGTTGTCCTGTTTCCTTATTTCCTTCTTACAAGGAAAGTAACTGGCATGACTCAGCTTTTTATGTTCCTTGTTCCTGCTTTGTTTAGCCCTCTTCTGTGTATAGAACCTATCCCCTCTGCTTGGCTCACTGGAATGCTCATTCTATTTTATGGAATGAAGCATTGTCCAGTTCTAGAATCACAAATAAAGCAAATTAAGACATTAAACTAAATTGTGGTAATTTTGTCTTTTTCATTCACTTTATTCCCTTATGCATGTATTGTTTTCTTTCCCTGAAGGATTTTACATTAACTTGTGGACATTGTGCCGTGAGTCTACCTCTACAGACATTTCAGCATGTCTTTCCTAAGAATGTGTTTTCATGCATAACCACAATGTCCTTGTGGTGCTTTTAAAGTTTAATGGTAATTTCATAATATCTAATATTTAGTCTCTGTTTAAATTTCCCCAGTTGTCTTAGATGTCTTTTGTAGCTTTTTCTCCCCCAAAACCATCTGTTCGGAGTTTACTAATTGCATCTAATTGTTGAATCCCTTTAGTCTCTCTAAGTGATACAGTATACTTACCACCATGTCATGTCACATCAGAAAGCAAATAAAGTGAGGTTGACTCACTTTAATGGTGTCAAGTTGTTTGATCTCACAATTGGGAGGTAATGAAGGGCCAAGAATGCTCCATTATAATAAAGCACCATTTTCTCCTGTGTAGTTAACAAGTGATCTGTGAAGTGATCCTTTGATGATATTGTTAGAGTAGGAGACTGGGAGACAGGTCTGAGATGGAATGGAAGTGCTTGAAGATCAGGTGCAGGTGTTGAAGTAAACAACCCTTAAACAAAAGGGTTGACAACCACAGGCAAGAACTGGCTTGTCAACTGTCTCTGTTACCTTACGTGAACTTTGTTTGACTAATAACAATATCATTTACATTGTGGTTTTAAAATTTCTCTGCTCTTGAAATTGCAGTGACAGTTCCAGAGATAGCCATATAAAATATGAAAGTGGTAGGGAACCTAATTCTAGGGATTACTACACAAATTCTTAGTAAAAGCCTACCCCTTAGCCTTGAATATTCTTCCCTTCTATTAGTAAGGCTACAGTTACTACAAAAGATCTAAGACCACTCCCTCTCAGTGCAGCTGCTTTTGTTTGAGCCTGCCAACTCTTGTCCCTGAGAGTGTACTTTCACTTTCAATAAAGGTTTTGCTTGCCTGCCTTACGTGGTGCGTGCTGAAATTCTTTTCTGCAATGAACACCAATAACTTGGAAAAACCTCCACTCGGAGGGAGGCCAGTAACAGTATCATTCAAATACTGTTCTCTAGCAGGCTTTCACCTGATAGTTTAGCAACTGTTGATGGGTCTCTGAATATAGGACTTTTTTTAATGGCCTTGGTAATAAAGCTCCATTTGACAACATTTTCCATAACAGTTGAAAATTTTTTTTATAACTTCTGCTGTCTTAGAGTGATATTTTGCTATCTTAGCATTTAAATTTTTTTAACAAAAGATTCCTTCAGTTTTTCTTATTTACTAAATTAACCACTTAGTAGAATAACTTAAAGATGGTACGTCTTTAAAAAAAAACTTGAAGAAATTAAGTTTAGCCTTTTCCAGTCAAAAGGAGAGTGGGATTTGTTCTAGGAAACCTCTAGTTCATCTGAATTTTCAAATAATTACATGGTCAGTATTAATAAAACTAGGGTTTCATTAGTGCTCTTTAGTGTTTTCCTTTTGATCTGTCTCTGCATTTCTTTTTGGTTTTAACAGGAATTGCCATAAGATCAGGCAGGTTAAGTATTTATTAATTGCAACTCAAAAATGGGGAAGGACTTTTCATCTGAAATTTTTTGTTCTTACATTTTTCAAGTAGCCTCCTTGTATCCTTACCCCACTGCAACTCTTCCTTCAACTCTTTTATAATTTAACAAAGTTCAACTTGAAATTGTAATGAAATGGAAAGCAAGAGAAAATATTGCTAAGATAAGCTTAAATCTGCTAGTGAGAAGGATGTACACTTTAGACCACAGTAGAATGAATTTTAAGTTAGGATGAATGGATATTTGTGTGGATTAAAATTTTCCTTAATCTTTGAAGTAGTTTTGTAAAGAGGAGCAGAGAAAGGGAGTGCAGTCATTGGATGTTTTTCAAAATTGGGAAATACTGTGTCGTTTACTATATGCTTATGGGAATATTCTAGTGGTAAGAGAGAAATGTATGCAGAAGACAGGGCTGGGATTGAGTGTGAGATACTTGAAATAAAGAGTTTGGGTGTATTGCAGTTATTGGCGATAAAATCTTCTAGGTTGTGACTGTGAAAACAGATAGCTGAAGTGTGGGTTGGGTGGTTTGAAGTGAGGATATCTCAGAGCTGAGGGTGCAGGTGTTGAAAGGATTTTACGTGTCTATGTTGGAGTTGCCAAGAATGTTGATGGAATTGTGGTGGAAGAGAAGTAAACCAGGTACCAAAATCTTCAATAAGTATGTGCAGATAACTGGAAGATTAATAGGTAGAAGACCAACAGAAAGGTATAGCTGTTGTTGCTAGTGTTATGGCACATGCTTCTAAATGAAGGTTTTGACGTAGGAGAAATTGTGTAACGATGTGTAATGAGGAATACAGCCAACCCACCATTTGAGGGAGCTGTTGGTGGGTAGCTTCATATGGTGGTAGCAGACAGCATTTTGCTGAAGACAGACTTGCCTTTTGGAGAGGTTTGGGCAGGCTAGGAGAAGGTGTGAAGGTCCCTTTAAATAGGTCAGTGTAGGAAGAGAGTTGAATGAGGGAAAAAAGGGATATGAGGCATGAGGCTTGGTGTGGAGGTTGGATGTGCTCTTAGGGAAAGACGAGTAACCAACTAGTTGTGCTGATGGCCTTCATCTCAGCCCTGGTCTTCACAGATCATTGCGGGGTGAGACAGACTGGGTGTAGCTCTCAGGAAGGTCATTTGAAACCTTGGAGACCTCACTTTCAACCTTGCACTGGGAGGAGTTACCTTCAGAAAAGGTGTTGCTCCTGTATTTTTCTCAGTTATTTATTGCCATTTGATGTACTGTATATTTTCCATACCTATTTGTTCACTGTCTTTTCTGCCTCTCTAAGCTTCAAACAGTAGGCATTAAGTGAATATTTGTTGAATGAATTAATTATAAAATCATTGATTTTTAATCCATCTTCCTTTGTATAGTTTAGAATTTTTACCAGCTAAACTAATTTCTTCCTTCCTCTTTAGATTTTTAAATTCTCTTAGCTGTTTTATTTTAGTCTCTGGACAACTAATTAAGCATTCTCTTTAATTCTTAAACCTGTGAACACATGGCTATAGGTTGTAGAGACATAAAGACTAATATACACAAGAACCAAATATAGTCATATGGTTCAGTGAAATTTGTAGTAGATAATTCTCATGTTTAATGAGAACATGTATGAAAATATGTTTTACTATATGGAATGTAAACTCCTGAAACCAAATTTAGTTTAAATGATAAACTGCTTCCATAAAATGACTTAACGTTTGCATGGGTGAGGAACTTTCTTTGAGGCTCCTCTGAAGTTACTGGATCTTTTCTTCTGGCAGCTTGTGAGCACAAAGGGAAAAGCAAAGTCTTGTTGACTAATCCTTTCTCTTGCCCAAGACTGCTGACCCACTGATCTTCAGCCTGGCCATGTGCTCTGTCTTGAGTGTGATTTCCTGTGCTGCCTGTACTCTGTCCTTCCACTCTGCCTCCCTTGGTGAACCCACACGCTTGTCATTCAACCCCACATTATGGTTCTTTGTGTACCTTCAGGGAGATGGGCCATGCCAGTCTTAATCGTCTCTGAAATCCCAGCATCCACCCTTTTCTGATTTCTAGCAGCAAAATGTATTAGGATAGAGTGAGGAAGCCAGAGAGCTGTACTGTGTTGCAGTTGATCTCTGAGGAACTTAACTTTGGGTCTTACAAATGTCCTAGGCTTTCGCTTTTAAAGGATCTGTTGCCTCCTTTCCGCCTTTCTGTTTTGTCCTGTTCTGGGAACCCAGATCTTAGGAAATAAAGTTAATTGCTTTGGGGCAAAGTACATTTTAGCTAATATTTATGTTTAAAATTTTATGTTAATGTTTAATGGCTCACTGGGCGTAATTTTACGCTCTTGATGCTCTAGTAATAAACTGTTTCACTATTTTACAGAGTGCTTGTGATTTCACGTATTTTTGCTGACTTGTAAAAGAGACACTTGGATGGTGGATTAACGAGAGCATTAACATTCTGTGAAAAGTTTCAAATTGGAGAATATTGAATTTTCACCCTAGTCCAGCAGCTCTGCTGCTCACTTAAATACAGATGAATGAAGACCCCATTCGGAAAGACACCTGGCCAGCGGTCCAGAGCTGATGCAGGTAGGTGATGTGGTTCTGAGCATATTTTAGTATAATAAATTTAAAACAAGTGTAAAATTGAGGAGTATTTCACATAATACCTTGTGGTTTTTGCCATTCTTGAAGCTTTGTGATTTCTAGTACTTTATGCACATACAAATGTGAAGAAACAGATTTAAATTTATTGAGAGGGAGGGATCACACTAAATTTTTTTTCTATTTAACCCTCTAGCAAATTATGGATGTCCAGTAAATTTAGCAAGTGAATTGTAAATGCCTGTTTAATAGGATTATATTAAAATAAGGGAGTTACTTCTTTTTGAAAGAAGAAATGAAAGTGAAATGTCAGATGAGTTGGATTTAGTGAGATTTAGGATGTTGAGCAGCTTTAAGGAAGAAAGATAAACTTGGAATTTTTTGTGCATTTTATTTGAAGGAACTTTACTGGTATGGAAATGAAATGAACATTTAGTAAAAATTACATTACTTTTTACTTTTGTGGCACACAGCTAATACAGCTCGAATAGAAGTTTAGACTTTGCCTGATTTTTACCCCCCATAAAACAAAGATAAACAAATGTTATAGGATACACTATGAAATAGGTAAGTGATATTTTCTTTGGGACTCAACATTCTTCTCCATTCTAGACTAAATTTGTTGAAAAGTCTGTCATAACATTTTAAGGTTCTTTGATAAATGAATTTGGGAATTATGGTTGCAAATTAATATTATAAAATTGTTTTCTGTATGACTTAGAACTATTTCTTATATTTATTTACTATAGTATTTGTAGTTCTGTGTAGGAGAGCCACAAGGATTGAGATTTCTAAGTACCCCATATCTTTGTTTTAGCCCCTCTCTGATAAAGATAATATTGATTTAAATGTTCACTGTTTATCAATAAGATTAATTTAGGGTAGTGCTGACTGAAGTGTAAGTCATCCAAGAGCTTATTGAATGCCATCTCTCTTTCATTAGTTATGTAAACATTGGTGCATTTCTTAGTCTTCTTGAGGCTTGGTTTTTCTCATCTAAAAAATGGGGCTGTTAATGTGTCTGCGAGATGTGTGTCTGTCAGGTGTTTAGCTCGGTTCCTGGTGCGTTTAATAACATACTATTGATCATACTGTTCATGGTAAAATTTTTTTCTTATTAATTGAAAGAATTGCTGTGTGGTATTTATTGACTGGTGAAACCTCCAGGTCTCTGTCATTTAAAGTATTTTTTTTATGCCCACCATTCCAAATCCAACACTTCTATTTTCTTTATTGATTTGGAAGTCCTCCTCTTGTTAGGAAGAAAGCTGGCTGATTGAAGTGATGTGCACTGTGGTGTAGCTGAAGGAACTAAATGAAGAGATGTTATTTTTTAAAAGGGGGAGATTGTTAATCTGGACAAATACTTTGATCTTCATTTTCCTTCTTCTGATATTTCTAATAGCATATGTCACAGGACTAAAGACAAAGCAGATTCTGTGTAAATTCTAGTTGGCCTCTTGTTAGATATTTTAGCATAAGAGACCATGGGGTTATTTCTTCTTTTTCAATGTTGTATACTTAAGGAGATAGCAAAAGATGGGTTGCTCCCTTTACCAGCAACCAGACAATTTTGTGGCAGGTGCTATTCCAATTCAGTTCAATTCTGATACTATCTGTGTGGAGATAGCGTCAAATCCCACAGGTTAAGGGCTCAGTCCCACAAGACTGCCTTCTACTTCAGATGCCAGTTCAGATGCAAGTCTGGGCCTCTGGAACTTCTGACTGACTGGCTATAAATTGGGGTTCCCATTCCTCCTGGGCTTGATTAATTTGCTAGAGCAGCTTACAGAACTCAGGGAAACACTTTACTTACTTTTACTGGTTTATCATAAAGGATACACTTGAGCATCTAGATGGAGAAGATGCATGGGAAAAGCATGTGGGAAGAGGCGTGGACACGCCACTCTCTAGGAACCTCCAGATAGTGTTCACCTGTCTGGAAGCTCTTCCAAACCCTTCTCTTCTGGGTTCTTACGGAAGCTTCATTACATAGGCATGATTGATTCTGTCATTGGCCATTGGTGATCAATTCAACCTTCAGCCCCTCCTACCCTTTAATGGTGCCTTGATCCTTTTAGAAACCATCCTCCATTCTGAAGCTATCTAGGGGTCCCTAGCTACCAGTTATCTTGTGAGCATACAAAAGACACACCATTCCAGAGAATCCTAAGGGTTTTAAAAGCTGTAAGTCAGGAAATGGGGAGGAAGACCAAATATACATTTCACAGTATCACAGTAATATACCCAATTTTGTAAAGATTGCTGACCCCTTGATCAATATTGTTTATAAAATTAAGTCTTACTCTTCCTGTTAACATAGACAAATGCCCTGTTGCATTTAAAGCCCTGTATCCATTATGAATATGGCCATTTGCAAATAAAAGAAAATTCACCTAAAAGGGGGTTTATTTATCTTATGCAGCAAGAAGCCCAGGTATGCATTCTGGAGTTGGTATGGTGGCTCAGGTATGCCCTTAGGCAGAGGCCCTCTGAAAGGCTTCTTCACTGGCTTATCTGGGTCCTGGGCTGGTAGGACTTAAATAGCTGGGCCTCCTAGGGCATCTCTTTTCTTATGGGGGTTTTACATGGAGGCTTCCAGAGTATCCCAAGAGAAAGGCACATTTGTGTGGCCTTTTCTGTCCTACCTTTGGAACTCATACAGGTTCATTTCTGCTTCATTCTGTTGAGGCAGTCACAGAGCCCCACCAAGGTTCAAGGGAGGGAGCATGGACCCTATACTTGATGGAAGGAGTGTCTAAGAATTTGTGGCTATGTT
The DNA here is from genome assembly GCF_020740605.2 of Lemur catta. Taxonomy (NCBI): domain Eukaryota; kingdom Metazoa; phylum Chordata; class Mammalia; order Primates; family Lemuridae; genus Lemur; species Lemur catta. Next base: position 86,462,965 of record NC_059137.1, read on the forward strand.
TTAAAACTTCCACAGTAGTAAATAGATTGGGTTAGGTAACTTCCAGTGCCTGCCATGACACCCAGTGCCTGACACTGTCTTTGACATAGAGGATGAGTGATCAAGAAAAATTCGAAAATTAAAATTTTAGGCCGGGTGTGGTGGCTCATGCCTGTAATCCTAGCACTCTGGGAGGCCGAGGCGGGAGGATCGCTCAAGATCAGGAGTTCAAGACCAGCCTGAGCCAGAGCGAGACCCCATCTCTACTAAAAATAGAAAGAAATGATTTGGACAGCTAAAAATATATATAGAAAAAAAAAATTAGCCAGGCATGGTGGCACATGTCTGTAGTCCCAGCTACTCGGGAGGCTGAGGCAGGAGGATCGCTTAAGCCCAGGAGTTTGAGGTTGCTGTGAGCTAGGCTGACGCCACGGCACTCTAGCCCAGGCAACAGAGCGAGACTCTGTCTCAAAAAAAAAAAAAAAAAAAATTTCTCTTTATCTTGTTCAACATATTAGGAATTTCTATTTTGAAAGTAACTTATCTACATAGTTACGTTGTAATTTAGTTGCCCACTAAAGTAATAGTTTATGTATTCCTAAGGACATTGGGTAGTAAGTACAATTACAGTATGTGGTAAAGTTTCTTCACATGTTTTACCCTAGTGTTAGCCTCTATTTTTACTAGTTTACCAAAAGTTGCAATATTTCCCCTTTTATCACATACTTTAATCATAGTGATGGTACAGGGAATAGTAAAATAGATATCCATGTTTCTAATACTCATGTTTAATAAATATTTTTGTCATTATTTCAATTTTTTTTTAAACTTGATTTAATTTTTATCAAGTTTTATTAAATTTAGTTAATAAAAATTTGTGGTTGAAGAAGTCAAGTTGTGTTAAAAGGCTTATAACAAAAAACTGTAGATGCTCCAGGCATAGCACTTTTAGCTCATTCTGATTTTTAGCTTTCAAGTTTGTAAATAGTAAAAGTATTTGAATTCTTCTTGATACACCTATCTTAGCTATATGTATTGACTTCTCTTGAGGATTTTGCTTCTTTTCACAGAGCATCTTTCCTACTGGCCTCCTAATAATGTTTTTGGTTAAAATTATATGTACCGTTTCCGTTATAATAAAATTAATGCACAAATATTGAACACTGTTGAGTCAAGTAATACAGCATAGTTACCCTTTTTGTTTGGTACATTTTGTTTTCTTGGAGTTTAGTGATTGCTTTTTTTCCTATTTGCTTAAATTTTTTAGAAAGTTGATCTTGTAAACTCTCCAACAGCTTTATAAAACCCTTGTCAGTGTAAGTTCCTGCACAAATATGGCAGGTAATCCATCTGTTTCATGTATTTCTAGCACCTTTTGCTTTTTCTAATTTGTACTGATTGTTCTCTAGACCTGATGCAATATTTCTACAAATTCCTTTTTCCTTTTTTTTATGTTGGATTCTCTGTTTCTTGGATGCCATAGGCTTCCCTTTTTTGGTGCGTACTCTTGTCAGGTGAAACATGTACATCATCAGGAAGTGTAAGAATAGGCAATGAATGAGTTGATTGTTAAAGCTGCAAATGGGGTGCATGGTAATTCATTCATATTCTCTACTTTTGTGTATATCTGAAGTTGTCTATAATAATTATATAATTGTACATTTTTTGAAAACGTACATAAAAGTTTTATGAGACCTTGCATTGACTTTGTCTTTATTCTGCTGACATGCTCAGTCCTTTGGTTGGTTAAGATTCAGGATTGGAAATACTATTCAGTCAAAATTTTTAAGGCATTACTCTCTTCATTGTCTTTGGGTTTCATTGTTGCTATTCAGGGAAATTGAGTGCCATTTTTATTGGTCTTTCTTTGTGTGTGTCTAGTAGTTTTTTCCTCCTTTTTTGAAACTTACACAATTATTTTATGTGTTCTGAAACTTTATGAGAATGTATGGCAGTGTGTGTCATTTTTGTTTATTGTTCCAGGCTTTCAATCTTTAGAGTCATTCTTTAACAATGTGAAATTTTGTATTACTTCTTTGATCATTTCCTATTTTCTTTCTTCTCTCTGAAATACATGCTACTTGGGATGTATTAGGCCTCTTAGGTTGGTCCTTTTTTTTCTTTTCCAATTATTTCATCTCATTCTTTCTGGGGCAGTTTATTGACTATTTTCCAACCTCTTTTTTTTTTTTTAATTTCAATCAGCACTTTAAATTTCTAAGACCCCCTTTTTTAATTCGCATACTTGTTTACTTCATACATACAAGTAGCTTCCATTTTGGGGCATATACATGACTTTTTACAAAAGCCTTTCTGGTGTTAGCTGTGCTGCTTATGAGTTTGTGTGTCTTTGCTATTAGTTGCTGTTTATTTGGGAGCTTTCCTTAAACCTCTTGATTCTAGGCTGATACTGTAGCAAGGCTTTAAGAAGTTGGTGAGAAACTGTGTGTGAGAAAGTGGCCCTTGCTGCCTGGTAGACTTCACTTGCATTATTGGACTCCAAGGGTTTGTATTTGTGAGGGTTTCCTCTAGAAATGGATTGTCACATTTCCTGCTTGGGTGATGATAGTTGGTATTCATATCACAGATAGGGGCTCATCTCTCAGACTTTCTGATTTCTCCCTTAAAGTTACATAGTTTTTACTACTTTACCTTCTTTTGAAGCTGCACCACTAGAGACCACTGTGTGTCTACAAAGCTGGGCTTATAAAATTTGCTGAGTAGCAGGGAGACTATCACATTGACAGCTCCTAGTGAAATTTTAAGAGAGACAGTACAGTGAGTCCTCAATGTCGTTGTAGGTTCTTGGAAACTTTGACTGTAAGGGAACAAAACTAATTTTTTTTTTCCTCATCATTGTTGTAAGGAGAAAACATCCAACAAATGATGTTATCTCGAGGACCTGCTTTATGTTGTCTTGCTCAAAGGCAGAGTTCCCTGGAATCTATCTATGATCTTTTTTTTTTTTTTTTGAGACAGTCTCTGCTCTGTTGCCCGAACTAGAGTGCTGTGGCGTCTGCCTAGCTCACAGCAACCTCAAACTCCAGGGCTCAGGCTATCCTTCTGCCTCAGCCTCCCGAGTAGCTGGGACTACAGGCATGTGCCACCATGCCCGACTAATTTTTTCTATATATTTTTAGTTGTCCAGCTAATTTCTTTCTATTTTTAGTAGAGATGGGGTCTCACTCTTGCTCAGGCTGGTCTCGAACTCCTGAGCTCCTTTGATCCTCCCGCCTCCGCCTCACGCCTGCCTGTGGATTACAGGCGTGAGTCACCACGCCCGGCCTATCCACGGTGATCTTAAGTGAAAACTTAATTATACTTACAGGGGAGGAATAAGTCATAGGGTTGGAAGTCAGGAAGTGTGATGTGAATCAGGATTGGTTAGAATTTCTAATCGAAATGAATTGCTGGATTGGACATTGGTCTTTATCATTGGAGCATCTGAGTCTACACAAAATTCAGTTAAAATAGTTGGTCTTATTTTGGAACTGCATCTGAATGATCCATTGTTAGACCGCTTTGGTTGTATTTCATTTCTCCTGAATATCATGGTTTAGTACAGTTGAACTGTTCTAGAGTCATAGTTCTGTAAATTAGGGTTCTATTTCTTTTCTGACTTCAACAAATAGATGTAATGAAGTTACTCGTAAAGGATCTTGTTCTGTTTTCCACTGGAAAATCAGTGATTCTCACATGGATGATATAAACCTACTTTTGGTGACAAACTGACATCAGTGCCCAGTTAGTATATATGCAGTTTCCTACTCTTCTGTTACTTGATGTTTTTACTTAACATGTATTGGGCCAGTCGTAGTGGCTCATGCCTGTAATCCTAGTGCCTTGGCTGAGGTGGAAGGATCGCTTGAGGCCAGGAGTTCAAGACCAGCCTGGCAACATAGACTTCATCTCTACAAAAATAAAAAATAAAAAGAGCCATGTGTGGTGGCTCGCACCTGTAGTCCCAGCTACTTGGGAGGCTGAGGCAGGAGGATTGTTTGAGACCCCAGCAGTTTGAGGTTACAGTGAGCTTTCCCTGTACTGCTGCATTCCAACCTGGGCAACAGAGAAAAACCCTGTCTCTTAAAAAAAAAAAAAAAGAAGAACAACAACAACAAAAAACAATGTGTATTGGTGACCACTCCTTAGCAGTACATAGGGATTTTTTCCATTGTTTTTTACAAATGAATTGTACTCTATTGTGTGAATATACCATGTTAGTTAATTCCCATTATTACTGGACATTTTGGTTGTTTTTCTTCTGCTGGTGCAGGAGGTAATAGCTGCAGTGACTAGCTTTGTCCATATGTCTTACTGTTGTGTCACTGGATAAATTTCTGGAAGTAGAATCACATCAAATCTTAAATTCTTGTATAGTTTTGTGAGATGTCACCAGATTCCCCACCATGGACTCTACCATTTTGCATTTTTACTAGCAATATATACGAGTTTTTCTCTTGCCACAGTCTTGCCAGTGGCATATGTTGTCATACGTGGATTTTTGTCTGTCTTACGGGTAAGAAATGGTGTCTTTGTTTAGTTTTATGTATAAGGCTGAATACCTTGTCTTGTAATGGCCTATTTGGCCTTTTCTGTTAGCACATCCATTTTTTTTATCTTTACTTTTACAGGCTCTTTTTATGTCAGAGTTACTAACCTTTATTTCTGTGATAATGGGTTATTTATCCTTCTTACTTCTTAGCCTTCTGTTATGTGGAGTCAGTTTCTTGGAGAGAGCCTTCCTTGAGTCCCTGGTTTCTTACTCCTATCTGTATGGGCCTTTCAGCCTACATCACAGAAGTCATGCTGGAAATTTTGAAGTCCTAGGTTGCATCTATGGTTTTTTGGATCCTATGTATTTATGTTGCTTTTCTCTCATTTCCTGAATGATATATACTCTGGTAACTTCCAAAGAAGATGTATATGAAATATAAATTTTAGCCTATCTATGTATGGAAATGTCTGTACCCTCAGTTGGTAATTTAGCTGAGTGTGAAATTCAGGGTTCAAAATAATTTTGCCTCAACTTTAAGGTGTCATTCACTCTATTCTAGTCCAGTGTTGATGACAGAAGAATAAGACTAATTAAATGTTTAATTTTAAAATAGTTTTATATATGTAAAGGAGTTTCAAAGATAGTACCTCATTCATTTTTTAAAAGGATTTTTAAAAACAGACTTTATTTTGTAGAGCAGTTCACAGCAAAATGGAGTGGAAAGTACAGAGAGTTCCTATATACCCCTTTCCCTCGTACATTTACACCTCCCCTACTGTCAGCATCCCCTCAGAAAGAGGTCCATTAGTTACAGTTGAACCCCCATTGACACATCATCACCCAAAGTCCATTTTTGTTGTTATACCTTCTGTGAGTTTTGACAAGTGTGTAATTACATGTATCCATCATTATAGTACAGTACAGAATGGTTTCACTGCCCCCTTGGCTCCTGTTATTCATACCTCTCTCCCCTGATCTTTTATTGTCTCCCTAGTTTTGTCTTCTCCAGAATGTCATATGTCATGTAGTTGAAATTATACAGTATGTAACCTTTTCAGGTTGGCTTCTTTTACTTGGTAATATGCACTTAAGTTTCCTTCATGTCTTTTCATGGCTTGATAGCTCATTTCTTTTTAGCAATAAGTAATATTCCATTGTCTGGATGTACCAGTTTAACCATTCATTTACTGAAGAAACATCTTGGTTGCCTCCAAGTTTTGGCAATTTATGAATAAAACTGCTGTACATATCTATGTGCAGATTTTTGTGTAGGTATACGTTTTCAGTTCATTTGGGTAAATACCAAGGAGCACAGTTGCTGGATTATATGGTAAGAGTATGTTTACTTAGTAAGAAACTGCCAAGCTGTATTTCCATAAGCACTGAACAAGAGTTCCTTTTGTTCCATAGCCTTGCTAGCATTTGGTGTTGTCAGTGTTTTGGATTTTGGTGTTTCTAATAGATGTGTAGTGGTATTTGGTTCTAATTTGAAATTCCCTAATGACACATGATGCTGAGCATGGTTCTTGAACTTTTGTTGGTCTGAAATCACCAGAAACACTATCTCTTTTCAAAAGCTTATCTGTAAATGTTCTTTGGTGTGAGGTGCCTGTTCAGGTCTTTTGCCTGTTTTTTAAATGATATTGTTAATATTCTTATTATTGAGTTTTTAGAGTTCTTTGTATATTTTCAATAACACTTTTTAGAATCAGATATACCATTGCAAATATTTTCTCCTAATCTGTGGCTTGTCTTCTCATTCTCTTGACAGTATCTTTTGGAGTGTTAAGTTTTTAATTTTAATGAAGTCCAGCTTATCTATTTTTTCTTTCATGGATTGTGCCTTTGGTGTTGTATGTAAAATGTCATTGCCATAAGATTTGCTCCTGTTATCTGCTAGGTGTTTTATAGTTTTGTGTTTTACACGTAGTTTTATGATCCATTTTGACTTAATTTTTGTGAAGGGTATAAGGTCTGTGCCTAGATTCATTCCTTTTCTCCTTCCCCCCTTCTTTTTTTTTCTTTTTTTTTTTTTTTTGTATATGGATGTCCAGTTGTTCCAGCACCATTTGTTGAAAATGGGTCTTTTTTCTCCATCATATTGCCTTTTCTTTGTAATCAGAGATCAGTTGAATATGTTTATATTCAACTATTTCTGGGTTTTCTATTCTATTCCATTGCTCTATTTGTCTTTTCTTCCACCAGTACTACACTTTAGCTTTATATAAGTTTTGAAGTTCGGTAGTGTCATCACTTTGACTTTGTTCTTCTGCTTCAGTATTGTGTTGGCTGTACAGGGTCTTTTGCCTCTCCATATAAGCTTTTAGAATCAATGTGATGATAGCCACAAAATAATTTATTGGGATTTTGATTGGGATTGCTTGAATCTATAGATCAAGTTGGAAAGAACTGACATCTTGACAGAATTGAGTCTTCCTATCCATGAATATGGAATGTCCCTCCATTTATACAGTTCTTTTATTTCTTTCATGTGAGTTTTATAATTTTCCTTTTTTTGTTGTTGTTATTGTTGGTTAAGTGAAACAGTGGGAGTGGAGGAGGAACAAAGGAGTCTATAACTGGTTGTGTTGAATTAGTTGTAAACACCAGTGCACTTGGAGCAACCACAACTTTCCTTTTGTAGATCTTGTATATGAGATCTATAGTGTTGTCACCTCTTCAAGTTTTCATATTAGTAATTTGTGTCAGCTTTCTATTCTTAGCCTGTCTAGAGAATTTATTAGTTTTATTAATCTCTTTAAGGAACTAGCTTTTGGTTTTGTTAATTTTTCTGTATTGATTTCTGATTGTCAATTTTATTGATTACTGCTCTAATTATTATAATTTTCTTTTCCTCCTCTTACTTTGGATTTAATTTGCCCTTTTTCTTGTTTCCTAAGATGGAAGTATAGATTATTGATTTTAGTCTTCTTTTCTAATGCATAAATTCATTGCTATAAATTTCCTTCTAAGCACTGTTTTTGCCGCATCCTACATTTTGGTAAATTGTGTTTTCATTTTTATTTAGTTCAAAATATTTTAAAATTTCTTCTTTGACCCATGTGTTTAGAAGGGTTTTAATCTCCACATATTTTGAGATTTTCCAGCTATCTTTCTATTACTGATTTCTGGTTTAATTCCATCATGGTACAGGGCATACATTATATGATTTCTATTCTTTTAAATTTGTTAGGGTGTGTTTTATGGCTCATAATTCTTGGTGGATTTTCCACATGAGCCTGAGAAGGATTTGTATTCTGCTGTTGGGTGAAAGTCTGTAGTTGTCAATTATATCCAGTTGATTGAGAGTGCTGTTGACTTCAAGTATGTCCTTACTGATTTTCTGCCTTCTAGATCTGTCCGTTCCTGATAGAGGGATGTTAAAGTCTAAAACTATAATACAGGTTGACCATTCCTAATCCAAAAATCTGAAATCCAAAATACTTCAACATCTGAAACTTTCTGAGAACTGTCATAATACCACAGGTGGGCAATGAAGATGATGTTGACACTGCAGAAAAAAATGCCTGTAGATGATATAATGAAAACGTGTCATGGACTTAATGATATTCATTCATAACAGAACCAGAAATCATATCAGTTTATAAAATCAAAGAGAGTCTTCTAAGACAAAAACCATTGTTAATGAGTCAGATGACTCTGGAGGAAACTTTTAAAAAGCCTTTCAGCACAATGTCTCCTCATCCCTGGAAGACCCACTTCTGGGTCCCTCACCTGCTTCTGATGTTTCTTCTCACCTAAAAATCACTCTTGTACCTTTTAATCAAACACAGCATTGTAGGTAAAGACTGAAAGCGCCTATCTTTGTTGTTGCAGTTGTTTAGCAGCTGATGCAGGTATTCTGGTGATGCTACTATACTGTTTAGTTACCCTGAACACATTATTTTTTCACTGTATTGGTGGTGTCTCATTTTTTACTGTTAAGAATTTATGTGTGAATAAATGTAAGAAAATGGTTGTTGTCAATACCATGTAAATTCAGAGTCAGAAACAATGGTGATGTGAAACAACCACAGATTGCCCATGCAAGTGGCTGAAATAGTCACCCCTTTGCTTTCTGATGGTTCAGTGTATACAAACTTTGTCTCATGTACAAAATTATTTAAACTGTTGTATAAAATTACTTTCAGGATATGTGTATAAAGTATATATGAAACAGAAATGAATTTTATGTTTAGACTTGGTTCTCATTCCCAGGATACCCCAGAAATTCAAAACACTTCTGGGCTGGGTGTGGTGGCTCACGCCTGTAATCCTAGCACTCTGGGAGACCGAGGCGGGAGGATTGCTCAAGGTCAGCCTGAGCAAGAGTGAGACCTCGTTTCTACTAAAAATAGAAAGAAATGATTTGGACAGCTAAAAATATGTATAGAAAAAATTAGCCAAGCATTGTCGCGCATGCCTGTAGTCCCAGGTCTTCGGGAGGCTGAGGCAGGAGGATCGCTTGAACCCAGGAATTTGAGGTTGCTGTGAGCTAGGCTGATGCCACGGCACTCTAGCCCAGGCAACAGAGTGAGACTCTGTCTCAAAAAAAAAACAAAAAACAAAAAAAAAAAACAAAAAACAAACAAAAAAGCACTTCTGGTCCCTAGCATTTTGGATAAGGGATATCCTGGAGTGGATTCATCTGTTTCTCTGTGAGGTTTCATGAGTTTTCCCCTCACATATTTTGATGCTCTGTTTGTTAGGCACATACACAGTAAGGGTGTGTTATGTTTTCTTGGAGGGTTGACACTTTAATGATTATGTAATGCCTCCCTTTATCCCTGATAACTCCTTACTCTGCTTTGTCTAAAATTAATATAGCTGCCCACTTTCTTTTGATTATTGGTAGCATGCTATATCTTCTCTCCATCTATTGACTTTTAATCTATGTATCTTTATAATTAAAGTGGATTTTTTGTAGACAGCATGAGGTTGCATATTGGTTTTTTTTATCCATTCTGACACTCTCTGTCTTTTAATTGGTGTTTTTATTTTTTTAGAGACGAGATCTCACTCTGTTGCCTAGGCTGGTATGCAGTGGCAATCATAGCTCACTGCAGCCTCGAATTCCTGGGATCAAGTGATACTCCTGCCTTAGCCTCCCAAGTAGCTGGGACTATAGGCTTATGCTACCATGCCTGGCTAATTTTTGTATTTTTGGTAGATACGGGATTCTTGTTCTTGCTCAGGCTGGTCTCAAGCTCCTAGCCTCAAGTGACCCTCCTGCCCTGCCCTCCCAAAGTATTGGGATTACAGACATGAGCCACCTCATCCAGCCTACTTCACCATTTTATATAAGGGACTTGAGCATTTATGGATTTTTGTATCTGATGGGGTCCTCGACCCAGTCCCCCGGTGATACTAAGGGATCATCGTATTCCTTATTGCTCCCTCCAGACTGGTGGTATCATTGGTGTCATTCATTTCACTTTGTGTGTGTGTGTACATATAAGTGAAATGAATGATAGCAATAATATGCATACACACAAGTATACATAATTGAATACACTGTTGCTAATATTTTGAGCAAACTGTTACCAGTTAGATCAATTAAGAAAAATGAGTTTTTTGTATTACCTTCATTTATTCCTTCTTTAATGTTCTTTCTTTATGTAGATCTGAGCTTCTGACGTATATTTTCCTCCTTTGTGAAGATCATCTTTTAACATTTCTTGCAAGGCAGGTCTGTTGGTGACAAGTTTTGTCAATATTTGTCTGAGAAAGTCATTTTTACTCCTCTTTGAAGAATAATTCTGTAGGATACAAAATTGTAGGTGCATGGCTTTTTTTTCTCTCAACACTTTAACTATTTCACTCCACTCTCTTTTTGCTTGCATGGTTTCTGAGGAGAAGTCTAGAGTGAAGAAGTCTTCTTCTGTGGTGAGGTGTTTTTTCCCCCCTCTGGTTTCTTTCAGTTTATTCTTTTTTTAATCTTTGATTTTCTGCCGTTTGAGTATGATATGCCTCAGGTGTAGTATTTTCTGGCATTCCTCCTGCTTGGTGTTCTCTGAGCTTCTTGGATTTGTGGTTTGGTGTCTGACATTAATCTGGGAAATTCTCAGTCATTGCTTCAAGTATTGCTTCTGTTTGTTTCTTTCTTCTCCTTGTATTTCCATAATGTGTAAGTTATGCCTTTTGCACTTGTCCCAGCGTTTTTGAATATTCGTTTTTTTTTTCCCTGCCTTTTTTCTCTTTGCTTTTCAGTTTTGGATGTTTCTGTTGACACATCCTTAAGCTCAGAGGTTCTTTAGTCAGCCCAGTCCAGTCTACTGATGAACATATGAAAGGCATTCTTTATGTCTGTTATATTGTTTTTTATCTGTAGCATTTTTTATTCTTATAATTTCTCTCTCTTTATACTACTCATCTGTTCTTGCATGCTGTTTACTTTATCCATTAGAGACCTTAGCATATTAATCAGTTATTATAAATCTCTGGTCTGTTAATTCCAACATCCCTGCTATATCTGAGTCTGGTTCTATTGCTTGCTTTGTCTCTTCAAACTGTGCTTTTTGTATTTTAACATGCCTTTTCATTTTTTGTTGAAAAATGCCTATGATGTCCAGGCAAAAGGAGCTGTTGTAAGTAGATTTTAGTAGTGTGGTGGTCAGGTATTGTGGGAGGGGAAGCATTCTGTAGTCCTGTGATTAGGTCTCAGTTTTTTGTTGAACCTGTGCCCCTGGCCTGGGACCTCACATGTGCTTCTCAGTCTACCCCACCCTCACCCCTTGTGGGGCAGGATGGCTTGACCAGGTTCTCTAGTTCCTAGAAGTAAAACTCAGGACAATATGGGGGCCGTCCTAAGAGTAGTGTGGTGTGTTTGTCCATGTGTCTCTCCCATTCCCCAGGGAGTTTTTAACCGTCAGAATTGTCCACACTGACCCTTCAGCAATGTCAGTTACAGTTGAGGTTTCCTACCATGGCACTGGTTCCTGTGGAGGTTTCTGGTCCAGTAAGTTGTGATTCTCTATCCACCTATCTCTCTCTCCAATTTGAGTGCCAATTGTTTGATCTGTGACCTCAATTCTTTGACCAATCTAAGAACAGTTGTTGATTTTATTTAGTTTGGTCAGCTTTTTATTTGTTGGAACAAATTTAATTTCCAAAGCTCTTTACATTACCAGACTAGACAACGTTAAAGGATTATTTGATTATAAATGGCTTACCTTTTCTTGGCTGATAAAAGAAGATTCTTTTTTTCCCCTAAATATGAAAAGGTCTGTGAGGACATAATGGTGATGTTTAGCATTTGAGGCCCCTTTCCTGGAAGCCAGTACTCAGTATATCTAGTGTGAGTTATATGTGTGTTGAGGAGTGGGGAGGGGATCTTGATACCTGGTGCAGTTCCAGTAGACCTTGAATGAATTCTTTACTTTCACTTCTCCTTTTTTCATTTCTAATCTCCTTTATCCTTGTCTTCTGCTGCCAGTCTGTGTCTTGTCTTCACTCTTTGGGGCCATCACATACTTAGTTCTTCACCTGTTAGCTATCATCAAGCTTCTGACTGCCTCTCAGTGCATGTGCTGGGTGAAATGGGCCGAGTGGCTCTTTTAGCACTCAGGCCCCTGTCTCACCAAATTTATCTCTGAACTAGGATGGTAATCTTTCATTTAGACCAGTTGGCCATGTATCGCCTTTATTGAGTTAGCTTTTAAAAATTGTAAATGTGACATTAATACAGAAATTTGTATTTTAAAAAAATGCGCAAGTTAACATAAGGCCAAGGAGAGAGAACTTTGCAGAAGCCTCCCTGTATCTCTTCCCAATCTCAGCTTCCTCCTCTACTCAGAGTAACCACTGTTCTGACTTTATGGTAAGGAGTTCATATCTTCATACTTTTTCATTTAAGTAAGCATTCCTGATGAATATAGCAAGTATTGCTATTGCTGCATCCCACAGATTTTGATACATTGTGTTTTCATTTTTATTCTATTTAAAATATTTGAAATTTTCATTGTGATTTTGTCTTTGAACCGTAGGTTTTTAGATTTAATTTTCAAATACTTGGGAATTTTCCACATGGCTTTTTATTATTTGTCTCTAGTTTAATTCTAATGTGAGAATATTAGAGAATATACTTTGTATGATTTCAATTTGTTATAAGTGTATTGAGACTTGTATTATGTCTCAGCAGTATGGTGTATCTGAGTGAATGTTTCCATGCGAACTTGGGAAAAATGTGTATTTAGGCATTATTGGTTTAGTTTTCTATAAATGTCAGTGAAGTCAGGCTGGCTGTTCATGATGTTCATGTCTTCATCCTTTCGGATTTTCTTCCCACTTGTCATATCAATTGCTGAGAGAAGAGAGTTGTGTAATTAAGTATAATTATGGATGTGTTTTCGTCTTCAGTTCTGTCAGTTTTTGCTTCATTTATTTCAGTAGTCCGTAATTGGGTTCATATGTGTTAAAGATTATTATGGCTCCTTGATTAATTGACCCTTTTATTATTTTGAAATGTTCTTTTGATCTGTGGTAATATTGTTTGTTATGAAGTTCATTTGCCTGGTATTAATAATTGGTTCTTTCCTTTATCTACAATCTCTTAATTGGTACAGTTAGACTGTTTTCACTTAATGTAATTATCAGTATGTTGCCGGTGGAAAGTATTTTTGCTGGATATGATATTCTAAGCCTGTAGGTAGGTTGGTTTGCTTATTTTGTAGCTCCTTAAAGATTTATTCCTCTGTCTTCTGGCTTACGTTGTTTCTGACAACAGTTCTGGAGCCAGATTTATTTAATATTTTTGTTTATCTATATTTAATGTCTTCCATTCTTTAGCTTTTGTGTATGTGTGAGAGAGACAGAGTGTCACTTTGTTGCCCTCGGTAAAGTGCAGTGGCTTCATCATAGTTGACTTGCAACCTCAAACTCCTGGGCTCAAGCGATTCTCCTGCCTCAGCCTCCCGAGTAGCTGGGATTACAGGTGCTTGCCACGATGCCCGGCTAATTTTTTTTTATTCTTGGTAAAGACGGGGACCTCACTCTTGCTCAGGCTGGTATCAAACTCGTGACCTCAAGTGATCTTCTCGCCTCAGCCTTCCAGAGTGCTAGGATTACAGGCATGAGCCACTACACCCGGCCTTCAGCAGTTTTTGAAATATTCTCATTATCAGTGGTTTTTAGGAATTTGATTAGAAAGTGCTACGGTGTGGTTTCGTTAGTTTTTTATCTTTCTTTGGCTTTGTTGAGCTTGTTGGCTCTGTGTTTGCATGCTTTTTATCACATCCGGACAACTTTCTGCCATTATTTTTTTCCCCTCACTGTTTCTCCACTCTTAATTGGAGTCTAGTTTCCTCTGTGTTAGGCCAGTTGATACTGTCCCAGAGGTCACTGATGCAGAGTCTGTTCTGTTATTTATTACTTTCAGTTAATTTTTAATTTTAGATCATTTATTTTCCCCTAGTTTTGTTTCCTTTATACTTTCCATTTTTCTATTTTAAGTATTTGAATTTTTCTTTAAATATATGAACATACTTATTAAAGGTCTCTTAATGTCTTTTCCTGCTATATATATCTCATTTCATTATGGGGTTACAATCTGCTACTTTTCTTCATGTCTAATAATTTTTCTTTCTTTTTTTTTTGGATACAGAGTCTTGCTAGAGTGCTGTGGGATCAGCCTAGCTCACAGCAACCTTAAACTCCTGGGATCAAGCGATCCTCCTGCCTCAGCCTCCTGTAGTCTGTAGTCCTGTAGCTTGAACTACAGGCGCATGCCACTACGCCTGGCTAATTTTTTCTATTTTCAATAGAGATGGGATCTCGCTCTTGCTCAGGCTGGTCTTGAACTCCTGAGCTCAAGAGGTCCTCCCACCTCAGCCTCCCAGAGTGCTAGGATTACAGGTGTGAGCCATTGCGCCCAGCCTGTCTTATAATTTTTGATGGGGTGTTAGACACTTGAAATGTTGTGTTGTTGAGTATGGGGCCTTTGTTGATGTCCGTTAAAGAGGGTTGAAATCAGTTGTGGCAAGCAGGTGCTGCCAGTGGATCTACAGTGGCCTTTGTTCCAGGTCTCTCTCAGAATTCTAGTAAGGACCACCTTTTGCCATTTTTATTGCTTGCCCCAAGTGTTCAAGAGGTGGCTGATGGAATCTGAATAACTTTATCCCCTTGTGACTTCTCAGAATTGTATATGTGCAGATTTGTGTTTAGTCGAAGACTAAGACCCCCTCCCCACAAATGCAGACTTTTTTGGAAGCTCCCCTCCTGAGTAGATCCCTCCTTGCCCACACTCGGTTCCACAAATACCAACCACCCAACCCTCTCCAACTCCAGACTGACTTGCAATTTGACAAAAGCACAGTGTTCATCTTGATTCCCCCTTCAGATACCATTGTCCTTAAATTGCTTCCAGGAGTGAAGTCAGGGTCCATGCAGGGCTCTCCTCATTTGCTGTTCTGTTCCCAGGTCCCATAGGTCTGTGTTTCCTTTCCTCTCATTGTCTGAAACCAGGTATTTCGTATATTTTGTCCTGTTTTCTAGTTATTTATGACAGGAAGACAGTTCTGTACCATTTAGTACTTTATGGCTAGGATTGTTGCTTTTTGGGGATGTAGTTTTTGTCCACGCAATTCTGGTTTTGTGCTTTTTATGGCTGATGTGCGGGGTGGAGAGCTGTTGCCTCTGCCAGTTTGTCTTCCTAGAATCCTTTCTGTATATCTCCTCCTTCAGAGTTAAGTAAACAGATGGCTTTCTTACATGTTGGCTGTTAATGAATTATTTTCTTTTCATACTCTCTGTAGCAGTTTTTCAGAAGTTAAGTTTTTCCTGAGTTCTAAAGTATTTTAATATCCAGTGTTCATTGACTGTGTACTCACCTCTCTTATAGGCCATGCTGGTGTATCTGCAAACATGATGAAGAAGAGGACGTCCCACAAGTAAGCAATTCTGAAACTTGTTTTTAGATAGCATGTTGTGACCTTTTCTTAACTAGTATTTGAAATCATTTAGGAGGGGTCCCCTCCCCTGTGAATGATAGCCTCACCAAGCTAGATGCGTATTTAGAAATGGTTTGTGGTCATCTTACCTGTTCATTCCCTTCTCCTTGGCCTGGCTGAAGTGTGCCAGATCTATCCTTCAGCCTTTAAAAGCCTCGGGGTCATGATTTTCCCCTTCAGCTTAATGGGAGCTGACTCAATGGAAGAACAGATTCGTGAGGCAAGTGTGGCAGATGCAAGGTGAACCTCTCCCACTTCTCTCTTTGAAAGGGCTGCAGGGTCCTCAGCCTTCCTTTCCTGGTCTTGCTTTAAATGAAGGAAAAGCTTGTGATTTTAGGGAAAGCATATCCATTTTAAAAGATAATTAAATAACCATGTGTTTGAAGTGACAAATGTGTTCTCAAACCTAAATTCTATGGGTGCCAGAGTACAGAAGCCATTTTTTCCCCAGAAACCTTTTTTGTGTGTGACATAGTTACATCCAAAAAAGACAGTGGAGATACTATCTTAAATTATAATATCCGCTTTTACTTTATTGTATTTAGTAGATTTCACAAGTGTCCACCCTGCACTGGTGACTATGCTACTGCATCCCAGAAATGTTGCTTTGACAATCCGTTTTAATTGTAAGACTCTTAGTCATAGATTATTAAATATGTCAGAGACACTCCTTGATTCTCACACTGTATGAGGCACTCTTAATAGCAGTTATTTCCAAATTATTCATATTGAAAGCTTATGCCCATAGTTAACCACACTATAGTGGCTGAAGAGGGTGAGAAGCCTCTTGGTTGTTGAGAAGGATCTGGATGAATAGGAGTGTCCTTTAGTAATTGTTAGTGGTTGAACCAAACATGTCTCCCATTCAAACGAATACTTGATACATAGTGTAAATATTTGTGATATTCAGCCTAGGAAAAGACCTGGAAAGTATAAATACAAAGGTTAGATAAGTATGCTCTTGTTTTCCTGAGGTTTAATAAAATGTTTCTCAGGTTTCATTCGTTTGCTCATGGCTTTCATGGTTTTGCTATATCCAGTGATCTGATAATTTGTGATATGTCTCCACTCATTATGATATTACCATAAATGGGAAACCGTCTCTTGTTCCAAGTAGAACAATAACAACAAAAACAGAAATATAAGTCATAAATATTAGGTAATGATAAAAACTTAAGTACAGGAGGTTAAAAAAGCAAATTAAACACCAACTTTGCAAGATTAAAACAGTTCATTCAAAATAGATTTTGTCAATTAAGTTAAAATAAAAGGCTTTGAGAATGTTAATGGGCATTCAGTTTTAATCATTTTTACATATTTTCAAATCATCATCTAAGATTAAAAGTTCATTTACTTAGGATTTTAGACATTCACGGGGTTGAACCCTTGAGTGTGTTATTAATGCATTTTGTGTGATGAGATTCCATGTGCCTCATCTTAAGCAAATAATGTTCATTAACTCATGGATTTGATTCCCTAAATCATAAGAAATAAACATCTACCTATTAAAATATTTTGAAGTTCTTAATGCATACCAACTGAAAGAATCTCTCATTCTTTGTGTGTTCCTTGTCTTAAAGACTAGGATCCTTGAGCATATTACTGTGTAGCAAAAGGAAAATGTTGAAATGAATGGAAAAGTTGTCAACGCTTTTTCCTATTCTCAATGCAAATCTGAAGATAGGTAGATGAAAAAAAAGACAAACAAAAGTTTGCACATTCACAAATGATGGTTATGAATGTCTTTCACATAGAATGAGAAGGAATGGCTGCATGGAGCTTTGAAGAGGCTGCCTGGTGGAGAGGCAGGCTCCCTTAGGTGCTGGTCTTGGGGCTAGGAGGGCCTAATGGAGCTCGAGCTCTGCTGTGGGGCCTTGATGTGTCTGGGGTCAGCTTGTTCCTGCCTGAAATCAAGGTATTGGGCTACAACAATGAGGTTTTCAACTTTTCAGCATAGATTCCTTTCTACAAATGAAATTGTTATGGAAAACAAATATAAAAAAGCAACTATAGCCTCCTTTTCCCCTTCATTGCCTCCACATGGAAGGAGTAAGGGTTCCCTCAGCACTTGCCATATGGGGCTCTACACTGGTGAACATTGGCATTCTGAGATGGCGGTCACCCCTTCCGCCACTTCCCCCATCAGTATAGGAGGGCTGAGGAAGGTTCTCATGTGCAGTTGCCTCTGGTCACTTGAGGGAACAGTCACAGAACTGCACTCAGAGTGCAGTAGCATCTCTCCCTGTAAAGTGTCAGGAGGGTTCAGGAAGTGTGGTCTGAAGTACTGAGACCATACGGGAAACATTATGTAGCTGGGTTTTTGTTTTTTAAATAAATAGCTATAAACTGTGCTTCCTGTGGGCTGTGCATCTTGCTGTGTTTTGAGGACAAACTAGTGGATAAAACTTTCAGGGATTTCCAGGAAGTTATATGAGAAATACTTTTGGATTAAAAGTATATCTTGAAGGGAAAATATAGCTGGAGGGGGTTTAAGATGAACTTAGTTGAAGTGGTTCTTTGTTTTAGTTATCAGATATAAATCCCTCTCCCTCAATTTGAATAGGGGATAGATTTCCTTTTCAAGGTACTATTGGAAAGGGTGACTGGGCTTTGATATGTACTTCACTGACTTACATTCAGAAAGTAGGCTAGGAACTCCTAAACACTAAATAGAGGTATTTCCAGCCATTTTTCCTTTTTATAAAACACAGATACTAATTACTGACAAAGAATGTCATTGTACTCATCTTCCTCCTTCTCCTTCTCCCTAGTGTGGTTTCTCGTAGTTTTCATGGTAACCTTGTCCTGTAGGAACTGTGAACCCTTATTACAGATGTGGAAACTGATGCACAGAGAGATTAAGTAACTTGTCCAAGGCCTTGCAGCTAACATGTGAGTGAGCTATGACTGGGAAACAGGACAGTCTGATTCCAGAGCCCATGTTATTAACTACCACATCCTGCTTACTGTTTTATCGTCTCACCTCAAAAACGAGTCGTTTCAGTCATGAACATGAAGACTGATAACTCTTGTGCAGGTGTGTACATGCACCGTGGTGTTGACAATCTTCAGTTGGTCGGAACATTGAATGCTTTTTAATCACCTTGCGGTAACTTCAGCGTTCATGCCAGTGAAGTGAATAGCATTTTGGAGGTCCTTCAGTTGTTTGAACGTTTGCCATAGATGTCTTTGGTGTTCTGAGTGCACAGTGGGAGGAAATAAGGAAAGTAAGGAAAAAGCCATAATGATTTGGATGGGAAACTGACCTTTTGTTTCCCCCCCTCCATCTTGTTTTTCTGTTGTCACTTTAAGCTGGAAAATGACAGTATTTGTTGTAGAGAACTTGTATTTAATAATAGTTACCAGCAAACCAGTTTTTTTCTCTCTACTTGCTGGTTTGAATCTTGCAAAAAGGCAATTATTTTAATTTAACCAATTTTTTCTTCTAAGATCTGCTGGAACTCAGAGTAAGAGAGTTACTTTTATAATAATACCAAATAGACTAGAAAGAGTATCAGCAATTAATCTATACAACCAAGTACATAGGTGTGTGGCAGGCATTTACGGGCTCATAGAGGAACTGTGATAGTTGAAAGTTTAATTTTACATGTATGGTATCTTTAAATATTGGCTACCAAAATGAGATATTTAAATACTGATAGGAATAGTAGTAGTTAACACATTAGCTGCCATGTGAGTTGTATTTAACTCATGCTAGTTTTGAGCCTGGTGCCTTGTGAAGCAAAACCCTGCAATTGGTTTGTAAAAATCTTGTTGGTGTTATTACAATTAATATTGACAATTTAATTTCCAAAATCATGGCTTGCATTGCATATAACTCACACACAGAAAACAATAAAAAATAACAAACTTTTCATTAAGTTAGAACGGATTGTTTTGTTTTCGAAGTTATTATTGTTTTCCTAATAAAACACTGTGGCCCCAAGGAAAAACTTTTTTTTTCTAGTGTGACAATCAGTGTGTTATTTCAGACCACTAAGGAGTCTTGGTAAAAAGATGAAAGGTTTCTCAACATGGAATTTCTTTTCTTGATGACAAAATACTTAGAATGGTACTTTTAGAACTTATTTAAAGTGTTGAGCAGAGTACATAAATGTCTCCTACAATCTCAGTTTACCTTTTTGAGAGCATGAACACATAGAAATTAGTGTTTGTTCTGTGTCAGTGCCACCCACGATGTGGTCCATAGATAGGCAGCAGCAGCACTTGGTCCCTTGGGAGCTTGTTAGGAATTCCTTCGTCCCTCTACAGGCTGCTGAATTTAAGAGCCTTTGGGGGCTGGGCTGGGGCAGCTCTCCACATGGTCTGCAGGTGAGGAGAGTGCATGCTGAAGTTTGAGAAGCCCTGGCCTAAATGATTACTGGAAGTGTTAAGCACTTTGGAGAACTAAATCAGATTGTGGTTCAAAATTAGTACACAAAATTATAGCAATGAAAAGGCAGTTGCGATGTTGTATAATTGGTCAACATTTACTAGCATTCAAACTCTTTTTTCTTAGCTTGTATGCAGATATCCGTTCATCCCTGGCGATGCTACACAGCTTTTTATTACTTTTTCCTGAATCATTTGTTTCAAGAAATAGCTTCTGGAGATTTAAAAACAAAAATAAGGAAAGAGATTATAGTTGTTTAATTTTGGCTTCTTCTTTTCTCCTTGAATTATGTGAGTCATGACACAGTATCTTTTCATTAATATATGGCTGCAATTCAAGATATCCTCTAGGTTGAATGAAGTGTCTTGGTATTTATTTTACAATATTTCTCTTACTAGAGGGGATGTTACTAACTGGTTAATGATAGTTAAAAATATTTTAGACTCGTCTCGAAGAAAATATAAGAGATTGAAGGGCTTTTGAAAATACGTATGTACAAGGGAAGTCGCTGCCACCGCAGTCAGAGCCTCCACCGTCCCCTGGAACCTCTGGGACCTACGGTGCAGCCAGGCAGTCCCTGCGCCTCGCCAGCGGAGACCTTGCCAGCAGCACCGCACCTTCTGATGAAGAGTAGGTGTCAGACTTACTGAGAGCAGCATCCTACCAAAATCTCAGTGATGACAGAACGATACAGTGGTGAGAAGCAGCTTCCTGTCCTGGATAAAACCGAGTTTCTCAGACTTGAGCA
Source organism: Lemur catta (assembly GCF_020740605.2). Classification (NCBI taxonomy): domain Eukaryota; kingdom Metazoa; phylum Chordata; class Mammalia; order Primates; family Lemuridae; genus Lemur; species Lemur catta. The sequence goes on from NC_059137.1 coordinate 86,483,526, forward strand.
TGTGAACATGAGTGAACTCATGATTAGAAGGCGCTCATTACAGGTCAGCTCCAATACAGCCTTCTTGCGGTGAATGGGCACGGCAGGTGAGCGTCTCCACCCCATCTTGGAGGGGCATGAGAGTGAGGAGGATGAAGATGGGTTCCTGTACGTGGTATGTGCCTCCCAGGAGACGTCTGGAATGAAATTGTCAGTGTAAGACCAGAAAAATGCATTGGTTCTAGAACTTTTTAAACCCTTACCAAGGGAAAAAAGGGATGTTACCAACTGAGATTGATCAGTTCATCTAATTGCAGGTCATCAAAACAGTAGTGTTCCCACCTCCTAGAGTTTTAGAAAGTTGTTTTTGTATTTCAGATAGAAAAACTGAGCTCCAAATGGGCACATTCACCTTTGGAAAACTATATCACTTAACCTAGGCTATCTTGTTTTCAAATCTTAGAAAATTAAAGATAAAATACTTTTCATTCATTCATTCATTCATTGATCCAATAAATAAATAAATAAAACATACATATAAAAACATAATAAAATCACTATATTCAAAGAACTCTCATTTTAAATCAGTTATTTTAAGTTATTAATCATACTTTTCTATTTGTGATGTTTTTAAATTGAATGATTCAGATATGACCAAAGGTTGTTTTAATTGATACTTCTTTTGGTAATTTTACATATTCCTAATAGTTTGCTTTTATATGTACTATTTCAGCTTGTATAATCAAGCTTTAGTTTTTATTAAACCTTTTCTTGATTTTTAAATCTTAATTAGAAATTAAAATTCCTTTTAAGAACTTGTTCAATATATAATTAACTTTTTACTGTGGAAAAATTTAAATATGTACAGAAATACAGAGTAGTATGTAAAAAATCTTGCATCTCTCGCCTAGCTTCAACAACTATTGACATTTTCTCAAATATCAGATATTCTTAGTATATCACTTGTTATTTAGGGAAGTTCTAAACCTATCTTGAAGGTGTAGATGCTAGTTGGAAGAACATAAGTAAATTTATTGACAACTTACATACTTCTATTCTCTTGATATTGAGCAGGGCCTAAATTTTTTTTAAACACTCTCCCTTCAAAGCTTTGTGTGCTGAGCAGCTTGTGTGTTTAGGGCTCAATAATGAGAAAGTTTGATTCCTGATTTTAAAAAGTAGTATATTATTTATTAATCATTTTTACCTTCAGTGTTTATTGGAAAAGATAGCTTTGTTTCCTTTGCTTGTTCAGTCAAATTAAGTTGTTCATTAAGTAAATTGGACAGAAATGGTCTCTGTAACAGATATTCTTTAGTTGTTTTGGAACTAATGAAATGACATTCTAAAAGTAGAACTGCTCTTGACCAAAAAAAGGAGGGCGGAATAGAAATGTAGGAATTGTGTTATTAAAATATATAAATCTATTTTTATATATAATTCCTTGCAGAATTAGGATACACATTGCATTAGTTTAGCAGTAATTATAATTAAAAATTGTGTTTTATCTTGCTGCAAAAGTGAAACACTTAAATCATTGTAGAAGATTTTGAAAACAGGTAAACACAGAGGAAGATAATTATTTCTAATACCGTCATCCAGAGATTATAACTGTTAATACTTTAATGTATATTTTAAAAATATGTTTCTTTCATATCTGTATGGAGAATTGCATATGTAAAAAATTTTCATGTGATTATACCACATTTGTGGGTTTTTTTAATGTCTTCATATTCTTTTTCATAATTTTAATAGCTATATAGTTATTTCATCAAAGAGATACACTATGAATGATTTAATCAGTGGGACCAATAGGACCAACAATAATTGAACATTTTTAATTTTGAGTTTACCCTGTTAGCTATATCTTTGTGTACATCTGTTGTGTTTTATTTTGATAAATTTCCCGACTTGAACTCAGTGGGATGGTGAATACCCCATGTGGTAAGGTGTTGGCATATATTGCCAAATTGATCATCGAAAACATTGTATCTATTTTATAAGCAGATAGAAAATAGTACTTCACCACAATTTACATTAAAACAAATCATCAGTGTTTTAAGTTTTTATTTATTTATTTATTTATTTATTTATTTTGAGACAGAGTCTCACTCTGTTGCCTGGGCTAGAGTGCCGTGGCGTAAGCTTAGCTCACAGCAACCTCAAACTCCTGGGCTCAAGTGATCCTCCTGCCTCAGCCTACCGAGTAGCTGGGACTACAGACATGCACCACCATGCTCGGCTAATTTTTTCTATATATTTTTTAGTTGTCCAGCTAATTTTCTTTGTATTTTTAGTAGAGATGGGGTCTCACCCTTGCTCAGGCTGGTCTCGAACTCCTGAGCTCAAACGATCCACTCGCCTTGGCCTCCCAGAGTGCTGGGATTACAGGCGCGAGCCCGGCCAGTATTTTAAGTTTTTATTACTGTTAACATAGAAAGGTCATTCTAGCAGCAGACCAGGAACACTGAGAAATTTCTAGAAGCTCTAAAGCAGATGAGAACACTTTTTTTTTTTTTTTGAAAAATCAAAGCTAAGATGAGGAATGCTAGTGCAGGAAAAATAAGACCTCCAAAAAATGAATATTCAAAACAGATCTGGAATACTGCCAGCGTCGTAGATAGCAAGGGCAGGGTGCAATCACCAAAGTTATTAAAGGGTAAGAAAATTAGACAGTGTTGGCAATGGCTGAAGATGCTTGCTCTTGATTTCAAGTCATCTCTTACTTCCTGGCTGCTGGGTACCTACCTGGGTCATGGCTTCTGTTACCAGAACTTGCATTTATTGCTCAGAGGCCAGGGATCCTCACATATGGACTGAAGACATATATTGCAGCCACTTCATGTTGACTTGCATCTACAAATATGAAAAAGAGTCATCAGGCATCTAAGGAACACTAACAGCATGATAGGAAGTCACTAATCATAACAGAAGAGCAAACCTGGAATCACGTAACGCAAAGGAGACCTGACCCTGAAGAGTTCATAGAAGATTCAGGAAAAAAATGAAAATTATCTGCAGATATCAGAAAGCATGTTCGTTAAAAAGAAAAACCATTCATTTTTAAGAAAAACATCTTTTTCAAGATGATAAAGAAAAAACCATTTCTTAGATATTAGGAATATTATATAAGATATTTGATAGGTTGGAAGTAGAGTTTTCATTCAAGAACAGTTGAGCTGAGGATTTCTTCAATATAGAAAGTATGAGAGGGCAGTTGAGTCACGGAGGATTGATACAGAAGAGCTAGCATTTTTCTAATGAGCTTCTAAAAGGGGATGGAAGAGAATAACGATCTAGAATAAACATGGAAGATAATTTTGATCAGCTCTCTACATTGACCCCCTTCTACTGAGGGATAATTAAAAACACATGCCACAAATCCTAGTGCTATTTCAGAATCTAGAAACAAAATTCTAAAACAACTTGAAGAAAAAAAACAGATTCCCCTTAAAGGAACAAGGATCAGATTGGCATCTGATATCTGTAACTCTAGATGATAGAAGAAAATGAAAATATTTTTTCCCCTCAAAGTACTGAAGGGAAAAAGAACCTAACTTGAATACCTAAGCAGTTCAAGAATGAGAGAAAATAATATTTTCAGGCTTGCAAAAATCTAGAAAGTCTGTGTTTCTGAACTCTGAAAGAATTATCCAGAGGATATATCTAGAAAGACAAAATATACATGGGAAGAAAATATGTGAAAATATTAAGCAAAAGCAAACAAAAGCCTTCCTTATTTCTAAATAAGGCAATGTTAAAAAAAAATTATTCTTAATGTAGTAGCAAAATGAAAAATAACAATTTGAAACAAAGCCTAAATTTCAGGAATGCAGAAGTAGTAGCCAGGTAAGGTTTTAATTTTTCAGTCTTTTACTAAGGATTTTTGTTTGGTTTTTCAGTCCTGCTTTGGATAAGAAGAAAAAGTATGAGTTTTGATCAATTGTAGATTTTAGTAGAAACAAGTTTAGGTGTGATATTGGAAATTTAATTGCTGGAAGACTAGATATAAGATACATAGCTTGCATTAGAAGCTTCATTTGGTGCAAAGAAACCTTAGTCATTCTGATCCGTACAGATAAAGGAATAATGAGAGGTAAGGAAGTGAAAACAGAAGGCAAATAGAAAACACAAAACAAAATGTGAAGATTAAGAACTAGGAATATTATTTATCATGGCAAAAGTTAATGATTAAAATTTTTTTTATTAAAAGAAGGTGAGGGCCGGGCGTTGTGGCTCACTCATGTAATCCTACCACTCTGGGAGGCTGAGGTGGGTGGATCACTTGAGGTCAGGAGTTCGAGACCAGCCTGAGCAAGAGCGAGACCCCATCTCTACTAAAAATAGAAGGAAATTATATGGACAACTAAAAATCTATAGAAAAAATTAGCTGGGCATGGTGGCACATGCCTGTAGTCCCAGCTACTCAGGGGGCTGAGGCAGAAGGATTGCTTGAGTCCAGGAGTTTGAGGTTGCTGCGAGCAAGGCTGATCAACAGAGTGAGACTCTGTCTAAAAAAAAAAAAAAAAAAGGTGAGGTCATGTGCAGTGGCTCAGGCACGTAATCCCAGCAGTTTGGGAGGCTGAGGTAGGAGGATTGCTTGAGGCTAGGAGTTTCAGACCAACCTGGACAATGCACTAAGACCCCATCTCTGCAAAACATAAAAAGAAAATTAGCTGGAAGTGGTTTGGGACCCTGTAGTCCCAGCTGTTAGGTTATTAAGTATGGAATGTCATATTTCCTTAAGTACTAAGTTTGACAGTTGATATCTCTGACATTTCACTTTGACATTTTTATTTTTATTGTGAAGGTACATCCTCATTCTTTCAAATGCTCATTTTGACTTGTGATTATCTTTCAATATTTTTTAGAGCAATTTTAGTGAAACCATGGGTAAGTCAAAAATTCATGTTATTTTTGAATATGAGTTCCATCTTAGAACCAATGCAGCGCAGACAGCTCAAAATAGCAAGTGCTTGGAAAGGATGTGGCTTATGAAAGCGTAGTACATTGATGGTTTGAGAAGCTCCATTCTGGTGATTTTAGCCATGTGATTGACCTGAGACCAAGGTGTATAGTGGTAAGCTGAAAGCTGTAGTGGAAGTGAATCCATCTGAACCCACTTGTGAATTAAGGGTTGACGTTATTATTCCAACAATATTGGACCATTTGAAACAAACGGGCAAGGTAAAGAAGCTGAATAGATAGCCACATGAATTAAATGAGCGTCAGAAGAGAAATCATCTGGAAGCTTGCCTTTCTTTGCTGTCACTACATGAAGGCGAACCATTTCTATATTGTATTGTTACGTGTGGTAAAAAATGGATTCTTTTTGACAATCACAAGCATTTGGCACAATGGTTGGATAAAGATGAAGTACTGACACACAGTCCAAAACTGAATGTTCATCAAAAAAAGCTAATGGTATCTGTTTGGTCCAGCTCTGGTTTTATCCACTGAAGCTTCATAAAACCTGGTCCATTGATTACGGCAGATGTCTGCTGCAACCAGTTGGATGAAAAGATGAGGATGCTTGTGATTAAGCAGCCGAGATTGGTCAATAGAGACAGGCCAAACCCCTTGCAAGACAACACTCAACCATGTGTCGCACAAATGGTGCTGCTCAAACTACAGAGGCTAGACTTGGAAACAGTCTGTCCTCCGCTGTATTCACCAGACCTTGCACCAACTGACTACCACTTCTTCCAGGCTTTGGACCACTTCCTGCAAGGAAAAATACTCAATTCTCAACAATCTGTGGAAAATACCTTTTGCAATTTCATCGCCACTCGCTTTAGGCTTCTTTGCTGCTGGCATAAGCAAGCTACCGTTAATATAGCTATTGTTAAAACCGTTTTTAGAGTTTAGGCATACTTTGATTAATTGTGCTGCTTCTTGTTTGAGATATAATAAACTACGCTTTTGATTCGAAATTGGACATTTCATATTTAATGACCAAATACTTGAAAGGCTGCATCACCTGAAACCAGGAGTTCGAGATTACAGTGAGCTATGATTGCCCCAGTGCACTCCATCTGGGCAACAGAGCAATACCTCATCTCTTACAAAAATAAAAAATATTTAAAAAAGAAGGTGAGGATATAAAACTCACTTGGGGGAGGATTGTGCATCCTGGGAGTTAAAGACTATGGAGCCACTTTGAGGAGGACCCCTCCTGGCCAGATGTGAGTCCCTTGTAATGCTCAGAAGAGGAAGGAAACATTTACTCCCCCTGGAGGTGACTGGTATGAAAAGTGTTTATTCTTAAATGTGATTCCAGGCATCTGTCTGGTGCTATCAGGAGCAACTGCAAATAATCACCATTTACAGAGGAATGCTGCTAACAAGTAGAGAAGGGAGGAGCCACTGAACCAGGCATTCTGCTGTTATTGGCTGAGTTTATATTAGTTTTGTTGGAAATCAAGGTGGTAGAAAATTTCCTGATTCTGAATCTAGAAAATAACCCTTTCTGGTTGTCAAAGTTCTCCAGAGAAACAGAACCAATACAGAGAGAGAGAGAGAGTGTGTGTGTGTGTGTGTGTGTATACACCAGGTGGGTGAAGGGGAGGGAAGATTTATGTTCAGGAATTGGCTCACGTGATTATGGGGGCTGGCAAGGCCCAAATCTACCGGGTGGGCCAGCCATCTAGAGACCCAGAGAAGACTTGATGCTGCGGCACAAGAGGGAAGGCAGCCTGGAAGCAGAATCTCCTCTAGAGAGGTTGGTCTTTCTCTTGGATGAGGTCTGTCTACATTGTGAGGGTAATCTGCTTTACTCATGGTCTGCGATCCAAATGTTAATTCCAGCTAAAAAATATTTAATACCTTCATAATGGCATCTTAGACTGATATTTGACCACATACCTGAGTAGTGTGGCATAGCAAAGTTGACACACAAAATTCACCACCATGCTGGTAAAGATGGTGTATGTGCTTATAATTTTGGCGGTAATAATGGAAGGTCTGTGTAAATTACAAAATGGGATATATGATTGAATTCTTTCCTCAGTGAAGTTTGAGAACCAACCTTTGTTGTAAATGTGAAGAAAGCCTGATCTTGTACAGAAGAATGACTCACTAGGTCTTTTGCTTAAAGATCAAAAGAAGATACGTACTTGGTTGTCTGTTTGAAGAAGAAAGTATTGTTAAAAAGGTTTCTTGTATTCGAAAGCAGTATTCTCCTTTACCAGCCATTTTTCTGAAGAGGCCATGGATGTCATTGCGTATTCCTAGAGATTATGAACATATATAGAAATCCACTTTCTTTTGGATCGGGGTAGTGTTAGTGTTTACAAGCTACAGACTTTATTTTTTAGATAATATATATTGGTTCCTTACTGTGGACGATACTGAATTTATCGTTTTGCCTTCTCCTTTCTCTCCATCTAATGTGAGGTAATATCCTTGTCTTCCAAATTTTATAAAGGAGTCAACATGTTTATTATATTTTACAAGTTCTTTCTTCCCATTTTTGAGAGTTGTGTTAATTCTGTAATATCAGAACAGGTAACAGTTATACTTTTCTCTCTGATCCCCACCATTTATCCTATAGGTAAATATATTCATCGCTTACTATCAGTGCTATGCTGAAGCTTCTCTAGGAGTTCCTATATTACCTAAAGGTCATTTTCCTGTAACTTCTTAGGAAACATTTATGAGAACAATATTCTCTGTGTTCTTACAAGTTCATAACAGTTGTATCTATGGCCTTTATAATTGAAGGTCAAATGTATGATTTTTGGCTGATGAAAAAATCTGTGGCTCATATTTTTTTCCCCCCTGAGAACTTTAAGTTTGTTACTTAATTGCCTTCTGGCATAAAGTGTTGTTGTCAAATTCAGTTGTCTTTTCCTTACACATTATTTGGTCCTTTTGCCTGGATGCCCAAAGGATGTTATTTTCTTTCAAATCTGTTTGTTTTACTCTGTCAGTCATTCTGGGTTTGTTTTCCAGGGGGTAAATTTATATATTCAAGTGTTTTATTTCAGGAAAGTTGTTGTGAATTATGGTTTTTAGTACACTTTTCTGTCTCTCTGATTTTAGTTTTTAGGTACTTCTGTTACATAGAAGTTGGAATGTCATATCTGTCACCATTTCTTAATTACGTTTTTGCCCCCATCTGTCACGTGTTCTCATGCATTTCCCTCATGTGCTCCTGTGGTGTCTATTTCCTCTCATGTTCTTCTGGTTTTGTCTTCGTTTCTGAAAAATTTTTCAGATTGCTGGGTGTTTCCTTATTTGTCTGATTTTTCTCACATCTTCTCTTGTCTAGCTTTCTTATTTCTGAGCTTTTTTATTTTTGATATATACTCTTATATTAGGGTTCTCCAGGGAAACAGAACCATTGGGAGAAAGATAAAATGTAAAGGAGATTTGTTATGAAGAATTGGCTCACATGATTATGGAGGCTAGGAAGTCCCATGGGCTGCTTTCTGCAGGCTGAAGACCCAGGAATGGTGGTAGTGTAATTCAGTCCAAGCTCAAAAACCTGAGAACCAGGGGAGCCAGTGGTGTAAGTCCTAGTCCAAGGGCAGGAGAAGACAGAATCCCCAGGTCAAGCAGGCAGGCAGGAAGAAAAAGGAGCAAATTCAGTTTTCTTCCACCATTTGTTCTGTTCAGTCCTCAACAGATTGGATGATGTCCACCTACTTCAGTGAAGGCATCTTCTTTATTCAGTCTGTTGATTCAAATATACAGACTTAGCCAGAAACAATGTTTAATCTGGGCACCCCGTGGCACAGTCAAGTTAACACATAAAATTAACCATCACAGTTCTGGTTTCATGGCTTCATTATCTGCTCAATGTTAGATAGCAATTTTCCTCTAATTGATGGGCATATTTTTCTGGCCTGCCCCAGCTGCTGCTGGTCAGACGCCTTTCAGATAATCGGTCTCTTCCCGTCTCAAAATATCTTTGAATGTTGTCCAGCCACAATCCTTTCCTGAGACTCATGTAAATGAGATTGAGTGAGATGATTCCAGGAGGGCTTTCCTAGCTTCAGGGCTCTAAGGCTGCCTCTTCTATTTCCCTGTGGCATGTTTAAAAATAAGGCCTCTCCATGTAGCCACCTCTGTCATACTTTCTGAGACCTGCTGCCTCTGAACATTCCCTCATTTGTGCCCGAACCTTACCTTTCCCTCACCCTGCAGTCCCACCCTGCATAGTGAGGATTATGTGCTCAGAGCAGGGCTCTGCCTTCCTAGAAGGAAGGTTAGCTGGGTGTTTGCAGAGCATTGAGGGCTTAGGCAGACCTGGGATTTCTGGCCTCATAATCTTCAACCCTGTGAACCGCCCTTCCTAGGCACCCTGGTTAGGCTCACATCCCCCTCTTGAGTTTTTCATTCCAGTGAAGTTGTTTTCCTTTTGGGATGAGTACTTACTGTTGACTCTGGTGTCCCCCTGCCCCCTCTGACTTAGCTAAATTCATGTAATTGGTCTAGAATAAATTATTCCTGCTTAGAATATATGTAATTATAGTTTTAACTATTAAAACCTACAGTGAATCGGTTTTTTAAAAAACTTATTGGTGTTATATGCCAGATCTTAATACTTTTATTCATGGTGTACCAAATGAGTGCTTTCTACCCATAGAACAGTGGGAAGGGAATTCTTTTCAGCCTTCTTAACTTTTTCATTCTTGGCATATATCAACATCTGTATGTTGGTTTTGGCTTTCAGCTTGCATCCAGGCCAAGATGTCACTTGTCTTTGGGTTTTAAGATTTTTCCTAATATTAAGAACAAGGTGTATTATTTGTAAATATATATTTAGATATTTCACTTGCCAATAATTCAGAAATTAGTTAGATGTTGCTCCAATAACTTTTAATATTACATTAAGTATTTGTTGTAAATTTTAGTCTTTAAAATTTGTTTCCTAGAGATATGTTTCCTAGAGAAGTAATGGGGTATAATGCATTGATATAAGTTAGTGTGGACTCCAGTTTAAGAAAAAGTTAAATGTCTAGTTTATTTTTACTATTTAAGCCAGTAGGAGCAGAATTATTCGAGCATTAGATGGGTGAAATTGAATAGTTACATATTTCTTTTTGAATTGAAAGGGATTCATATCATATAAAGCTGTATGCATGTGTAATTATGGTATAATCTATTTCATGTGGTCAGCCCTTTTCTTTTTTTGATTAACTTGGATAACTGTGAATTGATTGAATTCAAGGGAAACTCAGAAAGCTGGAAAAGCTGATGCTTAAGTTGCTACTGACTAGTAGTTTTTTTTCTGCCTGTACACAATTCAGGTGCACAACAAGGTCCTATTGCTCACATACCATGTTACATACTTGTTGATGGAAAAGGGCCTCACTTTTGAGTCACCACTGCTACGAGGGTAGAAGACAACCACCTTGAGTCACCTGAAGCAGAATTGTGGCAAACATGAGTTTGCACATACCTTGGGACCACCTGTAATGAGAGCATGCTAGCCATTAGTTGGGTTGGATCTAGGCGTGTACGTACTTTTGAGATAATACCTTATGTGTGTATATGTGTGAATACAGAAAACATCGGAGCAGTGTGGGGCCGAGCAAACCTGTTTCCCAGCCCCGGCGGAACATCGTAGGCTGCAGGATTCAGCATGGGTGGAAAGAGGGGAATGGCCCTGTTACCCAGTGGAAAGGAACCGTTCTGGACCAGGTGCCTGTAAATCCTTCTTTGTATCTTATAAAATACGATGGATTTGACTGTGTTTATGGACTAGAACTTAATAAAGATGAAAGAGTTTCTGCGCTCGAAGTCCTCCCTGATAGAGTTGGTAAGTTCATTTTAATATTTGTGTATTGTATGTTTTAAAAATGATACTGAAGTGAATGCTTTTTTATTATTTTTTAGGTTATTGATATTTGTACTTTTATTGGAACACAATCACTCCTCCTGAGAAACATTTGATTAAGTCACCTAACACCATAAAAATTGATCCAAAGCAGATGTTCTGAAGCCACAGTTTAAGAAACTGTGTGAGGGATATAAAGATGTATAAAATTTCTCCCTAAGAAGTTTACAATCTGTTAATTTTCTAATATAGTTATTTTTCTAACATTTTTGCTCACTGTTATCTGGACTCTGATGGGTAAGATTATTTATCATTAGCTCAAATATCTCATGTGTTGATTTCATCAGGTACAATTGCTAAGAGAAATCTTATGCATTTATTTTAGAATCTTTATGTGAAGTGTATCTTTTATTGTGTATTATACAAATGACAATTATCTATGCTTTCAGTCAAAATGTAAGCAGCCAAAACATGTGAGCTTTATTATGCATTCTTTATGGTTTGTTTGAATAATGTTTGTGGAAATGAATGGCTCTTCTTTATGTCATACAATGTCAGTTTTGCCTTGTAAATATTCCTTAAGGCGTAAGGTCTAAGTTAAGTAATAATCACTAATTTTATTTTTTTAAGTAGGGTAAGATATACTCAATAGTACTTTTCTCCCAAGTACTTTGAAATGTTTTCTTATTACATTGATGCTGCTATTGCTTAAAATATGGTTTATGCTTTTGGAATAGTCTGTGCCTTTAAAAAATAAAGCTTCAGCAGATCTAGACTTGGGAAAGTAGGGATTTTTGGAATCAAATTGTCAAGAAAAGGAATTAATCTGATCTCCTCCGTCTGTTTTTCTTCAGACTGTGCCATTGTATTCTTGGGACATAAGAGTTTCCCCCAGCAAATTAACTCTCCCATAGCAGCCAGTTACATTGTTTATCTTCTCTTCAGATATCAAATGCTAAATCTTTGCTCATCCTGTATAAACAAAGTTCAGTTTTCACAGAAATCTTTCTTTAAATTTAAACCTTTATTACTACTCCTGAAGGTAATATTAAATCTTCAGTGTTTTCAACATTTTCATCTATTCTTGTTTGACTGAACACCTGTTCTTCCTCTTGATACACATCCTGTATTCCTTCTTGATCTTGACATCAATTTCCCACATAAGAAACTTTAACATATTAAAAATCTTACCTGCAGGACTTAAAATATATTATCCAAACATTTATAGCAATTATTTGTGCTCAATAGTGGTCATGCATTCTTTTTCTGAGCCATAATTTTAGTCTCCACCTCTTCTAGGGCAAGACTAGTTCACTTGAAACTTCCTGCATATTGGTGCGCAGCCTGTGTTTGTCAGTACTTTCGTCATCAGAACAGAAAGCATACAAGTGTCTCTGGTGATGGGATTGAGGGTTACATACTGTTGTTCGTGCTTTTGGATTATCTCAGCTTTCAACAATAGACCTGGATTGCTTTTGTAAATGGTAAAGCAAGTTACAAAAAGAAAGAATCCAAAAATTCTGTGCAAATCAGCAACATACCATGTGCCTAATTCAGTTACTACTAATTTTTGTGTTCACTGTGCTACTTTAGTCTAAAATTTACTTGCCCTTCCTTTATGTTCTATGTAGGAAGAAAACAGTCTTCCCTAATTTGCTTTATGCAGTACATTAGAGTATAGTTATAATTGTGTTTTTTCTTAAGCTAAAGGTAGCAGGGGTGGGAGGAGTCAGTCAGTCAAAAAGTATGTGATGACAGAGCAGGGGTTCCCTCAAGCCCATTTAGGAGGTTTGTGAAGTCAAGATTATTTTCATATTAAGGTATAATAGGCTCGTTTCGTTCTCATTCTTTCACGGTTGCACAGTAGAGTTGCCCTACTGTTTATTTGGAAGGTCTGCATAATTCAGCGAACACAGTATTTTCTATATGAGCAATGCATGATATAACCAAATTACGCATTGGTGAAAGTCATTCAAAGTGCAAGAGACAATTTTTTAAAAATTGTAGGAAAAAACACAACATAAAATTTACTATTCTAACAATTTTTAAGTATACAGTTCAGTAGTGTTAAGTACGTTCACATTGTTATAAAACAGAATTTTTTTCATTTTGTAAATCTGAAACTCTATACCTATTAAACAACAACACTCCTTTTCTCCCTCTCCCTAGCCAGCCCCTGGCAACCACCATCCTACTTTCTGTCCCTGTGCATTTGACTATGGTAGGCAGCTCATAGAGGTAGAATCACACAGTATTTGTTGTTTTGTGTCTGGCTTATTTCACTTAGCATAATGTCCTCCAGGTTCATCCATGTTGTAACATGTGACAGGATTTCCTTTTTAAGGCTGAAAATAATATTCCATTGTGTGTATATACCACATTTTGTTTATCCATTCACCCACTGATGGACATTCGGGTTGTTTTCACCTCTTAGTAAAATGTAAAATTGTGAATAGTGCTGCTGTGAACATGGATGTACAAATATCTCTTTGAGATTTTTTTTTCAATTCTTCTGGGTATATACTTGTAAGCAGGATTGCCGAATCATATGGTAATTTTGATTTTAATATGGTATTTCTAATTTATATTTTCTAAACAGAACTGCCATACTGTTTTCCTCAGTGGTTGCACCATTTTCTAATCCCAGCCACTGTGCACAGGGTTCCAACTCTCCATCTCTCTGCCAGCACTTAGTTTATTTTATAGTGGCCATCCTAATGGATGTGAGGTGATAATGTGCCTTACTGTGGTTTTGATTTGCAGTTCTCTGATAATAAGTGATGTTGAACATCTTTTCATTTGCTTGTTGGCCACTCATATATCATGTTTGGAAAAATGTGTATTCAAGTCCTTTGACCATTTTTAAATCAGGTTATTTGATTTTTTGGTTGAGTAGTAGGAGCTCTTTATAAAATAGTCTGGAGACAAATGAGTTTAAATGTAACAAATACAACAAGTTTATTAATAGTTTCAGATTCTGTGTTGCAACTAACCTTTAAGGAGCTACCATTTGTTGAGTTTTTATGTAATTCCATAGAGGAATATCTAGAATTGTGTGAAAGACAATTAGAATATTCTTTGAACAGCATGTCTTTGTGAGCCTGGATTTTATACATTAACCAAAAAACCAGATCATAACATTGAATGCTGAAAAGCAAACTTTTCCACCTAGTTTTGAACAGAATTATAGAGTAGGGATAGGATTATTGATATACCATTTGGGAGGCCTCTGCTCTCAAACACATGAGCCATCTGATTAAATCATACAACAAATATTGAATTGCTATGATCTAGATACTAGAAACAAGAGAGGAAAGGCCTCTGCTTCCATGGGGAAATACAGGCAAGAAACAAGTAAACAAATGCATAAAATAAGGTAACTTTAGATAATGACAAATGTTATTAAGAAATAAAACTGGGTAATGTGACCAGGATTGGTGGAGCTACTTTTGCCTGGGTGGTCATGGAGAGCCCCCAAGAGGAAACATGCTGTAGCAGGAGCCAGGCCCCTAAAGGGACAGGGGAAAGCATTACGGGTGGAGGAGAGCATACATGGAATGGGAGAGGAGCAGAGTAGCTGAGGTGTAGGCAGTGAGGAGGAAGATGGCAGAGCCTGAGGGCAGAGGCATGATGGCTTAGGGCCTGTGATCCGTGTGAGCAGTTGGGTTGGTTTTCAGATTATGAAGGGAAAGCATGGGAACATTTTAAATAACACAGTCCGATACAAGCATCACACTGACGACCGGTTGGGTGGAGAGTAGGTTGTAGGGGCAGGAGTGAACACCTGTGCCTTAACAGAAAGTGGAAATGAGCTTGATGCAAAATAAACATCAATTTTTAAAAAACCAAATATGTCTTGAATAGGTTAATTTCTAAGTTTTAATTAATGTTCTTTGGTTATGTAAGATGTTACTATAAACGGAGGCAAGGTGAACCGTTTATGGCAATTCTATTTTTGCAACTACTCTTCTGTAAGTCTGAAATTATCTCAAAAGTTTAAAATAACTGTTATACAAACAATAACAAAAAACACTTTATACCTACCTTGAGTGAACAATTAGAAGTTCTGATTTGGGTACAGTACCAAGAACAGATGAGTGTAGAAAAATGAAAAGAAAAAACCAGATTCTCTCAGTTAATTGACTTGGACAAAATACTTCCTGTTGAATCCAACTGTAGGCTGGAACCTAGGAGTTTGTGTTCGGTTTTTGTACTTCTTAAAGCCCTCTCAGATTTTGATGCTTGCCAATATATTGCATGGACAAAATTTCAGGTAGTCTCCTTTAGCGAGTTCAGTCTTCATAACAGATATTCAATGAAACACTTTGTCAACCTTTTTTTCCTTTTAAATCCCCAGCCACATCTCGAATCAGTGATGCACACTTGGCAGACACAATGATTGGTAAAGCGGTGGAACATATGTTTGAGACAGAGGATGGCTCTAAAGATGAGTGGAGGGGAATGGTCTTAGCACGTGCACCTGTCATGAACACGTGGTTTTACATTACCTACGAGAAAGACCCTGTCTTGTACATGTACCAGCTCTTAGATGATTACAAGGAAGGCGACCTTCGCATTATGCCTGATTCTAGTAAGTATATATTGGCAACTTTTATTTTTTATAATTCAAATGAAGTTTGGATTTTAGGACAAGATATTTGATTAGTTTGCAGATGCATTTTATTTTATTTTATTTTTTTTGAGACAGAGTCTCACTTTGATGCCCAGGCTAGAGTGCCATGGTGTTAGCCTAGCTCCCAGCAACCTCAAACTCCTGGGCTCAAGCAGTCCTTCTGCCTCAGCCTCCCGAGTAGCTGGGACTACAGGCATGTGCCACCATGCCCAGCTAATTTTTTTCTACATATATTTTTAGTTGTCTAGCTAATTTCTTTCTATTTTTAGTAGAGACGGGGTCTCGCTCTTGCTCAGGCTGGTCTTGAACTCCTGACCAAGAGTGATCCTTCCGCCTCGGCCTCCCAGAGTGCTAGGATTACAGGCGTGAGCCACCACACCCGGCCCAGATGCATTTTTATTTTGGGACATGTGATTATTATTTTAGTCATGCATAAATATAGGCTGTGAAATTTTTCATCCTCTTACGAATTTTAGATAAGAAAGTGTTAATCAGTTCTGCTTGGGTTCTATAATAAAACAAAGGTTATTTTATAATTACTTTATTAATACAACTATGTATTATTTATTGCTTTTTATCATTTAAAAATAGGTGAAGATATGGGGACCAGTAAAATAAATCCCTGTGTACCTTTCACTCAGCTTTTAACAGTGATTATCTCATTATCAGTCTTTTTTTATCTACTTGTCCCTCAGCTGAATTATTTTGAAACTGATCTCGGGCATCAGTTATTTTATCTGTAAATATTTGAACTTTACTTTAAACCACTGATTTCAGAAAACTGTTAGTTGGGGAACCTTTCAGTACCAAACAGATCACAGGGTCAATGTTTATAGAGACCATTTAACTATTTGCACAAGTAGTCTGTTCATGTGAGGAAGGTAGAAAAGGGTATGACCGGAGCTAATTTCATCAAGCCTGGGTGTTTTTTGTTTGTTTGTTTGAAAAAGACAGCTTCATTGTGATATATACACAAATACGAGCAGTCCTCATCACAGTCAATTTTAGAGCATTTAAATTGCCTCAAAAGGAAACCTCATATCTTTTAGCTATCAGTCCATTATCTCCCAAGCCCCCTTCTTCCCATCACTATGCAGGGAATTATCTACTTTCTGTGTAGATTTCCTTGTTGTGGACTTTCCTGTAAATGGATTATATAGTGTGAGGTCCCTTGTGACTAGCTTCTTTTCACTTAGTACATTTTCATATTTTATCTGTGTTGTATCATGTATTAGTACTTTGTTCCTTTTAATGGCCAAATATGATTCCATTGTTGTATATACCACATTTTGTTTATTAATTTGTTAATGGACGTTTGGGTTGTTTCCACCTTTTGGTTATGAGTAGTGTTCCTGTAAACATTTGTGTACAAGTATCTGTGTGAACTATGTTCTTATTTTTCTTGGGTATATACCTAGGAGTGAAATTGCTGGGTCATGATGGTAACTCTGTTTAATCATTTGGGGGAACTGCCGGACTGACTTTCAAAATGGCTGCACCATTTTACATTCTCAGCAGCAGTGTGTGAGGGTTCTTATTTCTCTGTATCCTCACCAGTCCTCACTGTTAACTGTTTTGATTCTAGCCATCATAGTGAATATGAAGTGGTACGTCGTTGCGGTTTCGATTTCCATTTCTCTGTTGAGTAATGACGTCAAGCATCTTTTCATATACTTACTGGCTGTTTTATGTTTTTGTTTTTTTTTTTTTGGGTGAAATGTCTTTTCAGATCTCCTGCCCATTTTTAAATTGTCTTTTATTATTGGATTATGAGAGTTAGTTTCTACATATTAAGTCACTTATCAGATATGTGTTGCAAATACATTCTCCCATGTTCTTTGAGGTACAAAAGTTTTTAACTTTGAAGTTCAGTTTATGGTTTTTCTTTTGTTGCCTAATGCTTTTTGTGTCACATTTCAGAATGTTTTGCTATATCCTAGGTCATGAAGATTTACAAATCCCTATATTAAGAGTTTCATAGTTTTAGCTCATGTATAGGTCTTTTTTTTTTTTTTTTTTTTGAGACAAGGTCTTGTTCTGTCACCCAGTCTGGAGTGCAGTGGCCTCATCATGGCTCACTGCAACCCCGAATTCCTGGGCTTAAGCTATTGTCCTGGCTCAGCCTTCTGAGTAGCTGGGACTATAGATGCGCCACTGTGCCCAGCTAATTTTTCTGTTTTGTTTTTTCTTTGTAGAGACGGGGTCTCACTCTTGCTCAGGTTTGTCTTGAACTCCTGACCTCAAGTGATCCCTCGCACGTTGCCAGGATTACAGGGGTGAGCTACCTCACCCAGCAATTTCTTTTATTTTGAAACTGGGTTAGAAAGATGATGTAGAATACAGTGCAGTTGAAGGGGAACAGGCTTTAAGGATTCATAGAGTAAAACCAATAATACTTAGGCATATCCTCGGTAATCCCTGTAGGAATTGTCTGCTTTGAAATTCTATTGAAGAGTCACTCCAACTTATTTTTAGTTAATTATAGCTACATTTAGTTAATTATAGCTACAATTATAGCTACAAAAATGATCTAAAGGAATTTTTGGTTATGATTTTCAAAATTTTTTTATATATCTAGTCTGAGTCAGCAAATTATTTTTGTGAATAAAATTTTATTGGATCACAACCACATTCGTTCTTTTATTTATCATCTGTGGCTGCTTTAATGCTACAGTGGTAGAATTGAGAAGTTGGGACAGCAACCATACAACCCTCAAGCCTAAACTTTTTACTGTCTGACCCTTTAAGAAAAGTTTGCTGACCACTGGTCTGGATAATCATGATGAATTCAGAGTAGTAAAATTTAAAAAAAATTATCATGAAAATAAACATGCAAGTTGATGTGTATCTAAAAATTGATTATAAATTCTTCCTTTTTTTCCCTCTTTAAATATAGATGATTCACCTCCAGCAGAAAGGGAACCAGGAGAAGTTGTGGACAGCCTGGTAGGCAAACAAGTGGAATATGCCAAAGAAGATGGCTCGAAAAGGACTGGCATGGTCATTCATCAAGTAGAAGCCAAGCCCTCCGTCTATTTCATCAAGTTTGATGATGATTTCCATATTTATGTCTACGATTTGGTGAAAACATCCTAGATGTCATCATGAACTCTGCCAAATTTGTGGAACTATTAAATGTATAATTTGTAGACATAAAGACTTGATTGCTTTCCAGTTTAATGAAAGCTTAAATGTCCCTGCGAACCCACAATCTCTGCCAGCAGAACTGGTTTTGTTCTGAATAGTACAGATTGATGTGAACACAAAGCATTTTGTGTAAGGAGAACTCCTTCCTCTTAAAAGAAGTCTGTCTGTTTGGAGGGGAGTTACAGGCAAGTTTGGTAAAAGTTAAGCTAGTATCATAGTCATTTAAAACTGTAATAGATCTTAACCATGTTCCCCTTCACTCTAACACTCTTATTCTGCTGCCACAATGCAAGCATAGTTTGGTATTTTTGTTACTGCCTTTTTTTGAGATATATGTATCTATATCTACCTATATGTGTGTGTATGTATATATATTATATACACACGTACACACACCATTGGCAGTCCTTTCTTTGTGGATTGGAATGGGGGTGACATAATTTTCTCCAGTTTAACAGGAGTGCTTGACCCAAATCAGTCCTATTTATGATATTATTGCTTTTTATTTAAAATTAAAATTTGGGCACAGGAAGCACATAAGAATGTTCAGCTTGTTTTGAAAGTCGGAAGTTCAGAGCACCTTTTCTATCTGGAGGCTTTAAACCATAAATCCAAATGTGAATTATTTGTGAACAGTTGATGATCCGCATTAGAATTTTGCAATCTGGTAAGAAATCTGGGTAAAAGGCTGCCTTTAATTCTAAGCTTTGTAATTTGTTTTTTTAGAACAACACTTTATTCCGTAAAATAGAATAAGTGTTTATATGATTTTTTTTGTTTACTCTTAAATCGTAAATACTTTTTAGTAAAGCCCAGGTCCTTGGTCCACATAGTGTAATGTAGGTGTGTATTTTGGACAGCACATTTGGTCCATTATTTGTACAAATCAGTAATCTGGATTTTAGTATATGGATTTAAAAAGGCAACAGTACATCAGTGTGTGTTTGTGGTAAGTTCCTGGAAGAACACAGTGCTTTTATATCAGAAATGTAAGTTTTAAGAGTGGCATTGTTGCCTTCTAACAAGTTCTCTGGGACTTTTTAATTTTTATTACTATTATTGCTGATATATGATTACAGTCAGAAACAACCCCCTACCCCCCGTTTTTCCCCACAGAGAATGTCTAGAAAAATAACAGCTTGATCTCTTGACATCTTTTGTGGTGGTATACGTATGTCCTTGCTCCAGGTGTGCTGTTGATGTGGATTCATTCCACTCAGCGGCCCCTCGGGGTTTGCATGTCAGTGGTGCGTTACCATAGAAGGTCCAGTCGTTTGTGTTCACTTGTGGGTGTAAGTAATAGCAGCCCTTATCCACAGAGTCCTTTCATGGTTTATTCCTGCAAGGTTGTTTTAAACTGAATTAGAACTGCAGATGTGATTGGTTGATCAGCAAAGCAGCTGCTCTCACTTTGTTTTGGAGGAAGCCTGGTGGTTTGACAGCCAGGAGAAAGGCCATATGTGAAACTAGTCTCTTGGGAAGATTGGAAATCTTACCTGTGGTTTGGGTAGAGCCTAAACGTGCATGCTGTCAGTGAAATGCCAGAGGTTTGGGTCAGAGGTCCAAGTGACCTCTGTTGTGGCTGTTCCTGACACTAGAAATCACATACTTTCCAGGCCTCACTGCACATGATTTGCTTGATGTCCATTTTAGCCTTCATAAGGGCTTGTGCCTTGTGCTGTTGGATGGTAACGGCCACTCACCATGTAAACACAGTGCCTCAGTTTTTTGTCCACAGCTGCTGTTGCCCTGTGCCCAGTGCTTCACTGTGGGCAGCCAGGGCCAAGCTTGTGAAAGCAGTGTGATACCCAAAACATAGGTGCTTCTTGTGTATGTGAACAGGTGTTGTTCTGCAGATCTGCTGTGTTTTCCTGTTGACTCTTAAAGAGTCCCTGCATGTAAATCTCAAAGCTGAGCCTGGCTCCCGGAGCCCAGACTGACATTTACAGTACAGGAGTTTGTGAGTGTGTCCAGCATGCACAGACTGTGCAGAACTTGGCATAGTGACTTTGGGCTGAAAAATAAAGTTGATTTTGATCTATTCTGAGGATTGAGTCAATTGAAACATTTCTAGCGTTACCTAATGACTTGCATTGTGGTTTTTCTGCAAGCAACATTAATATACCACACAATCTCCCAGTCTCTAGATGAATGCAACGTCATGATTATGGTGATGTCGATGATGATGACGTTAATTGTTGTTCCATTTATTGCCTTTAGGGCTGAGGGAAGGGGAAGCTTTTTTTTGTTGGGGTTTTTTTTTTCCATCTTTTTCCCCATTCTGTCTTTTTTTTTTTTTTTTCTTTTGGTGGCTTATGCCATACTTAATGACTCTGTGACTAATTCTGCTCCCAAGCCCATGTATCTTGGGCTTCATTTTAGGCTCATGTTTCAGATCTGCATGCATTGCTTGCATTTTTCTGGTATCTGAATGTTGGTTCCTTGTTCTAGGAATTCAACATTAATTTCCAAAATTATCATGGGACTTGTGACAACATGAGACATGAATCTATGTATAAAATTTATCGGCCTTTCTCATTTACCTGCTCTAGTATTATTGTATTGTGTGTGCGTGCGTGTGTGTGATGTCAGGCTGCCACGTAAAACTTCAGAGAAAAATCTTAAAAGCAGACCATCCTTTTTGCATGCTGTATTCTAAGTAGAATGTTCAATGTAACTAACTAAAATTGCATGTTAATGATATTTAGGTTTTTTGGGTTTTTTTTTTTCTTTATTTTTATTTGCTTTCAGTTTCCTGTATATTTGCTTACTGTGCTGTTTTAGTGGTTGTAGGATAAAAATGCACTGGTGAAGCAAATGTAGTGCCAACAGAAGGTGATTTTCCAGTTGTAAATGTCATGCAGCATTTGAAGGGACTGTGCTTTCTTTAAAAAAAAAATCACAGTTCTAAACCAGATTTCATTTCTATTATCGTTTTATGTGCCAAACCGCGAAGTGCATTGGGCTTGAATCTGAACACTGTAGACCCATTAGAAGACTGTTCCGATTGTCACAAATTGTAGTGCCTGAAAACACTCTTAAGCTGATTGTCTTAAAAAAATGAAAGTTCTCCAAAGACAAAACAGGAACAACTATTACAACAAAACTATGGTCGAAATGTCTGTGGTTCCTTGGAAATGCTGCGCTCTTTGTGTTTTCCATCATTAGTGCAGTTTGAATGAATGTGTATAGTTCAGAGGTCTTCGTGTTCACATTTTAAAATTAGGTAAATGACCTCATCTTTCGAGCCTGAATTCATTTTTAATTTTAATTTTATTTTATACAATGTGTAGACAGTTCCCTGTTCTCTGCATTTAGAAGTATACACAATATAAATCTGTTAATTCTGTAAGTAATTTTTATAATTATGATGTAACTCTATCCTATCCTTAAAACATTTAAAATAAACCCTTTATGTGCAACTCCTGACTGTAGATTTTGTGCTCATGAGCAAAATGTGATGTGTTAAAATTGCTTCTGAAAAGTTTTTAAGCCAAGTAACCTTTTTTACCACGTGTAAATGTCAGATACGCATAGAAACAGAAAGGAATAGAATTTTTATTTGATAACATTCAGTAATAACTGAAGGGAGAGGGGACAGTTCAATATCCCACATATATTAAATGTTAAAGTTTGTGATTTGATATTAATGAGAAATTTTAATTTATCATAAGATTTTAAACTTATTTAAGGATTGTTTTAAATAGAATTAAATAATGTGTATTTTATACTTTCACATCTATTCTTGCTTTGAATATTTCTTATAATGCTTTTATTCATGCTTAAATTCCAATCAATGAGATTCTATAGTGAAAAATCTCTATTTCTCAGAGTGAAGGATAAAGAAATGAAGGTAATATTAACACCTATGTGTGTTCTATGTTTTAGCTTCCTTGGTAAATTTAATCATTGAGGCGAAAAGTAGAGTTTATGACATGCTTTATTGAGATGCTTCTGAAAAAAAATGTTTCCCGATTCACTTTGGCCAAAGGATCTCATGTTTAAGTGTAGGATAGGAAAGATTACCTTTCCCCTGTATTTAGGAGAGTGGTTGATATTTGGTGAGGAATAAACACAAACTTGGGCTTTGGGACACCTGGCTTCTAAGGCTTGTGTTGGTGGGGCAGATGTGCTTGGAGACCATGCAGGTGACTGAGTTGGACTTGAGGGCAGGGTCTCCTCTGGCTCTGGTGGAAGAAAGCTGCAATTTGGGGAGGAAATGAGCCATTGGGAAGCACAGATGCTCAAGTTAGTCGAAATTTTCTAACCTTCTTTGCTGAAGGTAGATTGGTCAT
Organism: Lemur catta; assembly: GCF_020740605.2. Lineage (NCBI taxonomy): Eukaryota > Metazoa > Chordata > Mammalia > Primates > Lemuridae > Lemur > Lemur catta. The sequence goes on from NC_059137.1 coordinate 86,506,366, forward strand.
TGTCTGTCTGTGGTATCTATCAAAGGTACAGCTCAGTAAATATTTGCCCCCCCAAAATAACAAAACAAGTTTAGTCGAAGGTTGGACTTTGATGACTAGTCTTTGTAAACTAGTGAATTAGCCCCCTGTTGAAAGCAGTCATCACTCTTGAAGAAGTAGAGAGATGGGCCTTCCTTTTCATTTTTTCTTCTCTTGGTACATTTAAGCTCTGTGATGATAAAAAGCATTTGACACTAATAAAGCATTTGTAAATGCTTAACAAGTAAGCATGTGTTCTACATGGTATTTCATTTAGCTCTTAACAGTCCTGTGAGGAAGGTACCACTCTTTGCCCTGTTTCACATATGAAGAAGGGGCAGGCGTTGAGTATCTCACCCAGGATTACAGAGGCTATGAGGACTGAGATCTGGATTTTGTGCCCAGGCTCTGAGCTGCTCTTTTAGTGCCTCAGAATTACATTACTTCAGTGGAGTGATTTAAGTAATCTGTAGGGTAATATTTTCTGTGAATAATTTTCTATAACCTTATTTCATAAGCTGATACCTAAAAACTGTTTTCTTACTTCCAAATTGCCAAATAAAAGGTTTTTACATTAGTCACTAAAATACAGCTGTGTATCTGTATTTGTATACTGAGAATTAGAATTCAAAGCTGTTTTTTTACTTGAAAAATAGATGATACCTTTTATTTTGGAGAGAAAGTGTGTTGAAGAAATTTTAATAATTTTTCATCACAAGAATATAGATGCTTTATGTTTTAAAGACACTTTAAGTATGCCATGAAATCATTCTCTTTATAAAACCTGTATTTCTTTTGCTCAGAGTCCACAATCTTATACCTAATTTTTATGGGAATTGGTTTGTTCTATGTCATATAATTAATCGTAAATTTTTAGGCTGCAGAGTTTCAGAGAATTAGGTGAGTCTTTAATGTATTTCTCCTGCTGTTCCTAGATATTCTTTGTCTGCCCTTGTATTGGCTGTGACTGGTTTTGGTAAACCAAGTAGCAGGCGGTTTTGGATATTGCCTTGGCACACAAATTTGCCTAAAAATGACATTGGCATTCTTTCTGCTTAATTTTTAAGTGAGGGCACTGGACCAGGTGATGTGTCGGTCCCTGCCAGCTGTGACGTGGTGACACTGCAGTGCGGGGCCTTTCCGTGCATTTCTTTTTTTACGTTGGCTGTTACAGTAGGTGAGTAGGCTTACTGCTGGCTCTACTTTGTCATCGTCCTTCTTTCTTGTTACTTTCAATTTATGCTTTTTGGGGGGAAAATTAAAAGCTTTATGTACCGTGTAAAGTACCTGAAATCGTTTATAGGATAGGCAAATTATATATAACTTTAAAATTCTCTGTTTTCATGTTGGAATTGCTGAAGCAGATTATGATGTGAAAGAACAGAAGGCCTTTTAAAAGCCTTGATGTTAACATAAGAGTTGTCAGCAACTTAAGGTTGAATTGCGGCATTCTGAATTGTCTTCAAGTATAGATTATGAAAATAGCTTTAAATCCTTTTGCTTCAGACTTGTCTCCCTACAGCTTTGTAGGAAATTGGATAGCTGCTTTCCATTGTCTTACCTTTTGCCCGTATACTCTGCACGCATGTGTCAGTCTGGCATTCTCAGTAGGAAAGTGATCCCTGCCAACTGCTAGGTAACATCAACAGAAGCGCTTTTCCTGAAGTTGTTAATTTATCATGTACTATGTTTACTCTGTGTGTTATTTACTAGGGACTTGATTTTAACAAAATATTGCTTCAAGCTTTCCTGTAACACTTGGGTAAAGTAATTTTAATCACTTGATTAAAGTAGTTCTAACCGATAGATTCTTTCTTAATCTAAATCTGATGGATATAAGGAAGGATAAAATTAGAGTCATTTTCAGAACAATCCTATAGGAGAGAACATTATGCTAAAGACTTCAAAAACATGTTTGAGGTCGTGCGTGGTGGCTCATGCGTGTAATCCTAGCACTCTGGGAGGCTGAGGCAGGAGGATTGCTTGAGGTCAGGAGTTCAAGACCAGCCTGAGCAAGAGCGAGACCCCATCTCTATTAAAAAATAGAAAAAAAAAATAGCTGAGCATAGTGGCACGCGCCTGTAGTCCCAGCTACTCAGGAGGCTGAGGCAGAAGTACTGCTTGAGCCCAGGACTTTGAGGTTGCTGTGAGCTAGGCTGATGCAATGGCACTCTAACTCAGGCAACAGAGCAAGACTCTGTACCAAAAAATAAATAAAAAATAAAAACATGTTTGAGGTGATAGCCACAGTCTGCATCATACCAGAACTGGAATCTTTGCCTCTGAGGAACCTGCAAGGGGTTAGAGATCATTGGGAGAGATCAGGGGGTAGGGATCAATGCACACAAAACTAATAGCTGTCTATGGGTAAAAATCATGTCCTGTTACCCAGATGGCCATTAATTTATTAAAACATATTGGTAAAAAATACAGAAGTGTCTCAGCCATCATCACTGGCCTTTTTTGTTTAGTAATTGTATTTTTTGAAAAGGTCATGGTCTGATTAAACAAATACATGTGATAGACAAGAGTGTTTCTGTGATGGTACCTTACATACTGTCTATACTAGCCAGCTCATGCTGTCATAGCAAAACACCACAGACTCAGTGGCTTAAAGAACAGGCATTTATTTTCTCAGTTCTGGAGGCTGGAAGCCTTAAGATCAGAGTGTCAGCACTGTTGGTTTCTCCTGAGGCCTCTATCCTCACTGTGAGAGAGGTCTTCTCACTGTGTCTTCACTTCATATGTTCGTCTCTATGTGTATGTCTGTGTCCTAATCTCCTCTTCTTACAAGGACGCCAGGCAGATTGGGTTAGGGCCTGCCCTAGCAGACACGTACTACCTTAATCTCATCTTTAATGGCCCTATCTCCAAATACAGTCACATTCTGAGATACTGGGGCTTAGGACCCCAATATATGAATTCAGCCAATAGCCATCTTAAAATTTAGTTGGATTTTGTTACTGTTAACCTTAAAAAGGAAAAGAAATCGTATCAGGGTGTTATTTTTGGCAGAGACTAATTATTTTTATTAATAATACTAATACCCCATGTTGACATAAAAGGGAAGGATAGGGCCAGGTGTGGTGGCACAAGCCTGTAGTCCCAGCTACTCAGGAGGCTGAGGCAGGAGGATCACTTGAGCCCAGGAGTTTGATTGCACCACTGCACTCCAGCCTGGACAACAGAGTGAGACTCTCCCTGTCTCTTTAAAAAAAGAAAAAAAATGGGAGTGGGATGTGGATGTGTACTACTTAGTGTAGTAAGAAGAGCATTGAAAGGAGACCCAAACAGCCGAGTGCTAGATCTAGGTCACCCATTACTGTTGGTGCAGTCTCAAAAAATTGTTTAGCTTGTTTTCCTCATCTGCAAAATGGGGAGCTTTCTGCCCTTCTCATGAGTTTCCAGTGAGGTGGAGCACATGAGCATAATGTAAACCCACACCTGACAACAGGGCATGGGCCTGCATGGGCCTGTGTGGGGCAGGAAGTCCTTATAAAGATAGCAGTTTAAGGCCTTACCATGCTTTGCTTTGATATTTTTGATGTTTGAGATCACACTCTCAGTTCTGCATAGGCAATTTCACTTGTCATAAAATGTCAGGAAGATTTCAGTTTTTACGGGTTTTTTTTTTTTTTAAGAACTCTACCATCTTACAGTATACATAAAAATTGTAATAAAAAGTTTTGAAAGTTCAGTAGCATGTTTCACACTTTCTACTTTATTGTGCCTGAGAAATAGACTATAAATCCGACTTTTATGAATACAGGCACACATCTGTATCTTATGTTTGTTTTCACATTGTCATAGTATTCATGAACACTAAATTCCTTCTTAGTACTTTTGTAAAACATGGTGTTTGAGTTGGCAGTGTAAGCTCATGGCCAGATGAATAGTGATTTAAATGGCAGGTTCGCTTTCAAAAAGTATTCCTGCAAAAGGGAAGTAGCATTTTAAAAAAGACTGTTACGGGGCCAAGCGTGGTGGCTCACACCTGTAATCCCAGTACTCTGGGAGGCTGAGGTGGGAGGATTGTTTGAGGCCAGGAGTTGGAAGCCAGCCTAAGCAAGAGCAAGACCTCATCTCTACAAAAAACAGAAAAAATTAGCCAGGCATGGTGGCACATGCCTGTAGCCCCAGCTACTCAGGAGACCGAGGCAGGGGGATTGCTTGAGCCCAGGAGTTTGAGGTTGCAGCAAGCTATAATGACACCACTGTACTCTACCCAGGGCGAGAGTGAAACTCTGTCTGAAAAAAAAGACAGGCCCAATGAAGTTTATCTGTTGAGTATGACAGGAAAGTAACCATCATTGTCCTTGTCTCTGTGTATTATACACTGTGTATTACAGTTTTTGTTTGTACTATAATTTGAAATAGTCTTTGGAGAAGTTTTGAAAGTTGATTATATTTCTAGAGGAAAAATTTGCAGGTATTAAAATTCACTTTGAATTTTTTGACATCTCACCACTAATTAAATTTCCGGTATGGATTTATAACATTGGTCTTCACATTCTTTCTAAGTAAAGCTAGCTGCTTTACAGATTGCTACAGAATCTCGTTCTATTTTAATGTGTGTTCAAATATCTATACTACGAAGATTTTGAGAGAGTGATTTCTAAAGGCTGGTGGGTCATTGTAACACGACCCGTGTGCTTCCCCATGGAGCTTTGTAATGTGACAGAGGGTGTGGATGGTGGCAGGAACAGCATGGCATGAAGAATATTTTAGTCCCTCTGAGAAAGTGAACATAAGTAGGCTGCCTTCCTGAAGGGTTAGCAGTTTAGGGGATGTTCTAGATTTCCAGTTTAGAAAATGCAACTGGAGGTGAAGTGAAACTTCTTTAGAGTAGAGTTTCAAGTGATGATACCTTCCAAGTCTTTATCATTACTTACAAACAGATCAGTGGGAGCCTAATTCAGCTTTAATGCTCTTTAGGTAGTAGCAAAAATGTACATTTTTTTCCTAGTATATTTTTAAAATGCAGGTATATGCAAATAATTTCATAAGCCCTAAAATTTTCTATGGAGCAAAGTGGATAATAAATGGTTATTTTGTCCTTCTTGAAAGTTCTCATTTAAACTGTCATGTTGAAGATTTCCTTTTTCTTCCCAGGTATGTGTATATTGATATGGTATCTTCAGAGAGGCAGTTAGCATAAATGGCTCCTAAAATTTGTAGCTACTGTTATGTTATTAGAATTTGCCAGTAAATGTAGTTATGTGTTATGATTTGGAGGGTGTGAGGGGTGAGGTGCTGTGTGGCTTGCAGTTGGACTTTGCAGATAACTTAACAAAGTCTGATAAGAATTAGTCTTGGGCAGGGATTTTAGAGTCTGGGTTTTGCTCTCTATTTTAAAACATGTTTGTGCCTCAGTTTTTTTCCTTACATGATTTTCTTCTTAAAATCCCTGAACTTCTAATTTCTTCATACTATCCAGAATAATATGATTTCCTATTTTTTAAAGCACTTTAAAAAGATTAATTTGGTTTTGCAGAGTTTGTCAGAATCAGTGACAATTCATATTGCCTATAAAACTAGGAAGCTAATTTGGATTACTAACCAGCTCTTGTGTATAAATCATTAGTGTCTATTCTAAGTGTGAGTATGTCACAAGCTTTCCATGGCTTACTAGTTCAGCTAAGGAACTTTCCTTGTGGGTGTCTTAAAGCCAACAATGACATGGGGACTTGGGACTAGAAACATCAAGCTGAAGAAGGTGTTTGTTGTGTGTTCTTCACTGATGCTCTGTTGAGGAGCTCAGGTCTAAAATGCTACGTAAGCATTTTAATTCTTTGTGAAACTAAAGAGCAGTATGGTGTATAGCTTTTGAAAGAGAAAAGCAAAAGTAAAATACAAATTGCAGCATATTCTCACTTGACAGTCATAATCCTCCCAGCTGACCATTAGCGGGCAGAATGTTAATGCTTTGGAATCCACCAAGGCTGTTTGTGCACCATCTTCTGCAGAGAGGGGGCTTTTGCCTAGGAATAACACAGGTGCATTTCACTGTGGTCAAGACCTTGGCTGATCGGGCATGCCACTTAGGTTTTATGCGCACACGCTCCTCCTATAGTTTTACTGTGAATTAATAGGTGAAGTTTCATGTTACTTCCCATTACCATCAGAAAAATCCAAAAACTTTACTGGTTTCTTTGTCTCTGTAATTTAACATTTCCTAAAATCACATCTCACATGTGATGTTTTCCTATCCTTTAAAAATAGCTCTAGTTATGGTGTCAAACTAGAGCAGGGGAATGAGATGCCGACATGATTTTAGCTAGACATTGTCTCAAAGGGAAGCGGGTGAATCAACCACCACTCTCTGCCTCCCTTGAAAAAATACCAGCTTTATCTTTCTGATGGGGATATTGTAAGATTGAATGGATTTCAAAAAAGTTTACATGTTCTGTAACTTAAATAGGCCTTTTGTGAACCAGGGTGTTTTAATGTTTTCTTTACATTTTGGAAAGAATGCTAGGTTTGCCCTAATAGTTGATATACTGATTTAGCCTTAAATGAGAGTGAATTAGAAATTTTTCCAGAGTTGATCTGAGAAGCCTTAAATAATCACCTGATTTATTCTGAGGCTAATTGTCAATTTTTCTAAGAAAATGAAATTCTTTTTATAACTAATCATAATGTCAAATTCCTTTGTACTTTGTGAAAATCATGATGTCTATATATTAAAGTAAAATTACCATACCTTTATTAAGGATCCTTATTAAGGTTCATATTAATATAATTTTGTGCTTTATTTTTTATGATCTTTAAAGGCAAGATTTTAAGAATCCTGTGTCATGAAGAATTTTTTCAGACTGTTAAGTTCTAGGTCATTGTTTAGGAAGTACTACCTAGAGCAGCAGTATTTTGAAAGTGTTTTCGATTTGAGTCAACTTAAGAAGAAAATTCCCCCAAAAGGGAAATGTATGACAGTACATTATTTTAAAAAGGAGTTAATTCATATGGTGTGTAAGGTACCTTGAAGCGTTAGAAGAAACACTCTAAGCAAAATCATCTCAACTGTAGCAGAGAGAGTCAGTCTCTGTGTCTGTCTCCTTGTCAGGCTGTCAGGCACTGAAAGCAGAAACCTGTGTTGGAGTTAGGAGGCACTTGCAGTTGTGCTGGTCGAGAGGCCCCCAGGTCTCCTGCACTGGGGTTCTCTGGCCGACTGGAGAGTTGTTAAGCACAGCATTGCCCATAATGTCATGATTGGTGTTACAGGCCGCCTGGATGTTGGTGTCGTCACCTCTAGAGGCCTCCATAAAATCCTAGGAGCAGCCCAGGCCTGCTGACCAATGAGGATTGTAGTCCCTGGTGAAGAAGTGCAGCTCTTGACCAGCTGGATGCTGAGATGACACCTCAGGAAGTCAGGACACCCACCTGCCCTGAGGCCCTTGCTGCCTGGCCACCCCTCAGACTACTTTCTGGGAGGAGGAACAGTGCTCAGCCAGTAGGAAACAGGAAGACGAGAGCTCCTGTCTGCAGTTTCGCTCCTGTCGTGGATGTCAGGAGGACCGTGAAGAAAAGGGCATCACAGGTTTATAGACAGAAGAGCCAAATCCAAATCCTAAATGCCCAGGCTGGATTTATAGCCTTGGGGGTTGGCCCATTTTTATTGTTTAGCATGGGAATTCTTTTTAACAAAATGAATGATGGCAGGGAAGACGAGTCAAGGTCTAATTGCCTGCTTTTTATCACCACCCCTCAGAGGTGGGGATTGCAGGGCAAAGAGTTGTTGACCACCCCAGGTTGCCCGTCAGAGTCAGCGACTCGTTAGGCACTATGAAATGTAACGAATTATTGGCTGGCATGACCATTTGCTCTTATGCAAATTATTCCCCAGTCTTCTCCTACCTTTATTTCCCCTGCCCTATCAACAGTTAACAGTTTTTTTAAAGGTCATTAGCCCAATTAAGCCCCTCCAGAAAATTCATTTGCTACCTTAGATCCTTAGAAGGTGGTGTTTTCTGTGCTTTTTTCCATCAGTGTCTAACATTGTGGTTCTTACTTGCCATTACGTTATTTGCTCCTCTTGGGCAGAAAAGAATTAAAGATCCAATAGATAGGAATTCATTGTGCGTTGATCTTGTAACTCATCAGAGATGGTTGGTCTTTGAGTGATCAGTAAGAATGAGAAATTGTTACTGCTTTTAAAGACAAAATTAAAACATATTTGGTTTGAAGATCTTAATTGGTTTCTATTCATGATTCTAGAATTGGGCAGCCCTCCGAACCAGGTTCAAAGAACTCCATCTGCTACGTGGTCAGACAGCATTTATGGACAGAAAACGAAAATGAGGCACAGAAAACGGAAGTGAGGTACAGAGACAGCTGGACGCTTGCCTCTTTGAACATGGTTTGAACAGTTGGCCTTCTGTGATTGACTGCAGTGCGGCTGCTGTGGTTGTCTGAGACTCTGCTATTTGTTACGAAAGTACACAGTCATGCTTCGGTTGACAATGGGGATACTTTCTGACAAGGGTAGTGTTAGGTGACTTCATTGTTAGGCAGTTTCATCACATGAACATCATAGCATGTACTTACACCAACTTGTCACTGTACAGCCTACTGCACACCCAGGGTATATGGTATAGCCTGTCGCTCCCAGGCTGCAAACCTGTGCAGCATGTCACTGTACTGAATACTGTAGGTAATTGTAACACGATGATGATAAGTATTTGTGTAGCTAAACATATTTAAACAGATAAGGTACAGTAAAAATACGGTACTATAATCATACGGTACTACCATCATAAATGCGTCCTGCTGTTGACTAAAACATTGTTATGTGGCACATGACTGTACTCCTAAGTTATGCTTTCAGTTAGTTTGCATACTGAGCTGGTTGCAGCTCATTACCTAAGAACTCTTGTACAGAGGCATCCTCAAGCCAGGTGGAGTTTGATTTTACACTGCTAGCCCACCTCAGGCCAGTGCCTCTGCATGCCTGCGGGAGTCAGCTGTGTCCTCTGGGTGAGGGTTGTTGGGAGTGCAGATTCCTGGGCTTCACAGACTGAAACTGCACCTGAAGCACTTCCCACCACCCTTACATAATTTTAGAGATTACGAACTACCGTCTTAATTCTTAGGCATAGTTAAAAGTTAAGAAGTTTTTTATTTGTTAATATTTGCAAGGCTGTATCTCAGGAATGAGGAGAAACTGCTTTTATGTGTCTAATGACCTTGGCTTGAATCTTCCTGTTTTAAACCTGCAGATCAAGTTTTATGTCAATATAAGAATAATACTATTTTTAAAAGACTTTGGAACTGTGGAAATGATTTAAAGTTTTTGAGTTTGGAATTCTGCGAATGTGTCTTCCAGGTTGCTGAGAGTATCAGCATGTGGTATCACAGTTGTCCCTTGGGTTCTGGGACTCCCTTGGATACGGAAATCCACGGATGCTTAAATCCCTGATTTAAAATGGGAGTAATATTTGCATATAATCTATGCACATCCTCCTGTATACTTTAAATGATCTCTAGATCCCTTATAATACCCAATACAATGTAAATGCTATGTAAATATTTGTTACACTGTATTTTTTTATTGTTGTGTTGTTATTTATTTATTTATTTAGAATATTTTCAATCCTCGGTTGAATCCTTGAGTGTGGAAGACCAAATGTACTGTGTTTTGCCCATTCTTGAGCCAGGCTACGTTAGTTCTACCTCTAACCCCAGCCAGGTGACCCTTGTCTGCCTGTGGCCATTAGACAGGACCGTTCTTCAGGCTTCAGTGCCCAAATGATGTTGGTAGCTTCATCAGAAATGAAGCTCTCAGTCACTTTTAGATTACCTCCATTCTAGTCCCAAAAGGATACAAAACAAAACAAAAAGAAAACCCTGCAGGACAAGAAAATACTTACAAAAGGAATCTTACCTGCAGGATGACCTGTCATCTTCTCTTACATTAACTTAATTTTGGAATGTGGATTGATGTCATTTTATAACTTTGAGAGATACCTATTATTGATTACAAGAAGCAACCACTCTGTTATAGGAACAGAATAGTAGTATCTTGTCACAATTCATTTGTCACATGCACTTGGAGTTTTTCTGAACCCCCACATGTCACAGGAACAAAGTGTAGATGGTTCCGCTTATGATTTTTCAACTTTGTGATGGTGTGAAAGTGACACACATGTACTTCCAGTTCCTATAGAACTATTCTGGTTTTCACTTTTCAATATAGTGTTCAGTAAATTACATGAGCTGTTCAATACTGTACTATAAAAATAGGCTTTGTGTTAGAGGACTTTGCCCAACTATAAGCTACTATAAGTGTTCTGAGCACGATTAAGGCAGGATAGGCTAGCTAAGCTATGATGTTCAGTAGGTTGAATGTATTAAATATATTTCTGACTTAAGATGTTTTCAATTTATGATGGGTTTGTCGGGACATAACCCCATCGTAAGTTGAGGAGCATCTGTAGTGTTAATAGTATTTAATCCCAGTTCATTTGTCATGTGCTTGGGGTTTCTCTGAACAGCTGCATCAGCTTTGTGTTTCATGGGGTTCATGGTAAGAGGCGGGACCTCACTCAGTCTGCAAACCATCTGAATCGGGCATGGGCCTGTGTGTGCAGTGGTTTAATACTGAGCATACTTCCCCAAGCACTCACATTAGTCTGATTACTGGGCTTTGTTTCTGAATTACAGCACAGATAGAGCTTAATATGCTCAAATATTACTTTTCAGAATCTGAGATACAAAGCTTGATTTGGTTAATTAACAACCTATGTTTTATATTAAAGTCCTTATTACCTTCCTGGAAAGGAGTTTGACATCTACAAAAAACTGTAATAAATTATCATTAAAGAGACTTATAACAAGTAAAGAATCTGAACTATTAATAGCAGCCAGTAATAGTTACTATTCACTTCACACAAAGTAAAGCCCAGACAGCTTCACTGATGAATGCTCCGAAAAATTTAAAAGGGAAATAATACCAGTCTTCCACAGGCTCAGAAATAGGAGAGGAGGGAATACTGAGCAATGAGTTCTGTGAAGCCAGTATTACTCTGGTATCGAAGCCAAACAAAGATATCACAAGAAGACTACACACGAGTATCTCTCATGAATACAGTTACAGAAGCCATGAACAAATCCAGTGACATGCAGAAAGGTTTAGGTACGTGACCAAGTTAATATGAAAACCAATTAATGTATTTAACCATATTAATAGATGAGAGGACAAAAGGCACAAGTCATCCCAAAAGATGGGGAAAGAAAATTGACAAAATCTATCAATCATTCATGGTAAAAACTCTGAAAAAACCTGTGATAGAAGAGAGTTTTTTTAACCTTGTAAAAGGTATCCACAAAAAATTTACAGGTAATATTACACTTTTTCAGAGTCTCACACTGTTGCCCGGCTAGAGTGCCATGGCATCAGCCTAGCTCACAGCAACCTCAAACTCCTGGGCTCAGGCAATCCTTCTGCCTCAGCCTCCCGAGTAGCTGGAACTACAGTTGCATACCACCACACCTGGCTAAGTTTTTCTATTTTTAGTTGCCCAGCTAATTTCTTCTTCTATTTTTTATAGAGACCAGGGTCTCACTCTTGCTCAGGCTGGTCTTGAACTCCTGACCTCAAGCAGTCTTCCTGCCTCGGCCTCCCAGAGTGCTAAGATTACAGGCGTGAGTCACCTCACCTGGACTTAATAAGAGAACAGTCTTTACCCCTGAGATCGGGAATAAATCAGGGCACTCACCACTTGTATTCAACCTTGTACTGCAGGTTCCATCCAGGGCAATCAAGCAAGAAAAAAGCATCAAGATTGGAAAGGAAGAAATAAAATTGTCTGTATTTGCAGATGACATAATTTCATATGTAGAAAATCCTAAGGGGCGCATACACAGCAGAGCTAATGAATTCAGCAAGGTTGCAAGATACAAGATCTGTATACAAAAATCAGTTGTGTATTTCTGTATGTAATATAGCAGTAAGCTGTGAAAATGAAACAATGCCGTCCACAATAGCATCAAAAGGTCAAAATACTTAGGAATAAATGTAGCAGAAGTACAAGATTTGTACATTGAAAAGTACAAAATATTGCTGAGAGAAATTAAAGATCTAAGTAAATGGAGTGACGTTCCATGCTCATGGGTTGGAAGACTCATAATTGAGATGGCAATCCCTATCAAAATCCCGACAGGCTTTTTTCAGGAATGAGCAAGCTGATCCTAAAATTTTTATGGAAATGCAAAGGACTCAGGATAGCTAAAAGTATCTTGTAGAATTAAAACAAATTCGGAGAACTTCCTGATTGTAGATTTTACTATAAAGCTGTAGTAATCAAGAGAGTGTGGTACTGGTATAAGAGTGTGTGTGTGTGTGTGTGTGTATCAACTGAAGATTTGAGGGTTCTGAAATTAACCCTTACATTCATGGTCAATACATTTTGCTTGGAGATGCCAAGGCATCTCAATGGGGAAAAGATTGCCCTTTCAACAAATGAGGCTGGAAGAATTGGATATCCACATGAAGAAAGATGAATTTAGAACACATCTTCCACAAAAATTAACTCAAAATGGAATGTAGACCTAAACGTGAGAGGTAAGAGCTAAAACTTCGAAGAAAACATAGGCAAGAATCTTTATGACTCTAACCTAGGCAAAGATTTCTCACATGTGACACCTAAAAGCACAATCTTTAAAACTGATAAATTGGGCTTCATCAAAATTTAAAACTTGTGTATCATAAGCCACCATTAAGGAAATGAAAAATGTCACAGACTTGGAGAAAATATTTGCAAATCTTATTGATAAAGGATTTGTATCCAGAATATATAAAGAAACCTTCAGTAAGAAGACATGTAACACAAGTAAAAAATGGACAAAGGATTTGAATAGACATTGCTTTAAAGAAGTTAAGTTGCACATAAATTTAGCATGTGACCCGAGATTCTTAGGAGTATTCATATGAGAATTGAACAAAATGCAGAAAACTTGTAACCTAATATTTGTAGCCACATCACACAGTTTCGTATAGATCTTTGTATGTCTCTCTATAGTCCCAAACAGGAACTAACCCAAATTTCCTTAAACCAGTGAATGGATTAAAACAATATGGTATATCCACACAGTGGAAAACTGCTCAGATATGAAAAGGGATGAAGCACTAATCCTACAACACAGATGAGCTTCAGACACACAAAATTAGATGAGCCAGGTGGGAATACCACATAGGGTAGGCTTCCACTTGCGTGAGATGTCCTGGATGAGGAGATTGGGTAGGAAGGAGGTTAGCAGGGGGCTCAGGCTCCACGTGGGGGTGGCTGGCAGTGGGCACAAGGAACCGTTTTGGGTTGCGGGCAAAATGCTTAAGATTGGATGGTGGTGATGGTTGTGCAACTGTGAATTTACTAAAATGAGTTGAATAGGTGATTTTATGGCACATATGTAAATTGCACCTCAATAAACCTGTTCAAGGATCTTGACGTAAGACATGAATTCTGGAAAGGAAAGGGAGGGAGGAGGTTTGTGATTCTGTGGATTTGGGCTGGTGCCTTAGAATTTGTGTTTCTAACAAGCTCCTGGGTCGTGTTCTGCTTCCAGTTGGTGGCCGGGAGCTTGGCCTTAGAGCCCTGCATGGCAGGACATCGATGTGTCAGAAGGGGGTGAGTCCCCAGAGCCGGCCTCTGCTCTCATAGGCAGGTGTGTCTGGTGCTCTGGGTAAAAGCTGGTGACCAGCAGCAGGGCTTCAGTCATGAAAAACTAAAGGCTTCCCTTTTAGGAAAATAACTAGTGGAAGCCAGAAGATTCTAAGGAGGAGGTCATGACGAGTGGATGCTCTTGTTGAAAAGCCCAGGCACGAAAGCAGAGAGGAACGGCAGGAATGTGTGGACAGAGGCTCCAAGTGCTGGCAGAGCTGGGTGGCCTGGCAGAGATGTGCTTCAGGAGACAGTTGGTCGTACGGTCTGTAGGGGACAGCAGGGCCAAGTGGGCAGATTTGCACTGTGAGGCCTGCAGGTGACCAAAAACCCCTGGATGTACTTTGGCCCGGTGTGGTCTATCTTGATGCTGACGGTCTGATTCTGCCCAGAGAGTGGGAGGGTCTCAATCTTGAGGGGGTTTAGGCCAGTGAGAAAGGCAGAACCCAGACAGGTGGCCAGCAAACCAGAAAGTGCAAAAAGCCAAAACCAAGAACCAAGAATACAAAAAGCAAAGCAACTAAGTGGAGTATGACACGCTTGTGCAGTTTATTTTCACTCCCCACTCCCAATGTTCCTTACCTGAAATCTGCTGAAGGCAAGTTTCGCTGGGGACTAAATCTGCTGTGCTGGGGGGGAGCGGCACCACCCGCAGAGGGTGGGGACGTGCGGGGAGGTGGACTCAGGTCACCAGGCTGGGGCTGAGAGCTCCCTTCTTGTCACTCTTGAGGGATTTCACCAGGATGTCCTTCCGTCAAAATTCAGTCTACTGCCATGAAGAACCGATTTCACTGAGGAACCTTCCAGAATCCACTTTGGAGATGGCATGCAAACTCTTGTTTACGTGAGCTCTGTGCATATCTGGCCTGTGCTGTGTTAGTGTTGCTTTGAAATGTTTTATTGGCTGGAGCAGATGTCAGAACACAGGTGACAACATGAGGGACCAGAAACAATGTTAGTCACGTACATTTGTGGCTCTGTGGGGTTTTTTGAAAGTATTTTTTGAGCAAAATTAGCTGTGGAGGCAATCTGACAAGTCAGCCCGACACCAGGGTCGATGCACCTGTTGAAGCCCTGCACAGGGCCAGGTGTGTTGGGGGAAGACGGATGGGTAGGCGTGTGAGTGGCATGGCCTGCCATACTCCCTAGTGTGTCCACTGCCACCAGAACGTGGGGGCTCACCCGAGAGGGTGGCCCGGCTCTTCACACTTCCTTGTGCTGTCTCTTTCCCTTGTCAACGGTGGACACTTTGTGGAGAGGAGGAGCAAAAAGTCTAATCCTTTCCTGCCTGAAGTCCCAGGCCTTGAGGGGTAAGCAGATTGAACATTATAGAGGCGTTGGGGATGGGGAATATCATTTAGGGAAGTGAGTACTAGCTGGAGTGGCTGCTGGCAAAGATGGGTCTGGAGGCAAGATGTTATGGACACTATTTTGGATAAAAATTTGCATGGGTTTCAAAAGTCTCCTATTTAAATCCCCGCTGGAGAGAGCACCTTCTTTTTGCTGTTTTTGGTGTTCTAATGCCTTCTGTGTGTGCTTCTAGCTTTACAAGGTTTCTACATGTCAGGTTTCACTGCTGTCATTCAAGGGGTATTCTCTCCCTGCAGTCCTGACTGGGGACACCCTTTGTAGTCCCCTTAGGGGTTTGCATGTGCTTTGCAAGCTGCCCTGGGTCCTCCGATTGTTGCCATGGACAGCATGTTCTAGGCGTGAGTTAGTGGTCTGTCCAGTGCCAGCTCCAGCCTCTATCCCACAGGCAGTGACCACCGTGCCCTGTCTCTTCTTGGGCTTGAAATGTGCGTGATTCTCCAAGATCCAGCCAAGAATGACTCGGGTCCAAATCTAATGGGAAGATGTGAGTTCACCTCTCCAGTGGGACACACTGTCCGTTTGTTAAGAGTAGGAGACTAAGGGCTGAGACTGGATGCAAGGGCTTGAAGATCAGGTGCGGGTGTTAGTATAAACAACTCTAAGCAGAAGCTAACTAGAGGGGCTGATAACTGCAGGCAAGCACTTGCTTTAACCAGCTTCTCAGCCATCTCTGCCACCTTCCATGAACTTTGGCTACTTACAATATCATTTGCCTTGTGGTTTTAAAATTTCTCTGCCTTTTAAATCACCGTGACGGTTCTGAGACAGCCCTGAATGAAAATGGAAGGGAATCCAATTCTAAGAGTGACTGTCCTTATTCTTAGTGAAAGCCAACCTCATGGCCTTGAGTATTCCTCCCCACAGGCTACAGCAGATCTGTCAATAAGACCACTTTCTCTTAGTGCAACTGCTCTTTTGAGCCTGCCTGCTCTTTTCTCTGAGAGTGTACTTTTGCTTTCGATAACAGCTCTCTCTTGCTTGGCTTATGTAGTGCATCCTAAAATTCTTTTCCAGACAAACACCAAGAACTTGGAAAAACCTCCACTTGGGGGCCAGTAACACATTCTTACATAGCCACATTTGCTCTTTCTCAGTTTCTCAGGAGAGCAACTCAAGGTTATAACTGACGGCCACACTTACTCTGTTGGGAGAGCTTTGTTTACCCCAGAATGCTTAAAAATCTGTAGTGTTGGGTGAAAATTCACATTATAAGAAGAATGCCTGTACTGTTAATACAATGAAGACCGAGTATCCGTTCTTAGGAACCAGTTACTTTGTTTTTACAGCATTAAGAACTGTAAGATGGTCTTGAAGCCAAGAAAAAGGAACCAGAACGGCACCAGCTTTGTGCTTGCAGCAGGTTGCAGCCTTACCCTGTACTGCAGACCCCACGTCGCAGAAGTCTTGGGTGGTAGCCATTTCAGATCTGCTTTGATTTATTTCATGTCTGTGTCTACATGCTAGTCTTGCTGAAATCAGTAATATTCTTATCTAAATTATGTGCACAAGAATAAAGGCAAATGTCTGTCCTAGGCAGTGCATTTACTCTATAGTTTTGGGAAAAACTATGGTTAAAACAATAAAAATAAACAGTTAATGGACACAACAGCCATGGTGAACTGGGGGGCTACCTCTGAAAGTGAAGCCTCCCCACAACTTCCCGGTAAGTTTGAGATTGCCTTTTAAAGTCCACATTTTTTTTTAACTGGTGCAAATGCATTTTCACTATTTAGTTATAATATATATATTCCACATCCCTGATTTTCTCCTGTCAGAATTTCTTTGAAGTGATGGTGTCGGCCTTGGGCAAGTGGAGACTGGAATCATCCAACCCACCCCTCATGGGAACGTCCTGCAGATAGAGCAGGTTGTAACCTGGCCGTCAAACCTGCGCCTGACCTGCCTTCGCCACACGCTCGTCTGGTGGATGCGTGGGCCTTGACACTGGTCATGCAGTTGCTGATGGAGCATTTTCTTGGCACATGTGGGTCCACGAGCTCCGTGTACAGGCCACGCCTAAGGAGTCACTGCATGGCGCACGAGGACAGTGGAGCCTGCGCCCCTGCCTTGTACAAGCCCTCCCGCCATGGCCCCCTAAAGTCCACATTTGATAACTGATTCTAAAGAAATCCGTAGAATTGTGGTTACTTGATAGTTGGTGTGAAGAAATGGAACCTACCAGTGCATCTTTGAATGAAAGTCTCTTAAGAATAAAACATTTCGACTTGTGGGGTCCTAGAAAGAGAGAAGCTTGGAACCTCACTTAGGGAAGCCTGGGGCAGAAATGTCTTGACATGGAGCATGCGAGGGAATGGAGCTGACGCTCACTTACAGCTTCCTCCTTTGTCTGGTTGACCACCAAGACCTCGATGCGGGTAAAGGCTTGCCGCGTGAGGTTAATGGACACATAACAGCCGTGGCAAGCTGGAGGTCCCAACCGGGACCTCCCAGGATAAAGCAGCCTCAGCTTTGGAATTTAGAAGCACGTCTCGGAAGAAGCCAAGATAGAGAGAAATTCCGTGTATGACAGGAATGTTCCAGACTCTACAGTCAAAGACTACCTCAGCTCTTTAACTGAGAGTTTCTTATTAACACCCAACAAGGTAAGAAGAGCCACACCAAGTCATGCTCTTCTGGTTGTAGTGAGAGCTCAACTTTGTTGAACCACAGAACACCAGTTACGCACCAAGGACTTTGATGGATGTGTATATGATTCATCTTATAAAGAGTATAAAATTTTTACAGTAACCGTCTTAAAGCTAGGCATTGTTATCACTGTCATTTCACAGAATGCAGCTGAGTGTCTGCTGGGGAGCTGAGCTTGTGGCTAGTTAGCATCTGAGGCTGAGGCAGGGCTGTCCCAGGCACTCCCCGAGGAGGAGGAAATACTCTTATCTGTGCTGCCCCATGTGGCAGCCACGAGCCATGCATGGCTTCCGAGCACTGGAAATATGGCTCATGAGATGGAGGGACAGAATTTTTAAATTTATTTCACACAAATAGCCATGTGTGGCCAGTAGCTGTTGTTTTGGACGGTATAGGCAAAGTGCTGGCAATATGTGTCTTAACCTGGGTCGTCATCTGTTTTACTGCTGTTCTTTAAACTGTGCAGGTAAGTGTTACGTGCTCATTAGTATGTGTGGTAACTCCCACACTTTATAAAGGTGGTTATAAAGTGCCCCCTGCTTCCTCCCCCAGCCTCTCCCCTTAATCTCTTGAGTTTGGGACCAGGCACAGTGGCTTACTCCTATAATCTGAGGATTTGGGGAGGCCAAGGTGGGAGGATCACTCGAGGCCAGGAGTTCAAGACCACCTTGGGCAATCTAGCGAGACCCCCATCTCTACAAAAAATTACAAAATTAGCCAGTGTGGTGGCGCTTGCCTGTAGTCCCAGCTACTCTGGAGGCTGAAGCAGGAGGATCACTTGAGCCAGGAGTTGGAGGTGGCAGTGAGCTATGACCAGGCCAGTGCACTCCAGCCTGGGTGACAGAGCGAGACCCTGTCTCTTAAAAAAAAAGTCTCCATTGTGGCTTTTGGCAGGTTCAGTTCCGAGCAGTCCAGGCTGATTGGAGCCTGCAGCTGCCACAATTTGAGGTCGGTCACATATGTATAAGGGCCTCAGACCGGGGCCCTGCACCCCAGCCAGCTGCCTTGGAGACTGTCAGTGGGTTATTGGTCACTTGAGTAGATCACATCATGCTCAGTGGGTCACTGTGTTCTTTTGATTTGCTGTAGCAAATTAACTAGCTCTTGCTAATAGGAGCTTGTATCAAAGTAATTATAAGAAACAATTGCTGGTTATTTGCCAGGTGTTTTTGTGGCTACTGGATATATATTATTAAGTGCTCACTTAACAGATATCACTGTCTGTATTTTATAGATGTGGAAACGGAGCCAGGGAGGTGACAAATGGCTTGGCTGTGGTCATGAAGGGAGGACTTGGTGGTCTGTTTCTCTTGGCCGTGTGTCCACAACCCTGGAGCCGCAGCGCTAGAGGGGCGCTGGAACATGTCTGTGATCATGTGTCATCAAAGAGATTTTTAAACTTTGGTATGATGAGAGAGGAGAAATATGTTTGCTCTCAATGTATTCACACTCGTTTCATACCTTCTAGAAAGAATGGTTCTAATAAAAAAGACGAGTGTTGGTGAGGAGGTGGAGAAATTGTAACCTTCCTGCCCTGCCGCTGGGAGTGTCAAGTGGTGCCGCTGCCATGGAGAACAATCTGGAGGTTCCTCCGGTGATTAAAGATAGAACTTCCGTGCGACCCGGCAGTCCCACTGCCAGGTGGGAACGAAGGCGTGTCTGACAAAACCCACCCGAAAGTGTTCACAGCAGCCAGTGTCCACTGGCTGATGACGGGTGAACGAAATGAGCTGTACCATACAGTGGGATACGAGCTTAAAGAAGGAATGAAGCTCTCACACATACAACACGGTGAGCCTTGAGTGTACAGAGGGACAGCCAGTCACGCAGGGCCGTGCTGGTGACACTGCTGGCATGGAAGTCTGAGTCGGCTGATCTGCAGGGACGGAAAGCAGACTAGAGACTTCCAGGGGTGGTGACCGGAGCAGGCGGGAATGGAGAAGGACTGTTCACAGGCTCTGGGGTTTCTCGGGGGCACTATGAAAACATTCTGGAAATGTGGTGATGGCAGCACGACCTCACGAATCTGCAAAAACCTGTTGACTAACACTTGTAAAGTGTGAAATTTATGGTAAGTGGATTATGTCTCAGTTTTTTTAAACCTCCATGATCTAGCCTGGAGAGGACAAAAGCCCCCTTGTCATGCTGAGTGTCCTGACCCCGTGCTGCCTTGGGTCCTGGGGATTAAAGCAGATTGGAGCCGTGGCCTGGACAGGACAGTGAGGCAGCACACGGGAGGGTGTGGCCCTTGTGGGGTCCACCTGCCACCTCCCTCATTTCTCTCCTAGCCTCTACGCTCACAGATGTGCCCACCGTGACGTTCCGGGCTTACTGGGGCGTTATGTCGTGCCGGGATCTGCTCTAGTCTCCAGTCCAGGGTGAGCAGGACGTGGGCCAGCCCCATGGTCTGACAAGGAGGGACAGAGCAAACCAGAGTCACAAGAGAGGGCAGGAGGGCCTGGAGGGTGGGCGTCAGCACAGAAATATGTTCTGAAGCCTCCAGGGAGGTCCTGTCTGGGCTGAGATTTACCAGGAGTCCCCGAGGCTTGCCCTGGGACCAGCCTGTCCTCTGATTTACGGGCCCGTTACAGCGAGGCTGAGGGAGCCTGTGCACCGAGGGATCCCTGGGCGTCTCCAGGGCGCGGGAAGAGATGCTCTCGCAGGGCCCAGAGAAGGGCAGCACTGGGCAGACGGAAGTTCTGCAGCGTGTCATAGGCCTGGAGCAAAGTGGGGCGTGGGGGGGGCCCACGGCAGGCCTGGGCCACAGAGCGCCACGGCCCGGGAACCTGGAAACGGCAAAGTTGTGAGAGACACAAACATCGTGTCCAGAGAGCCCTTGTCTGACCCTTTCACGTGGACCTCCCTGACTCAGGCTCCTCAGGTGACAGTGGGCTGCTTCGCCCTTGCTGCTGTAATTTCAAACAGCAAGTGTGTGACAATCTATGATTTCAGAGAATTAGTCTCTCAATGAGTAAAAGCAGCAGGCTCTCAAAGAAGGGGCTGTCCTGACAGTTGACAGCTGTCCTGGGGAGAAATGCTTTCTCTTCCAACTCTGCAGCTGCTGTCACCTGGTTACCTAGTCTGTCCTCAGCTGGGGGATGAATGGGCAGGGCGTGTTCGCTTGTGTTGTCTTATCTCCAGCGAGCTGTGAGCAGCAGCTACCCAACTCCTCCAGGACAGTCACAGCCCCTGGGGCAAGGTGGAAAGCAAACTTGTAATTGCCTTTGTGCAAGTACATCTAATGCAGATTAGGCCAGTGAGCTCCACTTGAGAAACATGCTGAACACGGACAGTACAGGGTGGCATTTGAGCTAAACTGGCCTGAGGGAGACCAGGGGACAGATTGACCTCCAGGAGAGGACGTTTAAGCAAGACCTGAAGGAGCAGTAGAAGGTGGTTAGCTAGAGGGGCAGAGGACACAGCGTGTGCAAAGGCCCTGAGGCAGAACAGCTATGGCTTATTATGTTCAGGGACCCAGGGCTAGCAGTGGGACACAATAGGAAGGGAAGGGCCAGGTGAAGTTTGGCCTCAACAGCCACTGCACACAAGATGGTTAATGTCACTTGCCAGTGTACTCAGGCGGGGACAAAGGTACCAGCTACACAAAGACCCCCATGTGTGTGTGTGGTGGCTGATGTGGGTGTGGTGTGGACGTGTGGTGTCACAGGAAAGGGAAGGACACCTACAGAAGTCTGCTGTGTGCCAGCTGCTCTGAGGAGCTTGAGCCTTGGGTGTCACAGCATCCTCATGATAACCCTCCCTCAGGTGCGAGTCCCCCTCGCTTCACTCTGTGTGGAGAGAGTGGCAAAACCGCCAGGAACCAACAAGTAGGGTGACGTCTGGGAAGAGCTCCAGGTTTCTTGGTGGAAATTAGTCTCCTAGCAGAAAATGGCCTGAACGGTCAGCTCCTTTGTCCTGGTGGGTAGGCTCCTGCAGGCGCCGTCGCCGGGCAGGGCAGGGCAGGGCGCGGCGCACAGGTTCCTGCCCAGGATGGGGCTGGTGCTCCCCCAGGGCCGTCCCTTGGGGCAGCGGGAGGATGGGTGCGCGTGCAGAGTGCAGCCCAGGGAGGCAGCTCCCTTGGTGGGCCTGTCGACTCGGGAGCCTCGTTCTGTGTGTATCTGCCCCTGCCGTAATGGAGACCTCGGTTCCTCACAGTGCCCGGGGCTCGCAGGTTACGTAATTCAGAAAATTGATGCATCACATGGGATGTTTTCCCCTCAAGTCACAGAACTTGGCTCTAATGGCTCAAACAAGACATGGATAATCTCCTGTGACCAGAAGTCTGAGAAGGGCGGTGACCGGGGCAGCTGAGCAGGCTTGCCTGGGCCTTTCTCATCCGTGACTTTGGCATCTGCTGACGAGGTGGCGCGGCAGACACAGGCATTGCGTCCAGACGTGGCGCCGTCCAGGGAGGCCGGTCTGTCCTGTCTCTCACCCTGAGGAGGAGGGAACCTCCCAGAGTCCCTCAGGGAACACACACGTACCCCCACCCGGGTCTTTGTCCATACAGAACAGTCGTGGGCGACCTGAGCATCTGGGACCTGGGCTTCCACAGAGAGGGTGGGGACACCCCGAGAGTCGCCTGTCAGTTTAGGAGATCTCAGGTAGCACTGAAAAAACCACACAAGAGGATCCCAGACAGTATGAGTGATGTATATGCAGGAAGGGCAGAGAATTGTCCCAGGGGTTTTATGAGGTACACGTGTGTTTGGGATCAGTGTAAAATGTGCTTCTCACTGGGGGGCATGTTCCAAAAGAGTGTGAAAAGTTCTATCTTAGATTAATCGTTTTGCTTGGAATGAATGTTGCGTGTGTGTGTTGCAGGGTGTCAGCCACAAAGACCCTGAATCATCAAATACGTATTTTTGGTCTTGGCGGTTTCAGAGAATTGAGTAGTGATGTGTGTTTGCAGTGCACTTGGAAGCAGTGGATGAGCGGCTGTTCTCGAGGCTGGATCCCATAAGAGACGAGGTTCTGCTGGGTATGATGGCAGCTCTCGCCGCCCAAGAGGCAGCCACTGCCACGCGTGGAAACGTGGCTCGTCTGGAGATTTGCTGTAAGTATAAGAACTGGAAGACTCAGAGTACAAAATATCTCATTAGTAATTATTTAATGTTGATTAGATATTCAAATGATAATATTTTGGGTATGTTAGGTTCAATGTGATAAATTTTAAAAATTGGTTTCACCTGTGTATACTTTCTGTGTTTATTGTGGCTACTAGAAAATTTAAAACTCCATTTGTGGCTTGCATTCTTTTTCTTAAGGGCTGTGCTGCTGTCCACACAGCAGGGTGGGTGATGCATGTCCCCGGACACGTGGGCTGCAGCTGCCGAGCTGTTCCCAGGCACACTGCTGTCCCTGTTTGCAGCCCGGTGCCAGCCCCTTTGTGGCTTTCTCGTTTGTCTGGTACACAAACCCTTCCCAAACAACTCCCCATCCAGCCTACCCTTCCTCACAGAGGAGCGCCAGAGTCCCTGTCCCCGTCATTTGCGTGTGGCTTTGCTCAGCCAGAGAGCGTCCTCCTGAAGGAAAGAAATCCTGAAGAGAGGGCCGGTGCCCCGGCTGCCAGAGGGCCCTGCTCGGGTGGTGGCTGTATGTCTCCAGTTCTACCTGGCCTCTCTCCGCTCGCAGTCTTGCTGTGCCTGCCCCTTGCCACGATGGCAAGAATGCAAATGCTGTGTGTTCCCTCCGTCTTCCTCATGTTGACCTCCTGGGTGTCAGGGTGACCTGGGCGTAGCGTCTTGAATTCTGACTGTGCACCTTCTATTTCTGCCAACTCACCATGGCATTTTTCTGCTCAAATACAATAGATTTCTCTTCTGATCAAAACTCTACAAAATTATGGATGGATTCTTCCTCCCCAAATTTTTAATCTGTTTCCCTACTAATTGACACTGAATTCTTGTGGTGGTTGTTTGTTTGTTTTAAGACACAAAGTCTTGCTCTGTCACCCAGACTGGAGTGCAGTGTCGTGATGACAGCTCACAGCAGCTTCAGACTCCTGGGCTGCGGCGCTCCTCCTGCCTCCTGCTGCCTCCTGCGTAGCTGGGCCTCCAGGCGCGCACCACTGTGCCTGGATAGCTTTTCTTTGTTTCGTGGAGACGGGGGTCTGGCTATGTTGCCAGGCTGAATTTTGGTTCTTTTATAAAAACGCTTCAATGAATGTTCCTAAGCACATTTTAAGGCACATGTGAGTAGGTCTACAGAATAAAATTGGAGATGAAGGATTGCTAGATCAGTGTGTATGTATATTTTACAATTTGTTAGATATAAGTTATCCATCGTGATTTCCAAACAACTTTCAAAAAATATTCATGATTTTAAGAAAGCTAGTTATTTTCTTAGTAACTTCAAATTTGTTACTGTGAGAATGAGAGTTGTTTTTAAAAAATTGAAAGTATAATGCATTTATCAGAAGAAGGAATACTTTCTTTAAAAAATCAATTTCATGTTTCTATTATAAGGGGAAAATCTCAACTCTGTTACCTTGTTTAATTATACCACACCTGGACAAAAATGTCAATTTCACAAGGAAATACTAAAGAAACCAAAAAACACCAAAAACACTTCCCTGACCCTAAAACACTTTTTCTCATTGGAATTTTTAAGTGTACTGTGATTCTATAAAATGCCCTATGTGTCACTTCACCATAGCCTCCTAAGTCCATACAGAGTGGTCTTAACTACTGTTACTTCAGTATTTCTCTGTAATTAAGAGGGACATCAAAGGGGAGTTGTCTCTGTGTTGGGAAACTGCATGTTCAATGTGCCTCTTTTCCATTTTGGAGCCCATTTATTTATGCATTTTTCAAGACCCAGTCTTGTGGTGTTGCCCAGGCTGGAGTGCAGTGGTGTGATCATAGCTCACTGTAGCCTCAAATTCTCTGGCTCAAGCGGTCCTCCTGACTCAGTCTCCCGAGTAGCTGGCACTACAGGTGCTACTAGGCCCAGCTAATTAAAAAAATTTTTTTTTGTAGAGACAGGGTCCTGCTATGTTGCCCAGGCTGGTCTTAAACTGCTTCCAAGCCCCTTTAAATGTCTGGAAGCCCCTGGGCGCACCCCAAGGTGCTGAGATGGTGTGAGAGGCCATGGTTCAGAAGCCAGTCAGCCTTGGGCTCTGTTCTGGGAGTCCTGCAAATTGGAAGAAGCCCTGTATATTCTCATTACATGCTTAAGAATAAAGACAGTCAGGGATTTTTGTTAACTTTACATCCCAGCACGCGGAGAAGTGCATCTGTGCTTTTATCTCAGTGTGCTGTTAATCATGCTCTTATAAAAAATGGAGTGGAGAAAATGGAAATCTCCAAAATGTGTTAATACCACATAATAGTAGTAGTTTCAAATGTACAGAAGTCAGGGAGATTTTCATAGCAACTGTCACTGAGCCATTTTACAAACTGAAGAATATGAAATTACACTAAATGCACATCTGTAATCCGTGTTTTAAGAAGAAACCACCATTTTAAAGTCCAGACATGATATATGATATTTTCAACAGGAATTAAATTTATGGCCAAAATGGGAATCCTGGTTCTTTTTAAAAGTCCCCTTTTATAGATAATTTAAGAAATTCAATTTAACCTCCAACATGAAAATACCACTGGGCTTTTCCCACAAGGAGGCCAGTTGTCTGGCCTTGTGCCCTGGTCACTGAAGTTCTCACAAGTGTGGCTTCTCTTTCTTAGGGCCACTTGCTCACAAGTCAGTAAAAAGCCAAGGATGGGGACAGAGGAACAAGTTAAAGGACACCTAGAGGAAGTGATTGGCCACATTCAGAGTGTGAGAAGGGCTACATGGCAACCCCCACCAAGAAGTGTCCACCAGCCTGTGGCATAAATAACTGGGGCTTGGGGAGGACCTCTTGTATATTAAGAGAGATCTTTTAAAAAAGAGAAAAAAAAGACTTTGGAGGCATAGAAACCAAGCACAATGGGCGCACCTTGTTTGAATCCTAACTTGAACAAACCAATGTAAAAACGTATTTCATAGACAGTTGGGACAATTTAAATATGGACTCGGCATTAGAATATAATGAGGAACTATCAGTTAATTTTGTTAGATGTGAAAAGTTACGGTTTTGCAAGAAGTATCTGTGAGTGCAATGACACCACATCTGGGATTTGCTTTAGAATGTCCCAGCAAAATGTATCGCTGACCAGTTAGATAAATGGTCAGCAGTGCACAGAGGGAGGCAGGGTGGGTGGGGAGAGGTGAAGCCAAAGGGAAATGGTGGTGGTTGAAGCTGCAGGAGGGATCCCTGGGGTCCCTGCAGTCTCTGCTTGTGTGCACCTGTGGAAATTTTCACAACAGCCTTGACAACCCCTTTTTATTGACTGCCTGCCACGTGCAGAGCACTGTGCCAGCTTCCTGGATGCCTCCTGCCCAAAGGAGGAAGTGGGTGTCCTCCTCGGTTTCTTAGTCCCAGGCCACATCTCCCTGGAGGGTTCTACAGGCTGAGACTCAGGGTGAAGAGGATCAAGAGACAGTAGCATGACCTGGAGACAGCCAGACCCAAAATGCAGAGTTGGCCTTCCTGCCGGGAGAATGGTCTGCCTGGGCTGGGTGGAGCTCGTGTCACCTCCTGGGGTGGCCTTGCCCTGGGTTCCCTGATGCCCCAGCAGAACACTTGTCCAACTGCCTCTTGGCGATTTGCTTTCTCCTCTGTCACCCCTGCTGGATGGCACACCCAGGGCTTATTTCTCCCTGAGTTCTGGTGCCTCACCAGTGAGTCCCAGAATCTTCTACCTCTGTGGTCCCCAACCTCTGAGCCGCAGACCAGTACCGGTCCGTGGCCCATTAGGAAACGGGCCACACAGCAGGAGGTGAGCAGTGAGCAAGCAGGCGAAGCTTCATCTGTATTTACAGCTGCTCCCCAGTGCTCGCATCACCACATGTGCTCCGCCCCCTGTCAGATCAGCGCTGGGGGGCGGCTGCGAATGTAATAAATGGAATGTGCTTGAAAACATCCCCCACCCCCGGTCCATGGAAAAATTGTCTTCTATGAAAGCTGTCCCTGGAGCCAAAAAGGTTGGGGACCACTGCTCTACCTGATCTCAACGTTTGGGTGTCAGGGCAAAGGAAAGGTATTATTAGACATGCAAAGACTCGTGTGTATGTATGTATACCCAACTGAAGAAAATTCCCAGGAAAGTACTCTCCCAGATGAGAAAGGAATTGGAAAACAAGATGTCAAGGTAGTAAGAAGACTGGGAAAGTGGGCACAGAATCTGGCTATATAAACATTTAGATCTGCAGGAATGATGGTAACATGATAAGAACTTTGTGATAATCATGTTAAATAATTGTTACAGGGTTAGAAATTAAACCAGAGGGCTACTCTAGTCTCACAGTAATAGTACCAGGAAGCTTAGCTAACAGAACTGTTTGCGCTGGTTGGTTGGTTTTCTCCTTCTCACCACAGGGGATGGCTCAATGGTCACAGGACAAATGACAGAAAAATCACAAGATCAAACTGGACGAGGACCAGTCGAGCCACCAGGGACCCACAGGAACGGGATGTGGCATAGGTCATGAGGACCCTGAGCCACCTGAGGGACTGTGTACCTATAAAAGAGCCCAGACTCCTCACAACTGCAGGATGATGGTTCTTTAAGACCAGAGTCTGCCATTCTCCTCATTTGCTAGTAAATTAATAAACCTTCCTTTCCTTCCTCCCACCTGCCTGTTCTCATTCTTTGTTCGGCTTCAGGAACAGGTAGTGAGTTTTTGTTAACATAATGATACTGAAAACTGAGATATATTTTAAGAGAAAACTAAATGATAATGTGGAAACAGATAATATAAACCCTTACAATAAAATCAGGGAGTTTTATTTGTGTTTTGGAAGTGGTGGTAGAGTTTGAGAGTAAAGGTGTTTTCTGGGTGGAATGGCAACGGGGGTGTCCATGTGGCTACTTTTTAATAGGGCACCAATATTGCATTTGACCCAGGCTGCAGAGAAATGTCAGTGCCCGTCTGATCTTAGGGGAGGGAAGACGATAATGAGTAGAGGGAAGAAGCATATCTGTCGATGTCCAGTTACAGTGAAAAATGCATCCTGGCTGGGGTCACGTGTGAAATGTTACTGTTCTCCAGTCGCTGCTCAGCCTCGTGCTGGAGCTTCCTTTCCTGTCCCTAAATGACGTCTTTCTGGACAATTTCAATTATTAAATATTCTAGCCCAGTTTTTAAAAAACTTTAATCCTCTCCTGATTTTATTAGGTTATTAAGTATAAAATGTCCGATTTCCTTAAGTACTAAGCCCGACAGTTGCTATCTCTGACATTTCACTTTGACATTTCTTGTTTTATTTTTATTGTGAAGGTACATCCTCAGTCTTTCAAGCGCAAGGTTTGGCTTGTGATTACCTTTCAAATTTTTTTTTAGAGCAATTTTTGTGAAACCATGGATCAAAAATTCGAGTTATTTTCGAACATAAGTTCCATTGTGGAACCAATGCAGTGTAGACAGCTCAAAATATCAACAAAGTGCTTGGGAAGTACATGGCTAATGAACGCACAGTACATCGATGGTTTGAGAAGTTCCATTCTGGTGATTTTAATCTTGAAAATAAGTCATGTGGGCGACCTGAGACCAAGGTGGATAATGATGAGCTGAAAGCTATAGTGGAAGCAAATCCATCCCAACCTAAATGTGAATTAGCAGCGAGGTTTGATGTTACTATTCCAATAGTATTGGATCATTTGAAACAAATGGGCAAGGTAAAGAAGCTGGATACATGGGTACCACATGAATTAAACACGTGTTAGAAGAGAAATCATCTCAAAGCTTGCCTTTCTTTGCTGTCATGACATAAAGGCGAACCATTTCTACACTATATTGTTACGTGTCATGAAAAATGGATTCTTTTCGACAATCACAAGCATTTGGCACAATGGTTGGATAAAGATGAAGTGCCAAAACACAGTCCAAAACTGAATATTCATCAAAAATGTGTCTGCTTGATGCTCCAGCGCTGGTATTATCCACTACAGCTTCATGAATCTGGTCAGTCGATTACAGCAGATGTCTACTGCAACCTGTTGAACAAAATGATGAGGATGCTTGCGATTAAGCAGCCAAGATTGGTCAATAGCGACAGGCCAATCCTCTTGCAAGAAAGCGCTTGACCACATGTCACACAAACAAGGCTGCTCAAACTACAGAGGCTAGACTTGGAAACTCTCTGTCATCCACCGTATTCACCGGACCTTGCACCAACTACCACTTCTTCCAGCTTTGGACCACTTCTTGCAAGGAAAAATATTCAATTCTCAACAAGCTGTGGAAAATACCTTTAACTATTTCATTGCCACTCACTCTCCAGGCTTCTTCTTGCTGGCATAAGCAAGCTACCATTAAGATGGCAGAACTGTGTTGAGAGTTTAGGCACACACTTTGATTAATTGTACTGCTTTTTGTTTGAGGTATAATAAAGTATGTCACTTATAATGAATCTGAATGAGCTCCATCCCCCTGAAAGGGTCAGAACACAAAATTCAGCCAGTATAATACACTCTTTTCAAGAGTTTCCACAAACTTGCCAAAAACAAAATGACAGGGTTTCAAAACGAAGGGACAGTTCCAATGGAATAAGGGATCTCCCTCTTGTACTATGAAATATACAAAGTTCCTGGACAAAATAGAACAATTTAAAATGCATAGCTGAGCCTGTACGAAAGGAATGGAAATTCCTGAGTGCCAGAGACAACAAATTCAGAGCTGGGGCAGTGAGCTCCTAGCCCAGTAAGGCGGCCTGAGGGAGCGATGGGACAGAGGCCCTCCCAGGGTCTCAGGTCCACATCCACAGGGCACAGGGTGTGGTCTTGGTCTGTGCAGGCAGAAAGCTGGAAAAAAAAAAGAGTCCTTTGGAAAGTCAGGACACAGGTTTTTCTCTCAGCAAAAGATAAAATAATTCCACCTACCAGCCCAGGCAGTTTGTCTCTGGCCAAGCCCCAGGGTGGGTGGGGTGTCAGGCCTGTGCAACATAGGTGGAGGAGTTTGAATTTACACTAGCAGTATGGTGTGAGGAGTTAATTTAGAGCTGGTGTAGGACATGGGAAGCATCTGGGGGATCTGACCAAATAGAAAAGAAAACCAGTTGTAACACCCCCTGCTCAACACAGGGCCCACAGGGTGCCCCAGAGCCACAATGTCACCCACAGAAATAGGCTGATGCTCAAAAACTCACCAAGATGTGATCTGTTGTGGACAGTCAGAGATCTAGCAAAGAGGACGATTTAGAAGAAGAACAATCTGAATGAGACCATAAAATAATCCTAATAATAGTTGCTAATATTTACTGTATACAGGGTCTCACCATGCCAGGCACTGATCTAAGCACTTTATTAAAAAGTATGTTTAACACATTAACTGCCTCACTAGGAAAAAACATTTTTTCCCTGGGGCCACAGTGTTTTATTAAAAAGAAACAATCCTAAATTTGTTATTTTTTGTTGTTTTCTGTGTGTGAGTTATATGCAACGCAGTCCACGTTTTTAGAATTAAATTGTCAATTGTAACAGTAAGAACTTCAACAAGTAAGATTTTCAAGAACCAACTGCAGGGTTTTGTTTCACAAGGTCCTGGGCTCAAAACTAGCCTGAGTTAAACACAACTTACATGGCAGTCAATGTGTTAAAATGATTCAATAGACAAATCAAGACATTAAAAAAAATAGAAGGCAAAGTTGAAGAAATAAGACTTCTGGAAGTGGAAAATATGTCACTGAAATAAAAAGTCAAATGAAAGTGTTAAATAGCAGATCAGATGTCTGAAGAGAGATTTGATGAGCTGGAAGACAGATGTGGGAAGTTCCCTAACATGCCTTGTGGAGAGAGAAACAATGAGAAGTAAGAGGGATGGAATATGGAGTGAGAAGATCCAACATATGTCTAATAGTAGTTTTGAAAAAAGAGAATAGAGAGAATGGGTATGAGGTAATATTCTCAGAGTTAATGGCTGAGAATTTTCTAGAATTAGTGAAAGAGGAATCATTAGATTGATGAAGCACAATTAAACCCAAACAAGGTAAACAAATACCAGCATCTAGAAATATGAAGGTGACACTGTACAGCATTAAAGACAAAGAAAAGATTTACTGCTAGGAGAGTGAAGAATCTGATTACCAACTGTGAAGTTCTTGGGCTCTTCCTAAGTGATGAGTGCCTTTGTATGCTAATGACTGGTGCTAGAGGCCCCTGGGTAGCTTTAGGATGGACTCCAGAAGGACCAAGACAGGATTAGAGGGTTGGGACTTTCAGTCCACCCTCCAACCTCCAGGGAGGGGAGAAGGGTTGAAGGTTAATTGTTTAATCAAGCATGCCCACATAATGAAACCTCCTTAAAAACTGAAAGGACTGGATTCTAGAAGCTTCAGGATAATGAAACCACCCTTCAGTAACGGGGTGCAAGGCAAGAACTGTGGTAAGGGCTTAGCTAAAAATAATGCACAGGCCTAGCTAAAAATAATGATAATAATTAGTAACTGTCCCCCTGTAATTGCCACTCTGGAGCCACGCAGCTGGTGGTCATAAAGAGTCTTAACTTTGTAGATAACATCACCTTTTTGAAACCTAAAGGTAGGTTTTAAGATATCTTCCAGGCCCTGCATTCCAGTGGATTGATCGGCCCACCCAGACCAGCAGCCTCTACCAGGAAACCGACTCAACTGGAATTGTGACCCCGGGGACTGAAATAACGTAAGAAGTGGATTCCTACACTGTTGTGCTGTAGAAATGTCCCCTATAATGTAGAGACAGAAATGATTTCAGGAATTTTGCAGGGCTTTGCCCTGAAGGAATATGTGAATGTGTTAGTTCACATATCAAAAGCTGCCTCGCCTCAGGAGGGTGTCTCACCAGTCAGTCAGAGCTTTCCAAGGTGACAATGTGTCTCAAACCTGTCAGCTTTCGGCTTTCGCCTGCTTCTGTATGACAAAGTTTGGCATGAGGCCATGGGGTGAGAGCTGATCAAAGAGTGCCCGCCCGACAGACAGACACCTGCGGCTAAAAGCAATTAGCCTGAGGGACAGTTCCTGCTTCACTCCTGACTACCTGTCTCAATCCACAAAAACTAGATAAATATAGAGCGACTGTATTTCTGTTTAGCCTTTCTGCTAAGTGACAGTTTCATCTTAGAACTTAGAAATTTGTCTTTGAAAGATTTTGTAACCGTTTGCTCCCATAGATAGAGTTAATTAAGGGATCTCTAGAAACTTTTTGGGAGACTTTTAACCTAAAACGAACTACCGGTTATTATGTAAATCTGTTACCCCTGGCAACTGATCACTGTACCAATAAATACTGATGTGAAACTTCACTTGGGGCCTCACAGCTCACGGGAATGCTGGGGGTCTCCCGATTCCCCCAACTATTATGAAATCTATACTTTATAAAACTGTACTTTCGTCTCTGTGTATTCTTTTATTTCTATATTCTGTTATTTTCTATTATTTCCTTATCCCTTTCGACGACCCCTGCCAAAGGGACCTGATTTTTTGCTGGGAGTGTAGCTAACTCCCCGCACTATACCCCTGTAATTTTGCCCTAATTAACAAACCTAATTACCTAATCCCTTTCCTACCAAACTATCCTTAAAAACCCTCTCTCCCAAGTTCTCGGGGAGGCGGATTTGAGAAATTTCTCCCATCTCCCCACTTAGTGCTATAAGTAATAAACTCTTTCTCTGCCTTAAAACCTGCTGACTCAGCGTATTGGCTGCTGCTTGGGCAGCGGGAAAATGAACCTGCTTGGGCGGCAACAATAACTGAACACGTGGAGGTTTCTGGAGCATGTAGTGCCTGGGGGGAGCATGGAAACTCCAAGCCCTCCCCACACACCTCACCCTATGCATCTCTTCATTTGGCTTTTTTTTTTTTTTTTGTAAATATCCTTTATAATAAACTGAGTTTTGAGTTCTAGGAAATTAATTGAACCCAGGGAAAGGGTCACGGGAACCCCAGTGTATAGCTGAGTGATCAGATGCACAGGTCATAACCTGGGGCTTGCGGTTGGCATCTGAAGTTGGGGGGTGGATCTTGTGGCATTGAGCCTTAACCTGTGGGGTCTGACACTATCTCCAGGTGATAGTGTCAGAATTGAACTGGAGGACACCCAGCTGGAGAATCCACTGTACAATTGGTTGGTGGGGGAAGAACCACCCTCCACCGCAACATTTTGGTGACCAGAGTTGCTATGTTGTGCTGAGAGTAGAGAGTAGGAGAAACTGAGTTTGTTTTTTTCCTATATCTTCACATCTACCTGGCTAAATTATTATTTAAGAAGGAGGGGGGAAAGAAGACATGTTTAAAAAAATAAAAATAAGAGTATTTCCCTATAACACACAGACCCCTTGTTAAAACCACTAATCAAAAACTAAAAGATGTTTATCAAAAATAACAGAATAATGAATAAAATAAAGACTTTGTTACTTGGTGATTAAAAATGAACACCTTATAAAGAATATATAATAATCTTATTCTGTAGATACAAAATATACCCACAAAAATATACAAAACAAAAGTGAACAGAATACAAGGAAATTGAGAAGTCAGCTGTCACAGTGGGAAAATGGAACGTAATTCTGTGAGAAAGTGAGAGATTCAGTAGACAAATCAACAAGGGCATAGAAGATTTGAACGATACAACGAATGAGCTTGATAGAAGGACAAGCATAGATCCCTGCACCAAAAGGGGCAGGTGGTGCCCACAGACGTCCTTCTGTATTCTTGAGGTGCCAAAGTCAGGCAAGCTTGAGAAAAGAGGAGAAACAATTTAAAAAATAGGATCCAATTATGGATAGAGTACATATTTTAATAGTTATGAAAGAACACTATGAGCAATTTTATGCCCTGAACTAAAGCTTCCTACAAAAATCAGTGATGAATACTCACTGAATAAAATAGGAAACCTGAGTAGACCTACAACTGTAAAACAAACTGAAAAGTCAAAAGTCTATCCACAGAAACAAAACAAAAGATAAGCCAAGATGGTTTTGCAGATGTGACCTACCAAACCTTCAAGGAACAGATCATCTATGTCTATTTTATGCAGTTGTTCCCGTGAAGAATTAAAAGGAGAAAACCTATCAGTTCATCACGCGAGGCTAAGATGTTCTTGACACCAGGTGAACAGTGACAGTACTAAGGGCAGTCCCTCATGGTCCTGTTACTTATAAACAGAGGTGCTATAATAATATTCTACATAACCTTTCAACATTTGAGTTTATAGAGAATGAAGGGTTGAAACCCAAGAGTTGAGGAGAAGGTTGTAGGAGAAGAAGAAATGAGTAAAAGCACTGTAAAGTTTTCATTTTATTGGGTTGTAATTTTTTTTAAGTAAAAGATTTCTAAAAGTCATGTCTTGAAAAAAATATTTGGGTCCCCAGTGGGATATATTCTAAGGACAAAAGAACCACAAAGAAATTCTAAGCTGTATTCAGATGACTTAACTTTAGTAGTAAGATTATTACTGTCATTTTGAAATTATTGTATTTATACTGTAGAATAAAGTAAATCAGTAATTTTTAATCATTTAGAACAAAACTTTATAGTGCTAAAAAAGATAGACACAGGTATAAAATTTTAAAAATGTCTTGGCTTGGTGGCTCATGCCTGTCATCCTAGCACTTTGGAAGGCCAAGGAGGGAGGATTGCTTAAGGCCAGGAGTTCAAGACCAGCCTGAGCAACATAGTGAGATCCCATCTCTACAAAAAATAGAAAAATTAGCCAGGCATGGTGGTACACACCTATAGTCCCAGCTACTGAGGAGTCTGAGGGGGAAGGATTGCTTGAGCCCAGGAGTTTGAGGTTGTAGTGAGCTATGATGATGCCACTGCACTCTACCCTGGGCAACAGAGTGAGACCCTGTCTCAAAAAAATTAAAATTAAAATTAAAAAATTAAAAAAAATAAAGTTTAGTGAAACTGTTATAATTTCAGATCTGATTTAGAAATATCAGAATAAACCCATGATTTATTTCTCTTTTTACAACATAGATATTTCCTAGCTCTGCCCATGAAAACACCTAGAAGCAATGATAACTCAGTAGCAATGAGCACTTCTAAATTTCTACTGATTTGGTGGCTGGATACCATAACCCTCTAAAATAGATCAGGGTTCTTTGGAGAAATAGCTGATTTCTTTCTGAGGCAGGAAGTACACAAGATGAACCTGGGGTACCTTTTGTACCAGAAAACAAAACCTATGGGGGTCATTTGAAAAGGACACAGGAGTTAACTTGAAAGGGGTCCCACTGACCAAAGAAGTGGCAATGTGAGCATCAGAAAGAAAAACTGCTAACATGGATCAAAGCCTATCAAATTTATAAAAATCCATATGTAATCCCTTTCAAGGTTGCTGGGTGTCAACTCATTTTGCGAATTGATAAATAAAGATTCAAACTTTTATCCAGCTTTTTCTGCATGCGCTGCATCTCAGGGAAACCATAGCAAAGGAGAGAAAAGTCTTTATGGAAAAATTAAAAAACAGCTAAGTAGAAAAAACTAAAGGGAAGATGGAATTAGGAAGTCACCGTGTTACAACAGGATGAAGTAATGGATCAAGACAAAAATAATCAATGGATGCTAAAACTTTTGGGGAAATTTGGACGGAAAGCTTTATACAGGATAGATCAGGGCAGGGCATGGTGGCTCACACCTGTAATCCCAGTACTTTGGGAGGCTGAGACAGGAAGATCCCTTGAGGTGCCTTGAGGCTAGGAGTTCAAGACCAGCCTGGGCAACATAGTGAAACCCCGTCTCTACAAAATACTTTTAAAAATTAGCTGGGCATGGTGGTGTATGCCTGTAGTCCTAGCTACTCAGGAAGCTGAGGTGGGAGGATCACTTGAGCCCTGGAGTTCAAAGTTGCAGTGAGATATGATCATGCCACTGCACTCAGCCTACTGAGTGACAAAGTGAGCCCCTATCTCTCTCTAAAAAAAGGATAGATCTGGCTGAAGGGCTGACACCTGAGCATGCTGATTAATTTCAATGGCAGTGATGCTGTAGGAAGCACTCAGCATCATCCATGAAGTAGTGTTATTTATATGTATATATACATATATATATAAATTTGACCCTCTAGTGTAAACCAACCTTTTACAGGAAACCAGGAATAGAAGGATAAATTAATGACACCATGAGAAAACAATCTGCCACATCTAGACTGTGGAAAATTCTCTATGCTACACAACTTGGCTTCTTCCGCAAGTAAGTAATGTGGGGACAAGTGAGATGGGAGGCTCTTAAAGACTGATTATCCACATTCAGTGGATGGCCGCCCTTTGGATGCTGCGTTGAGCAAGCCAACTGTTCAAAGACTTCCTTTTTAACCACTGAAATTTTGGAAAATTTGAACATGAAAAATTTACATTGGGGATATTGGAATATAGTTTGCCAATAGATGGTATTAAAGAATTCTTTAATCTTTGGTAGGTGTGATAATGGCATTGTGGTGAAATTCTTTAAAAGATCCTTCTGTGTTTGGAGATAACATACTGGGGTACAGTCACGCATCCCTTAACAATGGGGATACTTCCTGAAAACTGTGTCCTTAGGCGACTCATTACTGTGCAGACATCATAGAGTACTTCCACAGACCTGGACGGTATGGCCTGTTGCTCCCTGGCTGCAAACCTGTGCAGCCAGTGACTGTCCTGAGTACTGCAGGCAAGTGTAACACTTCTAAATGGTAAGTATTTATGTATCTAAACATAACCAAGGTACAGTAAACGTGGTATTACAGTCTCGTGTGACCACCGTCGTGTGCAGTCTGTCACTGATGGAAGCGTCTTTAATGCATGATCATGTTTACTGGTGGCTACAGAATGAGCTCCTCAGTGAGAAGAAGTGGCAGGCGAATAGAATGTCTGGTGGGGCAGGTAGCTGATCCCCTGCTTGGATGTAAGAGTAGAGAAGTGTGAGTGGGGCTCAGGCATCAGGAAAGGGACCACGGGACCTTCAGGAACATCTCTGCTGTCTGCTGACAGGATGCCCCTACCAGCGGTTCCCAATTCTGGTCTGTTCACTGGCTTCCAGGGGGCATCTCAGCAGATGCACAGGGTTGGGGCTGGCAACTCCAGAATGTTTGCCATGGAGACTCTTTCCCCTTCAGAAAAGCCTTGCGTTCCCTAAGAAGCGAAGTCTGTCAAGGCTCTGAGATGCCCACTCACAGGATTTCTGAGCCTGACTTCTCCAGTGAGTCCGGCTGCGATGGCCGACTCCCCGCCTGAACCTCTGCTGGGGCCGAGATGTGGGGTGCAGCTGGCTTCTGCCCCTTGCCGGGACCTGGCCACAGGGTCCTGGTCTCTGCTCCCCACTCATGCCCCAACAGTGGGCCATGCTGGTGATTGCTCTGGACGCCTCGGGTCGGGACTCAAGGAAACATCGGCTGCCTGGTGGGTGGAGTGAGTAAATCCTCTCCATTTCAGGTGGTAGCACGTACTAGCAATTCCTGCGATCCCGCCAGGGAAAACCATTGTCCCTTTAGAGAGACTCCTCCTGACAACCTATTTGTTTTCTCAAAGCAGAGACATCTGGAGAGTTTGTAAGTACGTGAGGTGGGGGAGTGGGGCTGGTTGGAAAAGGGAATAAGGACCCAGAGAAAGTGGAATGAGCTTCCTGCAATGAATTCCGATGTTTGAGAAGGGAAGAAGATAATGTGGTTTAGAGTTTTCTCTTTTGCCTTCAAAAAGAGCACACTGCTCTGCGTTTTTCATGTAACCCTCTCTCAGGCTGCTAATTAGGGGCTGATTTCACCTCTGAGCTGTTCTCGAGAGGCCCTGTTAACTGTACTTGGAGACTGCTTTGAAACCTGAAAGTTTGTAAATGTGGCTCAGCTGGAGGAATATCCCCATGGAGCTGGGGCTCTGAGGTGAGCTCAGCGAGGTGGAGACGCTTTCCACGCACCCACCCCTGACGCCCGGGCGCGTGTAGCAACTGCATCCTTCAAAGCCAAAGGCATATGAATGTGGATTTCTATTTTTTTTCCAATGTGAATATTGAACAACAGCTATACTTTGGGAACAAAGAAGTGTCAAATAGTGTCCCAGCACCAACAGCATAGGGGCAGACCCTTATGAATTAAGAGAGACCAGTTGAGGATCTTCCAGAAAAACCCGCCCAGAGGCTTGGAAGGAGGAGAAGAGGCTCTCTCCAAAACGGAGTGCCCGGAAGGAGCAGGACGGCCCGGGCCGGCTTCCTTCCCTTTCTCCCGCGACTGGTCGCTCCCTGGCCTGCCTCTTTCATCCTCACTGGGGGCAGCACAAGACCTAGCGACACCTTTTTATTTTTTTTCCCACGTTCCAGTCATTGTTTTACTAATGTTCATCTTTGTGAGGAGGGTGTGGGGCCATCACGCCGACTGCCCTCTCCCCGCCCTGTGGGAATGCACAGGGTCGCTCTGGCTCTTGTCCCCGCTGCCCCCGGCGTCAGTGCCACCCTCCCTTCTCAGCGACGGCGGAGACACTGTGCGCCCGCCGCCGAGGTGCGGGTCCTCTTGGGCCCTGGACGCGGGTTAGGGCGGCCCCGCAGCCCCGAGACGGGCCTTTGTTTGGGGCCGACTCAGGTGCAAGTCGGGCAGGGGAGGGGGTGACCTTCACGGGTAAACTGTAAGTCCAGAAAGAGGCGGCAGTGGACATGGAGGTGGAAACAAATCCAGGGATGCGACGGGCGGGGCAGCAGGAGGAAAGGCGAGGGGGACTCCGGGGCGCAGACTGCCCGCCGCCCTGGGGACGGTGCAGGGCGTTCCTCCTAAGGCGAGAGGTTTATTTGTTTTGTGTAATTTTCTGAATGTCGTTTTATTTTACAGTAAAAGCTTAGAGCTACAGTCCTCAACCCCCCGGGGCCAGAGGCCAGTCCCCATCGTGGCCAGTTAGGAACCGGGCTGTGGTGGGCGGTCGTGAGCCCAGGAAGCTTCCTCTGTATTTGCAGCTCTTCCCCAGCGCTGGCGCCGCTGCCTGAGCTCCGTCTCCCGTCAGATCAGCGGGGACCCCACTGTAAACTGCGCACGGAGGGATCTGGGCTGTGCTCCTTATGAGAATCTAATGCCTGATGATCTGAGGTGGAGCTGAGGCGGTGATGGCTGCGCTGGGGAGCCGCTGCAAATACAGATTATCATTAGCAGAGAGGTTTGACTACACAATAAATGTGACGCACTTGAATCATCCCAAAACCATCCTTCCTCCCCCCACCACCATCCATGGAAAAATTGTCTTCCATGAAACTCGTCCCTGGTGCCAAAAAGTGTGGGGACCGATGGCTTAAAGGAACACATAGATGAAATTTTTAAAAAAATCAAGGAGAGGGCAAAGAAAATGTCTCCCTGTAGGCTGCTAGAATGCTGCTCTTCCCGCCGGTTCTTCGTAGGCAGGTCTAGCAGACATTTCAGGCTGAAAAGATTTTACACAAAAAGCTGTTGGCTTTTGTTTTTGACCCCGTTAATTAAAAGTTGAACTGATTTTCTTTAATGGCAATGTCATCTGGCTTCCTGGTTTAATTGTGTGTTGATGAAGAGATGAGTGAGTCCGATAACGTTAGGGTTTTCTCATCATCCACACGGGTGCAGTGGTACGGGTTAGGTCTAGCATGAAGCCACGTGTTTTGCAGGAGACTCTGAGACCCTGGGCACTTGTACACAATAAACATGGCCCAGGACAGGTGTTGTGATCCCCACTGGAGCTGAGGGAGCCCTGCTTCCCTAGTGACTTTTGGTGTGGCATGGGGGCGTGTGCCAGGGTACCCTTTACCGCAAGGGCAGGCATTTAAAAATTCATGTAGGTAACTGACTTTAAAAGCAGGTAATTGGCTGGGAGTGGGGGAGGCAGGGGTCATGGGCAAACATTCTGATCAAATGATAAAATAATGACAAGTCATAACAGTTGAATACTATTGGGTTATACTCAAGGGAAATTCAAACGAAAAATGAAATTGGAGTCAAAACCTGTCTGAGTCGATGGAGGACCCTGACTCACACAACTACTTCACATCAACATAATTCTTGTTCCCTTCTTTCTTTCCGGAGACGGTTTTAGTCTGGGACAACAGTACGTTTCATGAGGATGTGATAGGACATGGGGAATGAATGTCCCTTCTGGGTTAGCAACAGAAGGTCTCTCCAAGCTAAGCAGAAGGGACAGGAGCATACATGTCCTAAAAAAAGTTGGGAAGCGAGCTCAGCTCCAGAAACAGACAGGACCCAAAAGTGGGGTCCTGCCCTGAGCTCTGGAAGCTGCTGCCTGGCCCTTCACACTGTGAGTGGCCTCTTCGCTGTTGCAGGGGAGCGAAGCCCCCGTTGGCTGAGCCTGTGCCCGGCCGCAGCTGCAGGGTCAGGAGGAGCGAACGAGGCCTCCCTGGCAGGCAAGGCCTGGCCTCGGGGCCCCAGAGGCGCCACGCAGGGATTTGGATGCTGGGACACTTGTGCATACACATGCACTCATACAACACACACACACAGACACACAGCACTTCACACACATACCACACAGTCCCCTGCACACAGATGTATGCTAAATTAAGGACTGAATTTTAAACCCTGGCTTCGGACTCCAGGGTTGTGATTTTCTGACTTGGAGGTGGGAGTTCTCCGGTCAGGCATGACAGACGATTCGATGGCGCCTGCGTCGAGGGTTTTGTTCTGAAACCGCAGGCCTGCCCTGCGTGCTTGGTGGCTTGCTGCCGTCTTCATTAGAAGTGGTTGGTGTGGCAAGTTAGTTTTGGGAAGTGTTGGTGACTGTAGGTCTTTGGATGCTGCTGGAAAAATGCTAATACAAAAACAAAACCACTAAACCAAAATACCAAAACCAAAAGCCCTGCATATTTGGTAAAATGCTTTAAAAATATACAATATACTGAAATGTGTTTCAGGTACCCTGTTAGCTTTTTCTGAAAATTCGGGCTTATATTTTATTACAAGGAGAGTGGGTGATTTTAATGTGACGAGTTACGTTTGCAGAGGAAACAGTCATGGCTTGTTCGTCCGCTTTTCACTTGACTCACCCACCCCTCTCCAGTGTGTGTCCAGTCCCGGCAGTCAGCTGAGCTCCGTGCACCCCCACAGGCCACGTTCTCTTGCCTTGCCCGGCTGTGCGGTGCCTCATCAGCTTCCACTTCTCAGGCTCCAGTGTGCCCACCCTACGGCTCCGCAGGGGGTCGGGCGCCTGCAGCCAGTGCCAGCCACCCTCTTACAGAACCTTGCCATAGCGTGTTGATACTGCTTCTACGTCTCTCACCTCTCAAGGTGGGAGCTTCCTGAGGGCAGGTACTCGCTGACTTCTTGTTTTCCACCTGGCCAGCTGGTGCTGCAGGAGCATGCTACCACATAACGCTTTGCGGATAAACACACAAATGAATGAATGCGGGCATTAATTTGCTCACTGAGTTCACATTTCTTAGAATGATATCCAAAGCTCTTCCAAACTTCAGTGATAGTAGTTGATTATTGTGAGGTTTCCAGAGGAGGTTTCAAAGAGAGGTTTGCAAGTTATTAGAAGCATGACAGTTCCCTGGCAGAACTGCCAAGGAAAGGGTTGGATGGGACATGCTGATGTGTAGGGACAGCTCTGGTCTTCTGGGCAGGAAGGAATACCAAGGGCCCCCTCCCAGAGTGATCACGCCTCACAACGTGACTCAGAGAGGCCCTGGGGTTGATGGGGTCCCTCAAAGCTTTGTAGGGAAAAACCCAGGGGAGGAGGAGAGTCACTGGGAGACCCTCCATGCTCTGGGCAGTTGCAGCTTTTGCTTTTGTCTTTTCTCTGCACTGAGCCACCTCCTGGTCCTGTTTACATTATCTTGAAATAAAAAGACAAGACTCACCAAGCCTGTTGGTGGACCCTGAGCCAACGGAGGAGATGAGGACAGTGTCCGCTGAGTGGACATGGAGGGCGTGGGGAGGCACTGGTGTCGCGGGCAGGTGGTACAGAGTCAGGCCCACATGGGCAGGTTCCAGGCTCAGGGGTGGCTCCACATGGCTGCAGTTACTTAACCTCCTTG
Source organism: Lemur catta (assembly GCF_020740605.2). NCBI lineage: Eukaryota > Metazoa > Chordata > Mammalia > Primates > Lemuridae > Lemur > Lemur catta. The sequence goes on from NC_059137.1 coordinate 86,548,048, forward strand.
TGTCTCTGTTTTCCATTGTGAGAAATGGAGACAACCATAGTCATTCACAAAGGGCAGCTTTCCAGAGCCAGAATCACCCAGTGGTGGAGAACAAGGACACTGGGCTTTAGGTGGGCCTGGGAAATGGTGTGGAAACCAGTAAGCCCAGCCTCCTTGTGATTACATTGGAAGGGACTAAGAAGTAGTGGTCATTTGGAAAATACTGGTTCACTGGGTTAAGCAGAACTTCCAAATGTTGACCCAGTCCATTATACAAAGTAAAACATGAAACAAATCATATTTGTTAATACCACCACCAATCTCTCTCAAGAAGTAAGTACTGGAAAGCTGTCAAGCCCAAGTGCTGGGTAGAAGCTTTTCAAAATCCTAATTTTTGCTTGAAAGATTGAATGGTGTCACTGGGAGCAAATAATATCAGTTGTTTCTCTTGAATTGACAGGTTCAATTTATTCCTTTCTGAGAAAATGTCTGCTAGATACCCAAGTTTAAATAGTCATAGTTCATCTGCCAATTGTTCTTTCAAGAAGAAATGATTTTCTGCAATTGTTTGAGTTGCCAGCTGAACTAGCCACTTTTTTCATGGAACAGCCTTTTTACAGTGAATGTGTAGCAGTGAAGTGTACAGTGACTACTAAATACAGTTTTGTGCCACTGGCTTGATTCAGGTCCTGCCAGCAGTTTACCCATTATTTGCTTTTACATCATGAGAGCAAATGTCAACATAGTGAAGAAGACAAATATCATTTTAGTGTTAGTAAGAAAACAGTTTTGACCCTGCAAACCACCTCCAAGTGTCTTGGGTCATCACCTGGGTTTCTATAGAACATATTTTGAGAACTGTTTGTAGTTGGGATTTATTTTTTTTGTAAGTTGTCTGGGGATAGGTAATTATTGGTTTGGGTTTGGAGGCTCAGCAATATCAGAGGTTTAGGAAGATGTCTCTAAAACTCTCTTGGCCTTTTACTCACAGTCCTAAGATAGCTGCAGCAGCTCCAGGCATTGCATTCTCACTCAGCATTCAAAATCAGGAAGAGGAGCAATACCAGGCAGCGGGTTCTTCTTATGCCTGGTGTTTCAGGGAGAGCAATATCATTCAGGAAGAGTCTTCCATCCCACTGGCCAGGTCTGGGGGAGGCTCAGAAAGGAAGTGTTTGTGTTGTCTCACCTCCAAGGAGGGTGGCAGGTGGGGAGAACAGGGTTAGCAATGAGGAGCGACAGCACCTGAACAAGTAAAGTACTTTTGGGCTTCACTGTTTCTCATTTTTAATAAAACCAAAGCCTACATTTCTCATTTCATAGTTTCTTTATTCAAAGAGAGGAGTTACATATATATTATTTTGTTTCTGCAATACCTCATAGGACTTTTTCGAGGATTGAATAAATTAACACGAAATAGGGAATGTGCCTAAAATGGCGCCTGGCACCTAGCACTCAATAAGCAGCACGATTGTTACCTACCAGGCATCCAGGGCCACCCACAACCTAGCCACAAGCCACCTTCCCGTCATCCTCTCTGTCTACCCTCCAGTGCCACATCCACTGCAGCCCAACTGGGAAATTCGCTCCGTCCTCTCCCGAGTCCGCTCTGGCCTTGCCCTACCACCTCCAGGGAGGTCCAGCCCCTTACCCAGCCTGTCCCAACCCTGCCCCTTGCAGTAACTGTCCTTCCTCCACACCTCTGTGATGGGCTGAATTGTATCCCCCCCAAAAGATATGTAGAGTCCTGACCCTAAAGGACCTCAGAATGTGATCTTTTGGAAATAGGGTCATTGCAGATGTACCTAGTTAAAATGAGGTCATATTACAGGAGGACAGGCCCCTGAGCCGTATGACTGGTATCCTTGTAGAAAGAACGCTGTGAGAAGGTGCCTGGTGACCACTGAGGATTAGAGTGACACTGCCACAAGCCAAGGAAAGCCAAAGATTGTGGCAACCTCCAGAAGCCAGTAAGAGACAAGGAAGGGCTCCCTGACAGGTTTCTGAGGGAGTGTGGCCCTGCTGACACCCTGATTTCAGATTTCTGGCCTCCAGAACTGTTAGACAATACATTTCTGTTGTTGGAAGCCACCCAGGTTACCTTTGCTACAGCAGCCCCGGGGCACTAATTCGACCTCCATCCAGGTATGGACTGTACTTCCTCCTGCCGATGCTGGGGCCCCGGCAGTTTCGTGGACATGCAACCTGTGCAGTGGCACAGGGACCTGCCCCTGGGGCTCAGTGCTCTGTGGTTGTTGAACTGAAATTTTTGATTATTCTGTCTTTGAATTTGTGTTGTGTAAGTGAGGTCTGATTGGACATGGGACCGGGCTTGGGGCTTGGGGTGGGGGTGGGGGGGGCCCTGGCCATGTGTCCTCCCACATGCCCCTGCCTTGCTACCTCCCCAAGACGGTTCTTGACTGCTCGATCCCCTCCCTTTGTTGTCCCGGCCTGGCCTTCCTCTCCCTCAGTGGTCAGTGAGGACCTCGGTGTGCGTGGGGAGGGTTGATGTCAGGTGCCTTTGTCCCATGGCATCTCAGGGTGGGCATGGCCGTGGGAGCAGCTGGTGGGCTGTGTGCAGGCCAAGTCACTGGGCAGGGCCCCTGTGCAAGTGTGGGAGTCAACACTTACCCTGTGCCCGGGAAAGCATGACGTTCAATAGCAAATAAAAAATACCATGACAGGCCGAGAGAGACTGGAAGAAAGGGGAAAGCTTTGGTATTTCAGTACCTTTCTTGGCCCATTTGTTTTTCCTTGTTTGTTGAACAAGGGTCCCTGCATTTTCATTTTGCACTGGGCCTCTCAAATTACGTGGCTGGCTGTGGTTGGGAGCTGCAGAGAGATGTTCCAACTTAGAAACGATATACTGAATCCATTGGCGGCAATATGAGATGAATCCCTAGTGGGTTGGAACCTGGACAAGTCACCTGATGAAGAAACACAGCATCTGTGACCAGGCAGAGGCCCTGGTCCACCAAGGCCATCATACTCCCTCTAGGGAGAAGGCACCGTGGCCGCTGGAATATGTAAAACCAGGAAGTTTAGAGTGTTGTGTTTGCACGCTGGGTTGTCTAAATTGCTTGCTATGCTGATCAGAGCAAAAACATTTTCATAATTATATTTGTATATTCATAAGTGGTGCTAGAAGTAAATGCATCATCATAATCATCATATGTGTATCTTGATAGTGAAAAGAGAAGTCAATTTCATGTCAAGCAGCCACAGGTCACGTTTTCTTCATGTGCTCCTCTTTTGCCCCGGGAAGCAACTCAAAGTGTGCTGACAAAAAGGAGAACTGAGAAGAGGTTAACTTGCCCAACAATTCATCAAATCCCCACCTGCAGGGGTCTCTCTAAGGAGAAAGGCCGGGCCAGGGAGGCTTGCTGCTGAGCAGGGAGGGGCAGAGCCGTCTATAATCCCATGGGAGTGCTCCTTCCTGGAGCATCTTTGAAGGCCCCATGTGCCCAGCCAACCAGTTAGCTCTGAAACGTTCTACCTTCAGTCTACGTCACAGCTATAGGCCAACCGTGGCGTCACAGCCTTTGATAACTGTTTCGGAGAAACAGAGCTGACGCTAGTCAAAGGCAGTCCTGATGGACCTTATTCGGTGCCCCTGCAACGGAGGAAGGAGCTGCGGACACAAGTGGGGATTTGTAGCCAAGGAGCAAGGTGGGGGTGGGAGGTTGAAGAGTGGAAAATCACTGCAGGGCACATCAAGCCTTCTCGCTAAACCCGCTTAACAGGATGCTTGCTGAAGGCAGGCCAAGGGGAACAGACACCAACGGAGGGACGGCTTAGTAGGGTTCTTTGCTAGGATTGGTTTAGGCAGGCCGATCATGGGCCCAAGATGGCGCCTAGTTGAGAAGAGGGTTGGAGGAGCCTGTCTAAATTCTGGCCGAGGATGGAGTCCTTGTCATAACTACTCTCAGACAGAAGGAAATACAGAAAAGATTGCCCTTAAGTTAGGGAGGGGAATGTATGATAGGGTAGAAAATATTTCTAAAGTGGTGACCGGGGTGAGGGGAGAGGGGCCCAGGGAGGGGACCTTCACTGGGGTTTCTCAGACCAGCATCCAGAGTAGGACTCGTTGCCTAATTTCCCTGTGATTGTCCAGGACACGTAAAGCTACTTTCAGATGCCCATGCTCAGGTCACCCTTAGATGCCCTGGAAGGAAGTTTGGTATGAAAGTGACTTTGCATATCCCAGGTAGGGAGTAGGAGACACCTAATCCTGTTTCTGAGACTCCATTTGTGGGTGTTTCTGTGTGTGCTCCCTTGGAGGGAAACCTGGAGGAGAACTTGGCTCCAGCAGGAGCAGGACAGCGTGTGGGGCTTTGTTTTGCACACCCTCTGCCTGCTCCCACCTTATAGAGAAGTCAGGGGAGTGGCTTCATGCAACAGGGAGGGCCTTGGGAAAGTCCCTCCGAAGATTGGTTGCCCCAGAAGGGTCAGCAATGACCCTTGAGAATGGCCTTTATAAGCGAAGCTGAGCAAATCAGGCTGAGCAGCCCTCAGTCTCCCTGCATGAGTCTGGTCGAAACATCTTCCTCGTTTACTTTATTTTTTGTCATGCTCGCTGGAACGCCAGCTCCAGGCAGAGCGCAGGGGCAGAATGTGGGGAGGTGAGCACGGTGCCCAAAGTCAGGGTGAAATCCGTCCTGTCTTACGGGAGAAAAGACCTTCCCTCTACCCTCCCAGGTTCCATAGCTGAGTCTCTGAAATTCAACTGACAACAGGCAGAATTCCTGAACAACAGGTATACAAATTTATTAACTTTAAATATTACCTGCATCACGGGAAAACAAAAAAGTGAATATTCCCCAAACCAGTGCTATATTTGAGATACTCAGTCTTAATAGGGCAAATGGAGGGGAATATAGGCCACTTAAGGGAGAGTAAATAATTTTTAGGAAAGATTAATGGGTCTTTAAAGGAATAGATAGGAGACATGAGAGGTTGTGACAAAGTTTGGGTGTGGTGCCTCTTCTCCTGTGACAAGGAGTCTGTTTTCCCTTGTTGATAAAACTTCCCAGAAGGGATTTACAACAGTCTGTAACAATTGAGCTCCTTTTGGAGGATCTGCCTTTAGGCAGGTAAAGAGAATTCACAGAACTCCCCCCCCCTTTGCTGATTCTCCACTGCTTAGTGCCCTCTGCTCAAAATAATCAGTATACCAAAGCGGCATACTTCCAGGTGGCATATTTTGGTTTCCCTCACTGTCTTTAAGTTTTTGATGATTTGTTCATCATGAATTTTTTTTTTTTTTCCTGAGACACAGTCTCACTCTGTTGCCCAGGCTAGAGTGCCGTGGTGTCAGCCTGGCTCACAGCAACCTCAAACTCCTGGGCTCAAGGGATCCTCCTGCCTCAGCCTCTCGAGTAGCTGGGACTACAGGCATGCGCCACCATGCCCGGCTAATTTTTTCTATATATATTTTTAGCTGTCCAGATCATTTCTTTCTATTTTCAGTAGAGACGGGGTCTCGCTCTTGCTCAAGCTGGTCTCCAACTCCTGACCTGAAGTGATCCTCCCGCCTTGGTCTCCCAGAGTGCTAGGATTACAGGCGTGAGCCACCGCGCCCGGCCCATCATGAACTTTTTTGCATTCATTTACAATCTTTAAAATGTTGCATTAAAACATTATTTACCTTGACTATTGGTTATTTTATTTTATTAATATTTTTGTCGCATCCTTGTATTTGCACTCACACCAGTGCGTAGCTGGCTCCATGCTATCCCCGGCCTGGCAGGGAGTTGCAATCGTTCTGCTCCCTGCAGAATTCCGAGGGCCTACAACAGTGCTTGCCACATTATTAATACTCTTGTTCTCCAAATAAAACATTCCTTAAGAACCGCCCTAATTTCTTCAAGAACTCCAGGAACCCTCCCCACCAGGACCCAGGAAGTCAGAGGCAAACGCCCCACCACCCGCCCAGGCCCGCTGTAAGCCCAACGACCCCTCCTCTTCCCCCGTCGCTCCACCCTCCCCATTCTCCCTTCCAGGGTGCTGGGCAGCGGCAAGAGCTCCAAGGCAGGGTTCAAAAGCACTAGGAAGTCGGCGGCGGGACACCTGCAGCGGGGCGGGGAGCGCAGGCCCGGCGGGAGCACCAGGCGGGTAAGGAGGTGCCAGGGCGGGGTTGCGGGGTGGGGCGGCGAGGTGCGCAGAGAGGGAGGGCGAGAAGGCAGAGGGAGTAGAGGAGGGGGAAGAGCGTGGTTCGCTGGGAGCTCCGGAGGGGGTGAGTGGGGCGGACCTGGGGCGCGCTGCTGCGGGGAGGGCGATGGACTCGGGCGCTGGCTAGAGCACCCAGGGTGGGGCGCCGCGGGGGAGGGGAACCAGAGTGGGGGCGGGGGGGCGGGGGGACCGGAGTGGGGGCGGGGCGCCGCGGGGGAGGGGGGACGGGAGTGGGCGCGGGGTGCCGCGGGGGAGGGGGACAGGAGTGGGCGCGGGGCGCCGCGGGGGGGAGGGGAACCAGAGTAGGGGGCGGGGCGCCGCGGGGGAGGGGGACCGGAGTGGGGGCGGGGCGCCGCGGGGGAGGACGCGAGGGCGGGGCGTGTGGGGCGGAAGGGGACGGCAGTGGGGGCGCGGCGGGGAAGGGGAGGGCACCGGAGTGTGGGCTGGACGCGGCGGGAAGAGGGCGCCGGGTGGCCTGGCTGGTTAGGTTTCTGGGGGCGGGTGCCGCGCTGTAGCCACCGCGTCAGCATCTGGGGTGGCGGAGTCTGTGAGAGTCCCTCTCCCAGTGCGGACTCCCCTGCTGCAGCCACAAGCGCGCCCCGGGCCGAGGTCGGAGCGGGGTGCCCGGTCGGGGCGCAGCTGGGGCGGGCCTTGAGCGGCGGTGCAGACAGAGGCCGGGCACCGCAGCGCTCGCCGCCGCCCGCCCGCAACTGAACGTCCTCCCGCAGGCGTCCTCGGGCCGCCGGTGGCCGTGTGACCTCGCCATGGTGGACGTGCTGGGCGGGCGGCGCCTGGTGACCCGTGAGGGTGCAGCGGTGGAGGCCGAGGCGGCGCTGCAGAACAAGGTGGTGGCGCTGTACTTCGCAGCCGGCCGGTGCGCGCCCAGCCGCGACTTCACGCCGCTGCTCTGCGACTTCTACACGGCGCTGGTGGGCGAGGCGCGGCGGCCCGCGCCCTTCGAGGTGGTCTTCGTGTCGGCCGACGGCAGCGCCGAGGAGATGGTGGCCTTCATGCGCGAGCTGCACGGCGCCTGGCTGGCGCTGCCCTTCCACGACCCCTACCGGCAGTGAGTGCGGGTTCTGCCGGGCGGGGGCCCCCCCAGGCCGCCTCTTGCGCCCTCGGGAGCTCCTTCAGATCCCGTTCCCCGTCCCCGCCTTCCCGTTCAGGTCTCGGCAGGTTAGTCACACTCAGCCTCTGTTCCAACTGCCTTTCAGGACAGGGAGGGCTCCAGACTAGGTTCGCAAAACCGGAGCATCAGCATCCCCACGGGCCGGGGGAGTTTCTGCTGCGCGGGTCTGGGGCTGCGGGGATCTGCGTTTCCCAGGAGCCCCGGTGGTGCTGATGCGGTGGGTCCGCGGGCCCCTGTCCGGGAACCACTGCCCCAGGTGGCTGAGGGCCCACACCGCTGGATCCGCCTCTCGCTTAGTAGGTGGGGGCCACGGGGATGACCACCGCTCGCTCGGTGTTGGCGTCTGGGAGCGGGCGGGGGTGACACGGGAGGCCATCAGCAGTGTGACAGGCACCCGCAGTCCATGCGGTGGAGGCTGTGCTGGGAGGAAGGGGCCGAGGGCTCCACGGCCAAAACCCAGCTGCTGGCCGCCTTTGGGGTTTAATTTTTACTGGCAGTGATGGAATTTTATAAGGTATAAAGCTCATTACTATAAATGTAGGAAGAACTAGGAGGAGGCACATGTCAGAGATGACAAAAATCTCTCTGAAGGGACCTTTGGCCCCACCCTTGCTTTAGAAAAGAGGTGTCCAGGTGGAAATCGTCAGCTCTGTTTTGGAATTTTAGACTTTGCTAATGAACTAGAGGTTGAGCTCGGTGGTTCACTGAGGAAGCAGGGAGGGGCAGGGATTGGCACAGGGGGAGTATGGCAGGGGACTTGTTGCTCTGGGTGTCGGGGTCTCCTGTGCTGTGAGAGTCCAGACTTAGGTTTAAATCACACTTCATAATGGTGCATTGTCCCAGCCCACCCCTGAAGAGGTGGCCATGTGAGTTTCTGTACAGAGGCCAGCCTCACATTTCTCTGGGGATTATCATCCAGTTGTGGCTTTACCCCAAATTAGTTGTCATGAGATGACATTCCTTCTGGCAAATGAAAAGCGGACGCTAACTCTGGAAAGTTCTGTGGAAGAGGTCTGATTATTCTGCCTAACACATGATTTTGGTGGTTATGAGTGAGAGGGGAGCCCGGGCAGGAAGCCCCAGCCCTCCAGGTGGGCGGCCTGCTTCCTGGAGGCCTCACCACACCAGGGCTATGAAAGTCTTATTGGTGGTAAGTCTAAGCGACAGGTGATTTACTTTGCAAAGGATTCGCAGAATCACTTCGAGTGCTTAGCACTCAAGTTATGAGTAGCTTTTGAAAGAACACAGTTTTGAAAGGGAGACGGTGGCAGTGTCAGCGACTGGACACAGAGCTGGGATTTACCCACTGGGTGATGGTAGGCAAGGTGTGTTATTGTTGAGCATAATGATACATCACGTGATTATTGTCAGGGCTGACCTGATACCTGAAAGGGCTCATGTCCACCGGTTAGGACCCGCATTCTGCTCCAGTGCCTCATTTAGAGGATGTGCCATTGAGGTGCAAATTCCATGCTCCTGGTTCTGGGGCGGCCTTTCCGCCCTGGCCCACTTCCTCTCTGAGAGGACTAAAGGCTTGGCCCCCTGCAGCACAGACTCACTTGGGAAGGCCATGCGGGCCTCCCTCCTGTCTCCCCTGCTGATCTGGCCAGTCTGCAAGCTGCAGCAGGATCCAGAGAGCAGCTCTGAGCACGGGGCAGCCGTCACTCCTGTCCTCTCAGCCTGGCTGTCCTGGTCTTCACCGCTCTTTGTCTTCAGAGGGGATTTTCTTTTTGTGAACGTAGCTATTTGTCCTTACCCCTTTCTAGACTGAACTTCGTGAATTTGTCATTGTCATGTATTAGCGGAGACAGGGAATATTCTGTGGGAATTGTTGGAGCCACACCTCAGGTTCTGCTTGTCCCAGCCTGGATTCATGGGATCGGATCATGAGCAAAATGGAAATAGGCACTGGTGAGAAGAAAGAAAAAATGTGCAAAGCATCCCAAAGGCATTTGGGAAGTTGCTAGTGTGTACAGAACATGATACTGTGTGGTTGGTGTGTGGACAGGGGAGCTGAGGATGGTGACGTTATGGGAGTGCCCCTGGATAGGTGCGGGGTGAAATGACCCCATGCTGCCTTCTCTTGGGGGCTTCAGCTCATCACCCCCTCTCTGCTGACTTCCTGGTGATCTACCCGAGTTGAGGGAGGAGGAGGAAAGCAGATGCTTCCAAAGACATGGCTGTGAAGCACCCTTGGCATGACTGGAGGCAGAGGACAGCTGCACATGCACCTGCAGGGAGAAGATGCCTAAACCCTCGCCTTGTCCTCAGAGTTGTGTACATATCAGCTTTTTGGTGTCTCCCTGCCCCCAAACACACAACACAGTGCCACTTTCAGTCCCCAGAGAGGCAGCTGCCTACTGACATCCCTGAAACTGGAGATGCGGGTGTTTGGCTGGGGTTGTCACTTCCTTGCCCAGGTGCCCAAGTGCTGGTGGGCTGAGAGGAGGGGCTGAGCCTTCTCTGGCCTTAAAATGGGGACAGACACCAGTACTCCCTGGTGGTATTTTTTCAGGATGAGGTTCCCTCCTGCCTTGCCTTCCCTCCCTTTGTTACTGGGTTTATGGGTAAAACTCATTGTCCAAGAGTGAAGTAACAAGTTCTGAGTTCACCAGCAGGAACTCCTGTTGCATGCTGCTGTTCACAAGAGACGAGCAATGGTGATTTTGTGTGACTTTATAATGATTGCCTCATAACAACTCTTGTCCCCACTTGGCCACTGGAGCGTCAGTGGACCCCAAGGAGGACTGGAAGGGGTCTGCCCTCCTCCTGCATGCCCAGGCTCTAACCACTGCCTCCCCTGCCATGGCTGGTACTGGAACACCTCAGCTTCTAGGTGGATGAGTTTGGATTTGATAGAAAAGAAAGTTGGCCACAACTTCATTGCTTGGGCAGGGAATGGCTCAGTGGGGAAGAGTCGATGTTCACACCAGTAACTCCTGGCTGTCTTTCCGCCCCTTGCCTCTCTCTAGCCCAGTGCTCTGGCTGCCCCCTGTGCCCTTTGGATTCAACACATCCCTGAATCCACTGACTCTGTGGCTCCCAGATCCTCTGTTTTTCTACTCATGCTACTTCCCCACTCAGGCACTGGGCTGTTAGAATATTCCCCCAGCTGCTCTCCAGGGCCTTGGTGTCCCCATCTAATCGGCTGTTGGTTCAAAGACTGATCTGGGCTGGCCTTGCTCCAACCCTCCAGGGGTTTCCTAGGTTTCTTTGTCCACGGGAGGAGCCAGACATGGTTGTTCAGTGCTTGGCGCCACAGGGAACATGTTTGGTGGGTGGTTGGAGCAAGTGAGCAAAAAAAGACAGTGCTTTAGAGTGATTTGCTTGGCAGCAGTCTGCGGCTGCCTGAGATGGAAAGACACTGGAGTCAGGGGTTGCCATAGCAACCCAGAAGTGCAGTTATGCCAGGAGCAAGGGTGCGGCTGGATTAGCGAAGGCAGGGACTAACGTCAGTTGCTACAGTGCTTGTGAGGACAAGGAGGAACTGGGCTCTTGAATTTTCCCAAATGGTTAAAATCCTTCTGACAATGCTCTTTCCTCCAAAGGATATTCTCTTCTCTGTGGAGACAGCTCAGTGCCCAGAGGGGATCGAGATGACTTCAGGGGAGGAGGGTGGCTAGCTGCCTCTCCTGTGCAGTTCCAAGGTTACATGTGTCCCCAGGCAGAGGCTGCCAGGTGGGGATTGAGGGCTGACACTGGGTGTCTCTTTGAAGATCAGCATGGCTGCCACAAGCCTCTTTCTAATTCTCAGCACCCAGCGTGCAGCACACCCCGGCTGTGTCAGAGCTCCATTTAATGTTGCAAGGAATTAAAGCAACAGCAGCAGCAGCAGCAGCAACTCAACGAGATTAAACAAGGAAGGTTATGGGCTGGCTTAAATGAAACACCCAGCAGCCAGGAGCTGGTCTCCAGGGAGGCTGAAGATGCATTTTGTGGCTTGCCTTCTGCCCCTTGTGCCTCACTCTTGGGCTGCAGGCAGTGGCTGCCAGGCAAATCCAGTCCCTTCTCATGGTGGCAGAATGGCAGCTGTGTCTTGGACTGCATGTCTCCGCACCTCCTCTCTTCTAGCACACAGGGAAGTGCTACGGAGCCCCACTGGTTCTGAGTCTGCTAGTTGCCCATTTCTGTACTAGTTAGTGTAGCCAAGGGCCAAGAGATATGCCGACTGAGCAGTAGACCCAGCTGGAATGGAAGGTGGGTCCTTCCCACACAGTAAGAAGAGCCAGTGTTTATTGAGTACTTATTATGTGCCAAGCCCCATCTTTCGTTAAGTTGTTCACGTACTAATCATTTAATCCTCACAACAACCCCAGGAGGTGGACTTTATTACTCGTGTGGTGCCGAAGAGGAATCTAGGGACAAGAGATGAGCTAGCTAACATGGCGGATCCATGTGGGAAAATGGAAGAGACATGGTTTCCACAGGACTGGCTGGATGCTGAGCGGCCAACTGCAGGCCTCTGCCACCCCCACTGTGGGGGGACACAAGCTCAGCCTCCCTTCTCTCGGTCAGTGCAGGGGCTGCAGGAAGCCCTGGGAGATGTCAGCAGGGCCAGCAAACTTGAGCGTCACACACGGGGTCGCAGGCTGCACCCCCATCAGTGTGGGGAGACACATTTCTGACGAGTTCCCAGGTGACGCAGAAGCTGCTCGTCCTGGGCCCCCAATTCAAGAAGCACTGTCGCTCAGACAGTGCTGAGCAAAGGCTGGTGCGGGGACCAGCGTCTCCCAGGGAGCCGCCAGGAGAACAGATGCTGAGCCGGACCTGCATGGCTCAGGAGTCTGTGGCCGAGGTGCTGCTGCTGCTGCTGTCACCCCGACGCCCTCACTGCCCACCGTCAGCCCTGCAGGGACTCCTCACGGCCTTGGGGATGAGGTCCCACGTCCCTGGGATGACAGAGCCCTGCCAGGCTCTGCCAGGCTTCCCGTTTTGAAACGTGATGTGCTCTGTCTTGTCCTGTCCCACTGCCCCAAGCACAAGAGCTGACATAACTGGTTTGCCAAAACCACCAGATAACGAGCTTAAATTACGCTGCTGGCCATTTTGGTGCAGTCTTTATGCAAAGAGCTACTTGGGTTGTTTATCTTTTTTTTCACATTTTTGTTCTGTGCCACTGGGAAAAGCTAATTTCTTAGGCATTTCAAATTTCAGATGCTGTGCAGGAGCCTTAAAGCACTAGAGAGGACATGGCTTCCGCCACACCGTTCGTGCCCAGCGCTGTGGTTGCCAGACTTGCTCAGGCTCAGCCCAGCTGAGATCCCTGGGCTTGAGTTTACACCCCTCGTCTGTCTTGAGTACTCATGCCTGGGGAGGAGTAAGTGTCCCCTAAACCTGAGTGTGACACCAATTTGTGTCTGCTCCCTGTTTCAGGCTTTGGTTTGTCAGTTCTGCAAATACAGTTTCAGCAGAGCCGTCTGTGCTGAAAGTGTCCTTGTACTTTGTGTGATAGTTTTTATAGCGTAGTTTACCTCTTTCTTCCTCCCACATTTTCTTTCCCTCCTCATGGGAGTCCTTGGACAGCATGGGAGACAGCTTCCGGAGCTGCCCGGGTGGGGCTGTGCGCTGGTCCTCCGGGACCGGCCTGTCCTGGCAGCTGTCCTGTGCCAGGGGAAGGCTGGGGCCATCCCGCCAGCACCCGCGAGGCGGGTTTGTCCACACTGGGTCTGTGTGGGACGCGTCCTGCTTGACTCCCGATATCCCGGTGCCTTCTCTTTTTCCCTTGCTCTTTATCCGCACAGATTTAGTTCTTATTTTAGCCTTTCCTGAGAGCCAGGTTGGGTTTTCATCCTCACCCCATGTGGATTTTCACTGGTTCATTACCTATTTCTGCAATTTCTGTTCTCAATCTTATTTTGCTATCCTTCTATTTTCTTCGTGTTTGCTCCACCATTCTTTTTCTAGCTTTTTGAATTAAGTCTGTAACTCATCTGTGTATGAGTTTTGGATAAATGTGTTTCATTGTATTTACAGCTTGGAATTTGTAGTATACTCTGTATTGTTCTATTTTAAATATTTTGTCCTCTGCATTGCTGTTTTACATACACCATACAGTTAGTTTTTAAACTCATTCTTAAAAATGATTTCTTACTGGTCTCTAGTTCTGTTCCCTTGGGGATTGATTAGGTGGTCTGTATGTTACTGATCATTTGAAATTTATTAAGATTTCCTTTGCGACTGAGAACATGATTGGTTTTGTCAAAGCTTCACGGATGCTTGGAAATGAAGTATATTCTCTTACTGGAGTGTAGGGGGCCATGTATTTCTTCATGTTTGCGTGAAGGTTTGTCTCTGACCCGGTGCCAGGGATGTCTCGAGTGCCTTTCTCCTGCTGCCTCAGGGTCACAGTCCTAAGGGCAGCAGATCCAGGAAAGCAGATTACCATCCTGGGGCCCTTCACCGGGTGAACAGGACAGGGATTTTCACTCGCTGCCCTGTTTCCTGGGAGGTAATCCCTGTGAAGGTTATGGGGAGAATTGCGAAACTAAGGCAAATGCTCCTTTCCCTAAATGAATAGAAATAATTTTGTAAAGAGGCCGCTCACAGGGTTACAGATGATGGTACAATGTAGCTAAGAGATGTTTCATCCATAATAACACTAACCAGTGCATCACTGACTTTGTAGGCTTTGGCTTTATTTAGAAGTTAGGGAGGTTTAACTTTTGCGTATATGTACCTGATATTTTCCAAACTCTTAAGATGTAGAGAAGGATATAAAAAATTATTGGGTTTATTTGTGGGTTTAGACCTATGCTGTCCAATCCAGTAACCCTCGTCACTTGTGGCCACTTACATTTTCATTTAATTAAAACGAAAGCCTTGGTTCGTTAGGCACGCTTGCCGCGTGTGGGCCGTTGCTGTGGGATTGGGTGGCTCAGATCCAGAGCGGTTGCCTGGCTGCAGGCCGTTCTCGGGGGCAGCACCGGGTTAGAAACGACAGCACCGGGAGGAAAGGAGCCCACGAGCCCGGTGACTGTACCCGTGCGGCGGGGGCGGAGGTGCTAACCCCTCGGTTCCCCTCTTCTCTCCTGCAGCGAGCTGAGGAAGAGGTACAACGTCACGGCCATCCCCAAGCTTGTGATTGTGAAACAGAGTGGGGACGTCATCACCAGCAAAGGGCGCACGCAGATCCGGGAGCGCGGCCTGGCCTGCTTCCCGAGCTGGGTGGAGGCGGCCGACGTCTTTCAGAACTTCTCCGGCTGAAGCGGAGGCGGCTCAGAGGGCCGGGCGGGTGCTGCGAAGAGGAGCGTGTGGGTTTCCCTCCCCTGCCGGCTTTATTTCATCACAATTTCAGAACAGAAGCTTGAAGCTGTGGTAGAAAGTCAACGCTGCTCAGGAAATAATGCCCCCCTCACCCCCGTTTTGATCCTGCAGCTTCTTTGTATTAATAGTTATTTCTTTTATTCTTTGAGTAGCTTTATCCACCTGTGCTTAAGAAGAACCCTGATGTATTCACACTGAGCTGTCCGAAATCTATGCAAAACATTTATTTGTACAGATCTTTTCTGGTAAAATAATGTATTTATTGATACATTTTCTGGTGATCTATTTATTTTAATGATATGCTTTTATAACTATATTAATGAAGTTTGAAGACTGTATGCTTTGTAATAATAAACAAGCCTATTTCCACCTCGAGCAGCCCTACTTGCCTTCTTTCTCATTCCAAACCTTGTGCCAATAGGAGGAAAAGGAATTAGGCAGCAAATATAATGCATAAACTGTTTTATTTATCAAAGGTGGTAGTTTTTAATTATGTGTTGTCTCAGAATTGTCTTCTCTTTGTTTGCTTTTCTCATACTTATTTTTAATAGCATTGCAATATCCTAGAAAGCAATGAAATGTGAGATAAATATTCATATCTTCAAGATCAAACCTCAGCATTCCCTAAAAGATGGTAATTCATCCAAGCACACAACAAACCCCTACACGATCTTGGCTAATAGTAGAGGAAAGTGGTCAGAAGTTCAAATCACAGCCTCCCCTGTGGCCGCCTGCTGGCTGAGTGGCCATTCTTGTTCCAACATCACCCCGATCTGGTCAACTGAAATTGTGAAAATACTGGGTACCCACCCCAGCCCAGTTTCCACTGCAGATCTGGTCAGCTTGCTGGGTCCCTCAGCTGGGAATTGGGAGCAAAGCCGACCCCAGTAGGCCCCAGGAATAGCAGTGTTCCACAAATGAGGCAGTCTGTGGGGCTCCGTGCTTCAGTGATAAAAAAGCCCAGAGGGTGGCACTCAGTGAACCCGTGCCGATATGTGGCGGCAACTTTTGCTTTGTGTTTTCAGTTGAGACTTAAGCTGTTGATTAATCAGCAGTCACTTCCCCCTCCCTTACCCCCTGTTCTGTCAGTTAACTTCCCTCCACTGAAAACTGAGACCCAGTCTCATCGGGGCCCTGTGGGTTGACCAAAGATGTATTTGAGGTAATTTAATCATTATTTGCCCCAAGAATAAATTATGTGAGAATGCAGTTTTCTTCCAAAACCCAGAGATAGCTTATTTATTTATTTATAGACAGAGCCTCACTCTGTTGCCTGGGCTAGAGTGCCGTGGCGTCAGCCTAGCTCACAGCAACCTCAAACTCCTGGGCTCAAGGGATCCTTCTGCCTCAGCCTCCTGAGTAGCTGGGACTACAGGCATGCACCACCATGCCCAGCTAATTTTTTCTATATATTTTTAGTTGTCCAGCTAATTTCTTTCTATTTTTCTTCAGTAGAGACAGGGTCTTGCTCTTGCTCAGGCTGGTCTCAAACTCCTGAGCTCAAACGATCCTCCCGCCGGGGCCTCCCAGAGTGCAAAGATTACAGATGTGAGCCACCGTGCCTGGTCGGCATATTTATTATGGTATCTTTAATCACACAGTGTTGAAGGGTACGTGGACATACCTTCCCTGTAGAATGTCCACAAACCGTGTGTGTGTGTGTGTGTGTGTGTGTGTGTGTGAACCATGACCACAGACTTTCTTAAAAGGTAGAGAAATGTCCCTCCTGGTAAATATGCTTGTAAGTGCCACAACGAGTCCAAGAACCACGTTGATGATTGAGGACTGGGGCATCTTGCGTTGGAGCGCTTGGAGGGAGGGAAATCTCCAGGATGCCCATGGCTAGACCAGCCCTGCAGGGTCTGAGCCTTCCTCCCCCATGGTGAGAGAGTGATACGTCCTTTAGACATGTTCTTTAATATCACATCCCTAACAATCATTCTCGCTGTAAGGCAGAGTACATCCAGCCTTCTCTCAGAGAACTACACACGCCATGGCTGTTTCTGCAGGTGCCTTGTGCCACTTGTATTACAACAGCGGTACATGATCATTGTGGAAAAATCCTGTCATCCAGAGCCACCGTGGATGTTTCAGTACATCTGTGTCCCACTAAAACCACGCACCTTTTTTTCTGTCAGTACGTATTGCTTTTCATCTTTACAGCCCTCCTGCCCTCAGTGTGGTCCTGGATGAGCAGAGGCCATCTGGGCAGGGGGCACAGGGACCCCGGGGCAGGGGTTGTGACAACTGCAGCACTGCGGCCCCGCCCCAGGCCCACGTCCCATGGAGATGTCCCCAGTGAGCCCTTTGGGCACTAACATCTGAGAAACACAGCTCTGCAGGCGTCTCGTCTACTGAACGTGTTGAAATCAACACACTGAACTCATAACGGTGGCATTTTTTATCCAAGCCCAGGCTGCTCCGTGAGCTGAGAGTCCTGACGCAGGCTGGGCTCCTTCCTTCCTAGGACGCTGGGCCGTCCCACGTCCTCGAAGTTCTCCTTCCACCTTCACTCTCAGGAGAGGCCCAGCCACTGCTGGGATCTCATGCAAACCCCAGACAGACTCAAGAAATGCTGGTCACTGTGTGCTTGCAGGGGCAGCCCCTGAGAGAAACGCATGTACACACCCTCCAGCCACCCGACACACAGACATCCCAGGGCAAGGAGGAAGATGATGACAGAGGCTCACCGATCAGGAGAACTAATGCTCTGTTGGGCTGGACCGACTCAGACTGACTTTACACACTCAGTAGTGCACTGGGTTTTCCTTCAATCCCCTCCTTCCAATAGGGTGTCTTATGCCAAGTTTGGCTGAAAAGATTCTCACTTTTAACCACCTCTACGTTGTAAGCTGTCCAGAGCCATTTAGTAAACTGGGATTACTCTTCTCTCCTGCATTTTTGGTTAAGAAGTTTCTTATCTGATTGTTTGCTTTGTTTTTTTTCTTTTCAGTGGACCTGCTATGGTCTGAATGTTTCTGTCCCCCATAATTCGTATGTTGAAGCCTAGTCTCCAAGGTGATGATATTAGGAGGTGGAGCCTTTGGGAGGTGATGAGGTCAGGAGAGAGGAGCCCTCATGAATGGGATTAGTGCCCATATAAAAAAAGACCCTTCACCCCTTCCACCATGTGAGGACACAAGAAGGTGCCATCTATGAACCAAAAGCAGGCCCTCGCCAGACACCAAATCTGCTGGCACCTTGATCTTGGACTTCTCAGCCTACAGAACTGAGAAATAAATTTCTCTATTATTATAAACATCCTAGTCTATAGTATTTTGTTATAGCAGCCTGAACTGCTAAGTACCTGTAAGTAGTCTAACCCAAACTTTCCACTGGTTATCCAAGTCTCCTCTTGAAATATTCAGACACATCAAGGGTCTATCCATTCCATCTTCTTCTTTTTTTTTTTTTTTTTGAGACAGAGTGTCACTTTGTTGCCCGGGCTAGAGTGAGTGCTGTGGCATCAGCCTAGCTCACAGCAACCTCAAACTCCTGGGCTTAAGCGATCCTACTGCCTCAGCCTCCCGAGTAGCTGGGACTACAGGCACGTGCCACCATGCCCGGCTAATTTTTTCTATATATATATTTTTAGTTGTCCATATAATTTCTTTCTATTTTTAGTAGAGATGGGGTCTCGCTCAGGCTGGTCTCGAACTCCTGACCTCTAGCGATCCACCCGCCTCGGCCTCCCAATTCCATCTTCTTGAGGAAATGTATTCTGGAGTTTTCCTACCTCTCTGTGGGTTCTGGTACCTGGCTGTCAACCTGGCCTTTGGAATTATCTCAGTGCTACTCCACGTCTTTCTCTCCTGCACTGCGTTCCTCATTCTTGTTATTCTTTCTTGGTTTACTCCCTTGTTTCGTTGGAATACATCCTCTAATAGCTTCCTGAGAAGGAGTGATATGGGAGGCAAACTTTTTGAGGCCTCACATATCTGAAATACCTTCATTGTACACGTACTTAGTGCATGCTTGGCTGGTGTAGAATCTAGCTTGAAAGTAATTTTCCTTCAGTGATTTGAAGGTACTTTCCCTGGTTTTCTTGTCTCCTTGTTATGGTTGAGAGGTACGACTGTGCTGAGACCCTTGACCCAGTGAATGTGGCCTATTCCTCTCTCTCTCTCTAAACTCACCAGATTTTCTTCTTGCATGTGGTTCTACACTTTCATGATGCCTCTGTTTTCACCCTAGTGCCTGGCTCTTGTGAATTGTTCAATCTAGAAACATACAACTTCACCTTCGGGCAATGTTCCAGTATTATTTTGTTAACTTTCCCTCTTCCGTTTTTTGGTTGTGTCTTTCTGCAGTTGCTAATATTTGGATGTTTGACTTCCTAGACTGGCCTTCCAACTTCCTTACATTTTTCTCTATCTGCTACTGTCTTCACTTTTGTGCTTCTTTTTGGGAGATTTCCTTAAATTTATCTACCAGCCCTTTTATCTGCTATCACAATTTTAATATAAAGAGTTCTCTGTTTTCTGAGTTGGTTTCTGCCTCCCTCTCGTCTCCCTCCTTCTCCTGTCTCTCTTTCATAGCACTCTCTTCTAGTTCCATGAAAGCAGTATCTAATCCTTTCTCTCTAAGGGTCTTTAACATACTTTTAAATGTCTTCTTCCTGCATAGTTTCTGTTAGCTTTGAGTTGCTTTCCCCCTCCCTTGTTGTTCTCCTTCCTGTTTGTTTTGGGAGGGACTGAGTGGACATCAGTGGTGTTTGGTAACTGAGCTCCCCTGTAGAGTGATCTTTTGGGCCATCTTGTTGGCAGAGATTTCTCTTTCTGGCTGGTCACGTTTATTAGAAAACATCCTCTCATCTCCTATAAGGAGGTGTCACATGAAGGTGGTTCTCAATGCCGGGATCCACTTGGAGTCCAAGTGGGTCCTTGGCTTGGCTTCGGGTGAGAAAGAATTCAAGAGCGAGCAGACAGTGTAAAGCGAAAGCAAGTTTTATTCAGAGGTGGGAGATTGTTCCTCAGACAGAATGGAGGCTAGTTCTCCTGGCTGGGAGGAACAGCTCCTTGGTTCTTTTGATTTTTTTTAAATTTAAGCAATGGTTTAGTTATAGGCTGAGCAGGGGAGGATTATTCATGTTATTTCTTGGAAAGGGGCAGTGATTTCCTGGAACTGAGAACCCTCCCTCTCTTTCCTTTATAAGGTTCCTCCTGCTGTGTCGGTGGGAGTTTCTTTTAGCATGCTAGTGTGTTATAATTAGGGTGTGATGAGCTGCAAGGTCCATTTCCTTGCCATCTTGGTTTCGATCAGTCTTAACTAGTTCTCTCACCTCATCCTGTTTTTGATTGGGGTGGTTAGGGCTTTTTTACCTGTGTTGAGCGGAGCCTGCTGGTTCCCTGTCTCAGAGGGCAGGGGCTGCCAGCTGCCAGGGCTCTGTTCTGGGAGCGCATTTTCATGAAATTACCCTGATTTCACTTGGGCACCCTTACTTTCAGCTACATGTTTCCAGCCAGGACAGCCCCCTTTGTCCACCCAGGGGTGGTGAATGTCAGTCACTCAGGCACAGAGGTGGGAAGG
This sequence comes from Lemur catta, assembly GCF_020740605.2. Lineage (NCBI taxonomy): Eukaryota > Metazoa > Chordata > Mammalia > Primates > Lemuridae > Lemur > Lemur catta. The sequence continues at coordinate 86,568,116 of NC_059137.1, forward strand.
AACCTAGAGATCTAACTGTCTCATAAGCTGCCTCCCTGATAGGTGCCTGTATTTCCACTTAGGGGGGTCTGGAGCTGGGGTCCCCTGGCCTTTGAGGATTCCTCAGGATAAACCAGTTGCTTCTGGCGTTTCTCAGTGCCGCTCAGACCACGCTTGTGGGGCGGTAGAGTCAGCCTTCACTCCGCTTGCACTGTGCACCTTCCAAACATGCTTTTCTTCTTGTTTCCTCTTTTGTTTTCATCATCACTTAAAAAAGAATCCCTCTGCTGTCATTTTAGGGGCTCTATTAGGGAGTGAAATTACTTGCATGTGTTCAAATTGCCTATTTGCCTGATTGTTGAGAAAAGTTAATTTTATGTTCGCAATGCCACAAGAAAAGTTCCTTTTAAAATTTTATTTAATTCAGTGAACTGAAAATAATGCCATGTGAATCTAGTTTTCTGCTTTAAACATGCATGCCTAACCTTTACAGCGTCTCCACATCGTAATGACAAGTTCAACGTTATTTCTACAGTATCTCTCTGGCTTTGCCATTGGAGTTTGAGAATGAGAACGATTGTGCCAATTGAACCCAACCACTTTTTGTCAAAGGTGGGAAGTGGTGGTGGCACAATTGCCCATGGCTAAGATCTAAAAGGATGATTTTAACGTGGGTGCAGCTAGCTATGACTCTTAGATCTAACATGCTGGATGATATCCCTCTACTCCTCGAGAAACCCATCCATAATCCAATGTCCCATGGGGCCCAGTCCTGGTAGGCCAACATCCTGGTAGGCCATAGTAATTAAAAAGACAGTCCAATTATTTCTTGCACCATTTGAAAAATAATTCAGGACATCCATTGCACAACCCAGGGCAACACATCTAAAACTCCCCTTGCTTCCCCTCCCCAAATCTCCCTCCAGAGCTTCCATCCACCCCCTCACCCAGGCCCAGCCCACATGGCTCTGCTCCTCCATCTCCTTCGCCCTGGACTCCTTGCTATACGCGAACTGTGGCACATCTGGTTGAATCTTGGTTGTTTTCTTGCTCTCCTTGGGGTGCATCTCCTGATGCTGGGACTGGTCTGTCCCAGAGGCTTTTCCTAGTTGAGGGTTAGGGGAGGTGGAGAGTCCTACAGGGCAAAGAGAACATTTTCCTTTTCTGCTGTGGAATTACCAATAATGTCTCCTTTATACTTTTTTTTTTTTTTTTTGAGACAGGATCTCGCTCTGTTATCTGGGCTGGAGAGCAGCGGTTATTCACAGGAGCAATCATAGCTCACTGCACCCTTGGACTTCTGGGCTCAAGTGATCCTCTTACCTCAGCCCCCCGAGTAGCTGGGACTACAGGCATGTGCCACCACACCAGGCTAATTTTTAAATTTTTTGTAAAGACAGGGGTCTTTCTCTGTTGCCGAGGCTGGTCTCAAACTCCTGGCCTCAAGCAGTCCTCTTGCCTCAGCTTCCCAAAGTGCTAGGATTACAGGCATGAGCCAGCACATCCAGCCTCCTTTATAGTTTTATACTTCATATAAAAGATCTCTTATTATTGCAGGTAAATATAAGTTCCCAGGATTGAGTGTAAGGCTGGTGGCAGGCACCCCTCCCCTCCCTAATAAAAAAAGGAGAAGCCCAGGAGACCTGCCAAAAACAATGCCTGCAAGGCCCAGCTAAGTTAAAGAATAACCACACCTGGATGGTTACCCTGATAAGGGTCTCGGTTCCTGGAGTCCACACATATCACCAGCCCCTCCTATTTCTCAATACTTGCCCTAAAAATTCCCGACTCTTCAAGCCAAAACTCTTGGCGCCAAAGAAACGTGCATCCCCCAACTCTAAAAACATATATAAACCTACTCAAAACTTCTAGGCGGCGAGACTTCTCGTGCCCCTCTCTCCCGGGACCCGTGAACCTCGCCCGGGCCCCTCTCTTGGGATCCGTTACCCTTGCCCGGGAGCGCTCAAATAAAGCCACGTTGCTCACCCCTTTCTACTCTGCTCCTCTTTCTTTCTCTGGCGCCGCCCATCCTGAAGGGCAGAAGGGGGAGCAGGAGTGACTCCATGACAGGCTGAATCTCCTGACACAGGCCTAAGTTTCGGTTTCCCCAAGACGGGTGGGCCCAAGTCATGAGTTCCTGGGATGGGTCCTCCTCTTCCCGCCCAATGACTCTGCAAAACAGCTGGAAAAGTATTGGGACGTGGAGCACCTTGGAGCCAACCAATCAGGAGACAACTCGATGAAGCCACCTTTGAAGGAGCAAATATACTAAGGGGGGAGGGGGAATGGTGTGCACAGCGTATGTAACCTACTGAAAAGCATAAAAGCTTAGCTTTTACCCCAGGGCGGGGTCCTAGTTCATAAAGAGACCACTGCGTTGGTGCTCTGGGACTTGGACCCTGGCTCGAGCCAGCCAATAAACCCCTTTGCCTTTTGCAGCCTTGGACTCTGCCTCTCTGTTCCTGGGGTCGAATGGGGAACCAGCTCTAACAATCCAAAAACCTTACATTGAGGCCATATGATTTTTTGGGCTAAGCATTTGCAGTGATAAGGCATAAGATACACCATTTTGCTTTCCTAAATTCTTTCACTTTCCTATTTTCTTTTTCTGAAACAGGAAAGTCATTATCTTTATCCTCCTGTGAACTAAAATAAAATCTTAAGGTTCGCCCCACCCCGGCTGACCGAAGGGAACCCCTCCCAATGAAGGGGATACCCTAAATCTGAATTGCCTGAATTGCCTGCCAGGAGGAGGGAGGTCAGACATGCCTCATCATGCCCCCCTCCCTTCTTGGGGACATCCTTTGTAACCCATTCATTAACAGGCCAAATGGTATGCAAGACAAACCTGCAGGTCCTCAATTTACACAACAAATATATGTCCTGTGGCTTGTCTCTGATAAACAGACCTCCTTATCTTAAAACATTCCAAGCCTTTAGACAAAGCTTTATGTCTTTAACCAATTACAAGTCAAAGAATCTTTAAACCCACCTATAACCTGTAAGCCCCCCAACCCTCCCCACCGGCCCCTCTGAGATGTCCCACCTTTTCAGGCCAAACCAATGTATACCTCCCATGTATTGATTTATGACTTTACCTGTAACCCCTGTCTCCCTGAGATCTATAAAACCAAACTGTAACCCAGCCACACCAAGTCCAATTGCTCAAGGCTTCTTGGGCATGGCTCTGGGTCATGGTTCTCGAATTTGGCTCAGAATAAACCGCTTTAAAATTATTTTACAGAGTTTGGCTTCTTCTCCATTGGCACTCCTTTCCTTAAGTATGTGTTGCCATGATTTTATTTGTTGCAAATAATCATCTTTGGAGCAATGTGTCATATTAGGACAAGGTTTTAGATATTCATTCCTTCATCCATCCATTCAACAAGCACTTGGAGCTTGTCTCTTCTGGCTGGGCTGACATGAACCCAGTCATCATAATGGTATGTGATGAGGAGGGAGAGTCGGGGCCTCAGGCAAGAGTGGGGCTCAGAGGGGAGGGGAGGAGTCTGGGGTTGGCAGGACAAGCGTCTCCTGACCCCTCTGACACCACGGCCCTTTAGTGAAGGTCTGGAGGGCCCCTCCTTGGAGAGCAAGTCTGGGGCCATTGGCAGGGAGGATTTATTTCTTTATGTTAATAATGGCTATCTGCTGTGAGTTGGACTGAGAATTAACTGCACTGAAGGAAGTCCTTTAGGAATATTTCTCTCTATTGCTGAGGCCTGGCTATTACAACATTGTGGTACTTGCTGAAGGACAGCAGAGCCACCCAGGCCAGGGCTCTGGACTTCCCTCTTGCTCTCGGTAAACAGACTTTGCTTCCTGACCTGTTTTCAAAACAGGCTCACAAGGAAACTGCAAAAACCCAGCATCAAGCCATATATGGTGCTCAGGGGTGAGTTTTCCAGGAGGAATCAACATAACAATGGGTTGAAATAAAGCCCCCGGTGCACAGGACAATAGGGGATGGGGCAGGGATTTTTCTGGTCCCTGGAGCAGGTTTTGTGGGAAAAAGATTCATCGGGCTTCTGGATAATGGGAGAAGAGAGGCCACATTTTTAACAGCAGTAAGTTTCTTTCTCACCTGATCCGGGGCCCCCACGGCACACTCTCGGGACATCGGCTTGGAGATACCCAAGAAATCGCAGGCTTAGGTGGCTCCCCTTTCAGGCTGGGTGTCAAAGCAACCTTCCAGCTTTTCACAGTGGAGGTTCCTGTGCCACTGAGTCAGGATTTCTGGAGAACTTACAGGTGAAGTTGTTCTTAAAGTAAACTCGATTAAACACACACCTGAACAAGCTATGCTATCAGTCATTCCAATATGCAGAATTAATGGGCTTGAAATGTGAAGGTGAAGGTGAAGTGGAGCCACCAACAGCCCGAGACAGGGCAGGAATAATTTTATTTCTGAACCATTGTCCTGTCAATGGAAAAGAAGCCAGCTGAACTTTGTGAAATGAAGAGATTTATTCTGAGCCAAATTTGAGGACCATGACCCAGAGCCACGCCCAAGAAGCCTTGAGGAAGTGGACTCGGTGTGGCTGGGTTATAGTTTGATTTTATACATTTCAGAGAGACAGGGGCTACAGGTAAAGTCATAAATCAATATGTGGGAGGCATACATTGGTTTGGCCTGAAAAGGTAGGCCATCTGGAAGGGGAGGGTGAGGAGGGTTGGGGGGGCTTACAGATTATAGGTGGGTTTAAAGACTCTTTGACTTGTAATTGGTTAAAGACATGAAGCTTTGTCTAAAGGCTTGGAATGTTTTAAGATAAGGAGGTCTGTTTATCAGGGACAAGCCACTGGACATAGATTTGTTGTGTAAACTGAGGACCTGCAGGTTTGTCTTGCATACCATTAGGCCTGTTAATGGGTTACAAAGGATGTCCCCAAGAAGGGAGGGGGGCATGATGAGGCATGTCTGACCTCCCTCCTTGTGGCAGGCACTTTAGTTTTAGGGTATCCCCTTGGCCAAGAGGGGGTCCATTCAGTCAGCTGGTGGGGGGAGCCTTAAGATTTTGTTAGGTTTATTCCAGGTGGGAACCGAAAAGTATGTATAGGACAGAATGTGGTTAATGCAAAACTTAGGCTTGTAAAACAATAGCCTCAGGAGTCTGGGTACTGCCCGGACTTTGTGGCTCTCACAGCTGCAACCAGCGCTCCCCCCCCTCCCCCCCATGCAGACCAAGGCTCCCCTCCCTAGCTCTCCTGATAAGGAAGACGCCAAAACGGAAGGATGGATGCGACTGGTGCAAAGGGGTCATAGGACTTGGTCATTTGAAGAAGAATTTACTACAAACAGCTGTTCTGCCCACCGCCCTTGGCTGTATGTAGCAGGAAGCAATTCTTCACCTGCCAGTTTGGCCCAGAAACAAAGAACTGAAAGGGCTGGTGGGAGGGGGTCGGCTATCCCTGTTTGTAAAAACCCTCACTAATCCTCCTTCTGTGCTGACTCTTTTCGGACCCAGCCCACTCGCACCCCGGTGAATAAACCAGCCGTGTTGCTCCCACAAAGCCTGTGTGTGAAATGTGTCCTTTGGGCCATTCAGCCTTTCAGATTTTATTTTAGTTCTCAGAAGGAAGGGCTTTCTCTCTCTCATTCCAGGAAATTTCCCCTCCAGCAGTTTTCCTGCCCTTGCTCCACTGGGCAGACAGCACTGAGAACTTGTTGGGTGGGGAAAGGGTTGTGCCTCTGGGAGGCTGTGCAATCTGTGTTTGGTCTGCATCGTTTCCCGGCACGTGGCTCCTGAAACGCTTGGAACCTCCAAAGTGAGGAGTCTTTTTATGCCCATGAGATGACAGGAGGCTGGGAGCCCCTGGGGCACGTCTGTGTGGGGCCTGGATGCCTGGGGGCCACCCCTGTGATTAGAGAATTGGAACTTTCAGCCCTACCCCAGACATGGTGAGGGGGAGGTTGAGCCGGCCATCAGTGGCCAGTGGTTTACTCAGTCGTGCCTACAGAATGAGGCCTCCACAAAAACCCAAAAGGAGTGAGTTTGCAGATTTCAGATTGCTGAGCACGTGGAGGTTCTTGGGGGACAGGGCACGAAAGCTCCTCCCCACCATACCTCACCCTGCACATCTGTAGCCTTTGCAATGTCCCTGATAATAAATGGGTAGAAGAAAGGAGTGTCACTGTGTTCCATGAGTCATCCTAGCAAATTAAACAAACTACAGGATGGCACCGTGGGAACCCGGACTGATAGCCGGTTGGTGGGCAGCACAGGTAAAAGCCTGGGACTTGCTGGGTGTCTGAAGCAGGGCAGTCCTGTGGGGCCGATCCCTTAACCTGTGGGGTCTGACGCTATCTCCAAGTGGGTGGTGTCAGAGGGAATTGAATTATAGGACTCCCAACGGATGTCCACTGGAGAACTGGTTGGGGTATGAGGACCCCCCAGAAGCCCACATCTGGTGTCAGAAGTGAGTGGCAAGAAAGAAACGTGGCTCAGGGCAGCCTGAGGATGTGAGCCTGGGCAGCAAACTTGCGTCGCAGCAGGGTCCCTGCAGCCCTGCTCAAGGGTGATTGTTTAAAGGCATTTTGTTTTTATTTCCTTCCCTGTAGTTTCCAGACTTGCTGATAAATTACCTAAATATGTTACCACAAGTTGCACAATGTGACCCTTATCCATTATCTTCAAGTCCCTGGAATTTGTGAAACAAAGAACAATGTACTGGCGAGCAATTTAAGAACTGCCCTTTCTTTTTTCCTTTAAAAACCCACTTGTGACTGTTGCTAATTGGAGCGTATATTCAGAGCAACTTGAATCTGTCTCCTGAATTGCAGCCCTCAACCTCCTCAGCCCAAATAAGTGTGAGAGTTGGAAAGACGCCTCCGTTTTTGCTATTTTTCAGCCTCCTGTGCCCCGGGGCTTCCCAGGACTTAGGTCCCAAGGCAGAGATGGCAGGTGGAGACTGTTAGGCTTAAAGAAGTCACCCTCCCCAAACTCCCATCCAAACCGCCTATAAAACCCAACCCACCGTGGCCCCTTCCTAGGGTGTATTAGGCTGTAGCCTTTGCCAGACCCCTAGGGAGGTAAAGGACTGGAATGCAAGAGGGGAACTTACTTTCCTTATCCCTCTCGGTTGTTTGAAAAGAACTTATTTACTCTCCCCGGAAAAACCCTCTATAAAACCCAAGGCTCTCCCCTTTTCTCTCCTGGACGCCTTTTTCGGCCTCCACTCATCTGCACCCAGATGCTCAAAATAAACAGCATTTTGCTGCACATGAGCCTCCCTGTGCCTTTCTCTTGGCTCCGGACCTAACAGGCACAGTCCGCCCTGGTCCGAGGTGGCAGGTCCCTCAGTGCTGACTAGAGTCCCCGTCCCCAGCCTCAACCTCCTGGCACCCAATCCTCAACCTCTCTCAAGCCTTCTGTGTTGAACAAATAGACATCTCTGTGTTTCCCAACAGATGCAGAAAGCACAGAAAAGACAGAGGGTCCAGAGAGCCTTTAGACGACCCCTTTCCCTCAGGACAACCCACCTCCTACTCTCTTGTTCTTTCCCCCAAGGTGGCCTCTGGGGGTGTGGGGACAAGGGGCTTGGTGCCCTGCTCTGTTAGGATGGTGTTTGCTCAGGGCCTGGCAGAGGACCTGCTCATAGCCTGCGGATGCTGCAACCTGAAGGTAACATGGTGAGAGTGCAGGAGCAGCAGCAGCTCTCTGGAGGCTGGAGGCTAATTTAGGCACTCAAGATGCCCCTCTCTAATGAGACCCCAGAAAGGTGGCTGTACCAGGAGCTCCTCCTCTAAGACCCAGCAATACTAGTAATCACAAGGGGCCTCCTTGTTCCCAAGCGTGTTCATTTGCTGTACCTCATCCCTGTCCTCAGCAGGTCTGGGGCTGAGAGTCCTGGCCTGTACCTCCAATGGGGACTCCAGGGTGTGGGCCACCAGCTACTGTAGCAGGCCCCTGGGCCACACTCCATGCGCTGCCTGCCTGTCCCAGCCTCACTCAACTCACCCAGTTTGTTTAAATTCCACACATCAGAACAGCAACCATGATGAGTGAGTCCCTCTGTACCGAAACTGCAAAGCAGATGGAATCAGGAGAAAGACTGTGTGTGTCCATCTTTCAAGATGGGCTGGCTCCCATCCTACCTGCTCTCTGGCCACTTCCACTCCTCATGCAGAGCAAAGCCACTGAGACGTGGGTCTTACGGTCAGTCTGTCCTCAGAACACAAAGGGTTCGGCTAAAACAAGACATGCTGTGTGTGAGTCTGGGAAAGCTCTGTAACCTTCCGGGTGAACTTGCACAGCCTGCCCTTGGCTGGCCACCCCTGTCCTGCTGCTGTGTGGCCCTCCCAGAGTGGCACAGCCCTTCATCCCTACTCAGACCCTTAGAGGAGAGGTGGGGCACCTGCAGAAGGACACCCCTCTGGGAAAAGCCAAGCCGGCAGACACCCTGGGAACAAGGCTGGAGTGGGACGTGCAGGAGGGGTCTGCAGTTTTCTCTAGGAATAATCGCAGAGTCTCCTATTTTTTCATCATCAGGAGCCTTATGCACATCCTCAGGCAGCAGTTTAAATCATTTCCAGCGAATTCTGGCCTCAGTAAAGATGATTAAAAAAAAAAAAGGTCCAGTCACTTCTGCAAGATAGCCCCTCCTGGACCCCCAGGCACACCTTTCTGCCGGCCGGACGTTCTGCCCTCCAGCCCCTGCCCATTGGAGGGAAACCTCCCCTGGGCACGCACCCACATCCCACCTGCCGAGGGCTCCTGCCTTACCCGAGGGGTGCACAGCCATGGCCACAGTGTTTGCGGAAAGGCCCAGACCCCTCAGGCGGGAGAGCTGGCCCCTGCAGAGCCCTGGAGGGCAGAAGGAACAGGGCTGGGGGCTGCAGCGGAGGCAGGGGCGAGCAGGACAGGGATGTCCCTCCTGGCCTGTGTGGAAGAACTGCTCAAACAAACACCCAAAGCAGAGGGGATGGATAACACTTTCATGACTCTGACTTGCATAAAAAATGCGTGTTTCTGGGGGAGAAGTAACAGTACCGCATAAGAGACAGAGAGAAGACTTTGCCAGTGGCCGAAACCAAGGGCTCCTCGCCACAGCACACATGGAGCTCCTGCCCAGTGACAAGACAAGACAGATGGCGCATCCCGGCAGAGGAGAACAGGAAGGCTGGCACCCTCATCAGAGAGATGCGTTGCGAAGGCCTCTCTGGCATTGGAGGGGGGTTGGTACCCAAGGCAGAGGTGCATGTGGTGGCTGCAGCAGTTAGAGGCAAAGGACTGGATGTTTGTGGAGTGTGACAGCGAGAACCAGTCAGGAAAGGGAAACCACGCTGCCGATGTCAATCAGGGAAGGGCACACAGAGGGATCTTGATTGTCCAGGTCACGGGAGGGTGGACGGAAAAGGAGGATGCCAGAGGCCACTGGCCATGAGCCTGGGGATGTCCTTGCAGGCTCCCTCCCTAGCATCATAGCGTCCAGGGGAGAAGGGGGCCTTGGGCTGAGTTACTGGCATGTTTTCACCAGTAGCCTGAGTGCATAGCAGCAGGGATGGATATTGAAAACATCACGCTAAAGGAAGAAAGCCAAAAAAAAAAAAAAAAAGAGAGAGAGCTGAGGTAGTTACACAACATTATCATTTCTGTAATTAAAAATACACATACAAGAAAATCTTGCATTCATGAAACGAACACACACAAATGCTGGAGGAGGGAAGGGACACAAAGGAGCATACGTCAGTGGGATATAAAAACAAGAGGACAACCTGGTGTTGACCAACCAACATGATGTACCGGGAACCTCTGCCCAGAGAATTAGAAACCAACCACACAAACCATGATACGACACCAACACACACCCATCAGAAAGATGGACAAGCCCAGTGTAGGACAAGCTGTGGAACAACCAGGGGTCTCTACGCCGCTGGTGGGAGTGTAGACTGATGCAGCTGTTTGGAAAATGGTTTGGCTGATTCTATAATACTGAAGCTGAAAAGTTGCATGTCCAAGAATTCCAAGGTATATGCCAACAGATCCCACGTTACCAAAAGACACGAACTAGAATGTGCCCAGTAGTACTGTGCATACCAGCCCCTGACTGGGAGCTGCTCACCCCGCCAGCAGCAGGATGGGTAAACCGTTTGTCGTACACTTGCACCGCGGAGTGCTGCACACTGGCAACCTGCAACTACATACGACAGTGGAGAAGAACCTCAAGGATTAACGTGGAGTAAAAAGAGGTAGACGCAAACAGTACACACTGCAGGTTTTCATTGCAGGAAGGAGGAAGCAGGCAAATGAACCTGTGCCTGTTAGCAGCCAGGTAGGGCCTCCTTTGCTGGAGGGGTTGGAAATGAAAAGGCACACAAGGATGCTGCGGAGGGCTGCAGACGCTCTGTGACTTGATTTGGGTGCTGGTGACACGGGTGTGTTCACTTTGTGAAAACCCATTAGGCTGTTCATTTCTGTTAACTTTTAATGAAAAGTATAAAAAAAAGAAAAAAGAAAAGCAGCTTAAACTGTAGTAAGGCATTAAGAGAAATACAAATAATAAGATGGATCACAGAGGAAATTTTGCTTATTGAGGAAATATGAAAAATATAGATTGTGGGCTCAGCACATGTGGGGGCTGGGGTCCGAACACAGAGCCAGACTGACTTGCTCCCTGTTTGCGGCACTGGATTCAAATGCACACACACACACACACACACACACACACGTGCTAGGACCACGTGCACACACGTACACATACGTGCACATGCCTGTGGTGACGTGCTATCCTGACTGTTCCCAGCCTGAGTGCTCACGTCCCAGCAGCTGTTGCCGATCACTTCGTACTTGCACACTGAGACCTCCCATTTTTCTGCTGCTCAGATCAAAAACTGCAGCGTCTTCTCAGGCTCCTGCTTCTCCTCGCGTCCCACACCTGGCTTCCCAGGAGGCTTCTCTGTCGACGCTGCCCTCAACCTCTCCCTGGGGCCCCCTTACTGCTCACGTGCACGGTCGCAGTGGGCTCCTGGCTGGATGCCTGGTGTCCGCTCCCGACCTCTAGAGAGCTTTGTTCACGCAGCCACTAGAATGATCCTTCTGAGGTTTGGGTCGGATCTTGTGGTGTCCTGAGGCTAAAGCCCGAGTCCTCTCCTGACCGCCCTCCTGCTCGCCCACCCGTTTCTCCACGCTCCACGGTGCCCTCGCCACACGCACCACCCTCTTCTTCCTCCCTCGGGAGCTTGCGCTGGCGGGGCACTCTCCCTCGGGCACCCTTCCCACCCCCTGGCAGTACTCGCTCTTCCCGGTGTCCACACCTCTGCCCAGACGCCTCCCAGAGGCATCTTCCCTGACTGTTCTATCCGAAATGGTGCCAACTTCTACCATGTTTGATTTTCATCAAGCCCTTTTCTGATGTTGATTGACTATCATCTCTCATGTGTGCATGTTGTACACATGTATGTACCATCTACCATGCATGTGTGTTGCATGTATCCACCACCTAGCATGTATGTTGCATGTGTGCGTATCTGTTGTGCATGGCACGTGTGATGTGTGTGTCTGTCTCATCTATCTCTTATCTTTTTCTCCTCTACCAGTCGTCTATCTCTCTATTATCTATCTATGTAGTGATTTTTGCCTTTAGTTCTCCCAATTTTCATTTTTATTTTATTGTGATAGGAACACGTCACCTGAGCTCTCCTTTCTTGGCAGGTTTCTGTGATATGGTGTTGTTAACTGTGGGCGCGATGTTGTCGAGCGGATCTCTAGAACTTACCCACCTCGCCAGGCTGAAACCTGACACCCTTGGGCAGCAGCCTGGCATTTCCTCCGCCCCCAGCCTCTGGCAACCACCGGTCTCGTTTCTAAATCTGAGGGTCTGGCCATTTTAGACGCTTCATACAAGTGAAATTATGCCGTATTTAACCTTCTGTGACCAGCTTATTTCATTTAGCGTAACATCCCCAAGGTTCATCTGTGTTGTTGCAAATGGCAGGATTTCCTTCTTTTTCAAGGCTGAATGATATTTTGTTGTATGTATAGGCTGAGTTTTGTTCATCCATTCATCTGTCCATGGGTAGATGTAGGTTACTTTTCCATCTTGGCTGTTGTGAATAATGCTGCAGTGAACACGGGAGTGCAAATATCTGTTTGAGACCCTAATTTCAATTCTTTTGGATAAATACCCAGAGGTGGTATTGTTGGGTCATACAGTAGTTCTATTTTTAATTTTTTGAGGAGCTGTTTTGTATTGTTTTCCATAGCAGCTGCACCATTTTGCATCCCCACCAACAGTGCACAAGGGTTCCAAGTTCTCCACAGCCTCATCAGCACCTGTGTCTTTTTTTCCTTGTTGATAATAACCATTCTTTTTGTTTGTTGGTTGGTTGGTTTTTTTTTGAGACAGCATCTTCCTCTATCACCCGGGCTAGGGCTAGAGTGCAGTGACATCATCATAGCTCACAGCAACCTCAAACTCCTGGGCTCAAGAGATCCTCCTGCCTCAGCCTCCTGAGTAGCTGGGACCACAGGCATGTGCCACCACACAGCTAAGTTTTCTATTTTTTGTAGAGACTGGATCTTGCTCTTGCTCAGGCTGGTCTCAAATTCCTGACCTCAAGTGATCCTCCTGCATCAGACTCCCAGAGTGCTAGGACTACAGGAGTGAGCCACTGTGCCCAGCCCAGTGGTCAAGTCTTTCACCTCATAGTTAAGTTTATTCCTAAGTATTTTATTATTTTTGATGCTATTGTTAATGATGTCTCATCTATCTATCTATCTGTCTCCTTTCTCCCCAGCCAGAATGTGACCTCTTTCAGAGCAGGAATTCCATCTCTCTGGTTCATAGAATTAGTACATGGTAGATTCTCTATAACTTTGTTGACTTACTGAATTGTTTCTAATGTCTACTCACAATGTCAGTGTGTGGGCATTACTATAATTTATTCTATTCAGTCCTATGTTGATGAACTTGGTGTCAGTCTTTAACCATTACTGCAATGAGCCTCCTTGTACATATGCCTTCCAGAACTATTTTTGGACTGAAATTAATTTGTGAATAAATTGGTAAAAGAGTAATAATAGGGCTCCACCTCTGTTTTCCTGAATGGTGTGCCAGTCGTCCCATTCTGACTTCGGGGATAGTTTTTCTCCCACTAGTTCAGTAAGACACTAATCCAGTGAGGTGCTGCTCTCCCACCAGTATAGCCAGGGCATGGAGCGGGGACTTCAATCCTTGGGCTTTTCCTTTTTATATGGGGGGCAGCCCAGACTCTAGGCCAGCTCCCGGGCTCCGTCCACTCCCTACAGCAGGGCCGGGACCAGTCCGAGCTGGGCGAGGCACCGGGCTCAGACCTCAGGGAGGCCTTGGCTGGTGCAGTGCTGGGCACCAGTCCCTTCTTAGATTTGGCTCCCAGGCTCAGGGCTTGCCTCACTCGGTCCCAGCCCTGCCCTAAGGTTGTGTCCTTACTGTGTGACCACAGATGGTCACCACTGTGGGTGGGGCCAGGCCTCAGGCTGGGGGATACTCAGGGGAAGTGACTTGTTTTTGAGTTAGAGATGATTGAGTGCGTGGACTTCTCTATTCTGTGCTCTCCGACACTGTAGCCACAGAGCACATGCAACTCTTTGGGCACTCGAAATGTGGCTAGTGCCATGAACTGGATTTTTAATCATGCCTTATTTTAATTAGTTTACATTTAAATTTAAATACTCACACGTGGCTAGCCGCTGCTGAATGGGGCAGCACAGGAGAATTCACTCTCACAACTTCTGCCTCCACCTCCCCAGCCCAGGCTGTGTCACACGCTGCCCCTGAGCAGAGAGGGCTTGGGGGTGTCAGCGCTGGCTGGACAGCCATGTGCACAGCTCTGCACTGGGGACCGGGATGGGGTGGTGGGGGAGCCCTGGGGCTGCCCTGAAAAGACACTGCAAATGGGACACTGGACCCAGGGGGTGGTCAGCAGTGGGGGCCACACGCTCAGATGTGAAGAGTCTCCCACCTTGCGTTGCCTTTCCATATTTACATATGTGGGTCCCTTTCTGGGCTCTCCGTAAAGTCCACTAGTCTGTTTGTCCTACCAAACTATTTTAATTTCTGTATCATTATAATGTGTTTTAGCATCCGGTAGAGTGACTTTCCCCTTTGTTTCTTTTTCAGAATTATTTTGGGTATTCTCATATGTTTAGTTTTTCTTCAATAAGCTAAGTACCAGTATCTAGCTCGGAAGAACTACTTGAATCCACATTTAATGTAGAATATGATTTGATAAGAACCGGCTTAGTCACGTCCTTGAGGCTTCCACCCGACAGTAAGACCTGTTGTCTTTTAGTCAAGTCTCATTTCTTCATCTCTTGCCGGAGTTTTACAGTTTTCTCCACACAAAGTCTGCACATGTCTTGGTACTTTTCACATATATCGTTACTGTTGCTCTGTAAAAAGGATCTTTTTTTCCTTGTTTTCCTCCCTCAAACTGGGTTTTCTTTTTTTTTTTTTTTTTTTTGAGACAGAGTCTCACTTTGTTGCCCGGGCTAGAGTGAGTGCCGTGGCGTCAGCCTAGCTCACAGCAACCTCAAACTCCTGGGCTTAAGCGATCCTACTGCCTCAGCCTCCCGAGTAGCTGGGACTACAGGCATGAGCCACCATGCCCAGCTAATTTTTTTTTTTTGTATATATATTTTTAGTTGGCCAGATAATTTCTTTCTATTTTTAGTAGAGACGGGGTCTCACTCTTGCTCAGGCTGGTCTCGAACTCCTGACCTCGAGCGATCCACCCGCCTCGGCCTCCCAGAGCTAGGATTACAGGCGTGAGCCACCGCGCCCGGCCTGGGTTTTCTTTATATATAGAAAAGAAGGTCTATTTAGCATGTGCCTTTGTTGCCAGGAGCCTGATTGTCCCTGTGCTTCTCCAGCTGTCCCTGGACCTTCCAAGCCCGCGGTCGCACCGCCTTTCGGTTTTGCATCCTTCTCTGCAAGCTTCATGTCTCGGGCTCTTCTCTTGCCTTAAATGGACGTTAATAATAGTGGATACAGAATAAGAATAAGTCTGGTGTTTCTGTGTCAAGTTTAATACTCATTTTTGGTTTAAGATGTGCTTTTATCATAATAAGAAAATATCCACTATTGTTTCTAAAATTTAATCAGAATGCTGAATTTGTAAAAATGTCATTTTATTTCTATGCAGATAATAATGTGGTTTTCTTCTTTGATTTATTAATATGGTGAATTATGCTAATAGAGTTTCTAATTGGAATTTTCATTACATTCCTGGGGAATCAATTCTATTTGACCACGGTTATTATGATTTCAATGAGCTTTAGAATTAAATTTGCTAATATTTTATTTAGATTATTTGCAGAAATCATTCTTCTTGTAATATTTTTTCAGCCCTTTTTGCACCCAGATTTTGCCATTCCAGCAAAAACAGACTTCTGCAGAAACAGGATGCTCATGTCTGCAGACCTCAGTGCCCACTCAGGGCTGTGTCCGCCCACCCGTGTAGCTTGCACTGTGCTTGGTGACTTTCCATAGGGTGTAACTCTTGGTTTTGCTTGTTTTTTAATTTCCTAAGATGTACTTTTCCTTTTGGTGAATAGAGTATGGAGATATACTGGATTTGAATCCTTTATTTAGATGTAACCTCTTGGGCAAGTTTGTTTAATCTCATCTTGCCTCAGTTTCCTCATCTATAAAATGGCCATGACTATCAAACCTATCTCATAAGGCTGTTGGGGCATTAGATGGATTATTCATACACGCAAACATCTTAGAAGACAGCATCAGCACC
Organism: Lemur catta; assembly: GCF_020740605.2. NCBI lineage: Eukaryota > Metazoa > Chordata > Mammalia > Primates > Lemuridae > Lemur > Lemur catta. The sequence continues at coordinate 86,583,822 of NC_059137.1, forward strand.
CACTACACATGTAAATGTTTGCTATTATGATTAATGCGGTTACTCACTTGGTTAGCTTCCGAGAATGCCAGGTTTAACTGGAAGAGCCCAGCACTGTGTTGATGCCTTCAGACAATCAGATCTTGGAGCTGTAGGTGCCTTCTTTGTTTAAGCCAGAACACTGAGGCCTGCCATGGGAAAATCTTAAAGACCTTAAAAATCTTAAAGCTAGCTGGCAGAATCAGGACTAGTGTTTTATTTTCTTGATTGAAATTCTCTCTCTCTCCTAGCACAATCTGAGTTGTTAATGGGTGCAAGTGTGCAGGGACAGGGAACCCTGCGGTGCGGCAGTTGCTATGGCAACAGCTCCCCCTTCCAAGCAGAGGTTGCATTGAACTCAATGGCCAGCATCTGTGTCAGTGGATTTAGTGCAGTCCCCCATGATGCATGGAGCATGGGGGCATCTCACTGGGCACTACGGGGTGCAGACCGGGCACCTAGAGCATTAAATGTCTGTGGAGACCTTCAGCCAGGTGAGTAAGGACCTTATCTATTTAGAGAAAGGCATTTTCGCCATCAGAGGGCATTCTGGGAGGGCTGTGAAAGCAGATGGCACAGGCTGTGGAATGTAGCTCAGTGACAGAGCGCCCAGCCTTGAGTCTTGGCCACGTGGGGTCCATGTTCCGTTCTTTTTCACAGACTTAAGTAGCCTCTGGTCCCCAAACAAATGGAAAAAGTGACTAGGTGTCCTGAGGCTGGTGAGGAGTGCCCAGCGCAGGCGGTTTCTCCCACCCCTCAGCCCCCCTTCCCCCACCTCCCTGCAGAATGCCTCCCATTGCTGTTGGCTTGTCCCTGAATAGTTGAGCCAAGTCGAGCTCAGTGGCTCACGCCTGTAATCCCAGCACATTGGAAAGTCGAGGCAGGAGGATCACTAGAGGTCAGGAGTTAAGATCAGCCTGGGCAACATAGCAAGAACCTGTGTCTACAAAATACACACACACACACACACACACACACACACACACACACACACAAAATTAGCCAGGTGTGGTGGTGTGCACCTATAGTCCCAGCTACTTATGAGGCTGAGACAGGAAGATCATTTGAGCCCAGGAGTTTGAGGCTGCAGTGAGCTATGATCAGGCCACTGTACTCCGGCCTAGGCAACACAGCAAGACCCTATCTCTAAAAACAAACAAACAAACAAAAAAATGATCCCAACAGTTGCCTATTGTGTTAAGTGTCACAGGGGAAAGAAACAGGGAACGGTAAATGTCGAGGTGGGGGCTTCCCTCTTAAAGCACAGTCAGGGCTGGATCCCCAGGAAGAGGATTTTCAGCTGACCTGAATAGGGGGAAGGAGCCAACCTGCAGAGGGAGGGAGGAGAGTGTTTTTCAGACTTCAAAGAATTTTTGCCAGGACTGGAATCTTGCAGAGGGCCAGTGGGCGGGAGACCCTGGCAGGGGCCAGGTGCTCTGAGCAAATGTGTCCCTGCCATCCTGGGGGCATACCCTGAAGACAGCAATGTCCCTCCATACGGTGCATGTCAGATAACTTACTTTACATAATTCCTTCCTGTAGGATTCTTTAATTGATTTTGAAACCACATTTTAAAGCTTAAAAAAAGATTATCAAAAGATTGGCATTAAGCTCCCCCTCCTTCTTTATTCTCAGGCCATATGCAAGAGGAGCTGGACACTCTGAGAGTGAGGCTGTGCCCTCCCAGCCTGTCCCTGTCCTGCGTCCCGGGGGTTTGTGCTCCATCAGCAATGCTGGAGCCTCCTGACAACAGACCCCACAGCTCAGCTGTGGACCTGGGATTCTTCCCAGGCTTTCACACCTCCTTTCGTCCTGCTTCAGCAGCCGGCTTCCCCTTCCTCATCTTGGAGCTGAAGCATGTGCAGCGGCCGTGGCCCCCAGCTGCGGTCCCCACCTGGGCCACGGGGGTCTCCTTGAGACCTCCCAGGACTCCCAAATTCTCCCCCTGCAGGGTGAGCACAGAGCTTGTCTGCTGAAGGAGGCAGAGCCTTTCCAGGGTGCCAGCAGGTGACAAGGGTGACGTGCCCGCTGGTGTGCAGGCGGGGAGAGGAAAAGGCAGGATGGCCAGAGGTAGGGCAGGAGGGGCCGCCGCCTCTTCCCTGTGACCCGCAGACCTCGAGAATGCCCTTCAACGCACGTTTTCTTGGCTGGGACGGATCCCCTCCATCCCCCAAGGGGAAGAGGCGGAGCTTTGTTTTCCCGGGACTGCGGGGAAGGCTAGAGGCAACCAGTGCCAGGGAGCCAAGACGGCATCTTCCAAGGTCTGCCTGGCACTTCCCAGACTGCCTGGGAGGCAGGAGCCTGAGACCTGGACACCCCTGCCTTGCTGCTGCCTGAGGGTCTCCGTGAAGTGCCTCTTCCTGGCCATGTTTAGGGAGCCCCAGCAGTGTGTCCCCTGCAGCCTCACCCCAAGTGGGGTTAGCTGTCCCCATGTTGTGGTAGGTGGGGTCCCAGCCCCCCTGTCTCAAGCCCTGGGCCACTGCTTGTTGCTGTGGATCCTGAGTCTGGCCACAGCTGCCAGGTGTCCTCACCGTGGGGGGGGGGACGGCAGGGGGAATCGTGCAGAAATGTGTTGAAGTGCACAAACAGCTGCAGTGAGGAGAGGCTGAGCTGTCAGCAGTGGACAATGTGAGAGATTGGAAATGCAGGGATTTCTGAGCAATTCTTGGCATCAGGAAGAGGAATTAAGTCCCAATTTCTTTCCTTGATGCTTATCTCTACAATCAAGGGACAGGGGCATCTGGGTGTTCGTGGCCGGGGGTGGCAGGACACCATGCTGTGCAGCAGGTGTGCGTGGTGCGTCGCCGGACAGGGGCTCGGACAGCCCTGCACAGACACTGGGCATGGCTGCCTGTGTCGTGCGAGCATCTCCGAGGTGCTGAGAAAGCGGTGCTGGTCAGCTCCGGCTGCCACACACGGTGCCACCGGCCGGGCGGCCTCAACAACAGGCATTGATTTTCCCACAGTTCTGGAGGCTGGAAGGCCGAGAGCACGGTGCTCCTGGTGCGAGGGACGGCCTCCTGGCTTGTCCGCACTGTGTCCTCACCTGGCCTTTCCTCGGTGGTCCTGTGTGGGGTGGGGGTCGGGGCGAGAGGGCCTGTGCTCTGGTGTCTTTTGCTATAAGGACACAGCCCTGCAGTCCTGCTGGATTATGGACTCGCTCTTCTGGTGGCATTTAACTTAATCACCCCCGACAGCTTTCCAAACACACTCCCGCTGGAGTTCAGGGCATCTACATACGAATTATGGGGGACACCACTTAGTCCATAGCAACTGGGCAGCCGAGAGTCTCCCACCTTAAGAAGACCGGAGTGCAGGGCGGGCCCCGCAGCAGGAGGCCCTGGGCCCGCCCACCCTCCCGCCCCTCCCTGCGCTCGGGTGGGGAAGGGGGCCGAGAAACGGGGAGGCTCCACGTGGAGGGACTAAGAACTGGGGAGTATGGCTGTGAAGAAGTCGGGGGCAGGACGACCCCTGGGAATGCCCTCGAGCACACAAAGGGCAGGTGGTGTCACTTATAAGAGGAAGCGGGATTCCGCCACCACGGAAACCACCGGGCACAGGACGGGAGACAGCTTTCCTCGGGTGGGGGCCCCGGGACCCCGGTGGGTGCGGAGAGGGGGGACACTGGCTGTCGGGGTGTAAACCTCCCTGCCCGGCGCTGTCTCGGGGGGTCCTGGAGTGGTCCATGCGGTCTTTCCAGGATCTCTGCCCTTGGACAAATGTGCGAATTTGGAAAATGTGGGTACAAATGATGCAGAAAGCGGGCACCTACTCATCTGCCCTCTTTTTATTAATAAAATTTATTTGGTAATGAAAGTTATTTATCAATTATAGGAAATTTGGAAAATACAAAAAAGGGCAGAAAGAGAATAGGACTAATCCGCACCCCGCCACTCCGAGGTGGCCGTGGCTCGCAGCTGTGCGGGGCTCCCTCTGCGTCTGCGGCGGGAGGTCTGGCCGGGGCTCCGCGCTGCCCCCTGGCGGCCGCCTGCCGGCAGCGCCACCGACCTTCCAGGCTCTGTCCGTGTCCCCACTCGCCCAGGGCTCGGGACCTTCCTGACCAACCCGAGTACATGCAGGGGGCCGACTCATGGGCCCTCCCCACGGAGCACTCAGCGTCGGCCCCAGAGAGGCCAGCAGTCCCCAGGCCATGCGGGCAGCGCGGATGAAGCAGAGGGCCTTAAGGCAAAGCCAGGCCCTGCAGGTGGCAGGTGGGCAGCCCACATCTGTGACAGCTACCCTGCTCCCTGCTCAGAAGCTTGGAAAGGATGAGTGGATATGGGGATCACAGAAAAGCTGAATTTCCTGCCATGAAGTGGGTCGGTTCTCGGAATATCAAGTCTTGGGGGGATGCTGGCCAACAGCACATTTGTCCTCCCGGGGTGGAGCTGGGGAACACACAGGTGGCCTCTCTGTCCCTCCCTCCTGTTCTCACCACCCCACTGATGCAGCCTGTCATAACCCAGGACTCTGACATCTCTCGCGAGTCATCTGGCCGTCTTTGCTTTCTCATCAGTAGATGGGCGTCAGCTCCACGAGGCTGTCAGTTGCGGGTGACGACGGTAATCCAAAGAGGCTGAAGGACCAAGGGGCTTCGCTCCTCCTATCACTAAAGAGTCCTTGGGGTGGGCAAGTGTCAGGTGTGGCCTCAGCAGACATCAAGTGTGGTCAGCAGGACTGATTTCTGCACCTTCAGGGCTGGCTCCTTCCTTGGACAGACTCGTCCTTTGCAGCGGCTGGTAACAGTGGCAGCTGCAGCCTCCATTACTGCTGTTCCAGTCGGTGGAGATGGGGCTGAGAGCAAGAGGACCCTCTGAGGGCTTACACAAAACTCCCAGAATCAAGTCTCCTTCCTGGAGTGTCGCTGGGGCCAAGGAGATAGAGGATGCTACTGAGCTGGGCTGGGCCACAGGCCTCTTGCCTGGGCCACAGGCCTCTTGCCTGGAGCTGGCATCAGCAGTGCCTCCCCCAAACTCCCAGGACTGCAAGTCCACGGAAGAACAGATCCCTCAGTGGAAATTTGGTGCTAGACACCAAAAAGAGGGACAGTGGATGTGGGGTGGCCCCAAATGTCCACTATATGGCTGCCCCTTCCCACTAAATTTAAAAGAAAGAGATGTCAGCCACTGCCAGTAGTGGCTTGTCTTTTTCTTTCTTTATTTTTTTTCCTTCTTGTTAAATTTTGAAGATATTTTACTGTTTTAACTTTTTTTTACCCACCCCGCCACTTTTTAACTTTTGATTTCAAAATAACTTTGAACTTAAAGTTGCAAAAATAGTACAAAGAATTCCCATATGCCTTAACCCAGTTTCCCCAGTGTTTGTACCTCACATAATTACATCATGACAGTTAAACCCAGGGAATTGGTATTGGTGCAGTACTATTAATACTAATGAATCCACCACCTTATTCAAACGTCAGTCATGGTTCTGCTGATGTCTTTCCCTGGGTCAGGACCTCGTCCAATGTCTCATGTTGCATTTAAGACATCGAATGTCCTTGGTCTCTTTTAGTCTGGGATGGTTCCCCAACTTTTCTTTGTCTTCAATTGCCTTTAGACTTTTTAAGAGTATTGGGCTGGATTTTGTGGCACATCCCTCAATTTGGGTTTGTCTGATATTTCTTCATGATTAAACATAAGTTATGCATTTTTGGCAAGAACGTCATGAAAGTGACATTGTGTCCTCCTTAGCACATGGTATCACAAGGGATGTGAGGCCAATATGTTGCATGACTGGTGATGCTAACCTGGATCATCTGGTTAAAGTGGTGTCTGCAGGTTTCTCCTCTGCACTGTTGTTACTGATATTTTCCTGTTTGTAATTAACTTGTATCTCAGCACTGGATTTTAATGCACTCACAACGTCTGACAGTTTAGTCTTTCAGCTGCTGTCTTGCCCACTCCCTCAGACACTCTGACGGAGCTTCTATCTTCCTGCCCCCACCAGGAAAGGGGCAAAGTGCCACTGGAACTACATTGAAGGCAAAGGACAAAGGACAAAGCAGAGGTTCATCATGAAGTTCCTAACTAATGAGCTCCAACACCAGTGGGTTCAAAGACAATCAAAGCAAACCATACCACGTTTTTGGGGAGAGGACTTGGCAATAGTGAGCGTGAGTGATTTTAAATAAGGTAACTGTTTTATTAACCCATTTATTTGTGCATATATTGTTTGCAGACTAGTAAAAGCATTCTTTGAATTGGTTTTTATTGTACATAAGCATATAAACTGTTATGGCTTATAAACTGTTCTCTATAGTTGAGAAGCTTCTGTTTTTCAAGGTGAGCCTAACCAAGCGCACGATGACAATGTCCTTGCCTTGTCCAGTGGGTGCAAGTCTGCAGAGAGGAAGGGCTTTGGCGTATCTCCTGATGGGAGGCTCTGCTTCCTTTCCCATCACTCCCACCTCCTCCTATCTCCCTCTGGGTTCCCATTCACGACTTCTGTCATCCCTCACCTGGGATCTGGAAGAATAGCTGAGTTGCAGAATATTTCTCTACTCTCTGATCACATCTTTGTAAAAAGAAACAGAATTTCATTCAGGAAAGGGAGGATGTTCTTCATTAGAAAAGCAGTCTAAGTGGAAAATTGCATTGTTAGCTTTTGCTGTGTAACAAAACATCCCAAAGCTTAGAAGCTTAAAACAATACTCGTTTCCCTTAGCTTACTAGTTTATGAGTAGGTTGGGCATTTCTTCCGGTTTGGGCCAACTCAGTGGTCTCTGCTGGACAACCCATGTGTCTGTGGCCAATGGGCAGTTGGGACACCTTGGTTCAGCTCCCCATGGCCCTTCTCCTCCAGCAGGCCTGATTGGGTGCGTTCCCACAATGGTGTCAGGATTCCAAGCAGATGTAGCACCACTCAAGTTTCTGCTTGCGTCATGTTTGTTATTGCTCCATTACAAATATTTATAAAAGCCCTAATGCCTGGCATATCGACAGACTCACTGAGTGTTATTTTCTTATGTTCCCTTAGAATATCAGGGTTCACTCTTTCAGCAGGGTGCAACTAGCAAGGGTGAGAGGGAAAGTCCTCTGAATTCCTCAGTCCACAGCTCACTTCTTTAGATCTGAGCAGGAATAATGGCATTTGAAGCTGTTAATCTGGCCCTAAAGATGCAGTTCTGGTCCCCTACTAGGCTCTGGTTGGCATCACTGAGGGGTCTGACTGCTCACTGGTGACCTCCAGCCTACACAGGCATTCTTCACTTTGGGAGCATCACATGTCAGGATAGTGCTGAGATGGAGCAGCTCTCATGCTTCGGGACAGAAGCTAGGCTTTGGTGGTGGGAGTGGTGGTTTGATCATTGCTATCGACTGAATTGTGTTCCTACCCTCACCAAATTCTTATGTTGAAGCCTGAACCCCCAGTGTGCCTGTATCTGGAGATAGTCTTTAGGAGATACTTAGGGTTAAATGAGATCGTAAAGGTGGGCCCTAATCTGGCAGGACTGTGACCTTATAAGGAGAGAAAGAGAGAGAGCTCTTTCTCTCACTCTCCACCATGTGAGAACAGGGAGAAGGCAGCTGTCTGTGACCAGGAAGAGAGCCCTCGCCAGGAACCAAATCAGCTGACACCTTGATCTTGGACTTCTCCACCTCCAGAGCTGTGAGAAAATAAACCTCTGTTATCCACAAGCACTCAGTCAGTGGTATTTTGTTTTAGCAGCCTGAGCCAACTAAGACATGCTGCCGTCTTTTCTCCGTGCCTGCACTTTCTGTTCCAATCCATCTGGTGGAAACAATCCAATTGCTTCCAGAATCATCTTAAAGCATCACTGGGAAGAAGCTGGTGGAACTACCAAGCAATTCTTTAGCCTGAAAACAAGTCTGTTTTTAGTATTTCTAAGTATAAAATGATTTCAGAAAGGAAGCCAAGGCCTGTTGGGGGGACTTGCCTGAGGTCCCACAGCTCATCACTGACTGTGTTTGGAGTAAGGAAGGAATTAAGGTTAAATGAGGTAGAAGAAAGCCCTTATAGTACTGGTGTCCTTATAAGAAGAAGAGAGAAAGAGAAATCCGTGCACATGCACCGAGAAAAGGCCATGTGAGGACACGGTGAGAAGGTGGCTGTGTGCAAGCTAGGAAGGGAGCCCTGACTGGCAACCAATCCTGCCAGGTACCTTAATCTTGGACTTCCAGCCTCCAGAACTGTGAGAAATGAATGTCTGTTGTCTAAGCTGCCCTGGTCTATGGTATTTTGTTACTGCAGCCCGAGCAGACTAATACTGGTCATCTAATATCCAGAGAGAAAAAACCAAGTTGGAGGCTAGGAGACCACCATCCACCCAGGGGGGATCTCTCATCTCATCAACCCGCCCGAGTCTGAGTCACCTGTGCTCCCAGCCCAAGTGTCCAGAGGCTCTCAGAACTGGGAGCTCACCTCGGGCTGGTCTCCCGGGCTGCAGTGCGGTGTTGCGGGGCTCAGCCTGGCTCACGGGTGTGCATTTTCTCCCGTCCATTTCTGATCAGTTCAGAAGTGGTTCCTGATGAAGGGCTGAATGGGTGGCAGCAACAGCTCCTGCTGCATTCGAGGGCTTTTGTGTAAACTCACGACGTCCCATTTCTGAACAGCGAGACATACAAAAATCATTGTTTATATAGCATTAAGCACAAAACTGTTGATAAAATTATGAGAGAGCACATTCTCACTTCATGTTATCATGTATATGTTGCATAGCTATGTCCTTTCTGAAATGTGTGTACATTGGAAGTTAAGACATACCCCAGCATGTTAACTGAATTTTCCCCGGAGAAATTATTGCCTTCATTTTTTTGGAGCCAGACACACCACATAAACCAGACAGAGCTGAAATTCTGCTATCATTGTCTTGGGAAACAGTCAATTTTGTGCAATTATTGTAGATCATTTCTTTTCCTGAGAAGTTATATTAACATTCTCTTGAATCCAGACAAACATGTGATGGTCATATGGAGTGTTTCCTCCAGAAACCATGTTTATTCTCACCACTGGGAATTATATTTCTTAGGCTTTTGTGGCACAGTTTCCCTGAATGTGCTCTAGCCACGTGACTAGATGCAGAGCAGTATGTTACAAACACATTCTACCCCCTGCCAGGTGTCTAGGAATACCAAAAGTAAACATTTACCAGTATTGCTTAGGAGAATAACAAAGAAGTGGTTAAAGGCAAGACGTTCCAATTTGAATCGACATCACATCTGACATTACACCTCCCTGGCACCTGCATCAGCCCTCACCTGCCCCCTTATACCCGTCTCCAGGGCGTGGCCAGCACCGTCCCTCATCCCTCAGAGGCCCTGCCCTCTGGCCGCTGTCACACTGACCGCACCACCGCCGCCTCCAGCTGCTGCCTTGCTTCTTTCTGCCATTTCACAGGCAGACGCCGGCTAGTTCATCCACGGGGAACACTTATTTATAAATAAATATTTGTTAGTGTAAAACATACTTACTACACAAAGAATTAAACAGAACTGAAAAATTACACAAGGAAAACAATAGACCCCCCCCTCCCCCCTGCCCCGAGGTACCCCAGCCCTATTCCTCAGTCATTTACTTTTAAACTTCTTTTTAGCTATTTCCTCCGATAGTCACTTCCATGCTTTTAGTCAATATGCTCACATTATTACTTCTTGATTTGATCAATTTTAGACATTGTCAAATGACTTTCTATAATGACGTTTTCTTGCCTCATGTTTTGTCTTCTTTGACATCTTCTAATACAGCTGAATCCATAATCAGTATTTACATTACCAGGACAGCCATGCACACGTTATTCACAGAGGCCTGGAGGATAAATGCACAAAGTGTACATTTCCTGTCTCATGGAGCCTTTTGCTTCTCCCCGAGTTCTAAATCGCCTCATTGCTTTTCACTTGTATAATTTTCTAACCACGTATTCTCATATTGCTCCCAAATGTTCAATTTTTATCATTTGTTCTATTAGATTTCTCCCTTTTGCCAGGACTCTTTCTTTCTGGATGCTGTTACACACTCATCACATCTGGACGCTTTTCTCTCTGGGCCTGTGGTACGTTTTTCACCCTGGAGCTTCTTCGGACTCCCCTGGGTGGCACCCGCTGTTTTTTTGCTCCCCGGCTTCCCTTTTGTTGGAGATTATCCCCAGTAGCTCCTTAAGGAAGGCATGAGGAAGGGCAATTTTATGAATCTCTATCTTCACATATGACTAATACTTTGCTACATCCATAATTCCAGGCTAAAAATAGTTTTCCCTCAGAGTGTTTTGCGTATTAGTGTCTCCAGGCAATCACAAAGCAGTATGATGTCTTCGCTGATCACAGGATGGTAAGTGAAGGCCTCAGCTTTGGAGTTAGCAGTTCAGAGGTGTCCTGGTTCCTCCGGTTCACACGGCCCGTCGCCGGCGCGGAACCCTGAGCGAGCCCTCGGTGCCGGGAGTGGTTGTTCTTGATGGGTTGGAAGCCCTCTGCCTAGATGCTTTGTCTATCTTTACATCCACAGATCTTTCCTTTTATAGATAGAGTGTTTTGTCACTTTCTCAGCAGTTTTTTTCTGTCATTATTTTTGTTCAAAGATAGCCCCCCCTTGTGATTGTCCTTCCTTCCAAGCTTGAGTGACTTGTCTATTTCTGGGCAGATCTGAGGGCGGCTGCAGCTCATGTGTTTCCTTCAGTTTTGCTGGTGGTTTGCCAGGGTTGGGTGCAGCATTGCTGCCAGTGGCACAAGGTGACCTTGACTGGGGCCAGGGCTGTGTGTGTCCCCTATGGAGCTTCAGCCAAGTGAGGGGCCAAGAGCCACACCAAGGGGGTTACAGGGCAGCAGAGGAAGGTGTGGGTGAAGGGCACCCCGAATCTCAGTTTGTTCTGCCACTCTGCAGCCTCCTCCCGCCAACCCCATGTCCTGCTAAGACCCTTGTGTCACAGGATTTGCTCTGGTGTGATGAGGGGCAGAGTTAAACAGAGAGACAGAAGGGTTTTAAAAATGAAACGTTTCTGGGTACAGAAGCCAGGCCTCGCACAGGCAGGGGCCAGGGAGGGGCTCTCCTTCCCCTTCTCTCCAGTAACTAGAATCCAGTTTTAACTGTGCCCCTTGCCCCCGTGCACGCCTGTGATCCCTCCAGAAGGGCCTGCTGGCCTGGCCTGGCGTCAGGCTGTGTTGGGGGCTCCTCCCTCGAGCCCCCCGGCCCCTGTCAGGCACCTGGACTGAGCTTGGCCAAGCGCAGCGCTGACTGGGGGGACCTTTACAGGCATTACCCCGCTCTCCAAATGCCTTCAGGGTGGGCAGCCCTTGCAGGGACAGGAAGGGTGACACATGGGCTCCAGAATAAATGCGAGGCAGTGGAAAGGAGCTGCAGAGATCCTTAGAGCACATCGTCTGGGAGAGGCGTGCTGTGCCCACCCGAGGGTGAGGCCCCGCAGGGAGCAGCTGGCCCCATCCTGTGTCTGCGCCCCACTGTGCAGAGATGCCTCACACCTCGGTGTTTCCACGGCCCCATGTCCCCCCGTAGCGCACACCCCGACAGCTGGCGCTACCTTGGGAGCAGGAAGGAGGAATTGGACTGGGAGTTTTGGGGCGACTTTGGTCAGAGACACTTCATGATGAATTTCCACCAAAGCGGCAATTTTAAGAGACACAACATTCTGTCGCAGCCACTGCCTCTTTCTTTAATTTGCCTAAGACTGAGGAAGCATTTCACTACAAATGGCAATAGGAAAGAGACAGATAATGGATCTACCCAGGGCGCTCGCGGCCCGCACTATCGATTTTCCGTAAGTAATGGAGCTCCATCTCGGGACAGATGCAGCCCACGGAGAGGCGGAGGTCTCGACGTTTCTATTGTTGGCGAGTTTTTGCTAAGTTGATGAATCTTCCAGAAGGACTCTATTTGCGGTGGAGAACAGGACAGGGTATGCAGGCCATCAGCTACGTGTTTTAATTCCATTAAAAACAGGAATTCTCCACTCTATGTGGGGCATTCTGCCCGCCATCCCTGTGGGCTCTTGGCTAGGCCAGTAGATGGGGACCCCATGGCAGCTGCGCAGGTTTCTAGAACAGTATTGTGTTGATTTTTAAAACCATTCTTTCGCTCTACTGACTCTGTAATTGAGATGGGTCTCACCATGAGCAGCAAAATGGACGTGCTTCGTTCCAGGCGAGGAGGGAGCTCAGACGCTGCATCATTGCTGGGCATGTGGCACTTGCAGGTGACGGTGGGCCAGCTCTGTTCTTGCGTGGGTGGCGTCCCAGATGGTGGGATTTTAGCTTCACTTTGGGCTCTTCATTTTCACTTAATATGTCTTCACAAGAGTCAACATTAGTATAAAATTATGCAGCTATACTTTGTTGTAAGTTTGAAATTATATATTGTATATAAAATTAATACATAAAATAAAAAGTTAGGTTTTGCAGAGGAAATTTCCTGCTGCACGCTGGCCGAGTAAAGACACCACAGACCTCTCTGCACTTCAGAAGTGAGTGCGGGGCATGTCGTTCCCCACTGCGGGCAGGTGTCTCCAACTCAGGAACATCTCTGCTAAAAGTAGGGCTCACATTTGAAGGAAACCAATTAATATCGAGCCACACGGTACAATTTAAGCACTGAAACTGTGACTTAACTGAATGGCAAACGGTGATGAGGTCCTGGCACATTTGGGGTATGTTTCAAATGATTTCTGTCAGTGTAGGACAGGGTGCTAAACCTAAGGGGTCAGGGGCAGGAGCAGGGGTTGGCAAAACTTGAAGTGTACCCCTGCTGCTATGGGAAAGGTCAGGGGTCAGGGCGGCTTCCCGAAGTTCTCAAACTCAATCTCAGGCCTCAGCTGCCAACCCAGGAAGAATCACACAGAGAAGGGCTGTTGTTGCCAGTGACGCGTGTTTCAAAGTCGCGCTTCCCCCTCACCCCCTGCAAAGCTGATCGCAGGAGGAGCTGGGAGCCCTGGGCCCAGGCCAGCCTGGCGTGGTTCACTGCAGCGCGTCTGTGCCCACTCAGGGCTGACATCGGCTCACAGTCAACACACGTTTAACAGTGGATGTCGGGCTTTTGGAAAGCCCCCGCCCCCAGGACGCACTGCTGGAAGCCTCTGAGCCCTGAGTGGTGGCCCCGTGGAGGACAGTGGCCCGGGCAGCACATCCCCAGGCAGCCTCTTTCCACGTGGCTCTGCAAGCTCCCAACAACTGACTACACATGCAGAGAGATGTGGGTGCGAAAGGCGTTCTGGGGTTGAAAAATCAAAATTCATGATCAAAAATGATGTATCGGCGGGCATCTTTGCAGAGCCCGTATCCTGGCTCTGGGGGCTGTGTGTCCCCTCGCCCCTCCCATTGTATTGGTTTGTCTGGTCATTCAGCTCCTCCGCCAAGAGCAGTTGGCCGGTAGGAGCACTGCGTGCGGGGTGCACTTCCGCGGTTGGGGCCTCTCGGGGAGGAGGGAGGTACGAAAGCCTCCGCCTCGGACATTCTGAGAGTAACTAAGAAAGAGACAAAGAAGATGAGATTGGGAGCACCTTTATTCTTGTGATTTCATGAAGCAGGAATAAGTGCAGAGAGTTTTGCAGGCTCAGGATGCTGAAGGAGTCTTCACTGGGATTGCAGACACACCTTCCACCTCTTTCTTTTCTCTCCTCTCCTTCAGGCAGACACGGGAACAAGCCAGGTAATCCTCTGCCTTCCGAGAAAAATGCAAAAAAAAAAAAAAAAGCAAAAAGTGCAAAAACAAACAAAAACCCACAGGCAAACCAGGCCCTTGTGTCAAGGGTTTGCAAATGCCAAGTGGAAAGTGGGTCTTTCTTCGCAACCCTGCAGCCTCCTCCTCCTCGCTGGTCTGGAAGCTCAGAGGCACTGCCACGTGGGGCAGATTCCCGGTGGGCGGGATTTGTGGCAGCACGCGGCCCCCCTTTGCCCCTGGAAAGGGTAGGTCGTGGTGGGGAAAAGGACGCTTAGATTCTCATGTTGTTTGCTTTTTTGTGAAAAAAAGGAATCGGCTTCCTTAGTGGTCAGAGCCAAAAGGGAAGAATGAGTTCATCATTTCCGGAGCTTGTTGCCTAAGTGGGAAAATTGTACATACATACAGTATTTTATGTACGGTTTTTGAAGGTTTTTAGAGATTCCCTCCACCAGCAGGGGGCCCATAACTCCAGGTTAAGAATACCCCAAGAGAACAAAGTGCAGGAAATAAAAGGAAACCATATTCCCACAGCCACCACAGTTAACATTTTGGTTTTCTTTTAGTCTTTATCAAATGTTTCTGCTTTTAAAAACCCTTTCCCACAACAATTTTTCACAAATTCTTTTTTAATGGCTACATAATCATCCATTGCTGAACCACAGTTTACTGTTGGATATAGAGGCTGTTCTCAGTTTTTGACCATTAGAAATTAACACTCTTGTAATTTCTGTGTGGATAGAATTTTGTTTCTTTTTCAATTACCTTCCTTTGTATATATTCCTAGAAGTGGAATTATTAGCTCAGAGGGCTATAAGTTGAATTCTGTTATATGTATATATTGTATAGTTGTGAAATGTGGGCTGAGATTTTAGAATTTTTAATTTTTTTTTTTTTTTTTTTGAGACAGAGTCTCATTCTGTTGCCTGGGCTAGGGTGCTGTGGCATCAGCCTAGCTCACAGCAACCTCAAACTCTTGGGCTCAAATGATCCTTCTGCCTCAGCCTCCCGAGTCGCTGAGAGTACAGGCATTCGCCATCATGCCTGGCTAATTTTTTCTATATATTTTTAGTTGTCCAGATAATTTCTTTCTATTTTTTAGTAGAGACGGGGTCTCACTCTTGCTCAGGCTGGCAGACATATTATTCTAATTCACAATTTCAACAGTACTAGAGTGAGCAGGTGGGCTTTCCATGTCATCCATGCTACCACTGTAAACATTAAAAATGTTTACAATGTGGTGGGTAAAAAATGCCATTCCAATGTGCTTCAAATCTGCACTTCTTTAATGACTGTTAATGCAAACATTTACATAGACAATTGTTCACACATTTGTGTCTCTTCTGTTTTGAAGGTCCTGTCCCTTATTTTTCAATTAGGTTTTTCTCACCTAATTTGTGAGCTCTTGAACTACTGTGAATATTTACCTTTCTCATATTTGATGCAAACATTTCTCTTCAGCTTATTGTATATTTAACTTTGTTTATGGCAATTTCAGTTCTATTAGTTTTTTGCTATTTTTTATGCAAACCTCCCCACCCCCATGCGAAGAGAAGATAACTATTCACCTATTTTTTCTAATACGTTTATGATTGCAGTTTTATATTTAATTCTTTGATTCATCCAACATTTATCTTAATGTATACTGTGAAGTTAGGCTGCAAAACTGATTTTTTCACCTCCGGTGAGATCAATAACTTTTCTAGCAGAATGTATTGACTAATCCATGACATTTTTGGTTTGCGATTTTTAAAATATGTTAAGTTCTTATCTATGAAACTGCTGTGGTAGGCAGAATTATAAGACATCCTTGAAGATTATGCACATCCTAGGACTGTGAATGTGAAATATTTTACTCTTGTGATTAGGGTGGGTCATATGGCTCAGCCGACCTTAAGACAGAGGATTGTGTGATGGGCTAAGCTCACCACGCAGGCCCTTCTCCGACTCGGCTGCCTGGAACACAGCACGGTGTGGCTGATCAGTGAGGAGGTGGCACCTCAGACCCCGGCTACAAGGAACTGTGTTCTGACACCAAGAATAACGAGCTGGGAAGTGAATATTTCCCTAGAGCCTCCGGATGAGGCCTCAGCCTGGTGGATGCCTTGATTTCAGCCTCCTGAGGTCCTGAGCAGAGAACCCAGCCACGCCGGGTGGGGCTTCTGAGCTGCCAAACTTTGAGCTGATCAACAGTTTTGTTTTAAACCCTAAGTGTGTGACAATTTGTTAGACAGCATTGAAAACTATTACAACTGCATATTGGTATGCTGGCATACCATGTTTAAAGTAAATTTGAAGAATACATAGGCATTGCCGGTGAACAAACTAGGTGGAAGGAGGAGGCCCTCCCAGGAAGAGGGAGCAACCTGTTGCATGCCACACAGGCCACTGAAGTCACAGCACTTTCTAGGATTGCAAAAGCCACGCAAAGAGCTCCTGACACCTTTAGACAGATTTCCTGATTGCTCACATTTGCCATGTTTGTCTTATCATTCCTTCTCTCTTTGTAGATATAGATATAATTACAGGCGCACGCCTACACACATGCACACACGCACATACACACGCACACACACAGGCTTGCTCTTACTCACGACACTTCTGACACAAACAACCAATTCTCCAACTCTCCAAACACAAACTGGGGGTCCAATAATTCAATCCTGTTCTCACAAGAACTATCTGGACATAGTGCAGACCCCAGAGGTTTAAGGCCTCAGACCCACAAGACTGCCCCCAGTTCAGATGCCAGTTCCAAGACCAGGGTCCCCTGGTTACCTGCACTTCTGTCTAACTTGGCTGTGAAACTGGGGCTCCCACAACCCCTCCTCAGGTTCAACAATTTGCTAGAACAACTCACAGAACTCAGAAAAGCGCTCCACATAATGGTTACCAGTTTATTATTAATATAAAGGTTACAATTCAGAAGAGAAGCAGACGACAAGGTGTTCGGGGAAGGGTGGGGGCTTCCCTGCACTGTCGGGGCACCCTCCCTTCCCGGAACCACCATGTATTCACCAACCCTGAAGCTCTCCCAGCCTTGTAATGTAGGAGTTTTTTGGAGGTTCCATTAGGTAGGTATGATTGATTAAATCATTGGCCATTAGTGATTAACTTAATCTCCTGCCCCTCTTCCCTCCCTGGAGGTCAGGGGTTGGGCCCAAAGTTTCAAGCTTCTAATGAGGGCTTGGTCTTTTTGACTACTAGCCCCCATCCTAAATCTATCTAGGGGTCAACCAAGAGTTGCCACATTAAAACAAGGATGCTCCTATCACTCAGGAAATTATACGGGATTTAGGAGTTTTGTGTCAGGAATAAGGGGAAAAGGTCAAATATCTATCCCATTGTTAACACACACACACACACACACACACACGCACACATACACTCCCCTATATTTTCTTTGAACTATTTAGGAATAAGATGCAGACCTGATACTCTCTTACCCATTAATGTTTCAGTGTGTATTTCCTAAAGAGAAAGACGTTTTCCTATACAGCCATTGCACAATTATTGAAATCAGAAAAGTAACATTGATAGAATAATACCATTTAATCTAGAGATCACAGTCAAATATCACACATTGTCCCATAAACTTCCTCATAGACATGAAATTCCACCTGGAGCATATTTGCATTTAGTTGTCAAATCTTTTTAGTATTCTTCAACTGGAACAGTTCCTCCATCCTTCCCTGCCACAAACCATCTTGGTGTTGTTGAAGAGGAGAGGCGAGGATGACCGTCAGTGCTCCCAGACGGGTCTCAGATGACTGGGTTGTGCATCCGATGGGTGGCAGTTAGTCACATGCCCAAATCCTAACTGCAAAGGAGGTGGAGCAAGACATTCTGAAAAAGTCTGGATTCTTTTTTGGAAAGACTCACATTGTGGGAAACTTTTGAGTTGTTTCAAAGTTGTCGGGCAGACATGGAAGGCAGATGTCTGCTTCAGCTGCCTGTATTCTCTGCTACAATTCTCTCATCTGCCTGTCAGCACAGAAATTAATATCTAGAAAGGTAGCTGTCTCTCCCCCAAAGGCCACTAAACATCTGGGAAATTTTGTTAAAAGGAACAGCTATTGCCACATGAGCTTGTAGATGCTACAAGAACATGGAGCTGTCGATGTGGGCTGAGTCCATTGTGATAAAGAACAGAGATAAAAGTATGTTTTTAGCCATATCTCTGGAAGTCCATCACTGCTCTGCTGACCCAGGGGCAAGCACAGGATGTCCTAGAGAGGTGGCAGGGCCCTTGGGGCACCTGCTTCAGCAAGCTGCTCTTCCTTGGAAAGCCCCCTCTACTAACCCAAACTACACTCATCAAGATGGGAAAGGGAGAAGAGACAGGTGAAGACACCTGCAGTAACTCGTAGGCAGCAAAGGCTGCTGCTTCCTGGGCCAGCTTCCTGCTGAGGGCATTTCATGTGCGTGCCTTGGCTGGCCTCCACGGTGATGGGATTGCTTTCAAGATTTAAATTAAATGGAAAGTTAATGCAGAATCTGACTTTTCAAACTCCAGAGTTTCAAAAAGTCAGGTGGAACAGTGAGTTTTATTATTACTACTTTTTGCCTATATTGCTTGAATTTCTTGAGGCTACAGCATGGAAAAATTTTGTTTAAAATTCTAGAGGTATATCACTAGATAGTTTTACAGAAGAAAATGTATTGCAGTAAAATGTCAATTTATTTATTTGTTTTTAAGAAATGGTTTTCCTTGATAGTGCATTGTTTTTCTTCTTCTGCTTTTTTTCCTTTGGAAATTAGGGGGGAACAGAAATCCTGTAAATATTATTTACTGAACCTATGATCTACTGCCTCTTGGCAACCATGAAAATGGTCTGGAATCTTTCAATTCATGATGGGGAAATTTTGTAAAATCATGGATAATTTTTTTGCCTGAGATGTACTACTGCTGAAATACCTCTTCCTCAAATATCTGCATCCCAGTTGCGGTTCTAGAACATACATTTACACTGATGTCTGTGATCCATTTAGAGTTAATTTTTGTATATGGTGTGAGGTATGGATCAAAGTTTATGTTTTTTATGTATAGATATCCAATTATTTCAGTAACAGTCATTGAAAAGACTGTCCTGTTTCCACCGAATTGGCTTTGTATCTTTGTAAAAATCAGTTGTTCATGTATGTGTGGATTTATTTCTGGGTTCTCTATTGTGTTCATTGATCTATTTTTCTATCTTTTTTTTTAATAATAGAAATGGGGTCTCACTCTTGTTCAGGCTGGTCTCAAACTCCTGACCTCAAGAGAGCCTCCCACATATGCCTCCTAGAGTGCTAGGATTACAGGCATGAGCCACCATGCTTGGCCTATTTTTCTATCTTTACATCAATTTCACACTGTCTTATCATGTCAAATTACTAAACATAATAAAAAACTTGAAATCAAGTAGTATTGGCCTTCCAACTTTGTCTTTTCTTAAAGTTGTTTTGGCCGTTCTAGGAATTTTGCATTTCCATGTAAATTTTAGAATTAGCTTGTCAATTTCTTACAAAAAAAAGCTTGTGAGAGTTTGATTGCAATTGGTTGGAATCTATATCGATCAATTGGGAGAATACTGACATATTAATAATATTGAGCCTTCTGACTCATGAACACAGTATCTCTCTCCATTTATTTAGGTTTTCTTTACTTTCTTTCATCAATATTTTATAGTTTTTCAGTGTACAGGTCTTATATAATTTTTTATATTTATCTCTAAAGATTTTATATTTTTGATGCTATTGTAAATAGTATTGTCTTAGTAATTTAAATTTCTTTTCTTTTTTTTTTTTTTTTTGAGACAGAGTCTCACTCAGTTTCCCGGGCTAGAGTGCCGTGGCATCAAGCTTATAGCAACCTCAAACTCCTGGGCTTAAGCAATCCTTCTGCCTCAGCCTCCCGAGTAGCTGGGACTAAAGGCATGCGCCACCATGCCCAGATAATTTTTTTTTATATACATAATTTTAGCTGTCCAGATAATTTCTTTCTATTTTTAGTAGAGATGGGATCTCACTCTTGCTCAGGCTGGTCTTGAACTCCTGACCTCGAGCGATCCTTCCGCCTCGGCCTCCTAGAGTGCTAGGGTTACAGGCGTGAGCCACCATGCCCGGCCTAATAATTTAAATTTCTAACTGCTAATTGCTAGTATGTAGAAACAGAGTTGACAGTTGTATGTTGACTTCAAAGCCTACAAACTTACTACACTCACTTTCTAGTCTTAGCAGCTTTTTTGTTTATACTTGGATGATAATGTCATAATATAATAATTTTACTTCCTCCTTTTCAGTCTGGATATCTTTAATCTCTTTCTCTTGATTGCTTATATTGGCTAGAACCTCCAATTCAATGCTGAATAGAAGTTAAGAGAGCAGGTGTCCTTGTCGTGTTTTTGATCTTAGGGGAAATGCATTCAGTCTTTCACCACTATTATATTAGCTATAGGTTTTCTGCAGATGTCTGTCTTAGACCATTCAGGCTGCTATAACAAAATACCATAAACTGGTGGCTTATAAACAATTAAATTTATTTCTCATAGTTCTGGAGGCTTACAGTGCATGGTCAAGGCCCATGCTGGTGAGGGCCACTTCCTAGATTGCTGTCTTATTGCTGTGTCCTCACATGGTGAAAGGGATAAGGGATCTCTCTGGGGTCTCTTTTATAAGGGCGCTAATCCTATTCATGAGTGCTCCACTCTTATGACCTAATAACCTCCTATGTGTCCCACATCCAGACATTGTCACATTGAGGTTTAGGTTTCAACACATGAAATTGAGAAGGACAAATTCACCATAACAATTTTTTTTTTTAAAATCAGATTAAGGACTTTCTCATCCTAATTTTCTAAGAATTATTATTATTATTACTATTTTTAATTTTTTGAGACAGAGTCTCCCTCTGCTGCCTGGGCTACAGTGAGTGCCATGGTGTCAGCCTAGCTCACAGCATCCTCAAACTCCTGGGCTCAAGCAATCCTACTGCCTCAGCCTCCCGAGTAGCTGGGACTACAGGCATGCACCACCAGGCCTGGCTAATTTTTTCTATATATGTTTTTAGTTGGCCAGATAATTTGTTTCTATTTTTAGTAGAGACAGGGTCTCACTCTTGCTGAGGCTGGTCTTGAACTCCTGACCTCGAGCAATCCACCCGCCTCGGCCTCTCAGAGTGTTAGGATTACAGGCATGAGCCACCGTGCCCGGCCTCTAAAAATTATTTTTTAAAAATCATGAATGTAAGATTTTATCAGGTGCTTTTCCTGTATCTATTGAAATGATCATATAGTTTTTATTTTTAATTTTTTACATTTTAAAGCTTAATACTATGTTGAATTGCATTGATTTTCAAATGTTAAACCAACCTTGCATTCCTAGTGAACCCCACTTTTTCATAATATCTCATCCTTTTATGACATTATTGGCTTTGATTTGCTAAAACCTTGTGTAGAATTTTTGCATCTATGATCTTGTGGAACATTGGTATTTAGTTTTCTTTTCTTGCAATATCTTTATCTGGTTTTGGTATCAGGTTGATGCTGGCCTTATAGAATAGGTTGGGATATATTCTCTCCTCTTAAATTTTTCAGAAGTTCGTTTGTGGAAACAGTTTAAATCACAAATTCATTTCTTTATGGCCAACCTTTATGGCAATGAGATTTAAATTAAAAATAAGCTAATGCAGAAGACACTCATCACATTCTGACTTTCTGGGCAAACTCCACAGAATCTCCTTGAATCTACTCAAAGAGTTGACTTTTATTTGTTTTGTCTATGTTGCTTTTATTTCTATCAGATTTTCTCTTCTTTCTTGAGTGAGCTTGGGTAGCTTGTGAGTTTGAGGGAATTTATTCATTTCATCTAAATTTTAAGTTTTTTTTTAGCACAATGTTGCTTGTAGTTTTTCCATGTTATCTTTTTTAATTTCTAAAAATTTAAGGGGTTCAAGTGTTTTTATTACATGGAAGAAGTATATCATGTTGAAGTCAGGGCTTTCAGTGTAGCCATCACCAGAATAGTGTACATTGTATCCAACAGGTAGATTTTTTATCCCTCACTCCTCTCCCACCTTCCCCTCTTCTTAGTTTCCAATGTCCATTACACCTCTTTATGGCCATGTATATCCCTCATTTAGCTCCCACATATAAAAGTAAAAATATGTCATATTTGTTTTTCCATTCCTGAGATAACTTCACTTAGGATAATGGTCTCTAGTTCCATTTAAGTTGCTGCAAAAGTCATTACTTCATTCCTGTTATGGCTGAGTAGTACTCAATGGTATATGTATATACCACATTTTCTTTATCCACTTATCAGTTGGTGGCCACTTAGGTTGGTCCCATATCTTTGCAATTGTGAATTGTGCTGTGATCAACATTTGGGTGCCAATGTCTTTTTGATATAATAACTTCTTTCCTTTGGGGAAAATCCCACTAGTGGGATTGCTGGATTGAATGATAGGTCTACTTTTAGTTCTTTGAGGAATCTGCATGCTACTTCCCATAGAGATTGTAGTAGTTTACATTCTCATTGACAGTGAATAGACATTCTCTTTTCACAGCATCTGCACAAACATGTATTGTTTTTTGACTTTTTATTAATGGCACTTCAGACAGGGATAAGATGGTATATCATTATGGTTTTAATTTGCATTTCCCTTATGATTATTGATGAACATTTTTTCATATACATGTTAGCCAGTTGTCTATCTACTTTTGAGAAAAATCTGTTCATATTTTATGCGTACTTTTGATGGGTTTATTTGTTTTTTTCTTGCCAATTTGTTTGAATTCTTTGTAGATTCTGGATATTAGCTCTTTGTTGTATGCTCATTATATAAATATTTTTTCTCATTCTGTAGGCTATATATTTACTCTGTTGATTATCTCCTTTGCTGTGTAGGAACTTTTTTTAGTTTAATTAAGTCCCATTTATTTATTTTTGTTGTTGCTATATTTGCTTTGGGAGTCTTACTCATAAATTCTTTGCTTAGGCTGATGTCTAGAAGAATTTTTCCTATGTTTCCTTCTAGAATTTTTATGGTTTCAGGTCTTACATTTAAGTCTTTGATCTATTTTGAATTAATTGTTGTGTATGGTGAGAGATAGGGATTCAGTTTCATTCTTCTGCATGTGTCTATCGACTTTTCCCAGCAGCACTTATTGGATAGGGTGTCTTTTACCCAGTGTATGTTTCTGTCTGCTTGGTTGAAAATCAGTTGGTCATGACAATATGATTTTATTTTTGGGTTCTCTATTCTGCTCCGTTGGTCTATGTGTCTACCTTTGTACCACTACCATGCTGTTTTGGTTACTAGAGCCTTGTAGTATAATTTGAAATCAGGTAATGTGAGACCTCTGGATTTGTTCTCTTTGCTTAGGATTGCTTTGGCTACTCAGGATTTTTTTTTTTTTTTTGCTCCCTATGAAATTTAGGATTATTTTTTCTAGAGCTGTAACAAATGACATTGGCATTTTGATGAGAATTGTGTTGAATCTGTAAATCACTTTGGGTAGTATGGGCATTTTAACAATGTTCATTCTTCCAATCTATGAGCATGGGATATTTTTCCATTTGTTTGTGTCATCTATGATTTTTCCCATCAGTGTTTTGTAGTTCTCCTTGTAGAGATCTTTCACTTCTTTGGTTAAGTACATTCCTAGGTATTTTAGTTTCTTTGTAGCTATTATAAATGGTATTGAGTTCTTGATTTGACTTTCAGCTTGACTATTATTATTATGTAGAAATGCTATTGATTTGTGTGCATTAATTTTGTAACCTGAGGCTTCACTGAATTCATTTATCAATTCTAGGAGTCTTTTGGTGGAGTCTTTAGGGTTTTCTAGTTATAAGATCGTATCACTGGCAAATGGATAGTTTGACCTCCTCTTTCCCAATTTGGATGCCCTTTATTTCTTTCTCTTGCCTGAATACTCTGGCTAGGACTTCTAGTACTATGTTGAATGGAAGTGGTAATAGTGGGCGTCCTTGTCTTCTTCCAATGCTTAGGGGGAACATTTTCAACTTTTCCCTACTCAGTATAATGTTGGCTGTGGGTTTGTCATATATAGCTTTTATTATTTTGAGGTATGTTCCTTCTATGCCTAGTTTGTTGATGGTTTTTATCATGAAGGCATACTGGATTCTATCAAATGCCTTTTCTGAATCTATTGAGATGATCATATGGTGTTTGCTTTTAATTCTGTTTATCTCATGAATCACATTTATTGATTTGCATATATTGAACCATCCTTGCATCCCCGAGATGAAGCACACTTGATTATGGTGAATTATCTTTTTGATGTGCTGTTGAATTCAGTTTGCTAGAATTTTGTTAAACATTTTTGAATATGTTAATAAGGGATATTGGTCTATAGTTTTCTTTTTGTGTGTGTGTCTTTTCTTGGCTTTGGTATCAGGTTGATATTGGCTTTGGAGAATAAGTTAGGGAGGATTCCCTCCTTCTCGATGCTATGGAACAGTTTCAGTAGAATAGGTGACAGTTCTTTGTAGGTCTAGTAGAAATCAGCTGTAAATCTGTCTGATCTGGGCCTTTTTTTTGTAGGGAGAGTTTTTATTAGTTTCAATTTTGCTACTCATTATTGGTCTGTTCAGGATTTCTATTTATTCCTGATTCAGGCTTGTGAGGTTGTATGTTTCCAAAAATTTACTTATTTCCTCTAGATTTTCTAGTTTGTGTGTATAGAGGTTGTCATAGTAGTCACAGATGATATTTTGTATTTCTGTGATATCAGTTGTAATGTCTCCTTTTTCATTTCTGACTGAGATTATGTGAGTCCTTTGTCTTCTGTTTCTGGCTAATCTAGCTAGTGGTCTATCACTTTTGTTTATCTTTTCAAAGAACCAACTCTGTTTCATTGATCCTCTGTATTTTTTTAGGTTTCCATTTCATTTGATTCTACTCTGAGCTTTGTTATTTCTTTTTTTCAGCTAGCTTCAAGTTTAGCTTGTTCTTCTTTTTCTAGTTCCTTGAAGTGTGACATTAGGGTATTAATTTGTGATATCTCTGTCTTTTTGATGTAAGCATTTAAGGCTATGACCTTCTCCTTAATATTGCTTTTTCTGTATCCCATAGATTTTTTGATGCTTGTGTCATATTTGTCATTCAGTTTGAACAATCTTTTGATTTCCATCTTAATTTCATCATTGACCTAAGGATTGCTCAGCATCAGATTGTTTGATTTCCATGACTTTGTGTGAATTTGAGAGTTCCTCTTGGGATTGCTTTCTAGTTTTATTTCACAGTGATCTGAGAAGATACATGGTATTATTTGAACTTTTCTATTGCTTCTCAGCCTTTTGGCTAAGTTAGAGTGTATTTGAATTTTTCTGAATTTTCTGAGACTTGTTTTGTGGGCTAACATGATCTATCTTGGAAAATATCCCATGTACTGATGAGAAGAATGCATATTCTGCAGTTTTGGGGTAGAATGCTCTGTAGATGTCTGTTATATCTATTTGTTCTAGAATCCCTTTTATGTTCAGTGTTTCTTTGTTGATATCTTGATGATCTGTCAGTTCTGTTAGTGGAGTGTTGAACTCCCTGGCTATAATGATGCTGCTGTTTATTTCTTTGCTTATCTCTAGTAGAATTTGTTTTATGAATCTGGGAACTCCTCTATTAGGTGCATACATAGTTAATATTGTTATATCTTCTGGCTCAATCACTCCCTTTATCATTACAGAATGGCCATCTTTGTCTTTTTTTTTTTATCATTGCTGATTTAAAGTTTATTTGATCTGATATGAGAATAGCTACTCCTGCTTGTTTTGGTTTCCATTTGCGTGGGTATTTTTTTCCATCCCTTTACTTTGAGTCTATAGAATCTTATTTGCTAGTTAGTAGGGTTTCTTGAAGTCAGAATATATTTGGGTTATGATTTTTCATTCATTTAGCCAGTCTATATCTTTTAAGCAGAGTATTAAGACTACTTATGTTATTGCTGGTATTGATATGTGAGATACTGTTCTGTTCATCATGTTGAATGATATATGGTTGCTTTGTTTTTTCTCTTGTGTTACTGTTTTATAAGAGTTGTGAGCTTTAACTTTTGGATATTTTTGTACTGGTGGGTATTGATTATTCTGTTCCAGGTATAGAGCACTTTTAAGCATTTCCTGTAGGGCAAATCTAGTGGAGACAAATTCACTTAGTGTTAGCTTGTCTGGGAAAGACTATTTCTCTTCCATTTATGAAACTTAGGTTTTCAGTATACAAAATTCTTGGCTGGCAGTTATTCTGTTTAAGAAGACTAAAAATATGACCCCCAATCCCTTCTGGCTTATAAGGTCTCTGCTGAGATGTCTTCTGTTAGTCTGATGGGGTTTCCTTTGTAAGTAACTTGTTGCTTTCTTCTTGCACCTTGTAGGATTTTCTCCTTATTAACTTTGGCTAGGCTGACGACTATGTGTCTTGGTGATGTCCTATTTGCTATGAATCTTCCAGATGTTCGGTAATCATCTTGTATCTGGATATCTAAATCTGTAGCAATACCAGGGAAGTTTTCCTCAATTATTCCCTCAAGTAGGTTTTCCACATTTTTTATTTTTCTTCTTCTTCCTTAGGGACACCTATGATTCTTATATTAGCTCACTTTACATAATACCACGTTTCTTGCAGTGATTATTCATTCTTCTTTATTCTATTTTCTACATTTTTGACTGACTAGGTTAATTCAAACACCTTGTCTTCAAGTTCTGAAAGTCTTTCTTGTGCTTGTTCTAGTCTATTGTTAAAACTTTTTGCTGTATTTTGAAATTCCCTAAATGACTCTTTCATTTCTATAAGTTCTGTTGTCTCTTTTCTTATGTTATCTATCTCTTTAGTGAATTTTTAGCTCATGTTCTGAACTTTTTTTTGTTTGTTTGTGTTGTTTTTAGGTCTTATCCTCAATCCTATTCATTTTGTTTGCCATCCATAATCTGTATCCCATATCTGTCATTTCAACAATTTCCTTTTGGTTGGCCTTCATTGCTGGAGAGCTATTGTGATCCTTTGGGGTTGTCTAGACAGCTTGTTTTTTATGTTGCCAGAGTTCTTATGCTAGTTCCTTCTCATCTGAGGCCTCTTCTCTTAGCTCAAAGTAGATAGTAGCTATGGTACACCTGTTCTCCTCTGCTAAGACTTCTGTTGTTTAGTGAAGATAGGGGTGCGTTCCTGGATGGCATGCTTTAGTCCTACTCTGGAAGCTTGATCAGGCAGGAGAGCGGCAGATGCACTGTGGGCCTTTAACACTGCTGTTCTACTGCTTCTTCCCCATTCCTCTGTGATTGTCACAGGGCCTCTGTGGCAGGCAGGCCCATGGTACAAGGTGCACACATGGGGTGGGGCTCTTCCACAGGACACAGTGTGTGCACAGGCTGGAGTCGCTGTGGTGCTGGTGCATGTGCAAGGTAGAGCAGGCCCATAGGGTGGAGTGGGGCCCCTGGTGAGGATGGCCTATGGGGTGGGGCACCTGCATGGAACACTACAGGCCCATGGTGGGTGTGCCTGTGCAGGACAGTGCAGACCTGCAGCGGGCTATCTGGTCAGGTCCAAAGGCAGCAGTTGTGCTGGGTTTCGTCCCACTCAGGTGGTGGTAGCTGTGGTTCAGCTGCCCTGACAGGGGTCAGTTGGCACTGAGGACTACAACCACATGCTCTGCCTGGGTCCTGTGGGAGGTGTGGCTGAGTGGGATCACCCCGGACACAGCAGTGGGTGCCAGGTCTGTGGTCTCCTGTTCTGCCCAGGTCCTCTGGCCGTGGTGGGGTGGGCTACATGTCATCCACCCATAGAGCAGGAACTCCCCACTCCCTCCACACCTAGCAGTTATGGATCTGACCCCTGGGTAGAAGTAGTGCTCTGGGGCTGGGATGTCACAGTTGTGCCAGCCACAGCACCCAGGGCTCACAAGCCAGCTGGGCCTTCTCTCCAGAGCAATGCAGCTGGACAGCCTGCAGTCAGGTCTCTGTATCAGTCTTTATCTGTGTCAGGGGCCCTCCTGCCCCTCTGGTTGCAATGTCTTCAGGTGAAGCAGGGAGCCCAGGGTTCTCTCCTCCATCCCTTCCCCAAGTGCCTCCAGTCCTGCTGAGCAGGCAGTCCCACTTCTCTTCTCTTCACTCCATTGTCACCTCCTCTCTGTGGATGCCCAGTGCTCTGTCTTAGATGACTGATCCAAAGGTGAATGTCTACTCTCCACTTTGATCTCCTCTGCGAGAGTGATGCTGTGTGGGTGCTTCTAGCCCACCGTCTTGTCCCCCAGTCCTCGTACCCTTTAATATAAGTGAAATCTGTAGTAATGTCACTTCTCTCATTCCCAATATTGGTAATTTGTGTCTTCTTTTTTTGTTGGATAAGAAGTGATAATTCCTTGTTTTGTTGTTCTAGTGGTTGCTTTAGGGTCTGTGGTGTGCTTGTCAGAATCTCCTTTCAAGTGATATGAAAATGCTCCAGGCACAGTACGAGAATGTGTCAGTAGTGTGCTTTCATTTCTCCCTTCCCAGCCCATCTGTGGTTGTCATTATACACTATTTGATATATATATTATAAATCTCTAAATGTATCATTATTATTTTGTTGAAACAATTATCCTTTTAAAATATTTAAGTAATAAGAAAAACCACATATATTTACTCATAACTATTTCTGGTCCTCTTCATTTCTTGGTTGTATTCATATTTTCATCTGGTGTCATTGTCCTGCCTGAAGGGCTTTCTTTAGCATATCTTGAAGTGTGGCTCTTCTGGTGATGAATTCTTCAATTTTTGTA
Source organism: Lemur catta (assembly GCF_020740605.2). Classification (NCBI taxonomy): domain Eukaryota; kingdom Metazoa; phylum Chordata; class Mammalia; order Primates; family Lemuridae; genus Lemur; species Lemur catta. Next base: position 86,612,216 of record NC_059137.1, read on the forward strand.
AGTCTGAAATAGTTTTGAATTTTACCATTTTAAAACCAAGGATATTTTTTCTAGGCATTGAGTTCTAGGTTAACCATTTTTTTCCTTCAATGTTTTAACGATGTTACTTCACTGTTAACTCATTTGTATAGTTTTGGATGAGGAATTTGCTATCCTACTGTCTTCTTTCCTCTGTACATCTTTCTTTTTTCTCTGACTTCTTTTAAGATTTTATATTCAGCACTGGTTTTGAACAATTTGATAATGATTTGCCTTGGTGTGATTTCCTTCATGTTTCTTGTGCTTGGAATTCATTGTGTTTCTTGCATCCTTGGGTTTTCATCAAATTTGGAAATTTTTTTCCATCATTTCTTAAAATATTTTTTCTGTCCTCCTCCCTTCTTTATTCTTCAGAGACTCCAATTAAATGTGTATTAGGCTTGCAACTTACTGATACTATTTCACTTTTTGGTTTCAATTGTGACGTTTTCAGGGTCATTAAATTTTTTCCTCTGTAATGTCTAATCTGCTGTTAATTTCATCTAGGTTTTTTTTCCTTCAGACATTATAGTTTTCATGTCTAAAAGTTTGATTTGGGTATTTTAAAAAGATTTCCATGTCTTTTCTTAACTCCTAAAATACATAGAATACATTTATAATAACTTTTAATGTCCTTTTCTGTTAATTTTCCCATCCATGTTAGTTCTAGGCTGGTTTTGATTGATTGGTTTTTCTCCTGATTCTAGGTTGTATTTTCAAGCTTCTTTGCAGACTTAGTACTCTTTGATTGGATGCAAGACATTGTGAATTTAACTTTGTCGAGTGCTGGGTATTTTTATATTCCTATAAATATGCTTCAAGCTTTGTTTTGGGACACAGTTAAATTTCACAGTTACAGTTTGATTTTTCTGAGTCCTTTTAAGACTTGTTAGGCAAACCACGGCAATCTTTAGTCTAAGGTTAATTATTCTCTGTTACTGAGGCAAGGTTTCTCTGAGTTTCCTACCTGTCAACCTATGATTCATGAGGTTCTCAGTCTGGCTGGTGGAAATGCACCTTAGTCCCGACCCTGTGTGAACACTGGGTATATTCTCTCTAATCCTCTAATTTTCTAGTTTGCCTTGATTAGAGTCCTCCTACCTAGGTGCTAAATACTTGCTGAGTTACCAGGGAGACCCTCTGCAGATCTCCAGAATTCTCTGTGTAGCTGTCTTCTCTCTGGCATTCTGTCCTGTGAATTCTAGATGCCTTCGTCTGTCAGGACTCTCAACTCTGTATCCAAAGACACAGAGGGATCCACTGGGTTCTTCTTCCCTGCCTGGTGGCCTGGAGACTTTCTCAGGTTGGGTAGCTGGGGCAACTGGAGGACTTACGCTGTTTGTTTTCCATTTCCTAGGGATCAATGTCCTTTACCACCTTGTGGCCAGTGTAGAGAGGCTACGTAACTTTTCTGAGAAGCCAAAGCTTATAAGACACAGAGCAATACCAGAATCAGGTCTGTTGGTTTCAAGGACCCATACCTGTAACCTTACACACAGCATAAAGCCAATGAGAGTGTATTTCTACAAAAAGAGAAATGGTATAAGCAAATCTCTATAAATGCTTGTCCTTGACCAAGATTTTCAGCCCACTTGTGCCACTGTGGAACTTATCTAAATTCTTATATACAGGATAGAAACCAAGATGAATCAATAATATGCTTCCTTTATATGAGTGGTTATCCCAGGCACCAGGAATAATATGGTGATGGTCCTGAATTGAAATAGCAAGGCCAGCAGTTGCTATGAAATCTTGGCAGGCCCCATGTGGGGCAAAAGGCACGCGCTCCATTCTAAGACTGGATAATATCTAGAAAAACCCAGTCTCCAACTATGCTCTAAACTGGAGTCCAGAGATCTGGTTCCATCTCATCCCCTCAGTTTTCTGATTACATCTTTTTTCAATCAGGGTTCCAAAAGAGAATTATCCTACAGACAAGTGGTTTCAGTGACTAATTCTTTGGTCTCCCAAGAATGCAACTTAGCTAGTACCATTGTAGATGGAGAGGAGATAAGCTAATTTATCACATATGTTGGCTGCTTACTGGATTGGGGTTTTATTCTACCAGGAATCATTGTTTAGAAGGGTCAATTGTGGTTTCCAACTTAACTGGGTTTATGGTGGGAGTACACAAGGCAGATGTGGGGTCTTCCACTCTGTCTGGGAAGAAATACCTGGCTGTATTTGAATGGGCAGAAAACCTGAACCCCATGAGCTGACTTAAATGGCTTGACCTCCTGGATATGCCCGTTTTTTAACCAGTCCTTCCTGACTCACTGTGTAGAAATGCTCACTCAGGCCAGCAGAAGATCGAGGGCTGTCTTGGGAAGGGCAACCACACATCTTCACCCTACGGTAGGTCAGGCTATGATCACTGGAATGCAAACATTAAGCTTGTCACTTCCAAGATATGCCCACACCCTCTTCCCCCAGCTCAAATTCAGTTGCCATAAATGGACAGGGAGCTAATTTTCCTGGCCTTGTCTCAAAACCAGGTCACTATATTCCCAAAGTCTAACTTGGCTCATATATTTTTCCCTACTAGGGTTATTTTTCCGCAGCTGTGATGGAATTGCCATTTTCAGTAGCTGAGAGAAATTCAGTATTTATTTTTCTCAGTGGGACATCCACAGTGAAGTAGGTGGTTACTGGTAGCTGTTTTAACCCCCATTGTATGAATCCTTGGACAAATGACCATAATTAATACTATCTTCAAGGGATTAATCTTGTGCAGGATACAAGCACTGAAGCAGATAGAAATAAATGTAGACATAGATACAGATATAAATATAGATATCTCTTGCCCATTTTGGGGCATGATACAAATGGATAAAGAACCTAGCCAGCAGCAACTGAATACAATTCCAACAGGGAGATTTATTACTGCCGCTGGAAGTAAATCATGGCTGATATTCTGGGCTGAGTTTACTCTGGGCATGTGATCTTAATCAGATCTGCTAAATATAGACTTGGAGAGGAGTCATGTCAGAACGTCGATAAGGACTGTAGCTGCCATCTGGATTTTTCGTGTCTTTTTCGGAAAGCAGAGAATTCATCCGGCATTCAGCTTCCTTGAGATCAAGCATAGGGGTTGTCTGCTGCTGATTCCTAGAGGGAAGCTCAAACTGCTGTGAGAATATGTCCCCAGTTATATTTGGATCTCTAGAGTTTTAGGGCAAAATTCTACCTTTTCACTAAAAGTCTCCCTGCCCCCACATCCTATAACACGACACCCTTTATGAGATTGTCACTCATGATTATTCTGATGACATGAAGCATTAGTGATGACTCTTGTGGACGTTTCTGTACATGCCCAGAGGAACTGGTGCAATCTTTCTGGAAAGAAGGATGTTCTCAGACATGTAATGTTTATCAAAATATCAGAGAGGTCCAGGCTTCGGTAACCTGAATCAAACTCTCCCTCCAGGCCCTCTACTTTCTCTGGGAAGAACAAGTCAATCCTCCAGGGTGACTCTGCTAATCTGGGCCTGCAGCAAACAAGTCTGCACAACCCTGCACAGAGTCCCTCCACTCTGAAACCAGTTCTGTTCTAGGGAGATGCTTTCTTAGGTCTAACAAAGTCCCTTGTGCTGACATCTGTGTATTTTTCTTTATTCTATTTTTAATGTATGGCTTTAGATGCACAGAGCACTACTGCTGTAAGGGAGTTGGGAGTTTAGCCTTAGAATTTAACAGAAACAGAAGCTTGGGCCCAGAAAGAGTGAGTTCCCACACCTAGTTAGAGTAAAGACCTGGTCTTCTGGGCCTGAAGAGCATTTCTTTTCTACCATCATGGCTTTATTTGAAGATATATTTAAATCCTTCCTCAGCTTCCATTTATCAAGTTGAAATGATCTTTAGCTTTTCTTAATAAGTATAGTTTTCCAAACTTTATGTGTTTTCATCATATTTTCTCCTCTTTCTCCATGTATAGATTAAATTATGGTGTCCTATACTGGTCTTAGAATAAGTAGCAGACTCTAACTAATATTATCTTGGATAGTATTATAATTCATAATAATTCATCAATTACATAAAAATATATCTTGAGCTCTGACATGCATAACATGTCAGACAGTGATATATACAGTGAGGATACAGAAATGAATAACAATACAGTCCGGCCTTCAACGCCCTTGAAGTCATGGAGGAGAGATGGGTATTGAGTGGTTGACTATAGTTGGGTATGGGGTATTGAATGTACATGTGTTGGGGAGAGGGGTCGGAGCACAAGAGAGTGTAATCATGTCTGTGGAGTTTTAAGAGAAATTTTAAGGGAAGTTTTTACCAAAAGCTGGATGTTTTAGCTGGATCTAAAAGAAGGCATTTCTGGCAGATAAGTAGAATAACCCATTTTTAGCCCTCTAGTATTCAGAAATGCTTAAGCATTGAAATAATGATTTTACTATTATTTGTGTGTGTGCGTGGGCAAATGCCTGTGCATGTGCATGTGTATGTCTTGAGTAACATTATTTGAAGTAATGGGATCAGATTAGTTTTGCAAAGATCACTTTAGCTGCAATGTGGAGAATGAATTTAAAGGAGAAGAAAGAGGAAAATTCATTTAGGAGACTAAAGGAATAGTTTCAGAAACAGATGGTAAAGATCTGGGCAGTTATGTCAGAATAATCCACAGGAATGAGTGGCCCCTTGGATGTTGAAAGGTCAGTAGTGACTTTCAAGGTTGTGCTTTGGATGACTGGGTTGAACTGTTTAATAATAGGCTTGCAGTTATCCTGTCAAATATATCAATAAATTTAGGCAGAGTAGAAGTTTGGGGTAGAAAATAAGGAGTTCAATTTTAGCCATGTGAACTTAAACAACCTGGAAGTATCCAGTTTGCATTATCCAGTAGGAAATGGTTCTGGAGGACAAGGGAGAAGCCTCGGATAGAAATGCAAGGCAGGTGGTAGTTAAGCCAAGGAGAGGACGATTGTGTTCAGGGAGAAAGTGTGCCCAGAAGAAGGTTACTTCTTAGAGGGTAGGCAGGAAAGCTCCTGAAGGAGACTGGGAAGAAATGCTTGGATGGCAAGAGGAGAACCCGAAGCATGTGGTCAATGGGGCTCATGTCCTCAAGGGCTCAAGTGAGAAAAAGACTCTGCAGTGAACATGTAACAGGTGATCCCAGGGCAGTTTATTGCCAGTGTGGAAAGCACTGGTTCCAGAATGCAATACATTGAGGAATGCATTTTTTCCCTTCTTCAATACTCATATGGTGAATTACCTTGATTGATTTTTATATATTGAACCACTCTTGCATTCTTGGGATTAATATCACTTGGTCACAATGTATAATCCTTTAAATATGCTCTGGATTCTGTTTGCTAGAATTATGTAGATTTTTCTTTTTGGTCTGTATTCATAAGGGATTTTGGTTTGTAGGTTTTTTTTTTTTCCTGGTAATGTCTTTATATGGCTTTGGTATTATGGTAATGCTGATCTCATGGAAGGAGTTAGGAAGTGATCCTTCTTCTGCTGTTGTTGTTTTGTTTTTTTGAAGGGATCTAAGAAAGGTTTCTATTAATTCTTTAAACATTTGGTAGAATTCACTAGTGAAATCATCTGGTCTGGGCTTTTCTTTGTTGAAAGTTTTTAGATGGCCAACTCAATCTATTTTTATTTGTTATAGGTCTATTCAGATTTTCTTTTCTTACTGAGTCAATTTTGGTAGATTGTATTTCTCTAAAAATGTGTCCATTTTATCTAAAAGATTATCTAATTTTTTGGCATACAGTTGTTCACAGTATTCTTTTGTAGTATTTTTTATTTCTGTATGCTCACTAGTAACATCTCCACTGTTCCTGATTTGAGTAGTTTAAGTCTACTCTTTCTTTTCCTGGTCAGTCTGGCTAAAGTTTTCTCAATTTTTTTATATTTTCAAAGAACCAATTTTTGGTTTTATTGATTTTTTTCTATTGTCTTTCTGTTATCTATATCATTTATCTCCCCCATAATGTTTATTTCCTTCTTCCTTCTTGCTTTTGTCTTAGTTTGCTCTTCTTTTTCTAGTGTTTTCAGATAGATGATCAAGTTATTGATTTGAGATCTTTCAGTTTTGATGTAGCCATTTGTAGTTATAAATTACCTCTGAGCATGGCTTTTGCTGCATTCCATATATTTTGGCATGCTGTGTTTTTAATTTAACTCCAAATATGTTTTAATTTACCTTGTGATGTCTTCTTTGACTCATTTGTCTTTTAGGAGTGTTTAATTTCCACAATTTGTGAATTTTCCAAATTTTCTTCTGTTAATAATTTATAATTTCATTCTATTGTTTTGGAGAACATACTTTACTTTGCATGATTTTTATATTTTTAAATTTGTTGAGACTTGTTTTGTGGACTAACATATGGTACATTCTGGAGAATGGTTCACTTGAGAAGAATATATTCATTTGTTATTGGGTAGAGTGTTCTATAGGTGTCTGTTAGGTCTTATTGGTTTATAGTGTTGGTCAAGTTCTCTATTTCTTCACTGATCTGTCTAGTTGTTCTAGTTGTTACTGCAAGTGGGAATTCAAGTCTTCAACTATTATTATCAAACCATTTATTTTTGCCTTCAATTCTGTCTATTTTTTCTTTATGTATTTTGGACTTCTGCTGTTAGGTTTATATATATTTATAAGTGTTAGGCCTTTTTGATGAATTGATTCTTTTATGCTTAATATAATGTCCTTTTTGTCTCTTTCACAATTTTTTTCTTGAAGTCTATTTTGTCTGATATGAGTATAGTCATTCCATCTCTCCTTTGATTACTGTTTGCATTGGATATCTTTTTTCCCACAACATTTTACTTTCAACCTACTTGTGTCTTTAAATATAATGTGAATCTCTTGTAGACAGAATATAGTTAGAACATGTTTCTAAAAAAATTTATTGTGCCAATCTATGCCATTTAATTGGAAAGTTTAATCTATTTACATTTAATAGAATTACTGATAAGGAAAGAATTACATGTGCCATTTTGCTATTTGTTGTCTATATCTTATATCTTTTGTTTTGTTTTTGTTTTTGTTTTAAGAGACAGGGTCTCTCTCTGTTGCCCAGGCTGGAGTGCATTGGCTTAATCATAGTTCATTACAGTCTCCAACTCCTGGGGTGAAATAATCCTTCTGCTTCAGCCTCCTGACTACCTGGGACTACAGGTGCATGCCACCAATCCTGGCTAATTATTAAAACTTTTTTTTTTAGAGATGGGGTCTAACTATGTTGCTCAGGCTGATCTTGAACTCCAGGCTTCAAACAATCCTCTCACCTCAGCCTCCCAAAGTGCTGGGATTATAGGCATAAGTCACTGTATCCAGCCTTTATATCTTATTTGTTCCTCAATTTCTCCACTATTTTGTTCTTTTGTATTAAATATATTTTCTAGTGTACCATTTTAATTCCCTAGTCATTTCTTTTACTATGTATTTTTGATTTATTTTCTTAGTTTTTTGGGGAATTACATTTTAATTTATCATAATTTAGTTCAGATTAATAATGACTTAATTTCAATATTATACAAAACTTAACTCTTACATAACTCCATTACTTGTCCTTTAATGTATTCTCACAAATTACATCTTTATACATTGTGTGCCCAACAACATATATTTATAATTATTGTTTTATGCAGTTGTCTTTCAAATTATGTAGGAAAAAGAGAGGTTGCAAACAAGTAATATATTAATACTGTTTTATATTTGTCTATGTAAGTTACCTTTACTGATGTTCTTTATTTCTTCATGAATATTTAAGTTATTGTGTGGTGTCATTTTATTTTAGCCTTAAGGACTCCTTTAGAATTTCTTGTAGGATAGGTCTGCCAGTGCCAAACTCTCAGTTTTTGTATACTGGGATGTTTTAATTTCTCTCTCATTTAAAAAATTAATAGACTTTATCTTTTGAGTAGTTTTAGGCTTACAGAACAATTGAGTGAAAAGTAAAGATGTTTTCTATTTACCCCCTTACTCTCTCATCCCAAGATCTCCTATTATTAACGTTTTAGATTACTGTGGCACATTTGCTACAATTGATGAACTAATACTGACACATTATTATTAACTAAAGCCAGTAGTTTACGCATTAGGGTTCATTCTTTGTGTTTTATATTCTATGGGTTTTGAGAAATGTATAAAGGTATGTATCTACCAGTACAGTATCATACAGAATAGTTTCACTGCCTTAAAAATGCTCTGTGCTCTAGCTATTTATCACCACCTTTCTTCCCCAAACCCTTACAACTATTGAACTTTTTACTATTTTCACAGTTTTGCTCAGAATGTCATACAGTTGAAATCATACGGTATATAACCTTTTCAGATTGACTTCTTTTACTTAGTAATTGGTGCACTGCTTTTTTGAGACCATATTTCTATCTCCTGGTTAAAGAGCAGGACTGGCTATATAATTTATATTTAAGGTTCCTCCATGTCTCTTCAGAACTTGATGGCTTATTCCACTTTATTGCTAAATAATATCCATTCATTGTATGAATATGCTGTAGTTTATTCATTCACCTATTGAATGCTTCCAAGTTTTGGCAATTACAAATAAAGCTGCTATGAATGTTTTTGAGGAAGTTTGTGTGTAGACATTTTTCCACTCATTTGGGTAAAGTCCAAGGAATGTGATTGCTAAACCATATGGTAAGAGTATATTTAGTTTTGTATAAAACTGCCATTCTGTCTTTCAAAGTGATTGTACCATTTTGCATTCTCATCAGTAATGAATGAAAATTCCTGTTGTTCATTGCAACACATCTTTGCTAGTATTTGTATTTCCCCCTAGGTTTATTGAGCTATAATTGACAAATAAAGTTATGTAAATTTAAGGTGTATGGCATGATGACTTGATATGCATATATATTGTCAAATGATTACCATAATCAAGTTAGTAAATCTATCAACTTGTCTAGTTATCATTTTTTGTGGTAGTAGAACATTTACATGTAGTAGTACATTGAAGATCTACTCTTTTAGTACATTTAGCACAGAATACCATATTGTTAACTAGATTCACTATGCTATTTTAAGCTTGTAACAACCTAATTTTGATTGCATACAAAAATTCAATACTTTTGCTTTTCCCCCCACTCATATTTTAGGTTATTGATGTTACAATTTATGTATTTTTATATTGTGTGTCCAATAACAAATATTGTAGCTACAGTTATTTTTAATATGCTTGTTTTTTAACTTTTATACTAGAATTGAAAGTAGTTTATGCACCAGCGTTACAATTACAAGGAATTTTGCCTTTTACCATGTATTTACGTTTACTGGTGAGGTTTATACATTGATATGTTTTTATGTTATTGATTAGTGTTCTTTTATTTCAGCTTGAAGAACTGTCTTTAGTATTTCTTGTAAGGCAGGTCTAGTGGGGATGAAATTCCTCAGCTTTCGTTGTTGGAAAAGTCTTTATCTGTCTTTTATTTCTGAAGGACAGTTTTTGCTAAGTATAGTATTCTTGGTTGACAATTTTTTTCTTTCCATATTTTGAATATATCATCCTGGTCTGCAAGGTTTCTGTTAAGAAATCATACTGGGGCTTCCTTGCATGTGATGAATTGCTTTTCTCTTGCTGCTTTCAAAATTTTCTCTTTGTCTTTGACTTTTGACAATTTAATTATAATATGCCTTTGTATGGACCTTTTTGGGTTCAATCTATTTAGGAACTTTTGGGCCCCATGAGTCTAGATGTTCATTTATCTTCCAAAATTTCACAAGGTTTTAGCCATTATTTCTTTAAATAGATTCTTTTCTTTTCTCTCTCTTTCTTCTCCTGGAATTTTTATAATGTGTATTTGTTTTGCTTGTTGGTGTGCCGTAAATCTTGTAGGCTTTCTTACTCTTTTTCATTTTTTTTCTTTTTGCTCTCTCCCATATAATTTCAAATGACCTATCTTCAAGTTCTTTGACCCTTTATTCTGCTTGATTGAGTCTGCTGTTGAAATTCTCTGTTGACTTTTTTTAGTTCAGTCATTGTACTCTTTATCTCTAGAATTTCTATGTTTTTTTTGAATTTATGGTTTCTATTTCTTTGTTGAACCTCTCCTTTTCTTCATGTATTGTTTTCCTAATATTGTTTAGTTGTCTATTCATGTTTTCTTGTAGTTCACTGAACTTCTTTAAGAGGATTATTCTGAATTCTTTGTCAGTCAGGTCATAGATCCTCCATTTCTTTAGGGCCAATTATTGGAGTTTTATTAGTTTCCTTTTATGGTGTCATGTTTCCCCAATTCTTCATGATCCTTGTATACTTGTGTTGGTTTCTGTACATTTGAGGAAGTGGCCACCTCTTGTAGCCTTTATAGGTTCACTTTGGCAGGAATAGATCTTAACCATTCTGTTTAGCCTGGGGTTCTGAACAGATCAGTTGGTAGTGTCCATAGGCAGGTGGGGCTTGCTGTCAAATTCCTTAGTTGGGCAGGGTGACTATATATGCTCTGAGCTTGGGTGGGGCTGCTGGATGAACTCCGAATTCAGGCGCATCTGCTAGCTAGACTTGCAGTCAAGCAAGGCTGCTGGCTGGGCTCTGAGTTCAAGCAGATTGATGGCTGGGTTCCCTGGTTGGATGGTGCCACTGACTGGCCTCCACAATTGCCTCTGTAATCACAGGGTTGCAGGCTGTGCTGCTTGGCAATGTGATACCACTGGCTTGACTCCACTATTGGGTGGGGTGTCTCAGCTTCACTCCTAGGTTCTAGGATTTTCACAAAGGTGTTCTTGTCTGTGAGTAGTTGCTAGCTGGGCTTTCTTTGAGGAGTACTAAAGCTGCCATCTTGCTGATGTCACTAATATCTTCAGTGTTTTGGATTTTAGCCATTCTAATAGGCATGTAGTGGTATAGTATCTCATTGTTGTTTTAATTGCTTTAATTACTGTTTTCCTTTCCTAAAACATGTAATATTGAACATCTTTTTATATGCTTAGTTTCTGTCTGTGTATCTTCTTTAGTAAAGTATCTTTGGCCTATTTTAAAATTGAATTCTTTATTGTCTTATTATTGAATTTTAAGAGTTCTTTGTATAATTCTGTGTACTAGAACTTTAATGGACATGTGTTTTACAATTTTTCCCAGTCTGTTTGTTATCTCTTCATTTTCATAAAAATGTGTTTTGTGGAGTATATATTTTAAATTTTAAATTTTACTAAAGTCCAACTTACCAATGTTCTTTCATGGATTGTGTTTTTGGTGTGGTATCTAAAAAGCTAAACCTAAGGGCACTTAGATTTTCTCCCATGTTATCTTCTAGGAATTTTATAGTTTTGCATTTAGGTCTATGACACATTGTTAGTTAATTTTTGTGAAAGGCATAAGGACTGTGTCTAGATACTTTTTTTTTAAATGTGGATATTTCATTATTTCAGCACAATTCGTTGAAAACACTATCCTTTCTTTGTTGAAATGTTTTTGTTCCTTTGTTAAAGATCAGTTGACTATTTATGTTGGTCTATTTCCAGGATCTCCATTCTGTTCCATTGATCTATTTGTTTGTTCTTTTGCCAGTATCTTTATTACTTTAGCTTTCTAGTAAGTCTTGAAACTGGTTAGTGTCAGTCCTCTGACATTGCTGTCCTGCAATATTTTATTGACTATTCTGAGCCTCTTGCTTCTCCATATAAACTTTAGAATCTTTTTGTTCTTATCCACAGAACAGCTTGCTGAGATTTTGATTGAAATTATGTTGAATCTATAGATCAAGTTGGGAAGAACTGACATCTTGACAATATCGAATCTTTCTATTTATGTACATAAAATATCTCTTCATTTATTTAGAAATCTTTTGATTTCTTTCATCATAGTTTTTTTTCTTATGTAGATCCTGTACATATTTTGTTATATTTTATTATGAGAGCCCCCAGCTATACTGGGGTTCCAGTATCAGAGTGGCTAGCAACCCTGCCCTAATGGGTGTAGGTGTTTATAGTGTGTTTTTCCTGGGATAATTATTTTACCTGGTAGCCTAATGCTTAGTTGTCTGACCTGTGACCAGTGGTTCCTCACACAGAAAATTTGTTTATATTGGCAGATGCCTTTGTGGCTCTTCTCTGACCTGTGTCTAGTTGTTGCCTGCCTGACCATTGCTTAGTTGTGGAAACCCAACCTTAGCTGTGTTCTCCCCAGTGTCCCAGGGAAAACCCAGCCTGGGGCAGCCCCTGGTTCTTGAGATGCAAGACACAAATTCAACACCACATCACAACAGGAAATAAGTTCAATATTTATTACTTATAGATATCAGGCAGGGAGGGCACAGTCAGTAGGGAGGGTAGTTCTCTGTCCCTGGATCATGCAGGAATGAAGAGTCAGGTAGAGAGAGAAAGAGAGGGAGCATGGTGACTAGCAGTATATACAAGGGAACAGGGTGTGGGTCACTTTAAATTTGTGGGCAAATGACCGAATGGTCTATTTAAAGGAAGCAGCAGGAAAAACGAGGAGCCCAGTCTACTAGCCAGGAGCTATACCTCTAAGTTCTTATCTCTGACCACTGGCTTGAGCCATTTGACTGTGGAGCTCTATTCCTAATGCCTGGAAACAGCAACCTTTGCTGTGTCATTCCCGTTACAGATTATAGCTAAGGATCTAATGTTTTTGGTGATAATAAAAATTATATAGTATTTTACATTTCAAATTCTAGTGTTTCATTGTTGCTATGTAAGAAAGCAATTAACTTTTTAAGTTTTATCATTACCTCATATCCTGCAACCTTTCTATAGTTGCCTTCGAGTTCCAGAAATTTTTGTGTTGATTCTTTGGAATTTTCTACTTAGGCAATCATGTCATCTGTGAACAAATATAGTTTTATTTTTTTCTTCCCAATATGTATACATTTAATTTCTCTTTCTTGTCTTACCGTGTTAGCAAGGACATTCAGTACAATGTTGGACCCTTGTGTTGTCTCTGATCTTAATGGGAAAGAGTTTCTCACCATTAAGCATGATGTTAGCTAAGGATTTTTTTTGTAGATGTTCTTTGTCAAGTTGAGAAAGTTCCCCTCTACTCCTGATTTGCTGAGAATTTTTATCATAAATGAGTGTTGGATTTATCAGATGTTTTTTCTGCATCTATGGTTATGATCATATGATTTTTTTAGCTTATTAACTATGGTGGATTACATTAGTGTTTGAAAATGTATCAATGTGGATTACATTAGTTTTTGAATATTTATTTAGCCTTGCATACCTGGAATAAATCCCACTGATATGGTTTGGATGTTTGGCCCCTCCAAATCTCATGTTGAAATTTGATGTCCAGTGGGGATGTGGTGGGAGGTGTTTTGGTCATAGCGGTAGATCTCTCATGAATGGCTTGATGCCATCCCTGCGATAATGAGTGAATTTCTTGCTTTATTAGTTCACGTCAGAGCTGGTTGTTTAAAAAGAGCCTGGCACCACCTCCTCCCTCTTTCTTTCTCCTTTTATTGTCATGTGACATGCCTGCTCTCCTTCAACTTCCGCTTTGATTGGAAGCTCCTTGAAGCCCTTACCAGAAGCAGATGCTGGTGTGATGCTTCTTGTACAGTCTGCAGAACTGTGAGCCGAATAAACCTCTTCTCTTTATAAATTACCTAGCTTCAGGTATTCCTTTATAGCAACACAAAATAGACTGACACACCCACTTTGTCATGTTGTATGATTCTTTTCATACATTATCTTGTTATACAATTCAATTTGTGAATATTTTATTGAGAATTTTTTGTGTCTATGTTCATGAGAGTTGTTAGTCTGTAGTTTTCCTTTTTTTAATGTCTTTATCTGGTTTTGGTATTAGGACCTGGCCTTATGGAGTGGATTAGGAAGGATTCCTTCTGCTCTCTTTTCTGCAAGAGATTGTGGAGAGTTGTGATAATTTATTTTTTAAATGTGTCTTTAATGACATGAATGTCATCATTAAAACATTTAATGTCATCAGTGAATCCATCTGGCTCTGGTGGTTTCTGTTTTGGAAGCTTATTCGTTATTGAGTTTATTTCTTTAACAGGTAGAGACTTATTCAATTATCTATTTCTCTTGTGTGAGTTTTGAAGATTGTGCCTTTCAATGAATTTGGTCCATGTATCTAGCATATCGAATTTGTGGGTGCAAAGTTGTTCATAATAATGCTTTATTATTCTTTTAATGTCCATAGGCTCAGTAGTGATGGCATCTTTTTTTTCTCTGATACTAGTAATTTTGTCTTGTCTTTTTTCTCTTAGGAACCTGGCTAGAGGTTTACCAATTTTATTGATCTTTTCAAAGAACCAGATTTTGTTTCTGTGGATTTTTTCCTAATGATTGCCTGTGATCAGTTTTATCCATTTCACTCTATTTTTAGTATTTCTTTTCTTCTTCCTACTTTGCATTTAATTTGCTGTTCTTTTTCCAATTTTCTAAGGTGAAAGTTTATATTATTCATTTTAGATCTTTCTTCTTTTCTACCATATGCTTTCAATGCTATAAATTTTCCTCCAAGCACTGTTTCATTGCATCCCACAAATTGTGATAAGTTGTATTTTATTTAATGCAAAATATTTTTAAATTTCTCATGAGACTTCTTCTTTGACCCACATGCTATTTAGAAGCTTGTTTTTTTTTTTTTTTTTTTGAGACAGAGTCCCACTCTGTTGCCCGGGCTAGAGTGCCGTGATGTCAGCCTAGCTCACGGCAACCTCACACTCCTGGGCTCAAGCAATCCTACTGCCTCAGCCTCCCGAGTCGCTGAGAGTACAGGCATGTGCCACCATGCCCGGCTAATCTTTTCTATATATTTTTAGTTGTCCAGCTAATTTCTTTCTATTTTTTTGGTAGAGAGAGGGTCTCGCTCTTGCTCAGGCTGGTCTCAAACTCCTGAGCTCAAATGATCCACCCGTCTCGGCCTCCCAAGTGCTAGGATTACAGGCATGAACCACTGCACCCAGCCTTAGAAGCCTGTTTTTTAATCTTCAAGAATTTTATGTATTTTTCCATCTATTTTTCTATTATTTGTAGTTTAATTCCATTGTGGTCAGAGAGCATACATGGTATGGTTTCTATTCTTTAAATGTTTTTAAGGTGTGATTTATGACTCAGAATGTGGTCTACATTGGTGAATGTCCTATGTGAGCTTGAGAAGAATATGTATGCTGCTGCTGTTGGGTAAATTATTCTTTAAATGTCAATTAATAATTGCAGTTGATTGATGCTATTTTTCATTTCAATTATTTCCTTTTTGACTTTTTGCATGCTGGATCTGTCTATTATGGCTAGAGGAGTGTTGAAAGCTCCAACTCTTTGAGTATGTTTAAAATAGCTTGTTTAACCCAGGCACGGTGGCTCATACCTGAAATCCCAGTACTCTGAGAGGCCAAGGTGGGAGGATCACTTGAGGCCACGAATTTGAGACCAGCTGGACAACACAGCAAGAACTGTCTCTACAAAAAATAGAAAAATTAGTCACGTGTTGTGGCATGACCCTGTAGTCCCAGCTATTTGGGAGGCTGAGGTGGGAGGATTGCTTGAGTGATCCTAAGTAAACCATTGGAAATACCAATTCCTTTAATGAAACACACAAGTCAGGAATAATTGTGAAAATATATTTGCATAAAATGAAATAATTTCAACTATATGTGAAAATGCATTCAAAATACCACAAAGCATTAACTAAATGTACTGCTGTGTCTGGGTTTTTCTACTATATTAGTCATTTGCTCTCACTGGATAGTTGGTACCAGGTTCCTACATTTGAAAAAACCCTAGGGGAGAAAAACTTAAAATTGAGAAAAAATTTATGTAATATTTGTGCATGTGTATAAATATATTAAAATTGTCATAATTTAATTTTAGCAGCAAGGTTCAAGGTTGGGAGGGGGCATTATTTGAGAACTACTAATCTGAAAATCAGTGGGGAAGATCGTCTAGGACATTCTCCTCAAGCGTCAGAAGCCCTCTGTTCACTGCCCGCCTGACGGCCATTCTTCATTCCGTTCCAGGGGGAACTCTCATCCAAACTCCTGGCGCCTTGTTCCGTAATGGGGAAGCACGTGGGGACACCCAGCCCTCCAAGAACTCTAGATCTAGCCTCAGCTGCACCTTGCCTGGTGACATTGGGCAGCCAAAGATCTCTTTTGCTTCATTTTTCTCATCTGCAATATGGGGATGATAATACTTCCCCTCCTGACATGATGATTTTTTTCCATGAAAAATCAAATGAACTGATGAATAAAGAATAATTGTATTGCTTGAGAATTACATATTTATTATTCTAGCTTCCATGGCAGCCCCAAGATTCATGCCTTCATGCGGTACCTTCTGGGTTGTTCTGTAGGACCAACAGCATATGGCAGGAGTGGTGACATCACTTCGGGAGATTAGAATGTAAGGGACACTGCTGCTTGTAACTGTGATAGATTTATCTGCCTGATATGCAGCCAGCTGATACACTGAGATACTGGGGATATAGCAGAGAAAGAATTTGATGACGATGGGGCAGCCAGACCAGGAGATGGGATGCTTCTGTCTTGTCTGTGCTTTCCCTCTTTTTCCTCACTTGCTCAGGGAGAAGCCAGCTGCCATTTCACCAACAATCCTCTGGAGAAGCCCATGTGATGAGAAACTGAGGCCTCTTGCCAGCAGCATGCGAATGAGCTTCAAGTGGCTGTTCTTGGCAGCAAACCTTCCAGCCTTTGTTTGTCAAGCTTTCAGGTGACTGCAGCCCTGGCCACCAATTTGACTGAAGCCTTATAACAGATGCTGAGTCAGAAGGACCCAGATAAGTCACTCCAAGATTTCTGATTCTCAGGAACTTTGTGAGTTAATAAATGTTTATTGTTTCAGCAGCTATGTTTTGGGGTGATTTGTTATGCAGCAATAAGTAACTAATGTATTCTTCAAGTACAAAAATATATGTATTTACCCATGAATCCAACCCAGTGTTGGTGACATGGAGGAGACTCAGTTCAACAAATACTTCAAAAACAAAAGTGAGAAAAGGAAGAACAGCAGCAAAGCAGAATGTGTGCGGCGCATGTGCCACGAGTCCCCCTTGGGAGGTTGGCTGCCTTGCGCAGTTGGCCGGAGTAACATGAGGAAGGTCTTTACTGCAACTTTCATGGCCTGGTACCAAATGTGCTTCCAGGAGAGACAATGTTGTAACAACGTTGTGACGGTAATAGGTTCATTTGACGGATACGCCGCAGGTCGGTACACTGAGACACTGGGAAGGTAGTAGGGAAAGAATCTAAAAATCACAGGGCAGCCAAACCAGGAGATGGGAGGGTACCTCAGACCCACCTCTCTGAGAGGTTTGGGGACAGGAGTCTTAGAGGATCTGGAGGGATGACGGAATGGTTGAGGGGGGTGAAGTGTGGGGATTGCTGATTGGTTGAGAAGTGAGGGGCAAGTCGTGGGGCAAGGAGATGAGGAAACTGCATTCTTGTGCTAAGTTCTTTTCCTTGGGGGTCTTTAGACCAGGCTGGTGGATTCAGGATGTGAAAAACAACTTAAGCAATGTTTGATCAAAAGTGTGGCTGTTCTAGCAACAGAGAGCCTGTCTATAGGAACAATGGAGACGCAGGTGGTGACTCTCGGTCAGTTACCAGCTGCAGGGAAATGGGTCGAAGCCACCAGCGCACTCTGGTTAATGCCTAACTATTGCTGTAATTCTGCTTAAAGCCTGGCTTGTAATTTCCGTTAACCAGGAGGGCGGTTTCAACCTGAGCCATTGTTTCAAATGAGCTCTACCTTCTTCCTCTCTCTGTTTTTAAAATTTTATTTATTATTCTTTTCGGATAATTTATTTCACTATTTCTTTTTTTTTACTTGCTGGACTGTCCAAAACTTCAATCTTGCCTTTCCCACCTTGAGGTTCAGGAAGCCTAGTGTTATGGATGGTGGCTCCACAAGAGACGTCGTCTTCACCCTCGGGATCTGAGCTGTTCTCTGGGCTGCCTGGTGCACTCTCTTCCGAACTGTCCTCTTCTTTGGAATCCGACTGATTCAACTCAAACAAGGCCACCTCCACCTGTATAATCCTGCCGGGAGTCCCAACAATGTTTTCAACATTGAAACGACCAGGTGGTGCAGCTGCCATTTCTTTTCTTAGCTTGTCATTTGCCCGCGCCATCTGTGGAAGAAAAGCCCGTACTTCGTCCAGCGAGGGATTCCTCTCTATCCAACTGTTCGCAGCGTGGAGATTCTCCCGGAATCAGACGGGGAGTTGATGAGCAACCTGTCCCATATGCCTCGGCGCTCCCCGCCGTGAGCAGCTCCTTGGACCCCGAGACCCCCGGGCAGACCCCAGTGGATGACGGACGGCTCGGGCTGGCCTGGGGCTCGCCGTGGACCTCCCTTCCTCCCCCAACCCTCTCTTTTTTTAAATTCACCGCTTTATTGAGGTATAATTGAAACAAAAAGCTGTACATAATTAACGTATACAAGCTTGATGAATTCGGAGACAAGGACATCCCCATGAAACCGTCCCACAGTCGGTCGCCTCCCTTTGTGGATGCAGTTCCGTGTGTGACCCTCTGTTACGGCAGCCTTTCAGAGTGACAGGTAATTTCCGAAGCCCAGTCGTGGAAAGACACGACACTCTATCTCAGTGAGGAGGCGGCGGCTGCCACGTCCGGCGATGCAGCTGTGCCGGTGCCTTCCCGTGTCCACCCGCGGTCTTCTCCCCGCCTTTGGCCCGAGCCCACCCGGCCCTAGTGCGCCGCGTCCCGCGGGTCCGGCCCGCGCAGTGGCCGGGGCCGGGGCGGGGCAGGCAGCTGCCTTCCTGCTTGCTGGTGGGGCGTAAAGCCCGGGGGCAGCTGGAGGGAAAGGCGGCCGTGAACTGGGGAGAGCAGGACGGAGCCGCACCCAGCAGCTGGAGCCCACCAGGGCACACGGGAACTCGGTCCACTCCGGTGGCCTCTGGCCGCGACGGTGCGCACGTCCTTCGGAAGCCGGGGCTCCCCGGGCGCCGCCCGCCCAGAGGTCAGAAAGCTGAAGGAGGGTCGGGGAGGACCCGGGAGGCCCCGCAGCAGGAGGCCGAGGGGCGGCGCCAGATGGGGCGTGTGGCCCCAGAGCCGCCCTGTGGCCCTCGGAGCACAGACACGCGCAAAAGGAGTGGGGGCAACGCAGTCCCGCCCGGCCCCAAACAGGTTATGCCTGACAGGGCCAGGATAAAACAAGCCCATTAAAAAACTGGTTTTAATTGTGCTAGAACAGCAGTACTCAATTTTGTTGGTCTCAGGCCTCCTTTACGTTCTTAAAGATAATTACGGATCCCAAAGGACTTTTGTTTATGTGAATTTTAGCTATTGATATGTATCATTTTAGAAATTAAAACAAATAAATTTTAAAAGCGTAACTTATTAATTTATTTAAAAATAAGACTAACCATTACATGTTAATATAAATAACATCTTTTTATAAAATTAACTATATTTTCCAAAATAAAGAATATTTAGTGAGAATGATATCGTTTTATGTTATTAAAGTATTAAAATATCTTTGATGCCTATGTTAATAGAAGACAGCTGGATTCTCATATCTGGCTCTGGATCTGTTGTGATATCACACATCATGTAGCCTCTGGGAAATTCCATCATAGACTCAAAAGAAGACAAGAATGAAAAAGATCGATAGTGTCTTAGTGTCATCATGAAAATAATTTTGATTTCATGTCCCTTGAAAGTATCTTAGAGACCTCCAGGGGTCCCCAGACCACACTTTGACAACCACTGCACTGTAGAACAAAGAAAACATTGTTCTCTAATTTGGGGGCAGCACTGGGAGGAAAAGTACAAATTGGAAGTGGTAGTTCTAAACTTCTGAGAGGAAAGAGCTACAAAGCCTATGGCTAGCCACAAGTGAAGCTTTGGGGCAATGATCTGAATAATTTAAGTCCAAACAACATGCTAATGGCCCCATTATTTGAGTAATTCAGATATTTCTCCCTACGATTCCAAAAATTCAAGCAATATTTTATTCATTTTGTCTTTGCAGATACTAATAGACATAGGATATAAAAGAGTTGGTAGGGAAAATGGCTGGAGGAAATACAGGGACAGGAAGACAGAGGAGAGAGGGAATGTCACCTCAGCAAGCGCCTGTCTTCAGATCCCTAGACCCATTTGCGGGGAAGGAGTGTGCTCTGGGGTTATATGTGTGGGCTTGGAGGAGGTCTCCCTCAGGAGCAGTCACCAGGCTCCAGGACCAGTTTCCACGCATTTCCCGAAGTATCAGCCGGTGATCCAAGAATTCCTGGGTGGGAGAAGTGAGTTCGTTATGGACATTTACACATTTTCAGTGCCTCTGGCCCATCTCTGCTGTATTTACCACAAAAATGTAAAACCAAATGATTGCACCATTTGCCTGTGCGTCATTAAGGTTTTCATGTGTCTTGAAATATTTTTGCCCTTTTTTTCATTTCTTTTTAAGTTAATTATAAGGCAAAACACTTTTCTCCCAGAAAAAATGAGCATATTTATCAAGAAACTCACTACTCTTCAAGAGAATATAAATTCTTGCAATATCCTTTTTAATAAATCAAAGTCTTTATTTGGAATCAGAGTCCTCTAAAATATCAACAGTTTTTTTTTCACCAAGCCTTGGTCCCTAGCCCAGTTTTTAGAAATATTTTGGAAAAGTACCAGCCTGTGATACCAACTATCCAGACATTATTCGGACACAGCCACTACTTTTACGATCATTACCCTCTCACTGAACCTTCATGGAATGAAGATAATGGCATAGTCAATGTTTTCCTTAAAATAAACCTTCTTTTTATTGGAACATGATTTTCTTCCAAGTTAAAATTATGAGCACTTTTTATATCACACATGTTCTGATTCTAAAACCATTGTGTATTTATTTTATCAAAATTGAATAATAGAGGACATTAAAAAAAATTACTTGTAAGCCTACTATTACCCAAATATGACATTTTAGTGTATGTCCTTCCAATCATTTTTCTAGCCCTATCTATGTATATAGTATACACATACATGCATATATGTGACTTCCAAACAAAGTTGAGTATTAAATCAAAGTCTTGATAAACTTAGGGCATCATTTTGAATATCTTAGTGAGTTGAAATTTCCCTTGCTTGAGACAAGGAGCTGGTTTGTGTTCCTATCCCTGTCCCTGTGTGAGTACTTGGGTTGAAGAGTGACTCTAGTGTTGCAAACTCTTTTCAATTTTTGCCCAAAGAAGGGAACTTGGTTTCTGGGCTGTCCCGGGGTCATGTTCACAAGACTGCAAACTACTTGCACTGATCCAGCAGGAACAAGGAGAATGAGCAGTTAGGAAGATGTCATCACTCCTAGTTGGCTAATCGCTAGCCTCTCTTCATGCCCAGAAGGGCATGTGGAGGAGACTAATTAGCTGCTTTGAAGGGAAAGGAAAGCCACTCTCCTGAAACGGAACTCTCCCACACCGAGGCTCTGGAGGCTTCTGTTGTTGGCTTACTTTTCAGACCAGTGAGGAATGGTTTGGGCTTTTGAATAATATTCCAGGGAAAACAAAGCCCACCAGATGCTTGCCTTTTAATGACAAAAGGGGAATTTTGTTTAAATTCATTGTTTAATCATAGCTCCACCCATATGATATGCTGCCCTGGGTTAAGAGATAGAGCAACACATGCACTGACTGGGGTACCTCTACACACCCCACTCTGTTTCGTTGTTGCTTCTTTTCTTCTAAAAAATTTCTTGTTTTGAAATAATTTTAGATTTACCAAAAGTTGTGAAAAATAATATGATGTTACTGTATTTGATTCTCATGCACACCCCTGTGTGTGTGCGTGTGTGTGCATGTACCCACGCCCATGTGCTTCTGTTGCAGGTAGTTTTTTCTGAAGTGTTTGAGAGTAAGTTGCAGACGTGATGCCCTATTATCTAAGCACTTTATTGTGCATATCTGAAATCCAAGGATATTCTCTTTTATAATTATAGTGCAACATCAAAACCAGGAAATAAACATCGATACAGTTCTATTGTCTAACCTACAGACTTTACTCAAATGTTTCCGGGTGTCCCACTAATGTCATTTTTCTGATCCAAGATCTCACATTGCATTTAGTCTTCATGTCTCCTCAGTCTCCTCTAATCTAAAAGGCCTAGTTCCTTGGCCTTTTATTAAATCTCCCATGGCCTTGACACTTGCAAGGAATAGTATTCAGTTATTTTGTTGAATATCCCTCAAAATGGGTTTGTCTGATGTTTCTGCAGGCTTAGATACAGTTCATGCATTGTTGGCAGAGATACAACAGAAGTGGTGCCGACTCAGGTCAGGAGACACAGGATACTGATTTGTCCTACTGATGTGTGCTGTCCTGGTGATGACAGTGTTGATTACTTGGCAAAGGCGGTGTCTTCCAGGTTTCTCCACTGTAAACTTCCTGTTTCCTCCTTTGTCATTAATTAGAATCTTGTGAGGGGTCACTTTGAGACTGTGCAAATATCCTGATTCTCACCATACTTTTGCCATTAATTTTAGCATCTATTGATGATTCTTGCCTAAAGCAGTCATTACAGTGGTGGGTGCCAAGTGGTGATTTTCGAATTCTATCATTCCTTCTGCAAGGAAGAGCTGGCCCTTCTCCCTTACTTATTTACTCATATCTGTGTGGGCACACGGATTCCTAGTCTATGCTATGGCTTGTGAACCTTTACCATTACTGTTTAGTTGCCCAAATTATTTCAAATTTCACCGGCGGGTGCCTTTTCCGGTTGGCTTCTGGGTTGTTTTGATATGTCTCCATCCTCTTCTGATACTTTACTTTCTGGGACTACCTGATACTCCAGGCTCATCTTATACTTTTCCTGCCCCAGCCCTGGGACAGATGTTTCTCCAAGGAGCCCTCACTCTTGTCACCGGCGAATGGCAAGAGAAGGCAGCACCTGCATGCTCTGGTTCACCCTCCCTGGTCACGGGTTGGGTTTCCACAGCTACCTGGGCCACTCACTCCCCTCCCCTCTCAGGCTCTCTGTCCCCTGCCAGCACAGTCCCCTCTTCTGCACACTGGGCCTGACGGTACAGCAGGTGGCTCAGCGTTTCCACTCAGATCTTAAAGGAAGCATGTCCTTGTTGTGGGCTTAACTCTGTGCCCCCAAAACTCATATGTGAAGTTCTAACCCTCAGTAACTCAGAGCGTGATGTATTTGGGGAGAGGGTCTTTAAAGAGGTGACCAAAGTAAAATGAAGTCCCATGGGAGGGCCCTAATCCAATCTGACTGGTGTACCATAAGGAGATGAGGACACAGACACACACAGAGGGACGGCCGTGTGAGGACACAGGGAGAAGACAGCTAATTACACACCAAGGAGAGAGGCCTCAGGAGAAACCAGCCCTGTTGACACCTTGATCTTGGACTTCCAGCTTCCAGACTGCAAGATGGTAGATTTCTGCTGTTCCAGCCCCCAAGTCTGTGGCACTTTGTTATGGCAATTTGAGAAGACTAATGCCATCCCTCACAGAACCCCCGCCGTCCCTCCTCCTGCTTCTCCTCTTAGTATGCCCCAGCTCAGGAAAGTATCCAAATGTCACCAGTGGGTGCCTTTTGCAGTTGGCTCCTGGGTCCTTTTGATTTTTTTTTTTTTGGAGACAGAGTCTTACTCTGTCACCCCAGGTAGAGTGCAGTGGCATCATCATAGCTCACTGCAACCTCAAACTCCTGGGCTCAAGTGATCCTCCCTGCTTGGCCTCCCAGAGTGCTAGGATTACAGGCTTGAGCCATCACACCCTGCTACTCCATCCTCTTTTGATATTAATACTTCCTTATTTTGGGGGACTATATGATACTCCAGGCTCATCTTGCACATAAGACGTGAGTGGAAATGCTGAGCTGGTTGTTTTGCCATCAGACCTGGAGTGCAGAAGAGGGGACTGTGCTGGCAGGGGACAGAGGGCCTGAGAGGGAAGGGGAGTGAGCAGCGCAGGTAGCTGTGGGAAACCCCCGCCCCCCGGGACAGGGAGGGTGAGCCGGAGCACCCAGGTCCTGCCTTCTCCTGCCATTCTCCGGTGACAGCAGTGAGGGTTCCTTGGAGAAATTTGTGTCTGTCACAGTTCATGTCTGTCTATCAGTTTTTCTTCTTCGTCTTTGTCTTCAGTTTTAAATCTGGAATAACTCTACAAGGGGGAACCTCCCCCACCAACTTGTTATTTTGAGGTCCCACTTGTACAGGAAAGGCAGGATAAATATGTTTGATTCTTTTTCTTTATTTTCTATTTTCAAAATGAGTTGATTTCTTAACATCTTCAAAATGTGACAAAGGAGCTTTTTAAAAAGTATTATTACGAACTCATGGAAACAAACGTATTTTCTGTTTTTCAAACTATTGCAATTATTCTTATCGCTGTTCAAATTGTCCCATCTTTGGTAAAAGGGAGACTACAAGTTGCCTCCTGAACTCATTTGGCGTGATTCTAGTAGAACTTGTGAGAGGCTTTTCTCTTTCTAAAGCAAGATGTTCCAGGTTCATTCTGTACATTTTTTTGGCCCAGATCTTGAAATGACCATTTCGTTAAGGGGCCCTAGTTTCTTTTTCAGGGAAATAGTATTTAGAGATAATTTAGGCACTAGGGATGCTCATTACTGTTGTGTTGTTTTTTGTTATTCAGCCATTTCAGTAGACAGAGCTAGCAAATACAAAAATAAAATACAAAGATTAAATACATCGTGAATCCATGCTGCTACTTCAAATTTAAATTCAACTTTTTTCACAGTTTTTTTAGAGTGGTAACTATATAGTATAGAAATTGCCATTTAAACCATTTTAAGTGTATAATTAGTGGGATTACATTCATAATGTTGTACAACCATCATCACTATGTATTTCTAAATTTTTCATCATCCCAAACAGAAAGTCTGTACCCATGAAGCGATAATTTCCCATTTCCCCATTTCAGCCCCTGGTAACCTCTAATCTACTTTTCGTCTCTGTGAATTTGTCTGTTCTGGACATTTCATGTAGGTGGAATCATACAGTATTTGTCCTTTTGTGTCTGGTTTATTTCACTTAGCATGATGTTTTCCGGGTTCATTCATGCTGTAGCATGTATCAGAACTTTATTCCTTTTTATGGCTGAATAATGAATATTCCATGGTATGCATAACAACATTTTGTTTGTCCACACATCTGTTCACAGACATTTGGGTTATTTCCACTTTTTGGCTGTTGTGAATAATGCTGCAATGAACAGTCATCAAAGTATTTCCTTGAGTCCCTGCTTTCAGATCTTTTGTGTACATTCCTAGGAGTAGAATTGCTGGGTCATATAGTACTTCTGTTTAGCTTTTGAAAAACTACCAAACTATTTTCCACCCTGCTGTATCATTTTATTTTTCCACCAGCAATAAATATCTGAGGGTTCTGATTTCTGTACATCCTTACCAACACTTATTTTTTTCTTAATCATTCTAATAGGTATGAAGTAGTATCTCATTGCAGTTTTGAGTTGCATTTCCCTAATGATTAGCAATGTTGAGCATCTTTTTGTGTGCTTATTGGTCATTCATATATCTTCTTTGGAGTATTGTCTATTCAAGTCTTTTGACAATGTTTTGATTGGGTTGCTTGTCCTTTTGTTGTTTAGTTGTAGGAGTTCTTTATATTGTCCCAATTCCCAATCAGGTCTCAAATGATCCGTTTTCTTCAACAAGTAAATAGCAAGGAAAAAATGTAAATGAAATCTAGATATTAAACCCTTTTTAGATATCTGATTTGCAAATATTTTCTCCCATTCTGTAGGTCTCCTTTTCATTTCTTTGATAATAAGTCTTGATGCACAAAAGTCTTTAATTTCAGTGAAGTCCACTTTGTTTATTTTTTCTTTTGTTGCAGTTGCTTTTGGTGTCATATCTAAGAATCCAGTGCCAAATCCAAGGTTATGAAGATTTACCCCTTTGTTTTCTTATGAAAGTTTTACTAGATTTATTGGAATCTTAAATTGTAATTTTCCATTGTATGAGTCAGGATAAGTTACACTGTTTCGCAATAACAAACCCTAAAATCTCAGTAAACCAACACAATAAAAATTACATATTGTTTACATCACAATACAGTGTGGATTGGGCAATTCTCCTACATCTTGTAGCTACATGGAGTAAGAAAAGCCTACGAGAGAAGTTTTTTAAAGATCATACCTGGAAGTACATGATTTTCACCTCCTTTCCAGTGGCCAGAACTCAGTCACATGGTCTCAACCTAACTGCAATGGAGTCTGGGAAATGTAGTCTTTCTGTCTGCCTACTGACAATTTTAAATTAAGGAATTATTAGGAAAATATCATTTTATCGGGTATTTTATTTTTGTTTTTTGCCTCCTTGAAAATTATAAGATGACAGCTCAATTCATTCATGTTGCAAACACAAGGCAATTAATTAGTGTTAATTTTAATATTTTATAATTTATATTAGTGGCTGTTTCTGGGGAGAAACTAGCACTCCTGAGGGATAATGACGTTCTGTAACTGAGGCAGCGACTTGGGGGAGTGACAGTGTGTGAAGTGTCCGTAACGCCCTTGAGGTGGCAGCCTGCTACCAGAGAAGGAGCGGGGGACAGCTTGGTTACGCTTGGCTCAGGGGATGTGCTCTTCATAAAAGTGCTCTGAACTGGAAACAGAACAAAAGCAAAGAAGCAGACAGACGCAGACAACAAAGAGCCGAGCGGAGGAGCGCGGGAGAGGGGAGAGGGGAGCAGGGGAAGGGGCGGGGGCCGCAGCGGGGACCCGCACAGCGCCCCCGTCAGGACGGGAGGGAGCGGTGCCGAGCGCGACGCCGCGTGCCGCCAGAACCTCGCGACAGCGCGCTCGTCGCTTTCGAAACCGAGAGATGTCAGGCGGTCTTGCTTAATGTAAAGCAATCTCAGAACGGGCTACGAATCCAGCGGCCGCATTCAGAGGGAAGATGAGGCTGTGCATCCTTTGTCGCCAAGGCAAACAATGAGCTCTTGCCTCGGTCACACCGGGAGTCTCCCGTCTGGGACGCGGGCCCGCGCTGGACGCGGACCGCAGGGATTAGCCCTCGCTGAGGGTCAAGCGCGTTTGCGCAACTGGAGCGTTTCCTTGGGAAATCACTGGGGCTCTCGGATCTCCACCGCGGTTAAGTTAGCACAAAGTGTGGGGAAAGCTCTGTCCCAAGGGCAGGAGGACACAGCCCTTATGTTCCTTTATGCTTTTGCAAGCTTGAATTCCTGGTGTCTCTAGCCTGTGGGTACCAACGGGGTCAGCATTCCTATGACAGATGTTCTCTTCGGCTTTTGTACACACCTCCATAATGCAGAATGCCTCCCTTTTGCTGACACGTGCCCACCCCCGAGGGCCGCCAGCCTGTGCTCATGGACTGTCCTCATACTTCTCCCTCCTACTCTCGTTGAGCTCTGCCAACTGAGATGACCTTGGAGAATGTGGCTGTCTCCTGGGAAAAAATTGATGTCAGGGGTGACATCTAGGATTTCCAAATCACAATCCTCCCAGCACCAGCACCATTCAGTGTTCCGTACAAATAGGTACCATCTCACAAGTTTATTCACATAAATGGAATCACTTGACCATTCCACCTGCTCACCTGATTGTCCTTGACAGTTTGAATCCCAGCTAAGTCCCAGGGAGAACCCTGGTATACTCATGCAACTAGCACAGTCTTAGTTTGGAAGATCTGGCTTCTGTAACTTTTTGCATTGTAAACCAAACTAAAATGGTTTCTTGCCTCCCTGATCTCACTGGTGCCATCGTTGTTCACCAAGTGAGGTTGACTTGCAGAGCTCTGCGCTGGACACGTGGTGGGGAAGATTGGGAGGCGGGACAACTCCAGGGCAGCACCTCCCATGTCTGCCACTCACATGAGCTCTTCAATATATTGTCTCTGGTTGTCATCACACAAACATGATGAGGTGTCATCACTCCCGATTTACAGCTGAAGACACTGATGAGGCACCTTTCCAGGTCTCAACAGTTAGTAAGTGATAGAGCCAGGTTAAGTGTCCGTGCACTTGACTGCTGTATATCTATAAAACCCATAAGGCATTGATATTAGTCTTGCTTAAACTATTTTAAAGAGATTTGAATAATAATAGTATCACATATTACCAGCACAGTTATCTTTTCTGGTATAGCTTATTCCCTTTTATCTGATGTCATTTTCCTCGTGCCTGGAAGACTTCCATCGACATATCTTATTGTATATATATATATATATAACTAGAATCCCTGAAGAAGAGAAATTGTAGGGAGGGCAAAAACAAATGTTTGAAGAAATAATAACTGAAAAATTTCCAAATCTGATGAAGTGATAAACCCACAGATCAAAGAAGCTTAATGAGCCCCTAGCACAAGTAACAAGAAGGTCACTTAAAACTGTCCTGATGCTCTTTGTATGTTTTTCTTTTTAATTCTTTTCCTCTCTTTCTCATTTTGAATAGTTTCTATTGCTAAGTCTTCTGGTTCACTGATCTTTTCTTCTATAATACATAATTGCTCTTAATCCAATCCAGTGTATCTTTCATCACAGACACTGAGTTTTCATATTAGAAGTTCAATTCGGGGCCGGGCGCGGTGGCTCACGCCTGTAATCCTAGCACTCTGGGAGGCCGAAGCGGGTGGATGGCTAGAGGTCAGGAGTTCGAGACCAGCCTGAGCAAGAGCAAGACCCTGTCTCTACTAAAAATAGAAAGAAATTATCTGGCCAACTAAAATATATATAGAAAAAATTAGCCGGGCATGGTGGTGCATGCCTTTAGTCCCAGCTGCTTGGGAGGCTGAGGCAGTAGGATCGCTTAAGCCCAGGAGTTTGAGGTTGCTGTGAGCTAGGCTGACGCCACGGCACTCACTCTAGCCCGGGCAACAAAGCAAGACTCTGTTTCAAAAAAAAAAAAAGGAAGTTCAATTTGGGTCTTTTAAAAAATACCTTTTATGTGTCTAGTTAAGTTTTTGAACTTATGGAATATAGTTATAACTGTTGTTTTAATGTGCTTATCTGCTAATTCTGACACCTGTGCCAGTTCTGCGACTATTTCAATTGGTTGATATTTCTCTTCATTATGGAGCTTTTTTCCTGCTTCTTTCCATGCCTTGTAATCTTTGATTGGATGCCAGGCACTGTCAATTCTCTGGTGAATCTGGAAAGAGTTTCTTGAAGTGAGGTTGAGCTGAATTTTGAAGGATATATATATATATATATATAAAGAGTAAAATGATGGAAAAAGCATTTAAGAAGAGGGATCAGCATGTGCAAAGGTCCTGTGGCATATAAGGCTTTGTGTTTATGAGAAAATAAAAGAATGTTGGTGTGACTGGAACAAATAATGAAATGGAGAATCATATCATATGTCTTTGGGGTGGAGGCATGGGCAGGGTGAAGGCAGCCCCCTTCTTCAGGGGCTTTGGTAGGCATTTTGGTCCTTATCCTGTAAGCAGTAGTAATCCTCTAAAGGCTTTAAGTAAGCTCAGATTTTCAGAAAAACCATTCTGGCTTCAATACAAAGAACAGCTTGCATGAGTTCCAGAATAGAAGGGTGGACAAGTTAGGAAACTACTGTAGAAGTCTGAGTGAGAGATGAGCATGTTTTGGGCCAGGAGGGGAGCAGAGATGGAAAGAGGTGGGCTGACCTGAGACACAAGAGGTGGGCTGTCTGCTGCCCCTTCCTGTCTGCACCCTGCCAGATCAACCACCAAGTTCACATAAACCCCTTTCTAGGGGGATATTATTTTCAGAGTGAATACATTTCTTACTAGTATGTTCATAAATATACTTTATCTCAGAGATCTGAACATTGTACATAGTACCTTAGAAAGGAAATTTATTCATTACCTTGTACCTGGCAGGGCCTCTTGTGAATCTCTTCCGATATTTGCCTAAGAATTCCTGTAAAACATTCAGCAATGAAAAACATCGTTGCAAAGGCCTAGCTCAATAGTCCTCATACTTTAGTGTGCATGAGAGTCACCTGACAAGCTTGTCCAAATACCAGTTTCTGGGTGCACTCCCCAGAGTTTCTGGTGCAGGAAGTCGAGGTTGGAGCTCAGGCTTTGTCGTGTCTGTGAAGTTCCTGAGTGATTCGGCTGTTGCTGGTGCAGGGAACACCGTGTGAGAACCGCTAGTTCATTAGCGGCGGTGTAGATAAGAGGTGAACTTCCTGGGCTCGACACAGAACTGCCCGTTTCTAGTGATGTGACTTGGGTAAGTTACGTACTGCTCCGTGGCTTTGTTTCCTCATCTAGGTCTTGGTGAGGCTTAGAATGAGGAATGTTTGTAAAGCATTAGGGCAGATGCAAAACGAGAATATACAAGCTTTTATAATAAGAAAGTAAGTTCTATGTGCCTAGGATATGCCGCAGTTCTCAGTGCACAGTGGGACAGATGACGCTTTCAGTTCATTCTTGGAGAACACTAGTCAAAATCCAGTGTCATATCCCAATGGGAGTCTTCAGTCAACAGCCTTGGAGAGGACTCGAGCTCTGTTCCCTCTCTACCTTCTCAGTTTGGGTAAATTGTCAGCAGAACTGTGTGTCAGGTGAGAGTCTGCCTCTCCCCTCCCGCCTGGGTCCCCACAACTTTGCCTGGAGTCACATTCGGGGGAGACAGTTGATAAGGGAGGCAGAGAGCTGACTCACCCACATGGGATGGCTTTGGGCAAGTTTTCCCAGGTTGCACAAGCCACAGTTTCTGAAACAGACGGAAAGACCGCCTCTGCTGGCCACTGGTGTGTCAGGAGGTGTGGGAAGGAAAGGACCCAGGGGAGACAGTGTCATCCAAGTTTCAGATTCCCCTAGATTCCTTAGCCATAAGCAAGGCACGGCTCACCTATACAGTCCATTTCTGAAATTTCCACAGATCAGAGCTCAGTGGCCTTTACCTGGGGCTTGCATGTGGGAATCACAGAGTTTTCCAGAGTAACCCCGAGGCCTGGGGTGGAGAGAGAATGGAACCAGAAGACAAGGCAGCTTCTGCCGAACCATCAGTCAGCGGCCTGCCCAGGCCTGGAATCCGCAGCTGGGCACCAGCCCTGGGCTGGACAGGCAAGCCACCTTCCAAAGCCTCTCATGTCCTCTTTGGAGACGAGAGCCAGAGATTAGCAACCATCCTTATAATTTGTAAAAGCCATATTATCGGCTGTTATTTAAAACATCCCTAAGTTGGGATAGTTAATAACAGAAACATAAAACATATTTACACTCTAAGATATGATTGAAGATATTGAATCAAGCTTTAAAACTTAAGTAACTTTGAAATGAGGTCAAAGTCAGAACATGTAGTGAGGGATTAATTAGAAAACTATGAACAGGCAAGGCTGGGACAATTCCCAACAAATGATTTTGTCACCAGGAATGGTAAATTCTAAGGAGGCAAATTAGCAGTAAGTTGCATAGACGGCCACTTGAATAAGACAGGCAGGATTAATTTTTCTCATTCCCTCAATTGCATTTCTCATACAAGGCTGACAAATGCTCTCTCTTGTCATTTTATTTTTATAATAGTGATTCCTTTTGTTCTACATTGCCTGGCTATTGCAATATGGACACAGCAACTTTTTCCATCCTATTTAGGTTCTCAGAGTGTATTGATTTTTAATTTTCTGGAGCCAATTGTCTCTGCAACAATACTTTATTCAGTACAAGAAGTAGTGCCAATTTTAAACATTTATAGACTTGTTTCTCCAGGGAAAAGCAGCACAAGCTAGAAAGAAAAACTAAAATTTTATTTGATGAGATTCAAATGGCAAGTGGGTGTTTGAATATAGAAGTCCATTTATTAAATGATATCCGGCCAATTTCTGTCCACTTTTTGGAGAGAGGACATTTTCTGAGGAATCAAAACGAGAGGGAATTTGCCATTGTCCTGCAAGCCTGATGGAAGAGACAGCATATAAAATTTTCCCTTTCTACATATAAATACACGTATTTTTAAATTAATACATTAATGAATCACATTATAATGTTGCTTTTCAAAAAATATTCTTTTTTTTTTTTGCTTGTCTTCTCCTCTTCCCCCCGCCAAACTCCCTCCCTGCCTCCTGTACAGGTAGCTCGTGATAACAGCGTGTGGCCTGTAATTTTCCTTACACACACGCTTACCTGCCTGCATGCGCACAGAGGTTGGAGAACTTTTCCTCATTGTTTTAAAACTGGGATAATAAAATAGGCATTTTTCTGCATTTGGTTTTATTTACTCCGTAATCGCTCATGGAAATCTCGTGCTGGCATCAATGTGGCTCTAATTCATTCTTTTCCATGGCTGCGGTCTGGACGGATCAGGATTTATTTGGCATTCCTCTGTCAGTAGGCGTTTGAGTTCCCGCCTTCTGCTTTGGAACAATGTAGCAATAAATGCTCGTGTGCTTGCGTTTTCATTTTGGTGGGATCGATGAAGGTGGATGCAGAAGTTTCGGTTTTGGTTCCAACCCTTTCGGTTCTCCCTTCTATGCTGCAGCAGCTGGAAAGGTGAAAGCTGCAGTGGCCACGGGCTCAGGGCAAGGAGGGGATGTGGCCTCTGGCAGAGCCTTTTCTCATACAGGTTGGGCATCCCTAATCTGAAAATCCAAAATCTGAAATGCTCCAAAATTCAACTTTTTGAGCACCAATGTGAGGCTCAGGGGAAATGCTCATTGGAACATTTCAGATCTTTGGATTAGGGATGCTGAGCTGGTATGTGCAATGCAAATATTCCAAAATCTGGAAAATCTGAAGTCCGAAACACTTCTGGTCCCAGGCATTTTGGATAAGGGATACTCAACCTGTACCACCGTCTTCCTGCTTGGAACGCGGCTACTGCTAAAAGTGCAGAGTTGAGAGAGAGGGGCGGGGAGGGAGAGAAGGAGCCTGCTGTCTATGATTTAGCCATACTCAACAAGCATTTATGGCATGTATACTGTGCTCTGGTGAGGGATGTGGACATAAAACAAGGAGACGTGGTCCATGGCGTCATGAATGGCCTGGTAGAGACCATAGTCACAGAAGCCCGAAAGACAACTAGCCTGGTCTGGAATGGGAAGGGACAGAAAGAGCCCTGCCTTGGGGAGGGAGTGGCCTGTTTCTTGGAACAGAGGAAAGGCCGGCATGGCCAAAGCCCAGGGCTGGAGATGCAGGAGGGGCCAGGCCTGGTTTGGCCTTGTCAGTCTCTCAAGGATCTTGAATTTGGCTGTTGGTGAGCAAGGGAGATGGCGGTTCCAGGAGGCAAGAGTGAGAGAACCATTGTGAGTGTATTGGGTGAGGATGACCCTGGCTTAGACCAACAAGGTGGAATTGGATTTAGAGAAAAGTTGATAGTTTCCAGATGTAGCTTTTCCCCATTTTGAAGATTATTATAAAACAATGGTGAAATGAAAATCACTGTATTTATATTTTTCAGATTTGCCTGATTGGTTTTTTTAGAATAAACTGTAGAAGTAGCCATCTGGACTGAACTCGGTGCCCAAGAAGATGTTGCTGTGTGGTGAACACTCCCACAGAGCAGCGTGCAAGACCCTCATCGGTGCTGAGGAGTGTGCGTAGACCTTGACATAGTGGAAAAGAAGGTTTTGGTGTTAATTTGGTTTCTTTTATTACTACTGTGGTCGAATTTCTCAGTAATGTTACAACATCACAAAACAGTTATTTGCTTAGGAGTTTATAATTTCTTAAAATGAAATGCAAGATTAAAGAAAATGCAAAGAGAATGGATTTAGAACTTTCCAATTTTAAAAAACACACCTTGCACCAGTCACCTTACAACTTGCTCTTTTCTATAGATGTAGTGTGTGCCTGGGATATGTTTGCATTTGCTTTCCACAGGGAAAAGTGGTGATGTCCAATAGGGCCAACCAGGAAAATGCCTTCATACTTTTCTTACTATGGCTATGAATTTCCTCACAGTTATAGTGAGGATTAAACAGGGGATTTATGTAGAGACTCTAGTAAAACACTCACACTTTAAAAAAATCTCACTAAAAGCTACTTGCTTCTTTCCAGCTATTTGTTCTCCATATACATCCATGGATATCTATAAACCAATGAACCAGTAGCCTCAACAAACCAAGGAAAACACTGTAGCACTAGGTTTTATAAAACAGGCATGTCATCAGTAAAAGCAAGGTTAAATAACAGATATGAGAGATAATTGGTACATGAATAATTCCATATGAGCCGGGCGTGGTGGCGCACGCCTGTAGTCTCAGCTACTCTGGAAGCTGAGGCAGAAGGATCACTTGAGCCCGGGAGTTTCAGACCAGCCGGGGCAAGATAATGAGACCCTGTTTTGAAAAACAACAGCAGCAGCCACAGCAGCAATAACAACAACAAAATTCAGCTTATCTTCTCACTGGGCTATAGAGATGCTTGAAAGAGCCAATTGGCTTTGAAAACACTGAACGTGTGACCCCTTGTACAGGAGGCACTTACTAGTGCTGGGTGCTGTGTGGTGACGGACACACGTCCCCCTCTCAGGTTAGTTCTGAGCGGGGCCTATTGTTAACCACGCAGCAGCTGAGTGTGAACCTAGACACTAAGCAACACTGGCACAAATGCCCAGATTAAGCCAATGTTCTGAGACCTTGTGTAGTCCCAGTTCTCTCCATTGACAACTGGCACTGGAGGTGACCACTGACAGGTTGTGACCCAAAGTACTAAGCTGTCAATATAAACCCAAAGTTTGTACATTATATACACATGTCTATGTATATAAATATATATATGTACACCTCCCTACTGACAGTAGCTAAGAGAAATGAGAAACGTTTTTGAGAAAAGAAAATCAATTCCCTCCTCTCAAGAAAAGCATTTCTATTCCTTTGCAGTTTTACAGAAACTTCATTGCTCCTCAAACACCATTGTTCAAGCATTTTAAGTTAATGCTGATCACACTGAATGGGATTCCAGCGTAGGAAAGTAAACAGGAACGCGGGCCCACAGCAGTGCCGTGTGTGGCGAGTCCTAAGGCTGGGGTGGACAGTTTCAGGAACTGTTTTGCCCTCCAAGCCTCTGGCCACCCAGGAGGTGCTGCTTGGGAGAATCGTGTCTGTGTCCCCACACAGAAGCTACTGGCCTCTTCGCTGTCACCAGTGTCCCTTGCATATGAACCCAGGGAATTAATTGATTAGGTTATAGATGAGCTAGTCTGGAAACATCCTCAATGAAGCAATTGTCTCTTTGGTGTCTTCCTCTTTACTGTGCCTTTGAAGTGAATGTCAGGCTGCTGTGCTGACCCCGCATACAAGCAGCACAGTCACGTTTCCAAACACTTACTGTTTTCTCGGAGAAGGGCACGTGTCCATTAGTGATCTTGGAAACACTTCTCGGCCCTGGAGATAATAAACTATTTGATCGTGTGCTCTGGGGACTGAGTTATTGCCGAACCTGCCTTTTCATGGCAGAAACGCAGTACACAAATTAAAGAATCATTTCTGGCCAGCTCTCAACATCATTCCATCGGAAAGGAGAATTGCTTGTCCAGAGTTTATGTTCTCTTGGTTCCATTTGGTGGATACGGCAGGACGCCAACCACGCAAGTCGGCTCAGAGCAGTGAAGGAGTGACCCCACCATGCTTCTGTCAGAACAGGGGGTGACCTCTGCCTGTGATCTGGGGAAATGGGACAAGTCTCGAAGAGCCCTGATGTCGTTTTACGTAAAAATCCCCTCCTGATGTCTGGAACCAGCACATGAGGGGTCTAACCCATCAGGGACCGTTCAGCTGAGGCACTAAAAGAAATCCCCCAAGTGGGTTATGAAACACAGGAGGTAAGTCTTTCCAGGTTCTTCAATAATTCAATCTTTTATTCTAGATTAAGTTTGTCAGTTTGATCTGGCTTATCAATTCTAAAGAAAAAGGATACATAAATAGCCTTTAAATCCTTTTATACCAATTTGCTTTTTCCATTATTGTGTTAGTGTAGGAGAGGTGGGATATTGGTATTCTACATGGCTGTCCCTGTACAGAAATGAGTGATTTTTGATAAGCATCCTAAAGCCTGCACTTGCCAATAAATGCCTGTCCCTCAAATGGCTGTCCGAGCAGGCTGAGCACTCAGGCCAAAGCTGCTAGCATGGCCCATGGCACTCCTGGAACCTGCTTTGGGAATTACCTTCACAATATGCGTGATGGCTTGAATTGGCTGACAGTTCACCTTTCTTCTGTGAGACCAATTTGAGTCTTAAAACAGTCAAGCATCAATAGATATCAAACCTTATTAAGAAGGCTAATCATGAAGTTGCATAATCACATTAAAGTAAAACAAGAAGACTGTTATTTCATCCATGACCTGTAAACTGGCTGTGAAGTTGGTTCCATGAGGGGAAGCCAGTATTTGTGGCACCCTATTTGGGAGTGGGGGCTCCAGAGGGGGTTCAGAAATGACCACCCTTACTGTCGGAGTCCAGCAGAACATTTACTGTGTGCAACTCATTTAACGAGTCTGATGCCACATTTAGAAAACACTCCCACTTGGTGAGTTTAGTAATTTGGCAGTGGAGGTGGAGACTTTTAATATCTCAAGGCAAAAGATGAATCAAGAAACAGCGCGTGTTGCAGGTTGAGCTGTGTGCAGGCCTGAATTTCCTGGTGACTGTGCTCCTGGTGACTGTGTCCCTTCTCCTTGATGGCAAGATCTGGTCTGCAGAGAGATCTCAGCAGCCACATGGAGAAGAAGGGGGACAGGCGGGTCTCTAAGGCCCCAACCCAACTTCAAATATAGAACAGCTTTTCTTTCACTGGCTTGACGTGTTTTTTTTTTTTTTATCAAAGGTCCAAATTAAATTTTGTTGGAAGGAAGAAAAAAAAGTTTCATCAATAAAAAACAAAAATCCTAAATTAAAGCATCAAATTAATAAATAAAACTTTGAATCCACTTGTAGAGTAGAAAAAGCTTGTTTTGATTTTGAAATCCAGGACTGACCATAAGATCTGGGAATCTGAGCAAGAGTGACACTCTGAGCCACAGTTTCTGTAACCTGGGCACAGCACATGCAGTTTCTGTGCAAACTATGTAAAACGATAATGTGTATAAAATTCTTATCATCGTATACAATAGAAAAAAATTGTATTAGTTAGGGTTTGGGCAAAGCTCCTATAAAAATGACTCCCAACTTCAGTGGTTTAAAAACGACCTCTCTGTCATGGCACAGTCCCTAGAGTGGAGGGTTCTCTGCAGTTGTGTTTTCTTCATTGGACCCTCTGGGGCTCTGGTTCCTTCCACCTTGCTGCTCCTGTGTCCCCTTGGGCCCTCCTCTGCATGGTCAGAGGTGGTTCTTCAGCACCTGCTCCACACTCTGGCCACAGGAAGGGGAGGTGAGCTTGGAAACCGGCTTCCTTAGTAGGGGACGTATCTTGCTTGGAAGGTTGCAACTCAGGCCAGGGCCTCCCAGCTGCAAGGCAGGTGACAAATGTGGTCCATAGGAGACTGTGTGCCTGGCAAAAGCTCTGCTGGAAGAGGGCTCTACTGCTAGAGGGGAGAAGGGGGGAAGAGGGACAGCCTCTGTGTTTAACAACGTGCATTTCTTTCTTCCTGGAAAGGATTTCAATATGGATACCTCAAAGTTCTTGTTTATAGTTGATGGGAAAAGTAAAAAACTATAAAGCACTAAAATAGAATCGGTATGATTTTTCTATACCAGCAATAACCAACTGCGAATGTGTAGAAACCAAGACCCGGTTCAGCGTGACCTCCCGCACGGAGCACTCCGGGAAGCTCCTGCGGGAGTGCGGGAGACCGTCTCACAGGGCAGGCCACAGCTCGCAGCTGCGGGGCTTGAGCCGTGGGATCTCAGCACGTCCACTAGGATCTCTGAGCCTTCGTTTTCTCACCAACAAAATGGGAATAGGTATGTCTCTCTTTTAGGGCTCTTATGTAAACAAAATGTGGCCAAATATAAGCACTTTGCATCTGGTAA
Source organism: Lemur catta (assembly GCF_020740605.2). Lineage (NCBI taxonomy): Eukaryota > Metazoa > Chordata > Mammalia > Primates > Lemuridae > Lemur > Lemur catta. The sequence continues at coordinate 86,650,020 of NC_059137.1, forward strand.
AGCACTTAGCAAAGAGCAGCGCAGTCATACTTGCGAACATCTAACTCAGCACTAAAAGTCTCAGAGAATAGATATTTATGAGGAAGATTCCTTGGACTTTTCCTTGCATGATGTTAGACATTATCTTTGTCATCCAGATGACTGCAGGTGCCGTCGTGGGGCTCAGCCGGTCACTGCTCACGCAGCACGGCCCAGGTCCCTGCAAATGCTTCTGAGTCAGCGAGTCTTGGGCAAGGCACCGCAGCGGTGCCTCCCCTAGAGCCAGCCTCCGCCTCGCGCCGCTTCCTCGCGGAGGCTGCTGCAGAGCGGGACAGGTCACTTCGACTGGCTCGTAAGGAAGAAATTTTCAAAGAAGAAAACACACACTAAAGCAAAGCAGATTATTATAAAAATCGAGACAAGGAGAAGTAGTTAGTTTTAGTTTGGGTTCCCTTAGACGAGCACCCCCAGGGGACAAGTTTGTTGAGAATGTGATCCCGGGAGGTGTTGGCAGGGCAGTGGGGGAGTGAGGCGGGCAGTGGAGTCCGCGAAGATGGGTTCCCAAGCCAAACTCCACGGAAGGCAGGTGGAGCCCTGGACCTGGTGCAAACACAGCTGAGCTGTGTGACCCTAGGAGCCGGGGAGCTGGGGCATTTAGACCCCAGCCTCCGTCAGTCGCTCACTGGGAATTGCTCTCAGATGGGGATTCCCCAGCACCTCTGGTCTGCGGCATGCTGGGGCTGGCGGGCTCGGCAAGGCCATGCGATACGTGGATTGTGCTGCCATGCACGCAAGGGGCCCCAGGAGCTGTGGGGGGCACGAAGGCACCTCCTGCACAGTGTTGATAATCAGAGTAAAAACTTCCTGTATTTCCTTTCTCTGATTCCCACATTCGTAGACTAACCATTATAAGCAGATGTATTTCCTCCCAGAATTGTTCTTTGTATATGCAAATTATATAGATATGCCTACATATGCAAACAATCCTCATGCACACACAAGCATGTGTCTTGCCTATGTTTCACAAAATTGAAACCCTGCATATTGTTTTTCAAAAACTCAACCACATATATTGTCTCTTTTCCATGTCATGCCATTTTTTCTCTCATTCCTTTTAGAGCCGCTAGCATCATGTAGAATGACTGAACTGTTACTTGTTAAACAGAGGACTTATGGACAGACATCAAAGTTGTCTCCATATTTCAGCCTTTATAAACAATTAACAATTTGCTGTCTACAGCCTGGAGAACATGTGCAGATATTCCTGACCTATGAATTCCTGGAGTTAAATCATTGCAAAATTACCCTCTAAAAGGTTTCAGTTTGTACTCCAACCCTTTCCCTCACTCTTGTAAACACTAGATACTAATGTCCTTTACATTCTTGTCAGTCTAGTCAAAGAATAATGATCTTATTGCTTTAATTTACCTTCTCTGATCACTACCATCCCTTTGCATTTCTTCTACAAATTGTCTGTTAATTCTTTGGATGATTTTTAACAAAAAATATCAACTTGCTCAGCACCTTCTTTCCCAGATTAAAATTAATGGGCATGTGGTGGGACTTCCTATTTAAGGCTGAACTGTGTGGCCCTTTCCTTCCTTCCTTCCTCCCCTTCCTTCTATTTTTTTTTTTGGAGACAGTGTCTGATTCTATTACCCAGGATGGAGCACAGTGGCATAATCATATAGCTCACTGCAGCCTTGAACTCCTGGGCCCAAGTGATCCTCTTGCTTTAGCTTCCCAAGTAGCTGGGATTACAGGTGCACACCACCACACCTGGCATGTATGTGTGTGTGTGTGTGTGTGTGTGTGTGTGTATATATATTATATTATTTATTTATTTAGAGATGGGATCTTGCTATATTGCCCAGGCTGGTCTTGATCTCCTGGGCTCAAGTGATTTTTCTGCCTTGGCCTCCCAAAGTGCTGGGATTATAGGCATAGGCCACCATGCCTGGCTGTGTGGCTTTTTTCTAAGGTTACCATTTATTGAGCACATACTATGTGCCAGGCACTAGACACAGTACTCTCCCTGCATCATTTCATTTAACTCTCATCATAATTCTTAGGAGGGGAATTATAGTGAGACATGGAGGCCTGGGGGATAAATTCACTTTTCTAAGGCTAATACACCAAGAGTATTAACTACCAGGTAATGCCGTGCATAAGGAGCAAGTTTGCAGTGTTAGTGAGAAAAAAATGACTCTATTAGCATGACTGGATAATTCATTAAAATGCAGTTTTTACTTTGGGCTCATGGTTGTGCCGTTCCAACTCCAACGGCCTTGCCTAAGGGCCATTACCTAGATGGAAATGAGTTGCAGAGCTGCTCATCTTCCTGGTGTGCGTGGTGTATGTTGTGTGTGTGAGTGTGTATGTGGCGTGTGGTGTGTGTATAGAATGGAGTGTGTGTGTGGAGCGTGTGTGTATGTTTTACACCAGACTTGTTGAGGATTATTTGTTGGGCCCTCCCAGGAAGGGGGCTGCAGGCAGAGGGATGGGTTTCTTGGGACAGAGGAGGCAGCTGTGACTCTGCAGGAGGGGCCATTCCCCCGGACCAGAGAAGCCAGGTGTGTGGGAGAAGCCACCTTGGGGAGGGTCCAGCTTGCTCACACTCCTGGGCGGCTGTTCACCCCGTGGCCTGTCCTGGCTGGGAAGGTGCGTGTCCCTGCAGTGAGGGGTGTGGACAGGAAAATGGAAGACTTTTCAGAATATTCTGCTTGTCATTAGGCCCCCAGGACCATGGAGAGCTGGAAGGAGGTTCCCGTAAGGCTGGAGATTGAACTTTATAGCCACAGAGTGGGAGGCGGATTTGGACTCAGGTTTCATTTGCTTTCAGAAAAAATAACAGACATTTCTTGTGTTCCCATGTTAGTGTGTGCAAGTTCATTTTCACTACACAGGGAGAACGTATCTTAGGCATATCTTACTAATGTATCCAAGCTATTAATGAACAAAAAGATGCAGATGAATCAAATATTTTTAGCTCAGTGAGCAAATGGATAAATGGGTACCAGACCACTGGGCAACGAGAGCTTGATTGAAGCTTTGCATCTGGTTCCTATTGACCTAATTTGAGACCAAATATGCATTCAAGGTTTCCTGCCACTTAATTTAAAATGCAATTTGGATTTCACGGGCCTCGGCTGAAGCTTGGTTTTAGTGATCCAATAGGCACAAAACCACAAAAAGCCATAATGAGCTAGGCAGGCTCATAATTTCTTTTCCATGTTGTAAAAGCAATAAAATCCACCTCTCAGAATGTTTGGAAAATAGACAATAGTTACTCATACCCGCCCCCCAAATATAACTTTTAGCATTTTATTGAACACTCAGTGTTCTTCTTAATAAAAGAAAACACTGTTATGTAGATGTGTATATATATTGGTATTTATATTATCATGGAAATGTCCATACAGTATAAAATGTGCACTCTGTTACTTCACAACATATTGTACATTTTTTTCATGTTTTTGTATATCATTATGATTATTGTTTTACTTCTCTTTTATATTCCATCGCACGAACTGTTCTCCCATGGCGGGTGATTAGGATGCCACCAATTTTCCGTTACTAGGCAGCCAAAACCTTTGTGCATGAAGCTGTGGGTCAGAAGGCAGGACCCCTCCCTGAGGCTTGGTGTTTCCCACATGTCACCAAACCGCTTCTGCAAGGGCTGTGCCCGTCTGCACCCCATGGAGCCTGTTGCACCGCACAGGCCTGCTGTGCTGACCATTTGCCGTGTCCGTATCAGCCTCATCCCCTCACTCTGAGGGTGCCTGGGACATCGCGCTGCCTCTCATCCTACAGGACAACTGAGGTATCCCGGGGGCACCCAACTGGGCCATGGTTTTCCTCTGATGTTCAATGTGCCGTCACCTTTTGAGTCTTAAATGGGAATGGAGACAAAAGCTCTTTGAACTCAGCTTCCACTTAACCTCACCGTGATGATCAGATTTGTGTGTCAGCTTGACTGGTCACAGTCCCCAGTTATCCAATCAAACATAGTTATAGGTGTTGCCAGGAAAGGATTTTGTAGATACCGTTAAAGTCCATCATCAGTTGACTTTAAGTAAGGGGGATGATCCCACGGGATCCGGGCGGGCCTGGTTCAGCCGGTGGAAAGGCCTCAAGAGTAGAGCAGAGGCTTCCCTGAGGGAGGGGAGATTCTGCCCACAGACAGCAACCTCGGCCTGGTGCCAGAGTTCCAGCCTGCCCTTCTGCAATGCCTGCCCAGCGGATCTGGGACCTGCCTAGCCAGCCCCCATAATCGTGTAAGTCACTTCCCGTATAAATCTATTAATATGTGTATCCCTCTTGTTCTGCTTTTCTGATTGAACCCTGATTGATATGTGCCCTGGCACCCTTGCCATCCGCCTCCCCTTTCTCTGCTCCCTCTCCCCTCCCCTCTCTGAAAGGACTTCCGTACATCCCATTCTCTGGTCTTTCCTGGGCCATGTGGACAGACACAGCACACAGAGAGAAAAATCAATTACTAATAAGGAGCCATAAACCAGGAGGCATTTTACACTTTCTACTTACATTCTTCTCCATCCAACATTCCATTATAAAAATTTTCAAACTATAGGAAATTTGGAAATTTTATAGTAAACACCCCTAACAATCTAGATCCTACCATTAACATTTTATTGTACTTACTTCAACTATCCATCTATGTATTCCTCTAGTCAGTTAATCCACTTTTTTTCCTGCATTTCAAAGTAAATTGCTGACATTAATAGCCTTCTCCCTATGTACTTTGGTATGTACATCATGAATTAGAGTTTAATATCTATTTATAGCTCTTTTTGGGGGGGAAAATTCATGTAACAAAATGCCTCACTCTATGTGTACCTTTCAATGAGTTTGACCCATGAATCTACCCATGTGACCTGAACTTCATCAGTGGGACATTTATATCACCCAGAGTCCCTCATACTCCTTTCTAGTCAATCTCTGTTTCATTCCAACACAAGCAGCCAGTGATCTGATTTTTTCTTCCATAGATTATTTTTGTTTGTTTAGGAAATAAATATGAAACCACAGAGAATGTGCTCTTTTCTGTCTGCTTCTTCCATTCAGCACAATGTTTTTTGGATTCATCCATGTTGTTGTGTGCATCAGTTGTCTGTTCCATTTCGCAGTTGAGAGACATTTCATTGTATGGATATATCACAGTTTGTTTATAGTCTATTGATGGATATCTGGTTGTTTTTGTCTGTTATGAATACAGCTGCTAAGAAAATTCTTGCATAAATCTTTTTGTGAATGTATATCTTTCGTATATCTTGGGTTTATGTCTAGGATTGAAATTGGTGTTGTCATATGGTAGGTTTATGTTTGGTTTCGTATAGAGCTGCCAAATCTTTTCTCAAAGTGGTTGAATCATTTTACACTTCCACTGGCAACGTTTAGGGGCTTCTGATAGCTCTACACCCTTGCCAACACTTGACATTATCAGTCTTTTACCTTTAGCCATTCTAGTGCTATTTAGTGATATCTCATTTTGGTTTTCATTGCATTTCCCAGATGATTAGAGATGTTGAGCTCATTTTCAAGGTTTAACACTCTTTTGATCATATGTTATCAATCATTGCAACATTCTCCACTCCCATTTTTGTGGAGAATCAGGGAGACCTAGCCAAGAGTATACTCTGAGATTCCATCTTGAGTGGTGTCTCTGTGAAGTGAAGGTGGAATTCCCAACTCCAGTGGCGATTGTGGAGTCAGAGAGGCCTTATACAAATGTCAGGTTCCCAGCAGAAGTGTCACCCTAAAAAGGCAATGGATCCCAGATCTGGAGCTGGGTGGCAAACTGATGAGTAAGGGGGCCAGTGAGGATCATGGGGCCAGAGAAGATCATGGGAGTCAATGAGGACCCTGGGGGCCAGTGAGGATCATGGGGACCAGTATGGATCATGGGGGCCAGTGAGGATCACAGGGCCAGTGAGGATCATGGGGCCAGTGAGGACCATGGGGGCCCGTGAGGATCACAGGGCCAGTGAGGATCATGGGGCCAGTGAGGACCATGGGGGCCAGTGAGGATCACAGGGCCAGTGAGGATCATGGGGCCAGTGAGGACCATGGGGGCCAGTGAGGATCATGAGGCCAGAGAGGATCATGGGAGTCAATGAGGACTACAGGGGCCAGTGAGGACTATGGGGACCAGTAAGGACCACAGGGACCAGTGTGGATCATGGGGCCCAGAGAGGATCAGGGGGCCCAGAGAGGATCATGGGGGCCAGTGAGGATCTTGGGGGCCAGTGAAGATCATGGGGCCAGAGAGGATCATGGGAGTCAATGAGGACCATGGGGCTAGTGAGAATCATGGGAGCCAGTGAGGGCCATGGGGACATTGAGGACTGTGGGGACTAATGAGATGCTTCACCCTGAGATTTCTGGGTGTCTCACTTATCAGGGGTGCATAGGAATATCCTGGGCTGGGCTAACTACTTGAGACAATTTCCAGTTAAAGGAATGGGGTTTTTTTTGATGAAAGAGGATGTGATCTTCATATAATAAACGTATTGAACATTTTCATCTTGTACTTCCTATAAACATTCTCCTCAGTCTATTGTTTAAGATTCCAACTTAAATAGTCACTCCCCGATGTGGGGGTATATGGGGTGGGACTGTAATGATGGTTATCAGATACTTATGGGTAATTTAATGGGCAACCTTTAATGCATCTGTCATTTTTCCGTTACAGACAACTATGGTTAAGTCAAGGTTTCAACTTAGAGAAATGTGACACAGCCATCAGGAAAGACAAACAGGCTTGATGGTAAACATTACCCAAAGCACAACTTCAGGCTGAATCTAGCCAGGTCCAGCACTTGGACTGAAAATGCCCTGCCTTTCCCAGTGCTCTAAATCATTTTCCTGCAGAGGAACACGGGTGGGAGCTGATGAGTGGTGCCCTCTGTTCCAAGCAAAGCATATTATGCAAAGCTGGACTTCTACAGAAGATACAGAAATGAGGGGTGCTTTTATATTTTAAGCCGCTTTTGTGAGATAAGAGTTCCCTAGAGAATTTATTCAAATTCCAAGTCTTTCTCCAAACAAAACATAATTTGACTGTCAAAAATTTAACTCAGGCAGCCGATTCCACTGGGTAGGCACAGTCTCAGAGAGACCGTGGGGCGGCCCCTCCCCAGGAAACATGACAGTGTGAGCCAACAAGCACGCTGGGGCCTCCCCTGGCTTGTGCTGGTCCTTTGTCCTCTGTGGCTGGGCAGAGCGATGTGGGACTCATTGAGTGTCCTTCTGCCTTAGTCTCGGCCACAGTGCGGTGACTGGGGGAATCTGTGACTAGTGAATGAATGAATGACACTGAGGAGCTCATAAGGCTGTGGAAACTGTAAGAACAGGGCTGCAAGCTTCCCAGGAAGTCCCTAATCAATCCTTTGAACCCCTTCAAGTCAGCTAGGGTGGGCTACTCACAGTATTCCAGAAAGACTGTGGCAAGGCAGCAGGGACAGCTGTAAGGTCAGGGAGAAGAGCGTGGGGTGGAGCTGATGGGGAAGAGGTCAGTGGGATCCTGTCCTTGCCCTGGAATTGTCACCTCCCCTGGTTTGCTCTTCTCACAGTAGCCTGTAAGCCACCCATGCCCTCTGGTTGGACATCCTGCTATACCAAGACAAAGCAAAACTCACAAGAGAAGTCATAAAGCACCCATTTTTTTTCTAATCGGTGCCCCACTTTGCATCCTTTTCTGTATCACCTTACCCATGCCTGTGTACAGGCTTGGGAAAGCCTACAGCATGCGGGCCCTAGACTCAAGCCCTGCCACACTCAGCTTCATATTAGCAAATAATTGGGCCTGTGTTGTCAAGGAAAAAGGTATTCCTTTCCTTGCTAAGGCATGGTAAGACAGGCTTTAACAACCACAGTAGAAGTAGGGACCACAGCAGTGGGTCTTACAGTGGGGAGAGAGATTGAGCCCAACTCAAACACGATAAGGAGAAGTGGGAATCTGCAGCCAAGGAGCAAAGCGTGGAGGGGAGGGTCACTGGAGGGAAAATGACGAAGAGAAAACATCAGAAGTGAGGGGGCTTCTGGCTCAACCTACCTTACAGGGTCCTTGCTGGAGCTGGGCCAGGATGAGCAGATGTCATCTGGCGTGGTGGGGGATGAGGGATTTGGTCAGATATTGTGGGTGATCAGATGATTGTGGGGGGACGTTCTGGCAAAACCAATTTAGCAAGATTCTTGCTAAAATTGGACAATGCGAGATGAAAATGTGAGTCTAAAAGTCAGGCCTACTTGGGAAAGGGTTCAGGGGGGTCCCAGCAGAATTTGGTCCAGGAGACAATCTTTGTCAGTGTTTTCTCACAAATGGAATGAATGAGTTGAAGTAGAACAAAGACTCATACTCTAAAAACTCTGTGATCCCTTTGTTGTCCCTGTAGTTTCCTTGGAGTGTTTCTTATTTCCTCAGCTAAAGTGGTGATCTTTCAGGGCAAGGACCTTGACCTCCCCACATTGTTTTGCAGCACAGAGGCACTCAGTGGACATTTGCCAGCAGGATTGAGACGCATCATGGCTTCCGATCAATCCAGATACTGGGATGATGGGGAAGCTTCTTAAGCATTTGTTTCTATTTAAAAGCGAATCAATGATTAGGAAGAAAAACTCAGCTGACATGGGAGAGACAGCAGCAGTCTGACAAATACACCTTGGGACGTGGGGTGCGGGTGAGAGGGGCAAACTGGTTTAGACTCGAGCCACTGCCTCCTACCAGTGTTAGTCCATTCCCTAGAGAAACATGTGTTATCCCTGTGGTTCTTGCTTTGCCTCTTTGTGTGCAGAAGTTTCAGTCATGTACAGGAGCAGAGAGGATGACACAATGGATGCGGTGCTCCTGCTGTAGCAGAGGCCACAGTGCCCAGCCCCGGGTCTCCGGAGTTCCCAGCAGAGTCCCTTCAGATGCTGATGGGCCTGCCGTGGTGGCAGCCCGAGCTCCAGGCAGGGGGTGAGAGGCAGCAGTTGGCTGACAAAGACCCCTGCTCCCTGCCCCTCAGGGGATGGCCCTTGGGGTTCCACAGTCCCTCAGAGCATCCAGGTGCCCACTCCTTAACCCCAGCATTTGGCTTCCTTCCCTGCCCTGCCTTACTTCCTGCCTCCCTCATGTGCTTCCGGGTCACCTCTCAATTCCTGTGTCAGAGTCAGCTTTGGACAGCTCAAACCAAGACCAGCCTAGACTCAGAAATTAATCATGATTTTTGCCACACTCGCTTCATTTCTTCCCTTTTTTCTGAAATATTTTAAAACAAATCCCAGACATCATGAAATGATACTACATTTATGGATCTACTCCAGGGGAGGAAAAAATAGAACCACCTCCTTGATCTCTGTCCCACACACGTTACCGCAGGCTCGTTCACCTCTCACGTCCCCTCCCTCGCCCGACACACGAGCCCAGATTCCCCTGTGGACCATCCGGAGACAAACTGGGAACATGCCAGTCCATTCACTGCTACTTTCCCTTTCACACACAAGCTTAGGATTTCAGATTGTGGGCAGGTGTGATGCAAAATGGGGAGGTTCGCTTTAGAGAGGTGCTCTTCCATTGGACCAAAGAGACGGAGTTGGGAAGAGGGTCAGTCCTCAGCAAGTCCCGTCCAAACCGCGCCCTTGCTGTGCGGGTGCCAGTGGCTTCCGAGGGCGTTGTTTCGCGGGGCAGCTCGCCTCAGTCACCTGCGTCACCGCGTGCGACACCGTCTCGCCACCGTGACTTCACCCGCCGCAGCCTCTCCCGCAGGCTCCAGTGAGGCCCGCGAGGGGAGCCCCGTGGCTGCCTCTTTCTTCCAACAGAGTCAAGCAGCCAGTTTCCAGAGAAAGGTAGGATCTTCACGTTTTGTCGTGAGAGTTTCTTCTGCCGTTGCTTTGGTAGCGAGAGGGCTAAGGGTGCACTGAAGGCCTCAGGGTACTCAGATACATGACACGGAGGAGCCTCCGATCAGCCGTGCCCTCCACATGGTGGCCTTGAGCACGGGGATGTTGCTCCTCACCGTTGCGTTTGGGAACTGACGTTTGAACTCCGAGCAGAGACCCGTTCTTGGCGTGGCTACGGCGAGCACGTGGCTCTGCTGCGGGGATTTGCTAATGCACGTTCCCTCGTACAGACAGGGCTCGCCTTTCCAGCGAACAAAACCGTACTTACGTCCCAGCCCGCTGGGAACCGAGTGCTGCCGACGGCTGTCCAGCCTGGAGACAGGGGCTCCCGCGGGAGAGCAGCCGGTCAGCGCAAGGGTGAGCCAAAGGGATGCCCGCGTCCTGCTGGCCACTGTGCCTGCTCGCTGCAAGTCCCCTGTAAATAAGAGGCTTCATCTCTCAGACAGCCACGGAGGGCGCCGGGATGACGCTTGCCCAGACGTGTGCTCGTATTTGCTTTTCACCAGAAATCAAGGAGGAAGATAGCGAAGATAAGCTTACAATCTCCTCTTTACAACTGGGGAAACGGAGGCCAGGGCTGGATGTGCCTCGTTAGTGGTGACTGCCTGGGTTACAGGGCTGAGAGTCCATGCATGGCATATTTTTATCAACTTCGAAATGTGAGCCCTTGGGAGCAGGGACAGTATCCAGCCACCTCCTCATCTCTGTCCAGCCTTGCAGCCTGGCGGAGGTCGCTGTGCGGCGGCTCAGGAAGCCACGCTCCTGCTCCATGGTGAACATCGGAGGCCGCACGCTGGCTCTGGGTGCTGTGTGTTGGTGCTGTCGCTGCAGAGGCCTCTTTGAGCGATGTCACGGAGGTGGAGACAGAGTCAGGGGGACTCAGGCTGATTTATGAGCCCTTATTTGGAATATTCCACATGATTCACAGTGCAGCGTGGGAAGGGAATCAAAGCACGGTTTCCCAACACAGAGTTACTGACAAAGGCAGGACAGGGTGGCCACAGGCTGGCTGAGAATCCGGGAAGCCACCCCAGTGCCAAATGCGAGGGGACCAGTGAAGTCTGGGGCCCCAGTGGGTGACAGCGGGGGACACGGAAGAAGCCGCCTGTGGACAGAGCCTGACCCTAAATGCACGGCAGATCCCCTCCTGCTGCCTGGTCCCCAGCCCCAGCAGTGAAGGTGCTGTCCTGCAACAGCGATGGACCCAAGCCGAGCGCATGTTTGGAGCAAGGTACAAAAACAACAATAACAACAAGCACAGGACTGCAGAGGAAACTCTGAAGGGAAACTTAAATTTAAAAAGATGTTCTGTTACATCAGCCCTGGCCCCACACAGCGCCCAGGCCCCCAAGAGTCACTGCAGGGCTTATTTTGCTCTGTGTTCTTCAGATTTAAACATGTCACTTTACAAACTGCCACTCTTTGACATCTGTAAGGGCCAACTTCTCCAGAGTGACAATGTTGTCTGTTCTGGGATTAACTGCGTTTCCCCAAAACGTGTAAGTTGAAGCCCTGACTCCTGGTGCCTCAGAATGGGACTGCATTTGGAAATGGGGTCTTTTCAGGGGTGATTAAGTTAAAATGAGGTCCTTGGAGTGGCCCCTAATCCCATCTGGCTGGTGTCCTTGGAAGAAGAGGAGATGGGGACACAGACACACACGGAGGGATGACTGCATGAGGACACAGGGAGGAGGGAGGCCTTGTGAGAAACCAACCCTGCCCCCACCTTGATCTCAGACTTCCATCCCCCAGAACCCTGAGAGAATGCGTTTCTTTTTTTTTTTTTTTACATTTTTATAACAGTTTTATTACTTCCATATGTAGTCTTAAGTTCTATGTTGCTCAGTTTTGCTTATGTTTATTTCCCTTTAGAACATTTGTTTTAGACAATAACATAATCCTTAAAAAGTGAATATGCATTATGTCTCTTAATTAAGTAATAAATTGCTTTAACAAGTATTAAGTTCTCATGGTTAAACTTAAGATTCCAAATATGACAACATGAGATCACATCAGAAGGATCATAAAGGCCTTATTTCCTATTGAAAAATCTCCTTCAAATAATGCAAATCAGCATTTAGATTGGGCTTCATTTCTGTTAAAAAACAAACATACCCAGAATTTCAAAGTAGTTCTCTCTTTCTCTCTCTATGTAGTTTTGCTTGTTTTTGAGATTGATACGGAGTATCATATTTATGCAGTCTTTTTGGCCTCGCTTTTTCCATTCAATAGCCTCTAACACATTCATTCATGTTATCCCTGCAGTTGTAATCTATCCATTTACTCTGCTGAGGACATTCCACAATTCAGTTATCTATGTCCCTGTTACTGAAAGGGAGAATGCGTTTCTGACGTTTGAGCCGCCAGGTGTGTGGCACCCTGCCGCGGCGGCCGGAGCTAACACACCCTCCAAGATGGTGCAAATGGCTTCCCTTGAGCCGGCTCTGGCTCCTGCAGGGGAACTGGGTTTCAGGACACCCTGATCTCATTGAGAGGGCCGTGGGGCGTCTACCCAGCCTGCCACTGATGGGTCTTTTTGTTATCCTCACAGATTATTATTATGCTTTAAAAGACTTATTAGTTAATGATTATTTTTCCAGTTTTATACCTCATAATCAGAGCCTTTGGAGCAGCACAGCAATATTAGTTTTGCATGTAAAGTTGGTAGAATTCCAAAACAAAGACTAAATATTTTGGTCAGCAATGTTGGTGTAATGGTGTGATTTCTGTCAGGTGGATGCTTTTTCCTGCCTTTCTGGTCCCCTAGCCACGCAAGGGCTTGGGTAAATTTATGCCAGGAAAGCCAACAACAGACAGAGCAGACAAGTGTCCCGGCCTTCGCTTAAGCACGCTATGTCACTTCTGGAAACACGGGCACTAAGGAAAAGCTGCTCAACGAGAAGCATTTCCCCTAATGTTAATGGTAACAACTATGAGGTGTTTCATCCAGCCCAAGTGATGGAACAATTTTCACAGATAGAAAAATAGATCAATGGAACAATGAAAGCAAGTTTATAAAAGTTACAGGACAATCATTTGAAAGCAAATAAATAGAGTCTGCGCATGAAACACAGTTTAATGAAGTTCTGTTGTTCTGGACAGAGGAGAGAACTAAGACCTGGAGGTGTGGGGGTTGGGGAGGAGGGCATGGGAGAAACTTCTGGAAGGTGCAGCCTTCCTTATATACCATTTTCTTCAATACTTTTTGGCTCATGGTTATCTTTCACTCAAACTGCACTAAAAAAATAAGGTGTTAGCACAGAAAAACACTTCAAGGTAAAACAAATGGTGCACACCAGTACACTTAAAAATAGGTGGAAATACAGTAGTACCGTGCACCCGACAAATGGAGTCACGGGAGCCTCTGCCCCTAGGCCCCAGTGCCTGACGTTCAAACACAAATAAAATGTTTGGGTTCAGCCTTCACAGCCGCCCAAACTGCTTCCACATGGTATTCTCTGTCTGGAAACCGGCTGACAAAATTGGTGGATGTGTTGTGTCTTTGCTCGAAACTGCAATGTTAAAATCTCACACATATTAATTTAGTACGTTTTAAGGTGAAAAAATCATTATAGCAAAAAGTAAGTCATCGTCCGTAAGGCAGTCTCACGTTCTGAGTATAACCAAGCAGCCACGTGTGGCATGTCTGTGCGTGCAGTGCCCCTGGGGTGGCAGAGAGGTGGGTGCGTGTGCACAGGATGAAGAGATGGGGTGCCCATCCCGGGTAATGTGGGAGTGGGGGCCCCTGGACTGGGTTTCTAACTCCAGCTGGGGGTGACCCCTTCTCTGCCTTGGCAAAGCTGCACTTCTCTTAGGGACTAGGTAGATTTTGCCTGTGGACTCTCTGATGCTCGCAGTTAGTTGGTTTTCCTTACCCAGCAGTCAGCTCAGAATCCATCTGTGCTCACTTAGTGACTGAGGGCAGGCCACGTGGGCCACCCGTGCCACCCAGGCCACCAGGCCACCCTGGCCACTTGGCATTTCAACTTCCCTGTTCTCTTCTCACCTTGCACTTCTGTTTTCCTGTCTTCCTAATGTCTCTATCTTTGGGCCTATCCTGTTGTGTTGAGTATATTTCTTTAAGCCTCTTCAGTTCTTTTTGGAATAAAGCAGAATAGAAGTAGAAACAACTTGTTGCCAGTTTGCATGAGAAAAAACATGAAAAGGAAACAAACGTCTTATTTCGGTTTTGGAGGTTTTCGTATTTTATTAGGCTTACAGAACAGTCTTTAAAAAAAAGTCACTTCATAAGCTTTTTGTTGTTCACCAACATTTGGCCAGCTATTCAGTTATGACATATGTAAAGAATTAGGAACAAGCTTTCTTAAAGTCCAGAAAGTAAAAATATAGGGGCAAAAGTGTAGGGAGCTGAATATACAGACCAGAGAGGAAGGGGGAGCTCTGGCTTCGCCATCAAAGCTCGATTTCTTTGGCTTGCACACCCCAGGAGGGTGGCAGGTGGAGTGAGGTTGGTGGTGCTCCTGGGGACGAGGGGACATTCTAGACTGCTCCATATTGGAGCCTTGTCAAAACCTGCTGGATTGCCTGCCAGAAATAATTGAGATTATCCTCTCTAATTTGACCTGTGGTGGCATATTCATTCAAACAAAGGTGGTAGGTGAAACTGTGGAGCTAGAAAACACATGCTGGGGGCAGGGACTGTGGTTCTCAAACCTGAAACACAGGAGAACCCCTTGGATGGCTACTCCAGAGGCTCTGTTTCAGCAGGCTGGATCAGTGGCATTTATGACATGTTCCTGGGTGACGCCGATGCTGCTGATCCAGGCAGCACACACCGCGAGCTGGTGTGTGGCTGGGTAGGACACACTAACTCTGTTGCAGAGGGTGCACACCCTGTCCCTGTGTGAGCTCCCAATTTCCTCATAACAGCGGTGGGTGGCTCTGGGGGGACAGTTCTCCCTGCCACCCTCCCAACAGGACCCCTCTCTACTCAACACAAGCTGACCAGAAAATTAGTTTTTAATAAAACTTAAAGGTTTGCAAAGAGGAGAATTCAATAGTGAAGACTAGTAAAACAGACCAAATGCTAGTTGAGAAGTCTGCTTTTAGGGAGAAAACTTGTCATCAATTAACAAAAGATATTTTTGCTTACATTGTCTGCCCTTTTGGTGTCACACCCAAAAAATTGATACCAAGACCAATGTCCAGGAGCTTTTCCCCTATGTTTTCTTCCAGGAGTTTTACAGTTTCAGGTTTTACACTTAAGTTTTTAATCCATTTTAAGTTAATTTTTGTATATGATATAAATTATGGGTCTAATTTCATTCTTTTTCATGTGGAAATACAGTTTTCCCAGCCCTAGTTATTGAAGAGACTGTCCTTTCTCCATGGTGTATTCTTGGCACCATTGTCATGGATTAGTTGACTGTATATGAGTGGGTTTATTTCTGGGCTCTCAATTTGGTTCTGTTGGTCTATGTGTCTGTTTTTATGCCAGGATCATGCTGTTTTAATAACTATTGCTTTGTAATATAGTTTGAAATCAGGCAAGTGATGCCTCTAGGTTTATTATTCTTTCTTAAGATTGCTTTGGCTATTTAGGGTCTTTTGTGGTTCCATATGAATGTTAGGATTTTTTTCATTGCAGCATATTCACAATAGCCAAGATATGGAATCAACCCAGTGTCTATTGACAGATGAATGAATGAAGAAAATGTACATATGTGCAATGGAATGTTTTTTCTTCATTTTTTTTTCTTTTTGTTTCAGGATATTGTGGGGGTGCAAACATTTTGGTTACATGTTATGACTTTGCCTCACCCATGCCAGAATTGGAGGTGTGCCCTTCCCCCACACAATGCTCACTGCATCCATTAGTTGTGAGTTTACGCACCCCACCCCCCCAACTCCCAGTGAATGTTACTGCCATGTGAGCACCTCAGTGTCGATCAGTCAGTGCCAAGTTGATGGTGAGCACATGTGGAGCCTATTCTTCCATTCTTGTGATACCTCACTTGGGAGGATGGGCTCAAGCTCTATCCAGTATAATATAAGAGGTGCTAGATCACCATTGGTTTTGGTAATTGAGTAGTATTCCTGCAATGGAATATTTTTAAGCCATAAAAAAGAAGGAAATCCTGCCATTTGCAACAACATGGGTGAACTTGGAGGACATTATGCTAAGTGAAATAAGTCAGACACAGAAAGACAAATAACATATGATCTCACTTATATGTAAAATCTAAAAAAGTTATATTTATAGAAGCAGAGAATAGAATCGTGGTTGCCGGGGGCAGGGGTGGGGGAAACGGGGAGATGTTGGCCAGAGGGTACAAACTTGCAGTTATAAAGTGAATGAGTTCTGTGGGTCTAAGGTACAGCACGGTGACTATAGTTAAGAATACTGCGCTGTGTATTTGAAATTTGCTAAGAGAGAGATCTTAAGTGTCCTTACCCCACCCCGCCAATAGTGACTATGTGAGGTGATGGACGTGTTAATTAATTTGATTGTGGTGATCATTTCACAATGTATGTGTACATCAAATTATCATGTTGTATATCTTAGATATATTCAATTTTTATCTATTAATTATACCTCAATAAAGCTGGGAAACAAAAACAAAAACAGAAAACCAAAAAGAAAGAAAAAGAAAAAAGGCCGAGAAGTTAGCATTGTCCATGGCAAGCAGATGTAACAGGAAGATGTGGCCTGTTCCCTGGGGATGAGTGACAGCATCACGGGATAAGAAGACATGACTAGAAATAGCAAAATGCAGCAGCTCCTCCCAGGCGGCCTCGGGAAGCAGCAGAGCCTGCGGTAGCGACTCTGGAGAATGAGCTGCGTCCAGCACAGAGCCGGGGAAAGTTCTCGTTGTGTAGGACTAGAGGCTTGCCTGCACCATCTGTCCTTGACGGCGTATTCTAAATTTTTCCCTTGATTTGAATACTCTGCAGTATCCATTTCCCAGCACAACCAAGGCAGTCTAATGAGAAAACAAACGCCTGTGTTATTCCTGGAACTTGCCCAGAGCCCGGAGCGCGTCTCTGGCCCCCCGTCCTGCTCTGCTGCGCCCCAGTCAGCCTGTTCCTTCCCCAGCTGCACATGCAACAGCCGCCTGAACTCTGCCCCACTCCATCATCCTTGGAGGATCGCGGGTTGCTCTGGGCTCCACGGAGCCCCATGGGAATGCATCCCCAGGATGCTGACTGGGGAGAGGGGTAGGGCTTGGGGTACCTGGAAGATCAGACGGAGACATGGGCGTGTGGCACACAGAAAGGAGAGCTCTCACTTCAGGTTGTGTCCTTCCCTTCGCTCTTGCGGCTGACGCACGCCCACAGCTAAACTCTGAGGCCTCGGTGGAGCAGGAGCTGGCTCACTAGCATTCGTCCCTGGTGGTTACGGGAGGAGAGGCCGCTGCCCAGGGAGGCAGGTGTCTTCTAGTCCTAGTGAGGACAGCCTGCTTGGGTGATAGCTCTCGCATGGCAGTGTGGCCCGTCTGGAAGCCCCGTGCTTGCCTTTTCCAGGGGAGGGCTGGGCACCGTCTACCAGGGCTTTGTTAAGGGACTTCCTTCTCGTCGTGAAAGATGGAACTAAATTACCTTAAAATTCCTTCTAACTCAAATTTTAAAAGTTGATTTTGTACAAGTACCTACTCTTACAAAAAAATGAACCATAGAAACAATTAGTTTTAATAGAAACAGAGAGATCACTGACATGACAAAACTTTAATGGTGGCAAACAAAGGTCTTAAAATATATTTGGGAACAATGAAAAGATTCACACTCCAAAGATAAACCCTTTCGAAAGACATTGCTAGAAGTTTATGGTATCAAAATGGAGAACATCTACCCTACCCTTCCGTGGGTTTTGCCCAAGAGAGCGGAACTTGTGACAAGATTCTATACTTTTAATGCAGAGCATGTGCTTTGTGATTTATTTTTGGTATGTTTCCTGGGAAAACTGTAATTTTCCTTCTAAAGTAGCAACATTTTAAAGTCTAATATTTTATTATAACTTATGGCTAAAACTGTTTTCTGTGGGAACAAATGTCTGATTTTATCATGGAAATCAATGCAGAAACAGGGTTTTGTTTACTGGAATTTACTTTGCAGGCTGTGGAGCAAAGCGGAGCCCCAAAGCCAGCTGGAGAAGGCCCGCACGACGGCGTCGGCACCTGCACACAGCACGTCGTGCCCCTGGCACAGCCGCCTCTGCAGCTTGGCTGGTGGCCAGGCCTGGACCCCTGTGCAGCGTGGGCCTTGAGGCCCACACGTAGTTTCCCCGATGCAAAGGCATCACCACCCTTACAAAGCAGCAAGAATGAACTTGGGGTTTCTTTCGGGTAATTTTCAGGGTCTTTGTTGGGAAAGGAAATAATTTGAAGAGAACAGGTCAAACTAAGCTTTTAAGAGACTCTAAAGCATCCCAAATTAATGCTTCCGTCAGCCACATGTGTCCACCAGGACATACTGGTACTTCAAAGAGGCAGTTCCCATCAAACATCCTTCCAAACCCAAGGATGGGGCTGGGCGGGCTACGCGGGTGGGCAGCGGCCCTTTCACCAGCTGAAGCACTTAGGACCCCGTCTTCCCCAGGAACCATTGCCAGAGACTACTCGCCTGGAACTTTCTGTCTTGGCACGTTTGGAACTCGAAGGAGAGGCTGAGAGAGTTCATGCACGGGACAGTCAGAAACACAGGGACTGTTTGCAAAGCTCACAGCTCCTTGGTGTTCCGCAGGCCCCCCCTTGCAGCGGCGGTAGTGTCCACACCACAAACGTCAAGAGACAAGCAAGAGAGGCCTGTCACAACCAAGTTGTTGCCATCCCTGGGCCTGAGGGCTTGCTGGTGTCAGCCCCTCCCTCTCTGTGAGCACCTGGCTCCCTGTCCCTGTCCCCTGCCCCCTCAGCCCCCACACCTGGGCCTCCCCCACCTGCTGGCCACAGACAGCCTGCCTCAGGCTCTGGGTTCACAGCTCTGCCTCCCGGGGCAAGAAATGAGCGGCTTAGATCTGCAGCCCGCCCTGCAGAATGGAGGCAGCCCCAGGGCTGTGATGTCCTCGGTTTGTAAGCTTTATCTATTTTTTTTTTTCTCATCACAGAATGAATGTGCTTATGGTAAAAAAACAGTTATGAAAATAGAAATATGAAAAGAAAACGGGCTGCACTTACTCTGGCCGACCTCAGTCACCACCGTCGTGTCCCTGCTTACGCCTCTCCGCGCGCTGAGAGCACAGTCCAGATCCCTCGGCCTGAACGCTGCGGCCTCGCCCTCCATCCACTCCCTCTGCGTGTTGTTCTCACTCTTCCTTCTCTGTGCTCACCCTGGGCCGTGGCACTTGCCGTCCTTGTGTGTGGGATGTGAATCTTGGATTTCCTCGTGCCTGGCTCCTACCTGCCACCCTGTCCCTCTCAAATATTAGCTCTGCAGACAGGGGTTCCCATGCCCTTCCCGTCCCTCTCTCTACGTTCTCTGAACAGATCTCACCAGCATTTGCATCCTCTGCACTCGTCTCTTTTATTCACTAGTTCACTGCCATCTCCCAGCTAGAGGAGACAGCAGTGAGGTCGGGGCCTTGTTAGTCCAGCGCTCTGTCAGCAACAGAAAGAGTGAATTCCTCAGGGTCATCTGCCAGGTTAAAAGATGTGACAATTTCTGGGAGGTATTGTTGAGTTGTTCTTCAGAGAGTTTGTGTCAGTGTACACTTCTACCAACACACCCTGGAGCCTGCCTGTTTCCTCCCACCCTTGCGAGTCCTGCAGGGAACTTGCCCCGGTTCCCAAAGCTGTCTCCCGCCTCAGCCTTAGGTGGACATTCACCGTCCGTGCCAGCTCTCCAGTACCCCAGGCGACAAATACTAACTCTGTGACTAATCCACTCACTAATCCATCCCCCTCCTTTCACAGTCACTCTATCACCACTCCCTTTTCCTCCAAATGTCCGTGAAGGAGATTAAATTCTCAGAAGAAAGGCGTTGCCTTTAAGGAGCCAGGACTTGCCCAGTGAGCCTGAATCAAACCCCCTGCCGCGCGGTTAACCCCAGGCTGCCGGGCTGCCCGGCCACTTCTCGGGAGCGGTACGTGCTCAGTACCCGTGTGTATGTTTTCTGCTCTCATCTTCAAGGCAACCCAGAGAGAGAGTTACTGTAATACATTTCCTATTTTGCAGATGGAAATTCTGGGTTTTGAGCCGCTTAGATACCAAGTGCGTGACCCAGGATTTGAATTTTTGTGCCGAGTGCATTTATTACTTCATTGACTCTCTGACCACACCATGTGCTGCCCCGACGTGTAAGATGCGTGACACCAAGCCTAAGAAAGCAATTCTGAACACGACACTGTTCCTGTCCTTGCGGCGTTCACACTGGACTAGGGAGGAAAGACGTTTGACAAATAATGCTAAGCTTTAAACTGTGACTGTAATAAGGACAAGAAGGGGGAAATACAGAGGCCATGAACATAAAGCAGGGCTTGGGGACTGTTCTGGGGGTTCAGGACGGCTTGGAGAGAGGCATGTGGAGGGGACTGAGATGTTCCGGCCACCCCAGCACCAGCACCCAAGCCCACGACCTCCCAGCCCAGCCCAGCCCCAGCTCAACTTTGCCACACGAGTGACCCCAAACGAGACCAGAAGAGGTCAATCCACCACGAGAAACACACATTACTGTTTTTAAGCCACTAAGTTTTGGGGTGGTTTATACACAAGGACAGAAAACCAAAATAGAATCCAATGGCTAAACAGAAAATTACACCTTACATTTTTGCCTGTGGTCTCTTGGACTGAGGTGCTCAGCAGAGGCAGTGCTTTTGTAGCTGATCTGCTGCCACGATAAGACAGGATACGGAATATTAGCTGCTCAAGGCCACTAGGTCTCTAATGTAGGATGATTCCTTTTACTGGCACTTGGACAGATGAAAGAAAAAGTATTTCAAAGCCTAACATACATCCCCACACCACGGTCTTCCTAAGATGTGTGTCAATAGAATCTCTCATCTCTGGTTCCCACAGGGTGATGGTGGCTAAGAATCACACCCAGGTTGGGGAGCAGTGACACTGAATGCTGCCACAGGGAGATGCGGGAGGGCCCCAGAGCACCTGGGCCCAGAGACGCGCCTCAATACACTCCCCATCCCTCTTTTTGAAAATGCTGTCAGTCCTGGCCACAGAGAATTACCCTGTAAGAGGACCGGTCTACAATTATGCTTGCTCCTGGGGGTGAATTTCAGAGTCAAATCACACAAGCGAAAACTTCTGCGGTAGTTTTAACACATGTCCACAGTTCCGTGTGGCCTCCCCTTGAATCTGGGTGGGACTTTGTGACACTCTGTGATGTCCTAGGCTTGGTGAGCAGCTGTGCCCCTTTCTCTTGGGACACTTGCTCTGGGGCCTCCAGCTGTCCTGGAAGAAGTCGGCCACCCTGGGGCTGCAAAAGGACCACATTCAGGAACAGCCAAGAGGCCCCAGCTGTGACGGCTCCAGGTGTTCGCGTCTTTCCAGTCCAGGCCCCGGACATGAATGCAGAAACCTCAAAGCCTTCTTGAAGACGGCCCTCAGCCGCTGCCATCTGACTATAACCGAGCCAGAGACCCTGGTGAGAACTGCCCAGCTAAGCTCAGTTGAGCCACAGAACCAGGAGAGGTTATATTGTCTTAAGCCACTCTTTGGGGTGGTTTGTTTTGCAGTAATAGAAAGCTGGAATGCTCACCTACCAAATAAATTGCAAGGCAGTGCTGGTTTACGACGAGGATTTCCTGGGAATGGGCATGTGAGCCCGTGCTGAGGGTGCAGAGGGCAGCGGGCGCTCTGAGGAGGAGGAAAGAAATCTCATGAGACAGTGAGACGGGTCATTGCACGTGTAGCCTGGCCAGGCTGTGGTGCCCCGTTGTTTGGTCGGACATCAGTGCTGTGAAGACACTTGGTAGATGGGATTAAGAATTACCATCAGTTGATGCTGATTAAGGCAGATTGGCCTCCAAGGTGTGGGTGGGCCTCACCCAGCAGCTGAGGCCTTCAGAATAATGACTCACGTTCTTTGAAGAAGAAGGAATTCTGCCCCCAGACTGCAGCATGGAAATCCTGCCTGGTTTCCAGGCTTTGGACTCCTGACTGCAACCTCCACCCTCACCTGACACTCCAGCCTGCCTCCCTGTGGGTTTGCAGACCTGCCAGTCTCCACACCACCTGAGCCATTTCCTTACAATCTCTCTCTAGATACATAGATACAGATGGAGAAATAGGTTGGAAATAGACATGGATACAGATGCAGGTATAGGTATAGAAATAGATTAGTTATAGCTATGGATATACATACGGACATAGCAAAGATACCCTATTGGTCCTATCTCTGGAGAACCCTGACTGATAGGACAGTGAAGCCTGGCATGTGAGTGAACTTGCTGAGGGTGATGCTAGCACATCCTCTCCAAAGGGAAGGACAATTTGCTGGTCGTCACACCCCCGTCACTAAGAAGGAAACATAATACTTGCTCAGCTTCTTTAAAATGCAGTGGCAACAACACCAGATTGGGCATGCGAGTGGGCTGCCCGGGAGGATGGCGGATGTGCGCGGGGTCGGAAGCCCAGGAGGCTCTCCCACTGGACCAGTGGCACAGCCAGCAGCTCTGCCACCAGCCTTGGAGGCACTGCCTGGCCATGTGGCTTAGGGTCCTTGTGGACTCTGTGGCAGCCCCACAGGGAATGGCAGGGCCACCCCACAGCATTCGGAGCACAGTGGCACCATTGCAGCTTGGTGGCGGGTGCTTCTACAGCTTTGAGGAGCTAAGTTCTGCCAGCAGCCATGAGAACTTGGAAGAGGACCCCAAGCCTGACACGGTATCCAGCCCTGCTGGTCCCTTGACGGCAGCCTTGTGAGACCCTTGGCAGAGCATCCAGCCAAGCTGTACCCAGACTCCTGACCCACAGAAACTGTGAGATAATAAATGGGCATTTGAAAGCACCAACTTTGTAAGAGTTTGTTATACAGTGATAGAAAAATAATACAAACTCTAATTAACCATATAGCCTTTGTCACTGATTGAGCTTCCTGTGTCCTCTGAGTCATCTTTCCTTAAAGTTAAGAGTGTGCACAAGCACTCGTCATCTGGTGGCATCGGCAAGCACATTGGCTTGGTCACACCCTGAAGGCATCACTCTTGTCTCTCTCTCTCTCCAACCCCCTCCCCGAAAGCTGAGGGGAGCCAGATACTCTCTCTCCTGCCTTCTGGAAGCCGAGGTGGGGTAAAAAATCTAGGCTGGGCCAACTGGCAGCTCCCACTGGGGACTGTTGATCAATGACACAAAGATGTCAAGTCACTCAGAGACTGTTCCTGGGGGAAACGGCCCAGCCAGGAGGGTGACTGTGTGGTGGAGGAGGCTGTGGGGGCAGCAGTGACATCCCCAGAGGCAGGAGACCCCCACCCCACCCCATGCACCCTTGGCTCCGCCCTCTCTGCTCCTGCTGTGTTTCTGAGCCTGGCTCTGCAGCTCTCTGCATTCCGCAGTCACCTGATGACCTTCCAGTGCCTTGCTGAAGTTACAGGCTGTCTGCATCCGAGAGCCTTACTGGTCCTTTGATAAATGCTGGTCCCCTCCTTACTTTTCTTCTCCATGCATCTCCTCACTTGGCTAAGTATTAGGGCTAATTAGAATTTATCAATGACATCTCTCTAAGTGTGTGTCCGGCTGATCCTGTCTAAAATGAATGGCAAAACAAAGCAGGAACTGAAGGATTTCAGTGCTGGCTGACAGACAGCCGGTTGTTTTGTCTTAGCCTGTGTGTGCCCTGGTGAAGCTTGCCCGTGCAGCATGCTCTGATCATGCAGGGAAGGGAAGAAAAAGCTTTCTTTCTGCTTACTGTTGTTGCTTCTTCTTCATGCTCAGGGCTATGTCTGAACAATAAGTGATAGTTCCCCAGAAGCAGAGGAACAGCAGTGTCCTCAGTGTGGAGTGGACTGTGACCTGAGTGATATGTGTTAAAGAAATACATTTCTAGAAAAGACCAAAAATGCCCTCTTAGTGAAAAGAAATTGCTAGTAGTTTAGTATCAGAGACGAAAGAAGAAGGTACTATATGCGTGGAAGGAGTGCCTCCCACCCCCACATGCTGCCCACATTGGTTACAAAACTGGGGGTTGTCATGTGCATTCTAAATGGACACCTCCCTGGGACCACACACCGGCCCTTGACCCCTGCAAGGGTGTGGAGGAAGGGCTTGGAGGGGTACCAGGGAGAAAACCTGACTTGTTACTTCCATTAGTGCTTCAGTAACTCAACTTTCTATAAAGGGCCAGATAGTAAATATGTTATATGAGCAAAAGATTTTTTATGGGACTATTTTATCACTGGCATTGCTTAGATATGTTGTTGGCTCAGGATGATAATAAAAAGAACCATGCAAGGTCACAGATCTGGCGAGTGCAGTGCGCAGCTCGGGGAAGCAGAAAATGTTCGCTTAGACTGTGAAATAGGTAATAGAGTTTACCTCTAAGTGGATGCTAGAATGTCGGCAAAAGGCATAACTGAGAAATGGATTTCAGAGTGGTGTCATTAAGCCACAAATATATCCCAGACCCTGAGTCAGAACAGCCAAGTGCTGAAGCCTTATGCTGATGTTGGAAGGCTGGAGCTGCTAGAATTTAGCTTGCCTGAAGCCCAGAGGAGCACCAGGAGGCGAGAGTCCCCAACACCCAGGCCCAGATGCCCGGGGCACCATCACTCGGACTTAGCAAACTTTCTCTCAACTGGAGCTTTGACTTTTGGATTAAAAAACTCAATCAAAAGAGAAATTTCTTTTCTCAGATAAAAGAAAAAAAGATGGGCTTAGAACTAGTTTTATTTAGTGTAATACATTAATGGATATTATAATACAGCGGGAAGGTTAGATGAACTGTCATTTTCCCATTTGATTATTATTAAACACTGGATTCACATGAAAGTATTCACTAATCCTGCAGAAAATTTTATTTGGTGATGTGAATACTGATGATAGGAAGAGAGATTGGTATGGCAAGGGGACTGCAAGGAGTGGTAAGAAATGGTTTGTGCCTGGCTGAGGCCAGGCCCCTTTGAGAATTGCTCCTGACCTAGGGGATATTCTCATGGAAATTATTATCTGTGATCATTGAAGCTACAAGTTATCAAGCACCTACCTCAACCAGCCCTCTGCCAGGCGCGTCACGTGTGTTATCATCCCTGTTAGTTTTTAGTGCAAGAAATCATTATAAACGTATGCATGGGAGGGCCATACTAACACTAAAAATATTAATTGCTGCTTAAATTCGAATTTAACTGGGCGTCCTGTATATTTATTTGTTAAGTTTGGCAGCCCCGGAGGTATGCAAGGATAGAATGCCATCCTTTCGTTAAGTGCTTCCTACAGCGGAGCAAGACAAAACCTTCGTGGCAAGGCCGACTCTCCTCCGTCGCGGGTGTCTGGTCCCTCTGCGAGGGGTTGGGAACATTCTGACTCCTGGCTGCCCGCATGCCAGGCACAGGTGGGTCGCGCCCCTGCTGTGGGGCCTTTCACCTCTCCAAGTGCGTCTGACTCGCTTGGCCTCGCGGTGGATAAGAGGCGCTTTGTCAAAGTTGTGCCTCATTTGCCACTTCAGAGCATCGTGTCTGTTGACATTGCAAAATCGCAGGAGGATTCGACAACAGGCCTTTTCAGAATGTTCACCATGAATGGACAAAGGACAGTCCTCAGCGGGTCAGCAGCTGCCCTGCAGAGTTTTCCGGGTGAGGAATCGCATCTGTTTACGCAGCCTTCCCGTGACCTGCACTCTCCCCGTCGCCTGCTCACCCGACTCCGCGGGACAAAGGCAGCGGCGCGTCCCTCCCTCAGCGCCCTGGCGCTGCTCCGTGCGTGGGAGGCTTCCAGGGACGGCCTCCAACACCTTCCGGCTCTGTGGCATTTGGTACAAAGTTAACTTGTCGGTTGTCGGGGAGGTCCAGAGAGCCGCCACGTCGTGCGCAGTGGGCCTACGGCAGCGGTTGGGACATAAGGCAGTCAAGCCTTCACGCAGCCTTTGTGTCCCTCCTGCCCCTGTCCGCAGGGAGCAGCCGCATCCGCAATGAGCCGGCCTCTGCGCCCCACTGGCAGCTTATGAAGGTTTGGTGGGGGACGGGACTTCCGAGGGCGTGAGGGGCCGGGTGTGGGCCCCGTGCCCTGCGGTGGAGCGCAGCGTGGGCTGCACGGTCAGCGTGGAGCTGGGGACGGTTCACAGCCCCAGGATCGAGAGACCCCAGGGGGAAAGTGCCTGGAGGCCGCACTGCATGAGCCCGTCGGCTGCGTGGAGCAAAACCTTCCCCCAGTTAATTTACCCAGAAGAGTATCGTGGGAGGTTGAGATGCTCCACAAATGTCATGTTAGTGACATGGGCAGCACTCCATTATGGGACTGGAGGCCAAAGCTGTTGCTCTTGGATGATGAGCCGCAAAAGCCACCCGGGTTTGGTTTTCTTACAGCAAATCGTTTATGATTAACCGTCCTTTGCTATTAAGACATAAATAAGTAGTTCGTGCCAGAAATGAAAACACCAGTAACAGATGTCTAACCTTACCTGAAATCAAGTGAATTCATATTAAAACAAAATACTCATTTGATTAAATATTATTTAAAGATTGCAATACTCAGAGCTGACAACCATGTTGAGAAAAGAGCCCTATCCTATATTGATGGTGGGAAAATATTTGGTACAACAATTTTGAAGGGCAATTTGGTAGCACATACCAAAAACTTTAAATATACTCATATATTTTTACCCAGCGGTTCACCTTCTAGAAATTGCCCCAGGAAAATTGAATATGAGCTAAGTTTTAGCTACACAGAGGTTCATGGCAATATAAAGGCTGAAAATCCCAATGTTCAATAAATTATCATATATTCATATAGTGGAATATTCAAAATCATGATACAGATGTGGAAAAGAAAGTGTGTATTAATAGCACAGAAAATTCTGAGAAAGAAGATGAAGGAGAGGGGCTTGTTTTAGGAAGGCATACTACAAAATCAGAGATTAAAACAACATGGTAGTGATTCAGGAATAATAGATACATAAATGAAATAGAAGACAGTCCGTAAAGAGAACCATAATTATATATACATATACAATTTTTTGTTTGATCAAAAAGTATATCAAAATAGTAGGGAGAGGTTTTGGAGTAAGTGGTTATCCATTGAGACCCTTACCATAGTCTCAAAAATAAGCTATAAACTCCAGGTAGATTTAGAGAGGAACATCACTGGTAAACAAATAGTAGAAGGGAACGTAGAAGAAACATTTTTGCCCTTTGAAGGTGGGGAAGGATTTCTAAAGCAAGGAACAAAGCCAATATCTGTGGCCAGAGACTGGCTACATGTTCACCAACTCATGCCCTGTTCTCCTGGGCACACGGGACAATGGCATTTCCCAGTCTGCCCCGCATCTGGGTGGGCATGTGTGAGTGAGTTTGGCTGGTGAAAAGTTGGGGAAAGCGATGGGTACCATGCCCAGCCCGGCCCTCGCTGACGTCCAAGAAGTATAATCTGCTCTGTCTGTCTCCCATCCAACGGCTGCAGTGAGGGCCTCTGGGATGGCAAAGACATCAGTGGGAAGACCTCAGATCCCCGAGTCACTGCCTGGAGGAGAGCAGCCAAGAGGCGTTGCTGGAGTAGAAACATCTGCATTAGAAATAAAAATAATTTGTGTGTGTGTGTGTGTGTGTGTGTGTGTGTGTGTGTGTGTGTGTGAGTCAGGGTTCCTCAAGAGAAACGGAACCCATAGGAGATGTGAGAAGAAATTTATTGGGGAATTGGCTGACATGGTAGGCTGACTGCAAGCTGGAAAACCAGAGAAACTGATGATGTAGCCACCTGTCTGAGGCCGAAGGCCTGAGAGGCCCCAGAGACTGTTGGTGCAAGTCTCAGAGTCCAAAAGCCAAAGAACTTGG
The DNA here is from genome assembly GCF_020740605.2 of Lemur catta. Lineage (NCBI taxonomy): Eukaryota > Metazoa > Chordata > Mammalia > Primates > Lemuridae > Lemur > Lemur catta. Next base: position 86,677,784 of record NC_059137.1, read on the forward strand.
AGTCTGATGTGCAAGGGCAGGAGGAAAAAAGGCGCCCACTGCAGAAGGGAGGGAGGGGACGCACAGCAAGCTGAACACCCCCTTCTCCACCTGCTTTGTCCCTGCCACGCCCTACTGAGTGACGGTGCCCACATCAGCGGGTCTTCCTCTCCCAGTCCCTGACTCCCAGGCCAGTCTCCCTGGAAACAACTCTTCACCCACCTTCTAGGTGTCTCTCGATCCAGTCAAGTCGACACCTATTAAAATTAACCATCACAGTGTGAGTGTCAAGTCCCCGAGAACGGAGCTGACCAATAAATCCACAGCTGGCGCTAAGAACAGAATCACAAACGAAAAGTGTCCTGTTTGATCACATGAAAATTAGAACTTACGTACAGCAAAATTGATGCTAAGCAAAGTTAAAAGACAAGTAACAGATTGATAGAAAATATTTGCAACATATTAAAAGATAAAATATTGGTAAACGAACAGCACTCCTATAAATCAATAATAAAATATAAAAACAACTCAATCAAAATATAGGTGAAGGATAAAACATTCACAAAAAAAGATATTCACAGAAAAAATGTGAAGGACAAATGTGAAACTATGCTAGATTTCATTTCTAATCAAATTAAATTAGCAAATTTACATAAAAAGCAAATTAAAGCCACAGTATACCCAGTATCTGCTCATTCAGTTGGGGAATTTAGAAAAATTTGGTTATATTCAAAGGTTTGCAAATATGTGGAGAAAGAGGCATCTATACACTTTTTTTTCCAAATTGTTTTTGCAGCATGTTACAATTTAACATGTGCTGACCTTGGACAGATCAATTCTACTTCTCAGAGTCTACAGTAAAGAGAAGCTTAAATAAATTTTGACCTCTCCATACTTGGAATATAATGCAGTGGTATAAAAAAAAAACCTCATTATAAACAAAGAGTAGAGCTCATTGACCCACACTGTTATAGAAAATACCTTGCAATATTATTTGTGTAGAATGATTTCACTTACGTAAATGTTGCCCCCAGATGTCTTTGGTTAAGTGTATTTATGGGATAAATTGAACTAAATAAAATGTTTACTTATATGGAACTCATTTCTGAGAACTGATTTAGACCCAATTCTCTACCTGGGTCTGGTAGCAAATCAAAACAATGTGCCATCTTGGTCTAGATCCAAGTTGTCATGGTCTTTTTGATACGATTTAAAACCCAGTGCAGAGTTCTGAAAAGAACTTGGTCCTCCTGTTACTGGCATTCTATTGTTCCTTCTCCTTTTGAATGATCTGATGTCATTCCTATAAAAATACCACAGTTGAAAATAAACATTTCCCAGCCATGAGCAGTGTTCTTCCTGAAGACCTATTTCCTGCCAGAGAATGAAACTGCCTGTTCTTTCTATTGATCTGAGACATGGTGGGTCGCACGGGAGCAATTTAAATATCGGCATAATACAGGGTTTCTTAGTCTCAGCACTAGTGACATTTTGGACCAGATAATCGTTTGTTGTGGAGGGCTGCCCTGTGCATTGTAGGATGTTTACCTGCATCCCTGACCTCTACCCACTAGTTGCTAGTGGCACCTCCAGGTCTTGACAACCAGCAGTGTCTCCTGGAGGTTGACAGCTGGTCACGTAATACCACTACATGAACAACCTGCCTCTACTCTGATTTATTTGGCAATCAATAACAGCAGTGGTTGTAATCCAATAATGTGACCACAGATGCATTATTCATTACATATCTTATTTATAGATTTTTGATAATTCATATTTCCACTTTAGGGGGTGAGGGCAGTATGTTTCTCTGGCATGCCAGCTTCAATTGATGTTCCTACTTCAAACAAAACTATAATGAACAAAAATTTCAAATACTGCTTTAGGAGTGAAGATACATAGTTTCTTCATTAAATGATATTTTAGACCTTTTTTTTTCCTGATTTCTAAGAATCCTGTGTTCTCCTCCTACTGGGGAGGTAAGCACTGTGTGTTTGGCTCTGCCATTTTTGGCTGTATTCAAGAAAAACATTCTGCGAAGCTTCCATTCAGTAAATGGGCTTCATTTGATTGAAATCATTGTTCGGCTGGAAGACAGTTCTCATATTACAGCTTTAAAAACTTATAGTTTTCCACTCCCACTGCTTCAATTGACTAGCCTTAAAAAAAACTTGTAGTTTTATTTAAAAAAATTTTTTAGTCATTTCCATTAGTTTAGTACATTTCCCCCTAGTTTTTGATTCCTGATTTAGTTTTCAGAAACTAAATTCTTGATTTCTGGTTTTCAGAAACAATAGATCCTAGAAAGAATTTTACCCTTTCTGATTTGCCTTGTGCAAATTTGATAAGATGCATCATCTAGACTTAGTGCCCTGCAGAAGAGACATGCCGTAGCCATGGAACACCACCGGCTTCCACCTCACAGGGACTGGACATCCAGTCTTTAACTCCCTTGTCTGTAAAATGGGACAGTGCTGTCCTTCTCACAGTGTTCCTGGGAGCACTCAGTGAAAGCCCCAGCCTTTGTGAAGTCATCTCTGACCTTGTCCTACCTTGTCGTGGCAGAAAACACATATTATAAATTTACCCTCTTAACCATTCTAAAGTGTACAGTACAGTGTTGTTAACTACATGCACATGTTTGTACAACAGATCTCTAGAAAGTTTTCATCTTCTAAAACTAAAACTCTATACCCGTGGAACAACTTCCTCCTCTCTCCTCCCCCAGCCCCTGGCAACCACCATTCCCCTTGCTGTCTCCAAAGTTTGATTATTTTAGGTATCTCATATGGGCGGTCATGCACGATTTGTCTTTCTGTGAATGGCTAATTTCACATAGCATCATGTCCTCAAAGTTCTTAATTTCATTTCTTTTTAAGACTGAATAATATTCCATGATATGTATGTACCTCATTTTCTTCACCCATTCATCCATCAAGGGGCATTTAGGTAGCTTCTGTGTCTTGGCTATTCTGACACAGTGGCATAATACTGCAATGAAAATGGATGTGCAAACATTTCTTTGAGATTCTGTTTTGAAGCCTTTTGGATGTCTATCAAACCTGTCCTCCTTTTTATTTCATAGTTCTCTGAACATAATTTTATGGTTGGAATAATTTTTTAGCATGCCTTTCTGCCCCTATGGTTGAGTAACCTGATGTTAGGGACTGTGTGTTATTAATCTTTGTGTTCCTGGCCCTTAACTGGTACTCAGTAAGAATGTTGCTTATCTGACAAATTGAACCAACAAATTCAACTGATGAATGTAAGTGGGGATCTTGGCACAGAGGGCCGTGATAAATATGATGTCTTCTCCTGTAAGTCAGAAGAGTCATTAAGACAGGATTGTAGCAGCTGCAACGCATAAACATTATTCAATAACGTGTTCCCCATTCCCTCTAGGTGACAGAGAACCTCCCATGTTCAAATACGAGGTTTTGAAACATAGCATCAGATATTCTGATAAAACAACACTTTAGTTTGAAGGATACACAATAAATGCCTTTTTTCAATGCCTTCACTAAGATAGTAAACAAGGTAGAATCAGTTGAACACTAATATTTCGTTTAAGGAAGACAGGCCGTACACTAAGCTGGAGTTTTCTTACTAATGTAAGATGAAATTCCTGACGGCAACTTCTAGGTTGAGCTTTGCACCTGTAGACCTCCTTGCAGTTAAGTCAGAGAAGGGCTGCAATCATTCACCCCTGTAATGGACACATTTTTATCCCGCAGTGCCCTCTTTTTTTTTCCTGGCCTCTGTGCCTTCGTAAAACTTAAATGTCCATAGGATGTGAACCATGTCCAGGTGGTTTCCAGAAGATCTGATGAAGCTGATTGATAATTCACATGGACTTCCCATCGTGTGGAATTGATTTCTTCTTTGAAAGGAATCACAGCAGTCACGTCCAAAGGCAGTATTTGAGAAAAGAGGGGCATGAAACATCTTGTTTTGTTCTCTGTTTTGTCTTCGTTTGGTTGTTTTCTGTAACGTGGCACTGGTTGGTATACAATCTGGGGCTCTGTCACTCTGGTTTTTATTCCAAATGTTTTAGCTTGTCCTGAATTAGCTGTGGCTTCTAACACATGTAATTAAAGGACATCAGCCCTGGTCTCTACCTGACCAGAGGCACGCCACAGATGGATGATTTTTTGCAAATTACAACCTTGCAACCAAGGAACTGCGCTGGGCTCCTTTGCGGGTGGCGTAGAGGCAGTCGGAAAGTCTGCTGTGGGTCTCTGGGAAACCGGTGCTGAGACATTTGATAATAAACATGATATCATCATAATATTAACAAAAATACTTTACAAGTGGACACTGACTTACACTTTACCATGTGGTTTCTCAGTCTCCCCTGACGTTTGCTGGCGTACTGTGAAGGCTACCACCCAGGAGCAGCCAGAGGAAGGGACGCGCAGGGCAGGGTGTGGGGGGAGCATCCGCGCCGCTCGGCCGCTTTCCCGCAGCTCCGTGTGTCTGCCACCACTGGGCTCTCTGAGCACCCTGGGTATGGGCTTCCTGGAAGTCCCACCGTGTAGCTGTGACTGATTGCATCACTGGCCATCGGTGACTGAACTCGATTCCCAGCCCCTTTCCCCTCCCCAGAGATCTAACCCTCGAATCCCACAGTTGGCCCGTCTGGCAACCAGCGCCCCCTCCTGAAGCCATCTAGGGCCCCAGCCACCGTCGTCTTATCAGCGTACAAAAGACTCTCTTGCTGTTCTGGAGGCTCCAAAAATATTAGGAGGTCTGTGCCAGGAACTAGCAGCAAAGACCAAATGTATACATTTTCTTGTACCACAGAAATGAAATAACATCCTAAATGCCTGCCCCCAACAGAGATTTAACATAACTGGTCCCTTCTCTTCGTGCAGGATAGAGCCAGGGCCAGGCCCCAGGCCAACTAGTCAACCCCTTATTTTCTCCTAGGGCAAAGTCCTACCTCACAGGACTGACAAGGCAGAATAAAGGTGTCCATTTAGCCCATGAAGGCTGAAGAGCATTCCATTGTATGTATGTACCACATTTTCTTTATCCATTAATGAGCAATATTCTGTTATTATACTGTACTATCCTACTTGCCAAGGATCTTAATATCTCTATTTTCTGTTTGTAGCCAAATTTAGGCTCCCAGGTAGGACCAATTGTATGTTTTTTTGTGCAGCCTTCCACATTCTGTGGAAATAGTCATAATTAGAAAATCTCTCAATATTGTATGGATTCAAAACATAATATTGTACATGTTATAAATACATGCAATTTTTAAATGATACTGGTATTTTAAAATTTTTCTTTAAAATTGACAACTAATAGCTGTGTATATTTATGGAGTATGATGTGATGTTTTGATAGATGTTTATAGTGTGGAATGATTAAATCAGGCTCAGTAACATGTCCATCACCTCACATATTTTTCTTTTTTTATGGCAAAAACATTTCAAATCTACTCTTTTAGCAATTTTGAAATACAGGCATACCTCACTTTGTTGTGCTTGGCTTTGCTGTGCCTCACAGACTCTGCGTCCTTTACTAGTTGAAGGTTCGTGGCAACCCTGCGGCGAACAAGCCTGTCACCTGTTATCCCAACAGCATGTGCTCACTTCGTGTCTCTGTGTCACATTTTGGTAATTATTGCAATATTTCAAAGTTTGTCATTATTATTATACCTGTTAGGGTGATCTGTGATCCATGACCTTTGACATTACTATTGCAATTGTTTTGGGGCACCGCAAACTGCGCCCACATAAGGCAGTGAACTTGATCGATAAATGTCGTGTGTGTTCTGACGGCACCACTGACTGTTCCCGGTCTCTCTCCTCTCCTCAGGCCTCCCTGTTCCCTGACACTTAACAATATTGAACTTACGTCTGTTAATAACCCTACAACAGCCTCTGTGTGTTCAAGTGAAAGGAAGAGTCATAAACCTTTCCCTGTAAATGAAAACCTAGAAATGATTAAGCTTAGTGAGGAAGGTATGTCAAAAGCTGAGACAGGCTGAAAGCTAGGTCTCTTGTGCCAAATAGCCAAGTTATGAATGCTGATAAAAGGTTCCTGAAGGAAATGAAAAGTGGTACTCCAGCGAATACATGAATGGGGAGAAAGCAAAACAGTCATATTGCTAATATAGAGAAAGTTTGAGTGGTCTGGACAGAAGATCAAACCAGCCACAACATTCCCTTAAGCCAAAGTCTAATCCAGAGCAAGGCCCTGACTCTCTTTAATTCTAGAGTTAGAAGGCTGAGAGAGGTGATGAAGCTGCAGAAGAAAAGTTTGAAGCTAGCAGAGTTTGGTTCATGAGGTTTAAGGAAAGACCTGTCTCCATAACACAAAAGTGCAGGATGAAGCAGCAAGTGCTGATGTAGAAGCTGCAGCAAGTTATCCAGAAGGTCTAGCTAAGATCATTGATGAAAGTGACTACACTAAACAACAGATTTTCAGCATAGACAAAAACAGCCTTCTGTTGGAAGAAGATGCCATAAAGTACTTTCATAGTTAGAGAGGCGAAGTCAATACCTAGCTTTAAAGGACAGGCTGACTCTCTTGCTAGGGGCTAATGTAGCTGGTAACACTAAGTTGAAGCCAGTATTCACCATTCTGAAATCCTAGGGCACTTAAGCAGTATGCTAAATCTACTCTGCCTGTGCTCTAGAAACAGAGCCTGGATGGCAGCACATTTGTTTACAGGATGATTTACTAAATATTTTAAGCCCGCTATTGAGAACTATTGCTCAGCAAAAAGACTCTTTTCAAAATATTGCTACTCATTGATAATGCACCTGGTTACCCAAGAGCTCTTGAAGATTAATGTTGTTTCTATGCTTGCTATGATAACATCCATTCTGCAGCCCATGGATCAAGGAGTAATTTTGACTTTCAAGTCTTGTTAAGAAATACATTTTATAAGTGATTCCTCTGATGAATCTGGACAAAATCAATTGAAAACCTTCTGGAAAGGACTCACTGTTCTAGATGCCATCAAGGACATTCATCATGGGAGGAGATTCAAATATCCACATTAACAGGAGTTTGGAAGAAGTTGATTCCAACTCTCATGAATGACTTTGAGAGGTTCAAGACTTCAGTAGAAGAAGTAACTATAGATGTGGTGGAAATAGCAAAAGAGCTAGAATTAGAAGTGGAGACTGAAGATTGCTGCAATTGCTTGACAAAACTTGAACAGATGAGTTGCTTCCTATGGATGAAAAAAGAAAGTGGTTTCTTGAGATGGAATTTACTCTTGGTGATGATGCTGATGCTGTGGACATTGTTAAAATGGTAACAAAGACTTTGGAATATTCCATAAGCTTAGTGGATAAAGTAGTGGCAGGGTTTGGGAAGATTGACTCCAATTTTGAAAAAAGTTCTCTTGTGGGTAAAATGTTATCCAACAGTATCACATGCTGCCAAGAAATCTTTTGTAAAAGGAAGAGTCAATAGATGTAGTGAACTTCATTGTTGTTTTATTTTAAGAAATTGCCAGAGCCACCCAAACCATCAGCAGCCACCACCCCACTCAGTCAGCAGCCATCCTCGTTGAGGCAAGACCCTCCGCCAGCAAAAAGATTGTCTTGCTGAAGGCTCAGATGATTGCTAGCATTTTATAGCAATACGGTATTTTTAAATTAAGGAACGCACTTTTTTTAGACATAATGCTATTGCACACTTAGACTACAGAACAGTGTAAACATACATTTCATATGCACTGAGAAACCAAAAAATTAATATGACTCACTTTATTATGCCGTTTGCTTTATTGCGGTGGTTTGGAATTGAGCCTGTAGTATCTTTAAGCTATGCCCGTATAGTCACCATTCTGTGCAATAGATCACTAAAGGTTGTTCCTCCTAGCTGAAACTTTGTACTTTTTGATCAACATCTCCCTTTTCCCATTCACCCCTCACCCAGCCTGTGGTAACCACCATTCTACTCTCTGCTTCCATGAGCTCGACTTTTTAAGATCCCACATATAAGTGAGATTATGTGGTACCTGTCTTTCTGTGCCTGGCTTATTTCACTGAGCATAATGTCCTCCAGGTTCATCCATGTCATCATAAATGACAGTGTTTTCCTCTTTTTAAAGACAGAGTAGTATTCCACTGTGTATATATATATATATACACCACATTTTCTTTATCCATTCACCTGACGATGATTAGCTATTGTGGATTGTGCTTCAATGAACACGGGCGTGCAGCTGTCTCTTCAGCCTACTGATTTCAATATATGCAATTTTTATTTGTTAATTACATATCAATAAAAGGGGGGAGAAGGAATATATTGGCTCTTTGGCAAAAAAAAAAAAAAAAAGAATATTCTATTCGTCATGTCCTTTGTCCTAAAGCAAGAATGAATGTAACCAGCTGTTTCTGGGAGTCAACGCGAGCTGTCTGGGAAGAGAGAGCAGTCCTCAGCCACAGACATTAGCACTCACTTTCCCCCTCAGCTCAGGGCTCACTAGCTGTGACAGGCAAAAGCATGTTCCTGCCAAGTCCTTCATCAGGAAATTTCTTCCTAACTCAGGCAGATGGAGATTATCGTGAACTTCAAGAGCCCCCAAAAGATCTGAATGCTCCGCTAACTGGGACCACGTGCAGAAGTGCTCGGACAGTGTGAAGCTTCATTAGTTGAGCACTGTGTGGCCCGGGGGGAAGCCCTGGAGAACCAAGCCAGAAGTGTCCAGTCCAGACCCTCTGGCCCCTGTAGTCAAAGCACAGAGCTTCCTTGTTGGGTGATTCCCTTCATCTTAATTCCTTTTATGTACATAATGAAACAGAAAAGCTATTTTTCTGGTTATTTTAAAATGTAATGCATTAGCAGAAAATTTGAAGTAAAGTAAGGCCAACAGATAAGAAAATGATTTCCATTGAAAAGATGGTTTGAAGAGGGGGCGCAACATGCCGGGGGAGGGTAGTCACAGCAGAAACACCAGGACTGGCCATCGGGCAGAGGCACAGGGAGGACTGTGGGCAGGAGCCTTTGTTGTGGCTTCCGTGGGAAAGGACAGATGAGGCAGGGTTAACAGGCTTAGGATTGGCTAGTTTGAATCATTTCAGTGGGCCCTGTGGGGCAGGGTCTGTCCCTGCTTGCCTGGTACCTGCCTTGGGATGATGAGGGCAGGTGACAGTGGCCCAGAGTGTGGGAACCCCGCAAAGGAGGTGGGGGGGATGGACTCTGGGTTGGTTGACTTGAATTTGAAAAGTGTGCTCACAGGCCATCCCTTTACTCTCTCAAGGAATTGGCCAGCCAGGGAGGGGCAGTCCTCCAGGGTCCCCAAATCCCCAAGATGTCAAAGCATCAGAACCCAGACAATAAAAGACGGTTAATACACTGGATCCTGGATGCATTAACACTTGGTTAATCCGTTCAGGATTCACACTGGACAAACACGAGTGGCCTTGCCAATGCCAAGGTGAGCTGCGTGAGAATCCAGATCATCAGAGGCGACTCCTGGCCCCGCCTTTCCCAGGAACCTGCAGCTGTGTTTTACGTTCCGCATGGTGCTAACCGAGGAGCACGAATCTCAGGGGTCCCTCTGGCGAGGGAGGCTCAGCTGAGCTGCACGGGGGTGGGGGTTGGTGGCAGTTTTGACATTTTAGATTAAATTGGGTATTGGATCAATGAACTGCATAAAATATGTCACATGCAACCCAATTGCAGAAGCATTTACATGTCAGTTTTATGAAGATATTAAATTCTCTTTGAAACTGAGATTTTTACCTGGAAGCCTTTTTGTGACTTTCTTAATCTAGAGCTGCCTTTTAATTTTCTTTCTTTCGTCCTTTTTTTTTTTTTAGTAGAAAATTGATAACAGGACCTTAATGTAAACACTTTGCTTTTTTAACTTATGAGGCACAAACCCAAATAATAAAAAAATTCAAGAAGTTAAATTTTGAAACTCTCTATGAGTTTTTTCCTTATCTAAAATTCTTAATGGCTAGAGTTGTACCTTTAAGTATTCAGGCTTGATTCTTTTTTAAATGTTGGCAGGGTATTGACATGCAGTTCAAAAAATAAAGGCCTATTCTTTCCCCATATACACATAGGAAGTTCATCCACACATTCAAACCAGCTGCAAAAAGACTTCTCCAGGTGATATGACACCAAGGGCTCCCGAAATCTAAAGTAATCATTGGGGTATGTTATGAAAAAGGGTCAAAATGTAAAATTCAGTATTATACTCTTGTGTTTATCAAAATTCTCCAGTTAATAATTTCTAAAAATAATTTAAAGACATCTGCTAGACAATTTTATAATTTGAACAGAAACCTCTTAAAATAAATTGTTTTAACCAGACCAATATAAATCTCTGAATCAAAATTGACTTTTAAATTATAGCTTCTATAAAGCTTCCAGATATAAAGTAAGGTGTAAACTAAGATATGAAGTATTGGAATATTCAGTAATAAGCAAGGCAATGCCACCTGGAAGCTCAGAGCAGGGCTTCGCCCTACTCTTATGTAAGGCCAGAAAATCCTCCCTTCCTTTTCTCTCCAGATACACTTCTGACTTCTGTTGGGACCCAACTTTGCCTCCCTTTTCTTTGTCTACTTTTCTTCAACCAATAAACGTTTATTAAGCACCTACCATATGTCAAGCCCTCATTACATTAGGGGTTGGCGGATTAAACAGGGCAGACACAGTTCCTGATCTTGCACAGCTCAGCATCCAGTGAGAGGAAGGTACTTACACAGGCGAGTTTGGTTGTTCACTGTAAGTGTTGTGACAGGCAATTGCAGTGCGCAATGGGAATACAAGAGTCACCTATTGTGGACTTGTGGGAACCGGTCGTCAGTGGTAGGTGACTTACGCTCTTTTCTGAGGGAAGCCCTGGCCTTTTGTGCGATGTTTGAGAAGAAAGACTAAACCACCTGACATGACAAGGAAGTATTACCCTGACTTGCTGACACCACCCTGCCACCACGCAGTGTCAGCCTTCGGATGCATCTTCTCCTGCAGAAAGTGGACAAGAGTTGACACCACAGAACTGCACTCAGCCCTTGACTGAGTCCAACCTACTTGAGTCAATAGATGTCCTTTGCTATTTAATCAAATTGCTTTTTCCCTGCTTGCCCTTGACAGCATCCTAATTGACTCATTAGAAGGGATGGTGGAATGGAAAAGAACATTCTAGAGATAGTGAGCACATGCGAAAAGGCCCACAGTGGCAAGGGAATGGGAGGCCCTAGTGTGACTGGAGAACGGAGAGGGAAGACAGGGAAATCTGCCGCTTGTGGAAGACCCTGCTGGCTGCCGTATCCTCGGGGCAGTGGGAACCCACTCCAGGGTCTTACTCAGGGGAATTGTTTAATGACATTGTCTCACAGGAGACTGGCCCCAGGTCTGTTTCAACAAGCCAGCAGAGCTTCTCAAGCAGTTCTTCTCAGGACTCTTTCACATGAAAACATTATTGAGGATCCCAAAGACCCTTTATTTTTGTGGGTTGTACCTATTCATATTTGTCAAATTAGAAATTACAACAGAAATCTTAAAAAGTTATGTAATTCACTAAAAATAACATTAATTAATCCATTACATATTAATATAGCATGTTTTATAAAACACCTATATTTTCAAAAACCAAAAACTTTATAGGAAAGCATGATATTGCTTCACATTTTTGCACATCTCTTTAAAGCATGGCGGAATGGATGCCAGCCTGGTGCCATCCGCTTTCACAGCCGGTCTGCGGCGCGTGTGAGCGGAGAAAATATGGACTCACCCAGATAAGCAGCTGGAAGTGGGAGAGATATTTTAGTTGTCTTTTCAGATAATTGTGCATATTATTCTTTGATACTACACAACATTCAACAGGTGGTAGTTTCTTAAAGGTTAGTTGTAAAGGGGAATCTGAAACCATATCAATAAACTTGTATTCTGTTACACTGAAATCCACTGGTCTCTCTTGCACTGCGAGTCGCTTTTATCCACTCATGATCATGACCTTGCAGACATCCTGAAGCACCTTGGAGATCCTCAGGGGTCCCTGGACCACCCCTTAAGAATCGCTGCAGTAAATCAGAGAAGCTATGACAGAAGCCTGAATGGGGGGGCTGAAAGGAACAGCAGAGGTGGAGTGAGAGGACAGACACCACATCGCTGGGTACTGGGGAATGACTTGATTTAGGGGAACAGGAAGAGCTGCCTCCCCGAGTTCTGGCCTGGGTGGATGATGGCACATTCTCTGATAATAGAGCACAAGTTGAGAATCAGGTTTGGGCAAAACGAAGTGGACTTTTTTCAGTGTGTTGAAATTAGGGCACTTAGCAGACATCCCAGAAGAGATGGACGTGTCAGTCTGAAGCTCATGAGAGCTCCCCGTCAGGGACAGACTTGGGTTGAAAGTCATCGGTGTATCTGATGATAATTAAAGCCAGAGAGCAGGTGAGGCACTCAGTGGAGGGTTCTCTACAGACTCACAGAGATGAGCACTGAGAGCAGAAACCTATAAAGTATTGGCATTTAGGGGACAAGGAGGAGGAAGAGAAACTCCAAGAGAAGGTGGAGATGAAGAAGAAACATCAGGAAGATGCTTGTAATAGAAGGCAAGAAAGGAAGGGGAGTGCTTCAAGAGGAAAGAAGTATCCCACAAGGGTACACACTGCAGGTGGCCCAGTGAGACAAGAGTTGATGTGCCGCTTGGTTCAGAGCATGGACCCATGAGTGGCAGTGCCTGGGGAAGGGCCAGTGTCAAAGTCAGGACTCTTCCTGCCTCGCCTCAACCTTCATAACTTGCCGTTATTGAACACCTGCTGCACGTCAGGCACAGGGCACATACCATTTTGACCACAGCCCTCACTTTTACGATGATTATAGTTAATATTGCTGGAAGGGTAGAGAATAAACAAGTAAACTAATGTATGTGCTTAAAACTTATAGAAATCCCCAAACAAGCTCTAAAATGTAGAGAAGACAAATTGACATTTCCTTACATTCAATTCTAAGATCAAAATTGTTCTGGAAACTAAAAGTTTTTCATAACTTATTTGATGCCAAACCTAACTGAGAAGACTTTAGGATGGTTACAGTCTTTTTTCCCCCATGGAGTGACAATTAACACTACTCAATGAAGACATATCAGTGTGCCAGTTTTGTGGTTTTGACTCAGACCTTACTGGAGGTATGTTATAAATGATATTACCTCTTTGAAATCTGGCAACTTCTGAATTCCTAACAAATCCACAAATATTTTAGATAAGAGATCCTGGACCTATATTGTCTCCATTTTACAGATGAAGAAACAAGACACAAAAAGATTAAGTAACTTCTTCATATTCACATAGCCATGCCAGGCTATCACATCAGACTGTCTCCTTACTAGGATATCTACTATCAAGTAAAGAAGCCATCTATTCATCCAACCATCCATCCATCCATTCACCCATCCATCCATCCACCCATCCATCTATCCACCTACCCACCTATCCACCCATCCATCCATCTATCCACCTATCCATCCATCCATCCATCCATCCATCCATCCATCCATCCACCGACCCACCCATCCACCCATCCATTCATCTATCCACCTACCCACCCATCCACCCATCCATCCATCTATCTACCTATCCATCCATCCATCCATCTACCCACCCATCCACCCATCCATCTGTCCACATGTATTTGTGGATGAGCATCCACTCATCCATTCATCTATCCACCCACCCATTTATCTATCTCAAAACATTGACTTGAGACTGCATTATGTCCCAGGTTTTAAGACAATGGCTCAAAGTTACTGAAAAAGTACTAGAAACTATTTTTTTTAAATAAACAGGGGTTGCAGAAAGTAGTATTTCCATAGATGTTACTCAAGTGCTCTGGTAACTGAAGGGATGATTTAATCCTGAGCTGAGTGCTGGCTGTGTCAAGTATTGATCAGCAAGGGTTCTTCCAGCTCTCTTACCATTTATTCAAGGGCAGGGACCACATCTCATCTATTATGTCCTTTATATTATTCTCTTGGAGCCTATTTTAGTGTTTGGATACTATGGTCTCTCGAAAAAATGACTGGGAGGAATTTAATGACTGATTTGCTTTGTGCTGCAGAAAGTAGAAGGATAAAAACAAGGCAGTACAAATGCATTTTATATTGCAGGCTCCAAAAGAATTGTAGAACTATTTTCTGAAAAACGGAATAAGAGAAAGGATGCCTTAAAATCTCATTAGAGAAAACTACTTCAAAAGAAGAGGAAAGCCTATGGGAAAGGCACATAGAAAACCAGTACAACTAAGTACATATCCTTTCAATTGTGGGGAGGCCTGTGGGGTAAGGTATGTGCAAGGATGACAGGGCTGACAACATGCTCAGGTTATAGCATCACAACAGTAGTGCTTCGCTGGCTCGGGGCCAAGAAACACATGCCTAAGTGCATGGAGGGAACATCAGATGAGGACATTCAACATGGAGAAATCAGGGGCAAGGGTGAAATTGCATTCTGTGACAGAGAATAGAATGACATCTGCTCTGGAGAGCTGGGCACAGAATTCAGATTGCCTGGGAAGTACCCACACCATTTCTGGGAACTTGGGCTGAATCATGAGTGAAAATCTGGAACTGAAACTTCCCACAGCTATTGCCTGAATGCAGTGCTGTGTTTGGATTTGGCTCTGCTAATAACTCTATGCATGAAGTCGATTTAACCCACAGGTTCTAGGGAAGACCAGGACATTTTGCAGAAGATAACACAAACCATTGTTGGAAGAAATGGAGACAGACTGAGTCTTCATTCCAATGTTGGTATCTTGTTCGTTTTTTGACCCTTGTCCAGGGGCTTACCCACAGATCTGGCTCTGGGAATGCCCTGCTTCCACACTGGTACCTCTTATCCTTGTTGGAGCCTGTGTTCACCCTGGGGCCCCACCTGCCACCTGGTCTTGCCTGGGCATCTTTACCCTGTGACAACAGCACATCCCCAAGTCCTGAGCTGTGAGCAGGAAAGAACCTAGAATCTCAGGATGAGATTATTACTTTAAAACTTTTTTTTTTTTTTTTTTTTAGCATAAGATCCTCCCTCTGCACCCAACAAAATCTGTGCTCAACCACAATTCTTATAACAGATAAAAGAGGAGGCTTTCAGGTAGAGGCCGGGCTGTGAAGGGGTGGGACAGGGTGGACAGAGCCTGCCCCGCTCAGCTTCCCAGGCCTGGGAACTGAGGATGTGGTACCCTGGTAGGTCACTATTTATTACATGGGAGTTTTCATTGTGAAAATAGGCACGGGTATGTGCACCCTTGCACACACGTGTAAGTGTGATATGTGTACATACTTGTGGTATGTGGATCTTTTCTATACTCTATATTATACTTCCATAAAAGATGGAAATACTTTACTGATTAAAAGAGAAACAATAAGGATAGATATCATAAGTATGCATTATTTAGATGACTAAAATTAGAACTTCAGTTTTCCATATTACATTTCAGATCACACTCTAGAGAAATTAGAATCACGAAGTCGAATCTAATCAGTGTATGTATTGCCTATCAGTTTCAGAAAAAAATTATTTAAAAAATCAGGTCATGTCTCTCTTGATTCTGTAATGATTACGATTAAATTAAAACGAACATTGGAGAATTTCTCTCGTCCCTCCAGAGCATGGTTTTGAAGGGACTGTTTAAGAATTCACCACTCTTGGCTTCACTGCGTTTTAATCAGTTTCTCTTGGCTGAAGGGGAGAAATGGAGCTGTAGGGACGGAGGCAAGGAACTGAAAGAAAGATCCAATGATTAGAAACCCACAGCCAGAAACTAAACTCGACTTTTGTATCACTGCACCAGATCGGTCAGGGAAAGGCGGACGCACATCACCAAAACAGAGGAGCACAGACTGCAGGTGTTAGAACGTCAGGGGTCCGGGAAGCAGGGCGTTTCCTCAGCACCCCCTGAGGGTTGCTTTAACCACGTCTACGCTCCTTCCCTCTTTTACAAACCATGTGTTGCTAACTGGGACACATGGATCCTGCTCCACGCAAGGCTGTCTCGGGGGAACGTGCCTTGTCATGAGTGGGCATGCCTTGTCATGGATGTTGTCGGTTGATTATTGAGGGTGCACATTTGCTAGAAGAACATGCTTTTTCCCAGTTATCAGAAACCGGGATTCTATGTCTGTTGGAGAAAACAGTTTCACTGTGCTAAGAATTTTACATGGATACTCTCACTTATGTCTGACAAAGTCCTAGGATATACATATTATTGTCATATGTGAAATCAGGGTTTGGAGACATTAAGTTGTCTAAGATCACGCAATGAATAGGAGGTGGAGGCAGGATTCCTACTCAGCCTTAATTAAAAGCCTGGGACTCTTAATGACTTCACTAGCTATATAAATGAAATATTTTAGTGTGGCAGGAGGAATGAAAGTATATAGCACTCTAATTAGTCACCGGAATGTGTAGCTCATGTTGGCAATGACCTCATTAATTTGTAAGCATCTAATGGGAGGAAAGTTCCACTAATAAAATATAGTTTTCAGAAATGAGATTCGTGATTTCATCAGTAATATATTAACTTATTTCTTGGAATTGGAATACATGTAATGCTTTATTTCAGTTATATACAGACAGCAAAAAATTAATAGGTAGTAAAGATCCAAAAAGGTGAAAATAGAAAAGTAAAAACTCTCATTAAAGCAGCATAAATCATCAAGAGACAACCAAGAGTTTATTTTCCTTTTACAGAATGGAATAAACAGTCTCAGATCTCTCCTCTGCTACTTGCTTGTCTTATACAGACACTTCCTCTTCACACTATTAAGATGTCATTCCATTATCCTCTGTTTTCACTCTGAGAAATCTGCTTATATATGTCCTTACTGTTGCCCCTTTGAAGTTAAAATGTCTTCTAAATTTTTACTGGATGTGCTAAAAAATTTTCTTTTTGTTATTGATTTTCAGCAGCTCACTATGATGTTCTCTAGGTATGGTTTTCTTTGTATTTATCCTACTTGAGTTTCCCTGAATTTGTTTCTATGGCTTTCAAGACTTTGAAGAAATTCTCAAATATTGTTTACACCATAATCTCTTTCCCCTTCCCTCTAGCACTTCAATTGTATGTATATTAGACCATTTCACCATGTCACATTTGCATCTTATGCACTTTTTTTTTGTATTTTATGTTCTTTTTAATTCTCTATATTTTATTTTGGATATTTCTACTGGCCTATCTTCTAGTTTCCTATTTTATTCAACTGTAACCAATCTGCTGTTAAAACCACCCATTCAGCTTTTAATTTCAGTTATGGCATTTTTTAGTTCTAGAATTTTCATTTGGTTTATTGATTTGAATTTTCTGCTAAATCCCCATTTTGTGTTCTAATTTCTTGAACATATGAATCCTAATTATTTTAAAATCTATATGTGGTCATTTTCATATCTGGATCTGTCTCTATTTTTTTTCTCTTGGTTCTACCTTCTGGTATGCCTAGAAATTTTTCACTGCATGGTGGACATTGTGTACAAGAAACTGCAGAAGCTCTATCTGTGCTGTCTAATAAAGTAGCCACTTCAAAGGCTTGACACAATAAAAATAATGTAAACTAACTCATTAATAATTTTTATGTTGATTGTATATTAAAATCATATTTTAAATATATTGCTTAAACATATTATTAACATCAATTTCACCTGTTTCTTTTTGCTTTTATAATCTGGCTGCCAGAAATTTTAAAATTGCTTATGTGACTCAAATTATTTTTCTACTGGATAGCACTTTCGTGCATGACGTGCCTTCCCCCACGGTGGAGTCACTGTCACTGCCTTCGGGCAAGCCAGCAGTGAGGGCAGATCACATCCATCCAGCTACTGCCAAGCCAATGTGAGGCTGTGTGACAGTCTTCAACGCCTGGTGGAGTTTTGGTGTGCTTTAGTCCTCCAGGGTACCTGACCAAAATCCTGGGAGTGTACTGGGACCCCTGCTCAGTGCAAAGCCTGAACTCAAATTCTTCAGCTTCGTGAGACAAAAAAAGGTTCTGTTTCTCTTGCCAGCTGTCTTAGTCAGCTTGGGCTACCACAACGAAACACCATAGACTGGGTGTCTTAAACAACAGAAATTTATTTTCTCACCATTCTCCAGACTGAAAGTTCAAAGCACGGTGCCAGTGTGGTTGGTTCCTGGAAAGGCTTGTCTTCCCAGCTTGTGGAGGGCAGGTCTGGTTGTGTCCTCAAACAGTAGAGACACAGTGAGCCATCTCTCTGGTGGCTCATCTTATAAGGGCACTAAATCCCTCCATGAAGGTCCTACCCTCATGACCTCATCTAAACCCAATTACCTTCCAGAGGCCCCGTCTCCAAATACAGATGACTGCTGACTTAGGATGGGTTAACTTAGGATTTTATGATTTTAGGATGGTGCGAAAGCAATACCCACTCAGTAGAAACCACACTTTCAAGTACCCACACAACCATCCTCTTTTTTACTGTCACTATAGCATTCAATAAATTACATGAGATATTCAACAATTTATTATAAAATTGGCTTTGTGTTAGATGATTTTGCCCAACTGTAGGCTAACGTAAGTGTTCTGAGCACATTTAAAGTAGGCTAGGCTAAGCTATGCTGCTCAGCAGGTTAGCTATATTAAATGTATTTTTTTTTTTTTTTTTTTGAGACAGAGTGTCACTTTGTTGCCCGGGCTAGAGTGAGTGCCGTGGTGTCATCCTAGCTCATACCAACCTCAAACTCCTGGGCTTAAGCGATCCTACTGCCTCAGCCTCCCGAGTAGCTGGGACTACAGGCATGCACCACCATGCCCGGCTAATTTTTTGTATATATATTTTTAGTTGTCCAGATAATTTTTATTTCTATTTTTAGTAGAGACGGGGTCTCGCTCAGGCTGGTCTCGAACTCCTGACCTCAAGCAATCCACCCGCCTCGGCCTCCCAGAGGGCTAGGATTACAGGCGTGAGCTACCGCGCCCAGCCTTAAATGTATTTTTGAATTAAGACATTTTCAACTCATGATAGGTTTATTGTGACATAACCCCAGTGTAAGTTGAGAAGCATCTGTAAGTTAGGGGGCCAACATGAATTTGAGGGGGACACAATTCAGTACATAGCACCACTCAAGTATTTAAAATCTAAAAATGTCTCCAGGGGAAACCTGTCTCTGAATGTTAGGCTCACTTTTCTGCAATTTTCTATTCTCCAGAAGTCCCAGCATTTTGGTAGCCCCAACCCCCAGTGTTATCTTCTCGCCTCCACGTGACTGCCAGGTGCTCAGCCTGTTGCTCCACTCTTTTTATGAGTCTCTAAATTCCAGGAGGGGCAAAGCTGTGTCAAATGCCCAGCTCACTTCCGTGTGTTTCTCTTCTCTCGAGAACTTGGTCAAGTTCTAGCTACCAGGTCTCTAACATCTTCAGACAGATGCTTTGGTACTTTGTCCAGCTTTTCCAGTGAGACATCGGCAGGATCAGACTGCTACAAACTAGACTGTTGGAGCCACAAGTGGGTTTCCACCGCCAGCTCCTGCACTGCTGTACATATTAACCTCCTTTCTTTTCCTCTTCTCTGTTCATCTTTTGAATTCACGAAGTCTACTACAATATACTTTCCAGGGTGAAGTTAGTCTGGAATGTTTTGCACTCCCCTGAAGGTGAGGCTGCCTCATCAGGACCTGCCCATCCTGACCTGTTGGGTCCCTGGAGAGGACCAGGCATGGGCTCTGCTGGGAAGAGACATAGGAATTCTGACATCAACAGCAACATTCTTGACTTCTGTTACACTTACTTGAAAAATTTTGAGGTTAACCTCAAGCTCATATCTATGTTAGAGAACTTTGGGAGCTAGAGTGAGTCCAAAGTTACTGGTTCACTATCTCTAGAATGTTCTTTCCATTCCAACGTCCCTTCTAATGTGACAGTGGTGACCATTCCCTCTGCCTGGGTTGACACTTACGTGTTCACAGATAAGCAGTGACTCTAGCTCCAGCCAGGGAGCATGATCTTGAACTTAGTGCCACTCAATACTTGTCAAAAGCTGAGAAGAGAACGGGTGTGTAGCCCATTTTCCCCTCTAGATACCAATATCTGTGCCTGGAGGAAATCAACCATGGATCCTGAGTGTACCATGACAGGAGCAAGGGAATCTTTACTGAATTCCACATTGGATTAATGCCATTGGCAGCGTGGGAGATGGTAGAAGAAAGACCTAATTTCACTTGTGGAGATGTTCCCTTTAATGAAGGCAAGTATCTTCCTTTGAAGATCCATGGAAAAATTTCTCACTGGTCTTAGGATGAAGAATAACTGGCTTGCTCTTTGGAAAGTGGTTTGTTTTCATTTTGTAAACTCTGTGAATTATGTAGCTAATGGCATTTTCTTCTTGCATTGACAACTTAATAGCTTAGAGTCATAATGACAGCTTTTTCTAACAATAGTATGGGATCTCACCATGTGTGTTTGCCATGCTCATCCCAAGTCTGCCTTTGCATTTCCCCCTAACCTCGGCATGCTCTGTGTGCCTCTCACCCGGGCCCTGCCCGTGGTCTGACCCATCCTTCCCTTGCTGAAGCTACTGCAGCTGCTTCCAGTTGGACTTCCATTACCCCGTGTATTATCTACACTAGCCAGAGGAATCACCCGTGTTAGCTATCCAGTGATGTGTAACAAATTAGCCCCAAACTTAGAGATTTAAAACAATGAACATTTATTTTACCATTTCTGTGGGTCAGAAATCTGAGCAAGACTTAGCTGGGTGGCTCTGACTCAGGGTCTCCTGCAAGGATGCAGCGAAGGTGCCGGCAGGGGCTGCATCTTCTGGGGGCTCAGCTGGGAGAGGGTCCACTTCCAAGCTCGTTTGCACAGCTGTTGGCCAGCCTCAGGGAGACATCAGTTCCTTGACACATGGGTCTCTCCGTCGGGCAGCTCATAGCATAGGAGCCGGCTGCCCTTATAGTGATGGAGGGAGAGAGGGAGAGAGAGGCCGCAGTCCTTTTGTAACTTAATCTTGGAAGTGACCTCCTATCCCTTTTGTTGTTGTATTTTTTTCATTAGAAGCAAGTCACCAAGTCCAGTGTGTACTCAAGGCGAGAGGACCCCGCAGGGATGTGGACAGTAGGACCCATGGTCACGCGGGCCTCCTGGAGGCCGCCGGCCACCCTGATCACGCTTTTTCTGACACCCTTCCCGAGAGCCATTGTGCTCTTCAGGTAAAGTCCAGACTCACGACGTGGCTGGCGGGACTCTCCAGCCACTTCTCACTGCTCTGGTCTCATTTTGAGAAGCTTCATTCCTGGCCCATTTGGTGTTTTCTAGAAAGAAGAAAATGAATTCCATTAAGTCTCATCTCTTCTCTGTCCCACACGACTTTTCAAAAAGTAGCAAACTTATCTAAAAAGCATGAAACAAAATGTTGAAATGTTGCCAGACTAATGTACCATCCAGGAATTGGTCCCTGAATAATGTATGGTCGGCTGTAACTGAACAGAAATGGGTAAAGACTGTAAGAGTGTCTACGGCTTACTACCGTGTGCCAGGCACTGCCCAGAGAACTTCACATGGATTAATTCATTTAGCCCCAAACACCCTGTGCGCTGGGTCCACTTCACAGACGAGGAGGCAGGCAGGCCGGTGGGGGGGTCCGGCTCAGAGCTCGTGCCCTGAAGCACTAGGCATCTTGCTGCGACCAGGTGTGCAGATGGGACCCGACAGATGACTGCTTGGAACCTGCGGCTGCTTCCTCCGCACTTCACAATGCCCAGCACAGTGGTCTGGACGTGATTTGATTCCTGAAAATAGCCTTTAGTCTATACATAACATTGTAAGAGAAACAGCAACGTTTTGAAATACTTTAAACGTGTAGTGGGATCTCATGAATTTAATAATATAAAGAGGTTTTTTTTGTTTGTTTTTTTGTTTCATTTTTTTCCCTAAGTAATCCTTTGGAACATAGGCATTTAAAAAATTAAGGTTTCTTTGAACACAACATTTTGGTTTAGAAGGATTTTCCAGAAAGATTTCAAATGGATTCTTCTCTCTCCTAGAAAAATATAAACAATAATAGTTGTTGGGAACAGTCCTGTGTTGGAAGTTTTCACCATTGGTGGTCTGTCCAGGGTGATTTTAATTTTCTCTTATCTGTTTCTTCTTCATTCATCCTTTAGCAACTGTGATTGATTATATTTTTGAGATCGAGTCAGGTGATTTTCATCCAAAGGAGTGACATGACGACAGGGCTGATGTGGGCTCAACTGCAAGAACTCTCTTATAGTTGGGCTCGGTTTACTTATAATGAAGGAGCCTGCCTGCTGGAGGCCCCAGCGAGGGTGGCCATCCTCTGGGGACACGCAGGGAAGCAAATCACTCCCAGGCAGAAAGTCGGACAAATGGATATGCCCGTTGCTAACTCCAGGCTTCTGTGACATAATAGCTGGGACTCCTTTCCCAGCTCTAATTCTAACCCAGTTACGTTAGAATGACTTCCATGTGGTATGGACAGAAATGCAAATTGAACAATCATGTCTCCCTTACAAGTATTGGCCTGCACATTATTTAAAAAGAAAGAATGTCACTAAAAGATCTAGGTCTCTGATAACAGCACATGGGCCCAATTACTTCAGAAACCAGTTGTATCCCACGTGACCCAGCACACTGGGGACTTTCCAGCACTGTCATCTGCACGGTGCACAGCCTGGAGACCTCAGACTCCCTATATAAGGGATCACTTTTTCACTCATCCCACCCCATTCTCCCTTTCCAAATGCCAAATGTCATTTCTTTGCTTCTTTTACTTATTTAATTTTTAAGCGACAAATAATAATTGTATATATTGGGGTTCTATGTGATGCTTTGATATACCTTTACATTGTAGAATGTTTTAATGTATGTTTCATTAATGGTGAAATGATTTCTGCTAACTACTCATTTTGCAATCCTGAGCAGTGAACCGGAGAGAACAAAAACAAATTTGCCTGTCCCTAAGTGGCATGAGTTCAAACGGGCCTTTTCAGAATCTAAGCGAGCCGTCTGCCTATTAAGTCTGACTTCCTGTCTCCTCTGACCAAGGAAGGGAGTTTATCTTCCAGCTGAAAACATTTTTAAAGGGATCTTTAAGAAGCTAATCATATTAGGGGCTAGCCAGACCCCCTGGCCAGGGGCACAGGGGACCACCCAGCGACAGCTCTGCTCTCTTGGAGCCTCTTTGTCTCTCTCCGATGGCAACACCCTGTGTGCTCTAGGACCGGCCTCCTCCAAAGCACTGGCCCTCCTGCCTGCCTATGTCGACATCCCGCCCACTGAATTTCTCACTGTTGCTCTGCCCAGCAAGGAATCTACCAAAAATCTGTTTTAAAAAATGCATGTTTTCTCAGATCTCCTCACACTTGGAAAAATAGCTTTTTATGTTGAATGCACATCTCAGTTTACAAAGCAGTCATGTCATAGTCTCACTAATTCTCACCCAAACACAAGGAAGTACAGTCACTGCCTGTTCTTCAGGGCAATGAAACTGGCCCAGGGATGTGCCCTTTGTGTGCGGCAAAGCCATCAGGGGACGCAAGCTCACTTACTGCACTGCGCACGGTGCTCAGGATGCAGACGTCACTGGGTTCAGGGTTTTGGCCACATCTGGCTGAGTCTTCCCTCTGCCAGGGTCTCCTTTCTCCTCTCCCCCCACCCCCAGCTCCCCACAATCCCTGGACCCAACACTCACTTCGCTGATTTTTGCACGTGGGGATGTGGGCTGGGTGAGGGTGACAGAAATGTAATGGTCAGGGTGGGGCAGATCCAGGACACAAAATTGTAAAGGCATACTTACCTGAGAAACTTTACTTAGAATGAGAGAAGAAATCACAGTAAATTACACACCTTCAAAAGTTGACAAATACCAGGTATGTCATAGTATCATATAAATAACAGCATTTTATAAATTGTCTGATGTACATCTGAAATACTTGCTCCCTGAGGAATTTTACTGCATTGTCGGCAATTTGCACGTTTCATCAGGAGCCATCTACTTCATGAGGACGAGATGTGCTGCAATCCCTAATCTGCAAACTCCCCTGTCAGGCGGGTGAGATGTGGCTTCACATACACAGCTATTCATGGTGCTACTATGGCCGTTCGCCCTACAAAAGAGGAGCTCTGGTAAGTTCCACTGCATGTGACTCCCATCAAAATGGGAAGAAGTATGTTGCATTTATAATTAAATATGCTGCACTTTAAGCATTTTCCTAACCAAAAAACACTTTGCTTTTGCCGAGACAACAGTGAGAACTGCTTATGTTTGTAAGTGTGAGTTTTCCGTAGATTGTCTCCCGGTTCACGCTTTCAAAGCCTGTTTCTCCTGCACCCTCACACTCCCGGTGCTGCGGGAAACAATAGCACCTCCCGCCGAGACACGAGGGGAGCTGGCACAGTGTGCAGGGGAACGTTCCAGGAAGTCACTCCTATCCGGAATGGTTAGTGATAAGTTAGCTATACATGGAGGTGACTACACCACGAAGATGTACCCCTCCAAACTCAAACTGAGCATGTCTCCCAAACCTTCCCACTAGGTGGATCCCAAAACGCCTGCAGCCACTCCAGTGCCCCCCAACGGAGGAACAGTGTGAGCGAGGGGCAGTGAAGAGACCGTTGGAAACTAGTTGCTGTCACACCATTCTTTTCAAATCTCACAGAAGCAAGACCCTGTGAACACGTTGCTCCCACCCTGCCCACGGCCTTGGAAGGGGCCTGTGTCAATGAGGGGCTGGAAGCATTTGTCTCATGGGCTCAGAGTTGGTGGCAGGGACAACCTGGAAGGGCTCTCTACCTTCAGCATGAAGAGACTGGGTCGAATTCTACTTACAGTGGGTCACCTTGGAGGGCTTTGAGGCTGGGAATGATGTGACCAGCCTCAGCCTTGCAGGGCAGCTCTCCAAATCTCAGCGGAGCCCGGCTGTGGAACGCCAGGATGGAGGCCGTGCACATGAGTGGTGATGGGCCGGGCTCACTGGGGCCGGTGGACGGGGGAAGCGGTGCACTGTGGTCTGTTTTGGAAGCAGAGCCCACAGGACCGTCCACACGCGCCATCAGTAGACTGAGGGGGAAAGGGGCTCACGGTGGATGCTGGCACTCTTTGGTGCCCTCACTGGGGTGGGATTGGTGGAGGAAAGCAGGTTGGGGAAGCCCTGGGACATGGGTGGCAGTGGATGCTGACTCTCATTTGGGGCATGTAAGATAGAGATGTCTACCAGAATCCGAGGGGAGGTGCCAGGCAGTGGCCCCTGAGTTGCCTGTGAGTCAGGCGGGTGGACAGAGGATGCTGCCAGGACAGCTGGTGGGTGTTGCCCATCAAGAAGTAGCTGGCATCAGAACCCCAACTTCATGCAGCCACAAAGCCCAACCATAGGGCAGTCATCCCTGGGGACAATAGGCCAGGGCATGGGTTTGAGGAAGGTGAAATCCTCATCAATGCCTGGTCAGCCTCACTGAGGAAGGTTCTTATAGCTCACGCTGGAGGGGTGGGAGGAGGGTGTGCCATGGAGGAAGGAGTAGATGACAGCAACACTGGGGGAGGGACCCGTGAAGTCAAAGAGCCTGGAGCGGAGAACCCCGCAGGCTACTGTCTGAACAGGTGATATGGGAGGCCTCCAAGCATGCTCCGTGGGCAGCTGTTTGGCTCTGGCACAGACCGAGTGGACTAAAAGCCATTCTGAGATAGCAATTCAGGTAGTGCACAGAGCAACAATGGCTGCTTCCTTGAAAAGCTGGGGTATCAGACTGCCCCCGGAGATCAGTAGGAGTCTAGCAAGGAACAGATGGCACATCCAAATCAAGATATGCTAGGCAGGGCTGAGGAAAGAGGCCACCCGCAAAGGCGTTGGCAGGTGAGAGAGACGGTAAAGGACAGTGCAGCACTCCAGGACAAGGGACAGGCAGCAACAGCACTCCAGGGCCGCAGAGCGGTGGGAAGTCACGCAGTTGCTGAAGGCCAGAAGGAGAGAGTCAGGTAGAGGAAGCCACCTTGAGTCAGTCCCAGGTGACCTCAGGGACGGCCGTGCAGGAGCACGCGCCCTGACTTGTCTCTCATCCCCCCTCTGATTTCCTGCTGGTGCCCCGGGAGCCAGAGGGCAGGCAGAAGGGAGGAGATGGGGGAGGCTGGGAGGAGGTGGGAGGGGTGGGGGCAGAGTAAAGTTGTAGGGGACACGGAAGGTATTCAGGACAGCCCCCAAGGTTTAATCACCCTCCCTGACACCGAGCCAGCCACCAACCAGACTTGTGAGGGGGCTGTCCTAAGAGCTCCAGCCACGGCCACGGCGCCGTCCGAACGTGAGCAGTGCAGACCACCAGGCCAGCGGGCCCACGGAACTGTGGGAAATCATAAATGTTTGTCGCTTTAAGCTTACATTTGGGATGGTTTGTTATGAGGCAAAAGCCAGCTGACACAACCTCATAAGGTTGTCATGAAGAGTGTATCTTTTAAAAGGCTGGTTTAGAGTTTTCTTGTAGTAATTTCCTCAAGAAAGTTCTTTTCTGGTCATTTAAAAAATTCTTTTCGGCGGGGGAGGGGATGGAGGTATGACTACATGATGAGTACCAGGCGCACTGTCTGGAGAATGAGAACGGACGCGCTTGGGACTCTGACTCGGGGGGATGGGTGGGACATGGACAATGTATATGACCTGAACTTATGTACCCCCATGATGAGCTGAAATAAAAAAAAAAAAATTGGAAAAAAAAATAAATAAAAAATTCTTTTCATTATTTAAACAAGGGAAGCCATGTGTCTGGTAATGAGTCTTGTGATATTGAAAAGCTCATGTCAAAAAGTTGGTTTCTTTCCTCAGTACCGTCCCCCCAGCCCCGCCCAGGCCCCCCTCCAAGGGGTGGGCGGGTTTCAGGGACACGCTGGTGAGCCTGCCCGGCCGCCTCAGCCTCCGAGGACCCTCACTGTGCCCCGCGCGGGAGGGGCATTTTCACCCTGTACTATCCTCCACGCTCCTCTTCCGGTTCTGCCTCCCTGAATGTGCTAGTTGTCTATTTTTTATTTTATTGATTAATTTAAATGGTGTACTTAAACCTCTATTTTTCATCCCAGTAACTTTAGGGAGTATCTTGACTTCACCCAACATGAGATAAAAACATTAGTCTAAACCCTCCCTCCCTCCTCCCCCACCTTATGCATCCAAAATTGTCAGTTACACTTTTATATCTCGTTTGTCAAAGTGGGTGATATTTCCATGCTCTTTTGCCAGACTTCTCTGCTCGGGGCATAGGTTGAGTCTGAAAGTTGAATAAAAAATACAGACTTGACATCATAATTCTTATGTCACTCTTATTCACCACTCAGGCCGTGTGTGCCAAGATCACATCTTTTTCTCTAGAGGATTCTGTGTGCCCCCGGAAGATAAAACTCTGTGTTCAAAACCAGACGCACTCTCCTGGTACCCCGAGACTGCTCTCTGTTCCTACCAGGGCTGTCTCTGCAGCTTGGGCTTTTACTCCCGGAGTCTCTGTGGCCTTTAGTTTTCCTTTCTGAAAGAATAACGTGTTTTATTCATTTGCTTGTTTATTCTTCGAACGTTTATTTAGACACCTGTTTTGCCAGGTGGCATTCTAGATTCTCAGAATGAAGATGTGAGTATAACGGGCCCAGTCCCTGCCCTGCCTGGCGCTCCCATTCATTCCGCGAGAGGTGGAGGGGGCACAAACACACCGGGGGGGTGCAGGGGGCCACAAACACACTGGGGGGGTGCAGGGGGCCACAAACACACCAGGAGGGGGGGTACAGGGGGCCACAAACACACCAGGAGGGGGGTGCAGGGGGCACAAACACACCAGGAGGGGGGTGCAGGGGGCCACAAACACACTGGGGGGGTGCAGGGGGGCCACAAACACACGGGGGGGGTGCAGGGGGCCATAAACACACCAGGAGGGGGGTGCAGGGGGCACAAACACACCAGGAGGGGGGGTGCAGGGGGCCACAAACACACTGGGGGGGTGCAGGGGGCACAAACACACCAGGAGGGGGGGTACAGGGGGCCACAAACACACCAGGGGGAGTGCAGGGGGCACAAACACACCGGGGGGGTGCAGGGGGCCACAAACACACTGGGGGGGTGCAGGGGGCCACAAACACACCAGGAGGGGGGATGCAGGGGGCCACAAACACACCAGGGGGGGTGCAGGGGGCACAAACACACCAGGAGGGGGGGTGCAGGGGGCCACAAACACACCAGGGGGGGTGCAGGGGGCACAAACACACCAGGAGGGGGTGCAGGGGGCACAAACACACCGGGGGGGTGCAGGGGGCACAAACACACCGGGGAGGGTGCAGGGGGCACAAACACACCAGGAGGGGGGTGCAGGGGGCACAAACACACCAAGAGGGGGGGTGCAGGAAGTCACAAACACACAAGGAGCGGGGCGCGTCTGGGCGAAGGCTGAGCGAGAGCAACGCGGACTGGGAAGCTGCGGCTTTGAAGGTCGTCATTAGCGAGGGTCTTCCGGCCGAGGTGCCGCCGTGCTTCCCCGGGTTTCCGGGGGATCAGGAGTGGGGGGCGTCAGTGTGTGTGCGCTGAGCCCCCCGCCCGCCCAGGGAGCCTTGCCTGGGCGGGTGCCAGGTCAGTGTCGCGTCTCCCGCCGCCCCGCCCCCTGGCCACCCCCTCACAGAACCGGGCGTCCCAGCGCGGCCACGTCCGCATCTGCAGCGCGAGGGGCGGGGGCAGATTTCACCCCCGGCGCTGGGATTACGGGAAGCTTTTGCTAGAAGGGCTTCGGCCACGGCCAAAG
Source organism: Lemur catta (assembly GCF_020740605.2). NCBI lineage: Eukaryota > Metazoa > Chordata > Mammalia > Primates > Lemuridae > Lemur > Lemur catta. The sequence continues at coordinate 86,706,468 of NC_059137.1, forward strand.
GACAGTAACAGGACCAAAGGCAGTTTTCTGAGACATGGCAGAGTGAGGGTAGCAATTTTGGTGTGGTATCAGATTCATATAAAACCCCATTCACGATCAGAAGCACAGTTTTATTGCCAGGAAATATTGAAAGTGCTGACCTCGGGGGATTGCCGAGGACACAGATTGTGGGTTTCCAGGGCTTCAGAGCTGTCTTTCAGGCAGTCATGGATCCCTTGGAGAAACAGCACATGGCAGGACGGGGTCATCAGGAGGGGTTTCTCTTCTTTTATTTGGTGCTTTCCAAATTCTCCAGATTTTATTTAATAAGCTTGGCTAATTTTAATCTTCCGAGAAAAACTAAGTTTAAACAAAAAGGACACTAGATGTGGATAAGCAGGAGACACGTGTGTGATCCGTTGTTACTTCACAAGTCCCCCTGAGAGAGTTGGAACTCCTGCTGCTTCACCTTTGCTTTTGCACATTTCCGCAGCTGGTCACAGAGGGTGAAGCAACGAAAGCAAAGAAAACTAGGCTTTCTTAACTGCTCTAAAACATTTTATAAAACTGTATCTGGGCAAAGTGGCCTTTTGTTTGGGTTTAGACAATTAAAAACAACACTGAATTTTTTTTATTTTAAAGAAAGGGTGAGAAGATACATGGGCCACTAAAGATCCCTCCTTCAAAAGCATAGAGGCAGGAGGAGACTCCACTCGCCACCAGTCAGGGCCATCCCCGCGGGTGGGGCAGCTCCCCGACTGCCTGCTGCTTCTCCTTCTAAACACTTTGCTTGTTTTCAGAAGTGCTGCACCCAGGCAAGAGGCCTCTCTCTTCTTGGTTTTCCAAATTAACATGTATCTTAGGAAGGGGGTGGAACTGCGTGCCGTGGGCTTCACTGTTGGTGACAGATGACATGGCCATCCCTTGTCCCTAGGGCTGTGGATGGCGTGCTGGCTTGCTGGAATGACACCTCGGGGCTTTTATTGCTTCCGGGCTGGGCAGAGTCTCAGGGCTCCACAGGACACACCCATCTGAGGAAGCACCCGCTGCCTTGGCCTGGGCCTTTCGCAGGAGCTGGGCTCTCACGCGCTCTGCTGGGGCGTTACAGACAATTTGTGCAGTTTGGTGTGCCCCAAATTAACAAGGGCTCTGCTCTGTGGCTGCTTCCTAGCTGTTGATTCAGAGCAAGTGACCCACTGGAGTGGAACTTAGTCCAGCCTGGCATTCTGAAGACAGCTGTTCTAAAGTGGAGCAGAGACAGTCACATGAGCTGCCCAAGGCTGCAGTTTATGACTGGAGCTGGGACATGTGGACCTGCCACAGCCTCTCAGCCCTCGTCACAAGCACCTGAAACTGCAGAAGGAAGCCGATGTGGCAGAGGGAACATGGTGATTTTAAACTATGAGGAACATCAGGGTAGATCTTGCACACTGATTGGAATCTCGGAAATTTAATTTTTCTTAAAAGCGTATTGCAAAAGCATAATTGTAATGTTTTGTACCTTTCCTTCTATTCAATGGAGAAGTTGCACCAAGTATCACTCAGAACCCAGGTCTGGTCTTTTCAGGGAGGGAGACTTTAAAATAATAGCACCAGGTCAGGTATGGTGGCGAGTGCGCCTGTAGTCCCAGCACTTTGGGAGGCTGAGGCAGGAGGGTTGCTTGAGCCCAGAAGTTTGAGGTTGCAGTGAGCTATGATTGCACCACTGCACCCCAGCCTGGGTGACAGAGTGAGACCCTGCCTGCAAAAAAAGACATAAATAAATAAAGGCACTAGGTCACATTACTCTTGGTGAAACTAAATGGGTTTGCTCATTTCCACTCCAGATCCCCACGGAGAGTTTGTTGTGAGCTTTCCCAAGCAGGAAAGTTAAAGTTATAGTATTAAAAGCAACTCTGCATTGTAAATACGTCCGTGGAGGGAGAAGGGAAGAGCTGCGTATCATCAGAAGGCAGGTGTGGATGGGGAGTCCAGCGCTGGCCACACCTGGGCCAGTGAGGTGGGCACTCCCTGAGTGCTGCAACTCAGCCTGTCCTGTTGGGCACGTGGTAGGTACTCAATAAATATTTTTGTACGAACAGGAATTGGTGATCTTCAAGACATTAATAGGATCAAAGGATAAAAAAAAGATAGTAATAGGAGTTTCAGGGGACAAAGGCGTTCTGGAGGCCCAATTAGTTTGTGAAACCCTGGAATAGACAGAGTTCAGCAGGGCTTTTGCCCTGTATCCTCCCAGCATTTGTAATGTGCTGATGGGCATCCAAATTCCCAAATAGAGACACCTGCAGATCCTTCCTCAGTTTCCCTGACCACACACTCTTTGGAGAAGGGGACAGAGGACTTAGTCGCTTCCAATACAGGAATATCCAAGGAACACAAATTTGGAAAATAGCAATTCAGCTAAACCTCTTTATTTCACAGGTGAAAGAGGCCCTTTGGTTTAATGGAAAGGAGATGACCATTTAGAGTCAGAAAATGAAGATGGAATTTGCTTCCGACTGACTGTTGTAATATTGGCAAGTTATTCCCATGTATCCATTTACCCATCTGAGTAAGGGAATAGTTGAGGCAATTATCTGTAACTTTTACTCAGCACGTGGTAGGGTGCCTAGAACAAAGGAAGTGTTTAATAAATGATAACTCTTAAAATTGTAATTGGAAAACTGAATTGCAGAGAGTACTAACTATCCCATGGTCACCCAGTGATGTGGTGCAGGGCCAAGCGGGGTCCTTGGGCTTCTTGTCTCCCACCAACATTCCTGTCACTGCACTACGCTGACTGATAATGGAAGCTGTACATGGATGTATGTCTCTCATAAGCATAACAAATCAAATAGAAGTTGCCAGATGTTTCTGTTTCACAGAAGAATGAAGTTCATGGACGTATATCAGGGTTCAAACCTAAGATTTAAAGAAAGATTGCAGAGCATGAGCAGTCATAAAAGATGTCTAGGTTGGTATTTCAGCATTCCTGGGTAGCACAAACCACCATTTGGTCACATCTGGTCTCCATCAGGACTGAAGTGTTACATAAATATATGCACAGTTTATAGGGTGAGGAGGCCCTATTGAGACAGACCAGGCCCTTATCTGTTTCAGCTCTGCAGATGGGGCCCTGCAGACTGCCCGATAGCCCTGGGCAATGTTCTCCCAAGGGACAGAGCTCGCTGCTCCCATCAGTGCATCTGGGCAGAGATGCCATGCTTATATGTTTATTCCAGCTGCCCTTACTCATGTCCAACACACCCAGGGTTCAGCCTCCCAACAGAAAGTTTTGCTTACAGATGCCTGGGGGAGTTCAGTTCATAAGTTAGATAACAAAATGCTTTAATGATCCTGTGGGCTGCATCCATCTATCCACCCATTCACCCATCCATTCATCCACCCATCCACTCATCCGTTCACTGACCCATCCATCTATCCACTCATTCATTCATCCATTTACTCATTCATCCATCCATACAGCCATTTATTCATTATTCCATTTACCCTTCTATCCATCCCCATCCATATCCATCCACTCATCCATCCATCCACCCATTCATCCGTCTGTCTGTCTGTCCATCTCTCCACCCACTCACCTATCTACCCACCCATCCACCCATCCACCTACACCCATCCATTCACTTATTCAATGAATATGAGCTCCTTGCCTGTGTAAAACACTGGTTTGGGGACAGGGAATCCAGCAACAAACCAATCAGGCATGGGGCTGACCCTCATGCCACACTCTAGAGGGAGAGGTAGACACTGAATAGTTGCACAATTATTTGTTGGCCAGGGGGATGAATTCTGAGAAGAATTACAAAGTTCTCTGAGAGTGTGTGCTGGGAGCTTCCTCCTACTTAGGAGGCCAGAAAGAGCTTCCTGAGCACAGAGCGTGTGCTGTGGGCATCCACTCTGGCTGCTGTGTGGTTGGTTTTGATTCTTCCAGTCCCAGAGGTTTTACTGTTAACTCTTTTCCTGAGGGCATAAGCTTGCAAAACAAGGCTATCCCTTCTGTAGGTAAAATCATTAAAATGTTCCTAGTATCAAGCCCCCCAAGCCATCTAATCTAAAGGATCGAATCTCAAAACATAAACGTCCCTTGTACCACGGTGAGGGGTGCAGGAAAGATCTGGGTTCCCCGCACAGCGCTGTCCTTCCTCCGCAGGCCACGCGGGCTCGTGAAGGCTGTCAGACTCCGGGCTTTTCCTGTGGCCCGAGCTTCTGACCACACAGCATTGTGCATGTTTTGCTTTTTCAAAGGAACAAATAAACACAAATCTTCTCCACTCCCACCCTCACTGACACACACACAGTGGGCCTGGCCCTTCGTTTCCTCCTGGGGTATCATCTCTCTGTTTTATGCCCCTGCTTGTTGAACTTGACCCAGATAAGCCGCACAAGGAAAAGCAATCTCCCTACTGTTTGCCTCAGAGGAGCAGAGCCATTTTATACACATGAATACCTGGAGTGGGGCTGCCTGCTTGGAGGCCTGACCGTGGCCAGACAGCCCACGGCCGGGCGGCTCCACCCCAGGCGCTCAGCAGTAATTATACATGAGAGGAAATTACACTGGTCTTGTTTCCTCTCTGCGTCTATGCCTGGATATTCAAGGAAGAGACCTTCTGGTTTTGTGCTACTTTATAATTTCTTTGGAGGGACAGGGTTTTAATGAGACTCCCAAACCGGCTACTTGTGCCATGGCCACTCATTTCCTATCGTGCACAATAGCAATTATGCAGCCAGAGGCTGGCTGTGGGTGAGTTTGTTCTTCTCTGTGACATGTATTTTGTGAGACAGAAGAGAAGTCCTCTGTTTCTGAAAGCAACTCTTAAAATAAATACACCAGGCTCCTCTAAGGCTTATCTGCATGGGAAGAAGAAGGAAGCTACTGGGGCTAACAGGTTTTAAAGTGCTTTGGTGGGTTGGTAAGCAGGTCAGCACAGGGAGAGCTGGGAAGGGCAAAGACCCCTCCATCAACATGCACGCCTGGTCATGGGCAAGCTGGAATTTGCCCGCAGGAGGGGTGAGCTCAGGGCCTGACTACCTACAGGTGGATGCCAAGAACGAGTTGTGCCCTTTTTTTTTTAAAGCAAAAAAAAAAAAAAAAGAAATTCTTTCCAGCCATCCACATGTTAAAACACTGGCTAGTGTGCGTGAACCTATGTGCAGCACCAAGAGGCCCAAAGTGCTTGGCTGGGCCAGGTGGCAGTGGACGGCTGGCTCATGCCGTCTTTGCAAGATACCGCACAAGGTAAGACCAAGCCAGATGTTCTTTTCTCATCCCCCAGCTTTTCTGAGATACAACTGACAAATAAAAATTGTATACATTTAAGGTGTACAATGCGATGATTTGATACATGTATATATTGTGAAATAATTGCCACAATCAAGCTAATTAACACATCTACCGCCTCACAGTTACCATTTATTTTGTGTGGGAGAGCACTGCAGATCTACTCTCAGCACATTTAGAGTACACAATACAGTATTAACTGTAGTCACCATGCTATACATAGATCTCCAAAACTTACTCATCTTAAACTGAAAATGTGTACCCTTTGACCAAAATTCCCCGTTTTTCCCACCTCAGCCCCTGGTAACCAACGTTCTATTCTCTGCTTCTATGAGTTCAACTTCATTAGATCCTGGTATACACGTGCACAATGGAATGTTATCCAGCCTTGGAAAAGAAGGCATTCCTGCCATTTGTGACAACATGGGCCAGCCTGGAGGATGGCATGCCAAGTGCAAGAAGCCAGACACAGGCAGCAGATCTCGCAAGCCAGTTATTCTTGAGAATCAGAGCCGAAATCCATCCTTGACACCCACCCCTCATGTCGGGGGAGGAAGCTGCAGGCCTGCGGCCAGCCAGACTGTCCCAGGTACCTGATCACCCAGCGTCCAGCAAGCTTGGCCCAGGGCAGCGGAGTCCTTGGCACAACGCACATTTCCCCGTGGTTTGGAATCTGAGAGCTGGAAAGAGCCTCTGCTTTTCATTTTGGCCCTGCTTACAGGATTTGGGCTTGCTTTGTTTCATTCTTGTTGTGTAGGGAGTGACCAGGGTGGGAGAGCAATGTCCCCTGTAATTGTCAGGGTTTGTGCTGCTCTTGTATCCGACATGTAAAGCCTGGAGCTGAAGACCCATAATCTGAAATGAAGTGAGATTCACAGGCCCTGCTCCCAGGGGAGGGAGGCAGACCAACTTCCTTCACCCATTAAAGGAAAGCCCAGGTCTTGTTTTTTCCCAGACTGAAACTGCAGGCCTAGGTAAAGATATCTTTTATCCCACAGGTCTCTGGGTTTCTCTTCCTCTTCCTTTCTATTGCCTTTCCCCCTTTCTCTATTTCTATTATCTGTAATCTGGAAGACTCTGTATATTCTCTAACCTTTCCAAAAATTTTGAGGATTTACATTAAAAGCAACCACAATATTTCCTTCATTCACTCAGACCCCATCTCTATGAGTAAAATGGCCAGTGATCATGTCTCTGGTTGGCAAGGGAGAGACGCTGGGCACGGGAGCAGCTCCAGGCCCGCCAGCTTAGTCTGTACCTGGATACCGTGTGTGCGCTTACGTCACTGCGGTTTGCTCCCCATGCTGAGTGTCCTCACAGGCCGTGCTGACCAGCTCTGACCCCAGGCTGGGACTCTGCACTATGCTGTGGCTCTGCTTCCCCGCCAGTCAGTTCCCGAGCCCATGGGGGTTTCGGGAGAGGGATGCTTAGCTCCGAGTGTCGAGAGTCTTCACCAGGAGCACATAGGGTCCACCGATCAAGGCCCTCCCCGTGCCCAGCCTATGGGATCGCCAGGGAGGAGATAGAAAAGAGAGAAAAAGAAAAGCAAAACTGAAGCTCAATCCACACAGCCAGGCAGGGAAAATGTGTTGCTTCCAAGGGAGCAACAAATGGGGCTTCAAATGTAAACTCACAGAGAGGTGCGACACTTTGTGTCTGTCCATGTGGCATTTCAAAAGGTTTTAACAGCAGAGAAGTTTCAACCACCAATAAATGGCCTAGGGCAGGGATCGTGACTTTTAAATTTCGTGGATCAGCAATATTTTAAAAGGACATTCAAACAACAAAACTGCTATTTATTGTCTCCTTAATTCGTAAGAAAAAGGACAGCTTAACACGACCCAAAATGTAGGAAATACATAGTCTCAGAATAATGGACAATCTTTAAACAGGATAAGTTTGTCTTTATGAAAAATGTATTACAGTGTCCATATTTACCTAGTTTTATTATGGATTGGTAGGGACTTCATTACTGAGAGCCACTGGCCCTATCCTGTGCCGTACAAGGGAGTCAGGTGAGTGTCAACTTCAGGGCCAGCTTCAGTGGATGGCCTGCTGCTGACTGGAACACGGTGTTGAGAAGGACTCTAAGTGTGGTTCAGGCTCAGTCATTAATTAGCAATATCTCACATGGGCATTATGGTGATTTTGAAGTATGTTCACAAATCCTTTCCACTTCTTTTATGGAAACAGGGAATATAACTCTCTTCTCCTCAAATATGGGCTGGATTTAGTGACTCACTTCTGACAAATAGAATGTGACTTTTGAACACTCTCACTTGGAACCCAGCCACCATCTTGTGAGGAAGCCCACGGCCTGTGAGGCTGCTGGCCACACGCGGGTGTTCTGGCTGATGGCCCGGCCAACAGCCAGCACCCACCGCCAGGCGCCAGCTGATTCCGCCAGCTACCGTCAGATGCCGCAGCTGGAAGTGCGTGGAGCCCGAAAGGTGCTCTGGCCACATCCTGCCCATACTGCAGATTCAGAGTAAAAAAAATACTGCCGTTGTTTCAACTCACGAGTTTTTGGGGTGGTTTGTTGCACAGCAGAAGAAAACCAGAATAATCACAGGATGGAAAAGTGGCATTACATTCACTGTCCCTGTCCTAGAGCATTTGAAATTAAAACCAAAACACTCTAAGTTATTCTTTCACTATTTATTGCTGTTTTCATTTGGAAATTTAAAAACTAAATGTGCTTTACCTAAGTTGATTTAAAAAAAAAAAGGCCAAGGTCACATTGATTTCAATAGGATACATTCAAATCGACGAATCTTCTACCTTTCAGCTGTTGCTTCCCTTTCTGGAAACATTCCCCCTCCACCCCCGCGGGTTACCATGGCAACGCAAGCCCTGGCCCAGGGAGAAACGTGAAGCGCAAGCAGGCGGGCGCAGAGCCCCTCTTGCTGGGGACGTTTTCTAAAGATTTCTTTTCTCCAGGCCAAACTATCTGCAGCTGGTCTTCCCTTGGCAGGACGATTTCATCCCACCGTTTATCTTCTCTCCTACGAAAGCAAAATATTCCCTGTAAATAGCAGAGAGATTAAAAATATTTCCTTTGTAGCGCTTAAAAATAAACCTCTCCCGACTGCTATGGGCAGAGTAGACGTCAGTGCAGACCGCAAGGTTAGCGTCTGCCCGCGGCAGGTGCAGGACCCAGCCCCGGGAGCCCCTGCCCGCCCACCGGCGCCCACTGTGCGAGTGGTTGTTAGCACACCCCTATTCTGCTTTCTGCAGCGGTTGCACCAGAACAATCCAGCCCGAGGTTGAACCGGGGCGTGAGAATTTCAGAATTCAGAAGAGAGGCGTCCTGCACAGCAGCAGCCAGGGGACGGCTCGCAGGCTGAACTTGCAGACGCGCTGGATGGCGCGTGCCCGTGGCCGGGTCCTTTGTAAGACACGTCCTCTCACCGGTGACTCGCGCGCATAAACACGGGAGGTATCACGCTGCCGGTGATGGTTTGTGTGTTTCTACATGTACTTAAACTGGTATCCGTGTTAGGGGCTGGGTATGTCGTGATGACTAAGGCCTTTGAAGACTCAAGCAGAGGGGACACGTGGTCAGACACAAAACAGCCTAATTTCAGTGCACCTAGGGGAAACAGAGGAGTGGTGAAGTCACGTTTCTGCAGAGAATCCTCTGTGCTCCTTCCCAGGGACGAATTGAGTTAGCCAGGTGGAGACACAGGGAGGCCAGGGGGCTGGCGTGGCCCAGGGTAGGCACAGGGCAGCAGGTGGCATGTCACTCAGCATAGCAAGGGCGTCTCTGTGGCAGAGCAGCCTCCACTGCCACGGTGCCAGGAGGGAAGCATGCGGAGGCTCCTGCAGGTAGCTGAGTTGCAGCACCACAGACATGATGGGGCTGCCAGGCAAGGGAGAGGCTCTCTGAGACTTGGGGGCACCCCTACCTCCTCCTCCCGGAGCTCCCGCTCCCGTCCCAGGATCTTCTCAAAAGAAGAGGGGCCAGAAGGCTGCAAAAGGAAGATCTCAACTCTGCAAAGGGCTTCATTACTTATAGACATTGGGACTCCTTACCTGAAGTTTAACGCCCTCCGGACCTGAGCCTGTGTCTCCCACCTCACAGGCCCGGACTGGCCCTCGGAGCTTAACTTGCACCCGCACAGCACAGACCCACTCTGTGCTGCAGCCCTGGAGCAGCCTGTGAGGAGATGGGGATGGGGTGGGCAGACCACCAAGTCCCCAGCAGACTGCACCGTCCCTTCCTGACAGCATCAGGGTCTGGGAGTGCACCGTCCCTGACCCTCATTCCTCCCATGACACCTAACTCCAACTCCTGCTCAGGCCTGGACCCCCAGGTACATGCACACGTAGCACCTTGAACCTCGTGCCTATCACAATTTAAATGACAAATTGAAGATGAATGTTGATTTGTCACTGTTCACTATTGAAGTGTTAGCTCTTGAATGCCCACCTGGCACACGGGAGAAGCCCATTCCAGGGGCAGGGCTGAGGGGCAGGAAGAGTTCAGAGAGGAGCTGCAGTGGGGAGGGAGGGGCGGGAGGGAGAGAGAGAGAGAGAGACAGAGATGGAGAGAAAGTGAGGGCTAGAGAGAAAGTGGGGTGGTGGAGAGAGAACCAGGCACTGCCTTTCGTGACCCAGCTTTGGAGATGACACAGCATCACTTCCGCTGCATTCCACGCCCCAGCCCCACCCCGACAGTCACCAAGATTCAAGAAAAGAAAAATAGACTCCCTCCCCTCCTTTTTAAAAAGTTGTGGTATGACACACACAGCATAATGTTTACCATCTTAACCGTTTTCAAGTGTACAGCCCGGTGGTATTAACTATATTCACCCTCAATAAAACTGAAAAAAGGATAAAGTTCAGTTTTAAAATAATGGCTCATGCAGGAGTTCGAGACCAGCCTGAGCGAGACCCCGTCTCTACTAAAAATAGAAATAAACTATCTGGACAACTAAAAATATATATAGAAAAAATTAGCCGGGCATGGTGGCACATGCCTGTAGTCCCAGCTACTCGGGAGGCTGAGGCAGTAGGATCGCTTGAGCCCAGGAGTTTGAGGTTGCTGTGAGCTAGGCTGACGCCACGGCACTCACTCTAGCCCGGGCAACAAAGTGACACTCTGTCTCAAAAAAAAAAAAAAAAAAAAAAAAATAATGGCTTATGGACTATAGTATCATTTGAAGTATGCTCATCAGTGTGCAGTTTATGAGGTTGAAGCTAATAAATGGTACATGGTGGAGGGGAGTGCATTCACACCGTCCTGTAACCATCGCCACCACCCATCTCCAGAACTGTCCTTTGAATTAACCTTACCTGGAGGACCTAGACCCCGCCACACTCTGCAGGGGAAACTTGCTGCAAGAGAACTGGGCCTGGCCCTCAGGCGGCCACCACTCGCAGCACAGGTCCCCCAGCTTAAGCTGGCTCTGAGAGGATCCTGAGCTGGTCCAGATAGGAAGACGGAGTCTTGACGTGAGTTCCCAGCACCCACGCCTCTGGGCTTGGACAGCTCAAGAAAGGTCGACGTTCGAAAGTCCCCCGGATCCTGAAACATAAACACTGTGTAATAAGAATGTTTGAAAACCAAAGATGGTTTCCATCATTTCCCAGCTGTCTGAGTTAATGGGCCGCTCCTCTGAGAACCAGCGAGATTAGCCATAGTAGGACACGCAGATGGCCAAGTGTGAACCCCGGGGGACAGAGCTCCAGGCCCGCGCACAGCTGTTCCCTGATTCACTTTTCTTTTTCAGTAAACACTGTCCTGAGCTGCTGGTTTGGAAGCAGAGCTGGGCTATCGCGGACCCTTTGATGTTGAGGAAGAATGAAGCTGGATGTAGATTTCAATGAATGCAGGAACTAGGCCAAGAGTCTTAAAGGAATTTGTCCAACCCTCTGGAGCACGAGGATGGATGGGCTACTTGTGAAAGCACGACTTCCGCCGTGAGCAGGAGCTGGGGATGCGGTGTGGGAAGACTGCAGACACTGCTCCCAGCCCACCCCAGCCTTTGCCAAATGCTGCTTGTCTAAGGGAGTAGGTGGTTTATCTGGGACCAATATTAATAGAAACATGTCCATTCCTGGTTTCCATAATTACAGGTCAGGGTTTCCCAGCAAGCTCTGTTGAAATATTCCCACGCAGAAATCGAGATTGAAACATGAGGAAGGGATCTCAGGGGTGCCTGGGAACCAGGACTTGTGACAAAATGAAATGGATGTGTCTCTGTCCACGTCCCGCCCATGGGAAGCACGTGCTGGGAAATGGTAAATGGAGTCACAGCCAAACAGCAGCAGGCTCTGGGCGAGCCCTGAACGTCTGAACTTGACACTGATATCCAGACTGGAAAAGGGCGCCTCGCTCTGCAAATCTGACCCGGGTACTGTCACATCGCATGTTATGGAGAGGTGCATATGAGTAGATTGTGGGCAGGCAGCAAGTAGCTGTGTTGGTTGTCCACGTGCCTGAGTGCGAGGTCTGAGTGTGCAAACTGGCAGGGACGGTATTCCCTAGCAGGGCTGCGTTACACACATATGCATAGCCGCCTCACAGGCACCAGGCACAGAGGCCACATCCCATCCTGTTCCCTCTGGCTCTTTCATTTCCTTTATCTGACTGTGGGTGTCAGATACTACTTAGCATAAACATGCTGAAAACGGAACACAGTTTCCTGCTCTATATTTTGCCTTCTTCTATATCATTTTCTCAGAAGCATTTTCTTATTCCTGTGTCTACTGTGAAAGATCAAGGAACCTATGCTCACATTGTTCTGCTGTCCATAGGTGAGGGCTCGAGACCTCAGCCAGCCAGCCCAGAGCCGTAGCGCTGGCACGAAGGCACAGAATTGCCCTCGTGGACACTGACTCCATCAGCCATCGGCCCAGAATTCACAAGCCTGAGGACGTTTCCGGTTGGAAGAGGCCTCAGGCACTGTGATTCCAGTGCTTTCCTTTCCTTTAGGAAGACAGTGAAGTCCAGAGGCTTGGTTTGCCCACACGACAGGAGTAGTCGCAAGGCCCTCCCCAAATGCTCACAGCCTGGGCTGCTGCGTGCGAGGCCATGGATGCAGCCCCAGCCCGTCTTCCGCCTTGGTAGGTGGCTCTGAAACCAGGAAAGCACACTGGTTCTTCCGCAAAGAAACAACAGGCAGTGCAGCAGAAGTCAAGCAAGAGGAGAGTGCTGCTCCCGGTCCTAACTCACTGTCTCCACGCCCACGTGTGTTGCCACTGCGGGCACACAGGAGGGGAGGCAGTGCCCACCTGGCCCCCTCTGCGGCACTGGCCCCGCTTGTGAGTGGCTGGGGATGTGACTCCAGCGTCCGCCTGGATGAGCCACTGGGTGGATTCCTGCAACGGTGCAATGGAAGTATAGAGCTGTCACCACAAAGATCTCCCTGGTGCTGACCCTTTGCTGTCAGCCCACCCCTTCCCACCCTGTCCCCAGGGGCCTCCTGACACCTGACATCATTCATTTGTTCTCTGTCTCCATAACTGTGTCATTCTGAGAATGTTTTATAAATGGAATGATATAGCACGTGATGCTTTGAGATTGGCATTTTTCGCTAAGCATAATGCCCTGGGATCCACCCAAGTGTGTACTGACAGTTTATTTCTTCGTGTTGCTGAGTAGCATTCCACGGTACCTTGTAGCATGTTTGTTCCACCATTCAGCTCCGAGGTTGCTTCCAGTTTTCAGCTATTACAAATAAAGCTGCTATGAACATTTGTATAGATGTCTTTGTGTGGAGATTAATTTTATTTCCCGAGATCAGTGCCTAGGAGCATGATCGCTGGTTGCACGACAGGTGTGTGTTTTGGTTTGTGGGAAACTGTCATACTGTGTTCCAGGGTGGCCGCGCCCCTTTGCACACACACCAGCGATGTATGAGAAATCCGATTCTCTGTGTCACCAGCATCAGGCCTATCACTGTTCCCTGCCACTTGTTCTAACAGGTACGTATTATACCTCATGGCTTCAATTTGCGTTTCCCAGATGATTAACGAATGATGTTGAGCATCTTTTCATGGGCTTATTTGCATCTGCATCCTCCTCACTGAAAGTCTGTTCGTGCCTTTTGCCCGTGTTCTGTTTGGATTGTTGGTATTTTCACTGTTGAGTTTGAGAGTTCTTGTATTCCACGTGCAACCCCTTCGGCAGATCCGTGGTTTGGAGTGACTTGTCCCAGCCTGAAGCTTGTCTTTTCAACTTTTCACCAGGGCGTTCTCAGACCAAAAGTCTTCTACGTTGATGAAATCCATCTTATTAATTTTTTTCTTGGATGGATTGTGGTTTTGGTGTCATGTCTATTCACCCATTGGCCCCAAAGCTTTTCTATTATGTTTTCTTCTGCAAGTTTTATAGCTCTATGTTTTACGTTTAAATCTATGGCCTATTATGACTTAATTTTATATAAAGGTGTAAGGTTTAGGTCAAGGTTCCTTTTTTGCCTATGGATATCCAATAGCTCCAGCACCATTTTTTGAGACTGGGATGTAAGATTTTTTGAAGTTGTTTAAATGCCATTTTATGTGTGAATATATAAGTGAAGTTACATTTCTGTGAGAGAGGAACTGACAGTGCAAATCCTCTTCGGGAAGGCTTTGGACCTCGAGTCTGTGCCTCCTGGGCCAGCCCTCCTTAAGGGTGGGGTCTCACTCCGGGCCTGGTTTGGTGGGTGGGTGGGTTACCCGCTGTGGGTACTGAGTTTGTGGGTTGGCTATCTGCTGGCAGGTACCGACTCCACGGGGCACTGTCTGCTGGTGGTGCCTCAACACGAGCTCTCCCTGTGCGGGGTGCTGCTCCCTCTCCACCAGCTTTTCAACCAACGGCAGCCTGAAGCCCCCCTGGGGTGTGGGGAGAGCACACAGGGCACATCTGAGGCATGAGCCACGTGGCTGCTGTTGTAACTCTGCATACCAAGAGAGGCAAAAATTTTTAATAACCACATTGAATGAATGGATAGTTAAATAGTAGTTAAATCTATAAAACATTGTCAGCATGGCTCTCTTTCCAGGACATGACTTAAGTTTACAAGGCAGCACATGTCACTGCATTCTTGATAAGGGGATTTACCATAAAATTCACTTTTCCTCTCTCCCTGTCAACAAGAATGATTTTCTATCCCTGTCGTGAAGTGCTGGCACCTGGGTGCTCATTCTGTGAGCAGGCCTGGTCCAGGCGGAAGGCGGCAGGAATGGGGGCTCTCCTTCTCTTCCCCGATTGCTCTCTGGGGACCTCGCATGCAAAGGTGAGCTTTGCTCACCTGTGGGCCACTCCAGGGGGATGTCTTCTGTGACCACTCCATTCAGTTCTTTTGTTTTGGAATTTCTGTCCTTTAGAGGGTAGATCTTCATTGCGGACTAAGTGAGCTTCAGGGCAGACAATTAGTGGCAGAAGAAATGATCCCTGTGTCTGCTTAGTCCGTGCCTATGTCCGGCCTCTCAATGCCATCTGATCTCTGCTTTAGGCTGTGGTGGGATGTGCAGGCCAGGAAGACCTGGAGTTTGTCCCCGCCCTGGGGAGCTGGCTGTGGTACAAGATGCCCAGACAGGATCCTCTGAAGAACTCTGGTGCTGGCTGCTTTCCAGCGAATCACTCAGTCTTGCTCTGTCATTAAGAACACTGGGGGAAATTAACACACTAACTGCCACATGAGTTGTATTTAACTCACGCTAGTTTTGAGCCCGGGGCCTCATGAAGCGCATGTAATTCACACGTCTCTTTACTGCTCTTTACTCTTTACAGCATGAACTATTTTTCAAGTTGCATGTAACTCACATACAGAAAAGAATAAAAAATAACAAATGTTTCATTAAATTAGAAAGTGTCATTTTATTTTTGAAGTTTTTATTCTATTTTTATAATAAAACACCATGGCTCCAAGGAAAAAAATTTCTTCTAATGTAGCAGTCAGTGTGTTTGAAAGAGAATGTGAAATCTCACCCCCTCCTATCTACCGCTCCATGGCTCACTGCTGAACAACTCGAGTCCGCTCTGTGTCTAGAGCTGTGGGAAATTCAAGGGCACTGCCAGTGAGCTCTTTCCTTCCTCTTATCCCTCTACCTTAACTTCTAACAGAGCACAAAGAACACAGAGGGCTTTCAACTTACGATTCTTAATTTTTTGGATACCCAAACAAGTGGTATAAAGGAACATGACAAGACTTCAGAGAAGGGAGAGACACTCCCAGTATAGTTTGGAGAGGGAAACTGTCACAGATCAAGGACACTTAAACAAGGCCTGGCAGGGACTGTGCAAATTAAGAGGCCAGGCCCCTTTTTCTTCGGTGTCTTTGCAAGTGTCCAGAGGCCTCTTCATGGCATTGCATCAATACTACAGTGAGTTAGCACACACGGATTAATGAGCACAGCCTGATTGTACAAAATGAATTTCAGGAAGAAACTGAGTTGATACATTCCAGGCACTCTTCCTTGGGAAAATAAAGAGAAAGAGGTGAATCCCAGATGGTGGTGATGCAGAAAGTCCCCCCTGAGAGAGGCCAGCATTCAGGGACTGGGATGGGGGCCGGACGAGGAAGCCCAGACCAAGACATTCCAAACTTGCAGTTCCAAATCCAGAGCAGATGGGGAGTGTTAAGTTGCATTTCTGAGCTGGATTATAAATGACCTAATCAGCACAAGGTAGCCTTGGCATTTCCTGAAAACTCCATGACGGCCTCTTTGGAGTGGGGGTGGGAGGACATTCAACATTCCACTGCAGAGAGCTGCAGTGGACCTGCTGTTTGGGGCAACTAAACTGAAAAGACAAAGATTGGCAGAGTGGATTAAGAAAACATGACCCAATTACTGTCTGCTGTTTATGAGAAATTCACTTCACATTCAATAACATAAATAGGTTGAAAGTAAAGAGAGGGAGAAAGACAATACTATGAGAATATTAATGAAAAAAAGACATGCATGGCTATATTAATACCAATAATGTAGACTTCAGATGACTGAAGACAAACAGGAACATTTTGTAAAGATGAAAGGATCTATCCCCTAGAAAGACATAGAAATTCTAAATGTGTATACAATTCTCTGTGTAAACAACAGAGCCTAAAATACATGAAGCAAAAACTGATAGAGCTGAAGGGAGAAACAGACAAATCCACAGTTATGGTTGGGTGCTGAAACACACCTCTCAACAACTGACAGGACTACTAGAGAAAATCAACAAGGATATAGAAGATTCAGAAAAAAACAAGCAACCTACTTCATCCAACAGTAGCAGAATACACATTTTTTTTTCAAGCGCTCATGAACATTTACCAAGTTAGACCATATCCTGGACCAAAAACCAAATATCAAAAAATTTAAAAGAATTAAATCATTTAGAGTATATTATCTGAGCATAATGGAATCAAGTTGGAAATCAATAACACAGAGACATATGAGACACATAATTCACAAATTGAAAGATATAAAATCAACTTAAATGCTCATTAACTGGTGAGTGTATTAAGAAAATGTGGTATATATGTACCATGGAGTACTACTCAGCCAGAAAAAAGAATAAAATAATGTCTTTTGCAACAACTTGAATGGAACTGGAGGCCATTATCCTAAGAGAAGTATCTCAGGAATGGAAAAACAAACACTGTATGTTCTCACTTATAAGTGAGAGCTAAACGATGGGTACACATGGTCATACACAGTGGTATCATGGACACTGGAGACTCAGAAGTGGGGAGAGTTGGTGGGGAGTGAGGGATCAAAAATTACCTACTGGGTACAATGTACACTATTCAGGTGATGGGTACACTAATAGCCCTGACTTCACCGTTATACAATTTATTCATGTAACAAAAAACACTGTACTCCCTAAATGTACTGAAATAAGTAAATAAATAAATAACCCACAGAGACAAAGGAAAATCTGCAAACATATAGAAATTAAACAACATGCTTCTCAATAACCCATGGATTAAAGAGAAAGTCACCAAGGAAATGCAAAAACTGTAGGACAGAATGATGAATAAAAACAAAAATGCAACATATGAAAATATATGAGATGTAGCTAAAACAATGTTGAGAAAAAAATTCATGTCACTAAATGCTTACATTAGAAAAGAGAAAAAGTCTTGTATAATAAATCTAAGTTCTTACCTCAAGAAACTCAAAAGAAGAGTAAAATAAACTGAAAACATGCAGAAAGAAGAAAATAATAAAGATCATAGAAGAAACCAATAAAATTGAAAATAGGAAAACAACAGAAAAAACTAAAAGAACCAAAAGGTAGTTTTAAAAAAAATTAATAAAATTAAACATCCAGCAAGAAGTTTCACCAACATCAGGAATGAAATAACACTGCAGATCCTGTGACCACTAGAAGGATTAAAAGGATAATAAAAAAACACCGTGGAAGCTTTCTGTTCATATATCTGAATATTTAGAAGAAATGGACCAATTCCTTCAAAACTTAAACTCAAACAACATGAAATAGATAATCTATATAGCCCTATAATTATTAAATGAATTGAATTCATAATTGAAAACTCCTGAAAGAAATCTCCAGGCCCAGGTGCCGTCACTGGAAAATTCTACTAAATATTTAAAGATGAATTAACACCATTTTTACACATTCTCTTCCAGAAAACAGAAGTGGGAACAATTCCAAACTCATTGATTAGGTCTCTGATACCAAAACCAGAGAAAGATCTTTCAAAAACAGAAAACAACAAAACAATCTCTCTCATGAATTTATCTCAGCAAAATATTAGCAAACCAAATCCAATGATGTACAAAAGCGATTATACACTATGGCCAAGTGCGATTTGTTCCAGGAATGCAAGTCTGGTTCAACATTCCAAGGTAAATGTAACCCACCATATCAACAAGGCAAAGAAGAAAAATCGTATGATAATATCAATTGATACAAAAAGGATATTTGACCAAATCCAATACCTATTTGTGATAAAAACCTAGCAAGATTAGAACAGTGAGGAACTACCTAAACTGGATAAAGAGTATCTACAAAGAACATACAGTTAACATAACACTTTGTGGTGAAAGACTAACTGCTTTTTCGCTAAGACTGGGAGCAAGGCAAGAATGTCTATGCTCACTACTCTTATCCAATATAGTTCTGGAAATTCTAGACACTAAAATAAGAAAAAGATGAATAAATAAATAAGTAAAAGGCATATCAATTGTAAAGCAAGAAATAAAACCATCCCTATTTGCAGGTGACATGATTATCTATGCTGACAATTCAAACGAATATACAAAAAAAAAAAAAAGAATAGAAAAGAAAAAACCCTCCCAGAATTAATGTGAGTTCAGCAACATCATGTGACACAGAATCTACATGCAAAATCCATTGCATTTTTATATAATAACAATGAAGATGCAGAAACTATAATTTAAAAATAAAATACCAGTTACAATCACTGAAAAAATGAAATACTTAGGTACATACAAAACTTGCATGCTGAAAACTAAAAAACACTGATGAAAGAAATAAAAAATGGAAATATAAATGAAATATAAATGTAAATATAAATATAAATGAAAGTCATGGATTGAAAGACTCAACATAGTAAAAATATGAATTCTCCTTGAATTGATCATAGGCTTAATGCAATTCTTATCAAAATTCTAGCAAAGGCATTTGTAGACATAGACAAGCTTATTCTAAAATTTACATGGAAAGGCACAGAATCTAGATTAGCTAAAACTGTTTTGAAAAAGAGGAACAAATGGGAAGAATCACTACTCAGTATTAAGGCTTAGCATATGACCATAGTAACCAAGACAGTGTGGTATTGGCAGAGGCATAGACACAGAGATTAGTGGAACAGAACAAAGGACCATGAAATAGACCTTAGCAAATATGCTCAACCAGTTATTGACAAAATTGCAAGAGCAATTCAACAGAGGAAGAATTTTCAACAAATGGTGCTGGAGCAATTGGGCACCCATAGGCAAAAGTATAAACTTTGATTTAAACTTCACACCTTATACAAAAATTATTAATGTAATAACTCAAAATGAATTACAATATTGTTAACACATAAATGCTACTCAAATCTGTGTACAAATTCAATATAATCCCTATCAAAATCCCAATTACTTTTTTTCAGAAATAGAAAAATCCATCCTAACATGTATATGGAATCGTGTTCTGACTATGGGTCAAAACATATAGTCAAAACAATTTTGATAAAGAGGAAAATTTTGGGGTCTCATGTGTCCTGATTTCAAAACTTACTACAAAGTTACAGTAATCAAAATAGTGTGGTGCTGGCATAAAGACAGACATATAGACCCATGGAATAGAACAGAGACCTGAGAATAAACCCTCATTTATATAGTCAAAGATTTTCAACAAGGGTTCTAGAATCATTCAGTGGGGAAAGAACAGTCTTTTCAATAAATGGTACTGGGGAAAACGGATA
Organism: Lemur catta; assembly: GCF_020740605.2. Classification (NCBI taxonomy): domain Eukaryota; kingdom Metazoa; phylum Chordata; class Mammalia; order Primates; family Lemuridae; genus Lemur; species Lemur catta. The sequence continues at coordinate 86,726,106 of NC_059137.1, forward strand.
TCCACATGCAAAAGAATAAAGTTGGACCTCTACCTTATGCCATGTATAAAAATTAACCCAGAGACCTAAAAATAAAAATTATAAAATTCTTAGAAGAAAACATAGAGAAAAAGCTTCGTTTGAATCTTTGAATATGACAATGATTTCTTGGATATGCCACCAATAGTGCACGCAACAAAAGAATAAATTGATAAATTGGACTACATCAAAATAAAAAACTTTTGTACATCAAAGAACACAATCAACACAGTAAAAAGACAACACCCACATACACACAAATGAGTGCATGTAAAACTGGAGAAATGTGAATGAGGTCAATGGATTTCATAAATATCAATTTCTTGGTTGTACTGCACTTATGCAAGATTTTGCTGTTGGGTAAACTGGGTGAAGGGTATATGAGATCTCTGCATTATTTCTTACAACTACATGTGAATCTATGATTATCTCAAAATAAATAATGAAAATATTTTCTATCATTGTTAAAGAGAAAAATCTTAAAAACAACCAGACATAATAGGTACGTGGAAACAAAGATAAGAATGACAGCATCTAATTAGTGGATACTATGTAAGTCACAAGATAGTGGAAGAGCACCTCTGACATACAGAAAGAAAAAAATGTTAACTTAGAATTCTACACCCACTAAAAATGTTTTCTAAAACTAAAGGTGGAAAAAAAGGCCTTTCAGGCATACAAAAGTTAAAAGTATTCATAATCAGTAGATGCACACTGTAAAAAATATTAAGGAAAGTCCTTCAAGCAGAAAGGAAGGAGAAATGAAAGAGGGGCTATCACTGATAGTCTACAAACATTAAAAGGATATTAATAGAATATTATGAACAACTTTATGCCAGTATATTCAGCAATTTAGAGGAAATGAACAAATTCCTTAAAGCACACAAATAAAAAAGTTTATTCAAGAAGTAAGAGATAAAAAAAAAAGAAGTAAGAGATAACTTGAATAACTCTATGACTATTAAAGCCATGGAATTTGTAGTTAAAGCTTTCTCACAAATAAAACTTTAAGCCATGATGGCTTTGCTTTTGAAGTCTACTAAACATTCAAGGAAGAGATAATGTCAATTCCACATAACCTCTTCCAGAAAACTAAGGGGGGGGGGCTCATTCTATGAGGAGTACATTACCCTAATACCAAACCTAGATGGAGACATTACAAGGTAACTATAGACTAATATTCCTCATGAATATAGAGGTAAAAATTCTTAACAAAATTTTAGTAAATTGAATCTTACAAGACAAAGAAAAAGGATAATAACTCATGAAATGCAAGATTGGGTAACATTTAAAAAATAATCAGCCAGGCGTGATGGCTCACGCCTGTATTCCTAGCACTCTGGGAGGCCGAGGGGGGGTGGATCGCTCGAGGTCAGGAGTTCGAGACCAGCCTGAGCAAGAGCAAGACTCCGTCTCTACTAAAAATAGAAAGAAATTATCTGGCTAACTAAAAAATATATATAGAAAAAATTAGCCAGGCATGGTGGTGCATGCCTGTAGTCCCAGCTACTCGGCAGGCTGAGGCAGTAGGATCGCTTAAGCCCAGGAGTTTGAGGTTGCTGTGAGCTAGGCTGACGCCACGGCACTCACTCTAGCCAGGCAACAGAGCAAGACTCTGTCTCAAAAAAAAAAAAAAAAAAAAAATCAGTGTACTCCAGCATATAAACAAACAAAAAAAGAAAAACCATTTGATCAACTCAATGGATGCATAAAAACATTTGCTAGAACCCCAAATCCATTCTTAAGTTTTTCAAAAATAGGGTAACTTCATTAATTTGGTAAAGTGTTTTTACCATAAGATGTGCAAATTACATTATCCTTAATGATGAAAGACAGGATCCTTTCTTCCTAGGATCAATATTAAGCCAAGGATGTTTGTTCTCAGCACTTTTGTTCACCATTGTACTGGAGATGCTACCCAGTACCCTAAGGTGAAATAAATAAATAATGAAAGTACTAAAATCATACGGAATGGAAAGCAAGAAATAGAATTGCCTTTATTGGCAGCTAATATGCTTGTCTATATAGATAATCCCAAAGAATCTACAGAAAGTTACCAACACTGGTGAGTTTAGGACAGTTTCGATACAACGCCAAGACAAAGAATGAATTGTATTTTTACATAGTAAGAGAGAACAACTGGAAGTTAAAAGTAAAATATTATCATGTACAATTATATCAAAAATCATAAAATAATTAGGTAAAAACCTAACAAAATGTGTGCCATATCTCTACGCTGAAACTACAAGTCTCTGATGAAAGAAATCTTAAAAAGCCCTAAATAAATGAGGGGGGATACTATGCTCATAGATTGGATTGTCAAGTTGTCAGTTCTTTACAATATAATCTACAGATTCCTTGCTATTCCATTCAAAATGCCAGCAGAATTTTTTTTTGTATAAATTGACTAGCCAATTCTAAAATTTATAAATGAATCTAAAACAATTTGAAAAAGAACAAAGTTAGAGAACTCTACACGAACTAAGGCAGAGTCATATTGGCAAAAATCCAATTAAGAGTGAGTCTAGAAATAGACCTGCACACATATGATCAACTGATTTTTTACGAAGGCACAAAGGCAATTTAATGGAGAAAGTACGGTCTTTTCAACAAATGGTGCTGAAACAATTGGATGTCCATATGCGATAAAAAATGAACGTAGATCCACACCTCACTCCACATAGAAAATTAACAGAATAGTTAATCATAGACCTAAATGTAAAATCAAAACTATACAGTTTTAGAAGAAAATATAGAAGAAAAATTTTGTTACCTTGAATAAGGCAACAAAGGGAGGGAGGGAAAAAGGAAGGAAGGAGGAAGGAAGGGACTGAAAGTGCCAAATGGTAGTAGGAAGGGGGAGGAGCGCTAGAACTCTCACGTATTTTCTATGGAAAGCAGAATGGTACAGCTATTTTGGAAAACAGTTCTGCAGTTTCTCATAAACTTAAACTGAAAATTACCATAAAACCCTGTAATCCCATTACTAGGTATTTACCTATTTGACACGATAACTTACATTCACATAAAAACCTGCATGCAGATGTTTATAATGGCTTTATTTATAATCTCCTAAATCTGAAAACAACCCAAATCTCCTTCAGCTGGTGAAAGGACAAACACACTGTGGGACAATGGTAACCTACTCACCAATGAAAGTGAACAAACTACTGATACATGCAACTGTATGGATAAATTTCAGATAGATTAGTTAAGTAAGAGAAGCCAGACTCAAAGCCTACATACTGTGTGGTTCCATTTATATGACATACTAGAAAAGACAAAACAGAAAACAGATCAGTGGTTGACAGCACTATGAACCAAAACCCAATTGCAGATGCACACTCAATGGATGTGAATGTGAATGTGAAATATGAACAAGAAAGCCTCTAGAAGACAATATAGGAAAATATCTTCATAATCTTGTGGTAGACAAAGAATTCTTAAACAGGTCAAACAAAACACTAGTCATAAAAAATGCTGAATTGGACTACATTAAATTTAAGAATATCTTTTAATCAGAAGCACCACTAAGGGAATTTAAAAGGCCACCCACAGATTTAAAAAATACATTTGCAACACCTACAACTAATAAATATATCCAGAAAATATAGGTTTTCTCCATATCAAGAAAATGACAGATAAGCCAATTGAAAAATAGGCAGAAGACTGGAACAGGCACTGCACAAAATAGACTATCTAAATAACTTATAAATCTATTTAAGAATGGTCAACATTAGACACAAAGAAACGAGAACTTAAAACTGTAGGGAGATACTACTACAAAGTAGAAATTTTACTATGGCAAGTGTTGAAAAAATGTGGAACAATAGAATCTCTCACATACTACTGGGTAGGAGTGTAAAATTAGTACAACCAGTTTACAGAACTGTTGACAGTCAATGTTACTGTAGCTGAAACTCAAGTTAGCTGTGACCCAGCAACTAACCCTAGACAGAAATTCAACAGAAGTACAGGTATCAAAAGATATGCATAAAAATCTTCATGGCAGTGTTTTTTTTTAATAGCCCCAAACTAGAACACACTCATATATGTGTCAATACTAAAATTGGTAAATAAATTGTGGTACAGTTATATAATGAAAATGAATGACCTGTAGCTATATGCAACAATTTGGATGCATCTCATAAACATAATACTGAATGAAAGAAACCAGACACAAAAGAATACATATTATAGGATTCTGTTTTTATAAAATTCTTCATTAGGCCAAGTTAATCTGTGATGTTAGAAGTCAGAGTAATGTTTGATTTTGGAGAGGAGAGAGGAGGTAGCAATCAGAAATAAGTATGAGTGGGCATGAGGGAATATTCCTGGGAGCTGATAATTTTCCATTTCTTGACCAAGGTGGTGGTTACAAAGGTGTGATCATTTTATGATAATTCATTGAAAATTCCTCTTTCTTAGCAGATACTATAAAGAGAGGAATAAGCCAAAAGATATAAGAAAATATGTGCTGTATCTATAACCAACAAAGGATTAGAATCCCAAGATTATAAAGAACTAGAAATGAATAACAAAAGGAAAAACAGCAATATACAAGAATAGGTATTTTCCAAAAAAAAAAAGAAAAGAAAAGGAAAGAGAGATGGTTGATCCACAAATATATGAAAAAATTCCACGCTTCTTTCATCATCAGTGAAATGCTAATATTTAAAACCACCATGCAACCATACAACTATGAGAGTGATAAAAATTTAAAAATCAGAAAATACCAAGCACAGGGGAGGCTGTGGAACACTGGGAACTCTCAGACACAGTGGAAGGTATAGAGAATTGGTGCAACTACCTGAAAAATCATTTGGTATTATCTAGCAAAGTTAAATATGTACTTACTATAGATGCCCAGCAATTTCACCCCAAGAAACATGCCCTAGAGAAACTCTTACATACATACCACAGGAGACATGTTCCTAGCAGCACAGTAATGTCGAAAACCTGATTACAACCTAAATTCCCATCAATGTTAGAAGAATGAATAAGTTTAGGCCGGGCGCGGTGGCTCACGCCTGTAATCCTAGCTCTGGGAGGCCGAGGCGGGTGGATCGCTCGAGGTCAGGAGTTCGAGACCAGCCTGAGCAAGAGTGAGACCCCGTCTCTACTAAAAATAGAAAGAAATTATCTGGCCAACTAAAAATATATAAACAAAAAAAATTAGCCGGGCATGGTGGCTCATGCCTGTAGTCCCAGCTACTCGGGAGGCTGAGGCAGTAGGATCGCTTAAGCCCAGGAGTCTGAGGTTGCTGTGAGCTAGGCTGATGCCATGGCACTCACTCTAGCCCGGGCAACAAAGTGAGACTCTGTCTCAAAAAAAAAAAAAAAAAAAAAAAAAAAAAAAAAGAATGGAATGAATAAGTTGTGTATGCTACTTCCTTGAGGGTGGAGTAACTACATAAATTATTCAGAAGTCTCCATGAGAGATTTGTTTATTCTTCCTTCATTTATTTATTTATTCATCTATTTATATCTGCATGGGCTCCTGGATATTTATTTAATGCTTTGACATTTTATTTTGTTCCTCAAATTTTTCCAACTTTTGCCATTGGGAGCTCTTTCAGTTTGCACCCTTTGACATAATCCCATCATTGTGGGGTTTTTTTTGTTCATTTGTTTTGAGTAGCTTCTTACATCCTGACTATAAGATATTCCATGCTCATCTTGCATATTTTATGTGGCAGTCTGAGAATCATTCATTTTTCCAAGGAGTCCTGATACCTGTTACTGGAGAATGGTGTTAGAGATCAAGATCTGGGCACTGGTGTGCTCATTGTTACTTGGGTGTCATTGCTTCTGGGCTCACTCAGCTGGCACAGCAAAGAAATATTTGCATGTATAATCACCTGTGTATACATGTATCTATAAATATTTCTATATATGACCATCTGTGTTCACAATAAGCTAAACATGAGTTTGTGCTGAGGTCTCCAACTCTAGTACTTTACCACATAGACCATTCTAGCCCCCTCCCCTTGCTTATCAGGAACTTCTTGCTCCAGTAGTCAGCAACCTGGCTCTCACAGTCCTCCACTCATTCACTTCAATTCCGGTACACACGTGTAGCAAAATCAGAATTGTCGACCCATATCCCCATGGAAAGAAACTTCATCAACTAAAGCGCATATAAACAGGGTTTTTTTGTCTTTATTCCTCACCTCCTTCAATGAGGTTGATTCATATATTTGTTATACAGTTAGATCGTTTTTATCATTCTGGCATTCCATTCTGGTAACCTTCCAACCTTTTAAATGATTTCTTAGAAATCTGCATACGTTAAGAGCTTTGTGCTATAAAGTTCTATGGGTTTTGGCAAATGCATAATGTCATGTACTCATCATTATAGAATCCTACAGAATGATTACACCACCCTAAAAAAGAGTTCCTGTACTCACATATCCAACCCTCTCCTCACCCTGAAACCCTTGACAGCCACTGATAATCTTTGTATCATCTTTATAGTTTTGCCTTTTCCTGAATGTCATATGATTGGAATCATGCAGCAGTAGCTTTTTCAGACTGTCTCCTTTCATTTGGCAATATAAGTTTAAGATTCATATCCAAATCTTTTTGTGACTGAATAGCTCATTTATTTTTACCACTAAGTAATATTCAGTTTTATGGATGTGCCACAGTTTGTTTATCCATTCACTTATGGAAGGTCATCTTGGTTGTTTCTGGATTTTGGTGATTATGAACAAATACATGCAGGGTTCATGTCATCACAAATTTTTAAATTGACTAGGTAAATCCCTAGCAGCATGATTACTGTATTGTATTATAAAACTATGTTTAGTTTTATAAGAAAATGTGAAATTGCCTTCCAAAGTGGCTGTGCCATTTTGCATTCCCTTTAGCAATGAATGAGAGTTCCTATTGCCCTGCGTCTTCAATGGTATTTGGTATTGTCAGATTTTAAATTTTAACTATTCAAATAGGTGTGTAGTTTTGTTTCAATGTGCAATTTCCTAACTGCAAACAATGTTGAGCATCTTTTCATATGCTTATTTGCCATCTGTATATTTTCTTTGGTGAGGTAGCTGTTCAGATCTTTTGCCCATTTTTAATTGGGTTGTTTGTTTACTTATTGTTGAGTTTTAAAAATTCTTTGTACATTTTAGATACAAGGCATCTATCAGATATTTGTTTTGTACATATCTCCTAATCTGTGACTTGTATTTTAGTCTCTTAGTAGTGCCTTTCATAGAAAGGAAGATTTTAATTTTAATGAATTCCAACATCAGTATTTTTATCTTATGAATTGTGATTTTGGTGTTATATCTAAAAATGCATCACCAAACCTAGGTTCACGTAGAGGTTTCTCCTTTGTTTTCTTCCACAAGTTTCATATTTTATATTTAAGTCTATAATCTATTTTCAGCTAATTTTTGTGAAAGATGGAAAGTCTGTTTAGGTTCATTGTTTAACATATGAATGTTACAGCACCATTTTTTGACAACTACCCTTTCTCCATTGAATTGCTTTTTGCTTCTTTGTCAAAGATCAGGGTGGGCCTATTTCTGGGCTTTCTGTTCCATTCAATTTATCTGTGTGTCTGTTCTTTCACCAATGCCACACTGTCTTGATTACTACGGTTTTACAGTAAGTCTTGAAATTGAATAATGTGAACCCTCCAATTTTGTTCTTCTTTAATATTGTGCTGGCTATTTGAGGTCTTTTGTCTTCTCTATAAACTTTATAATCATTTTGGGGATATCTAAAAAATAGTTTTCTGAGATTTTGATTGGGATTGACGTTTTAACAGTACTGAATCCTTGAATATGGACTATCTCTCCATTTATGTAGATCTGCTATTTATATCTTTCATCAGAATATTGTATTTTAAGGTATATAGATCATATACATATTTTGTTATATTTATACTTAACTATTTCATTTTTTGATGATATAAATATGTTTTTATAAAATTTCAAATTCCAATTATTCATTACTGGTATAAAGGAAATAAATTGATTTTTGTATATTAGCCTTATATCCTGCAGTTTGTTATACTTGCTTATTATAATAGTTTCAGGAATATTTTTGTCAATTCTTTGAGATTATCTACATAGACAATCATGATATCTGCAACAAAAGGCAATTTTATTTCTTCTTGGCCTATCTGTATATCTTTTATTTCCCTTTTTTTTTTTTTTGTCTTTTGTTGAATAGGAGTCTTGAGAGAAGACATCCTTAACTTGTTCCTAACATTAGGGTGGAAAGGGTCCAGTTTCTTACCATTACATATGAGGTTAGCTTTAGGATTTTTATAGATGTTCTTTACCAAATCGATGAAGTTCCCTTCTATTCTTAATTTGCTGAGAGTTTTTTTTAAAAAAACAGGTATTGGAATTTACTAAAAGTTTTTCTGCATCTATTAATATAAAATTTTTATTCTTTAGCCTTTTGATGTGGTGGATTACATTGATTTTGCCGTCCCCTTCCCATATTAAACTGGGCTTATACAAATCCTTGCTTGGTAATGGTGTAAACTTATTTCTATACATTGTTGAATTTGATTTGTTAATATTTTGTTGATTTTTTTTATCTATTTTCATGAGACATATTGCTTTGTAGTTTTTCTTTATTGTAATGTCTGTCTGATTTTGGTATTAGGGTAGTGCTTGCCAGATAGAATGAATTAGGAAATATTCTTTCTGCTTCTATTTTCTGGAAAAGATTGTAAAAAATTTGTCATTTTTCTTTAAATCTTTGATAGGCTTCACCAGCAAACCCATTCAGGCTTTCTTTTTTGAAAAGTTATTGATTATTGATTCATTTTCTTTAATAGATACAGGCCAATTCGATTCTCTATTTCTCTTTGTGTGAGTTTTTGGCAGTTTTTATCTTTAAGAAATTGGTCCATTTCATCAAAGTTATCAAATTTGTAGGCACAGAGTTGTTCATCATAGTGTTCTTTTAACATCTTTTTAATGTACATGGGCTCAGTAATGATGACTTCTCCTTCATTTCTGATATTTGTAGTTTGTGTCTTCTCTCTTTTTCCCATGGTTAGCTTGAATAGAGGTTTATCAATTTCATTAATTTTTTAAAAGAACAGGCTTTTGAGCCTAGCCACTAGACCACCAGGGAGCCAAGAACTGGCTTTTGATTTCACTGATTTTTATTTACTTCTGTGTGTTTAATTTCCTTGATTTATACCCTAATTTTATTATATCTTTTCCTATTTGCTTTAGATTTCAATTATTCTTCTTCCTTTAGTTTCCTAAGGTGAAAGCTTAGGTTACTAATTTTAGATTTCTCCCCCTTTTCTGATATACACATTTAATGGTATAAAAGCCCTTTTAAACACTGCTTCTAAACAGATATATCCTGTTTCCATTTGCATTTAATTCAAAATATTTTAAAATTTCTCTTGAGACTTCTTCTTTGACTCATGTGTTATTTAGAAGTGTGTTGTTTAATTTTCAAATGTTGGAAATTTTTCAGCTATGTTTTTGTTTTTTGGTTTTTTTTTTTGTTTGTTTTTTGAGACAGAGTCTCACTCTGTTGCCCGGGCTGGAGTGAGTGCCGTGGCGTCAGTCTAGCTCACAGCAACCTCAGACTCCTGGGTTCAAGCGATCCTACTGCCTCAGCCTGCCAAGTAGCTGGGACTACAGGCATGTGCCACCATGCCCGGCCAATTTTTTCTATATACATATTTTAGTTGGCCAGATAATTTCTTTCTGTTTTTAGTAGAGACGGGGTCTCGCTCTTGCTCAGGCTGGTCTCGAACTCCTGACCTCGAGCGATCCACCCGCTTCTGCCTCCCAGAGTGCTAGGATTACAGGTGTGAGCCACCGCGCCCGGCCTGTTTTTGTTGTTGATTTCTAAGTTTAATTATACTGTGGTTTAAGCACATACTTTGTATGATTTTTAATTTTTTAAATTGGCAAAGTGTGTCCTATGTCACAGAATGTTGTCTATCATGGTGAATGTTTCATGTTCCACGAAACAAACAATAGAATGGTAGATGGAACCCCTAATATATCAATGATTACCTTAAATATAAATGTTCTAAATGCACCAATTACAAAGTAGAGATTAGTACTACTCTACTCTAGAGTAGATACACACACACACACACACACACACACATACACAGACACATATACAACCCAACTATATCCTGTTTACAAGAAACTCACTTCAAATTCAAGGGCAATAATAGGTTGAAAGTAAATGGATTGAAAAAGATATTCCACCTAAACATGGATTTTAAAAAGCAGGAGTTACTACATTAATATTCAGTAATGTAGACTTCAGAGCAAAGAACATGACTAAAGACAAAGGGACATTACATAAAGATGAAAGGATCTACCCATCAGAAAGACATAACAAACCTAAATGTGTACACAAAAAAACAAAAGACCCTAAAATACCTAAAAGAAAAATGGTAGAGCTGAAAGGAGAAACAGACAAATCTACAGTTATGGTTGGGATTTCAACTCCTCCCTGTCAGCAATTAACAGAACTGTTAGAGAGAAAATTAGCAAGGATATAGGAGATCTAATCATCACAATCTACCAACAGGATCTAATAGGTGTATACAGAACACCCCATACACCCATGAAACATTTACCAAGGCTTTCTGTATCCTGAATCATAAAAATGAACAATTTTATAAAGATTGAAATAATACAGAACATGTTCTCTAACCACAATGAAATCAGAGATCAAGGACAGACAACATGGAAATCTCTAAGTATTTGCAAATGAAATAACATACTTCTAAATCACCTATGGGCCAAAGAACAAGTCTCAGAGGAAATTAAAAAAAATAGAACTAAATGATGAATAATAATGAAAGTACAACATATGAGACTTTGTAGAATATAGTTAATAAAGTACTGAGAGGAAAATTTATAGCAATAAATGCTTACATTAGAAATGAAGAAAGTTCTCAAAACAATAATCTAACTTTCTACCTCAAAAAACTAAAAGAAAGGAAAAGAAAAATAAACTCAAAGCAATCATAACAAAGTTACTTTGAAATTAAAAATAGAAAAACAATAAAAAAAATGAAACAAAGCTGGATCCTTGAAAAATCAATAAATTGATAAATCTTTAGCAAGAATGACAAAAATAAAAAGAGAAAACACAAATTATCAATATCAGGAATAAAATACGGTATGTCACTACAGATCCTCAAGTCATTAAAAAGATAATAAAAGAATACTATGAACAACTTTATGCTTACAAATTTGGTAACTCAAGGGAAAGGAATCTATTCTTCAAAAATTACAAAACTCAATTGAGATGATGTAGATAATCTGAATAGTCCTAATAATTGACATGGTCATTAACAATATCCTAAAAATAAAATCACCCACTTAATGGTGGTTTTCTGGGGCACGAGATCTCAGATGCTGGTTGTAGGTTTTTCCACATAAGTTAAGGAAGCAGGGCTTTCAGTTTATCAAATTTTGCACTAATGAGTGAATTTCATTTATAAACATAGTGATGGATGTCTAAAGAGAGCCATGATTCACATCTCCAGTTACAGTAACATGATTTCCCCTTCTGTCTTTAGTTCTTTACATTATAAAAGTAAAATGTGCTATTTTTAATTTCATTTATCATGATGATAATTTGGCAGATTTTCTCATGACCCACTGCCTTGATTCTACACATGACCTTTCTGTGGCACTTGCTCTAACCTCCTCTTCAGGCAGAGTTAGCTGTTCCCTTATCCAGGTCTCCAGAGGACTGAAGACACAATGTGAGAATTATTTGTTTTCCAGGACACCCTCCCAGTCACATGCCTTTGCAGCCTGCCTCCTGGCCCAATGTCTGTGCTTAGTAGGCACCCAATCACTTTTGCTGACTTGAAATCCAAATCCGGAAGATTGCTTCAGAGTAAACCACTGAGAACAGAAAGTGGTATCCTCTCCTGATTTTCACCGAGTTGGTTTCAGATTATCAACAGGGATCAAATGGACATCACTGTTTTCAAAAGCACTTGGGAGGTAAAGGTTATCAATCTCCATAAAAATAAAAAATTTGTTTTGTGAGCTCAGTGAAAGATTTTGTAAGTAGTTTTGTTACCATGAGGTAAAAATGATTGGTTTCATGAAAATTATATCTGTTGAGTTTATGGTAAAATCATTTCTGCACAGAAAATCAAATCCCATCTTAATATTGCTAAATAACATATTTTATAGATAAGAAATAGAGTGAATTGTGAGTCTGGTCAGGGCTCAAATGACATTGTGATATTGAAATATCAATCCTGCCATATTTATTTATTTCCAAACAGTTTGAGGATTATATGTAGACATGCACATAATTAATTATTGGTTTTTGTAGTGGCATGCATTTAGTTGACAAACAGGTCTAGGTTTTTAATTCAAGGACACTTGTGGCTGTAGGGTTTCTTGGGAGATTGAATTATTTAATAATTGGCTCTTGACCTTCAACTGTAACGCCCCAAAGGCATATGATGGCTCCAGAGAGTAAGCTTGAGCCCCCAGTGCTGGAGTGTTAACTGGGTCCATGAGGAAGTCAAGAAGGAGGTGTGGGGAGAGCCATGCCACTCACAGAAGGGCACCACGTGCAACTGGCAAAACTCTCTTCAGTTACTGGGATTCCTCCACCTTGCTCTCTCCATTGAGAGGAAGCTCCTTTCTTTTGCGCCTCAGTGATCAAAGTAATTACCCCAATTCTCCAGTCTATGCACAGACAAAGATGCCCACAGAAAACAGAAATAAATTGTGACCCTTTCTGAAAATTTTCTTCCTGAAATATGTTTTTTTCTCACCTAAAAAAGAGATCCATAACTTACAGTTAGGCCTTTGGTGTGTCTGGTGGTTGGAATGACTAAGCAGGTCTTTGGCCAAACTACGTATTTGTTTAACTTCAATCTCAGGAGAACCGAGGAGTAAAACCGTGGCACCAGATTGATTGCAACAGAGGCTTCTTGCTTGATGAGCATTCTTGGCAAGGGAGCCCTTCGTATTTAGAAGGCTGTAACTATTGATGGCTATCAGCTTATGGCTATAAAACCAAAGGAGGCCTGAGGACAGTGCGTGAGCCAGAGGGGAGGGACGCAAATGAGCGAGCGAGGGTCCTGTGGGAAAGCGGAACCCGCTGCGGAGCCGCGCTGGAGCCGGGCTGGAGCCGGGCGGTGAACCAGCCTCCGCAGCTCCCGCCCCGGCGGTGCAGGCGAGAGCGCGCGGCGGGAACAGAGAAGACAGCGGGAACGTGAGCGCAAGGGCAGCTCAGGGAGAAGCGCAAAGTCCCCCGGAGTCAAAGGCGGATTGTCCCGGCTGGGACAGTGGGGATTCACCGAAGGGAAGCTCACTCTGGCCTCAGGCCTTTTGCCTGCGTGGTGGCGGGACCTCGGTGGAAGGAACCCAAGGTGTCGAGTCCTTAGGCACAGAGGATGTTACCCACGTGCATTTTGTAACAAGATAATAATAACTGCCACAAGGATATTGCTTCCTTTGTGATTAACGTCTGTTAACTGTTTCACTCTCACAACTCTTCCTCCCTCCCTCCCCTTTCCTCAGCCTTCTTCTTCCTGCCCCTCCCCCTCCTCCTCCTCCCTCCCCCTCTCCCTCATCCCTCCCCCTCCCCTCCCTCCCTCTCCTCTCCCCTCCCCTCCCCTCTCCTCTCCCCTCCCTCTCCTCTCCCCTCCCCTCCCTCTCCCCTCCCCCTCCCTCTCCTCTCCCCCTCCCCTCCCTCTCCCCTCCCTCTCCCCTCCCCTCCCTCTCCTCTCCCCTCCCCTCCCCTCCCTCTCCTCTCCCCTCCCTCTCCCCTCCCCTCCCCTCCCTCTCCTCTCCCCTCCCCTCCCCTCCCTCTCCTCTCCCCTCCTCTCCTCTCCCCTCCCCTCCCTCTCCTCTCCCCTCCCCTCCCCTCCCCTCCCTCTCCCCTCCCCTCCCTCTCCTCTCCCCTCCCCTCCCCTCCCCTCCCTCTCCCCTCCCCTCCCCCTCCCCTCCCTCTCTCCCTCCCTCTCCTCTCCCCTCCCCTCCCCTCCCTCTCCTCTCCCCTCCCTCTCCCCTCCCCTCCCCTCCCTCTCCCCTCCCCTCCCCTCCCCTCCCCCTCCTCTCCCCTCCCCTCCCTCTCCTCTCCCCTCCCTCCCCTCCCCTCTCCCCTCCCCCTCCCCCCCTCCCTCTCCTCTCCCCCTCCCCCGTCCCCCCCCCAGGAGACCATCACGGCGGGGACGGAGGAGGGAGGAGGGAGACGGACGCTCTGTGGCGGATGTTCAGAGGACTCTCTCCGAGTTCGGAAGGATTAGAAGGGACAGCCAAGTGCGCCGTGGGGACAGAGCCGAGGGGGCCTGGGGCCCACAAGGTCGGAGCGAAGGAGCGAGGGAGGAGCCCCCGCCGGGGCGGCACCGGGAGCGCCCGCGAGCTGCCTCTCCCCGGTTAGGACTTGAACGCTGGGATTTGCTTGTGAGGCTCAATCCCGCCGTGACAGTGTCAAAATTCAGCCGTGACAGTGTGAAACTGACTGGCAGAGGTCACCTGCTTCCCGCAGAGCCGAACCAGAGGGCGGAGCCCGAGACCCGGTGGGGATAATTCCCAGGGCTCGACCCCCATGGAGTTTCCCGGATGGACACTGGGACTGCCTGGCCTGCGGCCTGGCCTCTCCCCGCTTTCGGAACCAGCCCGCCTGCCATGGCCATCCGATGCCCTCCCGATCACTGGGTTTGGGAGTGGGCAGCTCACTTCTAGTTTCACAGGCGCACAGCGGACATCTGTGCTTCAGGAGGGATCGCACCAGAGCCCCATCCACCACTGTTCAAGGGGATTGAAATGATGAGGTTTTGGACTTGGAGTCGGTGTTGGAATGGGAGGAGACCTTTGTTGTAGAGGATGGGATGGGTGCATTTTGCGTATGAGAGGAACGTGGATCACGGGGGCCAGAGAGTGGACTGTAGCAGGCAGAATTCGGGCCTTCTACGACCTTCTCTTCCTGGTGTTAAGCCAGTTCCATCGCATGGCCAAGGGGACTTTGCAGATGAAATTAAGATTGCTAAGCAGCTGACCTTCAGAAAGGATGATATCCTGGGTTATCCAGGTGAGCCCACTATGCTCACATGTGCCCTTAAAAGCAGAGGAGATGATGCAGGAAAGGAAAGCAAAGAGATTGGAAGCTGGAGAAGGATTCCACGGCCCATAGTTGGCTTGATGTTGGACGGGGCCGAGTGGAAGGAGCAGGAAGGAAATGAATTCTTTGAATAAGCAGTGAACTTGGGAGAGGACCCTGAGCCCCAGTGAGGTGCATTCTTGGTTGAGTCCTTGATTTTTGTCAGTTGAGACCCTGAGCAGAGAACATAACTGTGCCATGCCAGACTCGGATCTACAGGACTGTGAAATAATAACTGAGCGTTAAGTCTCTGTGGTTATTTGTTACACCGTGCGGTCGTAACAGTGAAGAGAGGGATCAGAAATCATTGCAGTTTGGCCTTCATAGGAACAGACCTACAAGTCCAAGTGGAATTCATGTTTGCAGATATTCAGTTTTGTTACTACAAGAAAAACGGACGTCCTAAGACTGAAGGCAGTCCAGAGAAGTAGTATCAGAGTCAGAAAGAGAGAATAAAGAAGTCCTACTGTATCATGGGACAGAAAGAAATAAAAAATACAAAATAATATAGAATATCAAATAAATACCTATATTTTGTATTAGAGTCATAACACATGTGAATAATATGTGAATAACATGTGAATATAATATATTATATTATTATGAGTTGTTCTTGGTCTAATATGGCTGTGTCCCAGGCTTGGCCTCTAAAACATTAACCGCCCTACTTGGAGTCCAGGCTCGGAGCACACTTTGCTGAGGAGAAGTCTATGCACAGGGGAGCTTGGCTTGGGAAGTCAGAGTCTGGGTGAAGAGGGCATTTTTAAGTAGTCTAAGGAAAAGTTTGCTTTTCTTAATGCCAGATTTCTGTACTTCAGACATTAGCCATGCAAGGAGATGTAAAAATCAAACAAATAAAAATAACTGAAAGAAATAATAAGGATGGGTACCACGGCTTAGTGATTCATGACATAGAAATAGCAGTGGTCGCAGACAAAAGGCATGGACCTACACGTACACACACCCTGAAGAGAGAACAGACCTGGTAATAACAACTAAAAGGCAAAGAGGCAATGATGACAACCTGCAAGGAAATCCAGACAGTCATCTGCAGAGATAAATAAACAACAGCACCTTGCGTAAGGGAACTCAACACAGGCATTAGAAACAGTGATGGAGCAATTTTTAGTGGCAGTGTAAAACTTGCATATCCTCTTGGAAATCATCCCAAGGAATCCAGAAAGAACCAGAAAAGTTGAGACCCACTCATTGGGAGAAGAGCAGAGACTCCTCCTTGCAGGTCTTTCCTGGTGTTTATAGAGCAGGTTTCTACTGAGTCCTGGTTGAGTGGATGTACCAGTGATGTTGCTCCATGTTCACAGACATCAGGGTGAGACAGAATGTCACCTGGGCCACCCTCCGCACTGTCAGGCCTTGCCTGTCTGGTGGGGCTAAGGAGGAACTCAGATAGACTAAGGGTGTGGCGGGGCATAGGGGAAGACAGCGGGCTGAGCTGTGTAAAGTCACATGTCTTGCATGTGGCTTCAAAAGTATGTTATTTTACTGAACTCCTAGGCTATGAAGATATCATATGTGTGTACATATCATATATGTAACACATGTATACACACCACATATATGCACTATATATGTGTGTACGTATGTAAATTTTAAGCATAACAATTCATTTGCAGTTTCACTTGGGCAGCATGCACAAATGTATTATACTTTATATTTTACCTTTGTTTTATATTGGACTCACTTTGTCTTCCACTCACTTGCAACCATTCTCAAGGACAGAGGCCCCTGATACTAGATATGAGAAAACACATTTCCCGGTATGGCAAACAAGAATGCACCAGGTTAGATAAGAGCAAAGAGAAGTTTGAAAATAAGAAACATCTCATACTTTGAAAATACGAAGTGGGCAAGAAACAAGAGCCTTTAGGAAGTGTATAGGAACACATACACAAAGGTGTTTGTGTGAACAGGGCCGGGCTGTGGACTTGGTGTGCCGAGTGTCTCAGATGCAGCTAATACCTGGCAGTACTGGTGGTTCTTCTTCCTTCTGTGTAGACACCTGCGGGGGGGCCTGCTGTGAGTGAGTGCATGTTCGTGTGTGTGTGTGTGTGTGTGTGTGTGTGTGTGTGTGTAAGGCGGGCATAATACAGTTGACAAAACATCAGAGGAATCCTTGGGCTTTCATGTTGAAGAAATTGTTTCATGGTAATTGTCCTGTACTTTTATAGGGTATTGTTATGTACAACTTTTTCTTCTTTGTGGAGATTTTGGGGAAAGACACAGGGCACGTTTCCTTAGCTGTGGACTTTCCTAATTTCCAGAGGGCTGGCTCTCATATTGCCAAGTTCTCCTTCAGGCCAGGCTGCTCCACTGCCCCCTGCCCTGCAGCATGACAGTCACTTCCGTCCTGTGAGATGATTTCCAGGCCACCAAGGCAGCTTCTATTTTATTCTCTCTCCCTGTGTCCATCCTGGATTCTCTCTTTCAGGATTTGAGGATTGTCTTAATGACTCTTCAGCAGCCCTCCCAGGCTCTTTGTGCGCTTTTCGCTCTGTTTCTCCCCCACTATGTGGGGCCAGAGCCCTCTGAGCCTCATGATGGAATTGAGGTCACCATGCAGAAAATAGTGAGCACAGGAAAACAAACCCCAGGAGGCACAGTCTTAAACCGGAAGGTAGGATTAGGAGCAGCCAGCAAGGACAGCAGGCCAGTTCAACCGGATGCAAGATCATTTCCTGTTCTTAAAATTCCCTTTAAGATCCCCAGCCCTGCCAGCGAGTGGGTGAGAAGCTGGGGGAGGTGCCCTGGCTGGGGTAGGGGCCAGGCTGCAGGGGAGACCTGGGGGGCCGAGGCCTGGGGGGACCTCAGGCCTCCCCTTCTGGTCAGGACCAAGCAGCCTGCTCCTGCTGCTCCGACTCAGAGCACGGGAGGTGGTGTGTGTGTGTGGGAGTGTGAGTGTGTGTGGATGAGAAAGACAGGGTGTGCACACGTGTGTGAGAGTGAGTGTATGAGTGCGTAAGAATGCGCGTGAGTGGATCAACTGTGAGTCTGACCACCAGGACTTAGGAGAGATGCCCACACCCTCCCAGCCTGGCTTTTCCACTGTCCTCGGGGAGGGAACGGGAAGCTCACACCCGGGAGCTCCTGGCACAGGAGGGCGATGTGCAACTCCTTACTCACGAAGAGCTGTGCTAAGTCCTCGGAACAGGCGCAGCCAGGGAATGCTTCAGGGTTGCTGTTAGCCGTCCTAGTGACAGTGACAACGTGGCCTGGCCTGCAGCAACTCGTTCTCAATATTTCAGCACAAGGAAGCTGGATGGTAGGGAGAGGAGACATTTGACCAAGACGAGCCCGTTGTCAACAGGCACGTGTGGCATTGAAGCCCATCTGGGAATGTCCACACCATTCGGCCATGAGCACTTCTGTGCTGCCTTCGCCCTGTCCCCAGGCTGAGGCAAGGGCGTTGCTGTAAGAGCACCCATCTGGTCATGGCCATTTGCTCAGGGCTCCTGGCTCCCAATACACGAATTTTCCTGACAGGGACACTCAGTAAAGTGATCATCGGGAGCCATCCCTAAGGGGAGGAGTAAAAGGCAAATAGTAGGGTAGAACTGGGGACCATGGGGTGGGGGAGTGCCAGCTTGGTGTCTCCTGGCGTCAGGCATGACTGGGAGTATTAGTCAGCAAGCTTCTTTTAAACCTTTCTCCCAGCCCACGTGGCGGAGATAAACGCGAGGTGGGCAGGTTCTGCTGGACGGCATCCCCACCCCTCTGGGCGGCCTGCCCCCTCCCGCCCTGGGCCTGGATGCTGAGTCCCCAGAGGACAAGGGTACCCCACTGGATGGTGCCCCGTGAGTGCCCTCCGAGAGTGCAGAAATGGACCACGAGCTCTCTCATGTCGCTCGCTGGAATTTACCGACCGGCCGCTCCAGCTCTGGGGGGAAGCCATATTTCATCTCCGATTTACACACAAGGAACCCGAGGCTTAGAGAGCTCTGACTTTAGGAAGTCCAGAGCCCACGTCTCCTAGCTTTGGGCCCACGGACTGCCTCGTTTAGCGTGCTCAGGCACGGGTGGAGACAGGTGCGCACGAATTCCAGGGTCGCGCTGACTGTGCTCCTCCTCAGCATGGCCCCACCCTCCCGCAGAACGACCAGGTGTTCAGCAGAATGATTCCTGCCTGTGAGTGAAGACTTTTATTTCAAAACTTTTTTTGGTCTTCTTTATCCTTCTGAACTGGTAAAAATTAACTTCATTTCTCAATTTGAAACATCTTCCTCAACCACAGCCTTTTTTGTGGATACTAATAATTAACTTTTTCCTTTTTTTTTTTTTTTTGGCCTATACTTAGTTTTGAAAGGTAAACACTGTCCTAAACTATGCTTTAGAAAATGACAGTGTTAAATCCCACTTTTTCACATTTACTGATCATCAGTTACCATGTGGATGTTGTTTTATGGTTCAGATCATATAACCTCACTCCTCCTAAGGACCTCATAATATGGTCATTATTATTGTTATTATTATTACTGTTATTTCCAAGGGGGCACAAAAGTTGATAAGTAACTTGTCCAAGAGCCATGGAGCTGGCTTTCAAGCCAGAATTACAGGCCTGTGTCTGTTTTACTCAGCCATTGTCCCCAAGAATGATCTCGAACCATCTGCATCAGAATTAACAGGGCTGCTGACTGAAAATCCACCTTCCGACTCCAGCTGCCTCAGCCGCCAAGGGACCCCCACCCTGTGACTCAGGATCTAATGCCTCACATCATCGTGGTGGAAGGAGGCGTTCTTCTAACCTTCACCCCTTTTATTTACTTCAAGTACGCAAAAGAATAGAGAGAACGATACGGTGAAGTGCTCAGAGTTGCCAGACTTAGCAAATAAATATGCAAGACATCCAGTTACATTTGAATTTCAGATAAGCAACAGATGACTTTTTAGTACAAGTACAATATTGCCTGGGACATACTCATCCCCCAACGTTCCTGTTTCCTTGGCCATCCCATTTCCCCCCACTAGGTTTAACAGGTTTCTGCTCTCAGGTGTTCTGTCCCCCTCCTCCAACTCCTCCCCCAGTCCTGGCTTATCTTAGAGCCAATCTCAGACCTCCTAGCATTCCGTCTGGAACCGTGTATGTCTCTAAAAGGTAAAATGTTTTTTTTAAAAACATAACCACAGCACCATTATTGCACTTGAAAAGCTTAACAATAGTTCCTTAATACTGTCAATACCCAGTCAGCGTCTGGTTTTCTCTGACTGGCTCAGAAATGGTACCGTACAGTTTGTTTGTTGAATTAAACTCCAAATAAGGCTCTTACATTGCTCTCTCCCCCTTTCTCTGCGTATTACTAGTGGGATCAACAGTTCATTTATCCTCTAGAGTTGCTCTCAGCTCGAATTCTGCTTTCTTTCCTATTTTGCATCCAGGGCTTGTCATCGCTATGTTCCTCTGTCCCATGTCTCCCCTGTTAGTTGGTAGTCAGAGCCAATTAGATAGATCTGGTTAGATCTAGAGGCTTGATCTCCTTTAGGTTCCAATTTTTGTCAAGAATATATGCTAGGGGGCTTGTGTCCACATAATGCTGGATTTTTCTCCTTTTTGGAGATAATATTAGCAGCTGTTGCTAACCAATTCCTAGAGGTTTATAGGTGACCCTATACACAGTGAGAGTACAGTAAAGCCGCTCAGACCCGGGGCTAGAAGCAGAGGGGATTTTATGGATGTGCGGGTGTGGGAGGAGGCGGGCCGCGATGGGAAGAGCGCAGAGGAGACCGGAACTGCTGGCTGTGCGTGTTTGGGTTCCTCCTGCTGTGTGGTCTGCACGATGCACCCTCTTTTCTGCCTCCCAACAAAACGCCCAGCGAGGTGCCCACCGCTTGTTAGGGCAGTTGCGTTGACTCATTATTTTGAGGACAAGACACAGGCTGCATCTGGATTCACAGTGGGCCTGGGGGCAGGAAGAGGCGAGCCGTGTGGTCACAAATGGACAAGTGAAGAGGCCTAACGGCCACCGACCGTGAACAATGACGCTTCTGTGCAGACTTTGGTTTCCACCAAAAGGTTGCTTCACAGGGGGATGCCTGCACAGGGGGGCCTAATTAGGGACTCCTAGCATTTTTGTGCTTTTATGTCTTCCAAATTAGACTCAGAGAACAAAATGGTGAATGTAAACACAATTGACCGCTTTGCTGACACAACAGATAATGGTTCTAATGGTGAAAATTCCAAACCAGGTCTGTGACCAGCCTTTTAATAACAGAAAGATGACTAGGAAGTTTGGAAAGAGTCGTTTTGTCAATTGTCTGGTCAATGGCTAAAGAACAGGAGACAGCAGGTGACCTTCACATTCTATTTTCCCTTTTGCTTTTCCCTCAGTCTTTTATTTTTCTCTCCCAAATAGGAGATGTGATGTGCTTGATATTTTTGCAAAAGGAGAAAATGGGGGAGAAGGGCTAGTTCAAAAGTGGCCACTTTCATTTCACAACTCAGTGCTGACCGTTGGTTCTATTTGTCCCGTTTAAGCTCTTTCTCTGACTTCCTTAAGGGTTGTTTCTCATTGCTCTACGGGGCTTTTCCTGCTGCAACTTAGAGCTGGAGTTCCCATGTTCGCCATGAGCTGCCGTGGCCCAGAGCCTCAGTGTGGCCCCCAGCGAGGCAGCGTAGGGGGAAGTCACTGGCCTGTGGACACAGCAGTGGTGGGGCTGTCATGGCTTTTTCTTCTAGGGGGCAATGCAGGGGATCTGTTTTAATCCCCTCATCTTCAATCAGGTGGGGAGGGCGGGATTCCCGCTGCAGGGGCACGGGGGTGGGCAAACACAGGACGCCCAGCACTGGGCAGATAAGATGGACGGGAGTTCATTAGTCACATAGTCATGGCCCAGGGAAGGAGGGCAGGGCCGCATGCGGGTTGCACTCAGGAACAGAGTGCGAATCCGGGGCTGTGGGAGGCAGGCTTTGTAGTGCCAAGAGGGAGCGGTGAGCCCTGTTCCGGTGAAAGGTGGTGACTGGTTTGTGTGATAATTCTTCAGGCCGGCAGAGAACCGGAACCCACTGCAGAGGGATAGGCAGAAACTGCAGCTGGCCCATTGGACGGCAAGGCTGTTTGCCTGGGGGCCCTTGTCTGTGCACGCGGAGAGGCAGGGAGCACTGGCAGTCAGGCCGTGCAGGGCCTCGCAGTACTGCCAGATGTCAAGGCTGCACAGAATACGGAACCTCAGTTTTAAGCTTTACGCCACAAGTGCACCTGGAAAGGGGGTGCTCCAAGAAGTCACTGCTAGTAATGGAGGTGCCTGCCAGGAGGGAAGCCAGACACCTCGCTGGAGACTTGCGGCTGGGGGTGCTCGGGCCCTGCTGAGCTGCCATCACAGGAGGACGCAGGCAAAGAGCTGGCAGAGTATCATGGGCCAAAGCAGGCAACAGCCCGAGCAACCCAGAATAGGACTGAAGGAGACATGAGCGTCCCCAAAGGGTCTGGTCCTCAGTACTGAGGGGCAGGATGATGCAGACCATGGTTTGTAGGGCTCCATGCAGATTCCAGTAGTAGAGGCTCAAATGCAGTAGCTTAAATTGCAGGTTTTATTTTTCTCTCACACACCACAAAGTCCAGCAGTAGGTCATCTAGGGTAATAGTGTGGCTCCAGGATGTCGGCAGAGAGCTGCAAGGTGGCAGAACCTCCTCCACAGCTCGTGTTCCCTCAAGAAGGAGGGCAGGGCAAAGGGCAAAGGTTATGTGCCAGCGGACAGCTCTGGAAACGTTCATGTACATCTCATTGACCACACTTAGTCACATGGCCACTCATCTGCAAAGCAAGCAGAAGATATTGTTAATTAGTGCTGTAGAAACCACAAAGGAGTTTTGGTCTAGGTTCAGTTCCTTGTCACACAAAGATCCAATTATTGAGGCAACGAGGATTGCCAAGGAAGGAGGGAATTTTTAATATGACAGACATGTTGTCAGGAGAACGGGAGAAGCTGCCTCAAATCTATCACTCCTATTAAGAGAGATCATGGGCTTTTAAGGGACAGGCTGCATGTGTTTGGGCAGTTGTGGGAGATGGTGAAGCTCCAGGAGGTCTGCCCAGGGCCTTCATATTCTCGGCTCCTTTGTCTTGCAGAAAATCCACCATTCAACAACTCAGAGGGTCAAGCAGTTAGTCAAGGGAGAGGATTACACAGAGGTCACTGAAATTTGTTCAATGCCTCTCCTCCATTTGCATCAGCACAGAGCCAGCCCCTATGAGACAAGGGCTCAGTAATTAAGGAAGGGGGGGGGGACTAGAGATACGGAGAGCTGTGACTGGGTCTCTGCCAGGGGCAGCAACGCTGTGGGGTGCTCAGAGAAGCAGGCTGCAGACAGCGAGGACATCCCTCCCCTCCGCAGTCCTGCAGGCAGTGTGGGCTTGCAGGACCAAGGAGAGAGCGATCCACAGAGGACACTGGGCAGGGTATTGCCCTCTATCTCCACAGAAAAAGAGGAAATGCTGGCCATCCCAGAACCTGGGTGACAGCCCTCCTTGTCCATGGTCTGGAAAGACTCGTGGGCGCAGCCATCCCCTGACTAGATGAACGAGGAGCCTGTACTGACTGCTCACCCCACAGGGAACAAATGGCCCCACACAGCCCTTGCAAGGCAGTGCCTGGAAATACAGAAGGTGATGGTTTTCATGCCAACATCAAAGTGAACAAATGGAGAATTATGACTAGAGGAGAGGAGGGGTGGGGTCTAATTCACACACTGTTACACACCGTCATATCTTATGTGTGGATACAGCAGATGAGTTTTGTAGGTGGCGCTTGGCTGGTGGTGGTACCCAATGTCAACATGCAGCCTGTGCTCTGAATGCTGCACACGCCATTGTGTGACATGCCAACCCTCAGAACACAGCTTTGAAATAAGACAGCTTGTGTACATTTTGCACTCTACTAGGAATACTGGAGAGTTGGGGGTGCAGACAGGTAGAGTTCCTTGACATATTTCATGAAAATAATTACCTGAGAGAGCTCTTAAAGTGTTGTACACATGGAGATGTTGTATGATTAATCAGCCAACTCCTTGCCTCCCATATCTGAGTGGCCTTGTACCCAGGATCCTGTTAGCACCAGGAGGCAAGCCCAAGGTGTCATCTCTACCTGTGGTGAGTCAGAAACTGAACAGAGATGTGCTACACGCTAGAAAAAGATTGCGAAACAAATCTTGGGAAATCAAGGAAGTAAATAATACTAAAAGTACAACTAGTGGTATGTTTTTCTCCTCACCTCCAAATCTTTCTTCAGAAACAAAAGAAAGAAAGAAAAAAAGTACCAACAATTGAGATCAAGAAAATACCCTGTGGTTTAGAGGTCACGCCCTGGGCCATTACTGAGACTGCTCTACAGGTGCCCAGGCTGGGGGTGCAGCAGGAGGCAGCGGCTCACATCAGCCTGCCCCCAGAGGACGGCCGGAGGGGGCCCTGTGAGTGGGAGGGGGCAAAGGAGAAACTGGGTGGTCCCGGGAGAGCCAGCCGTGTGATCACTGGTCTGTCTCTGCTCCCAGGTCCTCACGAGCGATGCCCGGCCGGACTGACAGGCACTAGGAGATGCTTTTGCTTCCATTCATGTTAATTTTGATGTCTGAATGGCATTTAAAACCTTCTGGACCTTAACTCCGTTGTGCGTGTGGAGTATGTGTTTTTTTTTTCCCATTTTCATTTTTCTCTTTGGTCTGACCTCCCTCGAGGGGGGTCATTCATGTCTTTGGAAAGTCCAGTGAAGCCCTGTCCTGGCTGTGGCTCCTTTTGTGTTAAGTAACATTGGCTAGAGCCATTTCAGGAAAATGGAAGGCTTCTTGGCAGATGGACAGCGTCCTGCGTTAGCTGGAGCTGAAGCGGGAGGATGCAATAGTATGGGAGGTCCAGCATTTTCACCCACTACTAGTTTTCCTCTCTAAACCGACAGGCACAGGCAGACCCACCGAGTGCGTGTCTTACTGGCCAGTGATGGCATCTGTGAGGACTGGCTGTACAGCAGCCCTCTCGGTCCTGACAGGTCGACAACGGATGTGGAGAGGCTGTACCCAGACTTATTGACCATTTGTTTTCAAAATCAGAAAGGAATTTGTATGTGGTCAGCCAATATGGAAATTTCAGGACTTGCTGTGGTCCCCCTAATAACCGTCTAAAATGCTGTGCTTTCAGTTCAAGCTGATAGGAATACTCTGTCTCCCTGTGCGGGCATTCATTCCCGGGTGCTGAGCACGGGCGGCATCAGCCAACCTTTGGAGTTAGACTTTCTGGTTTTTTTATGCAAAGAGAAACCTGTGGATCTCAGAGGGTGGGGAGGAGGCTCCCTACACCCAGAGCTAGGCAGGAAGTGGAGCTCATCATATGACAATGTTTCGGGAAAGGCCTGGGAAACATTTCTGGTATTTTGTCGAATGTTGTTCATGTTTGTTGCCTCCATTTTTCTCTCCTCTCCCCTGCCTTTCTCGTTCCAGCTCCATCTGGGATTGTGCCCCATCCTCACCAGACTCTTCTTGTCAAAGTCATCCAGGGCCCCCATTTGCTAAACCCAATGTGCAAGTCTGGGCTGTCATCAGACTCGACCTGTCATGTTGTTTGTGGGGGCCGATAGCCCCTTGCTTGAGATGCCCCCTCCCCTTCCCATGCTTGGGCCCCCTGGCTCCCCTCGTGCGCAGGCCGCTGCTGTGCACTCCAGAGCTTCCCTGCAGACCCTGCTTTCCCTCCTCTGTCTGACCTCGCTCCAGAGCTGCCACCATCTAGTCTCATGGCGTTTAATACCACCTATGTGCTTATGAACTAAAATAAAATCTTAAGCCTCCCACTGACTGAGCAGACCCCCTCTTGCCCAAGAAGATCCCAGAAAAACCTTAAAACTGAGTCCCTGGCCATGAAGGGAAGGGAGGTTGGACTTGCCTCATTATACCTCCTCCCTCTTGGAGTTTAGATACAACAGTTGTCCTGCATTAATGTTAAAACAGAGAACAAAAGACTGAAAAAAACAGACTCTTTGTCACAACAAGATACTAAATTATTAACAGGACCCAAGGCCACGCAGGGCAAAGGGTAGATCACCTGCAGGTCGTCAATATCCTTAACAGGTCACTGAGTCTATATATTGTGGCTTGTCTCTGATTCACAGACTTCCTTCTCTTAACCTAAAATGCTGCAATCCTTTAGGCAAAACTTTATTTCTTTAACCAATTACAAATCAAATATCTCCGAAACCACCTATAACCTGTAAGCCCCTGCCTCGAGATGTTCCACCTTTTCAGGGTGAACCTGTGTCCACCTTCCATGTATCAATTTATGGTTTTACCTGTAATTCCTGTCTCCATGACTGTATAAAACCAAAAGGTAGCCCAGTGGCCCTGGATGCTTTTTCTCAGGACCTCTTGAGACCATGTTCCCTGGGCCATGGTCACGTATGTTTGTCTCAAAATAAATCTCTTTAAATTATTTTACAGAGTTTAGGGTTTTTTTTTTTTTTTTTTTTTTCTGTTAACATGCTGAAGACTCCCAAATCTGTATCTCCGGCCCAATCTCCCTTCTAAACTTCCTACCTGTGTCTCCACCAGCAAATCTGCAAGGCACCCCAAACCCAGCCCGCAGACACATCTCAGCCACCAACCTGCTTACCCTGAGGTGCCCTCCCCTCAGGAAGCAGCAGCTCCATCCTCCCTCAGCTGAGGTGCGTGCATACCAAGTCCTGCCTTCCTCTCACATCCCACTACAAAGCCTTCAAGGCTCCCTTGGAAATATACGTGGAATCTGACTACTTGTCACCACCTCTGCCATCAACACCTGGTCCAAGGCGCCACCACCGCTCACTGAGATCATTTCTGCAGATCCTAATGAGTGTCCCAATTTCTGCGCTTGCCCTTCCATAGACTATTCTCAACATAGCCTCCAAATAGAATCTTTTAAAGCCTAAGTCAGACCACATTAATCTCCCTGAGACGTTCTCATGATGCTGCTTCACTCTGAGCAAAAGCGAAAGCCCATGATGTGGCCCCCAGGACACTCCACGCTTGCCCTGGTTGCCTCTTTCATCCCGTGTCCAGCTACTGCCCTACCCTCTGTTCAATCCACCCAGCCCGCTGGTCCCTCTCTGCTCCCTGGACACGTGGGGTGTGAGCCACCTCCTGACCTGTGCCCTCCTGACCCGCTCCCTGGGAGACTCTCCTGCCCTGCTCTGTCACATCCTTGCAGGCTGTCCTCAGTGGAGCTGCGTCCGCGTAACCTTCCCTGACACCTTCTAACAGCAGCACCAGCCCCGCTCCCCACAGACACTCAGGAGTCTTTAGTCCCTTTATCTCCTTCGGTTCCCACTCCCACAGCACCAGGTGACATGCTGCTCATGAGCTCACGCAGTTTTGTTAAACTGTCATTTTCTCCCCAGTCTCCACAAAGGCAAGTACTCACTTTGTTCACTCATCCATCTCCTGTACGCAGACAGTGTTTGACACACGTAATATTCAAAAATATCTTTAGAATGAATTCAAGTCTCGATTAATATTCTTTTGGTAGCATGTCCATGTTGCTGTTATGAAGTTTAAAAAGAAACTTCAAGAGGAGACTACTGAAATGAAAACAAAAACAAAACCAAGAGAAAAGAAAAAGAGGAGACTGCTGACCATGTCCTCTGCCAGGTCCTGTGCTTGGGTGGACAGTGGGCGAGAGAAGGAGCTGGGTCTCCTGAGCATCCCCGAGCAGGGACGCACCGTGTGTCACCCACAGCAGGCTGGTCCTGTGCTCCAGTGTGGCCTGCAGTGACTCTGGGCCACACCGGCAGGCTGGGTGTGGGGGTAGCTGCCTTACCAGGGCGGGAGTCTTCAGTGGGCAGGTTCATACCTCCACTGCTCCATACCTTACATTAGTGAGAAATAACTTTTGGTGAGCAAGGTCTTGAAAGTGTAAGTCAGAAAAACCAGTAGTTTATTGGTCCCAAATCCCATTTCAGCGAAATTTTTTTTTTCTTTTAAAAAAAGGAATGCTAGAGACTTGATCATACACGATGTGAGAATAATTTTCACTTGTGTGTAGAACAAGAACAAATTGCTGAGGGGGGTTTCAGAGCTTTTTCATGATGGAGTTGTGTCTAAAAGGTACAGGATTAAGGTTGAAGAGGCCTCAACTGGTCACCACTTAGGCAATTTGAACATCAAGATAAATTGATAGTAACAGGCTTCAACCCACTGAAGGAAATAGGCATCCCCAAGTCCACACTGATATAAATGAATGAGTAAGTGGAGAAACAGAGCAAGCTCTTCCTTAGAGTGCTGACTACTACATGCCAAAGGAATTTTGGAATTAGAAGATTACCATTTGCAAATCACCATTCGGGTGGTGATTCAGGCAGGAGTCCTTACTGGATGCTGTGGCTGGTGGAAGTTGCTGAGAAAAGGATGCAGTCCTAGTCTCAATGCATCACCCACGGAGTACTCATCAGTTACAGAGGAGGAACTGGAGACTTTGCAGACTCCAGGGTTATCAGGGTGACCCTCTGCAGGGTGGGCGGTGTTGGCACTGTGCCCCATGCACAGCGTGGCCTCTATCAAGGAGGCACAGCCTGTGTCTGCCGTGAGCAAACCCTGTGCTTCAGTCTCTAACGCCGTCCAGACACGAGAGACAGAGGTGGGTGAGGAACTGCTCCAGAATGAAGGAGACTGAAAAGACACAACAACTGCAGAGGAGCTGTGAGCCTGGACTGAATTCCGGGCCAGAAAGGAAATAGAGAAGGTGTTGGGAAGGTGGGCAAAGTTTGCGTGGTATGTGTGGGTTGGGTGCCGATGTTGTCTCTGGGTTGAGTCCCTGATTAGGAGAGTTGTGTAGTGTTTATGTAGGAGAGTGGCTTTGGGGGAACACACACTGTAGTAGTTAGGGGAGTCTGCAGTTTGCTCACAAGCAGTTCCAAAAAAGACCAGTGATTTATGATTATAGGTGTGTACAGAGGAAGCGTGATGGAGAAAATGGTCTTACAACTTAAACCACTGCAGGAGACACAGGAATATTTTATACTGTGCTAGTAGCTTTCCTGTAAGTTTGATCTATTTCAAAAAAGATCATTAAAAAGAAAGTGGGGAAATTCTGAGATAAAAATAGTATCCTGATAGTATGAGTTAATGAGTTTTCTATCAGTATCAGCCAAAAATTTAATCATCCATTAGCATAATCTACTCTCTCAGGTTAATTATAGGGAAAATATCCAACACGTGGAAATGAGACACTCAGTTTCCAGTCAGGTCACAAGGACACAGAAGTCTATTACCCACAGCAAAGCAGTGCTCGCTCTCCAAGAATTTCCCGGGGAGACCTGAAGATCCCAACATTTTATTTCTCTTTAAATTTTAAGATAAAATTTTCTCATTTTCACAGTCCTTAAAGAAAATTTTTAAAAAATACTGAGAAGTGGGGGAAAAAAGAACAAAGAAAATCTAATTTTCTTTGTAGCCCTTGTTAACATTTGGGTCCATTTCCTTGCATGTTTTTGAAGAGGCTTTTGTTTAAGACCAATCTAATTGAAATTATGTACTTTTTAATTCTCTGTGTCTCTCTCCTACGTTTAAGTAGTTTTCCATGTTGTTACGTGGTCTTTTTCTATGAAAATATCACTGGCTCATAACACTCGCCACGCAAGAGTGCCTGCAGGAGTCACTTAGCGCCGCCCGGGGACGGCAGAGCGGGGGGCAGACGGATCCTATCCAGCTGCTGAGTAGCCTGCGCCAAACTTCTGCGTCCAAGACAATACGTTTGCCAACTAAGTCGACTTTGCAAAGAAGGGCTTTTCTGTTACTTATGACCAAAATCATTCTTTCTGACTCAGTGAGCTCCTGAATTTTTACCTTTTGACTGGAATGATAAAAGAGCTCATGGTTCAGAGGTCTGTAAATGATCTGTCAGTGACAGAGGAAGGAATGGCTTGGAGAAGACAGGGAAGCACCGGGCCAGGAAATGTTCTCCTTCAGGGCACAACGTAAGGCAACACAAGCAAAGGTTTCCATTTGACTTGGGAAGGCTTTCGTCCTTCATCCACCCAAAGCCAGGGCCTTTCACTTGTGAATAACTGTGACATTGGGCTGCTTTGGGGTGTGGCTTCGCCGTTGCTCTGGGTTCCCTTCGGCAGTGGAGACTCTCTCTGGATGAGGAGGCCTGCAGGATTCCCTCCACGCATCCTCCGCGTGTCCTTACTGCAAGATGAGCACGACCAGCGCTGCCTCCCCCACAGGCATTGCTCTTTATGGCTTCCATGGTGTCTCGACTCATCTCACCTCGGGGGGCTCTGGCAGCCACTCTTGGAAGTAGATGGCACTCTCATCGTGATCCGCTTGGGAGATTTGGAAGTTAGGGACTAGAAAGGTTAACTGTCACATACGCAGGAGGTGTAGGGTCGTTTGTACGTGTGGTTTTTCTAAAAGTGAATGTAATGTCCATGTTTGACTATCAGTAGTGGTTAAGAATGCAATACCGGAACTTGTCATCAACAGGTCTTACTGTCAGTCATTTACTTTAACAACCCTTGAATTTTTAGAATGGTGTGTGTGTGTGTGTGTGTGTGTGTGTGTAAGTTAACACTGATCTAACCCCCCCAGGGCTGTTAGTTACCATTTGGAGGACATTAGTGGGGAATCCACTCTCTAGGAGTGGTTACTTATCACCTGAAGGACTTTAATTTGGAAACAGCTAGGACAAGCTTTCAAATATTACCATCAGAATCAGCAGTAGCAGATCATTGATCAGCATGTAAACTGTTAGAAATAATTTTTCTTTCATGAAATATAATAAGTGGCATAATTATATGTTTTTGGCTGGAAGATTTGAAAAGATACCTCCACTCTTGCATGAACAGAGTAAAAGTATCCAGCAAACCCAATAGTCTCACCCCTTTGGAGTGGCCTCTGAATGTAAAACTCTGTCTGGTTCTTCACTTGTTCCAACGAGAAGCCCAGCTGTTCCTGCCTTGCCGTGAGGGTTGCAATTGGTTTCATGCTCAGCGTGTTTCCCACAGGGCCTGAAAGGACACAGCAGCACCGAGGTTCAAGGGATCAGGTTGTATGAAGGTTTCTTTATCATCTGGTTCATAAATTGAGCCAATAAATGTCTGTATGAGTTCAGTCTGAGGCCTGCCTTCAACACAACTCCTGGTAAGGAAGCTTGAGAAAAGAGACGTGGTTTCTGACCACCTCTAATGTTCAGAGGCTGCCAGTATTTCCCCAAAGAATTTCATGTTTGGGAATAGCCAATGTTCTTAGGTCAGATGGCAGCAATCTCAGATTTTCTTGGATTTTTGTGTTTAGGGCTCTAATATCAGCCATAATCCCTGTATCTGTCTTCACAGATGTAAACTACATGATCATCCTTTTCACACAGGCTCTGGCTCCAGCAGGACCTCAGGCAGGGAATGGTCCAACCACACTCAATATGTCTGGGTCTCCCATAATCACGCATCACTGTGGGATTCCAAGGAGCTTTACATGAGTTGGGGATAGAGAAGTGGTTGGGATCCAAAGACACTGAATTCTATAGCTGCACTCTAATTTACAGATCCAAATCACAGGCCCACAGGGAGCATGCAAAGTGCTCACGCTGGACAGATGGTGAATAATTTAATTGGTGCAATCAGCCTGTAGTAATGTTACCGTAAGTTCGGCACTTGCACCCGAGGCTGCATCATTACTTTGCCAGAGGAAAAATGGTAGACTGTCACCTGAAAATCCAATTTTTCCTGAACATAAGCAGAAATACAGAGTTTTTTTTAAGAGAGAGCCCTCAGTTCTAGGCTATTGTGTTAATGATGCTAATGTCCCATCTTTGCTGAAGACAAAGCCTATGTCCTCCACCCACCTGGGCCCACCTGGGAGGCTGAGCTATCTCCTGTAACACAAAGAACAAAAGACATTCTCCCTGCCTGAGGAGGCAGGGATGCAGGCCAGGCCACAGTTTCCAAAAAGAGTGGAGGAAGTTTTAAAGAGACAGAAAATATTTTTGCCATTTTTTCCCCCAGGCCATTCCCTCTGTTACAATAATTCCTGCAGACTTGTTGGGAGTTCTATTATGGTTTATTCTCTCATGAAGCTGGACTTCATGCAGTCTGGGTATATAGTGGAGAAACTTCCTAAAATTATTTTTTAAAAGTTAATCAGATGTCTGGTTTTAGCTTTGACATGTCAGGAGCTTGGAAGTCATCAATAAGAAAAAGAGGAACAAACTGAAATTCAAAGACTTTCCTAGACCCATCAGAGAAGTGAGGGGACAGAGAAAACTACACTCTGAAATATGTTGAAACAGGTGCTTCCACAGGGACAGAGCTGAAATCTGTCTGCTCACCTGGGCAGAAACTGCTGGAGCCATAACTGGTAGGAAGACTTAAATAGTAATTCTGATGAATTGCTAAAGACTGCATGTGGACTAGTGTGAGAGTGGGCATCTGTTATGGGCTGCAGTTCTAGGGGGCCCCCACTTTTATAGTTTTTACCTTCAGAAATCCCAACAGGTTCTCACGATGAAGAGCCAAGCAAGACCACATCCTGTCCTGGCAGTGAGAAGGGAGCAATAAGCCTCATAAAATTCCCCCAGAAGCTTCTTCACACTGAAGGCCTACTCTTCAGGGGAAAAGACTTGCTAGAGTCTGACCCAGCTGGAGAGAGGGCCTTGCTCCCGCACCAACCCACCCTAGGCATCCTGTCCTGCCAAAAGGGGAGGAAGCCACGCGACTAAAGAAACACTTGTGAGGGTCACAGCCTTGAGACAGAGGCCCATTATAAGACTGAAACCTAATCATGAGATTGTGAAATGCTTCCCCTCCGACCTGTGTCAGCACCACACTCACAGGGGTCCAGCAGAATGAGAGTGGGTTACGACAGAGAGAGCTAAGTCACAGACTCTCTGAGGAAGAGCATTTAGGGAAGCCCAAAGTCAAGAACAGGACAAAAACGAAGAGAAATTTGAAGTCTGTGGCATCTACAGCAAGTATTAATCAAAGCCCAACTCCTGGCCAGCTTAACATAAATTCTCAAACTAAAAGCTATTTACCTGTAGTTTCCATTACTCCATAAGACATGTTCATTTTCCAACAAGGCATGCTAAAAGTCAAGAAACCCAACCCAAAATTCACAGTCTGCAAAGAGAAAGAAAGTGTCAGAAATGGACTCAGGTATTACACAGATGTTGGAATTATCAGACAGGAAATGTAAAATACTATCATTAATATATTCAGAGCTCTAATGGAAAAGTAGACAACCTGCAGGAAGAGATGGATAATAAAAGTAGAAAGATGGAAACTCTAAAAAAGAATCAAAATGAAATGCTAGAAATCAAAAGTACTATAAAGGAAATGCCTTTTATGGGCTCATCACTGGACTGAATGTGGCCAAGGAAAGGATCAGTGAGCTTAAAGGTATGTCAGTAGACACTTCCGATACACATGCACACACACACACACACACACACACACAGACAGACACATACACACAGTATCAAAGAAAGAAATACAATTACAAAAGGTATAACTAAGAGCAATTGTAATAACAGAAGGAGAAGAGAGAATAAAGCAGAAGAAATATCTGAAGTAATAACGGCTGAAACTTTCCAATGCTAATGACAGACAGCAAAGCCCAGACACAGGAAGCTGAGAGAACATAAAAAGCCTAGGAATGTAGAGAAAACATTTACACCTGTGCATATCATGTCAAAACAGCAGAAGACCAAAGACAAAGTTCAAATTTTGAAACAAGCCAGAGAGAGAGAGAGAGAGACCAAAATACCTTACCTATAGGGAAACAAAGATAAGCGTCGCAGCAGAGCTCTCACAGGAAATCATGCGAGCAAGAAAAGAATGGAGTGAAATATTTAAAGTGTGAAAGAAAAACTCCACCAAACTAGAATTCTGTATTTAGCAAAACTCATTCTTCAAAAATGAAGGAGAAACAAAGATTTTAACAAAAATTGAGGGAATTCATCCCCAGCACACATGCCCTGCAGGAAAAGTTAAAGGAAGTTTTTAAAGGAGAAGGAGTATTACGTAGGTCAGAAATGCAGATCCGTATATGGAAAGGAAGAGCACTGGAGAAGAAAAGAATAAAGGTAAAATACAATATTTTAGTTTTCTTAATCTTATTCATCTAAAATATAACTGATTTCTATTCGTTTCCTCTGTTTTTTGTTCCTCTGTTTCTATTTGTTTTGCTTTTGTGGCACTATATATATTAATTTTTAGGAT
This sequence comes from Lemur catta, assembly GCF_020740605.2. Taxonomy (NCBI): domain Eukaryota; kingdom Metazoa; phylum Chordata; class Mammalia; order Primates; family Lemuridae; genus Lemur; species Lemur catta. The sequence continues at coordinate 86,760,409 of NC_059137.1, forward strand.
TCCATCTTGTATTTTTGAAAGTATTTTGTGTTTTTTGAGTATATCATATTGTATCATTTTCTCAGTGGATGGTCTGGATAGTATAATATGCATATGTAACATTATAGTCTACTAGTACCAGAATTTTATTACTTTCAGTGAAATGTGGAAACCTTAATTTTATTTAGGTCCTTTTACTTCCCTATTTTTAAATATTGTCTTATGTATGAGATTATGTTATGATTTTTTTTCTTTTTAAAATTTTATTTCAAAATATTAAGGGGGTACAAATGCTTTTGCTAAATGGATAGCTTTTGTAGTGCTTGAATCAGGGCTATAAGTGTTCATTGTACCCACTAGGTAGTTTTTTGCCCCTCCTCCCCCTTCCCCCTGCTTAATTTCCAAGGGCTTTTACTTCCCTCTCTACACGTGTATCCATAGCTTAGTCCCAACTTACTAGAGAGTACATGTGGTGTTTGTTTTTCAATTCTTGAGATACTTCACTCAGGATAATGGTCTCCAGTTTCATCTAAATTGCTGCAAAAGACATTAATTCATCCTTTTTATGGCAGAGTAGTACCCCATGGTATACATATACCACATTTGTTAATACACTCATGAATCGATGGGCACTTGGGTTCATTCTGCATCTTTGCAATTGTGAATTGTGCTGCTATAAACATTCTAGTGCAGGTGTCTTCTCGATAAAATGACTTCTCTTCTTTTGGGTAGATACCCAGTAGTGGGATTGCTGGATTGAATGGTACATCTACTTTTAGTTCTTTGAGAAATCTCCAAACTGTTTTCCATAGAGATTGTACTAATTTGAAGTCCCACAAATAGTGTATAAGCATTTCTTTCTCTCTGCATCCACACCAGCATCTATTGTTTTGGGACTTTTTAAATAATAAGAGCCATTCTGAAAGGGGTAAGGTGATATCTCATGGGAGTTTTAATTTGCATTTCTCTGATAATTGGTGACACTGAGCATTTTTTCATGTTTTTTGGCCATTTGTCTATCTTCTTTTGAAAAACTTCTGTTCTTTTGCCCACTTTTTAATGGGGTTGTTTTTTTCTTACTGAGTTCTTTGTAGATTTTGGATATTAGCTCTTATCAAATGTATACTTTACAAATATTTTCTCCCATTCTGTAGGTTGTCTGTTTGCTCTGTTGGTTATTTCCTTAGCTGTGCAGAAGCTTTTTAATTTAATCAAGTCCCATTTATTTCTTTTTGTTGTTGCTGTAATTGCCTTTGGGGCCTTTGTCATAAATTCTTTCTCTGGCCTGATATCTAGAAGAGTTTTTCCTACATTTCCCTCTAGAATTCTTATGGTGTCATGCCTTACATTTAAGTCTTTTATCTACCTTGAATTAATTTTTGTGAGTGGTGAGAGATAGGGGTCCTGTTACATTTTTCCGTATGTGGCTATCTAATTTTCCCAGCACCATTTATTGAATAGGGCTTCTTTTCCCTACTGTATGTTGTCTGCTTTGTCAAAGATCAATTGGCTGTATGTAGATGGTTTTATGTCTGGGTTCTCTGTTCTGTTTCATTGGTGTATGTCTCTATTTTCTGGCCAGTATCATGCTGTTTTGGTTACTATAACCTTATAGTACAGTTTGAATTCTGGTAATGTGATGACTCCAGATTTCTTCTTTTTGCTTAAAATTGCTTTGGCTATTTGGGCTCTTTTCTGGTTCTAAACAAAAGCATGGAATTATTTTTTTCTAGATATGTGAAATATGATATTGGTATTTTGATGAGGATTGCACTGAATCTGTAAATCACTTTAGGTAGTATGGACATTTTAACAATGTTGATTCTACCAGTCCATAAGCATGATATGTTTTCCCATTTTTTGTGTCATCTGTGATTTCTTTCTTCAGTGTTTAATCATTCTCCCTGTAGAGATTTTTTTACCTCCTTGGTTAAGTATATTCCTAGGTATTTTATTTTCTTTGTAGCTACTGTGAATGGTATTGAGTCTTATGTAGAAATGCTACTGATTCGTGTACAATGATTTTGTAACCTGAGACAGTGCTGAATTTATTTATCAATTCCAGGAGTCTCTTGGTGGAGTCTTTGGGGTTTTATAGATATAAGGTCATATCAACAGCAAAAAGTGATAGTTTGATCTCCTCTTTCCCGATTTAGATATCCTTTCTTTCTTTCTCTTGCCTGATTGCTCTGGCTAGGACTCCCAGCACTATTATGAATAGAAGTGGTGACAGTGGGCACCATTGTCTTGTTCTCATTCTTAGTGGGAGTGCTTTCAACTTTTCCCCATTCAGTATGATGCTGGCTGTGTGTTTGTCATATATGGCTTTTATAATTTTAAGATACATTCCTTCTATGCCTAGTTCATTGAGTATTTTTATCATTAAAGTGTGCTGGATTTTGTCCAATGTGTCCTCTGCATCTATTGAGATGATATGATCTTTGTTTTTGCTTCTGTTTATGTGGTGAAACACATTTATTGATTTATGTATATTGAGCCATCTTTGTATCCCTGGGATGAAGCCCACTTGAACATGATGAATTATCTTTTTGATGTGCTGTTGAATTCAAACAGAAGCTAGCATTTTGTTGAGGATTTTTGCATCTATGTTAATAAGGGATATTGGTCTGTAGTTTTCTTTTTGTATTGTGTTCTTCCTCACTTTGGAATCAAGGTGATACTGGCTTAATAGAATGAGTGGGAGAGAGGAGTCTCTTCTTCTCTATGTTATGGAATAATTTCTGTAGTATGGGCACCAGCTCGTCTATGCAGATCTGGTAGAATTTGGTTGTCAATTCATCTGGTCCAGGGCTTTTTTTGTTGAAAAACTTTTTATTACCACTTCTATTTCGCTGCTCATTATTGGTCAGTTCAGGAATTGTTACTTCCTGATTGAGTCTTGGGAGGTTGTGTGTTTCCGGGACTTTGTCTATTTCCTCTACATTTTCTAGTACATAAACTAGAAAACTCTGTGTGCATAGAGATTTTTGTAGTATCCATGCATGGTGTTTTGCATTTCTGTGGTATCAGTTATAATATCTCCTTTTTCATTTGTGATTGAGCTTACTTGGGTCCTTTCTCTTCATTCCTTGTTAATCTAGCAAGAGGTCTATCAATTTTGTTTATCTTTTCAAAGAACCAACTCTTTATTTCATTGACCCTTTGTATTATTTTATGTTTTCCTTTCATTTAGTTTTGCTTTGAACTTTGCTATTTCTTTTCTTCTGCTGGCTTTGGGTTTTGTTTGCTCTCCTTTTTCTAGTTCCTTGAGATGTGATATTAGATTGTTAATTTGTGATCTTTCTGTTTTTTGATGTAGGCATTTAAAGCTATAAATTTTCTCCTGAGGAATGCTTTTGCTGAATACTGTAGATTTTGATAGCTTGTGTCCCCTTTGTTATCAGCTCAAGGAATCTTTTGATTTCCATCTTGCAGAATTTTCTCCTTCATTTTGACTTTGACCAGATTGATTACTACATGTTTTGGAGATGTCCTATTTGCTATGAATCTTCCTGGTGTTTGATGACCATCTTGTATATGTATGTATGGAGGTCTGGTGATATCAGGGAAGTTTTCCTTAATAATTCCCTAAAATAGATTTTCCATGCATTTAGCTCTTTCTTTTCTTTTATCTCCCTCAGGGATACCTATGATTTTTGTGTTAGCTTGCTTCGTGTATTCCCATATCTGTCTCAGTGATTGCTCAGTCTTTTTTATTCTCTTCTCTGCCTGTTTGAATGACTGGGTTAGCCTGAGAGTCTTGTCTTCAAGATGAGATTCTTTCTTCTCCTTAGTTTAGTCTGTTGTTGAAGCTTTCTGCTGTGTTTTGAAATTCCCTAAATGACTCTTTCATTTCTTTAAGTTCTAATATATCCTTTCTTATATTTTCTAGCTCTTTAGTGACTTTTTCATTGATTTTCTGAAAGATCTGTTTGGCTTCTTTTTCTTTGTTTTCAACTTTCTCTTATTTGCCATCCATATTCTGAATTCCATTTTTGTCATTTCGGCAGTTTCCTTGTGTTTGGGTCCCCAACTGTAGCTCCACTGTGGTCCCTGGAGCTGTTTAACACTGTATTAAACTGTTTTGTTTTTTGATGTTGCCGGGGTTCTTTTGCTGGTTTCTTCTTATCTGACTCTTCTTCTCTTGGCCCTGGGCTAATAGGATTGCTGGGCACCTGTTTTCATTTGCTGGGAACTCTCCTGTTCAGTTAGGGGAAGTGGAGGACCCTGGATGGAGCTTTTGTGACCTACTCTGGAATGTTGACCCATAAGGGGAGGGGCAGGTGCACTGAGAGCCTGTAGAACAGCTGTCCTATTTTGACCCATTCCACTGTGATGGCCTCAGTTTGAGCCAGAGGTGGATGATCTTCATGCAGGGTTGTGGGTTGTTCCCCAGCTTGTTGTTAGAAGTCTGAGTTGGGGGCTGGATGAAAACCTCTCCATGTAGGCTGTTGTTGTGGGAGATTGCTCTGTCTGGGGTCACCCTGTGGATGTGATAGTGGCAGCTGAGTGAGTCTATCTAGGCAGTGGTTGTGGGTGACTGGGCTGTGGGCATTTGCATGAAACAGGTCCAGGAGCAATGGGGTGTCCCAGTGAAGAGTTGGACCTCAGGGTTGTTCTGCTGGTCAAGCAGCAATGGTAGAGACTCAGGGGTGGGGTTTAGGGGCCCAGGCAAAACTCTGGAATCTCAGGGATGATGTGACAGGCCTGGAGGTGACCCTGGAGCCACAGGGCATAGCCTTGGGTGCAGTGATAACCTCAGAGCTGGATGTGGGGATTTTGAGGGCATAGCCACACAGATGGGTGGCTCTTCCACAAGCACAGAGACTGCCGATGCCCAGTCATGCAAGCAGGGCTTTGTCCCAGCAGCCCAGGGACCATGGAAGTGGGCCAGGGCTGCTGGTCGGCCGTTTCTCTCCGCCCAGCCTAGGTCCTGCTGAGGCAGTGGCCCTTTCAGTCTTTCAGAGCTCACCTTTGTTCGTTTTGTTATGTTATTTCCAGGGTTCATGGTTGTGCTTTCCAGTGGGAGGGGAGATGAGTCCAGGCTAACCATTTGGTAGTTTTATTTTAAATAGCAAATTCTGTGTTAATTTTAATTATCATAAAATTATTCAAATAAATATCCTTTTAGTACTTTGTGCTGTAAAGGAACAGGTTCATTTGTCAACTTTGTAAAGTTTCTTCTCAAACTTTTTACAGTTCCAGAAATTTAAGAGGATTCCACCAGCCGTGGCTTCAATTTGTAACCTTCAAGGTGTTCAACTAAAAAGTAAACTAAGATCTCTTTGCCATCTGTGGTGAGAAGACTTTCTCTTCAAAATAGATAATATTAAATACAATGCTGGAATCCTCCAATGAATATTTCTGACATTTTCAAGAAAGAAATCATTAGCAGCTTCAAAATGTTTTAATATGGGACTCAAAAGAAGGGTGCCCTTCTTGAGTTTCCAAAATGTCCACAAAGACTCTGGCATCCCAGAGCTTTCTTATTTGTATCCTGTTCTTTCATTTCTTCCTTCTGGGGTCTCCACCCACCCACCACACGGCTCTGCACTGTGAGATGTGGCTCCCCCTCACATCCATTGTGGCTGTCTGTCCAGGGTGACCGGAGTGTCCCCAGCTTCCAGACAGGAGCTCCCCCAGCCTTAGAAACAAAGTGTTAAATCAAAGTGTAAACAGCACCCACCTTTCTGATTTTTTTTTTCACCAAAACAATTCCCCCTCTGAAAGTGAATAAACACATGGCAAAACAGGGAGTCCTGCTTCTGTTCCCTGATTTTACATTCTTTATTGCTTCTAGTTTTAACATTTTCAAGGTAAAGGTCCTTCTTTTGTTTCATTTTTACATTTTCCTTATTTATTTTTTATCCCTTTTTATGTGGTTTAGGGGAACATAATGCTGCAAGTGACTGAGCGAAGGCACGTTCAGTTCAGGCACAGGTGACCCATCTGATGCACACAGCACCCTCCACGACTCTGCCAGGCTCCCAAGGCCCTTGCAGCAAAAGCAGTGGGCAGCTTGGGGTTTGTCTGTGAGGCAATTACAGAATACAGTTGTGTCTTACAAAGATTGTTTTTAGTAAATGTGAAAAAGGAGCATCTGTAGACATATAGGGATAAATATATATTCTTTGTAAAACTGAAATTTTGGAAATCATGGGTGGGTGAGGGACGGATGCGCGTGGGTCAGAGAAAGATGGTGAGTGGTGGGATCCCTAAAGAGGCCAGAAGAATGGGTCGGGGGCTCTGAGAGCAGGGACACTCCTTTTTGGAAAGACAGAAAGAGTAGCAGGAACTTCGTCACCGATAAAGCTCTTGAAACCCTGAGATGGGGGGAGGCCAGGGGAAACCAGAAGGTTAAATAGCAACATATAAAAAAGGGCAAGATAAACTTCCACCAAAGTGAATGTTGGATTCATAAGATAAATTATATGCAGTTATTAAAAGTACTCTTTGAAGAATATTTAATAAGAGTAAATCGCGTATATCAATGAAAATTACAATCTTAACTTCTTTCAAAAAAAGTATGTGAATTCCCGTTTGAGCAATAAGGCAAACTAAGCGTAAAGGTACCGTCTAGCAATATAAAATAACAAATGTTGTTTTCAGTGCATAACTTTACAGAAAAATGGTTCAAAATGAGAGTTCAGAAAGAGAGCTATTATGTTTGGAAATATAATATGCGACCGACATGGCGTTCTCCTGTCGGGAAATAGAGGCTGTTAAGGAAATGGACTGCTCCGTTTGCTCTCTATGGGCTGGAAATGTAAAACCCAACCCTAGATCTCCATATACGGAAATGTGATGATAGGTTTTTACAAGCAAACACAGAAAATCATCTATGCCCTCAGGGGAGGAAAGCATTTCTTAGACAAGGGTCAAAAGCATAAGCCATGAAAGAAAGAAAGTGATAATTTCAATTAAGTGAAAATTGCTGAATAACAAAGTATACTTTAAGAGTTTCAAGAGATACCCCTGAGTTTAAGAAAGATATGGATAATGCTATAACTGACAGGGGATTAGTAAGAAAAAAATGAATATTTTCTACATCTCAATGAGAAGCAGAAAACCACAAAGACCGTCCACTACATCTGGCCTCTCTGTTCACTAACCCCTCTGCTTAGGCTGGCCAGGTGGCTAAATTTGGCCAATGACATTTGAGCAAAAAGATGTCCCTCACTGTAGGTCTGCCCTCCAAGATGTCCCAGTAATCTTCCGTGAGCTCTGTCTTCTCTGTTTTCATGGGCTTCAAGATGGAGAGGCACACAATGGAATGTTCCTAGATCCCTGAATCCCCTGTGAGAGGGGCCGTCGTCTGGGCTAGAGCCACATCAAGCTAGGATGTGAGCAGGAAATAAACGTTTACTGTGTTAAGCCACTGAGATACTCGAGTTGTTCGTTAGAGCATCCCTAGCCCTGCCCTAGTTGCAGATTTGTGAGCTAAATAAATAATTTTTGTTTTTTTAAGCCAGTAACTTTTGCAAGTGTTTATTACATAGCAATAGATGACCAGAACAGCCCCCAGGCAAGATGCAGGCTTCTAAGGCTGTACATTTCCGAGGAGGAGTCTGGGAATGTTTCTGCACTACCTGTGCTTCATATATGACCAATAAAATGGACAAGGAGGAGCCTCCTAGATGTTGGTTCCGTTGGTTGTCAAAAACAATGGAACCCATTTGTATCCAGTGAGAACCCATTGCAACTTTGATCAGTAATTGTAATGTGTCTTCCATTCTTTGCTTTGCTGAACAAGGTTCCTACTGCAGGTGCACAGCCTGCTCCACTGTGGTCTATGGAGTCTACGGGCAGGAGAGGTGGGTGACTTAACTTTTTAGTCCATTGAGAGACTTCCCATCTGGTCCTGGTGGAGAGGGACATACATCACCTGGAAATTCTGGGCTTTGAACTGGATGCAGAGATTCAACGCCATCTTGTATGGTCTCCCTGGGGGAACATGAGTGTTCTCCATGTATAGGCAGGAGGGAGTAAATTGATATTTTGTGACCAGCAGGGCAGAATTCACAGAGATTATTAGTGCTTACCTGGATCCACATTGCCTTTACATTCCCAGACTCTTGAAGCTGGGTGGATGATGTGAGTGACTTCTGGCCAGTGGAATGCAGGCAGCCCCCTCCCCTTCCAAGCTTGGCTCCTAAAACATCCCACATCATCTTCCATGTTTTCTCTCTCTCCTCTGCCCCCGTGGCTAAAAGCAAAACCCCTGAGATGGTTAGGTTACTCAATAAAAAAGCCCATATCACAGATAGCCCCAATGAGAGCTGATTCACGTCATGTATGCAGTGAGCAAAGTTAACCTTTTTTGATGCTAAGCCACGAAGATTGGGGTTTATGTATTACACTGTGTGTGTTAATTATCTTGCTAGTGTAACAAGCAGAGAATGTGAACAGATATTGAAACAGGAAAAACAAAGGCTGTCAACATGGGGCAAATCAGAACCATTTTCCTACCCACGAGGTTGGCAAGAAGCAGTACACTAATACCAAGGAAAAACAGAAAGTTTTCACCACTGCTGGTGGGAGTGTTTGCAGGTCAGAGTTCAGGGTAGGGAACAGAAATCAACCCAAGTATTTTAAGCAGAAAGAGATTTCCTGCAGATAGTGGCATGCTGGCCGGATCAGGGGAGGGACTCTGTCTCCAGGAATTTCCTCAGAACATGCAGAGATCCACTTGGGTGGCAGAAAATCAGGAGGCTCCTGTCGGAAACTTTGGGGTCAACAGCAAACCCCCTTTACCTGTGTCCAGAGGTAAGAGAGCTGGAACGGCGTGGCCGCGACAGCTGCATGGCGTGGGAGTCAGCTGAAGGCAGCAGGGGGTCTTTCTCTGTGTACACCCACTGAGGGGAGCGCTCTGCCAATAAATACCATCACAGGTGAAACCACACATAACCTGTGGCTGGAAATCCTCCTTTCTGGTGAGCACAGGACACGTGGGTAAAGGGGTTTTTCAGTATTGTCCGTAACTGAGAATTTTGCAAACAACAAACTGTCTCTCAGCATAGGAACAGAGAAATGGTTTATTCATATAAAGGAATATTACATAGCAGTTAAAATAAATGAACCAGATATACATATATCAACAAGGCTAAATAGCAAAAACATAATAATTCAAGGAAAAGACATGTAAAAATATTAACATATGATGCATAATATCAATGAGGCATATTTTTTAAAGTATCCAAAGCAATCGCCTTATTTTTAGATATACACATTGTAATGATAGTTCACAACATGTATGGACCTACTTCTACCCGGGGGTTACCTCTGCAGGGTGGGGGGGTGGGGCAGCAGATAATGGAGGGATTTTAACTTTATCTCTAATATTTTATTTCTGGAGCAATGATGACAAAATTCTCACATGTGTCGATTCCTGGTGGTCTGGTATGCCATTCTGTGTGTTGGCTGGCTTTGAAATGTTTTCTCAATTAAAAAGAAAATTAGAAAGTGTATTCACAACAGAATTACATAAATATAAAGAAAACTGAAAGTAACTGAGATTGCTTCTATCTGGAGAAAAGATGAACCATGATTGTAATTTGACGTTCATACGATTTTGTATTTTCCATATACACACACATAACACTTACAACCCATGTCAACATCTACCAGCTAAAGATCAGCAGGGACACATCTGTAGTTGACAAAGTTAGATTTCTTGTTAGCTGCAGCCAGGGGACCACACACCGTGGGGAACCACGGGTACTGAGGGTGGGGCAGGGCTCTGCTTGGAGGTTGGTTGGACGAGAGGGTGGAGTCAGTTGTAGGAGGGTCTTGCCAGGGACTGGTCAGACCTTGCAAACGAGGATCTGCTGGAAGAGTGAGTGGCCTTATCTTTAGAAAATTTGTTTCCATGTGAGAATCTTATCTGGGAACAGAGTCAGGGAACATTTCAGAGAAGGGCCATTGGTTGCCAGGTAGTTGATGACAATGAATTTGGGCCCAGTTTCTTAAGGTAGACCTTTGAGAACATGAACAACTAACTGTCTCTGGTTTCCCCAAAGTAAAATGTAGGGTCATACTGGATGGTCTCTATGAAATAGAGTCATATTTATCCTTTCTCCTTATACCTTGTACTTCTTTACAACTTGCCTACTTCCATATTTTGAAAACAGTGATTAGATGTACTAGCTTTGGCCTAGAGTTCTATTTCTGGTTTTTCTTTTTAAGGAAAAAAATAGTTGAGTGGGGAAAATGCCTGATTTTTTTCTCACTTCATCTCTCTTTGGGAAAGGAACACTGACCATGTGGTCACATGTCTTCGTGACAGAGAATGCATTGAGGATAGAATAAATAGCTTTGACATATCTGCCCTGAAAAACACAAACTTATGAAGTGACAGCAACGGGACATAACCAAAGGTCTCCTGTGGTGAGGAAGCTGAGTTTCTGGAGCCAGCCTTGGGCCCACGACAATGTGTAATTACGGCCACAAACTTGTGTTATAGTCCCTTTTCCTTTCAGCTTTTAGCTGTGTCTCCAAAATGCTCCATTGGGGATACCAAGCTGTGGGTTTATTTTGCTTTAACTTATTTATTTTGTTATTTTTCGTCAAGAGAATGTGACTTTGGAAAGCCCGTCTTTCATAAGATCATTGCAGGGACCATTTCTGGTAAGCTCGACTTCATTCCTTGTCATCTCTCTCTCAAAATAATCACCCCACCAAACGACAGATTTGTATTCTAGAAGAATCGCAGCCTTCAACAAAGGACAGGGGAGAATCTGCCTTCATATCTGAAGGGAATGTGGATTGGTTTGAAGAGGGAGCTGCAAAGAGGGTGCTGGTGGGCACAGTACCCTCCCTGAGGTCTGGGTTCAGAGGTCACGGGGTACACGCGCTCAGCCTCCACCCACTGCCGCTGAGCTCTCCTGGATGAGGTCCTTCAGTGTCACAGATCTCTGGGAATCAAATATTGAAGTGGAGGAATGTCTCCTGACCCAGTCTAGTGGGGCAAGAGTCCCAAGTTCAACAGTAAGAGGCACTACGTGGTCGGTTCCTCCTTCCTCCCTCTCATGGCGCCGCCTCTTCCCTGGGCATGTGGTTTGAGGGGCTGGCCCCACCTCCCACCCCTGCGCCCAAGAGCGGACGTGACCGCCTTAACCCAATCAAGACAACCCCCAGCACGTTGGCTCCGAGGTAATCGTGTGACCCAGGCCAGTCCAGGCTGGCTCAGCAGCACTCCAGTGCAAGACGGTGGGGGGCCAGGCCCGCAGGAGGAGGAAGCAGCGGGCCGCTATTCTGAGGGGATGGAGGAAGGTTCACCCAGCACTGACGAGGCACACTGGAGACACAGAGGGAGGAAAGGCCTGCCTTCGGGGAGCCGAGCCGGCATGAGGCCGAGAGCCCTCTGCCTGGGAGGAAGGTGAGGCCGGTGGGAAGGAGGGGACGTGTGAAGGGACGCCCCGCCTGTGCAAACCAGTGGGCAGGTGAGGGCCCTGTCCCCACCACAGACCCACCCCAGGGGCTGCACTTCTACTCACTGTGACAAAGGTGGCTGGGAGAGTGACCTTGCTGCTCTGAGTCCACAGAGCGGGCACCTGGCCTGACAGGCTGTTGGCGAGGATTCGAGGGTTTGATTCCGCAGAAGGGCTCCGAATACTTGGGAGATGACTTCTTCCATGTCTTTGAGAGCTGCTTTGAGAAGGTCTCAAAGATTTGCTCATTAATCCATGTAGTATCTCCAGGAAGCAAGTTATTTTCTTTGCTTGCAAAGAAGTCAAAAGACCTGGGAAGACAAGGAGCCAGTGGCAAGCGCCTGGCCAGCTGGAAACACAGGCGCACAGGCGGGCAGTGCTGCCTGGTGCAGGGTGGCTGTCTTGCCCGAGGCCCCGGCTGCCTCTGGAGTGCCCACTGGCAAGCGGCCCCTGCCAAGTCCGGCAGGGTCTGCTACTCCATGTGTGGAGGCCTGCTCCGTGGGAGAAGCAGCTGGGCCCGCCAGGCTCATGGGCCCCATGGCCACACTCCACGCTTGCTCCAATAAACAGCTCCACAGGGCAGCTCTCCCGCCTCCCCAGCCTGGGATGGCTTGTGTTGACTGTGTCTTTTATTTTCTGTGTGTGATGCTTTGACATCCGTGGCCTTGCTGGCCCTGGAGGGGCTGCCCCTGGTAGTAAATGACTCATGCAGGAGCATGCTTTTCAAACAGAAACTGACCAGTCCAGAGCACACACCCCACCACCTCCCTTGTTGGACTCGCACACTCTGGGCCACTATGCCCCGGAGACGGCCTCTAGGCCCCAGCGCCCACTGAAGTTAGGTTTGCTGCAAGCCAGTCCTGAGCCTGCTTACCCTACCCGCCTGCTCCTTCCCACAGAAACTTCCATAAAGGCTCTTGCCTATGTTCTCCTCCAGCTGCCCCAGCCTTCTGACTGGTCCCGGCGCTGCCCAGTTGGCCCTGCATGATGTGACATGCCCCCCTCTTGGAATCTGTAACAAAACCATCCTTTCAACCACAGTCCTCTCCTGACCTGTCGGCCTTGCTGTACCTCTGGTTTTCTATTAACGCACCACATTTGGAAACCTGGGCGTGGTGACAACAGCCCTCACTCAGACTTCTGGTTTCAGCCATATGTCCCAAGAGGAGCTCAGTTATACTTCTTGCATTTCACAAATGTCAAATCATTGTTTTTTTGTTTTTGTTTTTTATTTCAGCTTATTATGGGGGTACAAAAGTTCAGGTTACATACATTGCCCATGTACCGCCCATCCTCCCGAGTCAGAGCTTCAAGTGTGTCCATTCCCCAGACAGTGTGCATTGCACTCATCGTGTAGTTATACCCCCGTCCTGTCCCCCACTCCCCCAATTCATTGTTTAAAGCTTCAAATTTCTCAACAGAGTGGGAAGCAGTTGTTGTTGTTGTTCTTTCCATGTCTCCACAGCCCAAGAGATAAACATCAGGCTAGAGTTTGGAGAAGGAGTTGCTTATTATTCTTGGAAAATGAAGGAGAGAGGAGGCGAGTCTTGCATCAGCGAGCTTGCCCCTGGAGAGCTGTTACGGCGCCTCTCCCCCCATGAGCAGGCCACCTTGTGAACGGCAATAGCTGCTACCTCCTTCCTTGGCACAGTGGAGGGTTCACGCAGGATGGAAGTGAGGCGGGTGGCATGCCCTGCCCTCGGGACTCATCAGCTTGGAAGCTCCTGCCCTCAGGGATGCAAACTTCCAGCCCCAAGTGGCTCAGAGTTAACTGCTGCTCAATCCCCCAGCATGTGGCTTTTGCTTGACTCGTTCCAGTTTGGAAAGACAAAATCTATGTGGATAAAATTCACACATGAGCCAGCCGGCCTCATCATCTTCATCACTGCACACTAGCGAAGTCAACAACAGTCTAGTAACCGAACTCAGAGGAAGTTTCCCCTTGTCTATCACATTTATTTTTCTTTTTTAGCATAGCCAGCACATTTCACGTTTTTATTGTCCCGTCTCCAAACAACGCCAACATTCAAGCACAGCAGACGTCCACGGTACGTTAGAGAAGCTGATGACTTAGGAACAACATCAAAGGACAATGAGTCAAATGAGGATAAATTGACCCTCATTTGCTTGCTTGCTGCCATTTTATGTACTAAGGGAGGAAGGGTGGATTTTATGGATCTTGAAAAATAGTCTTATGTCATTTTAATTAATTAGAGCATGCTGGTGAAATCATGAGGATGAAATGGGGATTTTTCCATTCCTGGCTTCCCTGCAAGCTCTGTAAGGACAATCATGAGCCAGTTCTTTGGGGACAGTGGGTCCTACATGCCCTGCACACAACCCCTCTGTAAAAATTCCGAGAACTAATGATGATGCCCTATAACGCTACAACTGCAACACACTGGAACACGCCACGGCCCACCCTTTTTACACGCTATGAAAAGGAACCTCATTGCAAGAGGCATCTGAGTGCAACTTACCATGTTTGCAGGTAACGCTGCTCTGAGGAGATAGTCTACGCATACCTCCCGGTGAGGGTCCCCAACAAAGTCAAAAACAGCAAAGTCTGATAGCAAAGTTCTCCCTCACTCCTTTGCAGGTTCACTCTCCTTAGCCTCTCTCCCAGGTGTCCTGACTGCCTCTTTCCAAGAAATGGCTGGTCACCTCCCCAGCATCATTTATGCCTTTTGTCTTGAAAAGGAATCTGATATTATTCTGGGTGTTGGTGTGTCAATGTATAAAAATGAAACTTCTCATCCTCCACTACAGCTATGGGTGTTCAGGGGACACAGATCTAGCCAAAGAGAAGTACGTCGAAACCAGTGGGAAGGGCTTCCAAGAACAATACCTAAAGATCTACTGATATTCCTTTAATTCTTCTTCCTCACTGGTATCTTCTTTTTAAACCTGAAATGCAGATTTGATGGTTGAAGATACAGCTGCTATTAGAGATAATGAAAAAATTCTGAGTGTAGAGGCCATGTCTGAGGAGCAGGGGCCCTGAGTGTAGAGGCCATGTCTGAGGAGCAGGGGCCCTGAGTGTAGAGGCCATGTCTGAGGAGCAGGGGCCCTGAGTGTAGAGGCCATGTCTGAGGAGCAGGGGCCCTGAGTGTAGAGGCCATGTCTGAGGAGCAGGGGCCTGAGGTGAGGCCATATCTGAGAAGCAGGGGCCCTGAGGCAAGGCCATGTCTGAGGAGCAGGGGCCCTGAGTGTAGAGGCCATGTCTGAGAAGCAGGGGCCCTGAGTGTAGAGGCCATATCTGAGGAGCAGGGACCCTGAGGTGAAGCCGTATCTGAGGAGCAGGGGCCCTGAGTGTAGAGGCCATGTCTGAGGAGCAGGGGCCTGAGGTGAGGCCATATCTGAGAAGCAGGGGCCCTGAGGCAAGGCCATGTCTGAGGAGCAGGGGCCCTGAGGCGAGGCCATATCTGAGGCGCAGGGACCCTGAGTGTAGAGGCCATATCTGAGGAGCAGGGGCCCTGGGTGTAGAGGCCGTATCTGAGGAGCAGGGACCCCCCGAGGTGAGGCCATTTCTAAGGATGGCCGAGTATAAAGTTAGCAATAGACTGAGACTTTGAGTCATCATGGAATCCTCTACCAGACCTGGACTCCCTTCCTGGGACGTTCATATTATGTGGGTGAAAAGTAGGCCCCTGTAGCCTTCAGTAAGGTATTGCTTACACTTTCATATTCCTACCTGCCCTGCACACACACAAACAACCTGGACACTTGTTCCTGTATAGAATCTGTGTTTTGGACTTCTGTCCATTCAATTTTCTCTTCTCTTTTTTTTTTGAAAAGTGACCCATTTCCTTGGGTGGTGACCTATTTTTCAGTGAGAAAGAAATGTCATTGGTAGAGAACAATTTCTTAGTGTCTCCCACACAGGACAAGCTTTTGCACCGTCTTGCTTTCCCACGACCTGCTGTCCCTCAGGGACATATGTTCCTCCCCTGGTGTCTCTCTAATAACTCATGCACATCTTTCAAAACTCAATATAGTATACCCTCTTCTGAAAAGCTCCCCTAACCTGCTTGGGCAGGGTCTGGGGCTCCTTTTCTGGGACTTGAAAATGACTTCTTGTCTCCACCAAAACCTGCCACTGGGGTAATTGGCTATTATTTGACTCACCCCTCATGGGATCTTGGAGAAGTCAGGGTTGCTGTTCATTTATCCAGCCTCTCCCTAGTTCCTGGCTCTCTAACAAATGTTCATTGAATGAATAATGAGTGGCTGGACAGTGTCCTTCAAATTTAGCTGAATGCCTCTGTTGTGACACTGTAGGGTACTTAGCCATCCTAAGAACACCTACATCCGGCATGGCCCAGAGATTCCTCTGCTCCCTGAGGAGGCAGTGGAGAGTGGAATAACATCTCCAGCTGCATGCATGAGTGATCTCATGCCAGCGCAGCAGCAAGCTGCCCTAAAACCTACAGAATTGTGCAATGACAGTATCATGTTCAGCCACTGAATTTTGGGTGGTTTGTTACTTGACAGTAGATAACTTCTATATGATCCTTTCTCCCTAATTTCTTATTGCTCCCCTAAGGAAGCAACCTGGGCCTGTCTCCTGCACCCTAAAACAGTGGACAAGAGGTCAAAGACCTGAGAGAGACACATGCATCACCTCGAAATGATGTGTGCCCCAGTGACTCCAGAGCAAAGACACAGCCCCTTCCTCTGGTGATGGGTACAGTGACACAGGCCTTGGGCCAGGAAAGAGGACACTGGTGCTGTTCCAGCCCAGCTTCTCTGGCCTCGGTCTCCGCTGCCACATGAGCAGCCTGAGTTGGTACAATGAGTTTTCAAAATGGGCTTTAAAAACTGTAAGTTTTCCACTCAGGCGCCACGGGGCAGGGCCACGGGCATCCCCATAACCTGGGTGGTAGTACCACCCCTTCTGGGGGAGACGGATTTCTCACTCTTGCATGGGTCTTATATATTGGGACTTAATATTTGAAAATCACTGAAGGAGATTATTTCTAAGGGCCTTTGGGGATGTAATGTTGAGTCAGTCAAAGACCACGGCCTCAGGATCCCACTCTCATTCAGCGTCTTGACGCAAATGTCCAGTAGGAGCTCGTGCCCAAAGCCCCGTGGTTTCACAGTTTCACACGGAGCCACAGAGCGTGCAGGTGAGTGACGGGTGCTCAGAGTAAGGACCTGACAGGCCTGCTGAGGTCGGCAGTGCGGGCATTCATGACGTCTTGAGGACTGCCATTTCAACGTTCTCAGGTGCAGCTAAAGTATCACAGACTCTGGTGACATGTCACCCATGGGGGGAAGGGTTTGAAGCAAACATTCTGCTGCAGAATAAAAGTGGCCAATTTTAAAAAGCTACTTTAAAAGGGCCATATATTTGCACCAGGGATAAACGTGGGTTTATCCTAGTCCCAGCTCATGCACCCCTCTGTGTGCAGATGCCGGGTGCTGTGCTCACTCTGAAGGGGGCTGACAGTGCCTTTTACTAAAAGCATCTGTTGTGTAAAATTTAGACTCAGTCAAAAGGCTGCACTCACGGATCCAGAAGGCCACATGTGGCCCCAAGTCTGCAGGTTCCCACCCCAAAACCCTCTGCCCTGGCTGGAGGTGGAGGGAGGAGGAAGGTCGGTGCTCCTGTCCACCCCCCTGCCTCCTGCCCGGACAGCCAACCTCAGCAGCACAGCTCTGACCGAGACTCTGCCAGACGCCTCCTGTGCAGTGTCACGTTGAATTCAGATCACAGCCCCATTGCATGGAAGCTGATTACCTCCAGGCTACAAATGAGAACGGTGCACCTGAAGAGTTCAGCAAAGTGACCCAGACCAGCCGGCTACAATTTGACCAGGGTAATTTCCTTTGAGCCTCCTGTAAAAGCTCAAGTGAGTGGGTGCCACTGGGCCTCGGGTGGGTGTATGTTCACCCTGGAACTCCCCCAACATCATACAGTTCTACAGTCTTTCCCTGAAACTACTAGAAACCCATCCAGACCTTGCAGGAAGACAGAAGCAGAATAGGATGTCACTTCCATGATCCACCAGCATCCTATCTTATTAATAGGGGAATTAACTATCAGGGAAGCAGCTGTCAGCATGCTTTCTGCCACTACTGGTAAAGCAGCTGTCTCTTTGATGAGGACAGCAGGGGGTTTGCGCAGGAGTATTGGCAGTTCCAGCCACATGTCACCAGGAACATTGTGGCCTCCTACCTGCTATCCATGGACCCTAGTGTCCTCTGCCCTCATCCATCCCCGGCCCACGTTCTCAGACATGTGGCTTCTAGCAAACATCAAATGCAGTTTGGAAAGCCAACACAAGGCTGCTTTTCCATGGAACCATGGATACTGGCCTCAAACCTGCAGCCCACCCTCTCGTGGGTTCACTGCGTCAGCAGGCGGGAAAGGTGGAGCCCAGACAGCAGGGCCCCCTGAGCCTGCAGAGGCCGGTCCCTCCTCTGCCTCTTGCTTCAGTGGAATCTTATCTTCACACGAAAAGATTTAGTTCAAAGAAAAAATAATATATTTCTTTTTTTCTTTCCTGCGTGGTATTAGAAGCAAATGCCTCCATTCCCTTGTAGCCACCAAGTTCTCAGGCTGCACCAAGCTCTTGAGGCGATTGGGGGCCGCTGGTGGCTACCGAAGGACCCTGGGCAGACTGCGGCCGCCGGTCTATGATTGGCGCTCACAACGGGCTGTGACGTGCAGCACCAGTGCCATCGACCGGGACACAGGGACATTCAGTGTGGAAGGCACACTGCTTTTTTATATAAAATCACTCCCCCCAAAATCCCCCATCCAAATGAAGCAGAGCATATTCCAAATGGAGAAATATAGAGGGAAAAGGGAGACAGGCAGGGACAGCCCACCCTGAATCCTGCCCAGGCTGGGTCCCCAACCCTGTGCTGGCCTGTCCTCAGACCAACGCCACTTCCTGTGGACCACCAGACCTCTCTGTTTCATATTCTGAGTGTTGTTTTCTTTCTGGTTTCCACCGTTGGATTTTCTAAATTTGCATCGTTCATGGAAGTATTAATATTTCCAATCCCTCCTCCATGTAGTTCATGTGACTGCACTATGCAGAGTCCGGACTCAATTGACACCAACAGAAAATAATCTCTTTGCCTCTCTGTACCTTTAGAAAGTCTTTGGTGGAGGGATTCCTTCCCCTGCCCTTGGATGGTAGCGCCAGCAGGCTTTGTCCTTCTCTTGCCATCCTTTTAAGCCCTTAATGGAAGGATTCTGGTTATTCACATCATCAAACGTCTCAGAACATAGTATAAATTCAGGAATTTGTGTTCAGTTCCCGTCAATCAACCCTCTGCCAGAGGCCCGTGCTGGCCAGCCTGGGGGCCGGCGTCTCCC
Organism: Lemur catta; assembly: GCF_020740605.2. Classification (NCBI taxonomy): domain Eukaryota; kingdom Metazoa; phylum Chordata; class Mammalia; order Primates; family Lemuridae; genus Lemur; species Lemur catta. The sequence goes on from NC_059137.1 coordinate 86,779,153, forward strand.
TCCCGCTCACTACCAGGCTGGACTGGCCCACACCAAGGCTTGGCAGAGGGGGAGGGGCAGGAGAGCCCCTAGGCACCTGTCCTCTGGGCCTGGGGAGTGCCTCCAGCTGGCCCTCTTAAGGGGTGTTCTGGCTGCCGAGGCTCCCCCCTTGCTGGGGGGTCTCTCACAGCAGCCCCTTCACCTGCAGTCGGGTTTGCTTCTTCCATGGTTGCTGATGTGGGAAGTTAGAGGTCAGCTTCCCCTCACTGGAAGCGCGGAGCTGGCCCTCGATGCCGCCTCCTGCAGCAGGCCCTGGGAGGGCATCGCCCCACCCTCGCGGCCAGGCCAGCGAGCCTGGTGGAAGCTCCAGTTCTTACCCAGGAGGGGCAGGGCGAGCTCTGCACAGGCTCCTGTGGAGCTCTGACTTGAGGTCAGATGGAAAATGCCCTCCACTCTTGCCAGGGGGCTGGAGACACCACCCAGATCATCGGCCTCACGAGTGGTCTCCCAGCCTCCCACTGAGGCCTGCATGTGCTCTAACAGGGCTTCAAGTGGCAAGACCAATTTTTAGTGAATTCCTGTGTAACTTTTGCGTAAGATCCAGCATTTTGTTCGAGATGCAGCCATTAATGTGCCCTGCTGTCCAAGCTGCAGCTTCATTTTAACATCTTCCATCTCTGGGAAGGAATTATTTCAACTGAAATATATAGATAGCAATGGGATTTATAACTCTCTTTAATGAGCAAAACAACAGGCGTGTGGAAACCTCTAGGAAATGATCGCGTGGGGTTTCCCCACTCGGAGCCCCACCCCGGGGGGGTGCAGTCCCTCCTCCCTGGTCAAGGTCAGAGCCCGCAGGTTCCCCATGTACCTTGGTTGTTCTACTGAAACAATCCTCTGCTCTTCTGCTCTAGGGCACTTTTTTGTGACCTATTGACCATAGACTTTTCTAGCTTTTAGATAGAAAACTGCATTAAAAAGAATTGGCAAACGAGCGGCCCCTCTTAACATTTGATACATCTCGCAAGCGGAGAGGGTCTAAATATACCCTCCACCCCTGCGCAGCTTGTTCCAGCAAATGTGGTTTTAATCCAGAGCAATGAATTCTGCAAACTCACGTCTCAGGCACGTTCCTAATAATAGACGCCTCCCCGCCCCCACGCTGGCGGCCGAGTGTGGCGGGTTCCCGGGAACACTCTGTCATGATGCAGCGCGGCTGTCAGGGCTCCGGCCCAGCGGCAGCCGCGCTGATTACGGCTCGGCAGCCGGCTGTTTCACTTATGACCCCCCTCCTCCCTTTCAAATTCCATCGGGGCACACGCATGGAAGTGAAATTAGAGGCCCCAGCCAGGGCTTGGGCTTGGGAAATGCACTTTCCCCTCCTTCCTCTCAGGACGGTGGCATCCGAGGAGGCCGCAGGGGGCTGCACGGAGGGAGAAGCCCACGCTAACAGACTCATGGTGCTTTTAGTTTTTTTCTGAAATCCCGTCTTCCTCTCCTTCTACCACCCTGGCTTGAGTCCCCACTCTCCGTGGATATTTGAGGACCTGTGCTCACCTTCCAACTGTGCTCACCGCTGCTGCGGACACTTGGTGGGAATGAGCGTGCCCTTCAAAGTCACCGACTGTCACTGCGCCTTCAGTCCCTGCCCACATTCTGACTTTCCTTCTAACTAATGACAGTCATCCTCACCACTGAGTGACCCCTCCCAGTCATCCTTCCGGCCTGCTCTCTGGGGGTGGGGGTGTTGTCTGAGCTCGCCTTTCCCTCCACAATCTGGGCCAGGGCCCACCCATGCTCGGCCTCTCTGGTCCATTCTCCAAGCCGCCACCTTCACTTCCGAATGTGAAATTTCTATCCGACAAAACTGCATTCTTTATCCGTCTCTGGAGACACATACTCATTTTCAAGAGCTTTTGGCTCCTCATTAAAACAAAGGGAGTCACTTGGTCAAGGACTTCATGGAAAGACATCATTAGCTGGAGTAGCTCTTCCCTGTGGTGGCCCAGAAAGCGTTTCCAGTGAAGGCTCGGTCCCGAGCACTAGTGGCGCTCACTCACGTGCCAGGGGCACGTGCAGGGTGCTCAGACGAGGTTAAACCGAGCGCTGGCCAGCGCAGTAGCAAATTAGAGAAAGAGCTGGAGGAAAATTAAGAAGAAATGAGAGCGTTCAGATGCCAGAAGAGAAAAACAACAGCTCTGACAGTGGGGCATCTGCTCAAAAGTTTCAATTTGTGAAAAAAGCCACAAACCAAAGCAAAAGGGATTATGTTCGCTCAAATGTATGTTTTGATGGATGTATACAAAATCAGTTGTTCTAAGAATTTTCTGAGCATTTCATGCAGGTCTCTCAAGGGAGAGAGGACTCTGCAGCCCTCCCGGCCCAGTCTCTTGCTGGGAGTCCCCGAGGGAGGAGTGCTCCTGACCTGCCCGCTCCAAGTCCGAGACAAACGCCAGGCATGTGCTGGGGTCTCCCCGGAGAAGTGCCTTAAAGTCAGAGCTCACGAAAGACCTGGGCTGCCTCCTCCCATCCACACCTGTAATCGCTGGAGAAAGTTAGAGTCTCTCTCTCTGCCTGCCCCATCCTCCTCATGCCAGTTATTCCAAGCATGCTGGTCCCGAGATATGGATCTGTAGGGGACGGGTGAGGAGAGTGAGGCGGAAACCCAAGTTCTCCCAAAGCCCTGCGTGGGAGCTGCTTGTCGCCTTCCCAGCCCCCGACAAAGTGCTTCAGCAGCCTCCAGTTTGCTCTTGTTTTCCTGCCTTTGCCTCCTTGGCTGAGGTCTGAGCATCACACAGATCACCTGCCTTCTCTGTGGGTCCTTGGGGTCAGTTGCTGGGTTGGGACGGGGCAGACATGAAAGCCTGTCTTCACGGAGCAGGGTCTGGCTATGGAACTTTCCCCTTGTCAGTGTCCGAATCGGGAGTGATGGTCACTGGTCTGGAACAACAGCTGACCATGGGAAGGGAGGGATGGACAGGACCGAGATCCAGGGCTTTCAAGTTATGGTCCTCCTAGGGCCAAGAGGTGGCGTGGTGTGTGAAACTAAGGTTTCATGATTAAATTTTGAAAGTTTAGGACTAAAGTTTGAAAAGCAGTGATGAGATAACTTTTTGATGTTTTGGTTCTTTCTTGGTAAGTGTTGATAAATGGTTCCAGGGTAATCACATGTGCTCCAACAACTAGCCTTCTGAGCGGACAGCCGCACAAACTCCCTTGCTTCAGGCACACCAGGTGTGCTGGGATAGCCGGTGTGCCGGGGGCACCGGGTGTTCCTGAGGTATCAGATGTCCCAGAAATACCAGGTGTTCCAGAGGTACCAGGTGTCCCAGAGGCAACAGGTATCCCAGAGGCAACAGGTGTCCCAGAGGTAACAGGTGTCCCAGAGGTACCAGGTGTCCCAGAAGCAACAGGTATCCCAGAGGCAACAGGTGTCCCAGAGGCAACAGGTGTCCCAGAGGTAACAGGTGTCCCAGAGGCACCAGGTGTCCCAGAGGCAACAGGTGTCCCAGAGGTAACAGGTGTCCCAGAGGCACCAGGTGTCCCAGAGGCAACAGGTGTCCTAGAGGCACCAGGTGTTCCAGGGGTGCCAGGGGTAGCTTAGCACTTTCTCTAGCTGAAGATACAGTATTGACTATTTTCTTTTCCTCTAAAATAAAAATTTTGTTTACTCCTTTTCACAAGTGAAAATGTTTTCTAAAGAAAAAAATATTTTTATAGAAAATGCAGATAGTAAAAATTAACTACAAAAATTATTTTTATAGTAAATACAAATAGAAAAAAAGAAAAAAATTAAAACTATTTATAATCCCTCATTCAGGAATAACCACTTTAAATACTTTAATGCCAGCCATTCCAATAATTTTTGGTTTTATATATGAATATGCATATGCATACAGATATGCACCTCCATGGGGACTTGTCAGGATTCCACCATGGTCTGAAGTGCAGGAAACCGAGCTCTGTGGGCCAGGAGCCAGATTAAGCAGGACGGACTCCAGATGCTCTGCAAGGCCAATGCCAGCCCAGAGGTGGAGGTGGGAGATGTCCCCTCTACTCCCTCCCATAGGCGTAGGGACCTTCCAGGACAGGTGGGCACTGTTCCCTACTAATTCTGCCATTTCAAGGATGTTATGCAAGGGGAACCATAGAGCATGTAACATTTTAGGATGGGCTCTTTTCACTCAACATAATTCCCTTGAGATTCACTCAAGTCATGGTGTGTTTCAAAGCTTTGCTCCTTTTTTGTTGCTGAGTAGTGTTCCACGGTAAGGGTATGCCACATGCATGCAGGCCACCTGAGGGCTTTTGCTTCCATGTGGAGGAGACTGTGGCTAGGTTATGGCCAGGCCACAGCTGCCAGGTCACAAGGGCATTGTGCTTTATCAGATGTCCCCACACAACTGACCCTACCTTCAGCCCAATATAGAAATGGCAGAAATCCTCCTTCTCTGGCGAAGTTCCTCCAGCAGAGGGAAAGCATAGCATGGGGTGTCAGAGGAAAGCTTAATGGAATTCCATTCTTTATCATAGAGCACATATTGAAGTGTGTTTTAGAACTGAGAGACAATAAATAAAAAACTGGCATGGTTGACACGGTATACATAAATGTGTTTATCTCTTGAGTCTCTCTTCTATTTGATTTATCTATGTGTCTCTCCCTCCACCAGTATGAGACTGTCTTCATTACTGTAGCTTAACATAGAAAGCCTTAATGTCAGATACAGTGATTTTTTCCACTCTGTCCTTTTTCAGATTGTTTTAGACATGTTCCTTTCCATATAATTTTATAATAAGCTTGCCAATGTTCACAAAAAAACTTGCTTGGGTGTTTAGAGGAATTGCATTAAACATATGGAACAGAATTGTCTTTATTATGTTGAGTCTCCCAGTTCATGAACATAGTATGTCTTTCCATTTATTTAGGTAAGTCTTCTTTGATTTTTTAATTAGCACTTTGTAACTTTTAGTACACAGATCCTATCTATGTTTTGTTAAGTTTATATTTACGTATATTTATTTTACCTCTTTGTTTTTCAGATCTGGTAAATTCTATTGATCTGTCCTCATGTTCATTAATTCTATCCTTCTCAGCTCCATTCTACTATTGAGCCCATTTAGCAAGTTTTCAAAATAAAAATTTGTTATTGTATTTTTCAATTCTATACTTTCCATTTGATTCTTTTTAAAAAACTTCTATTTATTTTCTAGGATTGTCTGTTTTTAAATTTTATCAAGATAATTTGTAGTTGCTAATTGCATCATTTTTATGATGGCTGTTTTACAATTCTTGTCAGACAATTCCAACATCTAATTCATCTCAGTGTTAGCATGAGTTGATTATCTCTCATTCAAGTTGTGATTTTCTTGGTTCTTGACATGATGGGTGACTTTCTACTGTATTCTAGACATTTGCCTATTGCATTGGGAGACCCTGAGTTTTATGAAACTCTTTATGTTAGAAGGTAGACACTGTGCTGGGGTTAGCACACAGTTTGCCCATGTTTGTGTGCTGTGGTTTCAATCCCGCATAGGTGCTCCTTGTGGTGTGATCACCCCGATGGAGCTGCTCGGCCTCTCTGGTCAGGGGAAGGAACTCTTCCGATTGCAAGAAACAAAGTGCATCCTGCTGGGCACATGTTGGGCTTGCCCTGCCTGTGCTGCCCGGCCTCCTAGTGTCTCTATGCAGGAGGGGCTCTCGGCCCCCAGGGACACAGAGCGCTTCTTGGCTGGGCCACCAGCTGTGGGGGCATCTCCCCAGCTGTCCCACTGCCCAGTGTCTCTCGCCAGGGGAGGTTCTCGCAGCCCAGGACCAGTGGGGAAGGAGAAGGCCTTTCGGAGGGCCCCAAAACCCACACCCACCGCCAGGCTCTGGGCACTGACAGAGGAAGAGCCCACCTGGCCTGGCCTCTGTTGCTAGACCGGGCATTGAGGAATGCAGGGTCTAGATCACCTCCTGTTGTTGGGGTCAGGGCTCATAAGACTATGATGCTGTTTTGTTCCTTCAGTCCTGGAGTCACCGGCCAGTTCACCTTTCTCTTTCTCTCTTCCAGAGTCCCTGGTGACCTCTTCTGCCATTTCCAGGGCTCATAGTTGTTCTCAATGGGAAGGAGCAGAGAGAGACACGTCTATCCATCTTATCTGGGCAGGAAGTCTAGAAGAGAATTTCAAACAGAGATTGGCAGGAGCACAGCGTGCATGGCGAGTGTGTCATCGTGGTGTGTTTGTATGTGGTATGTGTGATGTGTGTGTGTGTATGTGGGGGTGTGTGTGTGGTGTGTGCAGTGAGTATGTGAGTGGTGTGTGTGCGGTGTATGTGCGTGTAGTGGTTTATATGTGCTGTGTGTGGTGTGTGTGGTGTTTGAGCATGCATGACTGTGAACGTGCATGAGTGTGTGTGAGTACGAACATGTGTGCGAATGCATGTGTAGGAGTGTATGAATGTATAAGAGAGAGTGTGTGATGTGTATATGAATGTTGTGTGCATGTGTGTGTGAATGTGTGTGTCTTCATGATGAAGACAAGATAAAGTTACTAACTGGGTTATTTTTGGCACACCATGCCAAGTACAGAAGCATCCGGACGCTCTTACTGACTTCCTGACAGCATCCTTGTCCCTCTCTTTCTGGGTTGCCTCGACCAGCTCCGCTGTGGAAGGTGCCACAGCACTGGCACTGAAGACGTGAAGTCAGTATTATTTTCAAGTTCAGGCAGGAGGTTGCCAGCCCCACCTCAGCCTTCCTTATCTGTAACTTCTTTTATTTCCCTTGGTGACCTAAAGCCAAGAGAGACATCAACAAACCCAAACCTCTGCAAAGCCAGGAAGCTTCAACTCTCAAATACCCACAAGGACCTGAAAAGGTGTAGACTGATCACCTGCTCAGAATGGGTGTGGTCCTGGGCAGGGGTGGGGCTCCAAGGCCAGCAAATGTTTGACTCCTACCAACCAAACCTGCTTGAAATGCATGAGTTTAGCCTGTCATGTGATGTATTGCACCAGGGGACAGAGCCCCAGACCATGGCCTATGCAGGGGCACAGGGAGAGACAAGACTCCAGCCACCCAGCTGTGGGCTGCCTGGGCCCCACGGCCACCAGGCGGGGAGATCAGAGCAGCACAGGCCATCGTGGGGCTGGGGAACCTGAGGAATCTCTCTTTTCCTCTTCCTCTGGGCAATTTGAAAAATGAGGCCAGGGAGGGGTGATATCTGAGACTCAGAGCGCTTGACCTCTAGTTGCTGTGGGACCAGCTCTAAAGAGGCTTTTCCCTGCTCTCCACTGTAAGTGGAGATTCTCAAGGAAGAATCCTGTGGACTGAATGTCTGTGTCCCCCCGAAACTCATATGTTGGAATCCTGAACCAAAAGTGATGGTATTAGGAGTTGGGGCCTTTGGGAAGTGATTAGGTCACGAGGGTGGGGCCCTCATGAAGGGGATTAGCGGCCTTATAAAGGAGGCCCCAGAGAGACCCCTCACTCCTTCCACCACTTGAGGATGCAGCAAGAAGGTGCCATCTGTGAGGAAGGGGTCCTCACCAGACACCAAATCAATCGGGGCCTCCATCTTGGATTTCCCAGCTTCTAGAACAGTGAGAAATAAATTTCTGTTGTTTTATGTCACCTAGTTTATGACATTTTGTTATAGAAGCTTGGATGAACTAAGACAGAAAATTGGTACCAAGGAGTGGCTGTGCTGCTGTAAGGACACCTAAAAATGTGGGAGTGGCTTTGGAACTGGGTAATGGATACACGTTGGGAGAGTTTTGAGGTGCAGGCTGGGAATAGCCTACACTTCCACGAATGGAGCAGTATGGGTGATTCCAGCTAGGGCTTGGAGGAGGAAGAGAGCTGTGGGAAAGCCACAATCTCTAAGAAAGTAAGTAAGTGATCATAAACAGAATGTCAGTAGAAGTACGGATGGTAAAGGCCATTCTGGTGAGGTCCGGACGGAAATGAGGACCATGGTATTAGACAGTGGAGGAAAGGCCATCCTCGCTATAAAGTGGAAAAGAACTTGCTGAATTGTGTTCTTGTTCCAGGGATCCGTAGAAAGCGGAACCTGTGAGCCATGAGATTGGACATTTGCCTTATGAGGAAATTTCTAAACAATGTGTTGAAGGTGCATTTTGCCTTTTCTTGAGTATTTATAGTCAAATGTAAGAAGAGAGAAATGACTTAAGGACAGAATTGTTAATCAAAAGGGAAGCAGAACTTAAAATTTGGAAAACTGGCCTATTCGTATTGTAAAAAGTGAGAAAGCGTGTTCAGAAGAGATCATCGAGGGTGTGGCCCAGGGACTGTCTGATAAAGAGATTAGGATAGATGACCGTCTTAGCAGAAATCAGGGGCTATTCACCAAGACAAAGGACGAAAGACCCAAAGGCTGCCCTTCCGTCACAGGCTTGGGGAGCAGGGGCCTGGGGGCGGAAGGGCTGCCGCTGCCTGGTGCCACCTCACGCTGTGGGCTCTGCTCCACCTCAGCACAGCTCTGGTGAGCCCCAGTACTGCCCGTGTGGTGCCCAGCAAAGCTGTGGGGATGAGGCTGCCTCCACCTAGATGTCAAAGGATGCCCCAGACAGCCACAGGGTCCGGGCGGAGAACTGCTGCAGGGGTGAGGCCACCATAGGGGGCGGGGCCTCTCCTGAGACCCCCTCACCAGTAGAACCACTGGAGCATGATTCCAGCCCAGGGCAGCCAGGGACACGTGACCAAGGCACAGAGCTACCACAGAGGTGAGGCCATAGCAGAGAGCTGCCTCAGAGCCTTGGCGGTGAGGCCAGCAGCCCAGTGGGCCCAGATGGCAGAGCAGTCAGCCAGAGAACATTATTTTCAAGCCTTAACATTTGGGACTCATTTGAGATCTGTGATCCCTTTCTTCCTTCCTATTTCTCCCTTTCGGAATGGGAATGTGTATCCTGTGTCTGTCCTGCCGTTGTCTCTGGAGGCTCACACCATGCTCGACTTCCCAGGTTCACAGACGGAGGGGGGGGGCAGGAATCTGCCTCAGGGTGAATGGCACTTTGAGTCTCACCCATATCTGATTTAGATGAGACTCTGGACCTTAACTTTTGAGTTGATGCTGGAATGAGTTAAGATTTTTGTGGCTATTTGGATAGAATGAATGTTTTTTGTATGTAAGAAAGGCATAAATTTTGGGGCCAGGGCAGAAAGCTATGCTGTGAATATTTGTGTCCACCCCAAATTCATATGTTGAAATCCTAACCCCCAAGGTGATGGCATTAGGAAGTGGAGCTTTTGAGAGGTGATGAGGTCATGGGGGTGGAGTCCTCACAAACGGGATTGGTGCCCTTATAGAGACTTCAGAGAGCTAGCTGTAGTGCCTTCCACCGTGAAAGGGCACAGCAAGAAGGTGTCATTTATGAACCAGGAACTAAGCCCTCCTCACACTAAATCTGCTAATGCCTTGATCTTGGACTTCTAGCCTCCAGAACTGTGAGACATATTTAATAAATTTCTATGTATAAGCCATCCAGTCTATAGTATTTTGTTATAGCAGCCCAGACAAACTAAGACAAAAACCATACTCTTTTGTTTTTGTTTTTGTTTTGGGGTACAGGGTATCATTCTGTTGCCCAGGCTGGAGTGCACTGGTGTCATCCTAGCTCACTGCAACCTCAGACTCCTGGGCTCAAGTGATTCTCCTGCATCAGCCTCCCAAATAGTTGGGACTACAGGCACAAGCCACCATGTCTGGCTAATTTTTTTTTTTCTTTAGTTTTTTGTATAGTTGGAGCCTTGCTATGTTGCTCAGGCTGGTCTCCAACTCCTAGGCTCAAGTGATCCTCCTGCCTTGGCCTCCCAGATTGCTGAGATTACAGTCGTGAGCCACCGTGCCCAGCCCTAAACTATACTCTTTGGAAATAGAGGTTGTAGGATGAAAATCTTGAAACCCATTGTAATTAAAATCATACAATTAGAAAAAAGCAACAAAGCAAAACAAAACAAACCGGTCCTTTTCAGGAACATAAGGACCCTGAGTCAGGTGGGAGGCTGCGAGCCCTGGCCTCAGGCTCCCCAGCTCACCCTGCCCCCACCTTCTGAAACAGCTGGAGTCTAATTCCCAGCAGAGAAGCCCGTCGGGGCTCTGATACACCTCTGGTTCTTTTCCTATATTTCCTGCTGGACAAACAGTAAAAGCAAAAGAATTGTGCAAGTATTCATTAGGTTATATGCTGTGGTTACTTTGCTTGTTTTTCAGAAAAAAATATTTGTGGGCAAAATAAGAATTTGAGAACTATAATCTAAGAGGGAAAGGACTGTTGCCCCCACAGGTAAAGGTTCCCTGGAGACACATAGGCCCACTGTGGCCAGGGGAGGACAAGGGAAGGCTGACAGGCCCTGAGGGTCATCTGGAAGCCCTGCCTTTCTACCATCCAAAGCACTTTAAGGTGGATATGCTTGAAATTTAAAAACTCTCCTTATTTCTCTCTTCTAAACCAGGACCTTCCAAATGGAACAGGCATGTGACTGGAGGATGCGGAAGAAATCTTCAAAGTTGAGGCTAGGAAGAAAACACACTCAAGTTGCATGTGCATGCTTGTGAAATACACCCCCTCCTTCACTCACCCCGCAAACGCATCCCGCGCCGACCTCTTGTGTGGAGCAGGCCACGGGCACTGTGGTCTGAACTCGCAGCGAGGGCAGGTGGACAGGAGAATTTGGGGTATTGAAAGCAGCGGCTGTGGTGACAGTAATGCCTAGGGAACTAACAAAGGGGACCTGAACATCCTTAAAGCAAGCAGGAGGACCAGGGGGGCCTTGGGGGCTCTCCCGGAGGCAGCGAGACCGCCTAGCTGGGTGCATGGCGGAGCTTGGGCGCCACCCCCCTGAGGGCAGCCCCGAGGCCATGCAGCGCAGCGGACACAGGGTTCGGGGACAGCCGCGGCGCCCCCGGACAAAGACTCCCCAAGGCCGTGACTCTCCTCTTTTCAGTGAGTGGGCGTGCGCAGAGGCCGTGCTGAGGACCGGTCGGGGAGCCATGGGATCTTTGGCCTGGAAGAGGAGCGAGGGGTCAGAGTGTGCTGATTCCATCTCTCACAGCCAGTGGGCAGGGTCTGGGTGAAAGGGGACCCTGGCGGGGCGCCGAGAGGGGGCTGCCCTCGTGTACCACCAGAGCACCTCCGCGGGTTCCTGGGACAGCCGCGGCCCCATCCCTGAGCACCCGGAGTCCCAGATGCAAGAGGTGCTCGCCAAGGGGTGGGGGAGACGAGCAGCCAGGCCTGGGCGGCCCAGGTGCAGCAGGGAGAGGACTGGCCCCCGGCTGGGGAACAAGTGGCACGGAGAGGCGGGAGAAAACACCGCGAGGGCGGCGGCGACCGGGAGGAGAGACTGGACCATCGCCGCGAAGGGAGCGGAGCCGCGCGCCTGTGCGCGCTGCGGGTGGAGGCCCGTGGAGGGGGCGGCGGGATAGGTCTAGAGAAACTGGAGGAAGGACGCAGGAGAGGGTGGGATTAAAAGAAAAACAACCGGTGGGAGCGCGGACGGCGGTGCAGGAGCCTGGGGTGCAGCCCTGCTGAGCGGGAGCCTGGCCTGCGCACCCAGGAGCCTCCCGCTGGGAAGGCGCCCTGCGTTCAGGACGCCGTGTGCGTGGACACATTTTAGGACAGCGGAGACCTCTTCCTCCTGTGCTCACAGGCGCTTGCGGGCCAGGAGTCCAGGGTGGGGGAATTTCAAGGACATGCACTTCGAACTAACGCAAAAGAGATGGAGAAAGCAAAAGGCTGCGACTAGCAGTAAACGTTTCCTTTCTCTTTCAGATTTCCCAAGTGGCTTCAGAGGCTGCTCTTGGCTGTTGTCATCCTGGAATTATCCCAAAGGCCATGTTTCCCAGGGACAGAAAGTAACGAACAAGAGTCTTTGGGTCTGGACCTATGCAATCATGCACATGGTGGTTTTACAAAACCTGACAGGCTAGGCCAGCCGAATTAAAAAAAAAAACATCAAAATGAGGTGTTTAATTCCCTGGGCATTTGAAAATACTTAGCAAAATTCTTTCCTGCTATAATCCATGTCAGATTTTTAAAAAAGTACTGTTGAAATACAAACCCTGGCTACTTTTGTTTAATGCAAGCCCAGAGCGACTGGCTATCCGCTCGAGACCATGAGTAAATGCAGGACTTGTAAGGCCATTTACCCATCGAGTTCACCAGCTTGAATTTTTGCCAGCCATTTCCCCTCTCAAAATGATACGGTGCAGCCCTTGGTCTCTGCTGAAACTGAGGGTCGCAGCGTCCCTTTGTCTGCACTCTGGGCTGATGTGGGCAAAGGGAACAGCCAGAGCACGTGTTTTGGCTTCCGTAGAAATCCACAACCCACCATGGAACTATGGCGTCGTAGACACGCGTATCGGTTCCAACCTGGTCTCCTTAGGAGCTGTGTGGTTTTCAGTGCCTGACTTCACTTCTCTGTTTATCACAAATTAAAGAGAGTTCACAATATGTCTGTCATGGAGCTGATGCCATAAAGCCTTCCCAGTGTGGGGCACAGCCAGACGCACAGGCTGGTAAGTGGTAGTGATTACTATTACTTATCCTGTGGAATTTTCCAATGTGTTGTGTAATTATTATTCAAAAGAAATAAACCTTACAAAACCAGACTCACTACTGGAGCTGAACAACCCCAGACACGGTTCCAGGCACACTGAGATCTGTGTGCTGGTGACGAAGTTTAGTGGCACTTGCTCTGTGATATTCGTGAGGCTGCGGGACAATGAACTGAGAGAGTAAATAAGAAGGCACTTTATGCTCCATTAAACCACAGGCACTGGATGGGGTGACACTCCACGGAAACAGGACTAGGGGTTAACTCATCACCTTCCTCTAGTTCTGCTGAGAGTGTCAGGGCATGAGACACCCAGAACACAGTGAGCTTGTGACCTATGAGAACAGGAGCAGTCCCTCAAGCACAGTTCCCTCCCCACAAGGCTGAGAGCTCTGGGGAGGGGACTCTCATCCTCTGTATCTTATGATGGACCACACTGTGTCCAACAGGTTTCTTTTTCCTGCCATAACCAATGCAGACAACCCAGGAGGAGGACTCGGGGTACTGAGCCATCTCCATGCCCAGGTCTGCTCCCCAGGGCAGGAAACACAGGCAACAACAAAGATTCCGTCTCCCTGGGGAAAGGAAAGACACAAAAATGGGGAATGCTGACGCTGAAATGTGTGCTTGATACTTCCTGTTTCTGCCTTGACCGCTTTGAGAGGGCACCCAGGGAGCTTGGATGCTGCCGGGCCCTCAAGGATCTCCAGCCTTCTTTCTCATCCTCAGCCCTGACCAACCCTTGTCCCCACTTTTGCTCCTTCCAGCCTGCCCTCCTGCTGGACTCTTCCTTACACAAACGCCTTTGGGGCTCTTTTCTTCACGTTGCCGTTCTCGCATACGGCCACAGAATGCAACTCCTGTCTTCTCTCCGCGGAGTAGGCCCCACACAGCCCCTCTGCCTGCCTCTCTCTCTGAAACCTCACTGTGAAGCCACTGGCACTGTACTGTGCTCCTCCAGCCCCCTGTGCGGCCACGTGGGGCTGGCGGGAGGACCCTGGGCTCGAGAGGTCCAGCCTGGGTTGTGCATCCCACCCCCACCACTTGGCAGTTCTGTGTTCTTGGTCATGGTCTTTGAAACTCCTGTTTATTGAGATTTTGCCTTGCTGGTCTTCTGACCATTTTGACTGGGTGTTGTTACCTGTTTCATGTATGAGGAGACCATGCCTCAGAAAGCGGCTTTGCAGACTTGCAGAGCCTGTGAGCACCACAGGTGAAGTTCACACCCAGGCTCCTGGGCACCCGAGCCGGCGCCGCTGGACACTTGATGATTCCTCTGGTCTTGGCTCTTCCTGCGTGAAGTGGGGTGGCGATCGCTGCTCCTCAGAGTTGTTACAAGGTGCAAATGAGCCTCCAGCCCTACTAGGCCGTGAGGTGTATGGGAGATACATGTTTTATCCACTGCAGTCTCCCTAGCACTCAGAACACGGTGTCTGATGCGTAGAACAAGTACGAAAGCAGTATTTATTTGAGTGGATCATATAAGCAAGTCCCCAGCTCACTACCTGGCAAAAAGGTGGGCATTCCAGACACGACAGTCATAGGAGGAAGATATTATATATATATGTGCACACACACACATCCTCAACCAAGTTGCCATGTATTTCATCCTCACCACCACACTGCGGCCAGGGACGTCCGGCCCAGCACGGAGCCTGCACACACGCGTCACTCAGCACCTGGGTGTCTGTCTGCTGAGGAAGTGGGTGGCCACGTGCAGCCCAGAAGGGGCCTGCCGACCCTCCAAACTCAACAGTCCTGAACGGCGGATCCACGTAAGGAAAATCGAAACATTTATGTGGTGCTCACTGTTAGGCAATGTAAACTTATTTTTCTGTGATTCATTTAATTCCCACAGAAAGCAAGAGGGCGTGGTGCTTTTGCTCTGCCCTTTTCATAGGTGAGGAGACTAAGGCCTTGAGCAGTTAAGTTGTCCACAGTCATGAGAATTAAATGAATCATGGAAGAAATAAGTTTACAACATCTAACATACAGTAAGCACTAAATAAATGTTTTGATTTTCCTTATTTGGAGAGGACTGCTTCCCCTTACCCACTGCTCCGTGTGGCTACCGAGGAGGCAAAGTCCCAAGGACACCTGTACCCCCATGTCCCTCGCAGACCTTGTCTGGGGAGTCCGCACTGGGAGGCGCCCTGGGGACAGCCGGAGGAGGCCGCACTCGCTGCCTGGAGCCCGGAAGGAGAAGAAGGAACATCTGGGGTTCTTCCTCCTTTCCAAGTACAGCACAGGCTGCTGTTTCTCTTCATTTTATTTTTTTAAGTTAATAAAGGAAAAATATCCCCTCACAAGTCTTAGGGGAAATCCAAAGACAGTTATTCCCATCACGTTTGAGGAAGTCTTGAGCCCTTCACTGGCTGGTAGCAGATTCTCAGAAAGCAACTGACCTGCAAAAGCCATTAAACAACCTCATCTGGACCAGGCTTTCAGGAATGAAATACTGCAGCCCCGCTGGGCAGGAAAACAAACCCAGCCTCGGAGCCTCCGCGGGGCACGGTGCACGTACCGGCAAGCGTGGAGGGAATCGGGGCCCCGGGGCGCACACGGGCTGAGCACACATGGAGGGAATCGGGGCCCCGCGGTGCACACGGGCACGAGCACACGTGGAGGGAATCGGGGCCCCGGTGCGCACACGGGCACCAGCACGAGTGGAGAGAAGGGCTGCAGCCGCCCTGCTCTCCCTCAGAGGCCGGGGGCCCTGGCACGCCGCGTGCTCCCACTCCAGCAGGCCAAGGTGAAGCTCAAAGGAATGCTTCATTTCCCAAACGGGCCACTTCCTTTTTAGTGGGAGAGGAGGCCCACACTGGAGTGTCCCCAGGACTGCCGTTAGGGTTTTTCACTGAAGTAGAACTTTTTCCTTAATAACAGCAAAAAAATGAACTCACATTTGTAGATAATTCTGGGTGATATACTGTGTGCAACGGCCTTAGCTCTATTTCCAGTTGTGGGAAATGAGACTCGGACAGAGAAGTAACTCGCTCAAGTCCACGTAACTAGTAAGTGGAGCCGGTGCCAGGGCCCACACCCACCTCAGAGCCACGCCCCGATGGTGGTCACGCAGCTTCCTGTCGACGCTGTGTGACCTCCAGTCTATCATGTACCTGCCAACCGTCACGGTGATCTTGTCTCTTCCTTGCTTAGACCCCTCCCCGCTGCCAGTGCAGATAAAGGTTAACCATTCCCCTGTGGCTCCAGACTTCCAGGACCAGGTCCATGCGAAGCACTCGGGCAGGTGACGAAGGAGGGTCAACATATTATCATATGTCTAAATACTTTCAAGCCCCGGTCCCACCCCAGCCCCCAGCCTAAAGAAGACCCTTTTGTACTCAGGTACTGAGGTCCCCGTGCCCAGTCAAGTGGACATCCCAGCCTGTACTCCCAGCCTCTGTGCACGTGCATATGCTCAGCCACCCTTGGGCCCAGGGGTGCATAGTGGATGGGTGGTCAAGCCTCAGGAAGAGACCTACTACAAATGAGCTTGGGGCATTTGGGCAAAGAATCCTGGGGTTTGGGGCCCCCCAGTGTTATCTGGAAGGCAGTGTACAGGCCCCAGGTGGGCACATCTTTTGTCCACATCTTGTGGACAGGCGCCCTGCAGGAATGGACCCAACGGAGCAGGACCAGTGTGGACTCTGTAAGGGCCAGCCCAGGTCCCTCCTTCAGGCTGAGGGCCTCTCTGGCCAGGCCCGCATCCACCTGGCCTCATCTCCTGTGTGTGATGCCAGCCTTTGCAAGCCACTCACGGTCCCCAAGCACAAGCTCTGTCTCAGATCCTCATGGACACATTGGCCATGATCCTCCTGCCTGGGATCCTCCTCACTTGGTTCATTCACTGAACCCTTAACCTCCAAAACCCCAGGATGGCTCTTACCACAGTGTTGCACTATTATTATTTTAGCGTCTGCCTTCCAGACCAGATGGGTATTCTCAGAGCAAGCACAGTGCCCAACACAGAGTTGGTGTTTAATGAATATATTTCCTGAACGGATGCTTTTGCTTTGCCCACATTCTAGAAAACCAGCTTTTGTTTAGAGAGTCGCAGATGTCTGGAAAAAGGAAGGAAGAAAGAGCAGTGTGTGCTCAGATCAACTTCTTCCAGGCAGGCCTCCGGCTGAAGGGGTGGCAGACGCCAACTGCACACCAAGTTTTTCTAATCTAGGAGAAATGTGGGAATTTCACTTAGCATCGTGCGACAGATGGGTATTGAGCACTGACTGCCTACTGCGGACACTGCAGGTACCAAGTGCGGACAGTCGGCACGGACGCGCACACCCAGATGTCGCTTGAGTAGGAGCAGCAACGACACACCAATCCACGTGTACCTATGCGAGGTCAGTGTCACGCCAGTGGGTGGGGGAGGCCTGGATCGCTGCTTTGTCCTGGGACACCAGAGTGAGGAGGTGACACTAACCTTGAACTAACCTTGAGGCCCACATGCCAGGCATGAGCTGGCCGCACAGGAGCGGAGGTTCTGAGGCAGGAGGGGAGCCAGCGCTGAACACTGGTGGCGAGGGCCCCGCGGTCCCGAGAGCAAGTCAGCCTGTGCGGCTGAAGCGTGAGGGGACTGGCCTGCAGGGGCGAGATGAGCTGCCTGGGTGGGCAGCGGCTGGGCCTTGTTTTATGTATGACCAGAGCCGCGGCAGGCACCGGCGTGGGGAGTGACCGCGGCGAGCGCTGCCTCCTGTCGATCACCTGGCTGAGTGCACTGATGGGCACCAGGACGCCACTCCGAGGGGACTGGAGAGTTGAGGGACTTGACCGGGAGGGTTGAAACAGAGATGCCACGACACAGGAAGAGTTTGGTTTGCAAGTCTCATCAGCAGGACTCAGCAATGGACTTTGAGAGGGCTGGGGCCCAAGGAATGAGTGGCAGGTGCCGAAAGGCTGTTTGGCCGGAGCACCTGGCTGCGGCAGAGCCCGACTGAGCTGAGCTGCACAGGCCAGGCTGTGGCTCCCGGGAGGCCAGGCCGGGGAAGGGCAGAGCGGGCAAGAGTTCTGTGAGGCTGATGTTAAGGCAAAACTGTGCTTTCTGAAATTTCATTTTTAAATTTGTCATTTTGAACTTGAAATGCCTTTTCCTGTCGGCATGATAAAAGCTGGTAAGACCCCAGGCCAACCCATAAACTCCAGTTTAATCCGCAGTGTGCTGACCACAGGACAAATGAACCCGTGTGTCCAGGGAAGCGTGTCTGGAGTTTCAGCCTGGGGCACTGCGGTCATAGTTCCCTCCTGCCCGGGGCCCCTTCCCTCGGAGGGGATCATAGCTACTGTAACCTTGATCCTCTCACCTTGAACTCCCAAGTAGCTGGGACTATAGGAGTGTGCCACCTGGCTAATTTTTTTTATTATTATTTTTTGAAGAGATGGGGTCTTGCTATGCTGCCCAGGCTGGTCTTGAACTCCTGGCCTCAAGTGATCCTCCCACTTTGGCCTCCCAAAGTGCTAGGATTACAAGCATGAGCCACTCTGCCCAACCTCATTTCTTTATGCAACAAATTTTTATTAAGACAGATGTTGTTCTAAGCTCCAAAGAGATGGCAGTGAACGACAACAACAAAAGTTCCTTGCCTTATCGAGATACTATTCCAGTGCAGGAATAAGCAAATAATCAAATAAAGAAGTAGCCTGTATGCTGTGTTAGGTACTGACAAGATTTTGCAGAAAAACAAAACAGGAGGACTTCTATTTCCCAAAGATGGAGTATCTCCATTTGTTCCAGGTCTTCCTCCTTACAACCAAAGAACCCTGGACAGAACAGCATTGGAAGAGTCTAAAAGAAAGAAAGAAGAAGATGGACTATGGACTTCCCAGGGACCTCAGGGCTTGAGGAGTGGCATGGCAGTGAGTGCCCTGAGTTTCCTTACTACCTCCCTGTATCCCAGATGGAGTATTGCAGAAGGCCCCAATCTGGGACTGCCAACAGACATAGACAAAAAGTCTCCAAGAAAAGCCTTTTCTCTTGAAATACACATCTACCATCAACTCAGCAATTGTGCTCTTGAGCATTTGTTTCAGATAAATGAAAACTTAAGTGCACAGGAAAATCTGCACACAAATAAATATAGCAGTGTTACTGGTAATAATAAAAAGCTGTTAAAAGCCAGATGTCTGTCAATGAGTTAAATGAGATGGTACACCCATACCATGGAATAGTACTCAGAAATAAAAAGGAACAAACTATGGATGTTCGTAATAATTTGGATAAATCTCCAGAGAATTATGTTGAATGAAAAAGCCAATTCCATGAGGTAACCTACTGTATAATTCCATTTATACAACATTCTTAAAATGACAAAATTGTAGAAATGAACAGATCAGAGCTTCGGTCCTTAATCCCTGGGCTGTGGACCAGTACCAGTTCGTGGACTGTTAGGGACCAGGCAGCAGAGCTCTGCTGCTACCCCGCCACCCTCCCCGCTTTCCCATCCCATCTGTGGAAACATTGTCTTCCAGGAAACTTAGAAACTGGGTCCACACAGCAGGAGCTGGGCAGCAGGAGAGCAAGAGTGAAGCTTCGTCTGCTGCTCCCCATCACTCGAGTCACCACCTGAGCTCCGCCTCCCCCACTCCCACCCCGCACATCAGTGGAAAAACTGTCTTTCATTAAACCGGTCCCTGGTGCCAAAAAGTGGAGGCGCACTGGGGATGTCGGGAGTTAGAGATGGGTAGGAATGGGGTGGGGAGGTGGAGGTGGGTATAAAAGTGTAACATGAAGGCTATTTGGCGTGATGGAAATGTTCTTTAACTTGACTGTATCAATGTCAAAATTCTGGTTGTGATATTGTGCCACAGTTTTCCAAAATGTTGCACTAGAGGAAAGTAGGTAAATGGTACATGGGATTTCTCTGCATATTTCTCATAGTTGATCATGAATTTATAATTGCCTCAAAATAAAATTTTTTAAAAAGGAGGATAGTGAATGGTAGGAAAAAGTGGAGAAGAGAGGTCTCATGGAGAAAACGGTGCCAGAGCAAAACCGTGAAAGAGTGAGGGGTCTGGCCAGCACAACATCTGGGGAAGATAACGCCAAAAAGGGAAACAAAAGAGTTTTTTATCAAAAAACGAAGAGGTGAAGACATCAGCACAACAATTGTTCCCCAAAGAAACATAAACAAACAAACAAATGAAACCAGAGCTGTCTAAACCAACTTCATAGCAGCTCTGGAAAATAGTCAAAGGTTTACAGCAATGAAGAAAACACCAAATCAAGAAGAAGCCATTTTTGAAATGGTAGGAAAGTTTTGAGGTGTTTTATTTGCCCTTGTCCCCCCCTTTCCAGCAAGGCAGTGGCCTTGGTTTTGGGTTGGTAGCAGCTCTGTTCCCAGTCTCTCCCCACCCTAGAACCAGAAGGAGCAGAGTGGATGTTATCTGCAAATTACTGTGCTCCTCTGTTCTCAGCTGTCTGGAGAATACCTGGAGGACTAATGTGACTCAGGGGCACAGCAAAAGCGATGCTCCGAGGGAATTTCATAGCTGTGAATGTGCACTGTGAAGCAGGACTCAAACCAGTAGCATAATTTTATACCTTAAGGATCTAGAAAAAGAATACCAAATAAAGCCCAGAACTAGTAGAAAGAAGGAAATTATAAAGTTAAGAACAAAGATAAACAAAATAGAGAATAGAAAAGCAATTAAGAAAATCAATAAAATCAAAAGTTAGTTCTTTGAAAGATTAACCTTTAGCTTGATTGACTGAGAAAGAAAGAGAAGGCTCCGATTACTAAAATCAGAAAAGGACATTGCTACATACAGAACAAAAGGATTGTAAGAGAATGATATGAACAATTGTACACCATCATACTGGATAACCTAGGTGAATGAACAATTTTCTAGAAATATACAACCTATCAAGGCTGAATCATGAAGAAATAGAAAATCTGAATAGACCTGTAGCTAGTAAAGGGATAAAATCAGTAACCAAAAATCTCCCAAGAAAGAAAGTCCTGTGATCAGATGGCTTTATTGGTGAATTGGTAAATTCCACCAAACATTTAAAAATAATCTATCCTTCCCAAACTTTCAAAAAAGTTGAAGAAAAGGGAACATTTTCTAAATCATTCTGTGAGACCAGCATTACCCTGGTATTAAAGCCAGACAAAGACACTATAAGAAAGAAAAACTACAGACCAATATCACTTTCAAATATTGACCCTATAATCCTAAACAAAATACTCAAACCAAATACAGCAGCATACTAAGATAATTTTACACCAGGATCAAGTGGATTACTCCTGAAATGCAAGGATGGTTCAACATATCAAAGTCAATCAGCGTAACACATCACATTAACAGAAAGAAGAAACATATAACACATGCCCCCACACACATATATAATCATCTCAGTTGACAATAAAAATTATTTGAAAGCATTCAACACTGTTTCATGATTTAAAAAACACTCAATAAACTAGGAGGAGAAGGAAATTTCCTCAACATATAATAAATACTGGATATGAAAAATCCACAGGTAATATCATAATTAATGGTAAAGGACTGAAAGCTTTCCGCTAAGGTTAAGAACAAGACAAGGATGCCTGCTTTAACCACTTGTATTTAACATAATATATGTCCTAGTCTTATCTCACTCACACCATATACAAAAAATAACTGAAAACCCACTAAAGAAGGAAATTATAAAGTTAAGAACAAAGATAAACAATAGAGAATAGAAAAGCAATTAAGAAAATCCATTAAAGAAAACCCATTAAAAACTATAAAATTACTACTAAAAGAAATCAAAGGGAGTAGGGAGAAAGCTTCATGGCATTGTAATTAGCAATGACTTCTTGGCTATTACACCAAAAGCACAGGCAAAAACAACAACAGCAAAAAAAGATAAATTGGAGGAGTGACTCCAAATGAAAAATTTTGTGCATCAAAGGACACTATCAACAGAGTAAAAGGCAACCCACAGAATGGGAAAAATATTTTCAAATCACATATCTGATAAGAAACTAATATCTAGAACATATAAAGAACTCCTAAAACTCAACAGACACACACAAAAACCCAATTCAAAAATGAGCAAAAGATTTGAATAGAAATTTCTCCAAGTAATATATACATAATCAATAAGTATGTGAAAAGATGCTCACTAATCATTAGGAAAATGCAAATCAAAGCAATAATTGACATCACTTTATATCCATTAGGATGGCTATTATCAAAAAATCATAAAACAAAAAGTGTTGATGAGGAGGTGGGGGAGTTGGAACATTTATGCTTTGCTGTTGGAAAACAGTACAGCAATTCCTCATAAAATTAAGCATAGAATTACCATTTGATTTAACAATTCAAATTCTGGGTTTATACACAAAAGAATTAAAAGTAGAAACTCAAACTGGTATCTGTACATCAATATTCATAGCAGCATTATTCAACTTACAATAGCCAAAAGGTGGAAACAGCCCAAATGTGCACTGATGGATGAATGGATAAATAAAATGTGGTATATGCATACAAGGGACTATTATTCCACCTTAAACAGGAAGGAAATCAAGATACATATTACAACATGGATGAACCTTGAAGACATTATGCTAGGTGAAATAAGCCAGACACATAAAGACAATGATGTGATTTCACTTACATGAGACACCTAGAATAGGTAAATTCATAGAAACAGAAGGTACAGCAATAGTGCCCACAGACTGGAGGTGGTGGGACGTTATTATTTAATGGCTACAGAGTTTCAGAATAGGGTGATGGAAAAGTTCTGGAGATGGATGGTTGTGCAACAGCGTGAATGGACTTAATGCCACTGAACTGTTCACTTAAAAATGGCTAAAATGATAAATGTTATATTATGTATATTTTACTGCTCACTGAAAGGATTGGTAGAAACTAATGAAACTGGCTACCTATGGGGATCGGAAGGGAACGTGGAAGGCAGAAAGAAAGGAAGCAATAATTGTCATAGCATATCTTGTCACTTGGTTTTGACTTTCTGAATCTATTCAAACCTATTCAAAACAAAAATAAATAAAAATTTCATTGGCTAAAAAAAGAGCTAGGAACTCTTCCCTCC
Source organism: Lemur catta (assembly GCF_020740605.2). Taxonomy (NCBI): domain Eukaryota; kingdom Metazoa; phylum Chordata; class Mammalia; order Primates; family Lemuridae; genus Lemur; species Lemur catta. The sequence continues at coordinate 86,801,734 of NC_059137.1, forward strand.
TATTTAGTCTCTGAAAGAAATTGTGTAGAATTGGTGTTAATTTTTCTTTAAATATTTTGTAGAATTCTTCAGGGACACAATCTGGACCAGGATATTTGATATGTGAGTTTTTGTTTAAAATTGGAATTCAATTATATATATATATATATATATATATATATATATATATATATATATATTTAGAGAGAGAGAGAGAGAGAGAGTGAGAGAGTCTTAAGGCTTCAGCATTTTACCAGCCCAAATGAAATATAGAAACTTTCTCTCCAATAATATCTTTTCAATCATTTTCTGTTTACAATATATTGTATTAAAATATTTTCTCAACATACATTGAGAATAATATCAGTGTGCTACAATAATTTTTCCTCTAATCATCAAACAACTTAGGTAACTCAAGAGAAAAAGGAAAGTCTGTTGTATTCAACTTTTGTCTCCATTTTTCTTTCTTTCTTTTATGTTCCAAGATTTCTTATTTTATTATATCCTTTCTGTTGAAAGAACTTTAGTCTTTCTTTTAGGGTAGGTCTATTGGTAACAAATTTACTTAGTTTTACTTCATCTGAGAATGTCTTGATTTTCCCTTCAGCCCTAAAAAATGTTTTCACTGAATATTGAATGCTTATTGGTAGGATTTTTTTCCCCCAGCACTTTTGAAAATTGTTGAGTGACTTCCTTCTGACCTCTGTGGTTTCCAATGAGAAATTATCTCTTGAATGATTTTTCTCCTGTAAGTAAGGTGTCATTCTCTTTCACTACTTTCAAGATTTTTTTCTTTGCTTTAGTTTTCAGAAATCTGACTGTAATATGACTTAATATGTCTTGGTATGGATTTTTTGGGTTTATTCTGTTTGAGATTTGCTCAGCTTCTTGAATCTGTAAATTTCTGTTTTTTGCCAAATTTGGAAAATTTTCAGCTATTATTTCTTTAAATACCTGTTAACCCCATACTCTTTCTCTTCATCTTTCTGCACTTTAATGATATGAATGTTAGACATTTTGTTATAATTCCAAATATTCCTGAAACTCTGTTGTTCCTTTTTAAGTCCTTTTTGTCTTTATTTTTAAGATTGGGTAATTTCTATTATTCCATCTTCAAGTCCACTAATTCTTTCCTCTGCCTCTACATTCCATTGGTTAGCCCATCCATTGAGGTTTTTATTTCAATTGTCATATTTTTCAGTTCTAAAATTTCTAATTGGTTTCCATAATACCTTCTGTTTCTTTGCTGAGACTTTCTATATTTTCATGCTTCAACTCAGTTCATAATTGTTACAGCATTTTTATGATGACTGCTGTAATAGCTTTGTGAGATAATTCTAGCATCTGTGTCATTTTGACGGTAGTGTATGTTCTCAAAACTGAAGGGCATGCATCTCCAGATTGAACATACCCTCCAGAAGTCCAGCACAATAAATTTAAAAAAGACAGGCATATGTACATAATTGTGTGATTTCAGGATGCAACTACAAAACATTTTTTTTTGAAAACTCCAAAATAGAAAAACAGACTACCTTTAAAGGAACACAATTAAGAATGTCACTAACCTGAATGAAGAAGGCAACAGAACAATGCTTCCAAAATTCTGAGGGAGAATAAATAATTTAGAACATATAATTCTAATATCCACATCAGATATTAAATAAATGTGATCACTGTACCAAGACATTTCAGGCATTCAAGGGCTCGAAAAGTTTACTTCTCATTCAACTTTTCTTTGGAAGTTATTTAAGGTTGTACTCACCTAAAAATGGGAGACTAAATCAAATCCATGACGTAGAGCAATGTGCAAACCTTCAAGACAGAAGCTGTTTATTAACAGTAGCCCTTGAAAACAGCCAGCCAATACCAGGCAGGAGAATGGAAGGATCCCAGGAAGGAACTAAAATAATAAGGTTTGGAAGTTAAATGATGACTATTAAAGATAAAGACATTGTTAGATAAAATGTCAGATTAAAAAGAAACTGTAGAAAACCAGACTCAAAAGAAAATTGTGACAAACCATAGTTAATATAAGCAGGATAATGTTGCTTTTTCATTAATTCAAAGTAGTGCTATGACTATACTTCAAGATAGATGAAGGGAAATGGAATTGAATGAAACAAAGTGTAATATAAGGATATTATTTAGAGATTATATGCTAGAGTCATTATAAAGATAATGACTCCAAAAAACAGCCAAAAAAAGTTAAAAGTTTGTTGTCACTGGGAAACATGATATATTTGTTTGAGCAGGATCTTTTGGTAAGTCTTTTTATATGACAATATTTTAACCATATAGCACTTAGATTAAAAATATTTTAAAAATGCATTTTAAAATCCTTGTTACTTAGCTTGAATCTTTATTTTCTAACATTTTATTTTGGAAACTAATGTGATATCCAGCACATCAATTTTTCTTGAGCTGCACGAACATTTTAATACAAGAGACTTGAGCGATTTGTCTACGCTTCACAGAGTGAAACTTTGTTTTATTTTCCAAATCAAATTATTTCATCTCCAAGTTACTCACTGCCCACTTCCTTTTTGTCATAGTCTCTTTATATTAATCCTAAACTTAGCTTTTTTCCTCTCTTTTGTTGCCTTTTGGCCCAAACCACCATCTCACCACAACTTTGAGGGCAATGAGCTATTATGATGCTTTTCCCTGTAGGTTAGGAATTCTCAACTTTTTTGAAGAAACGTGGTGTTTTTCTAAAATAAGTTGAAGGAAATAAGGCAAACCAGGACTAGAAGGGAAAATGTGTGTTTATTTATTTATTTTAATTTTAGAATATTATTTGGGAAATTCCAAACATCAAGAAAGTTTTCTAAAGCCTAAATATTCCCTGCAACTCATTTTCATTCATTCATTCAACATTGTTGGTGTGCCCTTCAGTGGCATTATGGCCACTCCTGTGAGGAGGGGATGCAGCCACCCAGTAGGGCTCTTCTCTGTGCTGCACATTTCACAGGGGCTCAGACAAAGCCCACCCAGGTCCGAGGATGGAGCCCACGTGCCCAGCCTTGCATCCCCTCACAAGCACAGCCCTTCTCTGAGGGCAGTATTTGCTTTATGTTTTGAATTTCCACAGTCCCAAAGGGGTTTACCTCGTAATTGAAACTTAGGAAGTTCACTGCAGAAAAGTTGTGAAGAAACTCTCACTATAAGAAATTACTTTTCAATTGCCCATTAAAAATGAGAGATAATGGACATTATTGAAATATTTCAAATTCTATACAATCAACCAAGTAGCAGGTAGTGTAGACGGAATGTCAGGGATGAACCCATCACCCGCAATCTCCAGCCTAATCTCTGTTTTGGCATCCACAAGCAGAGCTTAACATTGGTTTTGATTTTTTAAAATCAAATCTTTATTTGCTAAAAAGTGATTACTCCAGCCCAAATATTTAAGTTATTGTTACCATTTCTCTCCTTTGTGAATGAAAACCAAGCTTTTTGTGTTTGGTGCTCCTGGCATCTTTTCACTGATGTTTTCAAAAGTGGCCACCACAACCCTGATAAATGTCCAGAATTTCAAAATTAATATGAAGGAAACATAACGATTCATTTTAAAGTTCACACAAGCCTTGGGATCTTAAGGAGAATGTCCTGTAAACAACAAAGCAACACGGTGGATGTTTGCGTCCGTAATGTCTGTAATATGCACAGACTGAGCAATTAATTAACCATGAGTTCCAGTTTCCACAGCAAACGCTGACAGAAGACTGTGCCCAGTATTGCTTGAGGGAAAGCAGTCTGTGACCAAGGGCACGATTGCCTTGTTCGAGAGTGAAGACTGTGGCACAGTTAGGCCACCTACTTTGTGGGAAGAGCTTCCCAATATACTTTTCATGACAGCCATCCTTTGAGTATCACCCACAGGGAGAAGAATCCTAACCCATGATATTTTGTTTAAACCGCAACATTGAGCATGGAATTCATTACAGAGGACTTTCTTCATGCCAGCCTGTGTCACTCATGATGACATCTAAGAAGCAATATAAGAAGGACAAAAGTCAATTTTTTCTTTTATATTTGAGACAATTAGGATGTCATTTCTTTCCCACTGGCTTTTCTCTTTATATTGGTATAGAGTGTTGGGATTTTGACAAGCAAGGAAACAGAGGGTAGGTCCCAGATTCCTTTCCTCTCATTTACTTATTCACTGAGTAAAATAATTATTGAATACATCACACGTACCAGGACTGATGCGCGAAGCTGGGAATGCTGCGGTGAGCAGCGCAGTCTTGGCCTCAGGTGCTTGCTCTCTAGGATAACTCCCAGTCACCCACATGCTTCTTCACCTGAAAAAGATGTGCAAGTATACCAGTGAGTAGATGGCAGCCACCACGGAAGTGTGCTAAGCACTGGTCCTTGTGAATTACATTAAAGAAAGGAGATCATGAAAGTTCAAGTGTTATGAGCACACGCCCGTCAACCTGTTGTTTGTCTAAAACCTTAAGATCCTTTTTATAAGCCAGCTGTTTACTAGCAGGTTAGAAGATTAATTTATGTTTCTTCTTTTGTTGGAAAGTCATAGAAGGGGGGAGAAGAAATCTAGAATTTACCTTCTATTTTGATTGACTTACACGTGACTGATAATCTAAGCTCCTGGGAAACACACTGTGTTGCATCGCATGGGAAGCTCAGGGGGGGAACACGTAGATCCTGGTGGAAAGGTTGGGGCAAAGGCATTTAGAAGGAATTCCAAACTCGCCTGTAAGATTGCCAACTTAGAGGGGGACTCCTGAGGGAAGCTCAGCATCTTCAACCAATTAGAATCATCTTCCTAAGGAAGATGTGCACCTTCAGAATCATGCTGCTGAGTGGGATAGAAACCAACTTTATTTAGACGAACAACTGGCTTTTCTTCATCTTCTTTGTCCTGGAGAGGTTGGCCTGAGTTGTCGAAGCCTGAGATCTGAGCTCCTCCAGCCCGGGGAGCATGATTTAGTCCACCTGGTCTCCTTGACGCCTGCTGGGTAGCAAGTGTTCAAAACATTAAAAGAAGCAAGAAACTCTTTACTTTAAACTAATTGTATGTACGACTTTCTCCCTTCCTCATCCTCTGTGGGACAGTCTTTGTTTTCTCCTCAACTTCGGTGTGTCTGTTTTGCAAAGAAATGAAACAAGCAGACACCCTGAACTGAGGATGGGAGAAGAACAGGAGCCTCCAGGTGAGAAACCGCGTGGAGGAGCCCAGGTGGGCTAAGAGCTGCTGCGGGGCAGGGGGAGCCTCAGCTCCCGCGCGAGCTGAGAACGCTGGGCCGTCTGTCTGACAGGCGGCCGTCAGGTGCTCTGCTGTGTTCTGTGCATTCGCTGCCCACTCAGGGAGAGCCACGCTGGGGACTCCATTACCCTCGGGGCTCTGGACCATGGACTGGGTGCTTGGGTGCTTGCAGGGAGCTGGGTGCTCAGAGGGACTATGCTGAAACTTGGAGCGGGATAGCCCAGGTTTGCGCAGATTATAGATCTCCAAGTCCCACGGTGCTTCCCATCTGCCACCCCTGGACACCTGCCATGGCCAAAGCTTGCACACACACTGTCAGCCAACAAGTTAGTGTTCGTGAAAAAATCTAAGGTTTAATAATATTGTATTTATTTCCATGAGTCCAGACGATGACCATTTAAGTACCTGAGGACATGATCCCTCACACATGGAAAAAAGGGTGATGTTCATTCAGAATTGAATTACCCTCAATAGATAAAGAAATAGCCCATTTGTGGCCCTGCCTCGCCGGACGGGGACACCTGGAATAGCAGCAGAGGCTCTTCATAGCCAGGAATTTTTGTGGAAAATGGGGTCAAGATCCGTGTCAAGCGGCAGACCCCTGCTTTGACAAATTCAACAATCCTGAGCTGATTGGTCATTCATTTAATGACTAAACCAAGCCAGCTCCAGAAAATTCCATAGGCCCTTGTTTGACCTCTTCCGAAGACCATAGCTACTGCATCCTGCCTTTCACTGTCCTTTACCATGATAACCAAAGGGAAAGCTTATTTTACTTTCCCAAAATATGCAGACTTCTCTTGTTTCCCTACACGTTGCGGGTGTCTGGCCTCGCAGCCTGGTCCAGCTCTCAGACTGTGCCCACGGCTCCCGCCTGAGGGGTTCTCTGCCCGGAGGAGCTGCCCCGTGCTCCTGTCGCAAAGGGATGCTCAGATTATGAGGCCGACGCGCTCAGAAGGCGACGGCACTAACTGACCAACGCCAAGGTGCTCACATGGTGGTGACATTCACTGGGTGCCGGTCACGTGGGGTGGGGGACTCACAACTACCGGAGGCGGAGCGCACTGGATGGGGGAAGGGCACGCTTGTAGCCCCGGCTTGGGCGAGGCAAAGGCATTCCGTGTAACCAAATGTTTGTACCTTCATGATATCCTGAAACAAAAGAGAGAGAGAGAAAAAAAAGAAAGGGATTTTTGCCCTCCCTGGAGCCGTTTTCGTTCCCAAGCAGTGGGGCCACACAGCCGCTGCCGGCCACCCGCGGCGAGTTTCACAAAAGCATTCCTTGTCCGTGGAGCCCTGAGCAAGCGGTTGTAAAATGCTGTGTCTTTCTTTTCCCAGAAATCAATGAGCATCCTGGGCCTCTCCAGGAAGCACTGGTGGTTTTCCCAGTTTGCACATAAGATGTTGGCAATCACCAGTCTCCACTGAAGCTGCCAACAGATTGTAAGCAAATTAGGAATTACTTTAAAGTATACAACACCTTTCTTTAGAGGAACTCAGACAACTTCTATTCAATTTCATTTCAAAATGCTGCCAAGTATTTTCATATGTAGGGAAAACAGTAAGTTACTTAATAGTTCCTGAAATTAACATATTTACCACAATCATATTTGTATATATGTATGCGTGTGTTTGCACAATCATGCCAATACTGCCTTTCTGTAGGAAAAAATCCTAAGAAATAGAGTTGCTGGGTCAAAGGGCATGCATATTTAAAATTGTGAGAGGCTTTTGCTACGGTTTGAATGTCCGTTTAGAACTCATGTTGAAACTTAATCCCCACTGTGGCAGTATTGAGAAGCAGGGCCTTTAGCGGATCGCTCGCTGGGTTGTGTGGGTTCTGCTCTCATGAATGGTTAATGGATTAATGGGTTATCCAGGGAGTGGGACTGGTGGCTTTATAAGAAGAGAGCCTTGAGCTGGCACAGCCCCGTCACCATGCGATGCCCTGCAACCTCCATGGGACTCTGCAGAGAGTCCCTATCAGCAAAAACGCTCTCACCAGAGGCAGCCCCCTCACCTTGGCCTTCTCAGCCTCCGTAATTGTAAAAAGTAAATTCCTTTTCTTTATAAATTGTCCAGTTTCAGAGAGTCTGTTATAAGCAACAGAAAATGAACTAAGCTTTCCAAAGAAGGTGATCCCAATTTACATTTTCATCAAAAAGTTACCCACACTCTGGCTGGCACTGGGTAATGTTAGACTTTTAATCTGGTCAGTGAGAAATAGGATCTCATGGTTGTTCAGATTTGCATTTTTTAAGTTAGCAATGAAGCTGAGCCTCTGCACACATGTTTACTGTCCTTGTTGTTCCTTTTTGTGTGAACTGCTTGTTCAAGTCCTTAAAAGTCTGTGTTCAATAGGATTGTTCATCTTTTTCTTATTGATTTGTGTGATGCTTTTATATACCAAGGGATTCTTTCTGTTATATGTAATGCAAGTAATTTTTACTTCATGGTAGCACGACATTTGTCTATTCTTTTGTTACTTTGTGGAAATTTTTTATGAAGTCAAATTTATCAGTCTTTTCCTTTGTGATGTCTGGAATTTATAGCATATTTAGGAAGTATTTGCGTAATTTGGGAAGATCTATAAAATTCACCTGTTTGGTTTACAGTGCTTTTGTGGCATACTTTTTTATATTTAATATTTTTATTTACTGAAATTTATTTTGGAAAAGATAGGTAACAAGCATTTTTGTGATATTTCAAATAACAAGCTATCTTTCTCTACACAAGCATGCTTTTATTTGAAATGCCAATTTCTTACCTTCAGAGTTTTCACGTGCATCTGAGCCTGCACATTGTGGTGTTATGCAGGAATAGAACTAGCTCCACTTTCTTTCGGTCTATTCCTATACAACACTATGTTGTCCTGTGATATTAGTAATCTTAATACGTTGTTATTAACATGTGGCTAGACTCATATCATTTTTTTTCTCTAAAAATTTTCTGGCTAGTCCCAAACAGTTATTTTCCCCAGGGTAATTTTAGAATTATTTTTTCCAGGTAAGTTTTAGAAATATATTGACTATTAATTTCAGAATTATTGTTTTAAATCTTTCATGTTACTTAATACATTTTATGGCCATCATCATTATTATTTTGCTAGACCACTAGGGACAACATAGTTGCTATTAATAATTTCCCAGGCACAGAGTCATATAGCTCATTATACTCATTTATCTCTTCCCTTTCATCGTATTCTTATTTTTTCTCTCAATTTATTGCTTTGACTCAGTATTTAGAATAACACTACAGGTCCAAGAAAGTGTCTCTGTCTTTCACCTGACTTTTAATTTTCACTACTGAATAGCAGTTGAGAGTTTGGGTTTGGAAGTTACTTTATTTGGATTCAAATACCAACTCTACCTTCAAACTGATAAGTGACTTGGGACAAATTTTTAACATCTATTAAATGGGAATATTAATACTGTCAAACTCTTTGTTTTTATTTATTTTTTCTTCTCTTTGTCAAGTATTGAAATCACTATTATGTCAGTTTCATAATATAAATTTGGAAGCTTCATATCTTCTTATAAGCTTCAAACTGTCAGTACTACCAGAATCACATTTTCTTTGGAAGCAGGGAAAAACTGGAGCTTGGCAATTTGAGCAATGACACTTTAAGAATTTTCTCAGTTTCTTTTGCTTTTATTGGTCTCTTTAGATTGTTTTAAATGTCTTATCAAGCCAAATTTTGTAATTTATATTTCCCTAGAAAATTATCTAATCAAGTTTTCAAAGTTATTAGCACAAATCAGTAATTGTGTCCCAACTTTTTTTTTTTTAACCTGTGGATATGTTTCTCCACACAGTGATAAGCTTCTGTGCTTATGTCTTTCCCTACCTTCTTTATTAATGAGCTGTGTAGCTGGTGCAGCTCTTTCTTGGGATCTACAGTGAACAAGCATTGACATTTGTCAGTTCTATAATTTGCTGTTTCCTGGGTTGTAAAATCTTGCTGCTTCTGTATTTACTTCTTCTTTTGGATTTTCATTGATTCATTTTTTGTTATTGCTTATGTTCTTATTTCTGAAGATTTGTATTAATTTGTCATTATTTCTCATTTAGCAATGTAAAAATTTAACTTTGTGAACAATTTTACTGATATCTCAGACTTCTGTTTTTTTCCCTGAGGCAGGTCTTGCTCTGTTGCCAGGGCTGGAGTGCAATGGCCTCATCATAGCTCACAGCAACCTCAAACTCCTGGGCTCAGGCGATCCTCCTGCCTCATCTCCCTGAGTAGCTGAGACTACAGGCATGCGCCACCATGCCCAGCTAATGTTTTCTATTTTAGCTGCCTGGCTAATTTCTTTCTATTTTTAGTAGAGATGGGGTCTCACTCTTGCTGGTCCTGGTCTCAAACTCGTGACCTCAAGGGTTCCTCCCACCTCAGCCTCCCTGAGTGCTAGGATTACAGGCGTGAGCCACTGCATCCGGCTGATATCTCAGACTTTTAAAAATGGCTTTATTGAGGTAATACTAAAGTACTGACATAAAATAAATAAATAAATTGTGTATATTTAAAGTATATAGCTTAAGTTTTAACATATATAGCCATAAAACCATCACCACAATTCATTACCCCCAAAGTTTCCTTGTGACCTTTTTAATTCCATCCTCCTGCCCCCCCATTTCCTAAGAGAGCCACAAATTTGTTTTCTGTCACTCTAGATTGTTTTGTATGTTCTAGAATATTGTATATATATAATTCCACACTATGCACTTTTTTTGATTTGCCTTTTCCCACTCATCATAATTATTTTGAGATTCATCAGCGTTGTATGGTGTATCAAGAGTTAATTCTTTTTTATTGTTGAGTAATTTTCCATCATATTGATGTGCCATATTTTTCTTAACTATTCATATGTTGGTTAGCATTGGCTTTATTTCTTCTTTGGGGCTATTACAAATAAAATATCTATGAATGCAGTGAACACGTCTGTGTATCAATATATGCTTTCCCTTATTTGGGGTAGGAACCTAGGAATGAAACCTTTGGATCATAGGTGTATGCTGCCAAACTCATTTCCAAAGTGGCCTTGGCATTTTACATTCCCACCAGCAGTGTCTTGAGAGTGACAGTTGCTCCGCATCCTCACCAAGACTTGGTAGAACCAATGTGTTTAATTTCAGTCATTCTAAAGGTGTGTAATGATGGCTCATTGCAGTTTTAATTTGCATTTTCCTGTAAATAACAACTTCTCATATGCTTATACATATATCTTCTTTGATGAAGTTTCAAAATTTTTTGCCAGTTGTTTACTGGCTTATTTTCTTATTGTTGAATTTTAAGAGTTCTTTATATATTCTAGATAAAATTTCTTATCAGATATATATTTTACAAATATTTTCTTCCAGTTTGTGGCTTGATTTTTTATTCTCTTAGTAATATCTTTCAGAAAACAAAACATTCTAATTTTAATGAAGCTATTAATAAATATATATTTTTTCTTTTATGAACTGTGCTTTCTGTATCATATCTAAAAAACCTTCGCCTTTCACAAGGTCATAAAAAACTTCTGTTTTCTTGCAATAGTTTTATAGTTTTAGCTTTTACATTTAGGCTTGTGATCTATTTTTAATTGATTATTTTATATAGGACAACATATAAATTGAAATTCCTTCTTTGTTTTTTGCATATAGATATCCAATTTGTTGAAAAAACTATTCTATCTTTACTAAATTGTCTTTGCACCTTTGTTGAAAATCATTTGCTCATGCATGTGGGTGTGGTTCCATTTCTGGGTCCCTTTCTCTAGCCCAATGATCTGTTTGTTTACATTGATTGTCATAGTATGATAATCTTTGAAGTTAAGCAGTGTAAGTTCTCCAATTTTGTTCCTTTTCTATTTTTTAAAAATGATGTTTGACTATTCTAAGTCCTTTACATTTTCATATGAATTTTAGAATCACTTTGTCAATTTTTACAAAATCTTCTTGGGATTTTGCTTGGGTTTGCATTAAATCCAGATAAATTTGAGTAGTTATGTTTTATGACGTTGCCACAAACACTGAACTAGTGAACATCAAACTGTTGTTCTTAGGAGAAATACAGGGCTATGTTCTGAGAGCCTCTGGTCACAATATTTTTGTCAACTGATCAATATATAACCTTGTTTTATGTATATCTCTGCTTAAAGACATCTTATTTAATATTATATTATCCATACATTACCACTGAATCGCAGCCAACAGTACTGTGGTCATGCCTGCAGAAAGCCCATCTAGCACACACATACTCTGCAAGGCACTTCACAGCCTTTTTGAGCTTAAGAACACTAGCCAGCACTTCAGCACTAACACTGGGGCCATCTCTCAAGCATCTGTCCTTCCTTGTCTGATTTGTGGTTTGTTGAAAACTATAGTTTTATATATTTTGTTTCTTTTTGCTGCATTTTAATTGAAATTGTAAATCCAGGCACACCGCAGAGATATTGAGGGTTTGGTTTCAGACCATCACAATAAAGTGAATATCTTAATAAAGCAAGTCACACAATTTTTTTGGTTTCTCAGTGCATATAAAAGTTATGTTTACACCATACTGTAGTACATTAAGTGTGAAATAACATTATGTCTAAAAGACATATATAATTTAAAAATTCTCTATTGCTCAAAAATGCTAATGATTATCTGAGCCTTTGGCAAGTCATAATATTTTTGCTGGTGGAGGGTCTGGCCTCAGTGTAGATGGTGCTGACTGATCAGGGTGGTGATTGCTGAAGGTTGGTGTGGTTGTGGCCATTTCTTAAAATAAGACAACAATAAAGTTTGCCACATTGATTGGCTCTTCTTTTCACAAAAGATTTCTGTGTAGCATGAGATGCTGTTGGATAGCATTTTACCTACAGCAGAACATCTTTCAAACTTGGAGTCAATCCTCTTATACCATGATAAACCTGCTGCTTTATCAACTATGTTTATGGAATATTCTAAATCCTTTGTTCTCATTTCAACAATGTTCACAGCATCTTCACCAGGAGTAGATTCCATCTTCAGACACCACTTTCTTTGGCATCCATAGGAAGCAACTCCTCATCCACTCAAGTGGTATCAGCAATTCAGCTGCGTCTTCACGTTACACTTCTAGTTATACTTCTCTATTTCCACCACAGCTGCAGTGACTTCCTCCAGTGAAGTCTTGAACCTCTCAAAGTCATTCATGAGGGTTTTAATAAACTTCTTCCAAATTACTGTTAATGTTGATATTTTGTCCTCTTCTTGTGAATTATGGTTGTTTTTAATGGCATCTAGAATGTGGAATCCTTCCCAGAAGGTTTTCAATTGACTTTGCCCAGATCCATCAGAGGAATCACCATCTACGGCAGAAATAGCTTTACAAAATGTATTTCTTAAATAAAAAGACTTGAAAGTCAAAATTATTCCTTGATCCAGGGGCTGCAAAATGGATGTTGTCTTAGCAGGCAAGAAAACAGCATTCATCTCCTTGTACATCTCCATCAGAGCTCTTGGGCAACCAGGTGCACTGTCAGTGAGCCATAATATTTTGAATCTTTTTTTCTGAGCAGTAGGTCTCAACAGTAGGTTTAAAATATTCAGTAAACCTGTCATAGACAGATGTGTTGCCATCCAGGCTTTGTTTTTGCATTTCTAGAGCACAGGCAGAGTAGATTTAGCATAATTCTTAAGTGTCCAAGGATTATCAGAATGATAAGTGAGCATTGGCTTCAACTTAAAGTCACCAGCTGCATTAACCTCTGACTAGAGAGTCAGCCTGTCCTTTGAAGTTTTGAAGACAGGCATTGACTTCTGTTGAGCTATAAAATCTTATATGGCATCTTCTTTCAACATGAGTCTGTTTCATCTACCTTGAAAATCTGTTGTTTAGTGTAGCCACCGTCATCAATGATCTTAGCTAGACCTTCTGGATAACTTGCTGCAGCTTCTCCATCAGCACTTGCTGCTTCATCTTGCACTTTTGTGTTATGGAGATGGCTTCTTTCCTTAAACCTCATGAATGAATCTCTGCTAGCTTCAGATTTTTTCCTTCAGCTTTCTCACCTCTCTCAGCCTTCATTGAATTGAAGAGAATCAGGGCCTTGCCCTGGCTTAGGGGAATGTTATGACTATTTTGATCTGTCCAGACCACTCAAAATTTCTCCATATCAGCAATAAGGCTGTTTCACTTTCTTATCATTTGTGTGTGCTCACTGATGTAGCACTTTTAATTTCCTTTAAAGATTTTTCCCTTGCATTCAAACCGAGGCTAACCATTTAGTGCCAGAGGGCCAGCTTTCAGCCTGTCTCAGCTTTTGACATCCCTTTCTCACAAAGCTTAATCATTTCTAGTGATTTAATCATTTAAAGTGAGAAGCCTGTAACTCTTCCTGTCACTTGAACACTTAGAGGCCATTGTAGAGTTATTAATTGGCCTAATTTCCATATTGCTGTGTGTCAGGGAATAGCTAGGCCTGAGGGGAGAGAGAGGGAGGAGGGAACACCTGGTCGATGGAGCAGTCAGAACACGCACATTTATTGATTAAGACATTCCATGGGTGTGGTTCATGGCACCCCAAAGAATTACAATAGTAACATCAAGGATCGCGGGTTACAAATCACCATAACAGGTACAATAATGATGAGAGAGTTTAAAATATTGCATGAATTACTAAAATGTGAGACAGGGACAGTGAGCACATGCTGTTGAAAAAATAGTGACAGTAGACTTGCTCAAGGCGAGTGTGCCACAAACCTTTAATTTGCAAAAAAAAAAAAGCAATATCTGTGATGTGCAATAAAGAAAAGCACAATAAAATTAAGTGTGCCTGTATTTCATAAATTGCAATATTCAGGTTTTTATTATTATTGTTTTCTTGATAATCTGTTTTTATTATATTATGCCATTCTTTTTTAGCCAAACAAGAATTATTTTTAAATATGTGGCTTATTAGGTTTTCCATAAATATTTGGTATTATTGGTTTTTTGAGGTTTTTTTAAATTGAGGTGAAATTCACATAAAAAATGAAGCATTTTGGCCAGGCACAGTGGCTCACGCCTGTAATCCTAGCACTCTGGGAGGCCGAGGCGGGTGGATTGTTTGAGCTCAGGAGTTCAAGACCAGCCTGAGCAAGAGCGAGACCCCGTCTTTACTAAAAATAGAAAGGAAATTATACGGACAGCTAAAAACATATATATATATGTGTATATATATATATATATATATATATATATATATATATATATAAAATTAGCCGGGCATGGTGGTACATGACTGTAGTCCCAGCTACTCGGGAGGCTGAGGCAGGAGGATTGCTCGAGCCCAGGAGTTTGAGGTTGCTGTGAGCTAGGCTGACGCCACGGCACTCTAGCCCAGGCAACAGAGTGAGACTCTGTGTCAAAAAAAAAAAAAAAAAGGAAGCATTTTAAAGTAGACAATTTTGTGGCAAATAGGACATTCATAATGTTGTGCAACCACCACCTCTGGCTCCAAGATATTTTGGTCACCCCAAAATAAAACCCTATACCCATTAGGCACTTACTCCCCTTTACTCCTTGTCTCCACCACCCACCTGCTTTCTGTATCTGTGGATTTACCTATTCTGGATATTTCATACAACAGAAAAAATAGAATATGTGACCCTTTGTGTTTGGCTTCTTTCATTGGCATAATGTTTTAAAGGTTCATCCACATTGTAGCATGTGTCAGTTATTCCCTCCTTTTTACGACTGAATAATATTCCACTGGGTGTTTATATTCATTCATTTCATGATTTATATGTTGAATTCTGTTCATATCCATTGTTTATCCATTCATCCATTGATAGCAATTTGGATTTTTCCATCCTTAGACTATCGTGAATAGTGCTGCTATGAACATTCATGTACAATGTTTGTTTGAATACCTGTTTTCAATTCTCTTAGGTTTATACCTACAAGAAATTGCTGGGTTATATGGTAATCCTATGTCTGACTTACCATGAAATTTTTTTCCACAGTGACTGAATCATTTTACATTCCTACCAGTAATCTTTAGAGTTGCAATTTCTAGATATCCTTGCCAACACTAGTTATTTTCCATTTTATTGATTATAGACATCCTTGTGGGTAAGTGGTATTTAATTGTGGTTTTGATTTTCATTTTCCTAAAGATTAATGGTGTTGAGCATCTTTTCATGTGCTTAATGTCCATTTGTATATATCTTTTGGAGAAATCTCCATTTAAGCCCTTTGCCTGATTTTAAGTTGAGTTTGCCTTTTTGTGGTTAAGTTTAGTTCTCTATAAATTCTGGATATTAATCCCTTATCAGATATGTGATTTGAAATATTTCTCCTTTCTTAGGTTGTCTTTTCACTTTCTTGATAATGTTTCTGATGTTTGAAAATCTGTAGTTTTTACAAAGTCCAATTTATCTATTTTTTCTTTTGTTTTGTGTGCTGTCAGAGTCATATCTAAGAGTCCATTTCCAAATCCAAGGTCAAGAAGATTTGGCTCTATATTTTCTTCTAAGAGTTTTATAGATTTAGCTCTTACATGTGGGCTGATGGCCCATTCAAGTTCATTTTTGTTTATGGTGTGAGTTAGTGGTCCAACTTTACTCCTTTGCATGGAGTATCCAGTCATTCCAGCACCATTTGTTGAAGAGACTATTCTTTCCCACAAGGAATTATCTTGGCATCCTCTTTTTAAACATTATTAATTTCCTCTTTCTTTTTGTTTTACATACAGAATGTGGTCTGTACCAGTTTTATTTTTGTAATTATTTTAAAATTCTTTGTGGCCTTTTTGTAGTCAACTTTTATACATGTTGAATAAGTGCTTAAAAGTAGATACTACAAGGCCGGGCGCGGTGGCTCATGTCTGTAATCCTAGCACTCTGGGAGGCCGAGGCAAGCGGATTGTTTGAGCTCAGGAGTTCGAGACCAGCCTGAGAAAGAGCGAGACCCTGTCTCTACTAAAAATAGAAAGATATTAACTGGACAACTAAAAATATGTATAGAAAAAATTAGCCAGGCGTGGTGGCGCATGCCTGTAATCCCAGCTACCCAGGAGGCTGAGGCAAGAGGATCACTTGAGCCCAGGAGTTTGAGGTTGCTGTGAGCTAGGCTGACACCATGGCACTCCAGCCCAGGAAACAGAGTGAGACTGTGTCTCAACAACAACAATAACAAAAAAGTAGATACTACATATGTCTGTTTGTAAGACACAGAAATTTATGTCTATGTAGTACATAATCTCACATCGCATGTAATAAAATTACTAACAGTATTGTTTAAATTCTCTGTATTCCATATTTTGTCAGGTATTCTTACTCTATGATGGATTGAAAGAGATGGACCAACATTTACTATTGTGCTTTTACTTTTGTCTATTTATTTTTGTATTTCTAGTAGATTTTTCTTGTGTATTTTGTTGATACATTATCTAATCCATAAAGAATCTTAAAATTTTTATCTTCATTGTGGCATATATCCTGCATCATTAAACAATGAGTTCATTTATGATTTTTAATGTCTTTGGCCTAAAATTCAAATTTGTTTGCTGTTAATACAATGACCTCCATTCATTTTTGCTGACATTTGCTTGATTTATCTTTGTCTAACCTTTAATTTCAAACTTTGTAATTTTTTAATATATCTTTTACTTTTGTCATGTAAATAGCTTTTGGTGCCAACAAAGGAATTATTTCTTTTAACAGATTTTTTTATATCTACAGTTAAAACAGATGTGCTTGACAGATTTGCAATATTTTTCAATTTAATGTTTCCTTGGTTTTGTGTTTTTTTAGGTGAGTGGTATGTGTTGCGGGGGAGTGTACTTAATTTTTTCTTGGTAACTTGAAAGTTTTCTTGTCTTTTTGTTTTGGAGTCAATATTTGTGTCCCCCTAAAATTCATATGTTGAAAGCCTAACCCCCAAGGTGAAGGTATTTGGAGGTAGAAATTTGGAATGTAATTACATTTAGGTGAGGTTATGACAGTGAGGCCCCCACGATGGAATTAGTATCCTTATAAGAAGAGGAAAAGAGACCAGAGTGGGCATGAGTTCTCTCTCTCTCTTCGTTGGTCTCTCTTTCCTCACCACATGAGACCACGGCAAGACGGTGGCCGTCTGCAAGCCGGGAGGAGAGCTCTCACCAGGAAACCAAATCAGTAGCACCTTAATCTTGGACTTCCAGCCTCCAAACCTGTGAGGAATAAATTCTTGTTGTTGGAGCTTGTTGTACGGTATTTTGTTATGGCAAACCAAATTTACACTCTTTTTATTTCTTCTAGTGGTTATCTTTGTAAATTTAGAGTATATGTAACATTTATTTATTCATGAATTTTAATGTCAACTGTTCTTATACCATGAAAGATAAGATATTTAGTCTTAATAGATTAACTATTCAACAATATAGGTTTTGCTTTTGGAATTCAGCATTAAATTGTACAGTTGATTGCATTTGTCATCATGTTTTATGTTTTTTTTTTAAGAATGAATAAATGTTACATGCACTAAGAATACATACTTAACAATGACTTTCTCTTGCCTTTTATGTGAAGAATAATTTCACTATATGTAACATTTTGGGTCAGATTTTTCCTTTTCAGAATTGTCTATATATTTCTCTACTGTGTTCTGCCATTGAAAATAATTATTTGGGGAAATCTGAGGTCGGTCTGTTTTTCTTTTTCCAAGCAACTTGGCTTTTTTCTCACATTTTTATCCTTAAAGTTCTGAACACCGTCAGGACTTCAAATATTTTTCTCTTCCATTTTAATTTTCTGTTCTTCAGGAACTTCAATTATGCATATGTTGAATTTTCTTAACCTGCTTTTCTACATATTTTATTCTGTCTAAATTTTTTTTCTTCTTTTCCATTTTGCTTGTGTGATCTTTTTAAAGCTGCTCTCCTTGCATTAAATCTGTTTCCAGGAGTCTCTATTTTTATGTCTCCTGCTTCTACTGTGGTTTTTATATCTGCAACAGTTCTATTGTTATCTTAAATTTCCTTTTGCTAATCTTCCAACTCACTTTTACCCTTTTTTAACTTGTCTTTTAAAAAATTTCTCTAATCTCCTCCTTGAGTTCTTTTTGTCCCCAGTGTCCATTTTTCCCTTTAATTTCTTTAACATTTTAGATTAAATCATTAGAAATTTTTTCTGATGCTTGAAACAATTCTTATTCTGAAATGTATTCTTTATTATTATATTTATTTACTTTGTCCCTCCCCCACAGTAGCAATGACAAAGTTGAGGGCAATATTTATACAGAAATCTGATGTTGAACATTTTTGTCTCCTAAGTCATCTTTGAAGGAGGGAAATTCCATTAAGGCCTATAAATTTTTTTCGTGAATAGAGTTGCCAGATGCTGGAGAGTACACAGGGTCAGATGGAAACTTCGGCACAAGTTTGTTCCTTTAGAATACTTTGTCAGCACGTCCACTGAGTCAGCTGCCCCTGGAGATGACCTCATCCTGCTGAGCAGCAGCCCTGGGGCAGAGCCTGCACACCTGCCCAACTCTGGCTTGGGGGTTAGTATTCGCCAGTGTTTTCTCAGATGACCGCAGTCCACAGCCACCTCGCTGACTGCTCCTCACCCCAGAATGTTTGTTCCCCATCTTTAACGGAAAGTCAATCTAATTTTATTTATCCAAAAATTCTTCCAGTTTCTCTCCTGTCCAATTTTTTTTCTTAGTCTCTTTTGTCCCTATGTCATCTCTATCCATCTTTGGTTATTCCTTGTGTACATAATGTAGTGATACTCACTCCGTGACAGTTACACATGGCTTCAAATAGCAAAGTCAAAGTCACCACTACAGTCACCTTTCACATTCACTTCCCTCGTAGACAAGGTGCTTTCTATTCTACAGTTTGCCTGGTTTTTACACCATCCCTCGAATTCCCGGATGGATCTTGATATTTGACTTAAAATATACTGGTGTTTTGTGTCTCATCTTCATTTTCACAACATGCCTTAATCATGAAATTTTATTTGCTCTGCGTGAGTTTATTGTGTTCTTAAGATCCTCAAGTTGTGACAAGTTGAGTATGAAGTGATTGGTGCCACAGAATCAGGGGTAAAGAAAGGGAGTTAGGAGACAGAATATTTAAGACGATGTTTACAGATATTTTCTCATAATTTGTATTGATATTTTAAATAAGTATATTTTTATATTTTTATAGGTATAAATGTTGTTACAGAATAACTTGAAAAATGATGAAAACACAATTCTCCTTCAAGTATACACTCAGCACATGCCTAACATTTTTAAAGTTTATTTTTAGTTTTTATTATTAATATTATTTTTGATTGACAAATCATGCCTAAGTTATTAATGAGGGAACCAGCAGGAAGACAAATGTGATTCAAAGGAGAACTTGTGGCTCTTCTGTAGATAAAAATCAGTGAAAGGAAGGCTGCTAGGATAAGAATTCCAAGTTAGATGAAAAGAAGAGGTTAATGATTTACCTGAAAACACAGCCATAACCTTTGAGTTCTTTTTTTTTAACAGCTTTAAAGAGATATAATTGACATAAAATAAATGCGCATATGTAAAATATACATTTAGGTCTCTGTTGGCATTTGTATGCACTCCTGAACCCTCATCATTACCAAGATAACCATCATAAACATCGTCCCTAAAGCCTTCCTCACTTCCCTTTGGAATCACCCGTCTTGCAATGGTTCATGAACTGACATCCACAGACAGCCACTCTCTGCCACTGTAAATTAAACAGCATTTTCTAGAGTTTTATATAACTAGAAGAAGAATATACATTGGTTTAGGCCTGAATTCTTTCTATCAGCAAAATTATTTTGCAATTTATCTATATCGTAACACCTATTGATAACTCATTCCTTTTTTACTGTTGAGTTGTATTTCATTTTATGCATGTGCCACAGTTTGTTTAATCTACTCACCTGTTTATGGTGTCCATTTAGCTAAGTAGTAATTGGCACATGCATGTGAGGAAATTACCCAAGGTCAGTGAAGGAACCATCTGGAAGAACTAAATAAAGGTACCAGTGTTTGGTATTCACACAGGGCTGGGGACGGCGCCTTTTTGACCACCCACACTGCAGACGTGGATTTACAGAACTTCGAGCAGATTACACAGAAAGGTCTTGCCTCAACGACAGGGTATAATTATCCCTAGACTAAATATTGTATTATTAATATAAAAAGACAATCTATCATGGCCAACTGGAGTTTATCTCAGGAATGCAACGTTGATTTAATGTTCAAAATCCCATAAGTATACTCCCACTTCCATTTCCAGGAAGATAAAGTAGATGTACTTTTTTCTACTTCTCAACATATACACACATAAACACTAATTTACAAAAATAAGAAGATGCTCAAAGGTAGAGAAAAAGACAGACCAGCTAGGGACCTTAACCTAAGGAACAACTTGGTGATGAGCTCCCTGAGGTTTTTTGTTTGCTTGTTTGTTTGTTGTTTTGCCTCTTATATATTGGAATGGGTGTTGGAGAAGTCGGCTACCCAGACATGTCAACAGGTTCAAACAAAAATAGTCCAAAGAAAAGCCTACTCTTTCTAGCTGCAAGACCAGGAAAGGAGCAGCCTCATAAAACATTATCTTTTAGACAATAATTGCTCTACTCCAACCAAACACCACAGAAGGTGCTATGGCCCCATCCCCACCCATACCAGCAAAGGCCAAGTGTGAATCCTAAACTCCCAACCTCATGAGGTAATAAGCTTCTCCCCCCACCCAGGTTGGTACCAGGGTAGCCCCAGTAGAGAGCTGAGACTCTCAGTCTCCCCCAACCATAAGAAGCCTCCTGCTACCATGCGAGGAGCGTAGATTTCTAACTCTGCTGACAGCACTAGGAGGGTAAGAATACACATCCTGCATGGAGAGCAGAAAGGTGGAAGGGACAAAAATGTATTCAAATAAATAACAGCTGAGAATATTCCAAATTTGGCAAAAGACCAAGAAGCTGAGTAAACCCCCAAACAGGATCACCAAAGAAATTCACACAAAGACACATTATAACGTAACTTCTAAAAACTGAAGACAAAGAAAAAATATTGAAAGCAGCAAGAGAGAAAGGATATCTTACCTGTAGGTGGAAAACACTGTGAAAGACAATGAATTTTCCATTAGAAACCAAGAATCTCAGAAGAAAGTGGCACATTTTGTAAGTACTGAAAGAAAAAAAACCTGTCAATGCAGCATTTTATATCCTTCAGGATGAAGGGGAAATCGAGGCAGTCTTGAATGAAAGAAAACTAAGAGCATTTGTCACCAACAGACCAATCCTAAAAGAATAGCTAAATGAAGTTCTTTAAATATAAAGGAAATGATAAAATAAGGAATCTTGAAACATCAGGATAGAATAAAGAACATAGTAAAAATATAAGTAAATAAAATAAACTTTCCTTCTTCAATTTTCTAAATTGTTTTGTGGCTGAATCAAAATTATAATGCTGTCTTCTGTGGTTATAAATGTTTATAGAAAATTTTTAAGACCATTATATTATACATGGGGGAGAGTAAGGCACATAAAGACAGATATATGGTTTCTACATTTTGTTCATATTGGTAAAATTATGACACCAGTACACTGATATCTTATATATGTCTGATGTAATACCTAAAGCAACCACTAAAAAAGCTATACAAAGAAATACATTCTAAAATACTATAAATAAATAAAATTTGAATTATTTAAAAAGTTACAAGTAACCCACAGCAATGTGTAAAAAAGAAAAACAGAACAGAGAAACAAAAATAAAATGGTTGACTTAAGCTCTAACATATCAGCAATTACATTAAGTGTAAATGGTCTATATGTGCCAATTAGAAGACAGAAATTGGCAGAATAGATTAAAAAACATGACTCATGCTGTCTACAGGAAGCTCACTAAAAATAGAATGATATAGGCAGGTGGAAAGTAAAAGGATGAAGTAATATATAGCATGTAAACACTAATCAAAAGCAAACAGGAGTGGCAAACATTAATCAAAAGGAAGCAAAGTGGCTGTATTAATATTGGATAAACCAGACTTCAGAGTAAAGAAATTTACCAAAGACAGAGGATATTACAGGATGACAAAAAGGTCAATCACCAAGAAGGCATAGAAATCCTAAATAAATACTAAACAAGATAGCAGCAAAATATGACAAGAAAAAACACTATTAAAAGAATAAAAAACTAGAAAAGAACTGAAAAGTGAAGCAGACAAATTCACAATTATACTGGGAGACTTTAACATCCCTCTCTTAACAGTTAGTGCAACAAATAGACAAAGAATCAGCAAAGATAGAGAAACTCAAAAACACCATCAACCGACAAGACCTAATTGACATTGTAGAACTCTCCATCCATCAACACAGAATATACATTTTATTTAAGCACCCATGAAACTTATACTAACATAGATCATATCCCGGACCGTAAAACAAACCTTGATTAATTTGAAATTATTGGAATCACACAGAGTGTGTTTTTGGTTCACAATGAAATCAAGCTAGAAATCAATAACAGAAAAATCAAACACGCATACTTTAACCCATTGTCAAAGAGCCAGTCTGAAGGGAAATTTAAAACTACATTGAATTAAATGAAAAGAAAAATGCAAGATGTCAAAAAATTGGTGTGACATAGTTAAAATAGTGCATAGTGAAAGAAAAAAAACTACAGAACTAAATGCCTAAATTAGAAAAGAAAAATTCTTCTGCCTCAAGAACATACAAGAAGAGCCAAATAAACTTAAAGCAAGCACAAGGAAGGAAATAAGAGAGAGAGAGAAAGTGAGCAAAGAAACAGAGGACCAATATCAGGAATGAAGCAGGGAGTAGGCTACAGACGTCAAAAGGATGATGAGGGGTGATGTGCACAAGTCTCTACACACGCATTGGACAACTTTCATGAGATGGGCCAATTCCTAGTAAAGTAAGAGCTACCACGAGTCACAATATGAAAATGACTATTCAAATAGCTCTGAACTATTACAGAAATGGAATTTATAATTTAATAACTCACAAAAATGAAATCTCCCACTCCAGATGGTTTCACTGGAGAATTCACCACATGTTTAATATATAAAATCAATTCTACACAATCTCTTCCAGAAAACAGAAAAGGAAGGAACCCTTCCCAATTCCTTTCTTTTTCTTAAATTCTTTTTATTTTTAATTTCAAAATGTTAAGGGGGTACAAATGTTTTAGGTTACATGGATCACTGTTGTAATGCTTGAGTCCCGGCTGTAGGTGTGCCCATCACCCACATAGTGTTCATAGCACATATTATGTAGAATTTTGCTCCTCCCCTCCTCCCCGCTCTGCCCTGGTTGATTTCCACTGAGTTTTACTTCCCTTTGTGCACATGTGTGCTCATTGGTTAGTTCCAATTTAATAGTGAGTACCTGTGGTGTTTGTTTTTCCATTTTTGAGATACTTCATTTAGGAGATTGGTCTCCAATTACATCCAGATTGTTTCAAAAATATTAATTCATATTTTTTGTGGCTGATTAGTACTCTATGGTATACATATACCATATTTTATAAATCCACTCATGAATTGATGGGTACTTGGGTTGATTCCACATCTTTGCAATTGTGAATTGTGTTGCAATAAACATTTGAGTGCAGGTGAGGTATTTTTTGTTTGTTTTTGTTTGTTTTGTTTTTTATTTCAGAATATGAAGGGGGTACAAACGCTTTGGTTACATAGGTTGCCTTTGCACCTCCTGAGTCAGAGCTACAAGCCTACCCAACCCCCAAACAGGGTACACCACACCTGTTAGGTGTGAATTTACCCTTCCCCTCCTCTCTACTCCTACCTGCCCCACACCTGATGAATGTTACTTTCATATGTGCACATCCTTTCTTGAAGCTAGTCTTACCCTGATACTAAAACCAGAAGAAGGTAGTACAAAAAGGGAAACTATACCATATCCTTATGAATATAGATGCAAAAAATTCCTTTTTGAGACAGGGTTCCACTATATTGCCTAGGCTGGTCTTGAACTCCTGGGCTCAAGCAATCCTCCCACCTCAACCTCCTGAGTACCACCCGCTTAGATGCAAAAATTCTTAACAAAATATTGGCAAATAGAATTCAGCAAATATAAAAAGAATTATATACTATCACCAAGTGGGGTTTATTCCAGGTATGTAATGCTAACTCAATATTCAAAAATCAATCAATGTGAACCACAATACTAATAGACTAAAAAATAAAAATCATGTGATCATATAAATCAATGCAGAAAACACATTTCACCAAATCCAACACCAATTAATGATAAATATTGCCAGAAAAATGAGAATAAAGGAGACCTTTCTTGGCTTGATAAAGGTATGTATAAAACCCTACAGCTAACAGTATACTTAGTGATGAAAGACTGAATGCTTTCTCCCAAGATTGGCAACAAGGCAAAGATGTTTACCCTCATCAGCACTGTACAACACAGTACTGAATTTTTAGACAGTGCAATGAGGAGAGAAAGAAAATAAAAGGCACATAGATCAGAAAAGAAGAAATAAAACTGTCCCTCTTATTAAATGACATCGTTGTCTAAGTAGAAAATCTCAAAGAATCTAAACCAATAACAACAAAAAACAAAAAGCCCAAAACCACCACTGAGTTCAACAATGTCTTATAATAAAGATCAACACTCAAAAATTAGTTATATTTCTATATACTAGCAATGAACATATGGACACCAAAATTAGAAACGCAATACCACTTGTGATTGCTCAAAAAGAAAATGAAGTACTTAGGTATAAATCTAACTAATATGCACAGGACTTGTATGCTGGAAACTACAGAATGCTGATGAAGGAAATCAAAGAAGATCTAAATGAATGGAGAGACATACCATGTTCATGGCTGGAAGACTCAACATAGTAAAGATGTCAGTTCTCCCCTAGTTGATACTTCAGTTTAATACAATTCCTGTCAAAATGCCAGCCAGCTTTTTTATAAATATAGATAAGATAATCTAAATTTGATATAGAAATAACTAGAATGGCTAAGATAATTTTGAAAAAAATGAAACGGGAAGAATCAGTCTACTTAATTTCAAGACCTATTACATAGCTACAATAATCAGGAGTGTGTGGTACTGGCAAAGGAATAGACACAAAGATCAAGGGAACAGAAGAGAAAACCTAAAAATAAATAGGTAGGAAGTGTGGGTGGCTAAAAAAAGGCAACAGCAGGAATCCTTTAGATTGGGATCCCCAACCTATGGTGAGTTGTATAATTATTTTATTATATATTACAATGTAATAATAGCAGAAATAAAGTGTTCAATAAATGTCATGTGCTTGAATCATCCCGAAACCATTCCCCTCTTCCCCCAAATCCATGAAAAAATTGTCTCCCATGAAAATGGACTTTGGTGCCAAAAAAGTTGGAGACCACTGCTTTTGATGATGGAAATATTTTGTATCTTGCTTCTATCAATGTCAATGTCCTGGTTGTGACACTATGCTATAGTTTTGCAAGATGTTGCTACCACTGGGGGAAACCAGTGAAGGGTGCCCAGGATCTCTCTGTATTGTTCCTTACATCTCCATGTGAATCTACAAGTATCTCCAAGTAAAAAGTCCAATTAAATATGATTATCTTGATAGACACAGAAAATGCATCTGACAAAATATATCCATTCAGGATAGAATCTCTCAACAAGCTAGGAAAACAAGAGGACCTCCTAAACTTCATAAAGGACATCTGTGAACAACATAGCTGACATACACAATGGTAAGTCCATGAATGCTTCTCACCTAAGATCAAAATGTTCTTTTTTTAGGACCTCCAATACTACTGTTTGCACAGGACTTCTGACACATTCCTGCCATGATTTTGACAAAGCCATTCAAATAAGGGAGTTCTGCTGTCATCTTGATTGCCCTCCATATTCAGTTCATAGACCCTAACAGTGATCTGTTATAACCATCTACCAAATGCAAATTCTCTTCGTGTTTTAATTGTTCATGTTGTGAAAACAGGTATAGTGGGAGACATGTCTCTTCAAAATATGTTTTTATTAAAAGTTCTCAGATCCAGGGGAATGATTATTTTCAATGCACAGTGAACCAAAGGGTTTGGGAAAGATCAAATAACAAGAAACATTTTATTCATGGGTAATTCTAAATCAAACTAGGGTAATGGGCCATTTTGTTTAGCTCTAAGGTTAACCTTCTTTAGCATTCCAAGAGTCAGGATATATCCTGTATGCTGTTATTGTTAATAAAAATTATCAAAAATAAGAGAAAATGGCAAAAGGAATACATGTCAACCTTACATTGAACGTACATTTAACCTTATCGAACAGCTGCACCTAAGAATTATTTGATGTTCTAGGGAGCAGTAACTGGTGGGCTTACCATTATTGACTGCCAGAGTTTGTAAGGTTGGATGTTAATTTAATACAAGATTGATGAATTGCCAGTTATTTTTGTCTACTGGGGATGAAATGATTTCTGTGTGGTAGAAATAATTGCACCCAAAGCAGCATTTTTCCCCACTGAATGTGTGCATCTGCTGTGTATACTTCCTCCTATTCTCTTTTGAACCATCTTTGCCATCCTCTTCTCATTAATAAGTTAAATAAATGTGATCCTTGATAAATGAGGTAGGTGTTCAGCTGTTTGACAATTAAACTTTGATGTAAATGAAAAGATAGGATGTGGTCTATGTTGTTTACACTGGCCTTCACGTAGGGCCCATGGGGGAGGATGGGCTTCAGGCCAGTCTATGGCCATTTTGCACTAGCCCAGATGCCTGGGAACTCCTTCCTTCGTAGTTATTGTGTGCTTGCTATACGTGCAGCATGTGCTGGAAGTTGTAACTACAATTTTGGTTATTTCAATGGGAATATCTTGTGTTAGAGCTTTTCTTTCCTTTGTTTCTCTTAAATGTTACCACATAAGACTCTATGAACAACTCTAATTCATAGGCTTAAATGATCTTAATTTGTTAATTATCCCGGAACACTAGGAGCATGTATTAGAGCTTCCATTCCAGGAATTCACTGGAGTCCATGTCCAACAAAAGTGGCACCTTGGCTGTGCTGCGTGCAGAAGATATATTGAGGCCAGCAGAGGGTCCATTTCTCTGCTTGATTGAAATAGATTTTTCAGAACAGAACTACCTGCTCAGGAATTAGGACCTCGTAGCCCAAATCTAGGGGCATGAGGATTTTTTTTTTTTAAAAAGAACACAATATACGACCTTTTTTAAAAAAGAGAAATTATTTTTGATCTGAACAAAATTAAACTGAGGTGAGGAATAGCCTCCGAGTAGTAGAAACTGAAGGTATTGTTTTTAATATGTAAGTTAGTTAGACACAGAAAAACTCAGGCTGCATACTCTTACATTGTAGAAGCAGTTATTTGCTTTAAGTTCTAGAATCCTACACAGCCTCCATCTCCTGACAAATCTTTTGCTAACAGAATTGTATCAGCAGCTACAGAATAAGAGCTTTGTAATCAGTGATTATTGGCAAAGATTCTTGGGAGGTCTGAGTTTTACTGATGACCAGGTGGAGCACAGACAAGATGCTGAGTGGAGCAGCCCAGGACAGGAGCTCGTCAGAGAAAGCTGCAAGGTGGGGACTGGGAAAGAAATAATTCCTTACCCACTTGCTTAATGCGGCTGGGGCAGATATTTATGCTACCAATACCTTTCAACCACCGGGTCAGTTCCAGAAATGCATGAAAGTTTCCTTTCCAGGTTTTTAAAAAGCCCATATTAACAAATACAGGCCTTAAATGACAAACAGCATCTCTCGAGGCATGACGTAGCCATTCACCTCTGTTGCCATGAGAAAGCGCCTGCTACAGCGGCACCTGCACCCCTTCCGTGCAGACGCCTTTATGTGGCAGAAGACCCTCAAGAATCTGGGGAAGAGTCTTCTTCCTCTGTGCCCAATCGAATACGTAAACAATAAAATACCAGGTCCATTTGTGACAAAGAACACGGCTGAGATGATTTGTGTCGTCACACGGGGGCACCCCCGAGACTTGCCCTGGGTTCCAGCCTTGTTGGCAGGCGGCAGCCCCTGGATTGTGGTGGGCTCCGCTGCTCCTCTTGTCCTGTCCTCTCGGGTCAGCATGGTGCCTGGAAGCCATGCGATCGCCGCTCCTTTTACATCAGCAAAGGTGCACTTATGTGGAAAGTGATTGCAGAAGGGTGAAGGTCTACTGTTTCTAAATTTGGAATTTTAGAGTTTAGTAAAGTGCATACTGTGAAATACCTCATTTAAAGAGCTGAGTCAATACATGAGGGACTGTCCAATCTTCAACTTCTCTTTCGGTATGAGATGTTATATGTATATGTATATATGATATCTATTCTATTTTATATATAGTATACTTATGTTTATATTTATGTATTTAAATATTCACATAGTGTAAAACTGGAAAGCATATATATATACACATGTAATAAGAGCAAATTGAGTTGAGGACCTCTAAGATGGTGCATAGCTTGTTTTATCCTTTTGAAAAGCGCACGGCCCTCTCCAAACACGTGCCAGGCGGTTTGAGGCAGGGACCACGCCTCAAATATGTGTCACGCTCAGGCCGTGCAGCAGCTCCCATGTGATGACACAAATCATCTCAGCGGTGTTCTGTGTAACAAATGGGGCTGGTATTTTATTGATTATGTATTCGATTGGGCACAGAGGAAGAAGACTCTTCCCCAGATTCTTGAGGGTCTTCTGCCAAATAAAGGCGTCTCTGCACGGAAGGGGTGCAGGTGCCGCTGTAGCAGGCGCTTTCTCACGGCAACAGAGGTGAATGGCTGCGTCATGCTTCGAGAGATGCTGTTTGTCATTTAAGGCCTGTATTTTTTTTTTTAATCCTTTTTTTTTTTTTTTTTTTTGAGACAGAGTCTTGCTCTGTCACCCGGGCTAGAGTGCTGTGGCGTCAGACTAGCTCACAGCAACCTCAAACTCCTGGACTCAAGTGATCCTCCTGCCTCTCTTCCCAAGTAGCTGGGACTACAGGCATGTGCCACCATGCCCAGCTAATTTTTTCTATATATATCTTTTTAGTTGTCCAGCCAATTTCTTTCTATTTTTTTAGTAGAGATGGGATCTCGCTCTTCCTCAGGCTGGTCTTGAACTCCTGACCTCTAGCGATCTGCCTGCCTCGGCCTCCCAGAGTTCTAGGATTATAGGCGTGAGCCACCGCGCTCGGCCTAAGGCCTGTATTTGTTAATATGGGCTTTCATGCATTTCTGATGCTGACCTGGTGTAGTGACACGTATTATACCTTTTGCCTTCCCAGAGCATGACACGCAGCATGAGCTGCAGATGAATGTTTGATCATCGTGGAGATGGATCAAATGTATTCTCCACTCTCAGCTGGAGTCGCGGATCTGCGTGGCCAGCCCCACACGGGGAAGCTGGAAGCCGTGCAGTGCGGCGCGGCCCCAGCAGCAAGTGCTCTTGAGAACTGAGATCCTTCCCCGCAGTCAACGCTGCATCCACTGGTGCATGGGACCCTGGGCCACCGGGCAGGGCCACCTGAAGAAGACCTGGCTTTACGGGTATAGATGGTGAAGGTGACGCCGCTCAGCTGGAAGTTGTGCCTCAAACAAGCATCCTCTGGTCAGTCAGAGGTTGTTCTCTCAGGAGACGAGGAGCGGGTCCCCCCTGCTCCGGCTCTCCTCACAGGAGCATCCTCGGTGAGGCCTGTCCTTGCCCCACTGCCCGGCCATCGCCGGGTCGCCTAATGGGCCTTACTTGAATGAAGAGCCCGTCCACTGAACTCCCCGCCTGTTCCCAGCTCCTGGTTTTGATCAAAACTCAGTCATGCCCACGAAACTAGGAATTTGATCTTTAAAAAAGAAAAAACTGCAGTGAGAAACAAAGAGCTGCTTCTTTTGTCACCCGGAGTTCCCCACTGTAGACATTTGCGTCTGCTTGGCGATATTACAAGCCAGAAAATTCATAAGGCCAAATAAGGGACCGGGAAATTCCTCAGAGGGCTTGTGAATGGAACACACATCTCAGTCTGGTGTGGAAAACTAAGCTGCTGCTCAGTCACTGCTCCCGTCAGCATTCCAGGGCCCGGCTTTGGCATTACAGCCGGTCTGATCCCGTCTCCTCTGTCCACACACTCCAGGCTACACAAAAGTAAGGCACGGGTACAATGTTAAGCTCTTTTATGTTTTTTCAGAGGGCAAGCTCAGCTTGGGGGAAACAATATGTTGAAGTCAAGCAGAGAAAATTAGAAGTATGAAAACCATCTCTGTGCATTTCCCTCTGCCCCATCTCCCCAGCCACCCTTTCAAACTCCAGCCCTAACTTCTTGTTCCCAACCTTGCACTAATACAATGTGACATTCTCAGGCCTGGAATTTGGTCTTTCAAAGCTGGTTCTGCTCCAAGTCCTCTGTGACCTTTCATTACTTTCCTCCACACCCCCTCATCTGAGCTGCCCACGTCTAAATGGAGCCTACATTTCTGTGTGTGTGTGTGTGTGTGTGTGTGTGTGTGAGAGAGAGAGAGAGAGAGAGACAGAGACAGAGAGACAGAGAGACAGAAAGAGGCGACTCAAGTGCTGCCTTTTGTGACCCAGCTTTGGAGATTGCACAGCATCACTTCTGCTGCGTTCCACCCCCAGCCCCTCCAAGCCAGACAGTCACCAAGATTCCTGAGACAGAGAGACAGGGCAAGAGAGCAAGACAGAGACAGAGGGAGATGCAGGGAATGAGAGAGAGAAGAGAGAGGGAGGAAGAGAGACAGAAATAGAGACAGAGACAAAATGAAAGCAAGAGAGACAGAGAAAGAGAGAAACAGAGACAGTGAGAAAGCAAAAGAGTGAGCAAGAGAGGGCCGTGACAGATACAGAGATTGGGAGGCAGAGACAGGGAGGGAAAGAGATAGAGACAGAGAGAGATTACATACTTCAGCACATTCCAGTTTCAACCTGGAGCAGAGAGAGCAGAATCCAGTCAAGTTGCAGAACTGATGTGTCCGAATCTCTTTTCTTTCCCAACCAATAATCCGTTTTCACATTTTAATTGGAAAAACTACTGAGATTGAGCACCTAAGAAAAGTCATTTTCCTGGTGTGATCGCAGCCAGTCGGGGCAGCTCGTGGCCTGAGTGCCCCGCCCCTGGCAGGCCTTCATGAAGAGCCCACTCTGCGGGGAGGGCCCCCGCCTCACTGTGCATCTGGGGACCGGGTGGCCCAGGAGGGCCGTGGGCTCGCTGGGGCCCACTGTCACAGTCCCATGGGAGCCAAGAGCCCCATCGTCCCTGCCCCTCCTTGTCCTGCCTGTGCCCTGGTCTCCCCTGGATGTGAACTCGCTTCTCAGGAGGGCAGCCAGGTGCCACGGGCTTCCCCGGGAGACAGCCGGCAGGGGACTTCTCAGACTCAAGAAGAGAAAGAGGGTGGCTTTCCGGATGGCTGGCCCATGGCTGGCAAGTTCTTCTCTCTTTCAATTCTAAGGCTTTCTTGGGATACCAGTTATTATTTTCATTCTTTAAGATACATTCAAACATGAACAACATGAACAAATATGCATTACCACTGTCACTTTATGGTGACATAGGATCTTAGGTATTAGGCAGAAGGTGTGGACCCAAAACCTGTTCTTTTCTCTTATTATTAATTGGACGATAGAAGTGCGTTTTAAATTAATTTGCCATTTGCTTTCAGCGCTCACACATGAACAGTGACTGGGTCGGGTTGGGCTGCGGCCAGGTCACCTCCTCACCCGACCGTGACCAACCTGTGCACTGGCTCTGCTGGGTGCTGTGCTGAGCAGGCTGGGTCAGGGTGACGGGCCAACCGCCGTCATGCCATTTCTTAGCCATGCACAGCAGTCTCAGGAAGTCGCAGCAAAAGAGTAGACTTAGAATGTGTAGAAGGACCACCCCTGCAAATACAATTCTCTGTCCTGGGCAGAAGACACTAAACATGTATGTGTCACTGATGGCCAGTTGGCATCTCTGCACGTAGGTGCAGGGCTGTTACTGAGGATGGAGAAGTTGTCATGGAGACCGAGAGACTGCATCTCTAAGCAGTGTCTGCCGACAGGCCCAGTCTGCTTGGAGAATATACTGTTTCATGGCACTATTCTCCGTTGGGGGAAAAGAGCTTTACTTTTTAGAGTAAACATATGCAGAAAAATTTCTACCAAAACAAAAGCTGAAATCTATTAATGGCCTGGAATCCTGTTTACACCATAGAAATCCTCATAGAAATACTGTGTGAAGTATTGTGCAATCCCAATCCCAAAGGTGCCCTGGAGAATGAGGACCACCAGTTCCAAGTTCTCTGATGTCATTGATTCCAGAGAAGGCTCTGTTCTCCAATTTCGCCTGAAAAGTAACAGATTTCCTAATGCTGTTTTTTTCTTGGGTAAGCAGGAGCTTACAACATTTTTTAAAAATCAGCTTTATTGAGAGAGATAATTTACCTGCAGTATTCTGGAATCTTTACAGTATAGAGTCCAGTGAGTTGTTATAGTCATGACACTACAAGCAAGATACAGAACATTTCCATAACCCCTAAAAGATTCCTTGTCCCTGGTCCCTGTCTGCAGTCTGTCCTTCCCCCTGCTGCTGGCCCCAGCCAACCACTGACCTGCCTTTTGTCATGAAAAATCAGTTCACCTTTCCTAGAATGTTCTCTAAGTGAAATCACGTAGTAAGTGGTCTTTTGTACCTGGCTACTTTTGCTCAGTGTGATGATTTTGAGGTTCATCCATACTTTTGCGTCTATCGTTAGTTTGTTGCTTTTTTTGTCGAGTATTACTCATTATATGGAAATTCTACCCATGCACCTGTTGGTGACATTTGAGTGGTTCCCAGTTTCATCTTATGAATAATGCTGCTATGAACATTCATGTTTACATCTCTGTGCGGACGTCTCTCATGGTTAAATACTTAATAACAGAAAGTCTAGGTTACATATTCACTCTATATTTAACTTTTCAAGAAACTGCCAGTTGTCCAAAATGGTTTCACAGTTGCAGTTGGCCTGCATCTTTGCCACATTGGGTCAGTCTTCTTCCTTCATCCTGGTGGGCATGAGGCGCTGTCTCACAGTGGCTAGTTGTGGTTCCGATTTGCATTTTCCTGGTGACTAATGACGTCGGGCATCTTTTCATGAGCTTGTTGGCCATCGTATCTCTGCTTTTAAAGAGTGCCTATTTAAATCTTTTGCCTATTTTTAAAAAAATAGATTATTTGTCTTCTTATTTCCCCAGAGTATTCAGGTAGTTGTTTTTTGTATTTTCCACAAACTCTATAGTCATCATCTTCAAGAGTTTCCATTTCCACCATAATGGAAGCGGAATTCCTGGCAAATTTTGTGCACAGAACCCCTACTGCCTGTTCCATAGTTGGAGTGATTTAACAGGTGGGTACATTCAGGAGCTACATCCTTTCCTTATAAGAAAACAAGTGAAATGATTTAATTTTCTAAGAAGAAAAGTTTCAAACAAAGTCCATTTTTTCCTTCTGGTCAATTGCACCATCAGGATAATCTTTTTTTTTTTTTCAGTAAAATTTTGGAACACAACTTTCTCCATGTTCTGTCATTATATTTTGAATTTTATTCATTAATTGGTTAATGACGAGTAATTTTAAAAACAACTTTTTGCTTGAATTCAATCATTGACACAAAAACAATGTGTCTTTAGAGATATCCAAACTGATTAAATTATCCTTATTTCCACAGGATCTGCTTTAATATATGCACTAGCATCACTTCTCAGGCAAATATCTGATTTCTTTACATATTATTTTAAGTGCTTAAGCACTTTGACTCACAAAGGCTAAACATTATTTCCACAACCCTGAATACAGCATTAATTTGCGTAATAAACCCTTTCTTTACATGTAGTACCAACTCAAACTCTATTGTAAGTGAAATCCAAATTATTGCCAAGTTCTGAATTAAGGGAATCCAAATTTAGGAGTTTTGCAGAATTGAGCAGCCATCTTTGCCACTTGTGATTCAGATTGGGCCCGCATTGTACCATGTGTTAGCACTGAGGGGGCACATATTTATATTTCAATATTGGGTGCTCCTCTTTCTACACACCGCTTTTAAAGGAAAGCCCCTGACAAATTTTAGAAAGTAAAATCTTTCTATTTGCCCCTTTCAAATGTGTGGTTCTGCTCGCTCACTATCAACTTCTTTGACTTCCATGCCAACCCAGACATTAAGCAGAAGGAAAGTTTGGACCTATATTCTTAACTTAGAGTCTCAAATTTGAACTCTATCAACATGCCAAGTCCTGACACAGAGCAACCAGCTAGAAAGAGCAGGAAATTCTACATGTTGGGGCCTCTAATTTAGTCTGAGTAAGAAAGCAGTTCTTTACATTTTTCCTCCCAAGATAGTATAAGTTTCTGTCTTGCAAATAAAAAGATTTTGCATCATTAAATGATTACAATGGATTAATAATAGCTTGGGGTTGACAGCTCTGTAATAACAAACCATATCTTCTTTCTGATTATTTATCATACTAATGGAGATCATATTTTTATGTTATTCCCTGATGCTTTTCCCTACCAAGCAATCCGTTTTTCCCTAACCCTGCATCCTTTCTGTCATTACGGACAAGGGAATGAGGTTTGTCACTCAGAGGAAGGGAAAGGACAGGAGACAGAGATGTGCTCAGGGTAAGAAAGTAAGAGGATATGATATCGGGAAGGTTCCCACCAGACAGAAATGGGATATCCTCTAGAACGGGGAAGGAAGAGAGAGAAAATCGGAGACTCTCCCTGAGTCTTCAGTAAGTGACCTACTGCCTCATCTTCCTACATCTGGGCAAAGGTGGGTCGTAAGGGAACCGCGCACAGAAGCCCAGGTGGGCTGGGAGACAGCTTCCCTCCCCCTCCCGGGATGCCTGGGGCTGGCCCAGCAGCCGGACCAGAGGAGCTGCCTAGTGGGATGGACCTGAGGCAGTCGCCTGGTCTCCTGAAGGCACACCTACCTGTTCAGTGCCGGTAACCCAGGGGTCCCAAATGCCCTGAGTGTGGGGCGGGAGGTACTGAAGGGACCAGTGGGGGCCACAGCACGTGAAGGCCTCAGTGCGTGGAGAACAAAATTTCAGAGACCTTGGACTTCAGCATCAGGGGCCAGCAGGAACCCAACAGGGAAAATGGGCCTTGTTTTGGCAGCCACAGCACCAAGAGCTGGAGGAGAGGCCCAAACACCGCCCGGTGGAGGCCGTGTTCAGCTCGGGCAGCCAGACACAGAGCCACCCTCTGGGGAGTGCGACCTCCCTCTGCACCCAGGCCAGCAGCGGAGGCAGAAAATGACGCTGGGGGCTTCGACTTTGGACTCCCAGTCCCCAAGTGGGGGTTTAGCAGAAACAGTGTGCTTCCCATGAAGAGGCAAGTGCCCCTTTAATCAATAACAATAGCCGACGTTGACCGTGCGGCTCACGACAACCCCATTTAGAGTCCGTGCTACTGTTTACCCCCGTTTTCCGGACAAGGCAACCAAGGCTCCGAGAGAAGGACCGCGGGGCTCGTGAGCAGGGAAGCTGAAGCGCCTGCCATTTCCTCCCCGGCTACCAGAGGGGAAGCCCCGGACCAGGGAGCCCCGCCGGGCTGGCCCAGGCCGGGAAACGTGCTTCGCACAGCTCTGAGTCCTGCGCTGTGCCGGCCCTTGCGTGGCTTCCCAAAGGAGCCGTTCGTTCTTCTCCCAGCGCAGGGCCGACAGGGCTGCCGGGTGGAAATGGAGCTCCACAGATACTTTCTGTTTCTTTTAGCTAATAATATAGAACACTGGTGCATCAAGCTATTGACTGTAGCTTCTAAAAAGCATCTGAAAAAACAGGTTCAAGTTAAAATTCCCACCTGCCCGCAGGTCCCTTCAAAAAGGGTGGACCCCTCCCCACCCGGGGCTCCTGGCAAACAACCCGACAGGCACTCTGAGAAATGAAAGGCTCTGGGTGCGGTAAAGGGGCCTGAGCTATTGCTGGGGAGCCCAGGTGCACGGCTGGAGGTAGGGGGCCCGCGATGGTGTGACCCGTCAGCTACAGCTCACGCACCAAGTCCGGCCTCCCAGGCGTGGGCTGCAGCCACCAGTCCCTGCGCAAAGCTCTGCCCCAGGCCCCACCGCAGCCCTGCTCCTCCCCTGTCAGCCCTTGAAGCACCTGTGTCGCCCACCGAGAAGGCCCCTCCCAGGGCCACACCCTCAAATGTCCCCTCACAGCTTACCTCCAGGGACCACATCACTTATACCCATTCATCTTTTGTCTCTTCCATCTCATCAACAATGAATTAAATAATGCGTTTTCCCTTCCCCTGAAAGTCAAATCTGAAACTTAGTGTCTCCATCTTTGAAGTCGTCAGTGCAGGGTCATATTCTTATTTCAGGAATGCCGCTGGCCCAAGCACCTCTTGGAATTCCCTGACAGAACCCAAGCCACCTTCCTTTGAGTCGCTCCGCGGAGGGCGACCTTTGACTTTAAGGGAGGCCTGACTTTTAGAACTGGGACTCTGTGCTCTGTGGAGGCAGGAACCGTGGCAACAAGAGCCCGGGAGTTGGGGCAGACATCGGACTCGGAAGATCTCCGACGGCACACGGGAGCCCTCTCTCCAGGGCCTCCCACACCCGGAGCCTCCAGCCCCCGGCACAGGGGACACCACAGGGTACACCAGTAAGTCTGCTATGGAACTAGGAGGGTGGTGGTGACGGATGGTGATGACTGCCATGTGCTCTGAGGGCCCCTGCTGTGCCACACACTGCACACCTGTTTCTAATTGCCACTTCCACGTCACCGCTGAGGAAACCAAGACTCAGAGGTGCCAGTGCTCATCCATCACGGCTACCGTTTCATGCGCACTTACCCTTGGCCAGGATCCTATTAACTGGTTTAAATGCATCATCTTATTTAATCCTCCCAACAACCTACTGAACATACAACTATTATTATTTTTATTGTTCCAGTTTTACAGATGAGGACATGGATACCTGGAGAGGCTGAGCAACCTGCTGAAAGGTGTTCCACTGACAGTCTGCAAGCCAGGTCCCTCTGGCTGGGAGTTCCGTCTTTGGAACCTCCTTTCCTTAGGCCTTCCAAACCCTGCCGCTGGCTGCAGCTGGGCCCTGCCCTGGAGCACCCGCCCCCACTTCCCTCTGGGTCTGTCCTCCTTTCCCAAGGAGTTGGGCAGCTCTTATCCAAGAAGGCAATCTGCACGGGGCTGACTTTCCAATCCCCGTGGAGGCCCAACCCACACCGCGGAGAGAACCACTTCAAACCAGTCTTACCGAAGACATCTGAGAAGCTCTGGGGAGATGTAGCTTGAGCATTCAGCTTAGACATGCTTTTAAATGTTTCCAAAGAAATATGATTAAATCCGTAAAAGATTTGAATAACTTAATGTTTGTTTGCATTGCAAAAGATATGTTTATGTACCTTGGCATTTCCAGACTGAATGAAAGTGGTACTCAACCTGGCATCTCATGGACTTCCAGGGCGATGTGATAGTCAAAGCTGGCATCAGTGAACATTCTGCAGTTCACAAATGCTGCTGGGAAGCAGCTCCTGTCTCAGTGTGGAACCTTTGTGTGCATTCTGACCTTACTTGCGTAACTCAGACCAATCTTGAGGAGCAAACTGCAGTGTTCATGTTGTTGTAACACAGCGTTTGCCTGTGTGAATAGAGGCAGAAATCGTCTCCAGAGCTCTCTATCAACAAAAAGTGTATCACTGGTATGACTCCTGGAGATGTTTTACACATCACAAAACAGATGTTAAATATGCCCAGATGTGCACACGGTGAGCCTTGTGTGTGCCCGACGCAGCTCTGGACCCCTCTTCCCAGGATAGCTTTCCGTGAGATGTGGGGGACCAGCTGGGGAGAGGGTGGATGTCTCTCCCAGAGACTCACAAAGGCAAACTCGAGCACCCAAGGGGGGCAGGATGAGGAGGTGCCACATGGCGCCTCCCACAGGCCCAGACTGAGTGATTTCAATGATGTCCTCAAGTGTAATGTGCAATTATGCAGTGATGTACTGGCTTCTTGGCTTGCCAGGGAGCAATATGTCCCCACTTAAATACATTTTCTGGGAGGAATGTCTATATCATCCATTATTAAGAAAGTCCACTTTCTTAAATGAGTGCCCTAGGGGTCAAGTGTAAAAGCTTTTTGGGAATTCTTATGAAGCTAGTGTGGCTGCTCTGAGACGTCCAGTTCAAGAGATGTTCCGATGCCCAGATCAGTTGGAAGTGCCATCCCGTGCTCTGTATTTGCAGGACGTCCTGGGATTTGCTCGGACACCCTCGGGGAGGAGGTCTGCCAGCTGCCACGTTGTTGGCACAACACACATTGTGGGTCATGAAGCCAAGAGGCCACAGTTCATACGGGCATGTATTTGGGACTGGGGCGTGCCTGCAGCATCTTCATACAGTGTGGCACTCAGCGGCCACACAGGTGGTGGTGCACCTGCTTAAGTCACTGCCCAGGAACACTCAGAGTTCCTACGGGAACGCCAGCTCCATACTGCGTGATTCTGGCCAAATCATGCAGTGTGCCTAAGCTGCTAGTTTTCTCATCTGTAAAATGGAAATAGGAAAACCCGAAAGGCACGGGCTGTTGTGAGGCTAAATGAGATAGCATACGCGGGCCCTCCCATGTCAGAAGCACTGACTATTGATATGTGGACCAGTCTGAGGTCATGGAAAGAGGGTGGTGTGGACAGACCCGGGAGGACCGGTGCGTCTGCAGGCCGTGAGCGGTGCAGCCGTGCGTTCAGGTTCCCACGCCACGCTGCCTCGGCGGCTGCTGGAGAGAACAGCTGCCCTGTCACTCTAAAGGACACAGACAAGCAGCCTCCAGTCCCCTCTTGCACACAGCAGCTTGCATTGCCCAGCCAGGCCTGATAGTTCTATCTGTCCACTTGCCTGGGCCATGAGGTGCCCAATAGTTGGTCCAACATTATTCTGGATGTTTCTGTGAGGGTGTTTTGGGACGAGATTAATGTTTAAATCTGTAGACTGAGTAAAGCAAAGCAGACTGGCTTCCCCAGTGCAGGTGGGCCTCATCCAATCAGTTGAAGGCCTGAACAAGAAGTCTGCCCTCCCGGAGGCCTCTGTGAAGAGAGAATTCTTGAGCTGGCTGCCTCCACACTTCACCTGCAACGTTGGCTCTTCCTGCCTGGCTGCCTCCAAGGTGGGACATTCACTTTGATGCTGCCTTTGGACTGGAACTGAAACATCAGGTCGTCCTGGGTGTCCAGCCTGCCAGCCGTTGGACTGGAACTGCACCGTGGCCCTCCTCGGGGTCAGGCCTTTGAACTCACACTGGAGCTAAACTATCGATTCTCCTGGGTCCCCAGCCTGCCCCTCCCCCTGCAGACTGTGGAACTCGTCAGTCTCCATGATCGCGTGAGCCTGCTCTTTATCCCACACCTGTCTGCGGGTGCGGGCATCCTAGCGGCTCTGCTTCACTGGAGAACGCCGACTAACACACGAGACGTTTTTTGGTTCACTTTAGGTCACTTCATCTGTGAAAGAACGTGGAGATGGGGAAGAGAGCCCCACTGTGTCATTTGCCAGGCTTCCTGCCGGACAGCAAGCAGGCCCAGTGCCAACGCAGAGCGGTCAGGGACACGTGCCACTCCAGCTGCATTGGAGAGTACCCGAGTGCAGAAGCTTCTGGGTGACTGTCTCCCACATTTTCAAGATTGCCCAAATCCCACCATATGATATTGTAAACCTCCTTTCCTGACTTCTTGGTGAGGTTTTAATGGAGCTACGTGATGACAGGAGATATCTGAAATGCAAATTTCACCAACCATCCCACTACGTAAGTGCAGCATGCTGAGACTTTTTTGTTCTTGATTTCTATTTTGTTTTTATTGTGGAAAGTTTAGAAAACTCAAAGAGATACAAAAAAGGAATGCTGTAAGTAACTGCAATCTCAGCACCTGCAGGTGTGGCACGGGTGTGGCACAGCTGTGTGACATTTAAGGACACAGCATTTTCCCTCTGTGTGGCCAGTGGACGGCGGCCCCATTATCTATTTGCCAGATCGATGTGCGGGAGGATTTGGCTTTGGCTGGGGAAGGAGGAGTCGGGGCTGGACACTGTTGGGGGATGGGAAGGGATGGAAGAGTGGGCCTCCACCCCGAGCCCACAAGGACCAGAGTCCAGCAGCCCTGTTCCTGGACACCTCTCGGGAAGCAGCGGTGCAAGGCCTGGGACCTTTGGGCCTTGTTCCTGAGGACATTTGAATGTTTCCTGGCCACACCCCGAAACAACTGGGGAAATGAGACAGTCGGGGTGAAGCTGCTTCCTTGGCAGGTGGAGGCCCAGAGCCATCCTAGCTAAGGTGAGACGGGACCCCGTGTAAGTGCATGTCGCCTCAGGCCCGTGAGGCTGGAAACACCGAGGACAATGCCATCTGGCCCTTTGTTCTACGCGTAGATACAAAATCGTTATGGTTCTTTTACAAAATTGGGACACTTTATGTGCAGTTTTGTATCCTTTCTTTTTTTAGGGTTATAGTTTTATTTTTATACTTTCTCTTTTTATGATCTAAACTTTCTATAATAAGCACGCATTGCTTTATAGCCAGAAAAATTCATGTGATTAATAAAAAGAGGAGGTAGATGGGTTGCTGAGAGGCTGACTAAGCAGTCAGCAGGCGGTGGGCAGCGGCAGAGGGTAGTAATGCATCTACTCTTCAGAACTGCTGCAGCACATGCCCTGCAGGCGGTTTTATGGTTTTTAAGTAAGGACTGTAGGTTTTATCTTGTTTTTTTCTTTTACTAATTCATGCAAGGCTATGAGCTGAGAAAATTGGCACAGCAGGTTGCAAGTTGCTGCCAAAGTCTTGGGGATCAACAGTCTTTATCGACCAAGCTGAGCCTGTCCTGAAAAACATGGCTGGGTTTGGTTTCTACAATCTGCAAATAACTATTGCTGGGAGCCGAGCACTCCATATGCATTTTTCCAGCTTTATTAATGTATAATTGACATATAAAATATTAATAGTATGAATTTAAGGTATATACGTGAAGATTTGATATACATATACATTGTGAAATATTAATTATCATAATCAAGTTAGTTAACACATCCCCTGCATCGCATAATTACCTTTTGTGTGTGTGTATGTGGTGAGAACATTTAAGATAAGTGAGACAGAGAAAGATGAATATTCCATGATCTCACTTATATGTAGAATCTAAAAAAAGTCCAACTCATGGAAGCAGAGAGTAGAATGGTGGTTGCCAGGGGCTGATGCTGGGGGAAATGGGGAAATGTCGGTCAAAGGGTGCAAACTTTCAGTTGTAAGATGAGTAAGTTCTGGGTTTCTAATGTACAGCATGGTGACCACACTCAACAAGCCTGTATTGTATGCTGGAAATTTCCTTATATTCTTTTAAAAAGTCTGCTCTTACAAAAAGAGGCCAGCTAAACTCATTTAATTCTGTTCAGCCTCGTGGGTAGCAGCTGCCGCCTGAAGACATCACCAGCATGTTCCCTAGCAGAGATTGCCCTGTGGGTCCCACAGGCCCCCCAGTCTCTCCGGCCTGCCGGTCCTGTGATGATGCACGGCCACGCCCGTGCCGACCAGCTCCCGCAGGCTCAGCCCCCTGTCCTGGGGCTGGTGTGGCGCCGAGGACTTTGGGTCATTAGGAACCGTGTGCCCCTCCCAGGTCCAGCTGCAGTTTTTAGCATCTTCATTGAGTTCTTCCTCACACAAATCTTTTACATTGGGATTTTGGGGCTTTTTAAAAATTACTCATCCCTTTGAAAATCTGTTGAGTCGTGAACCCTCTTTTCCAGGAAAAAAAAGTGCACATTAGTCTCGCACAGGTAGAATTTTGCTACCATTTCAGGGGACTCGGGCATCCTTAGTAGCCCATCTGAAAACCATCTGTCAAGAATCTGTGGTCTGGAATGAAACACTATAGTACAGTCACCACGGCTCCCGGGGGCTGCAGGGCCTGACGACACCTGATGCGACCTCTTCCTCTCTCCTGCTTGCTCATGGAGCGCTCTGGCTCTGGGTTCGCAGGATTCCTTTCCAGGACTTCTGCCATCTTCCTGGGATACTCGAGCAGCACCCACACTGCTAAGCAACTAGTCTCCTGGTTCCGACATCTGCCCCCTCCTGCAGCCCACAAAGGCACCTCCGTCATGAAGATAAAAAACCCCCATACCGTAGTAGTCACTGCCCACTTCCACTTCCTCTTGGCCCTAGCTGCTTCCTGTCTCTACGTATTTGCCTACTCTGAGTATTTCATGTACATTTTGGTTATTTCACATAACATATGGCCTTTTGTGTCTGGCTTGTTTTACTTAACAGAGTGTTTTCAAGGTCTATGCATGTTGTAGCATGTGTCAGAAATTCCTTTTCAGGGCAGAATACCATTCCATCGTGTGGGCACGCCACACCTTCCAGTCCGTTCACTCACTGAAGGACTCTTGCGTTGCTGTCACCTTGGGGCTGTCATGAATAACGCTGTGCAGTTTCAGTTCCCTTGGGCATATACCTAGGAGTGTATTTTCATGGTTTCTTGTATTTAAGTATTTTCCCATATTTACATAATCATTCTTCTACTGAGTCTAACCATTCTCTCATTACTGGACATTTATTCCAGTGAATGGGCATTTATTGGGCATTCTCTCATTGGACATGATATTGTTCAGAAATGTGGGAGCTGCACCAGTTTAGCACTAAGGTCTCTCCCAGTTCTAAAGCCTGGAAGCTGACTGCCCCCACACCCGCCGTCTACCCCGTAGCCCCCCAGCTTGTCTTGGTGTGTCTGTCTTCTGCCTCACCGAGCCCCCACAGGAGGAAAGCAGGTGGTTACTTCATGTAAAGGCCACCGTGGTTACAGCTACTCTGTATCATGATCAATGCTTTTGACCAGTTAAGATATTTTAGGAGATAAGAATTCCTCCGATGCTTCTAGGATCTGCCATCACAAAAGCCCTGCAAGCCTGAGTGATTTCCTCACCTTGGGGGGAGGTACAGCCACTGGGAGCCAATCTTTGTGAGGAGATCATCTGTGCCCAGAGGAAAAACACCAAGACACCAGGGCACAGCCTGGTCAGAAGCCCCAGTCACACTGTCGGTTACTGCAGGACCCGCCATCGCCAGGAGCCAGATGCTTAGCGGGTCGGGAGGGGGCTGAGGGGAATAAAGGGGTCACAGATGCTCGCTGTGTCTCTCATAAGCAAACCTGCAGACATCGACCACAAGTACAAATGGCACTGTGATGAGCTGAACTGTGTCACCCCAAACTTGTGTGCGGGAGTCCTGGCCCCCAGTCCCTTACAACATGACCATATTTGGAAATAGGGTCTTTACAATTTAATTACAGTGAGGTCATAGCATGGGCCCCAATCCAATATAACTGGTGTCCTTATGAAAAAGGGAAATCTGGACACAGAAACACACACTCAGGGAAGACATGTGAAGACACCAGGAGAAGACAGCCGTCCGCAAGCCAAGGAGAGAGGCCTGGGACAGCCTCTCTGGCAGCTTCAGAAGGAGCCCACCTGCCAACTGGCACCGTGACCTTGGGTTTCCCGCCCTCTGGACTGTGGGACAGTAAATTTCTGTTGTTTACGCTGCCCAGACCACGTACCTTGTTACAGCAGCCCTGGCAAACTAATGCAGGTACCTGCCACTCTGTGCTCAAGAGAGAACTGAAAAAAGAGTAGCTTTGTCTATATTTCTAAAGCCTAATTTAGAAAATGAGATGGTAACACAAGATTCTCTACCATTCTTACCCAGCCCTTTCTATTTTTGAAACCCTTTCTGGTAAGATGTTCGTGACATAAACCCTGTCCAAGAATGTGAGCTCCATGTGAGCCTCAAGGAACAATTCAAAGCCCAAACAGCCTGGACACCAGACAGCCGGGACTGGTTCCCAGCCTCTGCCGCTCACCAGCTTCCCCCAGAACGTCGCGACCGGGGTCTCTGTGAGCCCTTTGTAAGCGGTTCCGGCCGAAGTTCTTCCAAACTGTCATGTCTCCATCATGCAAGTAATATTACTGAGAACTGAAATAAATATACATGAGAATATGAAAATCTCCAATAATCCTGACTCCCTAACAAAAGTATTGCTTATTTTTATTGTTTATCTGTATTGTTTATATTTTATATTCATATATATGACTTATTTTAAATATGCTTTGTGATTCCAAAGTAATGCATTTTCATTGAAAATGCTTCTTTAAAAATAATAAAAGCAGAAATGTGAAAATAAATCTGCCCCAATCTCAACCCAGACATGGCTACTGTTGACAAATCTTCTAGACGTTTTCCACGATGTGGTTTGTGTGTATATAGACACACACTATTGTCAAAAAATGGAATTTTTGATTTTATAATCTAATTATGACTTATTTTATCATGAACATTTTCTCCTTTAGTTAACTATTCTTTTATGACAGCATTTTTAATGGATGTATATAATTCCATTCTGTGGACTACTGTAGTTAAATTAACCAAAGCCATATGTTGGACATTTAAGCTGTTCTAAGTTTTTGCTGTGATGAATAATGCTATGATGATTATTCTTCAGTTGAATCTTTGAATACATTTGAAATGATCTTAAATCAAATTTTTAGAAGTGTAATGTTGAGTCAAAGGCTATGCATGTTTTCAAGCACAAATGTGCATACATACACAAGACAGACTTTAATAGTTATTGTAATTAAGCTGCACATACACTTCTGTATCCTGCTGTCACTTAACAGTATATTCCATGCATTTTCATGCTACTGTGTTGTCTTCAAAATCATCATTTTTAGTGA
Organism: Lemur catta; assembly: GCF_020740605.2. NCBI lineage: Eukaryota > Metazoa > Chordata > Mammalia > Primates > Lemuridae > Lemur > Lemur catta. Next base: position 86,846,639 of record NC_059137.1, read on the forward strand.
CCAAAAAAGCCATGAAGTCATAAATCTCCTTCCCAACTCCATTACCTCAACAGATAGTTCTAAATTAGCAGTCATCTAATCATTGAAGTTAAGACGTAAAATATCTGTTAAGACCTAAGCATGACATTGAATTGTGTTTATTCATAAGATCATACACCTACAAAGGCCACAAAATCTACAGATAATCTACTAGGATAATAAGTGACGTTAGCAAAGTCACTAGATAAAAAGCCAATATCCCACAATTAATGGTATTTCTATGTATTAGCCACAAACTATTAGATAATAAAATTTTAATAATAATACCATGTATAAAAGTGTCAGAAAAACATCAAATACCTAGGAATAAATTTACTAAACAATGTGCAAGACCACTACACAATTAACTATAGACTATGCTCAAGAGCAATTGAAGAAGACAAAAGTAACTGGAAGAAAAGATTATATTTGATGATGGAAGTCAGACAATTGTTAAGCCCAACCTGCAAATTCAGTGCAAACTCAATCAATATTCCAGAGAGCGTTTTTGGGGAATTTGACAAGTTGATCCTAAAATTAATATAAAAGGCAAAGAGCAGAGGTGATCCTACAGCAGGATCAATCTCACAAACAGTGCTGTGGGAACAAACCAGTCACCAGAGTCTACCTTGTATAATCTCATTTATTAAACATTGGAAAACAAGTGAAACCAATTCATCTTAATGAAAAATCAGAATAGTGGTCATCTTTTTGGTGGTAATGATTGAGAAGACACCCTAAGGAGTTTTCTCATTTCAGAAGTGGCTACATCTTGACCTGAGTGTGTTCAATTCATTTGACTGAACACTTATGATTTGCATATGTAGATATGCATGTGATACTATAATAAAGTCTCTGTAGGGTTAAGAATTTGGCCCCTTTTAATTCAGCAATACCTTGACTAAAAGTTGTTGAATATATTTGATATTCAATTATTTTGGCAAGGGTGAAAGAGATATGTACAATAGGAAATTAAGTCTTAAAAGTCATGAAGAAGCAGTTTAAGTCTCTGATTTCTTAGGGAAACATCACCACGAGGATTACAACACCCAAACTGAGGGACAGAGAATCGAAATGGAAGAGCAAATATCTCACAACATTTTCAACCCATTTTGCCAATTTGTTGGCATTTGCTCTGCCTAATAAACTGAAACTCATTCTCTCTTATTACTTACATTTTTTAAGACTGGAGGAAAAAGAATCAAGAAATAATTTTATCTTTTGTTTCCCAGAAGGAAGGGTATGTGACTTTAATTGAAATTACAAGTTTTCAACTAAGAAACTATGTATGTGAGTGGCCAATAAACACATGAAAAGTCATATGACCAGCACAACACTGCAAACCCACTAGAGTAGCCAAAATTAAAAAGACCGACAATAGCAAATGTGGGTAAGAATGTGAAGCAACTACAATTCCCATATTTTGCTGGAAAGAGTGTGAAATGATACAACCATAGTCCTATAAAATTAAACATAAACCCTTCTTTTGGTCCAAGAATTCCACTCATAGATACATTACTTCCCCTACCAAGGGAAAAATAAAGGAAACATATGTCCACAAAGAAAACTTGTATAAGAAGGAAGTTTTATCCACAATAGCCAAAACTGGAAACAACTGACGTCTATCCTCGGTAGAATGGTTGAACTACTACGTTATATTCACACCAAGTAATTAAAAGGAATAAACTACTGATAAATACAATAATATAGATGAATCTCAAAAACATTACACTAAGTAAAAGAAGACAGACAGAAAAGTTTCCGTACGGAATTCACAATCAATTTTTATGAAATTGAGAGCTGGAAATACCAATCACTAGGGATTGCAATCAGAATGGCCCCTGAAAAAGGACATGAAAGAACTCTGGAGGGCATAATGCCACCTTTCCATGTGCTGGCCAAGTATTGGCTGCACACATACGTGCATTTGGCATGTCATTGTAAAACACACACACACAGTAGGGGAATCCCATTTGCAAGACAAGAGAAGAGGACCAAACAGATGAAAGAAGACCATCCCTCAAAAGCTCCCTTCAGTAGTTACGTCATATTCATCGGGACAGTTTTCTTTCTCAGTGAAAATCTGCCTTAACAGCTGACATCCTGGTATTTTATTTTGTTCCTTGAGTTATTCTCTAGCAGCAAATCCTATTATTTCTGAAAAGTTTGGGTAGCACTAATTGCCACAGATGAAAGTTCACTCTGGAAAACCTCAAACCAATTCCCTGCTTTCAATGGGTCTGTAAACAGCAGACGATGTGTCTAACTATCTTCCAGTTATGGAGTTACTAAAAGTAACTCCAAGACATTTTTAGCATTCTCAGAGTAATGATATTGGGTTAACAACAAAAACCAATATAAATATGATTTCTATTTTCACAGCATGAGTATTTCACAGGCCACTGGGTAGATCTCCATTAAGAAATTAATGCATCTCCATTACACTCCTTCTTTGCAATTCTTTTACCTTCAGGCAACTGAAGAGACACACCCTGGAAGCATAAATGTGTACTTCCTGCAAGCATCGGACATGTATGAGCCTAGAAATAGTAACCTTTAGAGGGAGGAAAACAAGTGAGACCTCTTTGAAGAAATGCTGCATACTGACCCCAAAGTCCAAAAAATGATGGACTCCATAAAAAAAAAAAATCAAAGTAACACATTCATGCTCATCATTAAATAGAAAAAGGCATTTTCCCATAGAAACTGGAAGTAAGAAATATTCTAGCAAATTTGGAAGCTAAAAAGAACACCCATCCCTGAACATGGTTTCTGAGTCACTAATAGGTACCAGTTAAAATTACTTCACTGTGCAAATGATCTTATACTTTGCTATCCTTTGTTTGGTATCTTGTTAGCTCTCTTTTGAGAAAACTTATGAACAGTAATTGCATTAAATGACCACTGGTGACAGAACATTAAAACATAATTGTTTTAACTTAGAAAGAATGGTGTTAGATATTGGTTAAAAGGAGGGGTGTCCAGATAATAATTTTAGAAATAATTCAATGTTTAAAAAATATGCATGTGTGGTTGTGCGAAGAGAAAAAGTATTAGTGGATCCACACCAGGTGTTAACGCGAAGCAAGTTCCAACATAATTTAAAATAATGACCAGCCAAGCAAATTAAACACTGCCTGACACGTTCTTCACAAACAGGTAATAGTCACTGGGAATGTGGGCTCCCTGTGCTCCAGGGGGGCTGAAGAAAGCAGGTCCAAAAACAGCAGGTGCCGGTTAACCTGACATAAGAGACTTCATGATTTTGAGAAATAAAAGGACAGAAGTGGAAAAATAATCCAAAACCTCAGACCATCTATGCAAACTTTACATTTTGCTCTGGTAGGTATAATGCAATTTTATAAAGTTTAATTTATATTTTGGAATGGGTAATATACTCTCATCATTGAAATTTTAAGAATAAAAAAAGTAGTGTTTGGAGAGGAGCCCCCTGATTGGCCTGTGCTCAGCTGGAATGTTCTTCCCAGAGGCAGCCAGTGTTAGGGATTGTGCATCTACTCCGCGCAGGCCCAGGCGTGCCTCTGTGCGCATGCGTGTCTATACACAAATATGCAAATATAAACAGATGCTCCTGGACTCACGAAGGGGTTGCGTCCCGATAAACCCATCATAAGTTGAAAATATTTTAAGTCAAAAATGCACTTAATACACCTACCTACTGAACCCCACAGGGCCTACCCTGCCTTAAACATGCTCAGAACACTTACATTAGCCTACAGCTGGACAAAGTCATCCAATGCGAAGCCCATTTTATAATGAAGTGTTGATTATCTCGTGCAATTTATTTAATACCATATTGAAAAATGAAAAGCAGAAGAGTTCTATGGGAACTGGAAGTACATGTGTGTCACTTTCACGCCACAATAAAGTTGAAAAATCATAATTTGAATCATCATATGTCAGGGACCCTCCATACATGCTCTCCCACCTTCCACTTATTTTCCACATGAATAGTAGCCTGCTTTGCTTACTATTTATACGATCTTGACGGTATAGTAAGTGAAAAAAGCAAAGTCCAGTTCCTCATTGTTTTTTAATGTCAAATAGTATTCCACCGATTGTGTATATCACATCTGTTAATTAATGTTTCAACTGATCTTTTGCTGTTAAACACCACAATGCAATGTATAATCTCAACTCATTTCACAGTTGTAATTTTTAAAATTTATATATAGTCAGTGTTACTGATTATGGCTTCCAATTCTTTGGTCACACTGTGTTCCAAAATAATTTTTTTGAAAATTCTCCAAAATAAGGCATTCTAGTAGTTTTATTTAATAATTAGACTTTATTTTTAGAGCAGTTTTAGGTTCACAGGAAAATTGGGTTGAAAGTTCAGAGAGCTCTCACATGCCCGTTTCACCACACACCAGAGGGGCACATTTGTCACAGCTTATGAACCTGCATTAAGCACATCACTGTCATCCAAAGTATGTAGCTTACATTAGGGTTCACTCTTGACATTGTACATTCGGGGGGTTTGGACAAATGTATAACGACATATGTCCACCATTATAGTCTCACACAGAGTAGTTTCACTGCCTTAGAAATCTTCTATGCTCCCTTCCTCGTCGCCACCTGCCCCTCAGCCCCTGGAACCACTGATCTGTTTACTGTATCCATAGATTGTTTTGCCTTTTCCAGAATGTCACATAGTTGGAGTCATGTAGTATGCAGCCTTTTCAGATTGACTTCTTTCACTTAGTAACACGCATTTAAGATTCCTTCATGGCTTTTCACAGATTGATAGCTCATTCCTTTTAACACTGAATAATATTCCATTGTCTGGATGCATTACAGTTTATCCATTCACCTACCAAAGGTTTACTTCCAATTTTTGGCAATTAAGAGTAAAACTGCTATAAACATTCGTGTGCAAGTTTTTACATGAACATAGTTTTTAACTTATTTAGGTAAATATCAAGAAGTATAACTGCTGGATCATATGGTAAGAGTATGTTTAGCTCTGTAAGAAATTGCCAGACTGTCTTCCAAAAGGCTATACCATTTTGCATTCCTACCAGCAATGAATGAGACTTCTGGTTGTTCCACATCCTGACCAGCATTTGGTATTATCAGTGTTTCCAGTTTTGGCCTTTCCAACAGGTGTGTAGTGGTATTTCATTGTTTTACTTTGCAATCCCCTAATGACTTATGATGTGCAACATTTTTATATACATTCATCTGTCATCTTGATCTTCTTTGGAGAGGTGTGTATCACATCTTTTGCCTATTTTTTTAATTCAGTTGATCATTTTTTTATTGTTGAATTTTAAGAGTTCTTTGTGTATTTTGGTTAACAGTCCCTTATCAGATATGTCCATTGCAAATATCTTCTTCCAGTCTGTGGCTTGTCCTCTCATTTTCTCGATAGTGTCTTTCACAAAGTGGAAATATTTTTTTTAATTGTAGAATTCTTTTTTAATTTTTAATTCTTAATTATTATGGGTGCATAATAGTTGTATATATTTATAGGGCACATGTGATGTTTGGATATAGGCATACAATGTGTATTAATCCAGTCGGGTAACTAGGGTATCTGTCATCTCAGGCATTTATCATTTCTTTGTGTTAAGAACAGCCCAATTGTACTCTTTAAGTTATTTTAAAGCATACCATAACTTATTGTTGATTATAGTCACTTCTGTGCTATCAAATATTGTTCATTCTATCTAACTAACTACATTTTTCTACCCATTAACCATCTGCCCTTTATTCCTCCCCCCACTACCCTTCCCAGCCTCTGGTAACCATCATGCTACTCAGAAATTTTTAATTCTAATGTGGTTCATCTTATCAATTCTTTTTTCATGGGTTGTGCCTTTGGTGTTGTGTCTGAATAGCTATCACTAAACTTAAAGTCATCTAAAATATCTCCTATATGGTTTCCCCTGGGAATTTTACTGTATTGCATTTTACATTTAGATCTTACATTTAGAAACATTTTTAGTTATTTTTTGGTAAAGGGCATCATGTTTATGTCTAAAATTACATATTTGCATATACATGTCCAATTGTTCCATGACCATATGTTTTTCTATCCTCTCTTCATTAAATTGTCTTGTTCTTTTGTCAAACATCATTTGTCTGTATTTGTGTGGGTTCATTTCTGACTCTCTATTTTGTCCCATTTCTCTGTTTGTCTACTCCTTCACCAATGCCATACACTTTCTTGACTACTGTAGCTTTATAGAAAGACTTGAATAGTGTCAGTCCTCTGTACTTGTGTTTCTTTTTCAATAGTATGTTTGCTATTTTAAGTCTGCTGTCTCTCTGTAAAAACTTTACGATGAGTTTGTTGATAACCAAAAAAGTAAATCCTGGGATTTTTATTGGGATTGCACTTCATCTATTAATACAGATCAAGTTGGGAAGAACCGACATCTTGACAATATTGCATCTTACTATCCATGAATATGGACTATCTCTCCATTTGTTTAGTTCTTTGATTTCTTTCATCAGAGTTTTGTTGTTTCCCTCATGCAGATCTGTACATATGTTGTTAGATGTATACCTAAGTGTTTTATTCTTTGAGCTAATGTAAATGATGTTTTTATTTTTAAATTTCAATTGCCATTGCTGATGGAAAGAAACTGACTTTTGTATGTTAACCTGGTATCCTATAAGCTAGCTATAATCACTTATAAGTTCCAGGAGATTTTTGTCAATTATATGGTATTTTCTGCATAGACAATCATGTAATATGTAAACAAAGATGATTTTATTTCTTGCTTCTCTCTATCTGTATACCTTTTATTTCCTGTATACCATTTATTTCCTTGTCTTATTATATTAGCTAGGACTTCCAGTATAATGCTGAATAGGAGTGGTGAGAGGGGACATCCTTGCCTGTTCCTGATTTTAGCAGGAAAGATTCTTGTTTGTCACGATTAAGCATGATGTGAAGCTATAGGGTTTTGTTGCAAATGGTCTTTATCAAGTTGAAGAAGTTCTTTTCTAACCCTAGTTTGCTGAGAGTTTTTTTTTAATCATAAATGGGTGTTTGATTTTGTTAAATACTTTTCCACATCTATTGACATGATTGTGTGATTTTTCTTCTTCAGCTTGTGGAAGTGATGGATTGCACTAATTGATTTTAAATATTGAACTAGGCTTACATGCCTGGAATAAATTCAACTTGATCATAATATATAATTCTTTTTATACATTGTTCTAATATTTTTGTCAAGGAATTTTGCATCTGTATTCATTGATGATATTAATCTGTGGTTTTCCTTTCTTGTATGTCTTTATATGGTTTTAGTATTTGGATAATGCTCATCTCATAGAATGAATTGGGATGTATTTTCCCTGCTTCTATCTTCTGGAAGAGATCACAGAGAATAAGTATGATTTTTTCCTTAAATATTTTCTAGAGTTCACCAGTGAGCTCATCTGGGCTTGGTACTTTATATCTTGGAGATTATTAATTATTGATTCAATTTCTTGAATAGATACAGACCTATTCAGATAATCTATTTCTTCTTCTGTGGGTTTTGGAAAGTGTCTTAGTCCTTTCTGTGCTGCTATAACAGAATACCATAGACTGGGCAATTTGTAAAGAATAGAAATTTAATTTTCTGGAGTTCTGTAGGCTGGGAAGTCCCAGATCAAAGCACTGGCAGGTTTGATGTCTATTGAGGGTTTGGTGTCTGTTGGTGTCTGTTCTCTTCTTCCAAGATGGTGCCTTGAACACTGTATACTCCAGAGGGGAGGAATGCTGTGTTCTTATATGGCAGAAGGCAGAAAATCAAAAAGGGACAAACTCTCTCCTTCAATCCCTTTTATAAGAGCACTTAATCTCACTCATGAGGGAAGAACCCTCATGGCCTAATCACCCCTTAAAGCCCCCACCTCCTAATACTATCACATTGGCAGCACTTGAATTTTGGCAGGGACACATTCAAACTACAGCAAGAAGATGATGTCTTTCAGGGTATCAGTCCATTTCATCTAAGTTATCAAATGTGTGGGTATAGTTAATAATATTCTTTTATAATCCTTTAATGTCCATGGTGTCAGTAGATATGACCCCTCTTTCACGTGTGATACTAGTCACTGGTGCTCTCTTTTCTTCTTGGTTAGCCTGGCGAGGGATTTATCAATTTTATTGTTCTTTTCAAAGATCAATAAAACCAAAAGATCAGCTTTTGGTTTTATTGGTTTTCACTTGATTTCCTGTTTTGAATTTCATTGTTTTTTGCTTTAAATTTTATTATTTCTTTTCTTCTGTTTATTTTGTATTTTACTTGCTCTTTTTCTTCCTAAGGTGGAAGCTTAGGTTTTTAAAAAATTCTTCTTATTTTCTAATATATGCATTCTAAGCTATAAGTTTCCCTCTAAGCAGTGCTTTGGCTGCTTCCCACAAATTTTGGTCAGTTGTATTTTCATTTTTACTTCAAAACATTTCAAAATTTCTCCTGAGAGTTCTTCTTTGACCTGTGCATTATTTGAAGCTGTGTTGTTTAGAAAGAAGGGCTTGGAGATGGCTGACTGGAGACATCTGGTACTCACCTTTTTCACAAAGAAGAACTAAAATACGGAGTAGATAATCACATTTTAAATAGATCATCTAAGAGACAACGCTGACATTCAACAGAAAAGTAACAGGAAACACTTAAATCAAGGAAAGAGAGGGAGGTGAGGCCTCTTGGTTGGCCAGGACAAGCTGGGAGCCTGGAGAGACTGCCCAATGCAGGGAAAGGGTAAGTGAGAGAACCCTAGTGGTCCACATTCCCACCATGGACTCCTGTAACCCTAGCCATGGGAGAGACCCTTGATGGGACTAACGTAGGGAGCTGCCTGGAGACTGTGTGATGGCATTGATCCAGAGGGGGAGATCACACTGGGTCCCACACACCCCCTGAGTCCTAAGCTGCTACAGCAAGGAGCCATATCAAGAGCCCGGCACCCACCAGACTGCATCCTGCCCAGGGGCACAATAGCCCCTGCATCTCCACATCACTGGAGCCCTGCTGACATCCTCTGCTGGCAGCCCTCACCTCAGCTGGCTGCTGCCACCAGGGCTGAAGTGCAAGCCATTGGCAATGGCCCCACTACCCCTAGCAGTGAAGCCACCATGCATTCTTCATGCGCCCACCTGCAGTCACTGCCACTGCTGGCTGCTGCCTCTGAGGCTGAAATACTAGCAAAGCACACTTTCCCCAGCTGCCTACATATAGCTGCTGCCACTGACAGCAACCCCACCCATATGAGGCTCAAGCTGTAGGTCTGCAGCACATCCACTGACTCCCTCACCTGAGCATTCTGCCAGGGGCCGGGGATCACCCCACCCCTGCCTACCACAGCCAGTGCCTGCACACACTACTAGGGGACCTGAATATAGTTCCACACAACCCTCCTACCTCTGTGTCCAAGCATGCTGCCCAGGGGCTTGGGGACTGCCCAGCCCAGTCCACGATTGTTTGCATTAAAGCACTCCTCTTAGAGGACTGAGGGTGGGCCCACTCAACCTGTCACCAACACCACAGCTGGCACGCACCTGCATGTGTCACCTGGGGACCTAGGGACTGGCCTGCCCAACCCGTTGCAGCCACGACCAACATCAGCATGGACTGCTTGGGAGCCAGAGGGTTGTCCTGTCACTGTTACTGCCATTTCCCATGTCACACCTGCTGCTCAGGGGCCTGGAGGACCTGTCCACCCTCCTGGCCCACTGCTGCCACTATTTACAGCTGAGCAAGCTGCCTGGAGGCCCAGGATTGGCATACTTGGACTCCTTTACACCAGTGCCAGTGTATGCCACCCTAGGACCCAAGGACAGCCATGTTCGGCCCACCCCTGCCACCACTGGGACTCAAGGACAGACCCAACTGATATCTTCATCCCCAGCAAAATTTCCCCATGGCTTCCACCAACAACTGCACTCTAAGCGACTGAGGAAATCACAGATACCACCGATGCTGTTTATAGTCAAAGAAATAATATGGAGATTACACTACTGTGCACACCCAGAATCAAAGCCAAAGTGCCCTACCCAACCAAAATCATGGATACATATTCAGGAAAAAATCCTCCCTTACTAAAGCAAATTAAAAAAAATTGAACAAGTGACTGTTACAACAGATGCAACAGATATCAACTTAAGGACACAAGAAACATGAAAAAGCAAGGAAATTAAAGAAATTAAATTTATAATTAAAAATCTCACACATACAAAGTCCACTACTAGGTAGCTTCACTGGTAAATTCTACCAAATATATAAGGAAGAAAGAATTCTGATCCTATAAAAATTCTTCCAGAAAATTAAAAAGGCGGCAATGCTTCCTAAGACCTTCTAAGGCCATCATTGCCCTGGCCCAAAATCCTGACAAAGATATTAGAGAAAATAAAGTACAGACTAATATCCCTCATGGACAAAGATGCAGAAATTCTAAACAAATTTTAGCAATCTAGCTGACAAGATATTAAAAGCAAAAGACATTATGATCAAGTGGGACTTATCACAGGAATATAAGTTTTGTTTAACATTCAGAAATTAACCAACATAATTGATCATATTAACAAACTAAAAAAGAAAAATTGTATCATCACCTCAATAGATACAGAAAATGCATTTGATAAATTCAACATCCACTCAAGACAAAAGCCCTCATCAAACAAAGACTAGAAGGGCATCTACCGAAACCCACAGATGGCATCATACTTAATGGTGGTAGATGAAACCATTTCCTACTGAAGGCTAGAAATAACACATTTCTATTCAACATTTTATTGGAGGTTCCAGCCAGTACAATCAGGGGAGAAAAAGAAATTAAAGGGATTCATATTAGAAAGGAAAAGGTAGAACATTTTATTTGCATATGACATGACCATCTACATAGGAATTCAATGGAAGCTGCAAAAAAAAAAAAAGCTAATAGAACTCAAAAGTGAGGTTGGTTAGCAAGATTCCAGGTTATGGCTGGGAGCAGTGGCTCACACCTGTAATCCTAGCACTCTGGGAGGCCGAGGTGGGGGGATCACTTGAGCTTAGGAGTTCCAGAACAGCCTGAGCAAGAGTGAGACCCATCTCTACTAAAAACAGAAAAAATTAGCCAGGAGTCATGGTGTGCATCTATAGTTCCAGCTACTCGGGAGGCTGAGGCAGGAGGATTGCTTGAGCCCAGGAGTTTGAGGTTGCAGTGAGTTATGATGATGCCACTGCATTCTAGCCAGGGTGACAGAGTGAGACTCTGTCTCAACAACAACAAAAAAGACTCCAGGATACAAAATCAATGTACAGAAGCGATTATATTTCTATATACTTGCAACAAACTACTGGAAATTGAAAATTAAATACCATTTACATTAGCAGAAAAATGACATACTTAGAAATTAATCTATCAGAAGAAAAAGTAATCTGCATAGTGAAAATATAAAATATTGCTGGTAACAAAGAATATCTAAATAAAGGAAGAAATATACTGTGTCCGTAGATTGGAAGACAATATTGTTAAGATGTCAATTCTCCACAACACTATCTATAGAATCACTGCAATTCCAATCAAAATTCCAGTGGGCTTTTTAAAAACTTGATAACTGAATCTAAAACTCATACAGAAATTCAAAGTACCTATAATAGAACAACTTTTAAAAATAAAAACAAATTTGAAGGGGTAATACTACATTATTTCTAGATTTATAATGGGCCTACACTGATCAAGATAGTGTTGTTTTGGTGAAAATACAGGTCGAAAAAATCAGTTGAATGGAATAGAGAGTCCAGAATAAAGTCACACTATGTGGACAGCTGATTTTTGACCAAGGTTCAAAGGCAACTTCATGGAGAAGCAATAGCCTTCTGAATAAATGGTGCTGCAGCAATTGTATATGCACATGTAAAACAAAGCTCCCCTGTTTAGCTACAGGACACTCTGGAAAAGGCGAACCCAGGGGAACAGCACAAAGGCAGTGGTTGCCAGGGACTGTGGGTGGGGAGAGCATAGAGGATTTTTAGGGCAGTGAAATTACTCTGTCTGACACTGTAATGGTGACTACATGTCACTGTACATTTGTCAAAACCCACAGCACCAAGAGAGAACCCTCATGTAGACAATGGGCTTTGGGTGATAACGATGTGTCCGTGCAGGTTCATCAGCTGTAACAAAAGGATCACCCTGGTGGGGGAGCTGTTAGTGAGGGAGGCTGTGAGGGCTGTGGGGCTGGGGAGCAGGGTTTATAGGGGAACTCTGTGTGTCTTCTTCTCAATTTTGCTGTGCACCTAAAATTGCTCTAAAAAAGTCTTTTTTTTTTTTTTTGGAGTGAAAAAGATGCCTAGAATCAGAAAGTACCCCTACACCTGTTCTTGGGCTTCCTCTGATGGAAAGCGGGAAGCAGCTTGTCAGGGGCGGGCTGTGCAGGGCCGAGGGAACTAGGAGCCACCTCTGAGACCATCCTGCCCGCAGCTGCCCTCCCTGCACTGCCAGCCAGCAGGGAGGGGCCGCTGCTTTTGCTGTGGGCACGCAGGTCTGTAAGGGTTCTCAGGGCTTTTCGTTTTTTTCCTTAGCAGGATTTCTGCATTTGATGTTTATTTCACAACAGTGTCTTGTTTTTTAGGCTGCAGTGAACAGAAACAAAATAGTAGGTATAAAAAATGTTTTTAGATCTTCAGAAGAAAGCCACCCTATAAATCCAAGGCATTACTGCCACTCATAAAATGATTCAGGACATTCATCTCCTACTCAGGAATTTCCTCAAATAATAATAATAAAAAAAAAAAAACCCTTTCTTTCCTTCGCAGACTTCCCCACTCCTCTCTCCTCCCACCTCCTCTGGAGAAAATAAATATCTGGTTTCAATTATTTATGGGACATAGAGTTTATATTTGTTCCCATGAGGTCTCAGCGATTTCCCTCATTTTAAACAACTTTATAGCTTTGCAGGTAGAAACCAAGCGGCCTGGGACCTATTACCTCACTTTCCCTTTTCCTCAAGATTCAAGGTGCCACAGTGCTGTGAATTCTGTTATTATTCCACTGGCCTCTCAATACAACTGGAACGTTTTCCAAGGAAACAGAATCAGATTTTTTAATCTATCTGTAACTATCTTATGACAACTTTTAACCAGTCTGGCTATGGACTAATTTCTAATATTTCAGGATATATTATGGGTGATTAATCACTGTAGCCTTGTCAACTGTGGCCATGAGGTTGAGGGTCTGGGATTGACACTGTTTTCAGCTACTACATAGGTGTAGGAGCTTAGAGACTCCTCCTGGAAACCTGTTCAGGTGACACGTTCTAGGCTGGCCCCGGTCCACATGGGCCCTGTGTTCCGTGGTTCAGGTCTCAGGCAAACACCTCCAGACTCAGTACCCGGGGGTTCTGGCAAAGCCCTTGGGCTCTTTTCATTGCGGAGGAGTAGCTGAACTAGCTTTTATCAGAGAGAGAAACTTTTGATGGTGTTAGACAGTTTGCTGTAGTATTTACTTCCAAGCTAACAGGCAGACAGAGCTGGGAGGCATGAGATGTGTTTTCTGGGCAGACCGGTTTCCTCGGTAGGATGAGTAGAATCACATCTTCCTTTTGAACTTCACTGGTGAACCTGGCAAGTGTTGGAGGTGGGTGGAGTCTGAGGCCATCTGTGCAATGTGATTTCTCTGCAAGGAGCAGGTCAGCTGACAGCGAACGAGTAGCCTCCCTCGGTCCAGACTGTTACTCCAGGTTAGACCGTGTGAGCACGGGAGAACCTGAGGAGCCGGTCCTCCGAGATGGAGCCCGAGTGGCTAACTGGGCTTAAATTTAAAGTAGAGCCAAGCAGATATTTGCTGATGAGGTCACACACATATTTTGAGTTCCCGGAAAACCTACAGTTCTGTTCAACTTTGGGACTTTCGGAGCTCACTTGAACCAAGCAATCAGAGCTCACCTGCATCAGCCAATCAGAACTCAGCTTGTGACAAATCAAAACTAAGCAAGTTTGAATCCTTCATTTGCATAAACCTACCTGGTTGGCAACTTGGACAGGAACCTTTTCTTTTTTGCTATAAAACTGTAGCCCTGGGTTCTCTGGAAAGCACCTTTGTTTTACTCTGAAGGCTGCATCTTCCCAGTTTGCAGACTGTTTACATAATAAAGTCTTTCCCCAAAAATCCTTTTAGGAGAACTGTTGCTCACAACTAGGGTCACGACTCTGATAACCAGGCTCTTTGACCACTGCAGGGAGAGTGAGCTTTAGGCTCTGGGATCACGTTGGCTGCTCACAACTCAGCCCCCGTGGGATCAGCCACCCCAGCAGAGCCACCTCCTGGAAGTACAGCTTCCCATTCTCCCTGCATGTTTGTGGCATCTAACATACGACCTTCTGGGAGAAAAAGTTCTTTTGAAACTGTAGACTTTTTTACAGTTTTTTGTTTTTTACTATCATCATCTCTGTTTCTTCTTCATTATGTCAACCTAATATTACTTGCAAGTATCTATCAAAGATACAAGGCCCTGAGTTGGTTTGGTGGCCTAGTGACACCTTACAATTCTCACAATCCCACCACCCTTTTACCTGGTATAGTAAAACAAAGTTTTTATGCCGAAATAAAAGTTTCTGTCTTAGAATTTCACTCCAAATAACCAGAATGTTTTGTGGTTATTTAGAGTAACATTCACCCTACACTCACCATTGGGCTAGAAGACACCCCAGAAAAACAACAATTTGGCCCAAGATGGCCAAAAGGAGGTGGCAGGGACAAAGAAGTGGGCAGAGGACATTCTCCTGCTGCATCATCCAGAAAGTGCCTGAGGCCACCACAGGAGACATCTCCATCAGGGGTCCAAAGCCACCTGCCAAGGCAGCAGAGAGCTGGTCTCCGTGCCCAGAAACCCTGCACGTGGCAGTCGGAAAGGGGGCAGATGTGGGAGGAGTGCCCCAGCTCTCTGCCTTGGGTGTATGGCCAAGCAAAGATGTGAAACAAGACAACTGCATTTCCTGTCTTTACTGTATGGACCCCCCAGAGCCCCTACACCCACCTTTCAAGTTGGTCCTGCCATTGAATCAACTGTCTTGTAAGAGCCCACCACACTAACTATTCAGAAGAAAGAGGTGAGTAGTACCTTATCACCCATTAATGGCGGGACTTGAAATGCAGTCCCCCAAGCAAAAAGAAATGAGAAATCCATTGCCTTGTCCTGTTCAATTACAAACTCACTGATGTAGGGGCAGAGAGGGGCTGCTTGGCCTGCAGGAAAAGCAACCATGAGTTCACATTCTTGCTTTGGCTCAGATAAGTTGGCAATTGCAGGACAATGTACTTACTGATCTTTTGCCTGCCCCAAATAGCTTACACTTTAGTATATAAAATGTCTTTTGAGATGCACAACCACCCTTTGGCGTTGACAAGGTAGGTATTGTGATCTCTAGTATAGAGGCAGGGGGCAGGGGTCACCTTGCGGGTGGCAAAGCTTCTCCCAGGTGCACGGGGTGGTGGATGGTGGAGAGGAGGAGGGGCTGTCCCTTTTCCTAAGGCCACTGGGAGAGGTTCTTCGCATCCTTCCACAGGTAGAATTTGGTCTCAAAGCCTTAGTGATCTCTGTTTATTTAAAATACAATGATATGATTAATACATACTCCTTGTGGAAAAGCTACAAAATGTAGATATGAAAACAGTATCATATTTCCACGTAAGCACTCCTGTGTGTGTATCATAGTGCACATATTACTAGGTGTACTCTGCTTTTTTTCATGTGTATGACTGATTTTAATACAAAAGCCTACAGCTAACCCTCAGTGTTCAACAATTTTCACACCTTATAGGAAGCCTTAAAATGATTGAGGTCGAAGAGACCAAGCCTTGGACATTCAAACTTTGACTCCACTGGTCGCTTAAAATTCAAAGAGCTGCCAAGTTTGAAACCCAGTCTTGCAGTGCGGTATTTTGACAGAACAAAACTGAGTGTGGTGGAAACCTGAGGGCGTTCAAGCCTCTGGCCTCAGAACCCCACGCGGTGGGAAGGGAGGCTGAGGGTGGAGGCCTGCGGGAGCCGGCACTTCACGTGTGTTTCCTTGTTCTTTCCCCGCTGTGTAGACACAGACAGCGAGGATCAAAGCCTGCCCGGGCAGTGCGAGGCAGAGACAAACTTCCAGCCCAAGCCTGCCCGCCCAGGCCCACACAGGCCTAGAGCCATGGAGGTGGGGTGGCCCAGGGTGGGCCAGGCTGGGAGGCCACTGCTGCGGAAGGTGGCTGCTGCTGCCGCCCACACAGAGCCACAGAACCCTCTTCCCACACAAACACTGCTGTAAAGCGGCAGTCGGCCTCCAGACCGGCCCACAGAGCTTGTTCTCATACCACACAGGGGAAATGCCGGTACAGCCCTCTCAGTGGACCAGCAGAGTGCCCTTTGCGTGGGGCAGCAGGGGCAACTGAGGCCCAAGGTCCAAAGGACGAACCTGGAAACAAGCCATTGAAACCCAACGTATTTGGAGGCAGAGGCTGGGCCTGACACTCACACACAGTTAAGTGGGTTATTCATTTGCCACCCTCCCTCACTGAACAATGACCGCCTTGCTCTGCGTCCACTCTAATGGGGTCCACAGATAGAAACAGACATATGAGTACTGGGCGGCTGGGTGGCTCCAGTGGCCACCCCTCTCAGGATCCATGTCTTTGGGTGGTCCACACCCCTTGAATCTGGGGTGGGCCTGGGACCTGCTTTAACCAGTGGAATGTGGCAGAAATGACGTAATGTTGCTTCTGAGATGAACCCTGGGAAGGCCTGGCAGTCCAGGCCACGAGCTCTGGGGCGCCCTGAGCCACCCTGTCAGAAGTGTGGTTCCCCTGCTGGAGAGACCCCAGGGGGAGGCCGTGGGGAGAAGCCCAGGCTCATGGAGAGAGGGACAGACCCACGCTCCCAGCATCCCCACTGAAGCAGTCTGGGCCAGCTCACGGCTGCATGGAGGCCTCTGCCTCAGCACCTACCTCTGGCCACTGGAGGTGGCAGCCCAGCCTCCTGCCTTCCCCACCCATCCTGCATGTCTGTGTTTGCTCCCTTGGTTCCGACCTGCCCCGTGAGTCCGCGGTGCATGGGCTGGTCTGGCCCTAGGCAGGAAAAAGCCTGCCTTCCCGGGACAAAGCAGGGATCAGATATTGTATGCTCCGACAGGACATACATCCAGTGACTTAAAGTGGAGCACAAAGAACCCAGGCCCACCAAAGGAAGAATGTGAATCACGGAAGTGAATTATGAGCACGGTCTACACAGCAGCCAGTATACAGGACTGGCCATTTGCAATTCTGCTTCTGCCTCATACCGCCCAGAAACCTGAAAATAAAAAATAGAACAGGCACAAATAAAAAGAGAAAAATTTCCAAAATCAACAGAATTAAACTTTAAGATTTTGGTTGGGTTTGGATTAGAGAGAGTAAAGCCAGTGGTACTCCTTCATCAGCAAAAAAAAAAAAAAAAGAAAAAGAAAAGGATCTAATTAAATTTCACCACCTAAAACTGTAGGCAGCACGTGATACTCTCACACGAGAGCCAGAAAAGAGTTTTCATGCAGATTCAGTTAGTGTGTTTGATATTCTTTGGGAGAATTTGCCCTTGACAAGCTCCCAGTTTTTGATTTTAGGTGTAAAAATAGGACTCCGAACTGAGGACTAAGGAGTACCCCAAAAGGAGATGACAGCGTGTGCTTTGCGACATCTTCCTCTGCTTCGAGTTCTCATCTGCTTCCTTCTTCTTCTTCTGTTTATCTTATAATAGCTAGAGTGACAGAAAAATTGCAAATGTAGTACAGAGAGGTTCATATACCCCTCACCTGGTTTTCCCCTTGTTAAGATCTTTCATTCCCTTGGTACATTTATCACAGCCAAGAGACCAACAATGATCCGTCAGCATTAACTGCAGCCCACAGTTTACTCAGCTCCACAGTTTTCCCCTTCATGTCTTCTTTCTGTTCCAGGATCCAGTCCAGGGAGACACACGGCATTTAGGCGTCAGGCCTCTCCAATGTCCTTTGGTCTGCGACAGTTTCTGAGTCTTTTTTCAGTTTCCATGGCCATGACTGCCTTGAGGAAGACCTGCCAGGTCTCCTGTAGAATGTTCCCCGATTGGGAATAGATCCTGTCATGTTGCCAAGGTCAAGCTGGGACTGTGACGTTTTACAAATCCCGCACAAGTGAGATGCTTGCTTGCGGTACCAACGTCACTGGTGATATTAACTGTGATCACTCGGTTAAGGTGGGGTCTTCTGAATTGCCCTGCAGTCAAGTTACTACTTGTCCCTTTTCCTTCTCTGTTCTTTGGAATCAAGTCACTGGGTCCAGACCATTCTCATTCTCGGGGAGACAGAGAATGGAACTAAGCTTGACATCCTGGAGGGGAGTATCCCATTTATTATGTGGACTTCTCTGCAGCACTTTTTAAGCTTGAGCTGCCAGTCCAGCTCTTGAGAGTTTTCCACTCTCGCAAGGACATGGAATTGTGATGAGAGAAACTGCATCTCTGGGGTAGCACAGCCTCGTCACCGTCACAGCCCTTAAGCACATGGAAAGGACTGAAGTCGTACATTGTGTGCTCCCCAGCCACAGTGAAATCCAGTGAGACATTAATAATACAAAGATAACCAAAAAAAAAAATCCCTAAACACTTGGAAACTCAGCACTCCACTTCTATATAACCCATTTGGCAAAAAAACCATAATGAATATTAGAAAATATTTTAGACTGTTAAGGAAAAGAAAAGTCATGTCAAGACTTGTGGGGTGTAAGTACAGCAGTGTTTAGAGGGAAAATTATAGCCTGAAAGGTATTTATTAAGAAAGAATAAAGACTGAAGCTAATTACTCATGTAGGCCTCTCAGAAAGTTGGAAAAAGAATGGCAAGTTTCAGTGACAGAGAATTGGTGGCGGGAGACAGCGGCGAGCGCAGGGCTCAGTGAGGCAGGAACGCAGGCAGCATAGAAGTCCGCAAAGCCCACAGGTGGCTCTTTGAGAAGACGCCCAGAAAGACTGAGAGAGAGCTGGAAGGGGAAGAAAGAAGAGAGGAGGGAGGAAGAAGAGGAAAGTCCCTCCCTCATCACTGATGATGATGATGATGGTGGTGGTGGTGGCACCAAATGATCAAACCCATGGTATTAATATCGTTGTCACACTGATGAGACGATTGAAGCTCAGGGGCCTCACAGATCGCACCCACAGCCAAGTTCAGCAATTTTTTAAAAAATATGTCTGTACAGAGCAGGCCATCTCTGGATCATCTTTTAGAAATGGTTGCTTATATTATTATTATTTCTAAGACTTATTTCTCACGTGACTCTTCCTCGGCACCCTTGCTCTCCTTGCTCTCGTGCTACTAAGAAGCCTGCGGAGTCCCGGGCGTCCAAAGCTAACAGATCCCCGGGAGCTGTTTGGATGTCTGGGAAATTCTGGGGCCATTCTATTCTAGAAGAAAGACGGCATGTTTTGAAAAGTCCAGACACGTTCTTTGGAGTTGTTCTGCCAGCTGTAAAGCCCACGGCAGGTCTGCTCACATGTGTCATCAACCAGGAAACAGGGCTGCTGAAGTTCCACGTAAAGGAAGAAGGGCCCGCGAGCGTGTGACTGACCACAGACCACTCTGGCAGGAAGTGAGGAGGCACCGCCGAGAGGCGGCTGCTCCTCCCCCAACCGGCAGAGGGAAAGCACTTCTAAAAGTGGCCCAGATGCTCCAGCAGGGACGGAACTGACAAGGCTGAACGGACCCCTCGGCCTCACCTCCCCGACCCTGGTGGGAGGCCCCCGTCCTACTATTCCTGTTCCCAGGGACCCAGCCCTGCTTTCCAGAATCTGTCATCGCCACCTGGGTGGGTCTGTCAGTGAGCCACAGGTCCACCTTGATTTTCGATCTACATTCTGACGATGAAGTCAAATGTCTTCTCCATATGGAAGAAACTTCCATTGTCTGGGGGTGGGGGGTCTTAGGGAGAAGCTACTCATTCTTGGGGTGCCTGAGCTCATGCCTTGGAGGCAGACTGCCACCAGGTCCACTCATAGTTTGGCACCTTCAGCCACTGGAAGTTGAAAACTGGCCGGTGGCGTCTGGTGGAAGGAGAACACAGTGGATTATCTGAGATGGCAGAGATAGGGTGTCTGATCACTTTGGTAGGAAGAGAAACATGTTTATTCAAAGTTTCAAATTGGCCACATTTTTAAACAGTGTCAATCTTTTACACACACACACACACACACACACACACACATCTGAAAGGTTTGGAACTTCCACCATTAGCTAAAGGACAATACCAATGGGAAGGTTTAAATTTCTGGCAAATTCTTACCAGATGTGCCCTGGAGCCAACTTTGCAACTGTAAGATCTACTCTATCGTGAAGTTTCTTTGGACAAATCAGAAAACGATGATGATGTTGACGAGGAGGAGGAGGAGGTGTAAGAAGCAAAATTTGGTAATGGTTTTCTATAGAACAAACGCTAGCCTCAAGACCCTAGAGATTCCCTAGAATTCAGGTGTTTCATTAGAGCAAAGAATTCTACTTTTACTGGCTTAATAGGAGACCGGTTGCTTAGGAACTTGTCCCTCATGTGGTCTAAGAACAGTTCGTGTGAATTTCCGGGCATCTTGTTAACATGCAGAGTCTCATTCAGCTGGTCTGCGGGGGCTGAGATTCTGCACATCTAAAAGGCTCCCAGGCGATGCCTGCGCGGCTGGTCTGCAGACCGCGTTTCGAGTAGAGAAGTTAGCCCTGAACCCCTAAGGTGACCATGGACGGTTGGCCTCAGAGCACCCAGGACCACCTAGATGTGCTCATCACAGTGGGCATTGTGACAGCATCCCCCGGTGATCCGAGGGGCCACCTAGGGATTCTGATTGAGTCAGCATGAGGAGGGCCCAGGAGTCTGCACATTCACAGTCTGCTGACAGCGATGCACAACGTGTGAAAGGAAGAGAGTGTGAGAGGCAGGAAACAGATGACTGGGCCACACAGCCACTCTCCCTCTTCTCCAAACGAGGTCAAGTTCTGAGAGGCACTGGAGGTTAGGACTTCAGCCTGTGAATTCTGGGGGGACACAATTCAATCCATAAAACCAGAGAGTGGGATCAGGGGACAGCCTGGAGGTAGTGAATGACGAAAGTTCTAAAAGCTTCTGGCAAGGATCTGCCCCTTGTGCACCCAGAAGCTCTGTGGGGACCATTGGTGCAGTCACACCCCTTCCTTCTCTGCTGCTGCCGCAGCACAGCAGGTGAACCCCAAGAGCTTGCTGGGTGGAGGCGTAAATGATCTTCTCCTGCCAAACGGGCCTGGAGCCTTGACCTTTGAGGTCTCTCTGCACTTTTACAGGCCAGAAGGCTCACAGGTGAGCGTCCTGCAGACGCCCGGCACCCGAGACCACAGTAGCAAAGGGCTTGTTTCCATCCGCAAAGACCCTGGGCTCATGGACTCCGCCCCTTCGCGTCTCCTTGTATTTGTCCCACACTCATTTGACCATCTTTCAAATAGCAAAATTTAAAAACCAAATTAAAAACTCAATTTAAACCGAATCCAATTTGCTAAACATAATAATATGTTTTTACCAATCTTGTACTAAGACCATAAAGTGTGGCTCTATGAGAATGTGCACCTTTCTTTAGCTCAATAGAAGAACTGAAAGCTGGCATTCTATTTCAAGTAAACACGGTTAAATCTGGCTCATCTGATTATTTTTATACACACCATACCTCAAAGTTATAGATGCTTCAAATCTCAATGGCTAGATTAACTCGCAAATGAAGATGTATAAAAAGAGTGACTTTTTCAGCGCTTAGCTGCACTAAAAGGATTTCCTTGTCTCTTGGTACAATGCTCTTTTTTGGTCATTGCCCTCTTTTCCTCTTCTTTCTTATGTGTGCTTTTGCTTTATGTTGCTAAGTTTCTCTAATTTTCAGATCCTTTTCTCTTTTTGTAGTTTCTCATCTGTTCCTTTTTCCTTGATTCTTACGCTCAATTTTCACTTGTTCCAGTAAAACAGTCATTATTAAAATTCAGAGAAGGATGTTTTTTCTCCGTTTTCTTTTTTGTCCTTTTGTGTGCTCTCCCTCACTGGATTGTAAATGTATATACGCTTATCTATACCTTGTCTGCGCAGTGACGGAATTTCAGTACATTAAAAAGTGCAGTGTCCCTGGTCTGGAGGAGGTTTTATGACATGGCTGTCCACAGGGCATCACTCACTACTGCCCAGAGCCACTAATCTCAGGGACCGTGCTGCATGGATTCCGTCGCTCTGCCCGTCTGTGCGTGGCTTTCAGGCTCCTTGGTGCCACCTCAGGTTCACGGCACACAGGACGGGAAAGAACTCTTCATCTGCAAGTTCCTGGTTGATGAAGCTCTTTTCCCCTAGACGTTTCGAGGTGTTTAAGTGCTTCCTGTTTCTCGTCTGCTCACACAGCGGCTCGAAGCAGGCGTGCGTGCTCCTTTTCTCTTCTCCCTCAGACAGGTCACCTCCTTCTGTTTTTCTCTCCTCAGTTTGCAGAGGACAGATTTCTTCCCCCTCAGGCATCTGGGCAGAACCCTCGATCTCTGCAGCAGGACATCCCCGCTCCTCATGGACAAAGGCCAGGCTACGTTCCCACGTCTAGTTCCGTTCTGCTGTGTGCTGGCCAGGGGTTAGCCATGCGTGGCCTGGTTTGTGGTCAGTGCAGGATGCTGGCTGTGGGGCTGCAGACTTGGGGACAGTGGCCTCCCTGTGCTCATGGGTGACCAAGGGGCCATCCTCTGAGTGCACAGTGTCACTGGTGCATGTGGCAATCAGATAGGCACAACGTGGCTGTCCCAAAGGCCAGCACATCCACACTGCCTTTGGGGAGCAGCTTGCCCTTGCCAGGGTCCAGACTCAGTCTCTGAAATCCAAGTCCCCTTCCTCAGTGCTCACAAGACCGAATGGAGTTGACTTCACCCGTGGCCACCTGGACCACACGCACAGACTTCCGCGTCTCTGCCGCATGAGACGCCAGGTCACAGTCAGAAGAACTTTGACTGATTCGCTGAGAAAATAATGGCTTTCAAAAGGCCAGAAATAAGAACAGCACATGCTTTCTGCATAAACAGCCACGAGCAGTTAATCCACTTGCCCAGGCCAGGCCAGCGGCAGCTGCGGCCCGAGAGTGGACCCACAGCCTGTGCTTTGGTTGGGGGCACACACACTGGCCCCGGGCTTGCACAGACCCCTCAGAAGGGACCCATATGCTGAGACCCGGGAAAACACTTAAGACTGATGATGGGCACTTAGTGGGGGTCTGGGCCTCCCTTTGGTTCCGAAAACAAGAACCAGAAAAGGTAAATCGGAGACGTGGTGATGGCGCTGCAGAGGGACGGGCAGCTCCAGCCGGCTCCGCGGCTCAGCAGCTGCCCGGCAGCCTCGCGGGCCCTTCTCCCTGTCAGTGGCCGGGTAAGAGGCAGCGCGCAGGGGGTCTAGCGGGGCGTCGGGGTGCGTCCTAACCTGCAGGGCAGGAGCTGGTGTCCCTGACAGCCCCGGCTCACCCTTCCACAGCTGACCGTGTGCGGGGGCTGCGCCGCAGGCGTTAGCAGTGTGAGCCCCAGAAGGATCTCAGCGTGTGAGGAGTGTTCGTACTATTGTCTTGCTCGTGGGTGGAGTCAAGCCCAAGGACACAGAGCCAGTGGGCGCAGGGGGCACTCTGGGTCAGCCCCGCCTGGGGTCCCGAGCCCCGTGTTCTCACAGCCCCCAGACAGCAGGGTTGGCCCTGGGTGCCTGGGTCGCCGACCCCAGCAGCCCACTCCCTGCCCCTGCTGACCCGAGGCACCAACTGCCACCTTCACAAGGGGAAGAAAACCTCGTTCCGGTCTCCATCAACCCAGCTTTTATTTTTATTTCAGGTTTAAGCCAATGCTTGTCAGTCAATGGCATGCATCTTGGTCAATAGAATTTTTAAAAAAACATTTGAGATACACAACCTCAAGCAGCCACTGGCAAAACACACTCTAGAGACATTTCTGGTGTTTGGGACATTTGACTGGGACAGGGGAGCCGCGCTCTGTGGGAACGGCATTACTCTCACCAGAGCGTCCTTTCAGGAGGCGGTGCAGCCACTCTGGTAAGCAATTCACTCTCGGGACTGTGAACATCCCCAGGCCTTCCTCCATCTGTGCCCCAAACTGAACAAACCCCAGTCTTCCGGGACCCCCAGTGACCAACGCCCACGTCCTGGCATGTGGACCACTTCCTCGCACACCCCAGCCATGTTTCTCCTGCACCCGACAGACCGGCTCGCTCCTCGCTGAAGGCAGGCGGCCCGTGCTGGACACAGGTGCACTTGTTCCTTCCTCAGAAAGTCCCCAGCAACAAGGATGACCTGCTTCCCAGATGTCCCTCGCAGCCTGCTGGGCCATGCTGCCCAAGGTCAAGGCCTCGCAGAGAGGGCATCACTTCTGGAAACATCTGAAACCAATTCCAGGCCTTTCCCAGAGTCTTCCTGCTGTGGACAGTGTGGTCGTGGGCCAGGTCTCCAGGACAAGAGAAAACACTGGTGGCACCCGAATGCCACAGAGGGCAGCCTCACCGGCCCTGGGTCTGTTTCCTGTCAATCGGGTGGCACTGGGGGGCAGAGTTTCAGAGGGGCATTTTCTTTTGTTTTTACCCTGACCAAATGCTGATCTAGCATGCGATGCTGAATCTATAGCATCCATCCACCCCTAAAGTTGAGGTTTGCTTAAGCTCATCCTCAGAAACGTGGAGTGGGTTGAGACCATGAAAACCACAGATTCAGGGTGTGTCTGACTCAGGTGTGTCTCCTGGGACAGGTGTGTGTAGGGCCTGGTCATTGAGCCCAGACAGGAGCTGTGGGGTTAGGGACTCAAGCTACTGTCAGCATTTGAAGTTAGAAAGGGCATAGAATGGAAGTTCTCTGTGATTCCCCCGAAACTCCCACGATCCTTTCAGTTCTTCATACACATGAAACAGCCCACATGAAAACTTTCCTAAATTAACTGGGAGGAGGCTTTAAGAGGCAGTAGGGGAGGTTTTTATTGGCGCCCACGATGGGAAATGCTTCGGGGGGCATCTTATTTCCCCAGGACTATTAGAATTTTAGGTGCACAGGTCTCTCAGCAGGCTGCCTCCACTTCAAATTCTCCACATTCTGTACATTCTCAGCGAGCTGTTACGGAGGGAATATGCCACAGCTTTCTAAAACTAGCCTACCTTGCTCTGAAGGGCTTAAAATGTCAAGGGGGAGAACTTAATGAGGAAAAAGAGAGGGAAAGAGAGAGAAAGAGAAATTGGCTTCTTTGAGAAGTTTCTGGCAGAAAATCATGTTTAAAAATAAGTTGCTCAGTTCAAGAAAAACAAAAAAAATCTCTGCAGAGTGAACATCTGCCAGGGCAGAGAGGGAGGTGGGTGTCGTGGTGGCCAGAATTCTGAGGTGGCTTCCGGGGTCCTCCTGCTATTGTGCCCCATGTGGCCCCCCCCCCTTGAGCGTGGGAAGGACCTGTTTTTCACTGATGTGCTCTGTCAGGTTGGGGAAGTTCCCCTCCATTTCTTGTTTGCTGAGTGGTTTGATTAAGGAAAGGTTTTAGATTTTGTCAAGTGATTTTTCTGCATCTATTGATATGATCATATGTTTTATGTTTTTTATTTAATTAGCATAACTGCTTTACACTAATTGATTTTTGGATGATTAAGCCAACCTCTCATTCCTAGAATAAATCCCACCTGGTCATGACATAATAGTATTTATATGTTGCAAAATACAAAATATCTTATGTTTTGTCAGGGATTTCTATATCTATATTCATAAGGGATATTGATCTGCAGTACTTTTTCTTCGTATGTCTTTTTCTTGTTTTACTATCAGGATAATACTGGACTCAAAAACCAGTTTGGAAACGTTCCCCCCTCTTCTACTTTTTGGAGAAATTTGTGAAGGATTAGTATTAACTCTCCATTAAATGTTTGATAGAATTCACTGGTAAAGTCATCTGGGCATGGGCTTTTCTTTTGGAAAGTTTTTAAATTACTAACTTCATTTCTTTACTCATTACAGGTCTATTCAGATATTCTATTTCTTCTTGAGTCAGTTTCAGTAATTTGTATCTTTCTAGGTATTTATCCATTTCATGTTAGCTAATTTATTAGCACAAAGTTCATAATATTCCATTATAATCCTCTGTATTTCTGTAAGGTTATGTCTTCTTTCTTTTTTTCTTGATCAGTATAGGTAAAGACGTCAATTTTGTTGTTTTTGTTAAAAACCTACTTTAATTTCATTGATTTTATTATTTTACTTATCTTTATTTCATTAATTTCTCCTAGTCTATATTATTTATTTCCTTTTGTTTGCCTTAGGTTTAGTGTGCTCTTCTTTTTTCTAGTGTCTTAAGAGAGAAGACTAGGTTATTCATTAGAAATCTTTATTTTTTTAATATAGGTATTTATAGCCATAAATTTTCCTCTAAACCTTACTTTAGCTATATCTCCTAAGTTTTAGTACATTATGTCTTCATTTTCATTCATCTCAAAGAATTGCTAGTTTCCCTTGTTATTTTCTTCTTTGAATCATTGATTAATTAGGAGTGTATTGTTTAAGTTCCACATATTTATGAATTAGCCAAATTTCCTTCTATTAGTGATTTTTAATTTTATTCCATTGTGATCACCATGGACAAAAAACATACTTTGTATAATTTCCATCCTTTTGAATTTATTGAGGCTTGCTACACGGGCTAGCACATGTCCTACCCTAGAGAGCACTCTGTGTTCTTGAGAAGAATGTGTGTCCTCTGGCTGTTGGCTGGGATGTTCTGTGTATATCTTTTGGGTCTAATTGGTGCATAGTGTTGTTCAAGTCTTCTATGTTTTTGTTGAGCCTAGTTGCTCTGTCTATTTTTGATAGTGGGGTAGTAAAGTCTCTAACTTTTATTGTTCAATTGTCTATGCTTCCTTTCCATTCTGTCAGGTTTGCTTCATGTATTTTTGAGCTCTGCTGTTAGATGCATGTATGATTATAATAATTATCCTTCCTGGTAGATTGACTCCTTTATCCTTATATAAGGTCCCACTTTATCACTATTAAGTTGTGTTTTAAAGTCTGCTTTTTGTTATATTAGCATTGCCATTCTACCTCTCTTATGATTGTTTTTAATGTATATATATTTGCATTCTTTTAGTCTATTTGTACTTTTGGATCTAAAGTGTGTCTCCTGTAAACGGTACATAATTTCATCCTTTTTATCCACTTGGGTAATCTCTGCCTTTAATTGACTTTTTCATACATCTGCATTCTACTTTTGTTTTCTATGTGTCATTTTTCTGTTCCTTTGTTCTCCCTTTGCTTTCTTTGCATTTAGCGAATATTTTATAGTGTAACATTCTAATCCCCTTGATTTTTTTTTTACTATATTTTAAGTTATTTTCTTAGTGGTTGTTCTAGAGCTTATAATATACATTTTTTTTTTTTTGATACAGAGTCTTACTCTGTTGCCCAAGCTAGAGTGCTGTGGCATCAGCCTAGCTCACAGCAACCTCAAACTCCTGGGCACAAGCAATCCTCCTGCCTCAGCCTCCCAAGCATCTGGGACTACAGGCATGTGCCACCGTGCCTGGCTAATTTTTTCTGTATATATTTTTAGTTGCCTATATAATTTCTTTCTATTTTTAGTAGAGACAGGGTCTCACTTTTGCTCAGGCTGGTCTTGAACTCCTGACCTGGAGTGATCCTCCCGCCTCGGCCTCCCAGAGTACTAGGATTATAGGCGTGAGCTGCTGTACCTGGCCTATAATATACATTTTAATGTATCATAATATACTTCAGATTGATTCTAAAGTATTACCTAATTACACTGAGATTTATATATTCCTTGTTCCCTTTTCTGTGCTATTAATGTCATATTTATTTATTTATTTATTTATTAATGTCATATATATTTACATACATAAGTTTGTATGTGTATAATAATATATATAACATATACTACAATATAGTATATGTTATCTCTATAAGTATTATAAACCCAATAATATATTGCCATAATTATTACTTTATGTAATTTTGTATCTTTTAAAGAAGTTTGGATAAGAAAGATTAGCAAGTATTTTTAGTTTGTTCAATCACCTCCGTTTTGCTGTTATTGTCAAATATATTTTATTTTCTGTGTTATAGGCCCAAATACAGATAGGTAGAGGACATATATATATAGTCATATATGTACTTTTATACAATTGCTTTTCAAATGAGTTGAAAGAAGGAAGAAGAAGAAATATGACATTTCATTGTCTTTTACAATTACCTGTATAGTCACCTCTACTGGCACAGTTTTTTCATGTGTACTTGATGCCTTTGCTTTCAGCCTAAAGAATTTTCTTTACTATTTTTTATAAGGCATGTCTTCAAACAATAAATTTTCTCAGTTTTTGCTTATCTGGGAATGTCTTAATTTCTCCTTTACTTTTGAAGGATAGTTTTGCGGGATGTGAGCGTCTGGTTTAATTGTCGTTTGGGGATTTTTTTGTTTTTTGGTTTTTTTCGTTCAGCATTTCAAGTGTGTTATCCCACCGCCTTCTGACCACTGTCATTTCTGCTGAGAAGTCAGCTATTAATTTTGTTTGGGTTCCCTTGTTCATAATGACTCATTTTTCTCTTGTGACTTAAAAGATTTTCTCTTTGTCTTTCGGCATTTTGACTGCGGGGTGTGTGCGTGTGTGACTGTGGATCTCTTTGTGTTTATCAAACTCGGAGTTTGTTGAGCTTCCTGTATATATGGAAAAAAACTGTTTTGTTAATCAAATTTGGAAAGTTTTCAACCATTTTTTCCTTCAAATTTTTTCCTGCTCCTTTCTCATTCTCCTCTCCTTCTGGTACCGCCTGTACTTGTGTGTTGGTGTGTTTCGTGGTGCCCCATATTTTTCTGTGCTTCCGTTCATTTTGCCATGGCTAAGAGCTACCGGCCTCCTCTTAGTTTCTCTCCATCTACCAAGAGGTAAACTGTTTTCCCCAGCACCCTCAGGAATGGGTTCTTTCATTTCTGTTCCAGATAAAGTCAGTCTTTTCCAGCAAAGCTGCAGAGCTACCCTCTGGCCTATCTGCCTCCCTAGGTGGCATCATGCATCACAGCTGGGTGCCCACGCCTGGCTTCCCTGAGTCACACCCCACTTTACATGTGGGCCCTGGTGGGGGTGGGGGCAGCCCCTGGTCTTTGCTGCTTGACCCTCCCAGCATGGCACTTCCGCTTGACAGGGCAGCTGAGGCAGGGAGTGATTGGGACCCCTGCATACTCCGCCTGACACCCTACAGGTGGGAGCTGGGCAAAGGAAAAGACACCTGGCCCCCTCTGCTGTGCTAGCCTGGAATAGAACTTCTGCAATATGGGGCTGGAGATATGAGAAATGACATTGCCTGTCCGTCCTAGAATGGAACTGTCACCCCAGACTAGGATCTGGGGGACAGGAAGCCCTGACTTCTTGGCTATATATACCCTGGGTAGAGGTTAACAGAGTAGGTCATAGCTCAAATGCCACAGACTCTCGGTGCTCTTACCAAGAATTGGTAGATTTTCTTAAATGAACATTTCTCCATTTGCTGCATAGCCTTAGGATAATTTCCGGAGACTTTAAATGATTTTTAAAAACATCCCCAGTTAAATTGTTTTGTTGGAGAGGGTCTGTGGCACTCCTTACTCCATCATTCCAGAAGCCTAGTCCTCTAGGTGTTTTTAAAAGCTGTTGGATGTATGGTAATTTGTTACATGGTGTTTTCGGAAAACTCTCAAACTGTGTTTTTTCTTCTTTTTGAAATTTTACACCAACACAACAATTACCAACACAAAAGACTTCTGTCACCAAATGTGGGGTTTTCCCCACACACAAAGCAGTGGGCACCACCTGGGTGTCCTCTAATTTAAGTCTCACACTATCCACTTGGAGATGGGGTCAGATCCCACAGGGTGAGGGCTCAGTCCCCACACTGCCCCAGACACCAGTCACAGTCTGGGCCTCTGGACCTTCGACTGACCAGCGTGAAGTTGGAGTTTCTAAGACCCCCTCCCTCTTTAGGTCTGATTAATTTGCTGGAGTGGCTAACACAGTTTAGGGAACACATGTACCAGTTTCTTATAAAGTATATTACAAAGAATACAGAAAAAGATATGTGGGGTGAGGTAAGAGGAAGGGGCATGGAGCCTCCACATCTTCCCAGGGCCTTCCCCTCCGGAAGCCTCCACGGGGTCAGCTGTGTCCAGCTACCTGGAAGCTCACTGAACCCAGTCTTCTTGGGTTTTTATGGACAACCATGTCGAAATGTGATTGGCCTTTAGGGGATGGCATGGGGCCCTCTCTGGAGTCAAAGTCTTATGACGCATGATCAGAAAGGGGGTAAGTCAGAGAAATTTCGTTTCCTGAGACCTGTTCGTGAGGCCTAATGCACCCAACATTATAACAAAAGACTGTAACAAGGACTATGGGAGTTATGAGCCAGGAACCATGAACAAACACCTGTCATAGTGCCACACGCAGTCATAGAAAACTAATACAAGTGTGATTTGTGTTCTAGTTGCCATTCTATTGGGAATGGGTAAACAGCTGCAGAAAAGTGCTATAGAAGCAACACGTTTCCAGAAGATTCTCCAGCATGGGTCACTGCCCAGAAGCAGGTGTCTAGGGCCGCGCATCTCTTGAGACCCCGCCTTCTCTGGGTGAACTTGCAGGGCCTCGCCGCAAGCACAGGAGCAGTGTGATCCAGGAGCTGCAGGTGCCCGCTCTGCTCCTGCCGACACCCAGAGGACGGGGCACTACCAGGGCACGCCTTTGCTCAGAGCAACCACGCCCCAGCTTTTGACCAAGAACAAACACACAGGAGAAAGAGACATTTGAGACAAAGCTGAATTTGAGACACTGAATGCAGTTGTGACTTTAAGAGAGACTAGATAACAGTTAGATTTCATGAAATGTTTTTAGTGAATAAGGGGACTTATTTTTCTTTAAATCAACCTGTTTGGGATCATTGGTAAAGTATACTAGCCATGATTAGACTCAGTAAATACTTATTTCTTATTTTAGAAAAAGGCTCACATTTATAGAAGTAGGTCAGGTGCAGTGGCTCATGCCTGTAGTCCCAGCATTTTGGGAGGCTGAGGGAGGAGAATTGCTTGAGCCTAGGAGATTAAGCCTGTAGTGAGCTATGATCACACCACCGTACTCCAGCCTGGGCAACAGAGCAAGACCCTATGGTCTTAGAAAAAAACAAAGAAACAAAGAAAAAGAAAAAATATAGAAATAAAATGGACTTCGTCCAGTAATCCAGCCACTAGGGAAGTTTCACATAACCCCACTTCCAGGAGCTTCCTGTGCCACCTGGCAGGTCTGTGAATGGTTGCCGTCCAACCTAGGAAGAAACCTTCAATTAATTCTGGAGAGGTGGCATCAGTCTAAACCTTCAGGTGAGGCACATGCCACAGAGGGTGGAACACGCAGAGTCAGAGGCATGGGCGAAGCGTGGAAGCCTTCTGGGGAGGCCCAAGGACAGACACGTGTCTCTAAGACAGGGTCCTGCACAAGGCACAGAGGGGGCTTTGCTGCAGGAGTACTGACACCCAGGAAGAGTCAGGGCACACTGGCCATCAGACAGAAGGGGGTGGGCAGATGAACGATCGTGCATCCACACAGTGCAAAGCAATAGCTGCCAAAAATCAACTGTTTGCTGTTTTATGTCATGTTTTAATGGCATAAGGAAAAATATACCAGTTATTCTAGCAAGCAGTCAGAAGCTTTATGAAGTACAACCCCAATTACTACTAAACAATATACACATATGTATCATGTGATCCAATTCACATCCCACCTCCAGCATAAGTTGTATATAAGTATGGATAGATAGAGGTAGCTATGTAGAGACAGATACATTTAACTGGACTACTAGTAAAAACCGCCATTCACTGAGTACCTACTGCAAGTCCTGTCATGCAGGTGCTAAGTGCTTTGGAAACAGTGTTTCATTTGTTCCTTGCAACAACTCTGTGAGGAAAATATATACTGGTTTGACTGGTGTCCCCCCAAAATCATGTCGACGCAGAACCCGTGAATATGACTTTATTTGGACATGGGGTCTTTGCAGATGTAATCAAGATAAGGTCAAGCTGGATTAGGGTGTCCTAATCTAGTGACTAGTGTGCTTATAGGAAGCGGGAAATTTAGACACAGGCACATGGGGGAAGGCCTCGTGCAGATGGAGGTAGAGATTGGAATGATGAGTCTACAAGGCAGGACACGCAAGGATCGCCAGCAGCCACTAGAAGCTTGGAGAGAGGCAAGGAAGGATCCTCCTCTGGAGCCCTGAGAGGGAACGTGGCCCTGAACACACCTTGATTTAGACTTCTGACCTCCAGAACTGTGAGAGAATAAACTTCTATTCTTTTAAGCTACCCAATTTTTGGTGCTTTCTTGCAGCATCTCTAGAAAACGAATACAAACTACACTGCTACATCAAGATAACGGAGAATCAGTAGAATTAAGAAATCGACCTAAGGCCGCGCAGTTCAGAGCTGCAGAAACAGAACTAAAGGCAGGTAAGGTGGTACCCAAGGTAACCTGGAACCACAGGTTATACTTTCTCCCAGTTTTTGGCAAATGTCACAGGAAAGAAATTTTAAAATATTTCAGCATTTAGTTTGGGCATTGAACAATAGATGACTTTAATTTTCACCATACTTTTTATAGTTCTCAGGTTTTTATGGTTGAATATATGATGTTTATAATCCGAAAAAAAGAACTGTCATTAAAGAAGTATGGCTACAACACAGGTGGGACCATAGTCCCACATAAGGGCAGCCACTACATCTATCCCTTCTAGGAGCTCCTTCAAGACGACTGGACTGAGCCTAATCAGCCAACAGCAGCGAACTTCCCTCCCAGGAAAGCACCCTACCTTGCCGCTGAGTTGGGCAACCAAACCATGAGTGGTTTAATCCCCCAGGACAATTTGGAATTAGCACTGGGTGGGATTTCCAAGTGCAAGTAGGGACCATCCTTCAAGGCCCAGGGTCTCTGGAAACACCCCTTCTTTGGGGGTTCTCCTGCCTCATCACACACCATCCTGTGACCAGGTGCTGCCCATGTTGCTGGTTGAAGAAGGCAGGGAACAAGCACAATTATTTCCACCAGAGATGACGAACACTCCTGTTTACCAGCTGAGGCCCTTGGGAATGCCATCCTGATGAGAGCTCGGACACAGGTCCACTCCTCCTCTTCCTCCCAACTCCACTGGAGTAGCCACTGGGGCAGTCGCAGGCCCTGGGCTCTTTTCTGACCTTTGTTTTTCTAAGGCCTGAATTTATTACAGGGATTATCCTAAAAGCCTTTGTGGACAACAAGACGAAAGGGAGCGATTTCTCAGAGCCTAAACAATAGATAGTCAAGGGGAGGTAGGGGTGGAAAGATGGGATCCATAGCAGGGTGAGGCCAGAGAAAGAACAGAGGGCGGACCCCAGGCAGCACAGCTCTCAGCCCTGGCCACAGTTCCAGAACGCCACTTGGGGCATTGGCACAGAGAGCTTCCAGGTCCACTGGGCCACTCCCAGCTAGGCCAGCGAGGCAGCCAGTCGACCGCCTCCACGATGGGCCGCAGCTTAGGCAGCCCTTCCTGTAGCATGGGCCGCCCTCGAGTGTGACCTGCGGCAGCAGCAGATGACAAGACTGCCTGAGATCCAATTCCCCACCATCCTGAAAACACAGAGATTCATAGTCATATTTCAAAAAAAAAAAATAGAGAAAGAAATATGTCTTGTTTACTGGAGTTGGGGGTCTGAAGCTCATCTCTGCTGCTTGTCAACACACATACGAGTTTTTGCTGTAGTTTAGCATTTTCTTGATTTTAGAAAACCAAATCTGAAACAAAAGGATTTTTTGAGAAACATCATTGCATGAACCATAAAACGTATATATTTTTCAGTCCCTATTCTAAATTTAACTACACTGTCAATAGAACAACAGTGCTCTTAGTGGGGGTCCACGGACTAGGGGAGAGAGCCGCCCAGGGAGCCGCCCGTTCCCAATCGCTCCGCAGCGGCTAGGCTGTGGACCCCCGACAATGGCGGCTGCCCGCCCACTGGTTGCTGGCACTGGGGGCGAATGTTCAGGGACACAGACCAGTGGAACAGAACAGAAAATCCAAATATAAAACCATCCTCATATAGCCATCTAATCTTTGACAAAGCAGACAAAAACATACTCTGGGGAAAAGATTCCTTATTTAATAAATGGTGCTGGGAAAACTGGATAGCCACATGTAGAAGACTAAAACAGGACCCACAGCTTTCACCTCTCACAACAATCAAATCACGGCGGATAACAGACTTAAACCTTAGGTGGGAAACTATTAGAATCCTAGAAGAAAATGTAGGAAAAACTCTTACAGACATTGGCCTAGGCAAAGAATTTATGAAGAAGACCCCTAAGGCAATCACACCAACAACAAAAATAAATAAATGGGACCTGATCAAATTAAAAAGCTTCTGCACAGCCAAAGAAATAGTCATGAGAGTAAACAGACAACCTACAGAATGGGAAAAAATTTTCACATACTACACATCAGATAAAGGATTGATAACAAGAATATATTTAGAACTCAGGAAAATCAGTAAGAAAAAAATCAAACAACCCTATCAAAAAGTGGGCAAAGGACATGAATAGAAATTTTTCAAAAGAAGATATAAAAATGGCTAACAAACATACGAAAAAATGTTCAACATCTCTAATCATCAGGGAAATGCAAACCAAAGCCACAATGAGATACCACTTAACTCCAGTGAGAATGGCCTTTATCAAAAAGTCCCAAAACAATACATGTTGGCGTGGATGTGGAGAGACAGGAACACTCATACACTGCTGGTGGGACTGTAAACTAGTGCAACCCCTATGGAAAACAATATGGAGATACCTTAAACAGATTCAAGTAGACCTACCATTCGATCCAGGAATCCCATTTTTGGGCATCTACCTAGAAGAACAAAAGTTATTCTATAAAAAAGACACCTGCACCCGAATGTTTATAGCAGCACAATTCACAATTGCAAAGATGTGGAAACAACCCAAATGCCCATCAATTCACGAATGGATTAGTAAATTGTGGTATATGTATACCATGGACTATTACTCAGCTATAAGAAATAACGGTGATATGACATCTCTTTGGTTCTCCTGGAGATAGTGGAACCCATTATATTAAGTGAAGTATCCCAAGAATGGAAAAATAAGCATCACATGTACTCACCAGAAAATTGGTTTCCCTGATCATCACCTAAATGCACATTGGGGAATGATACCAACTGGATATCAGACTGAGGCGGGGGGTAGGGGGAGGGGATGGGTGTATGCCTACATGATGAGTGCGTTGCGCACCGTCTGGGGAATGGTCATGCTTGAAGGTGCTGACTCGGGGAGGTGGGGGGTAGGGGGAGGGGATGGAGGTATGACTACATGGTGAGTACCAGGTGCACTGTCTGGGGAATGGACACGCTTGAGGCTCTGACTCAGGGGGATGGGCGGGACATGGGCAATATATATAACCTGAGCTTTTGTACCCCCATAATAAGCTGAAATAAAAAAAAATAGAACAACGGTGGAATAAAGTCGAAGACACTGGTACAAACTCATGATTGTTCTACTATAGGCACGGGCAGACAGGTGTCCAGGTAAATTAGCTGTGTGTCTGTAGCAGGTGAGCATGCACACACGTGAGCACAGACACGAGCTCTGCCTGCCAGGAGGGTCTGCAAGCGTGACACCCCAGCAGCAACAAGCATGTCGTACCCAGATCTTACTTTCTAAAAACACTTTCCAATAAATGGAACCACAATTCCCTGGAAAATTGGCTGATTCTGGGACAGGGGCAGGAAAATACAAGATGAGCCTGGAACATCTTGTAAGTGCCAGAAATTTTTAAAGTTCTCCAAAAAAGAACAATAACAACAACAAAATAACAAGTTAGGAGCATTTTGAAAGAGCATAGGAACAAACCTTAAAAAATATCCCAGTGGGCCAAAGTTGGAACAAATTGAGCAACAAAATAAATATCTGTGAGTACAAACTGATATAAATAAATGATTGAAAAATAAATAGTTGGGGAAATAGGACAAATCTTTCTTAAAATTTTTCAAATAATAAATGTAGAAGGAACGAGGGACTAGATCCACACAGTGTGATTGCTGCAGGCAAAGCCCACAGATGGATGCAAAAATTAGTGGGTAAAATGTGAAGAAGCAACAGGATATTGGCATTGCCTCAGAGCAGCTACCCTGAGATATTTATTAATTAGTGTGGTGGTTTTGTCATACATCCACAAATTCTTTGCTCCACCTCCAGGAGTGGATCCTACTTCCCCTCCCTGAGAGTGAGCTGGACTTGGTGACTTTCATCTAACCAAAGGAGTAATGAAAAGAAAAACAGTGGCTTCACAAAGGGGGAAGCTGGCAGCCATCTCGTCAACCAGGTGGTCCAAGCTGCCATCGACAGGGAAGTCATCTGGCATCACGATCATCAAGATAACCTCAAAATAAAAACATCAAATTAATAGAGGTGAGCTCCCAGGGGCTGTCGAGGGGAGGGCCTGGCAATGTGTGAAATGCTCAGCCATGGTGGCTCCGCCCCCTGCCAACCTGAGTCCTTCCTCTCGCTGAGGAAAGCAGAGTGGGCACTCTGATTCAGTCCAAATGGCAGCCGTCTGGATGCATTTTGTTCCTTAAGAAGGGTGGTGACTGTAACTGGAGAACCGTTCTGAGTAGGACAAGAGACTGGGTAGGGGAGGGACGGCCTCCCCCACGTGCAAGTCCAGCACCTTGCGCGGTTCCTAAGGGTGCAGTGCCACTGTTTGACTCGAAGTTCCACTGCCATTTAGGAATGTGCCGTAAGGGGCAAAAGTCACATATATGTGCAAACATTTAGCTGTGAAGACATTCACTGCTGTGTTGTACGTAACAGTCAAAAACCGGAAATAAATCATCTATGAATGAAGAGTTAAACAAATCCACACACCTGCAAGAGAAATACTACACGGTCATTTAGAAAGATGTTGAATATAATGGAATACTATTCAGCCTTAAAAAGGAATGAAGCTCTGACATCTGCTGCAATAGGAGGGGACCTTAAAGACATTTTGCTAAGTGAAATGAGTCAGTCACAAGAAGGCAGATATTGCATGAGTCCACTCATAGGAGGCACCTAGAGGAGTCAAATTCATGGAGAGAAAAAAATGGAGTGGTGGTAGCCAGCCACTGGGGGAGAGAGAAAAGAAGAGTAATTGTTTAATGGTTTAATGTTGTTCAAGGGTTTCAGGTGTGAAAGATTAAAAGAATGCTGGTGATGGATGGGGGCAATGGTTGCACTGTAAGGAGGTACTTAGTGCCCCCGAACTGCACACTTAAAAATGATTGATGATACATTTTGTCTATTTCACCACAATAAAATATGGATGCTCAAGAACACAAAATCACATGCAAACAGGTCGCTAATATAGTATTAAATGGGAAAAGCAGGTTGCAAAAGTTACTTAAAGTATACCATTTTTGCAAACACGCACACACACACACACACACACACACACACACACGACACAAAGAAAAACGTCTGGGAGGAAAGATGCCAAAGTACTTATAGCTCTGGGTAGTGGAAACAAAAGTGATTGTTACTAGCTTCTTTTTGTCCAGCCATATTTTCAAAATCTTACAGGAAGTTAGTATTTTTTTTTTTCTTTTTTTTGAGACACAGTCTCGCTCTGTTGCCCGGGCTAGAGTGAGTACCGTGGCATCAGCCTAGCTCACAGCAACCTCAAACTCCCGGGCTTAAGCGATCCTTCTGCCTCAGCCTCCCAAGTAGCTGGGACTACAGGCATGTACCACCATGCCCAGCTAATTTTTTCTATATATATTTATTTTTAGTTGGCCAGATAATTTCTTTTTATTTTTAGTAGAGACGGGGGTCTCACTCTTGCTCAGGCTGGTCTCGAACTCCTGACCTCGAGTGATCCACCCACCTCGGCCTCCCAGAGTGCTAGGATTACAGGCATGAGCCACCACGCCTGGCCTAAGTTAGTATTTTTGAACTATGAAAATTGCAGTGAACGCTCTGTCCACGAGCGTGGCATGGGAGGCTCCCAAGCTACTCTGAGCGTCAGGCTTGAGCTTCCTGGGAGCGAGAAAGAGGTGGATGGAGAAGGACCCCGGAATAAGTTCTCCCTCTCAGGGGCGGTTCCCTCGCCCGGCAAAGAGGAGTTCTAGCGAGGCTCCTGCTACGGCCAGTGCCCGTTCCATACTCAAACCCTAGTCCGAGGGACCCCTTGCCTTGGGCGTGGGTGGTGGAGGCCACCAAGCCCGGGGCCTCCAGGAGTTCTCTTCTTTCTCGGGAACTCACCTCTTGCAGACTCTTCTGGAACCCTCCCTTGCCACCTCCTTAATTGTCTAACTGACCTCATGAGAGTTAATAATTGTACCTCCTTGAGGTTCCTCAGCCTCAGGAATTTTGTCCAGAGAAGGGTCAGAGTGTGGAATGTAATCCTCAATTGTCCCCCACCGCCTAAAACTGCATCCTCAGAAGGAAGAGCACCCAGCTCGTAAATAAAATCTTAGGACTTCTACTTACATTATTTCCCATCTCATCATTTTTCATCCCTATTTTTTGTGATTATTTTATCGTGCACATAATATATGTCAGCCTTGTGGCCTAGACATCATAAAAAAAATAAACAAATGGCATATATTGAGAGGGTGCCCTCGGGTTATTTTCCTGATGGTGTGCTGGATCGAAATAGATGGGGATCCCTGGCCAACTGGAAGAGGCTGAAGCTCCCCCGACATGCAAATAAATACCGGAGGCCCCTCCAGACTGGGGCTCAGGGAACATTCATCCCCTCTTCTCCAGTCAGCTACATTTACTGATCCTCCCCTGGGCTTCAATTTTGCCACCTAAGGACCAACATCAATCAGTCCTTTCCGTAAGCAATTAAGCCCCCTGGTAACTACTGACGTCAGGGCAAGGATGTTCACAGCACAGATGGCGGCCAGAGTACAGCAAATGACCTGCCAGGAAACACTGGGGACTAGGGTGAAGCACTAACAGTATTTCGTCCCTGAGAAAAATAAACCAACACGTGCTGTTGGCTGGTCTGTGTATATTTTGTTGATCAA
Organism: Lemur catta; assembly: GCF_020740605.2. NCBI lineage: Eukaryota > Metazoa > Chordata > Mammalia > Primates > Lemuridae > Lemur > Lemur catta. The sequence continues at coordinate 86,885,760 of NC_059137.1, forward strand.
TTAAAATCAGCTTTCACTGCGAGCGGCTCTGTGGCTGAGGGGCCGAGGAGCCTGCAGCCCAGCCCCGACACTTCGTCCTCCGGCGGGGGCTGGGTGCGCCCCAGCGTGGGGTGAGGCTGGCACCTCCACGGCGCGGAGTCATGCTGGACCCACCCAGGAGCTTGCTCAGCATGCAACGGTCCTGAGCACCGTGGCAAATCCCTGACATCAGGCTGATCCTCTCTTCAGATATCTTGATGTTTATTTCCTATCAAAACATACTAAATTAAAACAAAATCATATTAGATGACAGACCATAGACACAAATAGAAGCTTACAAGACCAAACAAAACAGTTGATAAGCAATAAAATGTACCCAGAAAGGAGCCCTTGTGTAACCTTTCCATTGTGTGGTGGAAAATAAGACAGGTCAGAGGTCGTACAAATCTCACCCGCCGTCGTGTTCAGGAAGGCTGTGCTTTTTAAAGAAAATGAGGGGAGTGGAGTGAGAGGAAACTCAAAATTGTATAAAAACTCTTATTCAAATAGGGTTCGATTGTTCCCTGGGAGTCAAACATAGTTTTCTTGAGAAAATGCTGGGTAAACCCACAGAGCTCAGCGAATACTTCCTGTTCCTTCCCCCTGAGAGCCACCAGGCAGCCGCCCTCACTGCCCGCAGGACGAGGCCCTGCGCAGAGGGGAGGCCCCGGCCCGCCGCGCCCTCGCCTGCCCCCGACGCCTGCTGCGGGTGCCGCTGACACGCAGGGTGCGGAGCCACGCTCCTTCCAGGTGAGCCAGCGCGCTGCAAGGTCCAGCTCTGAATCCTGATGGTGCAGGGGTGACGGGAGCAATGACAATCCCAGGCAGGAGGGGCCTCGCAGAGGCAAACATCACCCCGACGCCAGCGATCACCTGGCCACTCCAGCCCGCCGGCTAGCGAGGTGTTTTTTGATCTTTGTTATCTAAGATGTAAACATTTTGTTAATTTAACAATCATGATTTGTGTAGAAAAATTAATACTTGTAGCACATGTTGCCTCTTTTGACTTCTAATTATTTTTAATTTAGTATTTATATCTACATAACAATGTAATTATACATATTTGTCATGCTTAAGTATTCCAGAAACATGAAAGTGAATAACAGATAATAAATAAACATGCAAGCACATCCCACCTTCTCAGAACATTGACCCTGAGCACTCCCCGGCATGATCTCTCTTTGCCCACTGAGGCGTGGGCTTCGCCCACTGGCGTCCCCAGTGTGGCGTCCCTCGACCCCAGCCAGGCATGCCGAACTGCACACGAACCCTGATAGGAGGCGCTGCGTGTCGTGTTTGCTTTGCTCTCTGTAACGCGCTATTAATTGTGTTGTAAAACATGTGTTCCTGTGCAACTTGATCGTGTCCCTGAGCATTTTGTTTGAGAGATTTATTCCCATTATTAGAGGTAAACCTAAGTCTTTCTGTTTCTACTGCTTTTCAACTATACTGCCATTTGTTTATCCAGTCTCCTTCTGATGTACTTTCAGCTTGTTTCTAACTTTATGCATTTAGAACATACTGCTGTGGATCCTCTGTGTGTCCTGCTTAATCTTAGACATTTTCTCGAATATAGACTTGAGAGGAGAACTGCTGAGCCCTAGGGCTTGTGCATTAGGTACTGCTTTTTCACTTTTGTTTATAATAAAAATTCCCTGGGAATATCACAGATGAGAAGGCCAAGTCACATTCACAGCTCCCAGACCCTCCTGCTGCCCGCATCTCCCCTCGGAGCTTTCCCACCTGTTCTCAGGAGTGGATTTGAGAAACAGCATCTTGCTGAGATTCGGTGACTCTGTTGGGCTCAGAGATTTGGGGCTTTCTAAAAAAGGCTAAAAATCATACTTGGTTCTGAAAGAAAAGTGCACCTAATTTAGGCATCGGTCAGTAGAGGTAAGTGAAATCATTCTGGGTGGATGGATGGCCACCAACCCTGCCCCATGGGCCTGGGATCCAAAGAGGGCAAGAGGAGCAAGGAGGACAGTGGGGGTGTTGCCATAAGATGTATATATGCATCTGTGCATGGGCCTGGATGTGTGTACGTGCATGTGTATGTATGTATATACATGTGTATATGTGTATCCCTGTGTGCCTGGATGTGTATATGTGTGCATGTGTATGTATGCATGTACACGTGTGTCTGTGTATCTCTGTGTGCCTGGATGTGTGTATGGGTGCATGTGTATGTATGCATGTGCATGTGTATATGTGTATCTCTGTGTGCCTGGATGTGTACATGTGTGCATGTGTATGTATGCATGTGCATGTGTATATGTGTATCTCTGTGTGCCTGGATGTGTGTATGGGTGCATGTGTATGTATGCATGTGCATGTGTATATGTGTATCTCTGTGTGCCTGGATGTGTACATGTGTGCATGTGTATGTATGCATGTGCATGTGTATATGTGTATCTCTGTGTGCCTGGATATGTGTATGGGTGCATGTGTATGTATGCATGTGCATGTGTGTATGTGTATCTCTGTGTGCCTAGATGTGTGTATGTGTGCATGTGTATGTATGCATATACATGTGTATGTGTATCTGTGTGCGCATGGATGTATGTGTGCATGTGTATGCAGTTATGTACATGTATGTATGTGTATCTCTGTGTGCCTGGATGTGTGTGTGCATGTATGCATGCATGCATGTATCTGTGTTGCACAGATATGTGTGTATGTGTGTGCACGTGTGTGCATGTGTGTGCGCAAGGTGGGGGAGGGGCAGAGTGTCACTGCATCTCTTCTTACCAAAATTTTTTCTTGTATTTGGATGAATGGATTCTTCTGTCTACATCTTTCAGCATTTTAAAGTTACTTCTTTTCCTTTGTGACAGAAGCAGGGTGTTGGTTGATTTCCTCTGAAGTAGGCTAATGCTGGTCTTAATCCATCAGAAATGACAACGAAAAGGTTATCCTGATCTCAGAGCCATCGCTAGAGAGCCAGCTCCTCTCAGGCTGGGATAGTGTCTCTTAGGGGGAGGGAGGTGGGGTAAGGGAAGATAGAATTAAACAAAAAATACTAGTGTCTCTGTAAAGTGAAGTTTGCCAGGGAAGCATCCTTGAGTTTATGGAAAGGAGGAAAGGACAGTTGCCAGGGGTGCTCACAGGATGCCAGTGCTGCTCTGAGACTGTGCACACTGGCAGTGGAGCCGGGCGCAGAACGCTGACTTTCCTGGCAGCCGGGAGGCCTTCCCTCTGGAAACGCACCAGCCCAGCAACCAAGACGGAGCATCACTTCCGAGAGCCTTTTGTTTTTGTCTCCCTTGTGCTGGCAGGTTATCCTTCAGCATCTGGAATCTGACCCTGGAGACACGGGCAGAGTTTATTTTAAGATTCAGCTAATTACCAAGGTCTACACCCGCCTGATAAGCAAAGCGCAAAGGTGGGTGAGTCCATTCCCAGAATAGAAACTTTTGCTCCTAGTACATCCAGCATCCCCGCGTCCGTCCCTGCGTCCGTGGCTGAACGCGGGCTGTGCCCAGGAGGCTGTGTGCTCCCGCACCGGTGCCACCTACACTCCACGAATCACTGGTCACTTTCCTTCACGGTGCTCCCCTTGTCCTGCCATTGCAGTGAGGTGCAGCGTTTGCTCTCTGGGGCTGCCACCAGAGAAGGACGCTGAGGAAGCTGAGACAAGGCAGTCATAACCTGGCCTTGGACAGAGAGGTCAGAGAAAGTTTCTGGCAGAAGAAAAGCCAGCTTGGAAAGAGACCGAGAGATGGGATGCCTGCCAGTGTCCCTGGAAGATGGGACGATGGTGGAGCAAGGCCACCGGTCGTGGTGCTGGGGAGCCTGTGCTGAGTTTTGCCTCAGCTGATCTGTGCTGATGCAGAGCTTATGACTCCTCACCGACTGGTTCTCACGCATCGGAATCCCCGGGAGAACTTTTGAAAATGCAGATTGCTGGGCCCGACCCCAGAGCTCCTGACTCAGCAGGTCTAGAGTGGGACTGGGGAATTTGCATTTCTCTGGTGCTGGCGCTGCTGGGCCTGGGACCACACTTCGAGAGCCACTGTCCTGTTGGGATAGATTTGTATTTTTAGTAGAGACGGTGTCTCACTCTTGCTCAGGCTGGTCTCGAACTCCTGACCTCAAGCGATCCTCCCACCTCGGCCTCCCAGAGTGTTAGGATTGCAGGTATGAGCCACCATGCCCAGCCCCTGTTGGGATAGTTTGTAAAGATCACGGTCCTTGTAGATCAGGGGAGCCATCTGAGTCTACTGGAAGGCCAGAGGGCGCGTTGATAGCACCAACTCACTTCCAGCTTTACCCAGAACCCAAAAGAGAGCCACCCAAGAGAAGACCAGGCTGTCAGTGCTAGCCTTTCAGAGGAAAAAAGCAGGAGCCTCAGGCAAGCCCCTCCTCATCTGCCACTGTGTCCACCCACCAGGGAAGGCACGGCTGGGGAGGGGGGACAACCCTCAGCTTCCCCACAGCCCCCTCACCGGCCTGAGATTTCACAGCTAAACATCCATTCCTGTGTCCCCACAGAAAAATACAAGAAGCTAGAGCTTCTCAGAGCATTGTCCATAGACCACCTGGGAATATTAATTTGAAATAAAAAACCGCTTCCTGAGACCAAAGTTTTGGAGCCAGAGCCCGAGAGCGCGCATTTGACGGCGTGCATGTTCCCATCCACCACTCCAGAGCCAAGAGGCAGCTGAGCCAGCCCTGTGTGTGTGGACCGTGACGCCTGCCACTCCCGCGGCTCTGCGCCAGGCTGCCTCACGCACTCCTGCATGCTCAGCTCAGCTCTCAGCCCGCCTGGCTCTTCTGCGGAGCACGTGCAGAGCCGTGACGTCCATGAGTCAGCGTCCCGCAGGCGGAGACTGTCACTGCAGAGTAGAGAGCACCCTGGCTAGTGGCAGGGGCAGCCGGCAGCCAGGGGGCGCCCTCAAGGGCAGATGCACCCTGGGTTTCAACACTTGTATCCAACGCACATTCATCCTGTGGGATGGGGGAAGTGGGAACACAGAGTTCAGATTCTTTGATGGATTAGCCACCCCCTTAGGGACCTGAAATCACATGTCATTTTCTGCACTTCAGAGACGATGTGGGATGTGAACCCCACCCAAGGACGCGCACACTGTGACTTCCTGGGGACTCACTGGACCTCGGTGGGAAGAGCGGCAGGCTTGTGCTGTGTTGACTCCCTAGGAAGGAAGGAAAAGAACTTCCTGGAGGGCAGGTGGTTCCAGGTCTGGTCCTCCTTTCTCCCAGGGGCAGGAATTGGCCCTTGTGTTAGGGAAAGAGGGGGGGTGTCAGCCAGATGTGGGTGCCCCCAGACACCAGGCAAAGAAAGCACAGCCCCACAGCTCTTCCCCTCTGGTGCAGCGTCTATGAGGCCTCAGAGAGTTTGGCACTACGAGTACCCCGGGCAGTGGGTCCCCGGGCAGCCCACCCACTGCGTGTCTGCCGAGAGTCCTGTCCGCAGACTCCCCGCTGACTCACTGCTTAGCACACGACCAGCACAGACTTGTTCTAGTCAGCCTCCCAGAGACTAGTCTATCAGTGCTCAATAAATACACATCAACTGGTGCTTCCAGGGATGTTGAAACCTGCGAAGCTTATCTTTCATTCCTGAAAACAATGCAGAGGCATTAACCAGGGTCAAAACGCCATCTCAGCTGCTGCCGCCTTGGGGAGAGCCCTCTGCAGGGAGCAGCTTCCCCGAATTCTTCCTGGTCCACAGTTGTCAAATGTTCTAACAAATTCCGCAAAATCAGAGTCTTGTGTGTAACCTGAATGCAAGCTATTAAAGAGCTAATTTTCAAGCTTTGATGAAGTTTATCCCTAAAACAAAGATTTTCTAATTTTACCAGCAAGTTTTACTAACTTGTGCTGCTTTACACAATTTACTAGGACTATAGTAATTTCCTGGCTCTTTATACACTAGCCTATGTAAACAGTTAAATAGGATAGCATCTCCACCTCCTTTTTAAGAATATGATACAAAATTACACAAGAATATTGATCACAGCAAGTATGTCATTTAACATGAATGATTGAATAATTTAGGAATGACATTGAGGATGACTTTTAAATCGAGTAGGAAAGCAAATGAGACACAGAGTGGCCAGAGATAAAGATGGGAATCTCAGAACCACGTTTCTCTCCTGCGACATGAAGGGGGCCTGACTCATAATAAATTCTAAGGTACTTTGGCTTCTCTTCTGATTTAAAAAGCTCCCAAAGGTAGATATTTCACTGTCTCTCTCCTGTTGGCAGATAACTTGGAGAAGTCTGGAATGCAGGAAGTCAGGAGGAGGCCTTGGCCAGAAGCAGCTAGACGGTAGACTGCAGCTGCTCCGGCTCCCTTCCCCATTTCCAGGGGCACACAGGGTGGGCAGCTGCAGCTTCAGGCGTGCCCCGTGGAGGGCCTGGTGCCCAGGGAGCTGCTCCTCTGAGAGGGGCCCTGGCAGGCACTAGGAACTCCCTGAGAGGCCCATGGCTTCCTGCCACACACAGGATCGAAACCCAACTCTTTACGTGGCCAAACATGACAGAATAATGGCCTCTCCAAGATGTCCATGTCCTAATCCCCAGAACGTATGAATGTGGTATTTTACACGGCAAAGGTTGCAGATGGAATTAAGGTTGCTGATCAGCTGACTTAGAAAAGGATGGGCTTCCTGGATTGTCCACATGGTCCCTATGTGGCAGAGCAGGGGAGAACAGGAGAAAGACTGGCCTGCCATGGCTAGTTTGAAGAGGGAGGTGGAGGAAGTGGCCATGAGCCGTGCTACGCAGGCGTCCTCTAGAAACTGCAGAAGGCAAGGAAGCAGAGGCTGCCCAGGGCCTCCAGAAAGGACCCAGCCTTGCAAACACCTTGATCTTAGCTCAGTGAAACCTGTGTCAGACTTCTGATCTGCGGAACTGTAAAGTAATAAATTTGTGTTGTTTCAGCCACTAAGTTTGGGGTCATTTGTTACAGCAGCCCTAGGAAATTAATGCAAAGGCTTACAGAGTTTGTCCCTGACCTTGGCTTCTACCCTTCTCACCCTGGCTTCATATGGTCTGGGCAAACTGACTTTCTCACTCCTCCCGAATATGCCAGGCTAAGTCCTACCTCAGGACCTTTGCACTGGCTGCTCTTTCTGCTTGCACCATTTGGTCATGCCCCATCTTCTCACAGCTTGACCTTTCAGCCAGTCAGTGACAGTCAAAGTTAAGCAGATCACCGGACACATTTTCCTTGGCCACCCAACTGAGATACCACCCAGTCATTCTCCACACGTCATGACGATATTTTCTGGCAGCACTGGCGGGTTGGCAGGTGGAGAGGAAGGGACCCAGCGCAAGCTCAAGGCTAGCATTCAGTGCATCGCAGGTGTTGCTATCACCATCCTCCCTCAACTAGATGTGCTCTTGTTGATTTTGTCTTTTATTTGATTGCTATTTTGTCTGCTCCTCCCTGGTCAGCTCTCTGCAATCTCAGTCTTACAGAGGGACTGAGGGAGAGGCTGTAAATGATAAATGATTATGGAATAAATGGATTGTCCTGCCGGAATGAGGCGAAAAGGCTGAGTACACTCAGGGTGACTTCTGGCTCTAGCAGTGCATGATTGCATGTCATGAGCAGTAATAGACTTTAATCTCCCTTTGCCTGTGACGAAATATCTATCTCCCTTGGGAATCAACAGCTTAAAATAATGGCTCTGCTGAGGCAAGATGTTGCCCTGCAGAGGGGTGAGGAAAGGTGTGGGAGAGGAGGGTGGGAGGACTGCAGGTCTCAGAGCTGCGGTTCCAACTTCATGTGATTTGGGCAAAAGGCGCCCGCCCGTGGCATACCACTGCACACGTCACCACCGTACATGTGGCACAGACATGTGCCTGTGCAGACATAAACACTGTCTGTCACTTTTGGTTACTTTTAATATTTCTATCTGGCATTCTTGTTCCCATAGCCACTTTTTTCTTCTTTGCACTTTTTCCTCTGCTGGGTTGAAACTCAGCGGTAAGCATAGTTTTGCAGGCTCCCTAGAACTGAGCCTGGTAAAAATAGACCCGCAGCTACATTGTAACATCCCAAGGATCCAGCCTGGCTGCAGAATGGGCTGGCATAGAATGCCCAGGGCAACTGAAAGATGACCCCTGGAGGTCCCTGGGGGTCCCCACAGCCTTCACTTTCCCAGAAGTACAAGTTGGGCAGTTAAAATTTCAAGGGTATGGTTTTAGAAACACAATTGTTTTACTTCCCAAAGATAGTTACTCTTGTAATATACACATTTGAAATTAATGCCTAGCAATTAACACTTTAAAAAATGGTTTTAGGCAGTGGTGGCTCAAGCCTGTAATCCTAGCACCCTGGGAGGCTGAGGTGGGAGGATCATTTGAGCTCAGGAGTTCGAGACCAGCCTGAGCAAGAGCAAGATCCGGTCTCTACTAAAAATAGAAAGAAATTAGCTGGACAACTAAAAATATATAGAAAAAATTAGCTGGGCATGGTGGCACATGCCTGTAGTCCCAGCTACTCGGGAGGCTGAGGCAGGAGGATTGCTTGAGCCCAGGAGTTTGAGGTTGCTGTGAGCTAGGCTGATGCCACGGCACTCTAGCCCAGGCAACAGTGAGATTCTGTCTGAAAAAATAAAAAATGGTTTTAACAATATTAATTTTTCCAATCCACAAACATGGGATATTTTTTCATTTATTTGTGTCTTCCTCAATTTCTTTCATCAATGTTTTATATATTTTTAGTGTACAGATCTTTCACTTCCTTGTTTAAATGCATTCCTAAATATTTTTTGATGCTATTGTAAATGGGATTGTTCTCCTGATTTCTTTTTCAAATAATTTGTTGTTAGTATATAGAAATGCTTCTGATTTTTGTGTGTTGATTTTGTATCCTGCAACTTTACTGAGTTTGTTCATTAATTCTAAGTTTTTGGTGGCATCTTCAGGATTTTCTACATGTAAGATCATGTCGTCTGCAAACAGAGAAAATTTTAGTTCCTTTTTTTCCAATTTGGATACCTTTTATTTTTATTTCTTGCCTAATGACTCTGGCTAGGACTTCTAGTACTATATCGAATAGAAGTGAGAGTGGGCATCCTTGTCTTATTATTGATCTTAGAAGACACTATGCAAAGCGATCTACAGATTCAATGCAATCCCTATCAAAATTCCAATAACATTAATCATAAAACTAGAAAAAAATCCTAAAATTTGTATGGAACCACAAAACACCTCAAATAGCCAAAGCAATCTTGGGCAAAAAGAACAAAGCTGTAGGCATTACGTTTCCTGATTTCAAAATACACTACAAAGCTATTGAAAAAGTAGAGAATGTGCCACTCCAAAATATGCTCCTCTGGCCTATTGACTATGTTGAATTAAAACCATTTTAAAACACAGCAGGCACAAGAAGATCACTCCAACCTTCATTCTTTTTCTGAAAAGCAGGAGATGAAATTCCCATGTAAAACATATCCTCCCTATACCAAACCAAAAGAAACATTCTTATCATCAAGGGTGGGAAGTTGAAGGCAAAGGAAATCTATATAAGCAAATTTTGTTAAACTAACCCTGGTCTTCCTAGTCACTTCTCTACCCAGTCATCTATCCTGGCCCAAGCCCCCTTACCTTGTCATATGTTTACAGTTCAGGACTCTTTGTCCAATTCAGTATACAAGCGTTTGTTTCTTTGGGTCTTCATTTCCTGATGACGTCTCCTCGTACGTGTTTTTCTCCCATTAATCTTTCCTATGTCAATTTAATCCTAAAAGGAAAGAGGTAAAGTTTTTTTCTCCCCTACATTATAGTAATCAAAACAGCATAGTACTGACCTAAAGACAGACACATAGACCAATAAAACAGAGTAAAGAGCCCAGAAATAAATCTACACATTTATAGTTGATCTTCAACAAAGGTGCCAAGAACACCCAATGTGAAGAAGAGTGTCTTCAATAAATGGCATTGGGACAGCTTAATATCCCCATGCAGAAGGATAAAATTGGACCCTTATCTCACAGTGTGTACAAAAACCAACTGAAAATGGATTAAAGACAAATACAAGACTTGAAACGGTAAAATTACTGGAAGAAAACATAGGGAAAGAGCTTCTTGATATTGGTCTGGGCAATGAGTTTTTGGAGATGACCCCGAAAGCACAACAGGATATTACCTCACACCTGTTGGAAGGGCTACTATCAAAAAGACAAAAGATAGCAAGCATTTCCCAGGATGTGGGGACAAGGGACGCTTCCACGATGTTGGTGGGACTGTAAATTAGTCACAGCCATTATGGAAAGCAGCCTGGGTATTTCTCAAAAAATTAAAAATAAAAGTACCATATGATCCAGCAAGTCCAATTCTGAGTATGTATCTAAAGGAAATGAAATCAGTACCTAATAGAGATATCGTCACTCCCACGCTCATTACAGCACTATTCACCACAGCCAAGATAAGGAATCCACCTAAGTGTCCACCAGTGCATACATGGATAAAGAAAATGTGGCACATACACAGGGCAACACTACCTGGCCTTAAAAACGAAGGAAGTCCTGTCATTTTTAACACCAGAGATGAACCCAGAGGACATTATGTTAAGTGAAATAAGTCAGGCATAGAAAGACAAATACATGATCTCACTTATGTGTTGAATCTAAAAGAGTTGATCTTGTAGAAATAGAGAGTAGGGTGCTGTTACCAGAGCCTGGGGGATGAGGGGAATGGGGAGACGGGGTCAAGGGGTACAAAGTTTGCATTAGGCGGGAGGAGCAGGTTCTGGAGATCCATTGTACAGCGTGGTGCCTACAGTCAGTAGCAATGTATTGTACACTCGAAAATTGCTAAGGGTAGGTGTTGAACGTTCTCACCACAAAAGAGTGATAAGTATGTGAGGTGACTGGACACATTAATTAGCTTGAGTTAGCCATTTCACAATGTATACATACAGCCGAACATCACGTCGTGCACCATAAATATGTGCAGTTTTTGTCTGTCTGTTACACCCTAAGAAAGCTGGGGGACAAATCCCGCAATCCAGTGTCAGCAGTTGTGTGCAGGGCTCAGTCACACCTGGCAGGCGAATCCTTCCCCCTCGCTGTCCACAGCCAGGCGTCAGAGAAGGGGTGGCCCCACATCAGCCCTGGGGAGCGAGAGGTCAACTTTCCCACCAGACCCTCCAAGCATTCGGTACTGACCACTTTAGTCAAAAGCAGAATCAGTCTAAGGAAAAAGCAAAATCAAATCCCAGGTAAGAAGTCTGAGGCCCTGTAGTAACAATGACAAATGTTTTACAAAATCAAGTTGGATTATAGGTACCGTTTCTGAAAGACAAAGGAGAAAATGGAAAGGATTTTCATGGATGGCGAGAGTTGAGCTGTAGCTCCAGCAGAGGTCTTTCAGCTGGCCAGATAGACTGAGACCGGAATGCTTTTCCCTTCTGATTACGGCTGTGGGTAGGAAGCAGAAAGTCTCAGGACGTCCCAGGAAGGGCCCCTCCTGTGCGTTAAGTTCAATGGAGTCAATATGCGAGGTCTCCCTTACTAACTGCAGTGGACATCCTACCTCCGGCCCGACTGACTCTACGATTGTGACACTGCGCCCTTCTGTCAGAGGGGCCGCCTGTGAGTCCAGACCTGCAGGCCTCCCATGGCATCTAGGACCAGTTTTTAGCTTGGAGTGCTGGGAACAGAGCGCCATGTGCCAAGTAGCTTCTTTGTTCTTAGAGGTTAAGTATCTCCGTAGGGCTTCCTGAAATATCAGTCTTTCCTTTAATCATATTTGCAGGTCTCTGTTCTTGATCTCTGAGCTTGGATCTATATTGCTGACCACTATGAAGTGTTGAGTTGACTTCAGAAAGGTTTCTCTTTTTTTTTGAGATGGGAGTTTCACTGTTTCCCAGGCTGATCTTGAACTCCGGGACTCAGGCGATCCTCCACCTCAGCCTCCTGAGTAGCCGGGGTTATAGGCACGTGCCGCCACAACCGGCTGGGAAGTTTCTTATCTTGATGAACACCCTTTGTGGTCTACCTTACGCAGAGGGAGGTGGGGGAGAATGCTGCTCAGAAATCCTCCAGCGCAAAATATGTCTGCATTTCTCAGAGTACCCTAAAGTGAGGAAGGAGAACTCCGTAACGAATCCACAGATTAGGCTGAATATCACCCTTTTGTCTACCAAGTGTATGCTAAGCATCACAAACAAATGTCCTTGCTTTGAGGGTCATTCTTTATGTTTTTTCTATATATATTTTTAGTTGTCCAGATCATTTCTTTCTATTTTTAGTAGAGATGGGGTCTCGCTCTTGCTCAGGCTGGTCTCGAACCCCTGACCTCGAATGATCCTCCCACCTCGGCCTCCCAGAGTGCTAGGATTACAGGCGTGAGCCACCATGCCCGACCCTTGAGGGTCTTTCTTGAAAGGTGGCTAGAATGGGAACTACCATGGTTCCCTGATGTCATTTGTTCCCCTGTTATTCATTTCTCCTGATTGCATTGTCCTTATCTATAATTTCAAGTACTTTAAAACTTAAATTTTAAAAAAGGAGTGGTATGCACAGTGTCAGGGAACAGTCTTGAGCATCCCTTGAGCATGAATGTTACGCTCTTTAACAATAATATGTCAGTGTCCCAGCAGCCAGGCAGACAGAGGCCTACCCGCCCTGGGGGCCTCGGCTCTGAGCGTGCCCCTGGGGAAGACCTCGGCCTTGCCCACCACTCCATGCCTGGCGGTCTCTGCAGGAAAGATGTCCCTCCCGGGAGTGTGACCAACTGGCCTAGTCACTGAGGCTGACCACACTCTGCCTCAGGGAAGCCATTCTGGGAAGCTTTTGACCTCAGTTACTGGCAACGCGTCCAGCCTGGGAGGCAAGCCGCCTTCCCTCTGCCCCGAGGTGGGCACTGGCTGCAGCCAGGAGTCTCCCTGCACCTTCGCAGGAGGTCCCGCAGGGCAGGGCCATCCTGGGGCAGACGCTCCACCTGCCAGCTGGACATTCCTGCTCATTGTTCACACGCTTTCCTATAATCCTAATCAGGACAGCTGGGCCCTGCGCATCACATTCCAGCTAGCACATGTGGGTCCTCGGGGGCCACTGGCAGGCCCTGCTCTGGGCACTCCGCCCACATCCTGCTCAAGCTGGCTCTGCCCGGTGCCATCGTTCCTGGTCCCCTGTCGCTGCCATACCCTGTAGCACAGCCCGTGTTTGCTGTATGCCCCTTCTGGACCACCACAGCCTCAAGGCTGCTCACAGTCCTACTCTGGGGAGCTTCCTTGGGGCTCTGGTCACCAGCTGTCATTTGGGAGCCATTGTTAGGACCCTGCTGAGTGAAATCTTCCTCCTTCCTCGGATGTTTGTGTTAAAGATGTGGCCACAAAAGTAAACCATCCTCCGTGTCACAAGAGTGCTGAGAGGCCTTTGCAGATGCCATTTTCAGGTAAGAGTCCCGAGGCCGCAGGGCGGTTGCCGTGTCCCTGCCGCCCTGGAGTGTGCGGCCGGCCCAGTGCTCGTCTCTCCGGCTGAGTCCCCCGCAACCGCGCAACCGCGGCTCTTCCCTCCCCAGTTCTGGCCCTGTGGTGACTCTGGAAGTTTGTCTTTTCACTTAGTGTTTACATTCATTTTATTTCATAAAGTAAAAGGCACTTTTCAAACGTGAGTTTGCGTGGTCTGTGTTCAGCTCTCCCTGTAATCTCTCACCATGTCTCTGGCGCAGAGAAGCGGGAACCTGAATGTGGAAAGTGAACAGCAAAGTGTATTTAAAGTGTCTTAACTGCAAAGAAGCGCGCGTGGGGCTTTGCTTTGCAAATGATCAGCATCAGTGCACGTGCCTGCAAAGGACCAGAGGCAGGAAAAAATTCTTAGAAATACAGTTTGATTTTAACAAAATAAGCAAAACCATCCCTGCACTATTTACTCAGTCAGCAGAATTTTTAGGACCGAAATAGATGCATGTACCTACTTACGTGCCTAAGTGAGTCAACATGTATGTTGGTTTGAGAGGACTGTGTTCGGTTTACACGTGCTCACGCATACCTGTGTGTCACAGATGTGTGTTGAATGCATGTGTATATGTTGTTCAGTTTGGGGCGTCTGCTGGATGTGTAGAGTCTGGAGTTCGGGGAGGGTGAGGCTGGGGTCTCCGTGTGGCACTCAATAGGACACAGGTGGGGTTCAAAGCCCAGGGATGGAGGTGGAGGAGGGAAAGGTTGAGGCTGAGCCCCAGAGGCTGCAGGGCTTGCAGCCAGATAACCGGGTGGATCCGGCCAGGGAGTGTGGAAGGAGCAGCTGGGAGGCAGGCAGGCGAGGGCAGTCCCAGCTGTGTGTGTGAAGACTGTCTCCAGAGGTAGGGCCTGGCCACCCATGTTAACCCTCCGATGGTCAGGCAGTCTGGCAGGACGATGGGGGGGGCAAAACCTGACCCCAGCAGGTTCCAGAGAGGACACAAGGAGATGTGTGGGGCCTTTGGCAGAGTCTGCTGTCCCCAGGTGGTCAGAGAACGGCCCCGTGCTGAGCGCTGACAGGACCCAGCCGGGAGAAAGGGAGCTGGCGACCATGCCGCTGCGGGGGGACGGGCAGCAGCCCAGCCCCTGGCCAGGGCCACAGACAGTGCAGGAGCCCAGGGGGCGGTGGGCCATGGGGCCTTTGGGCAAGTTCATCCACTTCAACAGGAAGGAAGGTGGCCTCGGGGACAGAGCCAGTTCGTGGGTGGACACGACATGGGAGTGTCGCCAGTCCCCCCTGGTGTCTTCTGTTTTCCCAGTAAAAAAGGAGCTGGGTTGGCAGCTGCCAGTGACAGGAAGGTGAAGGCCTTCGAGTACAGAGAAGATGCAAAGCCATTGTCTCTGCTGGGATGAATGACATAGTCACCTGTCAGGGTGGCACCAAGTCCATGGGGGTGTGAGGCCATGGTGTAAAGTGGGACCAGTCAGCAAGAATTCTGGAGTTTTCCCCACCTGCGTTGGGCTGCAGGGGTGGGAGCAGGAATGGAGCAGGCGTGGAGTTGATTAGCCCAGGATCAAGGTTCTGCCATGGACCCAACAGGTGACGGGGAAGACAGGGTGAACGCTGCTGAGGGCACAGCCCCGGGCATCATGACAATCTGCAGTGCACTCTCACCTGGGGAGGAGGTGGGCCAGCTACGTGGGGGGTGGACGGCAGCAAGCGGGAGGGTGGAGGGCTTGCAAGATGACACTGTCTGGGCCCGTGCATGGATGCTCTGGGTGTGGGTGGCCAGGCATGGTGTGCCAGAGGATTCCGGGATGCAGCCCTGTTGAGAGCCCAGAGGACGAGCAGGAGAGCGAGGGGAACCCTCAGGGGAGAGATGAGGACACAGGGAGTATGGAGTCTTGGAGGGTAGGGTGGAAGGTTCCAGATCCACTGGGCGTGGGAGATGGAGGTCAGGCAAGGTCCATGATTAGCAACCGCAGTGGCAAAGGGAAGCCTCCCCTTCGCCCTCGGAAAGTTTGCAGGAAAATCAACTCACAAAAGGCAGTTAGCTGGAGAAAAGGCACACAGATTCATACGATGTGTGTGCACGGGAGCCTTCAGCGTGACGGCCCAGCCCCTCAGCGGGACACAGAGGCTCGGATGCCGTCTCGAGGTAACGGAAGGAAGGTGCTGGATCCCGGCCAAGCACACTGGGGTGGGGAGAGGAATTCTATTGGGGGGCAATAACGGATTGCTGGGGAGAGTTCAGTGGGCCTAAGGAACACAGTGGTCTGGGACAAAGTCTGTGGGGCCCACAGAGCAGACAGTGTTTGTGACAAAAGTCTGCTCAGGTTTGTTGACAGACTTTAGTCTTCTTGCCTGGGATATGGGTTCAGTTAATGAAACCCAGGGAAGGGACCAGAGGTGAGCGTTTGCTTCTCTGGTAGGTCTGGACTGCAGGCAGACATGGGAACTTCAGAGAACAACTTCATCCTGCGCTTTGGGAGACCGGCAGGGCGGGGTGGGGTGGGGTGGCCAGAGTTGAGGCTTTTTACAGTTTAGTATGTACAAAGCACCGTACTCTGGGGTATCGGCTTCTGAGCCCCAAACACAGCTATGCAGGTAGGCAGAGATGCAGGCTCAGGTGAGCCAAACCCAGCAGGTGAGCCAGGAGCAGCTCCCAGCCCTGGCTGCCGGGGAGTGGGGGAAGTTGACAGCTGCCGCCCAGCCTCCTCCCCACACGCTGTTGGCCCAGGTCAGGGCTGCGGCCTGGGTCAGGGCTGTGGCCTGGCCCTGGAGAGAGTGAAAATCTGCCCAGGTGATTCTGCGCACAGTGGGACTGAGGCTGCTCCAGCTCGGTGCTCCTCCCACCCAGGAAAAGCCTGCGGGTCTCCTTCAAATGCCGATTCTGGTGCAGGGGGTCTGGGTGGGTGGGGCCTGGGAGTCTGCATTTCTAGAGAGCTCCCGGGTGCTGTCTGCGGTGGGAGAGATGCGAGAGTGTTCATTAACAAGGCTACTTCTGCCTGACTGCTTATGCCAGCCAACAAAATCAGGCCTCCAGGTATGCTTGATGTTGGTAGATAATGCACATGTTTATAGAAAGCAAGCAACCAAGATACAGTTCCTACAACATTCTCCATTAGCAAGGACCGCACTGGCCACAGTCTGCCTGCCATCCCAGCTCGGGTCCCAGCGGCTCAGAGGGTGAAGGCCCTTGTCCCCCCGGCAGTCAGCCAGGCTTCTGCCTTCCTGCCCGGGGGGGTCTGCAGAGGAAGCACTTCCTCCCTCTGAGCTCAATGGGGCCTGAGGGAAATGTGAGGCTCCCTGCTCATATTCGGAGTGAAACAATTGACCAGACTCTCCAGGGAAGGGCAAGAGGTGGCCCAGAACTGACCTGTGCCCACACTCCAGCCGCTCCTGGCTCCTTGCAGCTCCCAGCATCTTCCACAGCTACTCGGCCTCTGAGCTCCCGGGACGTCAGTCTGCCCTGGGAGAAGCTGTGGGGGGGACCAGGCTTCCGTGTCGGGGGTGCTAAGGGCCAGGGGTGGCAGCAGTGGCTTTCCCCAGAGCATCTCTCTGGGTGTCGCTAGTGGTTTCAGGGACACTTGATTCCTGGCTTGGTAGTGTCCCAGCCTGACACTCTGCTCCTCTTGGAGCTTTTAAGAAGCAACTAATATAATAAGACCTGTTCCACTTTTTCTTTTTGCTAAAGTGGCTGTGCTGTCTGTGGCCAAGAACTCTGATCAGTGTTTCATCTTGCAGGTTCTGAGACATCATTTCTCTGGGGCGATACCAGCACCACGCCTTGGCGCTGCACACGCACACGCAGCACACACGCTCATTTACATTCTACACTGCACACGCAGCACTTACACCGGCTCTGTACGTATGTCATGTACATCCGCACTGCACATGCAGGCCCTGCACACGCCATTGTACATGTGCATCAAGATGTCTCCTTTCACATGCTTTTCTTCTATAGGCAGGGTCTCGCTGTATCACCTGGGTTGATCGCAAGCTCCTGACCTCAAGTGATGCTGCCACCTTAGCCTCCTGAGCAGCAGAACATTTTTGAGAGCAGAGCTTGCTCTTTTCACGACTGTATGTCCAGGGCCCAGGCTTATGCCTGTCACTTGTACGATGCTTATTGGAGGCACCTGTCATTCTTGCCAGCCAAGAATCCTTTCTTTACTTTTCCAGTAACCCTTGTTGTGTGTGGAGCCCAAGCCATTTGGGTCAACAGGGGGTGACCAGGAATCTCCTGTGAATTGCGCTACCCATGCAGGTTCCCAGGCCCAGCCCGTAGCCTTGGATGCCCAGCTGTGTTAGATCTCAGCATCTGCATCTTTAAGTAGCACTTCGGACAGTCTAGACACAGGTGATCCCAGGGCCACACTGGGAACCAGGTAGACCCAGCTGTTTAACCTTAATTGTAAACCTGATCACCTGAGGATCCAGCCCACACAGCCTGGAATTGGGGTTCAGCCGGGCTGGCGTGTGGCGGAGGTGCTGCCAGCTGTAAGTCCCTCTGCTTTCCACGTGAGCGGGGCTCGGGAGCCCCGTGCAGCCTCAGCAGTCTCGCTGCTCCCTCAGGTCCCTCCCAGCCCTGCCCAGGGAAGCCTCCCGCCTCCTTCCCAGCCTCCTCCACACCTATCAGGTCCTGGTCGGCCTTTTCTTAGGCCACGGCTGCCTGGGAAGTGAGGCTGCCGCAACAGCATCAGCACAGGGGTGGCAGTATGTCACACATCAAACAAACATCAAACAAAGGCCAAAGGAGAGGAGATCAATATCTACGCAGCAAGTTCCCTGTGCCTGTTCTGGGCACCTAACCACCGGCCTTAGAAAAGTGTCCTCTGGGACCCTCTTGCCCCTTCCAGGCGCCACGGCTCAGGGCGAGCGGCACAAAGGCTCACGGTGCCCCCTCAGGAACCTGCGGACACCCCAGCTGGTGCCCCCGCCAGCCCTGCCTCCACCCTCCCGGTCCCCGGCCCGTGTGTCCTCTCAGGCCAGGCAGGTAGGACAGCAGCCGCCAGCTGTGAAGCCTGCAGAGGGCCCTGTGCTTCCAGCAGAGGCTGCAGATCTGCGCGTCGGACCCTCCCAGGCTGCTGCCAGGCAGAGCACACGCACACCCGGTACCCCGCACCACACCACACACTGCACAGACACACCGCACCCCCAGACCACATGCACCCCACACACCACACACACACCACACACCACACACCCCACACACCACACACACACCACACACACCACACACACACACCACACACCACACACCCCACACCACACACACACACCACACACACATACACCACACACCCCACACCACACACACATACACCACACACCACACCACACACACACACACACCACACACACACACACCACACACACACACCACACACACACATACCACACACCCCACACCACACACACTATACACATATACACACCACACACGCTCACATGTGTGCACACACATGAGCGAACACGCACAGCATGTATATCTGTACACGCAGAGACACACACCGTATGCACTCACACACACACAGATCGCAAGCCCTTTCTAACTGTGAGCAATGCCCAGAGGGCTGGGGCTCCCCCTGGCGTGTGCGGGCGCGTGCGCTCTGCAAGCTGGAGGTCAGGCCCTCCCTGCCAGGAAGCCTTTGCCCCCCACACGGCCCCCTCTGTGGGAGCAGCTCCCGCACCTGTCGCCACCACGTCTGTCTCCCAGTCCTTCCTCCGCTCCTCCTCTCGTCAGTTACAGGCTTTTCGAGGACAGATACTTGGTCCTAGTCATCAGTGTCCCCAGTGCCAGTTCTGGGCCTGCCACCTCGAACATCAGCCAATGGACTGAATGAGGAAATCAATGAAGGACAGATGGGAAGGCAGGGCGGGCGGGAAGCGTTTTGTTGCCCAAACCCTGAGTTCTGTTTTCTGTTTAAAGGGCCGTGGAATTTACTCTCCACGTGACAGTGCGTGGCAAAAAGAATACTGGCAAGCTCAGTAGGTTGATGTGTAAGACTTAGTTAAAAGTGGCCAGATGTAAACACGTGCTTGAGGGAGGACTGAGTGGATCTAATCTTCAGCTTCATGGACACTCGCGTAGCTGTGGTCCTGCGGTCTTGAGTGAGCGTGATGTAACAGTAGCAGCGATGCTTACAATGCTAGGTTAACCCAGAAAACAGCCTGCCTCGTTGTCATCTAAATCAAGTACGACTGACAATCAGAAAAAAAATGACAGAGTTTCTACCTTAAATTTTCTTCCAACATAGCAGAAAATGGGTTGAAAATACTAGAAACCAAGGTGGTAATTGGCATAACATTCAAAAATCATCGTCAGCCCCACCGGGCGTCAGAAGCAACTACTGGGCAAGGGACTGGGGGAGGCCACAGGGCAACTGCTCCAAACTCAGCCTGTTCTGGCTGCAGAAGGCTGCTTTGTTTGGTTCTGAGACCCTGGCTACACACACACACACACACACACACACCCCAACATGCATGCACATACGCACGTGTGCACACGCTCACACGTGTATACACACACACTCCTTCTCTGTCTGTCCTTTTCTCAGAATTCTGTTGAGCTTCAGGACTGCAGAATTGCTGAGCCTACATTTCTACTGTCCCCAGCCCAGCGTTTGGAATCCTTCCAAAGTGGCTGTCTGTTTTCCCAGAGCCCTGCCTTCATATGTAGATTTCCCTCCTGGCCACTTAGATTAAGCAACCAACTGTCAAACATTTTAATTTGGTGAATAAAACCCTCTTGGCTTCAGAAGTCTGTGAATTAAATGAAATCTTGTTCTTCCTCTGCTTTGTGGCTCTGCTGGCACATCTGGCCACCTCTGGGGCTCTGCTGACACCCCTGGGGAAGCAGCAGGCCTGGCTGCAAGACCTCCCAGGAGAGCTGCCCAGCTCCCGAATGCTGGGTCCCTGCATGGGGGCAGCTGTGGCATGCCAGGCTGAGACCGAAAAAAGTCTCCACATCCTGAAAGTTCACTTCTGTTACATGTGCATCATGTGAGTTTTAAAAATAAAGATTAGTTCACATAAATAATTGGAAAAATATAAGTCCCTACTCACCCCGCCCCCGCCCCACACACAAAAAGGTCAGGAACTATATTATTTCAAAGCAGGCAGGAAGTTTAATGAAAGTTTTGCTTCTTCCACATGGAGAAGAGAAATGCTTTCCACTTGGCCCTGAAGCTGTCTTGAATGATGCAAACCCTCAGGGATGCACTATTCAAGTGTAGCAGAGATCCAAGTCCTCTCAAGAATAAAGCAGGGTCTCAAGGCAGATGCAGAATTGGGGTGGAGGTGAGGGAAGGAGAATCGGGGTGCATTTGTCTCCTCAATGGCCAGAGGGAACATGGAGCAAATCAGATATATCAAGGAAGGCTTCCTGCAGGAAGGGCCACTTCAGCTAGAAGCCTATGTGGGATTTAATGAGGTAAAGAAGGAGGCACACCCTGAAGCTGGGGGGACAGCATGTGCAAAGGCCCTGTGGCAGGAGGCAGCATATTGAGAAGGAGGTTTCCAAAGGCAGGAAAGAGAGAACCGAGAGAGTTTGGGTGGGACAAGGAAGAGAGAGCTGGAGCCAGGGTACACAGAGCAAGCAGGCCACCCAAGAGTGTGGACTTTACCCCTGGAGCTGGGGAACCATCAAAAGGCATTTTGAAAAGATCCCCTTGGCTGCAGAATGAAGCACCAATTGTGAGGAGTTAAATTGTGTATGTGCCTGGCCATTATGGGAATAAAAATGAGAAGGCCCTCGGTCCAGCCCTGGGGAGAGCCAAGCGTCACAGGAGAGCATGGGAACAGTGGACCAAGAATAATCAGGAGGAGCAGCTGCCCAGCAGGAGGTTCCGCAGCGCTGGCACAGCCGGCTGAGGCCACAGCGAGAGAGAAGGGGCCTTGAGCTCAGCCGCGTGGAGGGCTGGGCGGCCCTGCAGGAGACGTGTGGCTGAGTGTGGCATCCATGCCAAGCCGGGGGGGAAGAGGAGAACGGGGGCGAGCAGTAATGTTCAGGGAGGGAGAGGAAGGAGGTGGGGCGGCAGCTGTGGGGAGGAGGAAGCCGTCTAGTGAGGGGTGTGTTTCGTTATTGTTTAGCATGAACAACTGTCCAGTGCTTAAAACCCATCGGGCTCCCTGGCTGAATATATTGCATTGACCACGCGTCTCTCCCTCCTGAAATCCCACGTGAGTGGCAATAAATTAATGAAGTTTGAAGGCTAAAGGGACAATGAAAAAAAGGGATCAGAAACATCAGGGAAAGAGACAGCTTAGCAAACTTTTGGGAGAGGGAAAGTGGATGAGGGGGTGGAAACCACCTCGGCAACGTGGAAGAGGCTGTGAGGCGGCCTTGCTAGTGGGACGCTGGCAGCTGGCGGGCGGATGGTCCTCCAGAACCAAGAAGCAGAGCAGCATGGCCCTGAATGTGAGAAACCCACCTGGGAGTGCAGGAAAGCGAACCTGGGGGTCCCTGGGATGCAGCTGTGCAGGAGGCTCCCCAGTGATTGTCTCGGCGCCTCCTTCTTCTGCTGTCACCGGAAAGTGTGACAGTACTCTCCCATCAGCTCCCCGCGGAAGACATTCCCACCTGGCCTAAGGTGCCAGCGCTGGCAAACCACATCAAATATCGCCGTCTCCTGGGAACCCGCAAATATTGTGGGTGGTAGGATGGAAGCACTGGGGTGAGAGGAGGTGACCAGGGAGGGAAAGGGAAAGATGCCCGTGTGATGTTGGTAGGGAGAGGGCGCTGGAGGAAAGGTGTTTACCAAGGGAATGCGTTAGGTGGAACCGTGGGAAATGTCCACCTGCCCCATTTTTAGCCAATAAAATGGTATTACATGCAGTTCACACTAATAAGACTATTACTTAAGAAACATAAAAGCTCTTCTGGAGCAATGCCCTCAATCTTCCATAAACCAAGCACACAAACCCGTCGACGTCATCCCGCCCTGCCCTCCCCTCCTTCCTGACTCCTGCTCCCCTCACTAGCCAAACGATAGGGGAAGAAATAAAATGACTGAGACCTTCAGCCCGGAAGTCTGAAGTCGTGGCAGCTTCTGATCTTCGCTTCAGGGCTGGAAACCTCTAAGCAGGAAAGCCAACCCAAGGGCCCGGACAGCTAGTTGTAGCTTCAGCATCTTGCAAAGTCAGATAAAAGCGGAAGTGAATCATAAACTCAAAAATAACTCCTGCCCTCGAGTCCTAACCTGCTATCTGAAGCTCACAGGTGACAGAATCCTCTACAATCGCCTGAAAAAAGACTCTGCTGTGCTGGAAGGAATCAACTTTGATCCATAAAGAGCAGATTCCAGTCAATAAAAGCCCTGGGGGCTGGTGCGTGAGCCTAGGCTTAGTAAACCATAGTGAGGCGCATGGCACTTGATAAACAAAGAGGCAAAGACAGAGTCAAAACGTGTTGGAGCATCACGAATTTAAATTTAAATGCTCAGGCTGCCCAAGAGGAGGCACGTGGACAAACTCAGGAAAAATAACCACTCTGGCAGGGAACTATGCAGTTATCTGAAAGGCAGCGTCAAGGGCAACGAGCCACTCGAGGACCCGCCGGGACCTGGGAGCCAAGCTGGGTTTCTTGACGCGGCAACGGCCAAGTCGGCCACCAGCTCCGCACACGTCTCTCCAGGCACAGGAGCCTGCGGCTCCCCCCACCATCATGGTATCCGAGGATTTGCTGGCTCAAGGTTTTTTAGTTCTATGAGCTCTACTGCACTGTCTGAAAAGAGGATACTTAAGAAAACAACATTCCTCGCTAAGACCACAAGCTCCAGGTGCAGCAACGTGATTCAAAACCAAGTCCACGGTATTTCTACGAGCCGTTTTCCACCACCCTGCTGGCCTCGTGAGAGAGTCACCCAGTTGCTTCTCACCGGGGCTGGGGGCCTGCACTCCAGCAGTCGGGTGCGGTCGTTAGAGCACGTTTCCCCTTCACATTGCCCAATGGAACAGAGAAACATCAGTTGTTAAATCTTTTGCCCAAAAAAGGGGATTTTTCTGATTTTTAAGTATTTAAAACTTTAACTTCTTGTTTTGAAATAATTATGGATTTGTGGGAATTTGCAAGGATAAGGATAGTACAAAGGGGTCCTGTGTACCCTTATCCCAGTTACTCAGTTACATCTTACATAATTTTAGTACAGTATCAGAACCAGGAAATTGCCATGGTACAGTGTGTATGTGTGTGTGTGTGTGTGGAGTTCTGTGCTATTTGTCACCTGTAGATTCACGTCACCACCACTGCAATCAACACACACAACTATTTCATTGCCACAAAATCTCCCTCACGCTACCTCTTTAAGTTCACACTCACCCACCCGCCTGTCACCACCAGCCCCTGGCACTGGGCGTACATCCCAGTGGAATCAAAACTAAATTCATCCCAGTGGAATTTCCACAGAAAACCCATATGTGATGGATCACAGCGGCCTTATTTGTACCAGGCAAAAACTGGAAACACCCAACCACTAGTCTGCTCTCCATCTCCATTTGTGCTGTGTAAGTGGAATCACACGTACGTGACCTTCAGAGATTGGCTGTCTTCACTGAGCATGGCCATGCTGAGAGCCATCCAAGCTGCATGTGCATCAACAGCGATTCCTTTTCACTGCTCGGTGAAGCTCCATGGAAGATGCGCCACCGTCCGTTTGATGATTCGCCTACTGAGAACGTTTTGGTTGTTTCCAGTTTTGGGCTAGTACAAGTAAGGTTGCTGTGATCGATCACGTATAGGTTTTCTGTGGCCATTCCACAGATTCCAGTGGGATGAATTTATTATTAATTCTACTAGGATGTATGCCCAGGAGTGCAACTGCGGGGTTGTTTGGTATTGCATGTTTAGTTTCTAGGAAATTGTCCAACTCTCTGCCGCAGAGGCTGCACCATTTTACTGTCCCACTAAAATGATCCAGTTTCTCTGCATCCTCACAAACGTCTGGTATTTTCAATATTTTTTGCTCAAGCTGTTCTCATAGGTCTGTAGTGAAATTTTATTGTGGCCTTACTTGCTTTTCACTAATGGCTGGTCATGTGCCCATTTTCCACCCATATTTCTTCTTCACATCTTTTCCCCATTTTCTACTTGGGGTTTTTACTGTTGAGTTCTGCATATATTCTTTATATATTCTAGATATGAGCCCTTTTGTCAGATCTGCGGTTTGCAAATGTTTTCTTCTAGTCTAAAGTTGTTTTTCACCCTCTTAACAGGGTCTTTTGCAGAGCAAGTTTCTATTTTGATGATGTCTTGTTTGCTTATGTTTTTCTTTTATAAATCATGCCTTGCTGTCATATCTAATTACTCCTCACCAAGCCCCAGGTTCCAAAGGTAGTCTCCTGTGTTATCTTGTAAAAGTTTTATAGTTATATGCTTTCCATGTCAATCCATGACCCACTTTGAGTTTGCTTTTGGATTAGGTATAAGGTTTGGTCAAGGCACATTTTTTCTTGTTGCTTATTGCCCCATTGTCCCAGCACCATTTGTTGACAAAACTATCTTTCTTGAACTGAATTACTTTTGCCCCCCTGTCAAAAATCTGTTGACCACACCTGTGTGGGGCTATTTTGGGGTTCTCTCTTCTGTTCCATTGATCTGTGGGTCTCTCCCTCTGCCAGTATCACACAGTCTTGATTAACGTAGCCATGTATTAAGTATTGAAATCTGGTAAAGTGATTCCTCTCATTTGTTCTTCATTTTTGAACTATTCTAGTTCCTTTTTTTCCCAATAGATTTTAGAATAATCTTATCTATGTCTACAAAAAATCTTGCTGGGTTTTTTTAAAGGAATTGTGCTAAACCTGTGCATTGAATTGGGAGAGTTGACCCCTTTATTATGTTGAATATTCCAATTCATGAACATGGTATATTTACATCTCTGTTTATTTACATCTTTGATTTTTCTTTTCAGCACTTTGTATTTTTGAGCATACAAGTCCTATGAATGTGTTGTTGGATTTATAACTAAGAATTACATTTTGTTTTAATGATTGTAAGAGGTATTATCTTTTTAATTTCACTTTCCATGTGTTCATTGCTAGCATATAAAAATGCAATCGATTTTTATGTGTTGCTCTTGTATCCTGCAACCCTGCTTATCAGTTCTAGGAGTTTTTTGTTTGTTTATTTTGCCTCTTTTTGGTTTGTCTGTTGTAGATGCCTTGGGATTTTCTATGTAGACCATCATGTCATCTGCAAATAGGGAGAGTTTTATTTCTTTCTTTTTGATCTATAAGCCTTTCATTTCCTTTTCTTTCCTTTTTATGCTAGCTAGAACTCCCAAGTACTATGTTGAACAGAAGGGGTAAGAGGGGACATTCTTGTCACTTTCCAGATCTCAGAGGAACACATTCAGTCTTTCACCGTTGAGCATGATGTTAGCTGTGGTTTTCGCAGGTGTTCTCTATCAAGTTGAGACAGGCCCACTCTATTCCTAGTTTCCTGAGAGTTCTATCATAAATGGGCCTTGGGTTTTGTTAAGTGCTTTTTCTGTATAAATTGATATGATCACGTGGCTTTTCTCATTTAGACCATTAGTACTATGGATTATATTGCTTGATTTTTTTAATATTAAAACAGCCTTTCATATCTGGAATAAACCCAATTTGGTCATGGTATATAATTATTTTTACATATTGCTGGGTTATATTTGTTAATATTTTCTTAATAAATATTTATGTCTATATTTATGAGGGATATTAATCTGTAGCCTTTTTATTTTGGTACTGTCTTTGTGTGGTTTTGGAGTAAGGATAATACTTGCTTCGTAAGATAAGTTGGGAAGTGTCCCACCTCTTTTCTTTTCTTGAGAATATTGTGTAGGGATATTAATTCTTTTTTGTACACTTGGTAGAATTTTTCAGTAAAACAATCTGGGTCTTCACATTTCTTTTTTTTATTTTTTGAGAGTTTATAAGTTATAAATCCCATTTCCTTACTAGTTGTAGGGCTATGCAAATTGCTTATTTCATGTTGGGAGAACTGTGGTGATTTGCGCTTTTCAGTGAATTGGTCCATCTCATCTGAGTTGCCCGATGTACGTGTGCAGAGCTGTCTGCAGTGGCCCTTACCCTGATATCTGCATGCGTGTAATGACATTCTGTCTCACTCCTGATATTGATGAACTCTGCCCCCCTCCCTTTTTTTGTTGTTGTTGTTGTTGTCAGTCTTGCAGGCATTTGTCAATTTATTGATCCTTTCAAAGAACAACATTTTGTTATATTGATTTTTGTTTCTGTTTTAGTTTAATTAGTTTCCCTTCTTATCTGTATTTTGTCCTTCCTTCTGCTTCCTTTGGGTGTATTTTGCTCTTCTTTTTGTAGTTTCTTGAGGTGAGAGCTTAGATTTTTGAGACTTTTTCTGTCTTTAACCTCAGCTTTTTAAAAACTTTTTAATCAAGGATTTTGCATGGTTTCAATTCAAATAATATGGAAGGAAAATTTTTTCACACATGTGTATATTGTGCAAACTTATAGAACTCCTATGGTCCTTTTAAATGTCCAGTTATTCAACATTGTGCCCCCGGGGCCAACATCCTATTTTCCAGAAGAGGATGCTGGCACCCAGAGGGTAGACAGTTTCTTTAGTCACTGGGAGCAATGGTGGAAGCAAGACAAGAAGTGAGCCTCTGACCCCCACAGATCTGCCCATGGCGGCATCCACGTAGGCTGGGGCTGGGGCTGTCCAAAAGGGATTCAGGCTTATTTCATCCAGTCCCCTCAAAACCAGCCGACAACAGTCCAGATCTTAGAGTAGATGTGGGAGCAGCAAGGTTGAGGGTCTGCTCCCCTCTCTGACCTCAGGCTCCGGCCAGGCTCCCACCTCCTCCACAGGCACACTGGTTATTAGTCATCCACACACAAAGATCAGCCTATGTCTTTCAGAACAAAAATAGGTCAAAACCTCCTGACTGTCTGTCAAGTGGCCAGGGTCAAACCACAGCTCTGCCACTTACCAGCTACGTGACTGGGCAAATTTATGGAGATCTCTGTGTCTCAGTTTTCTCATCTGAAAAATGGGATGATATTGCATTGGTCTCATAGGGTTGTTATGAGGAGAGAGTTGCTGTGGGTAAAGCTCTCTGCACAGTGCCTGGCAAGGCAAAAGCACTAGGTCAGTGTTGGCTGGTGTTTAATCTTATTGCCCCATCAAAACTCCTTCAGTCCTTTTTGCTTAGAATCCACCCGCTTTGATGTTGGAGGAGTGAGGAAATTGGCAATTACTCCTTACATTCATCTCCACCCTCTTTCTCCACTCCCACCACCAAGTAAACCCTTTGGTAGCCAAGAATAACCGAAGTTATTCTTCAACATTGCAGACACTTGTTCAAAAAGCCAGGGGCACGGGAGGAATACACTGAACCAGTCTTAGCAGACTGGAGACAGGTTTGTACATAACCACCCGTCCACCGCATGCTAGTGAATGAATGGTTAAACACACAGGGCATTTCTGTTGAATTACACAGCTCACTGTGTGTACAAACAGGTTGTAAGTGGATAGTGCTGCTCCAGCAAGCCTGCCCCTACCACGATTTCCCAGGTGTGGCATCTGCTAAGACAGGGCACTTTTTTGGACTAATGTGACTCAAAGCAGCAGTGATGCTAGAGTCTGCGCTGCCTGTTTGTGCAATTCAGACGCAAGCTGCACCGCAAGCCTTCGCAAACCTCCTTGTCAAAACAGTAGAGAAGGAATCAAGAGTGCCTCCAGCCAGCCGTGTGCTTTCCAACCTGTCTTTCTGGTCTTGCTTTCAGAATGCACAGGCTCTTACTAAAACGTGCATGTGCAAACACATTAGACCCTCACCGCCTGCCCTGGCTGAGTTCTTATTTCCCTTTCGGTCTGTTCCCACTGTCTCTGAAAACCCTACATCCTGCCCAACCTAAGTCTGATTCCTCATGCCAGAAGAATTTATTTTTTCCAAACCCTAAAGTGATGCTGCAGGTAGCCAACTCTGAGTTTGACCTATGCTCTCCAAGAATGCACTAGGGATGGCAATGCTGGATTTGTAGCGATGGAGTAGCCCTGAGCAAACATCTCCAGCCAGCTGTTCGCTATGACAACTTGGGCCACATTTGCTCCCATTCCTTTCATGTGGTGGCTAAACAGCATGCTTCTCAGCAGGGCCACTGGGAAGGCACTGGGGGCCGGACAGAGAGAGGAGACGGTACGGTAAGGTTTCCTGAGAATCAGTGGCTCTCCTACTTATGAGCTGAGGACTTGACTGAGGCTCCCCTCTGAGCCTTCCTGTTCTCATTTGCAAACCTTGGGGATGCCTGTCTGCTTCACAAACGGGGACATGAAGCGACCCCAGCATGTCCCCAACAGGTAGCAGGATCTGAATGGGGCTCCTTCTCTGCCCCCACCATACCTCCTGGGACTTTCCCCAACTGTGCTTCTCTGTTTAAAAAGAATAAACCTACCCGTTTTTCATATTATATGATTATCTGCACATTAAATTCTCACAACTAAGATGGCTAGAGTGAGAGTGGAAATGCTAAAGACAGATTGTTGTCATTTTTGTGTTTTTTATTTAAATTTGTTCCATGATGTAAGTTCTTTTGAGGTGATTTTTCTCTCACTTTCAAATAGTTTGAGAATGTTTCATCCTACTACATAATGGCTGAAAAAAAGAGTGATCACTTGTGTAAGGGGTGGTTAATTCCTACTCTATTGTCAGCCAAGGGGAAGGAATTGGGGGGGGAGGATCTCACCCAGAAGTTCAGTGATCAGTTGAGTTTCCCTTTCAGTTATTGAAAGTATTAATACTTTTCATCCACAAGAACTTAAGGCCCCAAGAAGTCCATTAACCTGGCATGGGGGTGTGCTTCCCACCCAGCTGTGCCGCTGAGTGCCCCCGAGGCGAGCTTAGCCTCTGCCTGGGTGAGACACAGTGGAGTGAAGGAGGAGGAGAGGCCAAAGCACAGAGCAGCAGAAAGCCAAGCGGAGACCACGAGGGAGCTCAGGGTCCACGTGTACATCTTCAGTGGAGGGCCGGGCACACTCCCTCCCTCTCCAGCAAACACACACACGCACACACAGACACGCACTACACACCAACACACCATACAAACATGCCACATGCACATACCACACACACACCCCACACTAGTTACATTTCTGAATATTAGAAACATCCTTACAAAATATGAAATGTTCAAAGAACAATTCCTGGAAGTTCTGCTGGTTCCTGGCTGACCAGGAGGATGGAGACAGGGGACACATTGAGGGTGTCATGATGAAAACAAAATGACAATCACTGTGAAGCCACAGTTGAGATTCAGTGTCGGTAGACGTCTCTGTCACCAAAAGAACACTCTTCCTTTAAGAGTTCCAGCAGCAAGTCAAATGATTCATTTGGGTCCAGACATGGATATTGTACCAAAGGCCAAGTTTTATTCTGTGAATCCACATCCAGATCAATATTTTATTTATTTATTTATTTATTTATTTAGAGACAGAGTCTCACTCTCCTGCCCAGATAGCTTTTTTCAAAATGCTTGGATTTTTGCCACATCATGTATAGATTTAGTTTTACCTTGCAAAGAAATATTCAAGTCATTTTGATTTGAAATGACTTCCTATAGAAATATGCATTCCTAAAGAAATCTTCTTTCAATAAATTGTTGATTCTGTTCTTCATAAAATTTAACTATCTGTTCTCACATAGATAAAATTTTGGCTAACAACTGTTCCTGTCATAGCCAAAGCACTTTAGAATGATATGGCAAATCCACACTGAATACTCATCGTTCAACTTTAACATGTTATGAAACTGACAATGCCATGTTGCATTGGCTTGAATATACATAACAATACTTAAAACTTGTTGCAAAGTATCTCTTAAAATAGTAGCATTAGCACAGAGATTTTGCTGATGCAAGATACAATGAAAAGAAATGAGAGCACCTGGATCTGTTAAAACTTTTTTTTAATCTGTGCAATAAACCCTTCATGTTTTCCTGTCATGGAAGGTGCCTCATCTGTACATACACTCACTAAATTTACCAAATTCAGTCCAACTTCTTGACATGTATCTTCAAAATTGTTGAAGATATCTATTCCCCATGTTCTGTTTGCAAGAGTGCCCAAAGCAAGAAATTCTTCATAGCAAAGAAAATCTTCTGTTATGACCTGAATGAAGGATAAAACCTGTGCCAAGTCAGTAGAATCAGTTGATTCATCCAAAGAAATTGAATAATATACATTTTCCTTTTGAAATATTACATGAAGTTGTTCTGTTGAGGCTAATTTGTGCTGCCGATCAGTTACGCTTCTCCTTGAAAGAGGCAGTTGTTTGTGCTTTGAAATGTTATTGGTGTCTAAGCGTCCTACAACTTCAACAATGCATTTTTCCATAATTTCTACACCACTGAATGGCTTTCCATTTTTCCTGAGTATATAAGCTACTTTATAAGTTGCTTCAGTGGCGTTATTTCCAGGTGTTACTGCTACTTGAAAGAATCGTCTTTGCTTTTGCTTTTCATGTTTTAATTTTCTGCAATACAATCTTTCATACCTCTCTCTCTAAAACATTTGTGGTCCTTCTGAATGTTATAACGCTGATGAGCATTGAATTTCTTTAATGTTGATATTGCAGTATCACAAAGCAAGCAAATGATCTTATCTTTAGCAGAAGCAAGATAATACTGTAATTCCCAATCCTCATTAAAAAATCAGTTTTCTTCCTTCAGCATTCTCTTGGTCTTCTTTGACATGATGGGCTGCTAGACAGAATTTAAAAATACTGTCTAGCTGTGCAGCTATTCACAAATTCCACTTCAAACAGAAACAGAGTACGTTGTTGTCAAAAGGTCTTAACAGACTGGCGTACCCAACCCCCATAAACTCTCGCCAACCAGCCTCATGCAGTAGTGGAGCCAGTCAGGCGGGGGAAGTTAGAACTAAATCATGAGTGTAGCAGCCATCAGTTTAGCCCTTATGGCTTACTAATGTTCTAATTGTGCTGGTCAGTCTGGTAGGATTATTTCATTGAAGCTTATTTTAGTCTTTGGTATTTTAAATAAGTTCATTTTAAAAATAAAATAAAAAATATAAAAGACAAACAAAAATGTATTAATAAAAATAAAAGGATTTGTTCTGTCAAATTTGGATTCAGTCAAAAGGCTGCATTTAAGGACTTAGAAAACCTGTGGCCTTAAGGTCGCAAGTTCCCCACTCCTGTGCTAGGACTACAGGCGTGAGCCACTATAGATCAATATTTTAGAGTTATTTCTTCCAAGTTTTGTGTAGAGTAAGCCAGCATAGAGGAAATGGCTCTGGGATATTTGTTGAGTTGCAGATGACGTGACCACAAGACCTGAGTCCCCTGTGTTTCCCAGGGCTTCTTTCTGCCACAGTGGCCCGTATTTGTGAAAAGTTCTTCCCTTTCTCTGGGGCCACTGGATCAGTCAGGGCTCTCCAGAGAAGCAGAAGCAGTGGGAGATATACATATACACACACACAGAGATTTATTGTAAGGAATTAGCTCATGCAATTACAGAGGCTGACAAGCCCAATACCCAAAGAGCTGGGGTCCCAGTTCAAGTCCAGAGGCCGGTGAGCTGCTGTGGAAGCAGGAAGTGTCCCCAGTTTGAAGGCAGGCAGCAGGAGAGTCCTCTGTAACCAGGGGGAGTCTTGGCCTTTTGTCTTTACAAAAGGTCTGTTCAGGCCTTCAACTGATTGTGTGACATCCACCCACTGGAGGGTGATCTGCTTTCCTCAGTCTAATGATTCAAATGTCAACCTCATCCAAAACACCCGCACAGACACACTCAGAGTAGTGTTTGACCACATACCAAGTTGCTCTGCATGATTAACCATCACCCATCCACGCTGCCCCTGCCAGGGACTCCCCTTCTCTGGGCACCTCCAGGGCTCTAGAGGCCGGGCTGCCTCATCTCTGGGCTGGTGATCTGCAGCTCGTTTACGTGTGCACACTGACCAGCACATTTTTCTGATTGCTCGCTTGAGGAGGGAACTCAGACAACCGAAAAGGTACCATGTGTGCACGTTTACTCAGATCTTAATTGTGCGCTGCAGCCTGTGACAAGAGCTAAACAGACCCAGGGACTGGGGGAGGCACCTGGGATCCCCGAGGCAGAGGCTGGGAGGGCGGAGGGGAGGAAGAAAGGAGGTGCATTTACTCACTCTTTTCTCCTCTCCTGCGATGCGGATGTGCTGGCCCTACTGGGGGAAGGTCTCGCTTTGGGACAGAGTCCTAAAACTGGATGCCCTTTAACCACTCTGTTCTGCACAACAGGCTGCAGGCACTGATTTTTTGGGGAAAGTAAATACATTTTCTTTTTTAAATTGCAAATAAGTATGCAAGATTATATTACATATGTTATAATATATACTCTATTTGTTCAAATCATATTTAAGATTGAAACCACGATT
This sequence comes from Lemur catta, assembly GCF_020740605.2. Classification (NCBI taxonomy): domain Eukaryota; kingdom Metazoa; phylum Chordata; class Mammalia; order Primates; family Lemuridae; genus Lemur; species Lemur catta. Next base: position 86,918,559 of record NC_059137.1, read on the forward strand.
GTGAGAAATATACCAATGTAACTTATAGTAACTTTCAATTTTATTCCCATAAGCCTAGATTTGATTTGAAAGCTTGAGCACAGAGGTGGAGCAATATTTTAGTTGTTTAGTATCTGACATTTTATTTTTCTCCAACTTCTTATTATGGAACAATTTCAAATGTATAGAAAAGAGGAACAGATAGTACAACCCCTTTCCCAAATTCACCACCCAGAACCAATAATTGCTGGCAGTTTGTCATATCGGCATACGTGTACATACCGTTTGTGCTGAGCCATTTAAAAATAAGTTCTAGATATCAAGACATTTCACCCTTAGCTCCTTCAGCTGGCATCTCCTAAAAATAAAGTCATTCTCCTACATAAACATTGTGCTATTATGGCACCTCACAACATTAATGATAATTGCATAATATCATTCAGTATCCCGTCTAGTTTGGAAGTTTCTCCAGAATGTTTCCATGCTGACTTATCCAGCCAGGAGCCAATCTGGGTTCATGCTTATTATGTTTCTTCTTTTTAGCTGTTTTTACACTAGAACTGTCCTCCACGTTTTTTCATGACATTGACTTCTTTTTAAGAGATCAGACAACTGACTGCAGCTCATCCTACACCCTGGACTAGTCTGGTTGCTTTCCCATGGTGTCACTTAACTTATTGCTCAATCCATTTTATTTCCTGTAAACTGAAAGTAAAGTTTAGAGGCTTGGTGATTGATTCAAGGGAAACATTTCTGGCAAGAGCACAGCAGCAATGATGTTGTATGCTTTACTTTGTACCACGTAATGCCAGGTGGAGCCAGTATTGGTGACATTAAGTTTGATCCCTTGTTAAGGTGCCAACAGCCAGGCATCTTCACAGAAAATGGAAAGCCTTTTTCCTTTTCCAGTTAGCACTGTGTGATGAGGCAGTTTGCCCGCACACTTTCACCAAAGGGTTTAGCACCCAGTAGTGCGCCCTGCCTAACTGAATTGTTTCATCGAGGGTTGCAGAAAGGGAATTTCCTAATTCTCCCATTTCTTCCACATTTATGAGCTGGCATTTTTCTATTAAATTGCTTTCCCTTGTGACCCAGGGATGCAGAGGGGGGAGACTTATTCAACGAAATTTTTCTTTCGAGAGAAGCAATGAGAGAAGGTGGTCTCTATATGGACACAGGGGACCCTCGTCAGGGTCCAGTGTCTGAGTTTTAGGGCCCAGGGAGGGGGAAACAGACGGGAGTGGATCAGTGGGTCAATGGAGGCCTGTGTGGGGGGAGAGCTGCTCAGGACGAAGAATCTTTAGAGACCTCAGTGATGCTGTGGGTCAAATCCCTGTGACTCTCATAGGAAATCCTGCAGTTAAGTTTAAGGAGCACATTATTGTTCAGGGCTTCTGGAGTCTGACTCCTGAGGCTGTTTTTGGAAGCATCACCAGGCTTCAAGGTTGCTCTATTATATCAGGGTTACAGACTTTCTCCATGAATGGAGACTCGGACAGGGGTCAAAATAAACTTCAGCAGAGACCCTAGCAGTGAATTACACAAAGTAAGAATCAACTAACTGGACAGATTAGTTTATGAATCAACTGACCATTTTGGTAATATATGGACACAGTGGTCAGTATGCTGCATTGGTCCTGCCTATGGCAAGTGACTGAATGCTGCAGGAGTTAAGCAAAGGTAGGTACATTCAGTCCCACCTGCAACTTGGGACAGAAATGGCTTCTCAGAGCTGTGCAGGAGACACTCAGAGCAAGTCTGGAAGGCTGCAGCGCTGAAGGGGCTCCACAGCAGCGCAGGCCGATTGGATCACCTGAAAACACCTGGAGGTCTCCCAGCGCCTGGGGCTTTGAGCCCCTGAGACAGGCAGAGCTCTGCAGCTTGGCTGGGCAGTGCTCACGCTCCTGAGGGCGTGCATTTCTCAACAGCGAACAGTTGCTGCCAACTTCCACTCTGTTGCCTTAATACACCAGGCACCCATCAGCACTCTAACCACACCCAAGCAGCATACGCTCCCCGCCCCAAGGGAAGGATGCACTGGGCTGAGCTCTGGTGGCAAGAGGGCAGAGGAGAAAAGGTAACCAGCGACCTTTCCGCCACGACTCCCCAACTCCCTCCAGGGCCCCTGCGGCCCTTCCTGCCTGCCCAGGAGCACAGCGTCTGTAACAGGCCTCTGGTCCTCCTTCCTGTTGCATCTTCTTTCCCTTCTCCTCCTTCTCTCCCCTCTGCCCTGCTCTCTCCTTTTCCTGCTCTTCCTTTTCTCCCGTTTTCTCCGTGCTCCCCAAAGCCTCTGTGGCTGTTGCTGTGTTCACTCAATCGTGGCCTTTGCTTGTCATTGCTAATTGAAAATTTGGCAACTTCCTGAGGATTCTTCTGTTCGAAGACTTCGCATGGATTATTTTATTTATTCCCACAAAAGGGGCAAATCCGTGTGCGGAGCAGCGGTGAGTGGGGGGCCGGGTCCACTGAGATCTGCCGGCCGCTGGTGCGGGAGGGCGCAGCTCCCGGCCCAGGGCGGCGCCGCGCACGGGCAGAGGCCTCCGCGCGCCCGAGGGGCAGAGCGCAGAGCGCACGAGGCAGGCGCGGGAGGACAGGGCCGAAAAGCAAGAGGAAGCCCAAAAAAAACGCTGCCAGGCGCCAGGCGCCAGGCGCTAACTTAAAAGTCGGTCAGTTCCAAACGGAAATGGTCGTGATCAGGATAATGATAATGATAGTATCATTATTAGTGTCAGCGCGGCCAGGCGCCGGCCCAAGCCCAGCCCGCGGACCCGGTCGGAACCTGCCCCGCTGGGTCCTGGGTGCCCGTCGTCTGTACCTGGAGCTCGCCCGACGGGCGCAGGGTCTAGAGGCCGCCGGGGACAGGGGCCCCAAGGGGACTGCGGGGAGAGGGCAGGAGGCCAGCCAGGCCAGGGGACGGTGGTGCGCCGGGAGACCGAGGCGGGGAGGGCGGGAGACGTGCGGGGTGTGGGAACGGGGCGGGGGCGGGGCAGAGGGGGCGGCGAGGTGGGCGGGAGCGGGGGCGGCGAGGGGAGGGTCCGAGCGCGGGGCCCCGCCCCCGCGGGCGGCTGGAAAAGTTTGCGCTCCGACTCGGTCTGGCAGAGGCTGAGGAAGCCGCTCCCGGGGGCGGAGGACAGGAGGCCGGCGTGGAGCGCGGAAGCAGGACGAGCCCAAGCGGTACCCTGGGCCCGAGGACGCCCTCCGAGCCTTGAGACTGCGGGGCCTCCCAGCCCAGCTGGCATCTGAGAGGAGGCAGGGGCGCCCCGGCACCGCCGCGCGCCACTTGCCAGGATGCCAGTGGCACCAGTGTCCTTACCAGACGGAGGTGAGCTGGCGAGGCTGGGTTGGGGGCGCGCGGACGCCGAGCCTGGGATGGGTGGGCTGGAACCCACTGGGCTCACTTCTCCGACAAAATTCCAACCAGTCCCGGGCGCGACAGTGACCTGGGCGCGCCGGCGCGCTGCTGCCGACAGCGTTCCACATCAGCACCCCGTCCCCCAGGCCATACACGCCGTGTCCCAGCCACCGCAGGGGCAGAAGGGGACGGTTCCTTGTTAACTACATTTGGAGCGGTTGAAACGAGCTGGATCGGAATAAGCTGCATGAAAGTGAAGAGGCTCCTCATGGAGAAGTTCCATCAGTCATTTTCCTTGAACAATTAAAAAGTTAGGCGCCTTCCCTGGACCAGGGCCTGGGGACACTGGGGATGGAGGGAGGGCTGTGATCGTCCGTCCGGAAATATCATTCTTTTAGCTTATATCCGTCACAAAATTCCATTTTCTTTCCATGTCTCAAATAAGACGATTCGGGCTGTCAGAATCAGGGCTCTAAGACAAAGTCCCCACAATGCAATAATGAGGATCTCACAGAAAATAGGTACAATATGTCGCGTTCATTACTTGATCTTAAACCCTAGGGAAGGGGTTTGTCCAATTGCTGAGTCTCGGAATAGTCTCTCTCTGTCTCTGACTCTCTCTCCCTCTGACTGTCTTGGCTCCCGACACTCCTAATGGCATATTTCTTTGCGGTGTTTTTATATTTAGATACGAGACAGACTTCTTGTTGGACTTTTAAAGGAAACACACTTTGTTTTGAACATTATAATAAAAAATGGGCAGCAGCACTAACAGAGGCTCTTCTTCAACATTACTTCTAAAATAGAAGGCCCACCCTGCCACTGCTAGTGGAGCTTCCAGACTCCAGCATCTTTCTAAAATCTGGACTTTAGAAATCACATTGGATGTGATCACATGCTCATAAGGCATGGTTAGGAAAAATGTAATTCCTAGAAAGTACAAGGAAAGGATTACGTTCGCAGGTATATGACTAACCAGGGTGTGTGAGAGTGTGTGTGTGTGTGTGTGTGTGTTGCTTGAGGAGCTGTGGAAGTGTCCAGATCTGTACAGTTTCTTATTTAATTGATGCAGAGCTCAGTGCTAGGATGAATAACTTTGTTGTATAGATGGACCACACATGGGTTTTTTTACATCAGTAAATATTAACTTTGGGCCTCTTAAGTCACTCCTATCATCTGACACTGGAGATACAAACTACAAATCTAGCCCTTAAGAGCTAAAATAGAGAAGAGAATGATTTCTCAACCAGTTTTCGTCATTGAAAATACTGTTTTCCTCATTACGATTGTGAATTTTTAAAGTGCATGACTCTCATAATTTTCCAGTATATGCAGATGGCAGAAACTACCATAAAGCTGTAGAAACAGCTTTATGTGTTGGCCTGATGACCTTATTTCTCAAAATTCAGGGACTGATTTTCCTCTTTATGGAAATTATAACGCTAAATTGATTCCACAGTATCCCTTTCATTTTTTTCAGTAAGTATAATGTATGTATATATTTTTATTACAAAAAAATGAGAATTTGAGCATGCCACAATCTTGAAAAATTTGGGGTTGCCATGTTATAAAACCTCTTCGTACTGTCTCTCAAGTGCTGCCAAAGCCAGGGAGCCTCCCTGAAGCAGTGAGTTTACAGCAGCTGGAAGCAGGGTGCCGTGGGTCTGCGGTCCCCAACCCCTGGGCCCTGGCCTGGTCTGTGGCTGGTGAGGAAACGCATCACCACCTGAGTGCCACACCACCCCCACCCCCGGTCTGTGAACCGCTGCTGTGGATCCCAGGAGCCTTTCTATTTCTTCACATTTGGCTTCATAATTCCTTTCTTATCAATTTTGGAGCCATTTCATTTTATTCCTTTGCCATACATTTTCTGTTGAATTAATTGCCTTAAGATTTAGAATTAATTGCCTTAAGATTTTCCTTAAGCTTTTGGAGATAATACAATATTTGAAAAAAAGAAAAAGAATGTACTGAGTGGAATCCTATCTAGTCTCAGTGATACATTTCATTTGCTATTATTGTTAAAGCTACTGGGCAAAAAGTCTCCTTCCTTTTTTTCCACATTCCATTTTTGAGGAATTGAAGCTGTGTCTATAAGAGACAAGGAAACGGGCCAGTTGGGTCGACTCAGTGAAAGGCTTGTCCAGTAGAGAGTGTGCTGCCCACTGAGTGGATGTTCACCACCAGCAAGCTGCACTGGTGTCAGCTGGCCCGGTGAGCTGGAGCAAGTCCTGAGTCAGTCAGCCATGCTCTTCGGCCTTGAAGGTGCCACTCCATTTCCTGGCTTCAAAGTTTTCCAAATATTTCAGTAAAGCCCCCAGAATGGCATTCCACCATTTTGCTAGCACAGTAGCTAGAAGCAATTTGGCTCTAAAGCATTCCAAGGAAGGTCTTGTCACCGCCTAGGTAAAGAACATGTGGCAAGGTGGCAGGTCCCCAAAGAGCTTATCTTTAACATGGCGTCCCAGAATCAGATAACACAGACAACCAGTCCAGCCCGGCCTGGCTTCTTCCAAGGCCTGCAACTAAGGACAAATGACACCAACCCCTGCCTGCCTCAGTTTTCTCCAGTGTACTTTCAGAAGGCAGATGCTGCTGTGGGACTATGTGTGATACATCCAAAATGCAAGGTGGCACACATGCTCTGTCCCCGAGTGAGACCACAGCTTTGGGAAAGGATGGGAGAGACCTCAGTTAGAACTCTTGGGCAGGACACGTTGTATTTGCATATGCCTTTAGCTAGCTCATGGAACCTATTTCTACAAACCTGCATTCGTACTGTGGAAATCTTGATAGTCATTCAGCCCTGTGCCCTTATGAAGAACAAGTAGAGTAGAGAAAGTTGGAAAAGCCTGGTTGAGAGGTAAAGAGATAGATAACCTCTTGTATCAGACACACTTTCCTCCGCATAAGCAAGTCTGGAAGCCCAGCAGGGCGTTCATGGAGGCCGCTGCCTGAGGTTCCTGCAGCACAGCCTCAATATCTGGGGTTCCCTGGCGTGCCCAGGTCTGTCACAGCATCCAAGCCTCATTTTCAAGGAAGGACTTGCAGAAAAGCCACTGGGAAGCAGGAAGCCCTACCAGGGAAGCACATTCCCTTCCATGCTCTGAAGAGGAAAAGGGGGAAAGATGTCAAGCCCTTACCTGGTTCGTGTGTGACGATTGTTATTTCACGGGGAGCTCCGTTAACAGGCCGAGCGTGTCAGGCTGTGTGTGTGAAGCACACATTTTGGGATGGACTAGCTCCAAAAGCAGAGTGAGGTCACCCAAGAAACCCAGAGCAGAGGAAAATACTCATTAGAGAAAGAATTTTGCCGGAGCCGTGAAATGGCCAGCTTATTATTTCCTTTCTAAATTCTTTTGCACGAAAAAAAAATTCTTGCTTTCCAAGAAATTTTGCTTGTTGGCAAATGCTTGATGTTTTAATTCAGTTTGGAGGATGAACTAGTTAATTTTCCTGAGAAGACATGTGTTTTAAAAATACAGCATCCTGTGTCTGACCAGGAGAAATGTCTCACCACCTTATTGTGCTTTTCTTTTATGCCAAGAAGAGGGGAGAGAGAGAGAGAGAGAGAGAACACACCGACTTTGTGGAAATATTTTCTTTCTTTTTTTTTTCTTTTTCTTCTTTTTATAGTTTGTTTATTTTTCAAACTGACATCTGTAGAGAAAGTGAGTGGCTGGTGCAGAGAGCACATCTGGAATCCATCCGGCTCCTCTCCTGGGCTCGCCCCTCCCCCAGCGGATGCGCCACCTTGGAGTGGGGGAAGGTCGGCATCCCCGACCTTGGCAGGGTCTCACTTGGGGTCATCCCCCACTGAGTCATCTTCCAGAAGGTGTCATGTTCCTTCTCGGCAAAAAGAAAAGGTGTTGGTGTTAAAATGCTTTGAAGTAGGCTCGCTGACCCCAGCTTGGTGAGGATGAAATGGAAACTCTTGGGTAAACAGGGTCTTTATTGAGTACAAGTAGGGGAAGCTCAGACATGAGCAGTGTCTCTCATTAAAGAAGAAAGGACTGGAGATGCAGACAATCAAATACTTAAGCCCCTGGAAGAGCTGGGGGGTGGGGGGGACCTCTGCCTGGATTGTGGGGAAGTGAGTGCCGTGCAGAGAATTCCCCTTGGGGTGGGCTGCGGCAGCCCCGCGGCTGTGTTGGTTAGAAGACCACCACTAGTGAGAAAGAATGTCTCTGCGGCGCCTTCTACGATGTGCCCCAGTTTTCTGAGTATGTTCAAACCTCGTCTACACAGAGCCACATTTCTCAACATCAGCTTTATTTCTCAGTATTCAGGTGGAAATTAAGCAGCGATCAAATGTACAATGTCACTGCCAGCTCCAGACACTTATCTTTTGGAATAAAGCAAACTGTGAGCATTAATACTGAGTTATGTGAGCGTTAGTACTCTGTGAGGGGCCCCTGTTCCCAGAGGCACCAGCTCTGCAGGGTGGGCTGGCGGGGCGCTTGTGAGCACACACTGCCCAGGAAGGCCAGCACCTCTGAGTCACGCTTACAGCCCAGCCTGGACAGCAACACATTGCTCAGAAATCAGTGGTGGCCCTGCAGAAACGTGAGCAGGTGTTCACCGAGAGAACATCCTCAACCAATCCTAGCCTGGCGACCTGACAATTACCAACACATGGGCCACGGAAGAAATGACCCCACGACTACAAACAAGAACGAATGGAGAGGATGTGTCCGTCCACACTAGAGTGAGAGCAAGGAGGAGGAATATTCAGCACCCATGTGCATCCCCGTTCACGGCTCACACGAGTGCCATGGTGAGAGAACGGCACCAGACGCGGTTGTATCCTACAGGGTTACATTGGTGCCAAGGTCAGAAACAGACTGCATTCATCTGGGGAGAGTACCTAGCCCGGGTCACTGTCACACTTGGGAGTGGGCCCATCCTGGCCTGTTGCTGTCCTGGTTGCTGGTCTCACTGACCTCTCTGTGGTGGGGCAGGCTGGCCTCCCAGGCCTGCTGGTGCCCCCAGTGCCCGGCACTGGTGCAGTGACCGGCAAAGACGGTACCCGTAGGCCAGAAAGGCCGATGCTGCCCCTCACCCCCAGCAGGGCTCGCTGACTGTGGGAGACTCAGGTGGGGTGGGGGCTGAGCTTTCTTTTGGCAAACTCTGTGGCTGTGGCTGGCAGCCCTCAGGAGTGGAGGGGAAACCTGCCCTCAAGATGGTTTTGACCG